>NC_140959.1:13307814-14530314 GCF_014529385.1 Adiantum capillus-veneris | reverse complement strand
TCCAAAACAAGGGAGGTTTGAACCTCGAGTATCGCTCAATGTTTTCTTAATTGTTGGAATTTGGGATGGTATGTCAACTTTACAAACCTGCTGGTCTTTCATAGTATAATCCTGGTTGTCTGATTTTCAAACTAGTCTTTCTCACCTACCTTTAATTTTCTTAATTTCTGGTACTTGGGATGATAGATGAACTTCACAACCTGCTAGTCTTTTAGACAATAAACTCATAGTATTTGTAACATAAACCTTGTTGTCTAATTTTCAAACTAATCTTTCTCAACTATCTTTGATTTGAATTCATGGCCAATCTCAATGTTGTGATGAATGTATTATTAGTTTGGTGTTTTCAATCATTCCAATTGCTTTCATAAATCCCATAGATTGGAGTATCACATATGTTTACTGATAGACAATGTCTCATGAATAGCTATTTGTTACATGAAAAAACAATGACTAGAGAAATCATCTATGGAAGCACGACTACAATGCATGTTTGCACAGACCTGAAAAAGTTGAAAGCTATCAATATAAATCTGGCATTAGAACATGCCAAATGTATTCAGAATATTGTCATAATTAATTCTAGTTCAACCCAGATTCATTCTCCTAGGACTAGACCCTTTTGGCTAGAAATACCAAAATGATTGTACACTATCCTGACCAGATTGCATTATGTATTCACTTGAGCATGCGAGGGGTTTCTTGGGATTGACAACGATCACAATTGGCTTGGGTGGTATTGTATGAGTCTTGCCATACCCCGAGCGACATTTTTCGAGCGAACACAGATCCGAGCAAACAAATTAAGAAAGTGAATCATAATACATGAAAATGAACTCAACAAGTTATAGTATTACAAACACTATCCCATTTGTTAATAACTAAACCCTACATCACAATTACTTGCCAACAATTCTCTAAATTCTTTAAGGAGTTGCTTTCATCTCATCAATGATTTAATGTTTATCCATAACACAAATTACGTTGTCAAATCATTAATACAAGAGAATTCCATAAAAAATGGACAAAGTTTTCTTTGTAAAATGAAAAAAATTTCAAACTAACCATGGTCCATTGGACACCTCACATGAGGATTTCAAAATATTCACTTTCAAAATCATACAAGGAATGACATGTCCATTTGTCAATACTTAAACTCTAGATCATAAGCACTCGATAATAATTCTAGACTCTATGAAGAGTCGCATCCTTCATTTATGAAAACATTGCGTTTATGACGCATTTCACAGATATGAAAGTCGTATCGCAATTGCTTCGCCATCCTTTGAGCCGCTTCCTCTACATAGATCGGCAATGCACTTCCACAAACAAGCAAAAGTGAATGTAGTCAATATGCATGCACTCAAAATTCAATCTATGGATCTCATTAATAACATTAAACGTAATTCTTTCGCAAGATACATAAATGCCAAAAAGTGAAACATAACATAAAGACCCAAAACACAGAGCGAACCTAATAGGGAAGTGAATCATAATACAAGAAAATGAACTCAATAAGCTACATTTTCACAAACACTATCTTATTTGTTAATAACTAAACCCTACATCACAAACACTTGCCAACAATTCTCTAGATTCTTGAAGGAGTCGCATTCGTCTCATCAATTCACAATGTTATGTATTATCCATAATACAAATTATGTTGTCAAATCATTAATACAAGAGTCTTTCATAAAAAAAATTTGGACAAAGCTTCCTTTGTAAAATGAAGAAAATTTCAAACTAACCATGGTCCAATGGACACCTCACATGAGGATTTCAAAATATTCACTTTCAAAATCATAGAAGGAATGATATGTCCATTTGTCAATACTTAAACTCTACATCATAAGCACTCCCTAATAATTCTTAGACTCTATGAAGAGTCTCAATCGTCATCAATGAAAACATTGCGTTTATGACGCGTTTCACAGATACAAAAGTCGTATCTCAATTCCTTCGCCATTCTTTGAGCCGCTGCTTCTGCATAAATTGGCAATGCACTTCCACAAACAAAGAAAAGTATATGTAGTTATTATGCATGTAATCAAAATTTAATATATGGATCTAATAACATTAGACGTAATTCTTACGCAAGATACATAAATGCCAAAAAGTGAAACACAACACAAAGATCAAAAACACAAAAGTAATGTCAATGTAGTAGGAGCGAAGTCTCACTAGTCATTATAAGGGTCAACATGCGATGGCATGTCACCCTAAACCTCAACATCTAGAGAGGTAGATGCCTCCTCTCGGCTTCGCTTTTTAGGGCAAAGCAATGGAACCATATAGTCTCTAATAAGAGACTCATCGGTGTCAAGCGCAGCACATGCTCGTTCAGATGATAAGCATGCAACCAAAACGGGAGCTGTACCACACCCAAGCTCCAAACAAATACCTCCACGTTGACAAAGCAGCTGCAACAAAAGCCTGGCTCCGCTGCATCTCACCCCGCCAAGGCATCCCTGATCCTGATCTAGCCAAGGAAGGCTCCGGAAAATGGTGTGTCATGAACGAATCTGAAGGCTGGAGACCCAAGCGAGAGAACATAGTGGTGCTCTCAGCCACAAAGCATGCTGGTTTCATCCCAATCGTGTGTACCATAAGTAGCATAGAGCACTGGCACTGCAAATCAAATTACAAAACCACAACATTGAAGAAACATTGAAGAAAGAGCCTCAACAAAACTATACAATACTGAAGTGAAAACAATACCTGAATTCGACCAGATAAACTCTCAACATATCCATATGAACTATGATGGAGCACTATAATGCGACGATGTACCACCATCTGTGAAGCACGACAGAACCTCTCCACCCATCCAATAACCTCTCCTATTCATAGGTTCTTGTAAGAAAAAACTACCGATATTATGAAATAATATTAATGCAAGTAATCAAACACAACACAAATACCTGGAGTAGAAGCCATAATGAGCAGCCATCCAGAATCTGCAAGTGTAGAAAAAGTCAAATGGATAGCAGATCGTACATGCTTCTCAGTGCAAATATCCCAACGAGATGGAGAAGAAGAACCAATATGCAATCCACCAAAAGGAAGATCCAAGAAGACAAAATATGCGGCCCACGAAACAGACTTTCCCCCACGAGTGTATGGCACACCGCTTGAGCGAACTCGAGACATATGTTGATGCACAAGATTCCACGATGCATTGCGAGTACCCTCTCTATAGTTTGCAGCGATAGAAATGTAATTGCCAACAATAGCAATACATCGTGTATCAAAAGGAAGCATTGGGTAACGCAAAGGAGACTCCAAAACATAGACAAATTGTATGCTCCTCCTAACAACAATCAAGCCCGAGGAGTCTGCGACAACATATTTATGATATGTAAACTTTTTCACAAAGTATTAATAAAAGTCGACAATAAAAATTTTGACACTTACCATGCTCTAGAACATCCTTCACAATAGTGGTATCAACCAAAGTCTCCATCCTCTCACTAGACAAGTGGACACCTTAAAAGACATATACAACAGTTTTTGAACCTACAAGAATCAACAGCATGAAAACATAAAAGTTAAAGAATGACATAAGCATACCTGGTTGTCTCGCCTCTGAAGTAGCAGGTGGTGGTTGTCTCGCCTCTGCTGCTGCATCCCTAAGCATGGTTTCTCGAAGCTCTTTCTCTCTCTCAAGGATGTGACCCTGCACCATATCTAACCACCATGGACATGTATCTCTCTCCCATGTTGTCAAAGTGGGCATGCTAGGGGGATACATATATGTGTCCTTTGACGGAGTCTGTGCCCACTGTCTCACCACAAATGGGAGAGTTGGCAAGATCCCCTTTGAAACCAAAAGTGACAAAAACCTAACAAGAAACAAAAACATTGAACACATGAGTCGATAGTGACATACAAAGCAAGATCAAAATTGTTACAAACCTATAAGCCAATCGTTGAGCTGCCATTCAAAAAGTATCAACTTTCTTGAGTGCTTGTTTCTCTACATCTTTGCTTTTGGCCTCCAAAGAAACCTCCAAAGGATAGAGAAAAGGCCTAGCTTCAAACTTAATTTCATCAAAGTAGAACCCCAATGTGCATTCATGTGGCAATGGTGCCCCTCCTGGCACATTTGAATTGTCCAAAACAAGTTGTGTTGCTCTCTCATAGACACGAGCAAGGTAGCCCTCTCTACGCAGCCAACTACAAATTTAAAAAAAGCAAAGTTGTGTTATTTAAACAAATATTATCTCTTAGACAAAGCAAGCCAAACATTAAATAACTAGTAAATCATACTCACTGTCGAAACAAATTATCTCCCTTCTTCAAACCAAAAGCAGTCCTTGTGATCCTATTAGACTCGAGTAATGAAACCCATTGGATTTTATTCTGCATAGGGGCATCATGGAGTGCAATCAAGTTTAGCTTCTCTAAAGTTGCCCAGCTGTCATGTCCCCATTTGAGTGACATAATCTTTGCCAACCAGTTTGTCCCAAGATTGGGATCCAAAATATTCAAGAGCTACAACACAATACAAAGAGCATGAAGTTTTACTTCAGATCCATAACAACATTCAACACAATGACTATTGCTTGATTATTTGGTGAAGTGTACCTTTCCAATGCGTTCTTGATATTTATGTATTATCTCACGATGAATGCTCTTCTCCTCCTTCTTCACATCCTCTACACGCATTCCTTGCTTGAGTTGAGTCAATCTAGACTCTTTCTCTTTAGTTATTTGAATCTAAAAAAGAAATCAATTTGTCTAAGAGTTATTCAAATGACTTAAAAATAATTTTCAAGCAAAAAAAAAAAAAAAAACATCTATAAATAGCATGCCAAGGTAGCGTCGTGTGAGTGGATACCAAGGTTATGCACCTTTAGCATACTTTCTTCGCACAGATGCAATTAGTTTCTGGTCTTTGTCGGGGAGAGTTTTTAGGTAGCTTTTATGTTCAGCTGCACATATGTGATTGGTGTTCACAATCTCATCCCATATGTGAGTGGCCACCAAAGCATGCATGTTCATACTGCAAAAACCTATATTGATTTGTTTCCATAATAAAGTATTCAACAACAAGATATATGCTTTAGTAGATACTCACACATTCATTCGTTGCAAGCTACTCAGCAATGCAATCTCAGGAACCTTGGTGGGATCTATGATAGTACAAAGGACCCTACAATGTCTCTCCTTTGAGGTGGAAAACTTTTCTTTGATAGCTTCAGTCCATGCAAGCGTGCGATGGTTGCCCTCCCAAACATAAAACATGCGGTCTGACAGATCTGCAAACCTTGGTTTTCTTTTGAGCTCCAACTCATACTCCTCATTGATTTCTGTCCAAAGAGGATTCCATTTTTCCTTGATGTCATCTTTAAAACAAGAAACCAAAATTAGTGAATTCAAAAAGAATTTTTAAAATAGAAATTCACTTAACAAATTTAAGAAGCTTCAATTACCTGTAGCAATGGTTTGCTCTCTCTTAAATGTCCAAAGTGAAACAATGAAAGCTCCCTTTTCTTGCATATATCCTTCCCTTGCAAAAGCCGTTTTTAATCCACCTAAATCATCTCTTAAACCTCTGACTCTAGCATATGGAATCAACCTACACAATGGTATAGGAGGACAGTCAAAGCAACTGAACATACGTGTGGTCTGACGTACATCGGCACCTCTATGCATAAAAATATTTTTCTCCTCATCAATCTCTGCAGCTGTAGTTACCTCATCTCGCATTTCCCAAGGGATAATTTGAAGTTCGTTTTCTTTAGGAGCCAATGTGTCATCAATTTCGTGCATAGATCCTTGGTCAACATCCACAGAGTGAATCTCTTCCTCTTCAATGCCATGACACTCTGACATTTCTGTTACTGACACTGATGACACCTGTTCACTACTTTCAAGTGGTTGTGTAGACTTTTCATTACATAGACTTTTCTTTAATCTTCCACGAGATGGACTACAAATAAAATACACAATCAACATCTGAAAAAATTTGTACATTGCCTCTAAACATGAACTTTAACATTCATGTCTATAAGCAATGAAAACTTGCCTCTAAACATGAATGTTAACATGCATGTCTATAAGCAATGTTACATAGTCCATTGGAGGAGACAAAAAATAAAGATTGAAGACAAAAAATAAATACTATCTCCAACAAAACATTGCTTGTAAAAATGCACGCTAACATGTAACATGTATGACTAGAACCTTTTTTGTGCATAAAAATAAATTCTAAAAATACAACAATATATTTTGCTACTCTTTGAAGAAGACTAATGAAATTGTTCAATGTAAGGAGATTCCTGCTCAATACGATGGATATGTTGCATTTGAATTGCCACCAACAAGCAATGAAAATACAACGGTTGGCATGGAGCAGCGTCATGATTGTCATTTGTGGATAGAATATGTCACTTGTAGTAGTGATTGCTTTCCTGGTTCCATTCGCTTCAGTAGGTGTTCAGGTCATCTCCGTTGTGTCAATGATGCATGTCCTTTCTATTTGCGAGCAAGAGTTCATAATGAATCACAATGGCATGGTCGTCTCTCTAAAGTTATTTCCATTGGAATATTGACACCTGAGCTGGGGACAGTGGTTTGTGTCCATTGCAATCAAATGCCTTTTTGTGTTGCAACATGTCCTGCTGTTATTTATTACTGTTTGCCAAAAGATAAGCAAAGAGTTACTCGATGTGCTATTCATATGGGAGAGCATAAGCACCCTTGTGTTCAGGGAAAGAATAGGTCTGCTGAGCAAATGATAGATTCGCTTTTGCAAACTAAATCAAACCAAGATCCTTTCACTGCTACAAACGGGAGCGTGGCTGCCCTGCAAAGTACTCATAATAGCGCAATACATACCATAAAAATGATAGATCAACATACCTGAATCGTCGCATACGCACATGATCGATCTCAACACGAACATAGAGAGATAGAAAATAGAATAGAGCGAGGGAGAACGTGCAAGCGCACCTCCGAGAGCCGAGTGCTACGTTGGCACGGCGAGAGAGAAGAGAGGAGAAGGGAGAAGAAATACACAAACACTGGGTGCAATCTCCCCCCGTGCAAGAGTGACCATTTCCCTCTTGCACGTATTTGTTATATAGATTTCTTGAATGGTCAAATTGGTTACAAACTGGCCGGCCGGTCATAATTGGCCAAAGCTCATAAAAGAATAATAAAATGTACATGATATACAAATACATTTGCATAGGCCAAGATGGGTCTAGTCTTTTCCACCTGTCAGCTGCAATAAATCATAAAATATCATTTCTATAACATACCTCTCCGTTGGAAAGCAACTGTCCTCAGTTGCGAATATAAAAATCTCCAAACAATACTTGTCAAAAAAAGCGATTAGTATGTTGTGTCAAAAACATCACATAATAAAAGAAAAATTTATGAAACTAAACAACATTAGCTTATGCCTGCCGTCATCCACATACTACCTATTCTAGTGTCCCATACCACTAGAATAAGCAGTATATGTCATACCCTGGTGAATCAGGATATCATTGGTCACACTCATCATCGATCTCATAATGTCAAGTCTCATCACATGAACACTGCCATAATAATCACCCGATACCAAATCCCAATCCAATTCCAATTCCACAGCATAAGTCCAAATCCAAATCACTTTCATTGTGTACCCGGGTAACAAAATCATACCAGTTACAGTGGTGGCCAGCCACTGCAGCATGATTTCGTAATTGGTGTTGCCTAAATCGGCAAATCTACACCAATAATACGTTCTGCCTAAATCGACGAATCTGCACTAATAGGACGTGCTGCCTAAATCGGCGAATTTGCACTAATTCTGCCTAAATCGGCGAATCTGAATTTGATATTGTTTAAAAATCATGAATCTGCAATTTATCAATGTGCTGCCTAAATCGGCGGATCTGCACCAAGATGAGTATCTACACACTGCCTAAATCGGCGAGTCTGTGTGCATGTGACCAATGGACTAGACAACGCATAATAAAATATTTGCCACCTATTTGATACAATACTGGAGTATATTCGAGTGCAAAGGTACTTACACATTATTGCCATCATTCCAAATCACCTTAGATGATGTAAATAGTTTTATAGATCAGTGAAAAAAAAATCGTCATATAAGGAATGCCATTTAGTGTAAGTGCAAGTGATGTAAATTTCACAATTCATAAGTTAATATAGGTAAACGAAATATGAAACATGAGTGAGGTTGATGTATGGTACGTACCGTTTGCTAGCACCACACTTGACAACAAGTAATGCTATTTTCACAAATCAAATTAACATTGCAATGCTCGGCTATAATTGAAAGAAATCACTAGCTGGATTGTCACTTAGTCTGTAAAATGATATCGTTGCATAAGAAATTCAATATTAAACATTGGATTTGATTGAACATCAAGGACTTTCCTTTCTTAAAGCTATATACATTGCAATTTAAAAGGGATTATAGATACAGATAAACATGTTGAGAGCAGACATGACTTGTGAATAATTAAAAGAAAAATAGATGGGTACAGTGCATTAGATATCATCATGATGGGAAGAGAAATTTCACGACGTGGTAGTGTGCAAAATTACCCAAGCTATTTATCAGAGAGCAAAATTGTGGGTATTAGAGGCTTAACTTTATGGTAAAGGAATCAATCAAAAGAGATGACCATTTGCCGTGAGCTGGCGATGTCGAGATGAAAATGGAAAATTTGTGTGAAGAATAATAAGCTTCTTATTTTCACAACAGTAATGTGAGGCATCTTCATAGTGTGAGATCGAGGGGTGCACTGTCATAACATGTGGTCGACAACAATTTCAACAAGTTTAGTGTCAGTAATAGCTATGGTAGCAGCAAGCCAACAAGCATACACCAACTCTCGCCTCACGCGACTCGGCATGTGGACAGCAGCCAATAGATGCAACGGTGATGCTCACCAATAGTGTGAAGACGTTGTTTATTATCAACGGTAGACGGACATAATAACGACACGACTGAGTTCACAAACTGTCGTCTGACAGTAGCGTAAGAGTATACACACACAATTTGGAAACGACTACTGTGTGAACTCATATCCAACCAATCCTAATTGCATATACCTAATCACGAAGAAAGGAATATTGACCCTTACCTACAACCTTTGCATTGTAGTTTCACATTTATGGCACCTCAAAATTGGCCAATACATAGATCCCTTTAAAAATCTCTAACATGCACCACTCCCTCTCGCACACTTATAACGACAAACAACTAGACCCAAGAGCAAGAGGAAAGATGGACATAAGTCAGGGGGTATAAATCTGTAAATAGGGATGTACAATGACAAAGTCCATGAAAAAACGACCCTCCTTTGGCATAGGATCTAGGGAATCCGTGACAGACAAGCACAAGCAAGATAATGCAGTTGGCTATCTTCCACTTTGGACGTCGGATCGAAATTTTGATATGCCGCCTTGGACCAAATGTACTCTTTATGTTGACTTGTGGATGCCCACCATGATCTACACTCCGCCTTGTTCTAAAAAAATTATTATATATATATATATAAGGTCGCTCTGCACGCAACCCATGAAAGTGAGTCCCTTTCTCCTCGTCGCTTCCTATAGCTTGCAGCCTTCCATAGCATGTTGCCCTACACAACCATCTCAGACTCCCCCTTTTGACTGCCCATTATAGGTTCCCTCATTTCTTTGCAACTCTGGTTCCTCCTGACACCCTCCAACCCTCATCGTATCGCCCTCCTTCATACTCTCATCATCATCCCCTTCTCCTCGTACATGGCCTTGCTCAGCATGCCGTTCTCCAGTTCCCCCCGTAGCAAGCGAACCCTCTGCTTGTCGCTAAGTGGGGGTCTCATCTGTCCTCCTCCTTGCCAACCACGGGTCACCCCTCTGCTCGCTGCAATCCTACACACATGTGACAACTCCTTGCTTGTCTGCAGTCGTGTTCCTGACTGTCATCCCTGCTTTGCGGAACCTGCATGCGGCCCCTCTATAAGCGGCCGCACAACTGGAGTTTAAGTGAGAGGAGAGGGCGAGAGCGAGAGAGGGAGGAACGGGTGGATTGAGGGCAACACATGCACAGACGGTGGTAGTAGCTGGCTGAGAGAGAGAGAAAAAACGACTGGTGGGTGGCACGCAAATGAAACTCCAGGTGGGCCGCCCCTTTTTTTCTATTTTAAAAAGCTGCATGGCGGCTGCGTGGTGCGCAGCCAGTTGTTGGAATCCGTCAACTGACGAGAGGGGGAGAGAGAAAATGTTCGACGTTTGCATGATAACGAGGGAGAGAGATACTGTTGCATGGTAGCTGTGGGTTGAGTGGCTGGGGGTGATTAGTTGGCTGCATGGAGTTGGGTGGTTGAGCCGAACGAGATAGAGAGAGAGAGAGAGAGAGAGAGAGAGAGAGAGAGAGAGAGAGAGAGAGGAGAGAGAGGAGAGAGAGAGAGAGAGAGAGAGAGAGAGAGAGAGAGAGAGAGAGAGAGAGAGAGAGAGAGAGAGAGAGAGAGCACGTTTGGCCGGCAGTGGACTAGAGAAAGAGAGGGAGAGGAAGAGAGAGAAAGAGAAAACCTGATCTGCATGGGGTGAGAGAGAAAGAGCAAACCTGATCTGCATGAGGCGTCAGTTTTGGTGAGAGGGGGAAAGAGAGAGTTTGGAGTGTGGGCGCCGCAAGTAAACAGGGGAGGGAGAGAGCGAAATGTGAGGCTGTATTTCATGCTACTACCCAGCCATGCAAGAAAGAGAGAGAGAGAGAGAGAGAAAGGGAGGGTGGTTGTTGAGGGAGGGAAGGATTTCAATGGTGCGCTTGTACTCGCGGTGGTAGTGCATGCAATTTGGGCAACTTCAGTAGCCGAACAGTAAAGTCCCCCGACGTTGTAATTCAACCAAAGCCATATATGTGATGCCTGGTCTTGCTTGATGAAAGGGTAAGTCTGATTTTGGCAGTGGTTTCCCTTCGTGCTGAAGAGTCCACACCCAGTGAATGCCACTGGATGAAGACTCCTCTGATAAGTTTGGCCAGCTCCTAATTGATCTACATTAGCAATAAAGGGTTACGGAAGTTGGAAACCAACAGGAGGTGTCTTGCGTGTGTGTGCGCACTTGCAAGTTGTGCAGCGGTGCAGTGAACGAGACGCTGACAATGAGAGAGATAGAGTCGGACTATTGCAGAGGGGGGATGTTCATTCGTCAGCAGTGGAGATGCACGATATTACTTGAATTTTAATAAGTGTGACTTAAAAAAAAGAAAAAGATAGTCCGAGGGTCGTTCTCACCAGCAAAATTTGTCTCTACAGCATACCACCTCAAGTGTTCTTCACACCTTCTACATAATTAAGTATTCTAGATCTCATTATTGGCAATAATACGGTAGCCTAACTCCTACTATCCTTGCATATATTTGCTTGCGTACATCGCTCTCGTCAATCATAACACTTAAATCCATCGTAATTTAGTACCAACTTATGCTAAATTATGCTAATCAAATAGTCAATTATACTTACCAAGTAAATTGGTGTGCAATCATGATAATCTATGGTGCGTAAATAATCAAAGCACAACGTTGATCTTGAAGGATTACTAGTAAACATCTACATGCAATTTTAAACAAAAAGAATCAAGTCAACAGTATGCGTTACTTATCTTTGATCATGATAGCCATGATTACGACAAGCCCGCGAACGTAGTCAAAGCTCTGATACCACTGCTACAAACGGGAGCGTGGCTGCCCTGCAAAGTACTCATAATAGCGCAATACATACCATAAAAATGATAGATCAACATACCTGAATCGTCGCATACGCACATGATCGATCTCAACACGAACATAGAGAGATAGAAAATAGAATAGAGCGAGGGAGAACGTGCAAGCGCACCTCCGAGAGCCGAGTGCTACGCTGGCACGGCGAGAGAGAAGAGAGGAGAAGGGAGAAGAAATACACAAACACTGGGTGCAATCTCCCCCCGTGCAAGAGTGACCATTTCCTTCTTGCACGTATTTGTTATATAGATTTCTTGAATGGTCAAATTGGTTACAAACTGGCCGACCGGTCATAATTGGCCAAAGCTCATAAAAGAGCACTTGAATAATAAAATGTACATGATATACAAATACATTTTCATAGGCCAAGATGGGTCTAGTCTTTTCCACCTGTCAGCTGCAATAAATCATAAAATATCATTTCTATAACATTCACAACTGCCAAGCAATTAGAACGTGTTGCTCCCCAAGACGTGATATTAGATAAGCTTGTGATGGAAACTGCTGGCAAAAATGACTCTATTGAAGATGGAGAGTTTTCAGAATTTCTTGATACCATTACTCCTCTATCTATTCATTCATAGTGTACTTTTTTCCCTGGATAGCTTGGAGTTCAGAGCAGCCACAGTGTTTCAAAATGTCGATCATAGGTCCAGGGAGTGGAGTTGACTTGGTGAATAAGATGCGTCCAGGAGGAAACTTTAGAGAAAATGTGGGTTCACTTTTATCATGTGCACCGTGTTCAAGGGTGGCCAACAATGTCTGCTCATGTCTATTACCCATTTGTGCGTGAATTAATGACAATTGCCACCTGTGAATTCACTGTTGAAAATAAATTTCATTCATAGTGTACTTTTTTCCCTGGATAGCTTGGAGTTCAGAGCAGCCACAGTGTTTCAAAATGTCGATCATAGGTCCAGGGAGTGGAGTTGACTTGGTGAATAAGATGCGTCCAGGAGGAAACTTTAGAGAAAATGTGGGTTCACTTTTATCATGTGCACCGTGTTCAAGGGTGGCCAACAATGTCTGCTCATGTCTATTACCCATTTGTGCGTGAATTAATGACAATTGCCACCTGTGAATTCACTGTTGAAAATAAATTTGCTCAAATAGAGTTTTGGAAAATGTTAAATAAAGTGGTGCAAGATCAAGGGTATGAAAAGACAAAATTCAGAGGGTTTATGGCAGATGAAGCAAAAGCAAATTGGATTGCTGTTCAGACTGTTTACTTTGGTGGGGCAAAAACAAAAATACCTTCCAAAGAACGATCATGTGGCTTTCATTGGGAGCAGTCCATGATTCAACATGCAGTGAAATGTATCCGTCCATCTTCACAAGAGGATCACAAAATTTGTGCCGAAAAAGGCGGAGTGCACCATTGAGGAGAATCAAGCAGACATTTGTAAAAAGATCTACGCCAATTTTGAAGGCAGGGCATGAGAGATGTCGGAGAGGATGGCTTGTTAGAGACTTGGATGGCTAGGTGGGAGTAAGATAACAATTGGGGAGGGAGATTTGTAACACAGGATGAGTCTGGAAATTTTGTGCCCACAACAAACGTGTCTGAGGTTAAGCATGCAAGCATGCGTGCATCTAATTGGTAACAAAGAGAAAATTAGCTTGTATGAGGTAGTTGGTGCAGACATGGCAATGGCAGTGCTACAAAGCGCCAAATACAATGCTTATCTAAAAGGTGTTAGGTCTACTACTGGTCCTGGGATCGATGATCTCGCAAAGCGATTTTTGGGCCGATCATCAACAACATCAACACCACTCTTCAATGTCTGAGATGGTTTTCAAAGCCCTGAAATGAATAGAGCTCCCTTGCGAGAGAAGAGTGCTAAGAAGAAGCGACCAACATTTGTTGATGCAGATGAGCTGCTTGATGAAGACACTCATAGACCAGAATTTGTGACAGTTACAGAGACGGTTGTAGGGCCAGATGTGCATCCAGAGACTAGCTGTGGAGTTGGCAAATATTGGCACGAGGTTAATGTTCCAAAGACACTTTGGTCTATAAGAAGAACTGAGCCTGGTAGAAAGATGACTTGCTTTGGGATGGTTGATAATCAGAGTGTTAGATGTGCACGATACATCAATGAAGGGAATGACGATGTCACACGTGGAACTGCTGCTCCATGCTTTTGGGGACGCAGAAAGTATCCTGCCTCTGGTTCAAATCCAGGTGGTTTAGTGGAAGGTTTTTTGTGGTTTTGCAACTCCAATAACATGCATACATGGTGGATACATGAAATGATTGTAGGGGCTCCAGGGCCAGCACCAGGTGTTTGGCCTGTAGCGCAGGGAACACAATTGTTGCCAGTTGAGGTGGAGCACTTGCAAGCAAATGGATTTGTCCTTCAATCAACAACAAAGGCTACCAATTTAGGTAGTGGTTTGCGATCAAGAAATAGTGTTCCCAGTGCCTTTCGTCCTAGGTATAGGGATGGGAAGATTGTTAAGTGGAGATCAAAGCTGACAAAGATTTTCATACAAGGATTGCTTTGGGGAGCACACTTGAAGCAAAATTGGTGAAAGAAGTGATTATTGTGTGCAATGAAACACATGTTTTCTATGTCAGTACAGAGGGGTCCAAGGCAAAGGGGATAACATACTCAGTGACAATCTCTGATTTTCCATGATGCACATGCGAGGACTTCCAAAAGAGAGAATAAAAAAAACAGACCTATGTGCCGTGCAAACACATGTACTATGTATTTCTTCATATTCTTGAGTTAGACTCACATGCCCATGAGTTCATGCACCAGGCTGCTTTATCCAAGGTAGAAATTTTTCAGGATCTGGGGGGAACTAGGGCAGCTGTGCGTCCTTGGGATACTTACACAACATGATGTTCAAATTATATACTGCACACCGTTGCAGTACTTTTTTGTGTGCATTTACGTTAACTATCAATCACCATCCTAGGAGTTTTTAGGTTGCAATTTTGAAATTTTTGGGAAATGTCGAACGTAAGGCTTCGAACACATAAACTTTTCATGTATTTAATATATTGTTGTCGTTTTTTGTTGGCATTTGGATTTACTACCAGCTTCTATCCTGGGAGTTGATAATTTTTGCATCTTTTGGCTTTGCCTTGTAAGCAATTGCGTGAGTTCAGTTCCTTAGTATGCTCTCGACTATATTTTGTTAAAAATTATAGGTCGTCAATAGCAATGTGTTTAAATGTCTACACTGTTTTTGCATTCCTTACCAACAATCGTGGTAAGGGAGTTCATGGTTTTGAATATATTGGCTTTACCTTGTACGACAACACATCATATGGGTTTACCTCGTAAGAGGCACGGTAAACTATTAATTTATTTCCTTGGAAACTATTGGTCATCAACAAATATGTGTCTAAATGTTTTCAATGTCTTTGCTCGATTTAGTGCTCACTCAGATTTGTTTGTTGCAGTAGTTTTTTGTGGGCATTTACGTTAACTATCAATCACCATCTTAGGAGTTTTTAGGTTGCAATTTTGAATTTTTGGGATACGTCGAACATATAAGGCTTCGAACACATAAACTTTCCATGTATTTAGTATATTGTGATCGTTTTTTGTTGGCATTTGGATTTACTATCAGCTTCTATCCTAGGATTTGACAATTTTATGGCTTTTGGCTCGTAAGGAATTGTGTGTAAGGAATTGCGTGAGTTCAGTTACTTAGTATGCTCTCAACTATATTTTCTTAAAAATTATAGGTCATCAATAGCAATGTGTTTGAATGTCTACATTGTCTTTGCATTCACTACCAACAACCGTGTTAAGAGAGTTCATGGTTTTGAATATATTGGCTTTACCTTATACGACAACATAGTTCTAAATCATATGGGTTTACCTCGTCAGAGGCACGATAAACTACCAATTTATTTCCTTGGAAACTATTGGTCATCAACAAATATGTGTCTAAATATTTTCAATGTCTTTGCTCGATTTAGTGCTCACTCGGATTTGCTCGCTATATGAATCCTTTGGGTTTTCTTTGGAAACTATTGATTATCAACAAATATGTGTCTAAATGTTTTCAATGTCTTTGTATTTGTTTGCTCGATTTAATGCTCGCTCGAAGATTGGGATTCTTCGTATTGTACTTGTCTTCCCACAATATCAGAATGTGTACTAATACATATGTCTTTGGATGGTGGCATGTACAAACTTTAGTTTTGTTCCGTAGAGAGTCCATCACCACACCTTGTATCATCGCTGATGTATTTGGTTTTTTATGAATATCAAATAAGCCTATTGTCTCATGTGTTGCAATTTTTTTAAGAGAATGATATATAGTACAATTTAGTTTACAATTTGGATAACAATGGGCATATTCATAACAAGCCAAGCACTTGTAGGAGGGTTTAAGTGCTATGTTTGAGCTCTATTGCCTCAACTCACGCCCGCACTTAATGTTTGACTCTAAACACAAGCATAGTGACTATTTCTTTTATAGTGTGTTTTCCTCCCCTATAGCTCTCTAGCTACAAGCCGTTGCATTCTGAACCACTAGCCATCTCTAAATCACACATGCCTTGGGGGCAAGGATTGTGGATTTTGGAATGCGGAAGAATAGTGAGTCACAAAAACATCAAGACACACACACACACAAACGTCGTCGTTAGAGCCGAGTAGCACCCAAAGCTAGTGGAGGAAGTAGGGGGAGGAAGGTACCCACATTCAACAAATCCAAATTTCTCTATTGGCTTCTCGGAGTCTTGTTAACGCAATGATAACCCCTTCGTATTTTAGAAGATAAAGCTATAATTTTGCAAACGAATGCATGATCGTATTTCTCTCCAGCTCTACTCTATGAGCGTGCTTCCTTTTCGCTAAAATTTCCTCATGCGATGTTTTTCTTTGAGGCTTCTCTGCTTTTGCAACAGGTCAGGTTTTCTTCCCTTAATCCTGGTTGCACCAAGTTCGACTTAGCCTTAGGGCACATGAAACAAAACGTTGTCGTTGTGGGTTCAAAGCTTTTGGTGCTCGAGATATAGGAAATTGAACGAAGTTTCATCTTAGTCTCACTATGAATTAGTGAGTTTAATGATATCACTAGTATGTGACCCGCACGTTGCTGCGGCTACGAAGTAAGGCTAGAGTCACATTGGATGGTAGAAGAAGAGTTGAAAAAGAGATTTTTTTTGGGTGGAACACCTAAGGTATACACTATTTTGTCAACACCAAAGGGTGAAAAAGTACTTAGACCACTCTTCTACCACCACCTCAAGGTTCACACTTAGGCGACCAAAGAGTGTAACCATACCATTGCAAACCTTAGAAGAGCACCATAGAACTCAAAAATTTGCAATTGAAGGGTGGTTTTTGTTAGCAAAAAATTGAAGGGTTCTTTTTCAACATGTAATTTTTGTTTACTCTCCTTGTTTTGTGGGGGGGAGGGGGGGCGCCCATTTTGTGTCGTACATTAGCACCGGTTGCATCAGCTATCGTTATGCAGTATGAACACCTTTATATAGCTAGTTCACTCTCATTGGATGTGCATGGTGACTCACAGCTATCGCCGTCCAATCTGAACCTACCTTGAGGCCCAATTTTGGGACCCTATCCCCAAAAGGTGACAACATGTGCAAATTTTCTTTGTGCATCCAAATTGTATCTTCTATGCTTCATTACCTTATCATCTCCTAAGTGGTAATAAGTGTTTCCACTAACTATCAATGGTTACATCTCAAGTAGAAGGATGGAAGAAACGACATTCCTCCATCTACGAAGTCTCAAAACACAACCCAATCAAGCTCTCCCCATCCAACTCCCCTAATTAAATGTTAGAGGGTGCTCATAACAATGGGACCTCTACAAATAGCTGGTGCATCTTTTTCCTTCAGAAAACCCATCGACATACAGCCTATTTCATAGTTCTCAAGAGGGATCATTTTGAATAAGAATCCAACTTAGGGTAGCCTTGAAGGTTCATCATTGTAGGAATCAAAGGGACCTAAACTTTGACATCTAGAAGTTCTACTTTGATACCACACTTCCTACTTTCTCTACTTTTGTTTTTCATTACATAGAATCTTCCCAAGATGCTTTAGCATCTCTAATTAGCATGTCCATGCACGTCACCATTTAAAATCAATCTTAATGAGTAAGATTTGAACACATCACGTATATAGTATGAAACTCAACCTTAACCACTAGGCTATATGCCTATGCTGGTCCTTGAGCCCCTTTGAGCCATAAAAAACACTACAAGAGGCTCTTCATATTAGCGACGCTCACACACCGACGCTCAAAAAAAAAATTCCCGGCGTCGCTATGAGCGTCGCAAATTTACAAAGAAATTTGCGACGCTCATAGCGACGCTCATAGCGACGCCGGCTGGGGTAAAAAAATAACCGAGCGCGCCCAAAAACTCAGATCTCAGATCTGAGTTTTTGGCGCCCTCAAGCAAGGAGCAGGTAACGCTCTCCCTCACTCTCTCTCTCTCTCTCTCTCTCTCTCTCTCTCTTTTTCTTCTCCACACACACACACACACACACACGAGGAGAGGAAGGAGAGCCAGGTATGTTCCTTCCCTCTCCTCATTCTTATGTTCCCTTCCCCTCTTTCTCTCTCCCTCTCTCTCTCTCTCACACACACACATACACACACACACATAGTGTTTTTGAGAGAGAGAGAGAGAGAGAGAGAGAGAGAGAGTACAAACAAAAACAAAAACGCACACACACATACATAAACAAAGAATGCACACACACATTGAGAGAGAAAAAGAGAGAGAGAGCATGCATAAACAAAAAACGCACGCATTGAGAGAGGAAAAGAGAGAGAGAACATGCATAAACAAAAAACGCACACATTGAGAGAAGAAAAGAGAGAGAAAACATGCATACGATCCAAAAAAACGCACACATTGAGAGAGAAAGAGAGAGAAACTAATTTAACGTCGTAGGAAACTAATTAAAATTAAAAGACCTAAAGATCTAGCCGACGAGGAGTTGAACTCAAGACCTATTATTCAAGAGGGAAATGGCATAATCAATCTATCATACTTGGCATGGGTGATAGAAAGGTTATACCATTTATCTCTTTTTATTGGCACACACATCCACACACGCGCACACACACAAGAAGAAGAGAGTTATAACGTCGTAGGAAACTATCTTAAAAGACGTTAAAGATTAGGTTATATGTAGACTTACATTAAATTAGATTTAGGTTTATTTTTAACTAGATTTACGTTTATTTAAGCTAGATTTAGATTTACGTTATATTAAATTAGATTTAGGTTTCCATAGACTGCGATGCCTGCATGAAGCGGGTGAAGAAAGCCCTCAATGGAATATAGGGTATTGCTGCCTTCACTCATGGTGGGCTCCGTCGATCCAAAAGTATTGGTGAAATGTCTTCAGAAGATAGGGAAGAAGGTGGATCTTCAGGGCGGCAAGAGTCACTACATCCCCGACACAATGACCATCTAGACAACCTCTAGTCATTAGACTTATGTTAAATTAGATTCAGCTTTATTTTTAGTTAGATTTACGTTTATTTAGATTTACGCTTATTTACGTTAGATCGAGTCCACGCAAGAATTACTTATGGTTTAGGGTTTAGAGTTAGACGAACAGTGAAAAGATCTACTGTGAAAAGATGTTAAGATGAAGTGAAGTGCTACAGCTAGAGAAGAGGCAAAGGGGTTTTGTCCACTACATGCAGTATCATGTAGACGTGGGTGTGTAGATTTCTTGTACCCACAAATATAGGTATTGAACAATAAAGACGAGATTATAACCCGGTGGTTCTGATCTCCGTGCACCTCTAGACCGAGGTGTGCGGGGATTGGACATGACTAGAGAATGTGAGGTAAAGGGAGAGAGAGAGAGAGAGAGAGAGAGAGAGAGAGAGAGAGAGATAAGACGAAGAATGCCAATAGAATATTAAATTTGTTGTCCAGGTTATAAGTTTTTTATCCTCATTATGAGTAGCGACGAGGATGTGGGACCGTCCAACCGAAACACCTATCTCTCAACGAGGGTCTTATGTCCTTGTAATCAATGCAAGCATGCTGTGCGACGGACAAGACGTGTTTCTTTGCAGCACGTTCGCGAATTTGGCGAGTTCGATCCATCTATTATAGATCGAGTTGTTGCCAATTATAACTCGTCGGACTCTGACGCTGGCCAACAAGCAGCAATCTTGCAACCCAATAGACGTGTTCGCAGGCGCTTTGGTCAAGCAGCATATGTGAGGCCACAAGATGTAGCCTCTGACAGCTCGGGGATGATCATGCAGAGCACATTCCCAACGAGGCAATGTTTGAGCCCGAGATTGATGAAATGATCGAGACGATCATGGATTCAGAAAGGCTTATCTATGATGATATGAAAAGTGAAGCCGATACGCCATTGTATAATGGAGCACGTATGTCTAGATTGAAAGCACTCCTGGTTCTTCTCAACATGCAGGCAAAGTTTGGATGGAGTGACACTAGCGTCACAGCGCTTTTCAGGTGATCTATTACAATTAGTTTACTTTAATAGAACTCTAAATGTATAATGATCTGATAGATTTTTACACGACTGTATCATATTTTTATGTTGTGTAGATTGCTGAAAGAGCACATACTACCAGCTGACAATGTGATGCCAGATTCCCGAGATGAAGCAAGAAAGATTTTGCGAAACTTGGGGATGGATTACAATTCTATCCACGCTTGTCCTAATGACTGCATTCTTTTCAGAGGGAAATACATAGACATGGAGAAGTGTCCGAAATGTGATTCCGAAAGATATCGAGTAGATCTCCACGGGACAAAAATTCCACAAAAGGTTTTGCGACATTTCCCTCTGCTTCCTCGCATCAAGCATTTCTTCGAATGTAAGTCCATGGCCGCCCTAGCATCATGGCATGAGGAGAATAAATCTTCGGATGGTGTGCTACGAATTCCTGCAGATTGTGTAGCGTGGAAACATATAGATGGAACATGGTCGGATTTTGCCAGGGAAGCTCGAAATTTGCGCTTAGGCCTGGCTATGGATGGCGTAAATCCATTTGGTCAAAGATCAACATCTTACAGTGTATGGCCCGTTGTCATCGTCAACTACAACATTCCCCCGTGGTTGACTACGAAGAAGGGGCACCTATGGCTAAGCTTGATTGTGCTAGGGCGATATAAAGTGGGGAATATGGATGTGTATCTTCGTCCACTATTGGAAGTGCTACAACAATTGTGGATTGGCATAGAGGTGGTGGATATGAGCCGACACACAGGACGATAGAATACTTTGATCAGAGGCATTCTAATGTGGACCATGCATGACTATCCCGGGCTAACAGAATGCTCAGGTGATCTATTGACACTCCTCACTCAGACACTGTAAATCTTGTTTTTTCCCATAGTTGATCTATTATCATGTGTATACATGCAGGGCTTCAAACAAGCGGATACAGAGCATGTGTCACATGTGGACCTAGACTGAATGCACGTAGGGCACCCTCACTGAAGAAGCAAATCTACGAAGGTCATCAAGCGTATCTTCCAGAGAATCATGTGTTACGCGACGGCTTTTTGGGAAGAGAGCCACCAAGGATTGTCTGCACAAGCATGGTTAGAGCAGAAGGAGATGTGCGATGACGGATTTCCTCCAGGGATGAAGAGACTATCTCTATGGTACGAGTTACCATACTGGCCCCGACTCATGATCAATCACTTGCTCGATCCAATGCACATATTCAAGAATGTGGGTAATCTACTATGGGACCATTTGACCGGCAAGAAAGATACTTTGGGAGCCAGAGTTGACCTTAGAAATGTGGATCGTACAACAATGCGGTGATGAAGTGACTGAAGAAGAGTGGGAGTACTCTCGGGGTTGCACGACCAAGGTAAGTTTGCAATGTACGACTAGCAAGTGACTTTATTTATAAACGTTTGAACGGCCACTCATACTCTTTGTTCGTTGTAGTATAAGTCATACACAGCAGCATGGTGTAAAGGTCGACATTTTAGGGTGGAACGAATCGACAAAAAGCGTTTTACTCAAGATTGTGGAATCATGGCAAAATTTGAACACTCTAGTCGACGACGTTCCTTTGATGCAGATCCTGTGGTGGTGGAACTCACTTACTTCGGCACGCTGCAAGAGATTTTGAGGATCGATTACAGAGGATTTTTTGTCGACTTGTTCGACGTGCAATGGTTCAAGATAATCATGGAGGGTCACAACGCTACTGTGCGTAGAGGAGAGTCTGGTTTTCTTGAGGTGGATTCTACTAAGAAATGGACTGACCTAAGAGACACTTTCGTACTACCCGAGCATTGTGAACAAGTAAGTATGTAAATAGTTAACATCCCCCTTTTACAAGTTATGTGCTTGAAAGCTCTCATGTAAGTTATGTGGCTCTGGCAGATAATATTTCATCCTACAAAGTCTACATCAAACTGGTGGTACGTCATAGAGGTAGCCCCTCGTAGTGCAAGGACGTATGAAGGCTACCATGTGCCAATCACAACGACATCAATGGAGGAGATCAGAGAAGATGTTCAATCAGAAGCCGCTGCGGTGGTGCCAGACGAGCATTAAGATGCTACTACTCTATATGGGGTGCATGCAGAGGAGCTACAAAATGAAACAGAGGATATGTGTTTAAACGGAGAGCTCTATATAGATATAGGAAGTTATGCTGAGTTATGCGAGGATGAGAGAGAGATCTCTTAAAGCCACAAATATTGTATTTGAACAATTTTGCTCCGTGTTGTAAAAGCTCTGGCTCTCTAAGTACCTTCCATGGTGTATAACGCTCTTTTCTACTCGCGCTCACATCTTTTGATTGAAAATTCTGAGTTTTCGACTTGCCTTTTCTATCACTCAATTCATTGCGTCATTGTATTTATATGCGTCATTACGTCATTGTATTTAATGGTCTTTGCGTCATTGTCTACTCTATTCATTCAATATTAAGTTTAAATATTCGTGTGTTTAATGCAGGTATGGATGATGAGGAGTCTTTCTTCTTTGTCACCGCAGCAGAGACAGTGGTACGTGGAGCGTCATCGCTCTGGCGCATCATCGCGCGTTCCTACTCCATCCGCATCTCCCTCTCTTTCGGAGCATTCGGCGCGCTCCGAAGCTTCGGCGTCGCCGAGACGAGCTTCACACTCGTCTAGACACCGGCGCTCTAGTGGTGGCGGTGGCGGTTGTTGTGGGGATTCCGCCACCGATGCCTCCACACCGCCTCGTGTTCGACGAGGCTCTTTACCCTCCCCTTCTTTGCCCGCCCCCACACCAGCCACAGCATCGCCATCTATGCCAGGTTTTGCACGGCTGACTGTTCCTAGAAGCTACACACCTCTACCTACTCCGCCAGGAGCCACCCCACTCGACACTCCTCGCTTCGGGGCCCAGAAGCCGGTGGAGACACCTGACATCCCTACCCCCATCGACACGCCGCTAGAGACCCCTGCCGGGACACCCAGGTTCACGCGTCACCGGCCAGAGGGCTTGCCTTACTCCGTCGACATCAGCGGCGGCATCATCATGGATGATGATGGCAAGAAGGTGATCTCGTGCATGTGTGGTCTTTGCTCTCAGCTGTTTAGACACTACATACTAAACAAATGGAGTGAAGTACCAAGTGATTTAAAAAACAGAGTCATCTGCATACTTCATGATGAGTTTCCCGTTCCAACACGGGATCAGCGCTTCAATGAAGACCTGATGAAGATTCGAATGCGCGAATACTGCAAACACAAGCGTTCCGAAGTGAAAAAAGCAATCAAGAATGGGTGGAACAGGCCAGATTGGCTGGCCAAAGAAGATTGGAAGAATGCGAAGAAAGCAGCGCGCGAGAATCCCGACAAGTGGAAGCAACAAAAGGATGCAGCCAGAGCGCGAGTAGAGGCAGGGAGCTCGCACCACTTGGGGAGCGGTGGATGGGCATCATTTGAGGCCGATTTTGTAAGTGTTTTCACATTGCTCTTTATGCATGTTCGATAGTTTAAGGTTTATGAGTTTTTTAGTTCTAACATAATGAAATCTTTGTATGTTTTGACAGTGGTCGATGACAGGACGTGATCCCACACCGTACGAGCGCGAGTACGCAGGCAGGAAGGGCTTAAACGCCCTGATGGACATTCTCAGTTCTCACGGTGGCATGGTTAGTATTAGGGTTTACTCTTTTTTATTTTTTGTATTGTTTTATAAATGTCGTTATATGTTTATACTTACTGAAAGCTGTCTTATTGTCTTTTTTTGCAGAATCTGACAGATACGCCGCTTGGACGCGATGAGACGTCTGACTAGACGACGTCAGTTTAGCCGTAGCTAGATAGCATTAGTTTAGGGTTTCTCATAGCTTATGTATCATGAGACGGATTTTATACGTCTTTTTGAACCATGTATATTATTACATTTGTCACCGCAGTTCCTTTTGACAATCAATTCTTTATACCTATGATGTTGTACAATTGTCATTATTACATTTGCCAATCAATTCATTTTGCCTATGATGTGTACAATTGTCAATTTTGCAAACAATGCGTCTTGTGGGTGACTATTTTGGGTCTATTATCTACCTTTGCACTTTTTTTAAAAAGTGAATCAAGTACAATATGGTTGATGGTTGAATACCCTGCCGCCAAAAAAAAATTCTCTCGGGCGTCGCTATTTATGGCTCTATAGCGTCGCTATGAGCGTCGCTATAGTCTTCTGTGTAAACGTCGCTATATGCGTCGCTATGAGCGTCGCTATATAGCGACGCATATAGCGACGCTCGTAGCGACGGTTTTAGCGACGTCGGGGGTTATAAAAACCCAGTGTATTTCCGTCGCTAACAGCGTCACAAGAGCACAAAACCTCTTGTAGTGAAAAAAGAATACACCCCCCCCCCCAAACTAATTAATTAATGGCTTTTGAAAAAGTCATTTTGGCTGCCTACTTGAAAGCCAAAGCTATTGCTAGATTCACTACAATGTTGCACTTCCCAACTCCACCTTTCCCAAAAGCTATAGACACAACATCTCCAAAGCAAGGTCTTCTCTAGGCATGAGCTCTAAGGCTTCAACCTCTCTCTCTCTCTCTCTCTCTCTCTCTCTCTCACACACACACACACACACACACACACAAGTAGGTGGACCATTCCGGGTGTCTAAGTCAAGATGCTTGTACGTGCTGCAAAAGCGCAACAAGCTCTTGCAATAGGATGCAAGGATGGAAAAATAACATTGCATGCGTTGAGTGATGTACATTCCATTATTGCTCTAGTTTCATTAAGAAAAGTAATACATGTACTAGTTTTGACACATGAAAGCCTCTAGTGCTCAAGGAGTTTCCAAGCTCTATTATAAAGAGTATGGATATACAATTTCTCCTATGCAGGCTTGCTAAGTTTTTGAAGAAAAGTTTTTCTTGAGCAACATCTTTAATTTACATCAGGAGCGTTTTGTTTAATTTGCATTAGGAGTGTTTTGTTTTTCTTGAGCAACACCTTTAATTTGCATCAGGAGCGGTTTGCATTGCCTTTATTTTTCTTTTTTCGAGCATTGTCTTTAGTGTGCAACAACAATGTTTTTGTTGTATAAAGGATTTGTTTGTGTTAAGGACTATTAGAAAATAGCCTAAGCTAAGTTACAACTTTTGAAATTCACCTATAAAACCTAAATTTGAAGGCAAAGGATCGTGTAACGGCGGCAAGCACTTGAGTTTCACCTATATCTAAATTCTAAATTTGAAGGCACAAAAACCTACAAAGCCTGTAGAATTTTAGTGCAAAAAACTTCAAATATAAGCAACTCACCTCTAAAACTTCTCATATTCAGATTTTCAAAGTTTGTGATAAAGAGGATTGTGTATTTGTCATTCAAAGGAGCTAGCTTGGTTGGTTTAATAACCAAGTTTAGTCTAGTTTTACCTATGTCTAAATTCTAAATTTGAAGGCACAAAAACCTACAAAGCTTGTAGATATTTAGTGCAAAAATCTTCAAATATAGGCAACTCGTCTCTAAAACTTCTCATATTCAGATTTTCAAAGTTTGTGATAAAGAGGATTGTGTATTTTGTCATCCAAAGGAGCTAGCTTGATTGGTTAATATTCAATTTTTGTGACACGGATCATGGGTTTGAGTGCGGTGAGGCAACCCTATACACTCATAAGGTCGTTTGGTTCGATTTGCACGAGACTTGTGTGATTGATATAGAAAAAAGGATTGTGTGTCGGTCAGTGCTTGAAAAAACTTAGGTTTAGTGTAATCTCAACTACAATTTTTAGTTTTACCTCTAAATTATAAATTTGAAGAATAGAAAATATGCAAAGCCTAGAGAAACTTAGTGTAAAAACCTTCAATTTACCTCTAAAGTTTCTCATGTCCAGGAGCATCGTTAACAAAGAAGGCGATTTAGAGTAATCCCATATGCAAAATTTTCAAGTTTGTGGTAAAGAGGATTGTGTATCCTCAATAAAACCCAAGTTTAGTGTGATCCCAACTAATTTTTTTTAAAGTTTACCTCTCAATTTTAAATTTAAGGGCGAGAAAAGCTAAAGGTTTGAAGTCGTGTTTGTGACGCTCGACCATAGTGAGGAAGGGACAACTCACATCGAGGCTAGGTGAGCACACCTTTGTTTGTCTTCATTGTTAACCATGTTTCCACCGTTTAACCATATTCCTACATACGAGAAATTTAAGAGCGACTTTAAAGGTTTTTATACTAAATATATTTCTCTAAGCTTTGTAGGTTTACTCGTCTTTAAATTTAGAATTTAAAGGTAGACCTAAAAAGTTTTAATCTTTAAATTGCTTTCTTTGTTAACCCCTCTTTGAGGTATGATAAATATTAGAGATAAAATGAAAGTTTTCTACACTAAATTTCTCTAGGTTTTGTCTCTCTATTGCTATGGGAGCAAGATCTTGGTGGGAGTTTTTTTTTTTTTTTTTGTGTGTGTGTGTGTGTCTCTGCGCACGTGTGCAATACTACTCGGTCTCTCTTTGCCTTTCTCCCTTTCTCTCCCTTCTCTCTATCTTCGTGACCTGGTAACACAAGTGCTCTCACCATCTCTTTCTCTCTGGAGTACTTCCAACAATGCTTTGAAAAAACCTAGGTTTAGTGTACAATCCCACATACAAATTTTAGGATTTACAACTAACTTTTAAATTTGAAGGTGAAGAAACCTACAAAATTTTAGAGTTTTTTTTTGTAAAACCTTTTGATATAGTCATTTTACCTATTGCCCTAATGCTTGTGCGACTCGCCCCAATGTGAGTCAATGCGACTATTGCCCGATGCTTGAAAAAAACCTAGGTTTAATATACAATCCCACATACAAATTTTAAGATTTAACACTAAATTCTTACTTTGAAGGTGAGAAACCCCACAAAATTTAGAGAGTTCTTTTTGTAAAAACCTTTCAATATTGTCAATTTACCTTTTGCCTTGATTCTTGTACAAATCGCCACGATGCGAGTCGATATAGTCAATTTATGTATTGTTGCGATACTTGTATGAATCACCTCGATGCAAATTGTCCCTTCTCAGCTAACGGTTAGCTGCCACAAGTCATCGACTATCGTGGAACATGGCTTTGAACCTTTCTCTTTGCTACCTATGGGAGCGATCTTGGTGGGAGATTTTTGCTCTCCCTCTCTCTCTCTCTCTCTCTCTCTCTCTCTCTCTCTCTCTACTGGTGAGAGCACTACTACTTAGACCTATTTGTCTCTTTGCCTCTCTCTATCTTTGTGCAGTGGAAACATAAGTGCTGTTGCCCTCTCTTTCTCTCTTGAGTACTTTCAGCAGTGTTTGAAAAAAACCTAGATTTAGTGTAATTTCACTGACAAATTCAGAGATTTACTGCTAGGTTTTGAATTTGAAGATGAGAAAACATACAAAATTTAAAGAAATTTAGTGTAAAAACCTTTCAATATAGTGAATTTTCCTTTTGTCCCAATGCTAGTGTGAATCAACCCAATGTGAGTCATCCTTTCTCGGCTTCGGTTGACCACCATGAATGATCAGATGTCGTACTTGAACCTTTCTCTCTGCTGCAAGATCTTGGCTCTCTCTCTCTCTCTCTCTCTCTCTCTCTCTCTCTCTCTCTCTTCCTGGTGAGAGCACTACTATGGTCAGCCTCCCTTTGTCTCTTTGCCTCTCTACCTCTCTCTATCTTTGTGCACTGGCAACACAAAGTTCTCTCGCCATCTCTTTCTCACTTGAGTACTTCCAATAGTGCCTGAAAAAACCCTAGGTCTAGTGTAATTCAACCTACAAAAATTCAACATTTACCCTGCTAAATTTGAAATTTGAAGGGGACAAAACCTACAAAACTTAGAGAAATTTAGTGTTAAAACCTTTCAATATAGTCAATTCAACTATGGCCCCAATTCTTGTGCTAATCATCCTAGTACCCCGATGGTGCTAAATTTTAAATTTGAAGGTGAGAAAACCTACAAAATTTAGTGTAAAAGCCTTTCAATATAGTCAATCTAACTATTTCCAAGGTGCTTTGATGCTTGTGCTAATCACCCTGAGTTGCAAAACCTACAAAATGTAGAGAAATTTAGTGTTAAAACCTTTCAATATAGTCAATTTAACTATGGCCCCAATTCTTGTGCTGTGCTAATCATCCTAGTACCCCGATGGTGCTAAATTTTAAATTTGAAGGTGAGAAAACCTACAAAATTTAGTGTAAAAGCCTTTCAATATAGTCAATCTAACTGTTTTCAAGCTGCTTTGATGGTTGTGCTAATGATCACCTTGAGTTGCCGCTATATTACTCTAAATTTTTAACGTGAAAAAACCTACAAATTCAGAGAAATTCAGTATAGCAATCTTAAATATAGGCAATTCAACTATTTTCTCAATGCTTGTCCTAATCACTCTTGTGGGAGTCATCCCTTTTTGGTTAGCCGCCATGAACCATGGGCTATCATTGAATGCAACTTTGAACCTTTCTCTTTAGTGTCTATGTGAGCAAGATTTTGGTGGGAGTTTTTCGCCCTTCTCTCTCTCTCTCTCTCTCTCTCTCTCTCTCTCTCTCTCTCTCTCTCGGTGAGAGCACTACATCTTAGCCTCTCTTCCTCTCTCTGACTTCATGTACTAGCAACAAAAGTGCTCTCGCTCTCTCTTTCTCTCTTGTGTGAAACCCTTTCAATATAGTCAAATTACCTATAAAATTTCTTATATGCAGGAGGTTTTTGAAGTTTTTGGGTAAAATGATTCCGAGATCTCGCTCTCTATTTCTCTCTTTCTTTCTTGTGTAAAAACCTTCAAAAAATTACCAAAATACCCCTCTAATTTGTCAAAATTCCCAAAATACCCTAACATCTATTTTGGTTAAATTGTTAAATATTTTTTAATATTTATTCCATTTTGACATTTGAGATCCGTTTTTGAGTGCTTAGCATGTAATTAGGTCTAAAAAAAATGAAGCAAATAATCTCCAAAGAATACATAATACTCAAATTCTAGTTTTAGCATTTTGTATTGAAACGCTACAAAAAAATTTGTCTTTGGAGAAATTTAATCTCACAACCAGGGGAATATTGGAGAATTTGAAGGGCATTTGGGAATTTATGGAAACATGGTATTTTGGGAATTATTGAAATTGGAGGGATATTATGGGAATTTTCACAAATTAGAGGGTATTTTGGTAATTTTCCCCAAAAACATTCAATATAGTCAATTTATAGGCCCTTGAGAAAAGAACTTTCGAGCGTCAAAGCCTAGTGTCCCAGTCACTCTCTCTATTGAGTCTCCCCCTCTCTGCTTTTTGTGCGCGAGCAGAGCTATTGATCCCTCCAGGAGTACACGGTCCAGGGCGTCTCTCTCTCTCTCTCTCTCTCTCTCTCTCTCTCTCTCTCTCTCTCTCTCACACACACACACACACACACACACACACACACACACACACGGACACACACACATAGTTGACTCTCTAGGCATCACTCGAGGCTTGACTCTCCTTGAGCTATGCGCCACTGAGCGTGCAGATTGCAGTCATACATCTCTCTCTCTCTCTCTCTCTCTCTCTCTCTCTCTCTCTCTCTATCTCTCTCTCTCAACACACATACATAGACACACACACACTCTGTCATAGTCAGAGGCCTGCAAGAAGTTGATGTGGGGTGAAAAGGCTACACTGCCACTGAGTCAGAGCAAGACTCTCTCTCTCTCTCTCTCTCTCTCTCTCTCTCTCTCTCTACACTGCCGTTGAGTCAGAGCAAGACTCTCTCTCTCTCTCTCTCTCTCTCTCTCTCTCTCTCTCTCTCTCTCTCTCTCTCTCTCTCTCTCTCTCTCTCTCTCTATAGACTCACACTCATACACATAGATAGTATTCTCATAGTACACACACGACAAAGGAACGAAACACTGAATACCGTGAGAGGCTTGGAGGATTCGATACGTGGATGGTCTCTCCTTCCTCAAAAATTGCAAGCTCCATTATATATGTAATAGAAGGGTTATAAATATAATCAATATGTCCCACTACCATTATCTTTTTTTTTAAACAAGAGCTTCACGACCTTTTCTTTCATTATTTAGAGAGTCTCGTCTTTGTTTTCCATGATTTTTATTCTTCATTCGAGGAGAACCCAAACATAGTGAATACGAGTATGGCCGACCGCCTTTGGCGGCCTCTCGAAGGCGGTCTCTCTCTTTCTCTCTCCCTCTTTATCACATTCACATGAACTTCTCTCATTTTTGGAATTTAGCCTTCATCTCGTAGACTTTGACACGTGTAAAGGGCACTCCCTATATAGTTCTATAATACATTATAGATTAACGAGCTCACGTGGCCCGTCTCCGACGGGTCTCACTCGCTCTTAACACCTTGGAGCTCCTTGGACCTAGCCAATTTGGGCATATCCCGTAATCAATGCATTCCAATGGATGACATCGTAGAGAGGAAGCTCCTCAAGTACCTTTTTTGCTTTATGAGGCAATGCCAAACACGACGTTTTCTTTCAACAACCACTGATTAACAACATCATCGTGAATCTTTTTGCCATATTGACACCTTAAGTCACACAAACCTTCTCTTTCCCCATCCATTTGACAGAAAAATGCATATTGCTTATGCAGAAGACTCAGTTGTGGCACATAAGGAAAATGTCACAAAATGGGTAAAATGCCCACCAAAATGCAATCATGCATGACCAATCAAGAGATGCTAGCGCTATGAACCCAGCCATTCATGACCAAAGCCTAAAGAGGTGGATATTGCAATGCAACAAATCGTGCTTGCAGAAGACATGGTTGATGGCAACCATGGATTGCAATGGAGGAACTACACCTTGGATGGGGAATAGAGGAGGCTGCCAATAGAGTGGTAGACTAAGCACAACCCATAGGTGGATAGGAAAGGTGGCATTTTTGCGATCTACAAACCTCAACGAAATGCAGTCTATTCGATGCAATCCAAAGAGTAAGGGCAACCAACTGCACTCTTGAAGTCGTCATTGAGGGAAGACTTAGAGATGAAGCCCAACAAAAGACCGGAGGTGCCAAGTTACTGCGGGCAAGCTGGTCAGCTACATATGGTTGATCAGTTGCCGCTAGGTATGCCGTTGCCGCTTGCAAAGGCCGAAGAGTTACCAACTAAGAGACCAAGAATAGACAGTGAGGAGCTCTAACAACCAAGGTGGTGGCAGGGAGTTGTCCCCTGCACAATTCAAGGCGACCTACAATAGCATGTTACTGAGTTGGCAAGGATTCCATCATGGAGCTCGCAATCGAGCACGAAGCTGCAACAATCATGAGGTTCATAGACGAGAAGGAATCTAGAAGTTGCCCTTTGTGGTGTTGAATGTCTTTCGTGTATAACTAAGAAGAGGGAGAAGGATGTCGATAGTAACAACTTCTTGTGATGTAACCGGATGATTCATCATGTCCTCCTAGAGGAACCAAAGGCTCTTCAACTTCACCTTGCTCGCATGCCGGCCTCCCCCCTTTGATAGTGTGTACTTTGGTGTATGTATGTGTATGAATGGGTGTGAGTGTAATTGTGTATGTAAGAAAGAGAGTGTATTTTTTGTAAATAGAGCATGGAAAACGAAGAGTCACGGACTCAAGAGGTGTAGAGAGAGAATGAGTTGAGCTTGGCAAGTGCGCAATGTTTGAGAAAAAACATTTTTCCAAACATTAAAAAAATCATTTTCTTGAATTTTCCAAGAGGAGTTTATAGAAATTTTGGATTTTTACACTATTTTGGAGCAAAATTCTCCTTTTTCCAATGCTCTCAATGGACGTTTTTGAAATTGAAATGGGCCTCACCTTAATATTGTGTTGTTTTTTATTTCAAATATGCCGATTGAGGGCAAGGGTAAAAGGAGAAATTCCACCCCAAAATAGAGAAAAATAGTGTAAAAAATTAAAAAATAAACTATTTTTTTTAAATTTCCTCCTCGCAAATTTTGTGTTTGGAAAAATGGTAGAACTATAGAGAGAGAGAGAGAGAGAGAGAGAGAGAGAGAGAGAGAGAGAGAGAGATGTGCATCGTTGAAGGCTATGAGAGAGGGTATGTGCGATGAGAGAGGTGGACCGGTGGGTGCGTGCGAGAGGGTCCGATGTCCACCAGGTGCAGCCCGACATACTCCGGATGTTGTACATCTCTCTCTCTCTCTCTCTCTCTCTCTCTCTCTCTCACACACACACACACACACACACACATGGCCTATGCAGAATCCAAATAGTAATCCGACTCTCTCTCTCTCTCTCTAAGCCCCCCTCCCCCTCTAATATCTCTTGCCACACCATCGTGAGTTATCTTCCACTGCCACTTGGCCTGCCTGAAAACTGTTGTCCCTTATAGAGTAATATAGATGATGGATTTCTTCGTCACATGCTTTTAAGGTGGAAGCATGGATTCCCAAAAATAGTTAAGAGCTTCCTTGGCTATCTGTTATTGAGTCCATCCATGAAAATGGTTTTTGGAGAGAAACTCTTGAGGTTCGCTCCCATAGCACCCACACTTGAACAATAGCCAAGCTTCATGGCCCTACTTCTTTTGATGAGCATATCATGCAACCAATGCAAAGTTCAAGAAATGTTTCACCCTCTTCACCTACTCTACTTTAGTAGCTACAATAAAAATCTCCTCCCTTACGAACACTTTAATCGCTTCAAAGATCTCTATTTTGTACCCAACAAATAAGTCACAAATATAGAATGCACCTTTGACCAACATCATAGGCATCGATACTGGTTGGTTGGCAACAATTTCTCATCAACACTGGTTGTGGTGCCCCTTGTCCACCCTTGATCACTTACATCACATAGTCTCATGACAATTGCACTTTCATCACTTAAACACAAAGCTGCCTTCACCACCCCCTCTTGTAGTAGCTAGAGGGAATGTCTGCAACATGCCAACAATCACATGGTGGTCATGGTCTGGATCGTTTAGCATTCCATCATTTTCCATGTATGCTACACTTGCACACATTGCACCTTGTAGAGCTGTCAAGGTTTGCTTATGGGGCCGAAAGAGCAAGCTCCTTCATGTTTGTCTACTCACTTCTCCCTCCCAATGCCTAGACCCAACATTCTTTTTGCAAGCTGATCATAGTGTCATCATCCACTACAATCACCTCTATTGGTCATTGATGACCAATAGAGGTGATTGATGAGGAGTCATTGATGATACCTCATACAGCCAACTATTGCAGGCATCAATGCTTCTACATGGCAGGCTCATGTCTCCCTCTCTCTTGGACGCTTGCGTTGGATGTTCATGTTGTAGCTATTCATCTCTTGTCTGCTCAAGTCCTCCCTCACACTGTCCCATGTCGGCTCCCCCCTCTGATCCCTCACACAACGTGCTTGACAAAGGTCGGCCTCTAGTACTCTGTAGTGAGTCACTGTGATGAGTTGTTAGAGAGACCTTCCTTGGGCAAAAAGCTTTTTGTAAAGTGAGAGTTGAAAGACATAGGAGTTGTTGAGGCCAAGTTTTAACGCGAAAATTAGGGCAAGAGATACAAGAGGTAACCGAAGTTCATGAATGGGTTTGCTTAAACTCAGAGAGAGAGAGAGAGAGAGAGAGAGAGAGAGAGAGAGAGAGAGAGAGAGAGAGAGAGAGAGAGAGAGAGAGAGAGAGAGAGAGAGAGAGAGAGAGAGAGAGAGAGAGAGAGAGAGAGAGGTAGCTCTCGTGACTCAAAGATGTACTGAGGCTACTCAATTACGTGAGTGCGATTGCAATTGGCCATGGCATCCATTGTGCCACTTCGCAACTCAAGGCTAGTGCCGCTACCATGGAAACTACCCTATGTGAGCATGCCTCGGTCAATTGATGGCCCAAGGGGCACTAAGCTAATGATGCCTTAAAAATCAAGATATGCAAGAAGGCCAATCACCTTCTCGCCTCAGCAAATTGATGGCCATCCTATTGTGTCAGCGATTTTACATGAGGTGCACATGGCAGCCAATTCTTCCCATGAACCATGCAAATCAAGTTCCAACCCGAGCATGACATGATTGTGGGATCTTTAGCTCCCCCCTCGTCTCTTCAACTTCCCCCTTCCTTGACGCCGCCTCCCAAGATGCTCGTCATGAATCCACAACAGCATCTCCCTTCCACTGCAAGATACATGGAGCTTTTTCACTCGAACTCTCCTCTTATGCAATGTGGTAGGCTTGAAAAAGGGCTCTTCCTTTAATTACATAGCAAAATAGATAGGTGAAAGAATGCACTCAGTTTGTCCTACCCAATTTTCATGGGGCCTCAAAACTCTAAGGATTTGAAGCACTTTCATGGGCCCTCAAAACTCTTAAGGATTTGATGCTTTGATTCCAAATCCACATCACAATAAGCACTACAATACTAAGTATCAATAGATGATCATTGGGTAAAAACCCTGCAAGTAGATGTATAGCGCAAGAATCATCAAATTAAGGCTCACATAAGCCATACATAGGCACAACAAAATTTGCACAACATGAAACGTAATGACCAGCAAGTACAAATCTCATAAGCAGATGGTGTTCCAAAACACCCGTTTGAGCTTGCTGCTATTCAGCATAGCTCAAGCACTTGTGAATTTGGTGACATCCTTGGCATCCTCAGAGATAAAAGCATGTTTTGCAAGCTCTCCATGCAAGGTAAGTTGCATGATAATCTCTATCTCACATTTGGTGATGTTGGGCTTCTTACTGTAGCGTCCGAGCAGGTAATTATTACTTCTTGTGTAAACTTCAATATTGACACTGAAGGAGCCCATGATTGCCATGACGTTAGAGGAGATACCAATCTCTAGATGCATGTGCTTTAGAACCTTGAATAAGTAGATGTAGATTTTGTTTCTGAACTCTCTGCTCTTCGCCTTCTTCTTCTTCTTCTTCTTCTTCTTCTTCTTCTTCTTCTTCTTGTCACCTTCCTTGGTTGTGGCAAGCTTCTTCTCACCTACAAGATTCTTCCTTGGACGTTTTTTGCCAACCATCACATAAACACTTTTTTCTGCCTTGGCAATAGGTGCTATAGACTTTTCCTTGGCTCCACCCAAATCCTTTTGCTCTGCTCGTGCAGCATCCTTTAGTTTTCCTTGGGAATATATTAATGAGATAACTACCTCTCATGGCATCTATTTCCTACGACACCCACCCAGTGAGAGCCATGGTCCATGGAGTGCACCTGCAGCTTGGCATTTTCCATTAGAATGCAGGTATATTGTAGCTCACCTCCCACATGCGAGAGAGAGAGAGAGAGAGAGAGAGAGAGAGAGAGAGAGAGAGAGAGAGAGAGAGAGAGAGAGAGAGAGAGAGAGAGAGAGAGAGAGAGAGAGAGAGAGAGAGAGAGAGAGAGAGAGAGAGCACAGGTAGTTGGGAGCCCAGGCCAAGTGGAGAAGTGGAACCCGAGCATAACATGAAGATTGTCAAGACTCAGTCGTCATTGTTAGCTCATGAAAATGAGATTTTGGCTAGCTAGCTGGGCGGCACAATAATGTGAGAGAGTGAGAGTGAGAGAGAGAGAGAGAGAGAGAGAGAGAGAGAGAGAGAGAGAGAGAGAGAGAGAGAGAGAGAGAGAGAGAGAGAGAGAGAGAGAGAGAGAGAGAGAGAGAGAGAGAGAGAGAGAGAGAGAGAGAGAGAGAGAGGGAGGGAATCTATGGATCTCAAGGAAAATACATCCCATCTGAAAATAGTGATATATATATTGCTTAATCTTCAAAAGAATAAGAGCAAGCGCTTGAAAGACCTGAACACAACACTAGCTACTGACGTGGTTGAAAATAGATTATATGACATATATACAATGCTATAAGTATATTTGATCATACCATACCTGCATATCATATGCCAAACTAAGCCAAATTTAATATGCAAGTATGAGCAAAAATTGCCAGCATTATTGTTGCTCTTCGCCCCATCTATATATTCTCTATTATGGAGAGCTGGTTTCAAGAAAAACCACGTGGCACAAGAAAAGAAAATCGAGGATCGGGGTGGAAATTCGTGATGTGGATGAGGCGTGGTGAGCTAGGAGACGAACATGTCGGAGAAGGTGAACAACCACTCAAAATTATTGCCCACCAACATAGGCTAGCCTGCATGCACCCTCTTGCTAATTGTCTAATTGTGGCCCCTGGATGTGCTAGGCCTTTGAAAATTTCCATCAACTCCGTCTATATTTCCCCTCTTGCCCAAATTTTTTACAAATGTGCGGTTCATTTAGTGTGGATGCATGACACTCAATTGCAATAGAGATTATCACTAGGTTGGTAATGAAACACTTTTATGTCCTGGGACACTTTTATGTCCTATTAAGTGACCATTTTCCTTGAATATGTCAAGAGTTTAAAAATGGATTTTGAGGTGCTATCTATCTAGAAATTTGTCTCATGAGCTGAAAAAAACTCGACAATTTTTTTGGAATATCAATTCCATCTTTAACAGTGTCCTTGCACAACATTTCACAACCTAAACTGTGTGAAAAAACGGGTCCTGTTTTTGGCTTTTTCAACTTTTTGCAACTATAGCACTCTAGAATTCATGTTTGTGAGATCTATAATGCTAGAGAACTATCTTGGTAGTCCTCAACATGTCATGATGCTTCCAGGAGAGAAATAAATATTAAAGTTGTAAGTTATGACCAAATTACAAAAATTATAAAATCCCGTTTTAGCCAATTTTAGCTCTTCTATGATTTTTTTGGTCGATTTCATGATATCCAAATGCATTTTTGATTTTCTATGTCGCATATTGTAACATAAGCTAACATTCCTTGAGTTTTGGGACACCTAATACCCTATTTTTCATAGTACACAACGATGGTTAATTTTTTCAATTATAAAAGAAAATAAAACATTCTAGTAATCAAGCATACGTTTTTCAATATTTGTTAGTTTGTTGTGACAACTACAGCATTTTGTAGGTAGTAACCATATCTAGTTATAAGGATCAAATTTGTCTAGATATTGAATAGTTTCTATGGGATTCTACAACTCATAATGTTGAACCCAACTTTTTCATGTTTGCTGTATTTACAACTTCATCTTTGTCCCCAAAATTCCCCTTGGTAAGAGATGTATTATTCTTTGAGACATGCTCCATGGCTCCTTATGAACATAAAGAACAATAGGGAACTAAGAAACCATGCATATATTATTTGTATTGAGTGTGGCTATAGAAACTTTGATGATATTGCAGAATGGTAAAAATTCAACTTTTTTGTACCTATTTATTTTGGAAAAACAAAAAATAGTGATTGAGAAGCAATCATATGTTCTGATCACCAACCCATTGAAGTTAACTAGGGAATTTATCTCAATTCCTACAAAAATCCCTAATCTTATTTTTATGCAACAAAACGTAAGAAATGACTGTTTTGATGAAAATGCACTGGCCATCAACTTTGGAGGCTTGGTGTGACCAAAAGATGAGAAATTTTACAAGTTTCGTTTTTTTCCATGTGTAGTAGGCCTTGAACTATAACCTCATGAAAGGATTTTACAAAATGAGTGGATCTACTATGGTTTTGGAGGTTTTTTTCAAAACCCTGAAAGGACACTTTATGTCCTGTTAGGTTACCAACCTAGTGTTAAGCAAAAGGGCCTACAAGCAACAATATCGGTAAGAAAATGACTACCCCAATTGAGAATATTTGGCAGCACACCAACCGTCAATGTTGTTGTAAACTCTCACAACAACGTAATGTTAGGTACGGTGGAAAGCAGTATTAGCTACTGAAAACTATGCATTGTTGCTCCATCTGAGAAGAAATGGATACAGCAACATCTTTGAAATGTTGCTCTACACGGGACGAAGATGGTTGAGATTGCTCTTATATGTAGGTCACAGAGGCGAAGTTCAAGCTACAAACCCCTTACGCAAGTATCCAAGACCCTGTGCGAAGCTCATTGGATGTCTACATTGACGAGCAAATTCTTAGTGCAATAGTTGTTTGCCCAATGTGAACCAAAGGTAGCTCGAAGAAGTGTCTGATGGGCCTTGCTCATGTGTGCACAGTTTAAATGGAGCCTAAAGCAGGTTTCATCAACTACAGGCACCTGCCTCCTTCTCCCAAAGTAGAGGGCCACCTCTGGTGCAAAAAATGACTCAAGCATTAAACAACCAGGCTCGGTCCAGCTTCATCAAGACAAGTGAGCATAATGAGGCCTTATCTACATCTGTGGGATAACCAAAGCCTCTTCCCCAGCGTTGTGACAAGCATGACAAACCTCACATCCATTTGTTGCTCTTCCACATCAACTTTCTGCTCTATTGCATGAACCATTTGCCTCTCAAACCTCCTCTACCCCTTAACTGACAATGGCCATCTATATTATATATACTATATAATAAAAGAGACCTCTCTCTCTCTCTCTCTCTCTCTCTCTCTCTCTCTCTCTCTCTCTTTTCGTGCTTCGCAGTGCCCTTGAGCTGTGGTTATGCACTCCCTAATGAGTTTCTAACGTGGAGATTATATATTCATAAAGGAAACATCTTTCCCATCATGAAATAGGTGTATTTCTTACGATAAATTTTTTATTCCCAGATAATAATATGTAATTGTTCCATTTGGGAATTGTTTTCCTTATGATAATAAATATCCAAAATGGAAATTTAACTTTTCTAACATGGTTTTTTCCTCCACTTTCATCAAGCAAAAATATCTTCATTTTCACATGGAAATCTTTGGGGGAGGTTTTTTCCCACATAGAAATAGTAGAATGGAGCATCATATATATCTTCATTTCCACATGGAAATTTTTGAGAGTTTTTTTATATGTAGAAATAATGACACTCCTGTTTGTAATAAATTTGATCAAGTTTAGAAATAGTGTAGAATAATAACACACAACTAAGCTTTTATACATGATAATTTATGACAAAAAAATTAGATACTAAATTTTTTAGTGTTATTAATCATAGAGTTACATTATAAACAAGAAAATTAGCTACAAATCTCTCTCTCTCTCTCTCTGTCTCTCTCTCTCTCTCTCTACACAAACACACACACCCACACTTGCATGTGCATGCACAAATTCCCTGTTGAGTAGAAATCTTTCAGTTCAAGACCAATCGCCTAGCTCTTATAGGTCGCTTGAGATTGTTTCTATAATGCTATAGACTACTAGCTCATTTAAGGAGATATATAATTGGTATCATAGCATATGGCTTCCATGGTGATGAATATGGTATTCAAAGACAATCTTGTGGTAATTTTATTATATAATCAATACTATGTGCTTGATACATGATATAGTTATGGATTGCTTTCTTTATGGTTGACTACACTTTTTAAGAGTTACTATAGTGTATACTTTGGAAGGTTGTTATCATTGCTTACCATATGCCCGTAACATAGTAACATTGTGAAATAGATATTTGGATGTTTGCCTACTTTATCACTCTCTCATAGCACACGAAGATTGCATATTTAACCTCTTAAAGAAGCAAGAAGATTATTTTAAAAGTACATTTTACCTCTTCCTTTCTCACTTGATACATATTGTCGAAAGCTTTGATCAATAATCCTTAAAAGAGAAATTTGAATTCCTATACAAAGAAAGGACCACATCTACATATAATTGAAATCCTTATTTCTTTTTCTCTCAATAAAATAATTTGAAAACTTGTAAGAAGTCCCATCAATCCATATGTGATGCATCGTATCGCTCGTCCATGCTTTTGGATACCTGCAAGACAAGTCATACATTATATAAAAGAATTTTCATGAATCACTTCAAAGTATTTAACAAGACTTACTTCGTTGGTTCCACGTATCAGAATAGAGAAGATGAATTTCAATCAACCCAAAAAGTTTCTTCATGATGATCACCTTTTCCAATAAAGCAATGCTTTCCTTATTGGTTACAATCAACACTGTGCACCAAAGCTTCTATTGTCGTAGCTGCAAGTCCCTTAGCAATTACAATGTCCCCCTCCTCTGGCCAAGAGGAACACATCCTAGCCCCATTGGAAGCACTAGAACGATGACGTCGATCAGATCCACTAACTTCATGCAGGACGTCCATATCAGCTCTTGCTCCTTGAATAAAAAAAACTTCCAGTAAATACAATGGACTGGTAGTATCACTGACACACAAAATGACTCCTCTTACTTTTGTGTAGGATGAACATTCCAGAAACATCAGCAATACCATCAAAGATTTCCACAATGGCCTCCTCTGTGACAAACACAATGACAACTCCTTCTGCTCCACTGAAAATATTTTAGATAGCCTCCCATAAAATTTTGAGTCGAGATCTTTAGCTACTACCAACATAATCTCCTACTGTGTACTTCAACCTCACTACATCCTAATATCAAATCACAAACTTGGGAATACTCATATCCATCTAGGAGCATGGGTCTCCACTTGATAGGCTCTTGATCGATTCTTTTTCATTGAAGAACTATAAGAAAGATGAATTTTTCCTATTTCTCATCATCTCGTCCAATAACTATTCCATTTCTATTAAGCAAAGCTTTACAAGCATAAGGGTGACCAAGCCGAATTGCACTACTCCAAGCTCCATAGCTCTCGAGCTTCTTCTCTGAGGTTGCCAGAAAGGCACACAAAGAATGCGAATTATGACACTCAAGTTTGACATTTCATCAAAATTCCAACCTTGAGGTGAAAGTAAGCAAGAGTGAAGAGCTTGCAGATATCTATTTCACACAATAGTAGCCCGTCCTTTTCAATCTCTAATTGCTTCCATGTATTTGTAAACAAGATTGCGACTATGGAAATTCGTATAGGATATCTCATTGGCTTTATTGTTAGTTGGGAATGCTTAAGTAGCCTGATATGCTCCTCTCAAAAGAGAAGCACCACCAAAGCAATCAATGAGAGCCATGGCGTAAGATATCGTCAAGCATCTCTCCACTACCTATACACAGTATAATGCAAGCATCACTTAGTCAATACTATAATAATCAAGCACTTAATAATAAATCCCTTTGAGACAATAATCTTGAGAGACAATAATACCTGCAACATGCTCCAAAGGGGAGCTATTGGGACCCTCGTATTGTTCTGACAAGATTCTCCATGATGATAATAGAGAGCGACATGTTTGGATATTGCTCAATGACCATCCTTTTTCTTCTAGAAAATTAAAAAAGAAATGTGCAATATCAACAAGAAGCATCCCAACTTGACGTTGTTTGTCTGTGATTCCCTGCACTACATTTAAATGTGAGGCAGACACCACTGTAACAAATTTTTTGGCACTCTTCTTCTGCCTCAAACATTTTGAAGTGCTTTGATGGATTCCTTGGCCATCGCCCTGAGTGCAAAATAATCTTTGGAATGGAAGCTGTAACCTCCTTAACAGTATTGCCGATGTCACGCTTCATTGGTGTGGTATGGATTCCTGCCATCGCCCTGAGTGAAAATAATCTTTGGATGGAAGCTGTAATCCTTTAAAAGTATTGCCGGTGGATCCTTCATTGGTGTGGTAGCAGATGAGATCAACTTTTTGATGTACTTCTGAAAATAAGTTCAGAGATAGTACATGCATAGCATCATATACTAAGTCTTTTGACAAGGTCAAATGCATATAAGTGATACAATCTCCAGAGAATGGATTGTCCAGACAAACCTGCATCCCATAGAATATCTTCTTTACCTTCTTTAGTAGAGATCGTTTAGCTCGTTCGATTCCTGACCACATGTCCTTCTACATGTCGACCTTGAGGAGGATGTCTAGCTTGAAATCTGTTATTATCATACACATATCTCGACCCATTTGCATCTTGCTGAAGTGTTGCATGTGCTTTACACCGTCGACAAAAGCTCTTTCCGCATCTTTGAATTGTCCCGCTTACATTGAGCTGATGGTCCCCAGTGCACATCATTAGGATTCCTGCAACTTTGTGAGTCATCTGGAAGCCCTTGATGAATACGGCTTTTGTTGTAGGCATAGTTAGCTTCGAAACCATCTAGAAATAAGCTTTCTAGATCTAGAAGCAAGGGTTGTAGGAAAGAAGAGAAATGTCTCCATGCTTCTTCTCCAACTCTTTGTTTGAGAGAAGAAACAATACAGGAATAGAACCTAGAGTAGATCGTTTTCCCTCCTCCATTCAAGACAGTGACCTCAACTACAACACTATCCTTCATAGTTGTTGATGCTGCCTGAAATCCATCCCAATGTAAAAGAAGAGAAAAATTCCTTGGGTCTCCTTTGATAAGCTTTCTCTCTCCCCAATTTGTTTTTTACACTTGGTACATGCAAACTCGTAGCTGTGTGTCCTCATTTTAACTACTGAGAAGCTCTTTGCTTGACAAACACCTGGGAAATGCACGATACGTCATCTTGCACTTGTCATTTTGACACACAACTTGAGCCTCCCAAAGGGCATCAGGATTCCAATAGTCCTGGTAAATCCACATCTTCTCTCCGTCCCAAACTTCTTGAATGAAGTCAGGGTGTTGAGAGGGCTCCTTAGCCAACCACCGCTTGAGCTCTCCACAGGCTTAAGAAATCATGACAATTTTCTTCACTTTGACAGAGACATCTCAATTGATCTATTAACGATATGTATAAGAATGGCATCATCTCCTTTTTGCTTCTGCTACACTTTGAACATCTTTCACACATATGAGGCAATCCTGTTGACACGTCTTGATCGGATCCTGTCAATGCAAACACACATAGAGGTGTTTCTATCAGCATCCTCCTTGCTAGGTGGAAAGACTTGCAGTTCATGGGTTGACTTTCGCTACCGAGACATAGTTTCCATTCTTGAGAAATGACCATACCTTTGTCCTTATAAAGCTTCAAGATTCAGAGAAGTTACTAGGTGTATTGAAATCATTAAGACTTCCATTCCAATCACTGCCCTTCTCTGTCAATAGCTTAGCAAGACATTTTTTCCTTGCCTTCACAAACAGAGCCTAAGCCCTGAAACAATATACGCATCACATCGTCTTGAAGCTTAATGGAAGCTCGATGGGAATCCATCATAGATTGAATCGGATAATGGTAATTCCAAATAGCTTCATTAAGAGTATGCTCTGTGTTCATTCTGAAACATACCAAAATCGCACATCACTATCGATCCACGAGAACTTGACTCCTAGAATCATTAGAGAAATAGACTGCTAAATTGCAATCCATGAGATTACTATCTGGCTAGCACTTAACGTCAATATAGTTTGTTAAGCCTCTCATATGTCTCTCTCTCTCTCTCTTCCTCTTCTTAGCTAGTTTTTCTCTCGCCCCACTCAACATCTCCTTCTCTCGCTGATATGGCCAAACCATTCTCACTCTCCTCGCCATTATCTACTCCTTCTGCACCCATGCCCAGCATCAGCATTACCTACCCCTACTGATCAGCCCTCTCCTAACAACAGTAATTGCATGTCCACCATCTCTCTCTCTCTCTCTCTCTCTCTCTCTCTCTCTCTCTCCTCTCTCTCTCTCTCTCCCCTTCTTCGCTAGTTTTTCTCTCGCCCCACTCAACATCTCCTTCTCTCACTGATATGGCCAAACCATTCTCATTCTCCTCGCCATTACCTACCCCTACTGATCAGCCCTCTCCTAACAACACTATTTACATGGACTCAATAATTCCTAACAACAATCTGCCATGGGATGCTGCACAGTCCGCGGAAGGTGCGAACGAGACTATTGTATCCCTCCATGTAGCATTTTGGTAATTGTTTGTGCCACCTTGCATACGAGCATCAAATAGGAGTAGTTTATGCATGCTTTGGGACACTTCAATTCTACACATGCCAATTTGCCCAATATTCCGCTACATGGAGTCGATTAGAGGTTGTATGTTATGCATGAAAATGGTTTCTTACTTGAGGTTTGACTATGATTGGAAGGCTCCTCTGAAAGTTCAATAGCTCCTTTCTGAAGAAATCCGTGTTAAAGGTTATATGCTCAGCTCATTTGCCAGCCCGTACTGCTGGCGCCCTCAAGGCTGCGCATGAGCTATGCATATTTCCCATTCTTGAGGGATTGAATGTCCCTGCCTATGGCGCAGCAGAGAGAGAAGTACGCTGCGAGCCTGGATCAGAGAAGGAAGAATTGGATGTGGGGCTGCAGAGATCAAGCGCCCTTTATAATTTGACATCAGAGAGTGACTAGGCCGGGTAGCTAGCAGTGTACGTCGTGTCTCATGCAGTTAATTAGGAGAAGCAGTACTAGTGCAGGTGGACGCAAGCACAGCTCGTAAGAGAGGACAATGTCAAGTGCGGCAGGTGCCTGCAGAGCTCGACAAGCGGAGCCCATGCCGATGGCAACTAATTGGCAAGACGTGCAGAAGAGATCACCCGAGTCAAGCTGCCAGAGCCAATGACTTGCTCAGAGACAAGGCCAAGGCCAATGAATGTACTACCACCAGCAACACATTAGCGAGACGAGACTGGAGCCACGAACATGCACTCTGAACCAACTCTCTCTCTCTCTCTCTCTCTCTCTTCTCTCTCTCTCTCTCTCTGTGTGTGGTGTGTGTGTGTGTGTGTGGCCTGAAGCAACTAAAAACTCATGAAAGATTAGGAAACAGCGGCAAAGCTGGGATACTGACAATTAGAGCCATAACAGAACCTCTTGCACTAATCAAATCCATAAGATACTGATAATTAGGACAATAACATGCTGAGGACTCCATTGCATTAATTACAGAACTAGCTCTCGCGTTAATACTGACATCCATGGAAATAAATAATAGGAATAATCATAACAAATTAAGCACCTTGTCAATGCTGCACACGAGATGAATGCCTTGTTGATGTTGAAGAACTGCTATTGGCACCTGCATAGCTTCTCCACCTTGCTCCCGCAGTCCGAACTAGCTACTCTTGAAGTCTCTTGATGAATCCCTGTGTGCGCTGTGTAGGAAATTTCCACGTCGCTTGCTCGGGTATCGATGGCTACGCCTTAGCTGTACCGACTCTAGTGCTGGCCTGGCCGACTAGCAGAGAGAGAGAGAGAGAGAGAGAGAGAGAGAGAGATATGGTGGACATGCTGGCAGTGGCGGCACCAACTGATCAGCTGAGAGAGAGAGAGAGAGAGAGAGATAGAGAGAGGAAAGTCTCTGCAAGCCTGGAAATTTGCCAGCCTTAAGGGTGGTCGTGGCCAGTGGGACCATCCATTGAGTTAATTGAGCCACCGAATGCTCAGTAATTGTTGGAACACTAGGGGCATGGTCACGCGAGGCTTAGTTATAACTAAGCCCCGACAGTCCCTGACACTAGCTCAGCGCATCCACCGTCGGTAGCTGGTAGAGAGAGATAAAAAGACCGGTGCAAGGAGGAAAGAGAAAGCCAGTGCTAACCGGCAGTGGACCGGCATCATTTTGTGACATGCCATTTTAGCCATAGTTAGAGCACTAAGCCGGTGACAAGATTGGACAAAGTTGCATGCGTTAGACCTGGTCGACTGTTGTTACGGAAAACTAAGCTCCATGTGACCATAGCCTAGATGCTATACGTTGGAGTGAGCACTGCGCTGTGGGCCCATGTTGGGGGGGAGAGCAAGTATCATCATCGTCATAATTCTTACATCTCTAATTTATATCAATCCAATGGATATTAGAGCATGTTAATTATCCATCTTCTTATTGCATATCATCATCTCATGCATAGTACTACCTGGTATATATATGGCCCCCTGGTAGATATTGTCTTATCCTATTATCTTGTGTATCGAGAATGTCTGGGAGGTTTTTTCCTATCAATTCATCTCTCTCTCTCTCTCTCTCTCTCTCTCTCTCTCTATATATATATATATAGATATATATATATATATATATAGATATATATATATATATATATATATATATATATATATATATATATATACAGCACACACACACCCACAATAAGTTCCCAGATAGATATATGTATAATATCTACTATATTTATAAATATGCCATATGTAGCCATTCAGGTCTCAATATTTCGTATTACATACATGTAGAGAGCCCTCGAGGCAAGAGGATTAGAATCATTATGGCTTTTAGAGAAAGGGTATCATCACTATTTTTGGATCAAGGGTAGTCATACGTCGAGGAGAAATTGGGTTATATATTCCAATGTCCCTATCCAGCTAGACTAGCAGTGTTGCCATTATTGATACTAGTGGTACCATTATTATTATCACACATAGCTAGTCGTTAATATTCTAGATACATGTAATGAAAATGGTTTCTAAGATATATATTCCTACATCAATATCCATCCAGATTAGGGGTATCATAACTCCTATAGGTTATTGTTTTCATATTGTTTGGGAGATATTGTCCTATACTATCATCTAATTGTTCCATTTTTATATGCTTTCATGCCTCACTATATTCGTACATCGATCACTATCCATCGATAACTCCAATAGGTTAATGTTTTCATATTGTTTGGCAAATATTGTCCTATTCTAAAATATTCTAGGTATATATAATGAAAAGGGTTACTAAGATATATATTCCTATGTCACTATCCATCCAGATTAGGGGTATGATAACTCTAGTAGGTTAATGTTTTCATATTGTTTGGCAAATATTGTCCTATCTTTTGATCGTATCTCATGATATATAGCCATTGAAGTCTCAATATTTATTATTACATACATGTAGAGAGCCATCAAGGCAAGAGTATTAGAAATGTACAACTTGCAGTTCAAGGATTATACTTTCGACCCCTATCTAGATACTCTTATCCTGTTACTCGTCACAAGTATATTTCTAATCTTGAGATATTTTATGCATATGCTTCTATCCACCAAGATTGTATTATTTGGTCTCATAGATCATTTTGGCCTTTTAAAGATATTTAATACAACATTTCAGTTCATCTCTCTCTCTCTTTCTCTCTCTCTCTCTCTCTCTCTCTCTCTCTCTCTCTCTCTCTCTCTCTCTCTCCCCCGCTATCCAGCTAGACTAGCAGTGCTGCCATTATTGATACTAGTGGTACCATTATTATTATCACACATAGCTAGTCGTTAATATTCTAGATACATATAATGAAAATGGTTTCTAAGATATATATTCCTATGTCAATATCCATCCAGATTAGGGTATCATAACTCCTATAGGTTATCGTTTTCATTTTTTTGGCAGATATTGTCCTATACTATCTTGGGATATTTTATGTATATGCTTCTATCCACCAAGATTGTATTAGTTTGGTCTCATAGATCATTTTGGCCTTTTAAATACATTTAATACAACATTTCAGTTCATCTCTCTCTCTCTCTCTCTCTCTCTCTCTCTCTCTCTCTCTCTCTCTCCAGCACACACACCCACAATAAGTTCCCAGATAGATATATGTATATCTACTATATTTATAAATATGCCATATATAGCCATTCAGGTCTCAATATTTCGTATTACATACATCTAGAGAGCCCTCGAGGCAAGAGGATTAGAATCATTATGGCTTTTAGAGAAAGGGTAGTCATACGTCTTTTAGAAATTGGGTTATATATTCCAATGTCCCTATCCACCTAGAGTAGCAATGCTGCCATTTTTGATACTAGTGGTACCATTATTATTATCACACATAGCTAGTCGTTAATATTCTAGATACATATAATCAAAATGGTTTCTAAGATATATATTCCTACGTCAATATCCATCCAGATTAGGGGTATCATAACTCCTATAGGTTATTGTTTTCATATACTATCATCTTTCTAATTGTTCCATTTTTATATGGTTTCATGTCTCACTATATTCCAGCTACCTAGGGTTACCATAATTAATCATCATCACGCATTATCGATATCATAGCTCGAAGATATTATTGTTATCATGCATAATAATTAATATTAGAGGTATATATATATATATATATATATAAGAAATGAGTCACCTTTTTATTAAAAGAAATGTACAATCTACCCTTTGGTGGGAGAACAAGTTTATTGACAATACATACCAATGAGATTATTAGATAGACTATCATTGAAACAAGGGGTGTGTCCTTTGTCACTATCGATCTAGACAAGGTTCTTCAAAACTCTAGAAGAGTAGAGTCTAAATTCTATATAAATATCCAATTAATCTAAGGATTTACATGAATGGCTATCTAAATAACCAATGATATTTTAATTATGTAGATGTTTTCCATAGGTCTATTCAAGATACATGTAATGAAAATGGTTTCTAAGATATATATTCCTACGTCAATATCCATCCTGATTAGGGGTATCATAACTCCTATAGGTTATTGTTTTCATATTGTTTGGCAGATATTGTCCTATACTATCATCTAATTGTTCCATTTTTATATGGTTTCATGCCTCACTATATTCGTTCATGGATCACTTTCCATTTAGACAACATATATTATTATTATCACCTATAATCATTAATATTCTAGTATGTATAGAAATGTACAGCTTGCAGTTCAACGATTATACTTTCGACCCCTGTCTAGATACACTTATCCCGTTACTCGTCACAACTATATTTCTAATCTTGAGATATTTTATGCATATGATTCTATCCACCAAGATTATATTAGTTTGGTCTCATAGATCATTTTGGCCTTTAAAGACATTTAATATAACATTTCAATTCGTCTCCGTCTCTCTCTCTCTCTCTCTCTCTCTCTCTCTCTCTCTCTCTCTCTCTCTCTCTCTCTCTCTCTCTCTCTCTCTCTCCAGCACACACATGCCCACAATAAGTTCCCAGATAGATGTATGGATATCTACTATATTTAAAAATATGCCATATGTAGCCATTCAAGTCTCAATATTAAGTATTAGATACGAGGCAAGAGGATTAGAATCATTATGGTTGTTAGAGAAAGGGTGTCACTACGGTCCTTGGATCAAGGGTTATATATTCCAATGTCCCTGGGTGAAAGCATGGAATGGTGGCTCAAATAGCTGTGTCCATGGACACCTACTATCAAAAACTTTGGCCTACAATTAGACATGAATTCACATAAAATTTCTATCATGATATATGTCAATGGATAGCTCTTGAAGAATAAAATGTAGAAGTGCAATCACTTATAAATTTTATTTAGTTTGTATTCTTTTTTTCACAATATTGTTTTTGTGATATGCTATCTAATAGCTTAAATATCATTCCACCTATTCATGCTTTCAGCCCCCTATCCAGCTAGACTCGCAGTGCTGCCATTATTGATACTAGTGGTACCATTATTATTATCACACATAGCTAGTCGTTAATATTCTAGATACATATAATGAAAATGGTTTCTAACATATATGAAAATGGTTTCTAAGATATATCATTATGGCTGTTAGATTAAGGGTATCATTACTGTCCTTGGATCAAGGGTAGTCATACGTCTTTCAGAAATTGGGTTATATATTCCGATGTCCCTATCCAGCTAGACTCGCAGTGCTGCGATTATTGATAATAGTGGTACCATTATTATTATCACACATAGCTAGTCATTAATATTCTAGATACATATAATGAAAATGGTTTCTAAGATATATATATTCCTACATCAATATCCATCTAGATTAGGGGTATCATAACTCCTATAGGTTATTGTTTTCATATTGTTTGACAATACCTTTTGATATTGTTGGCAGATATTGCCCTATTCTATCATCTTTCTAATTGTTCCAATTTTATATGGTTTCATGCCTCACTATATTCCAACTGCCTAGGGTTACCATTATTAATCATTATCACGCATTATCGATATCATAGCTCGAAGGTATTATTATTATCATGCATAATCATTAATATTAGAGGTATATATATATATAAGAAATGAATCACCTTTTTTGTAAAGAAATGTACAGTCTACCCTTTGATGGGAGAACAAGTTTTGTTAATATGTACCAATGAGATTATTAGATAGACTATCATTGGAACAAGGGGTATATCGTATATCTCTATCCATCTAGACAAGGTTCTTCATAACTCTAGAAAAGTAGAATTTTAATTCTATATAGACTATCATTGGAACAAGGGGTATATCCTATATCTCTATCCATCTAGACAAGGTTCTTCATAACTCTAGAAAAGTAGAATTTTAATTCTATATAAATATCCAACTAAACTAAGAATTTACATGAATGGCTATCTAAATAACCAATGATATTTTAATTATGTAGATGTCTGTCATAGGTCTATCTTTATATAACATCTCCATCACTATATTCTAACTACCTTACGTATAACATAATTATCATCAATGCAATATCCACATTGTAGCTCATGGATATTATTATATACTATCATGCCTAATTGTTAATATTTTAGCTACATACGTAATCGGTTTCTCAGTTATATATTCCAAAGGCCTAGGGTTACCATTATTAATCATTATCATGCATTATCGATATCATGGCTCGAAGATATTATTATTATCATGCATACTCATTAATATTTAAAAATTGCCATTTTTAAAATAAATGTTCAATCTACCCTTTGGCGAGAGAACAAGTTTATTGACAACACCAATGAGATTATTAGATAGACTATCATTGAAACAAGGGGTATATCTTATGTGACTATCCATTTAGACAAGGTTCATCGTAACTCTAGAAAAGTAGAGTTTAAATTCTATATAGATATCCAACTAAATGGCTATCTAAATAAGCAATGATATTTTAATTATGTAGATGCCTCTCATAGGTCTATGTTTATATAACATCTCCATCACTATATATATATTTTAACTACCTTAGGGATAACATAATTATTATCATGCAATATCGATATCGTAGCTCGTGGATATCATTATATACTATCGTGCCTAATTGTTAATATTCTAGGTACATATATTATATATTCGGTTATATATCCGAATGGGGTTTAGAAATTGCGTTATATATTCGAATGTCCCTATCCAACTAGACTAGCAGTGTTCCCATTATTGATACTAGTGGTACCATTATTATTATCACACATAGCTAGTCGTTAATATTTAGATACATATAATGAAAATGTTTTCTAAGATATATATTCCTACGTCAATATCCATCCAGATTAAGGGTATCATAACTCCTATAGGTTATTGTTTTCATATTGTTTGGCAGATATTGTCGTATTCTATCATCTTTCTAATTGTTCCATTTTTATATGGTTTCATGCCTCACTAAAATCCAACTGCCTAGGATTACCATCATTAATTATTATCATGCATTATCGATATCATAGCTCAAAGATATTATTATTATCATGCATAATCATTAATATTAGAGGTATATATATATATATAAGAAATGAGTCACCTTTTATTTAAAGAAATATACAATCTACCCTTTGACGGGAGAACAAGTTTATTGACAATACGTACCAATGAGATTATTAGATAGACTATCGTTGAAACAAGGGGTATATCTTGTCACTGTCCATCTAAACAAGGTTCTTCATAACTCTAGAAAAGTAGAGTTTAAATTCTATATAAATATATATCCAACTAATCTAAGGATTTACATGAATGGCTATCTAAATAAGCAATGATATTTTAATTATGTAGATGTCTGTCATAGGTCTATGTTTATATAACATCTCCATCACTATATTCTAACTACATTATGGGTAACATAATTATTATCATGCAATATCGATATCGTAGCTCATGGATATTATTATATACTATCATGCCTAATTGTTAATATTATAGGTACATACGTCAATGGTTTCTCAATTATATATTCGAATTGCCTAGGGTTACCATTATTAATCATTATCACGCATTATCGATATCATAGCTCGAAGATATTATTATTATGATGCATAATCATGAATGTTAGAAATATGTATAAAAAATGACATTTTTCTAAAGAAATGTACAATCGACCCTTTGGCGGGAGAACAAGTTTATTGACAATATGTACCAATGAGATTATTAGATAGACTATCATTGAAACAAAAGGTATATCCTATGTCACTATCCATCTAGACAAGGTTCTTCATAACTGTAGAAAAGTAGAGTTTAAATTCTATATAAATATCCAACTAATCTAAGGATTTACATGAATGGGTATCTAAATAACCAATGATATTTTAATTATATAGATGTGATCTGTCATAGGTCTATGTTTATATACATCTCCATCACTATATTCTAACTACCTGAGGGATAACATAATTACCATCATGCAATATCGATATCGTAGCTCGTGTATATTATTATATACTATCATGCCTAATTGTTAATATTCTATGTATATACGTAATCAATTTCTCAGTTATATATTCCAATTACCTAGGGTTACCATTATTAATCATTATCGATATCATAGCTCGAAGATATTATTATTATCATGCATAATCATTAATATTAGAAAAATATATATAAATTGTCCTTTTTTAAAGAAATGTTCAATCCACCCTTTGGCGAGAGAACAAGTTTATTGACAACACCAATAAGATTATTAGATAGACTATCATTGAACCAAGGGGTATATCCTATGTCACTATCCATCTAGACAAGGTTCATCGTAACTCTAGAAAAGTAGAGTTGAAATTCTATATAGATATCCAACTAATCTAAGGAAACTTACATGAATGGCTATCTAAATAAGCAATGATGTTTTAATTATGTAGATGCCTCTCATAGGTCTATGTTTATATAACATCTCCATCACTATATATATATATCTTAACTACCTTAGGGATAACATAATTATTATCATGCAATATCGATATCGTGGCTCGTGGATATCATTATATACTATCATGCCTAATTGTTAATATTCTAGGTACACATATTATATATTCGGTAATATATTCGAATGGGGTTTAGAAATTGCGTTATATATTCGAATGTCCCTATCCAGCTAGACTAGCAGTGCTGCCATTATTGATACTAGTGGTACCATTATTATTATCACACATAGCTAGTCGTTAATATTCTAGATACATATAATGAAAATGGTTTCTAAGATATATATTCCTACGTCAATATCCATCCAGATTAGGGGTATCATAAGTCCTATAGGTTATTGTTTTCATATTGTTTGGCAGATATTGTCGTATTCTATCATCTTTTTAATTGTTCCACTTTTATATGGTTTCATGCCTCACTAAAATCCAACTGCCTAGGATTACCATCATCAATTATTATCATGCATTATCGATATCATAGCTCAAAGATATTATTATTATCATGCATAATCATTAATATTAGAGGTATATATATATATATATATATATATATATATATATATATATATATAATATATATATATATATATATATATATATATATATAAAAGAAATGAGTCACCTTTTATTTAGAGAAATGTTCAATCTACCCTTTGGCGGAGAACAAGTTTATAGACAATACGTACCAAGGAGATTATTAGATAGACTATCGTTGAAACAAGGGGTATATCCTGTCACTATCCATCTAAACAAGGTTCTTCATAACTCTAGAAAAGTAGAGTTTAAATTCTATATAAATATCGAACTAATCTAAGGATTTACATGAATGGCTATCTAAATAAGCAATGATATTTTAATTATGTAGATGTCTGTCATAGGTCTATGTTTATATAACATCTCCATCACTATATTCTAACTACATTAGGGGTAACATAATTATTATCATGCAATATCGATATCGTAACTCATGGATATTATTATAGACTATCATGCCTAATTGTTAATATTCTAGGTACATACGTCAATGGTTTCTCAATTATATATTCGAATTGCTTAGGATTACCATTATTAATCATTATCACGCAGTATCGATATCATAGCTCGAAGATATTATTATTATGATTCATAATCATTATGTTAGAAATATGTATAGAAAATGACCTTTTTCTAAAGAAATGTACAATCGACCCTTTGGCGGGAGAACAAGTTTATTGACAATACGTACCAATGAGATTATTAGATAGACTATCATTGAAACAAAGGGTATATCCTATGTCACTATCCATCTAGACAAGGTTCTTCATAACTGTAGAAAAGTAGAGTTTAAATTCTATATAAATATCCAACTAATCTAAGGATTTACATGAATGGCTATCTAAATAACCAATGATATTTTAATTATGTAGATGTGATCTGTCATAGGTCTATGTTTATATAACATCTCCATCACTATATTCTAAATACCTTAGGGATAACATAATTACCATCATGCAATATCGATATCGTAGCTCGTGGATATTATTATATACTATCATGCCTAATTGTTAATATTCTATGTATATACGTAATCAATTTCTCAGTTATATATTCCAATTGCCTAGAGTTACCATTATTAATCATTATAGATATCATAGCTCGAAGATATTATTATTATCATGCATAATCATTAATATTAGAAAAATATATATAAATTGTCCTTTTTTAAAGAAATGTTCAATCCACCTTTGACGAGAGAACAAGTTTATTGACAACACCAATGAGATTATTAGATAAACTATCATTGAAACAAGGGGTATATCCTATGTCACTATCCATCTAAACAAGGTTCTTCGTAACTCTAGAAAAGTAGAGTTGAAATTCTATATAGATATCCAACTAATGTAAGGAAATACATGAATGGCTATCTAAATAAGCAATGATGTTTTAATTATGTAGATACCTCTCATAGGTCTATGTTTATATAACATCTCCATCACTATATTCTAACTACCTTAGGGATAACATAATTATTATCATGCAATATCGATATCGAAGCTGGTAGATATTATTATATACTATCATACCTAATTGTTAATATTCTAGGTACATACGTCAATGGTTTCTCAGTTATATATTCGTACATCGATCACTATCCATCTAGAAAACGTTCGTATATTATTATTATCACATATAATCATTAATATTCTAGGTATGTACAGCTTGCAGTTCAAGGATTATACTTTCGTCCCCTGTCTAGATACTCTTATTCTGTTACTCGTCACAAGTATATAATTTGTTATCTTGAGATATTTTGTGCATATGATTCTATACAGTATCAATTCTTATATTTTATGCATATGCTTCTATCCATCAAGATTGTATTAGTTTGGTCTCGTAGATTATTTTGGCCTTTTAAAGGCATATAATATAACATTTCAGTTCATCTCTCTCTCTCTCTCTCTCTCTCTCTCTCTCTCTCTCTCTCCCCCCCCCCCCCCTTCAACACACACACATGCACACGCACACACATCCACAATAAGTTCCTAGATAGACATATGTATATCTACTATATTTAAAAATATGCCATATATAGCCATTCAGGTCTCAATGTTTATTAGTACATACATGTAGAGAGCCATCGAGGCAAGAGAATTAGAATCATTATGGCTCTTAAAGAAAGGGTATCATCACTATCCTTGGATCAAGGGGTGTCATACCTCTTTTAGAATTTGGGAAATATATTCCAATGTCCCTATCCAGCTCGACTACCAGTGCTACCATTATTGGTACTAGTTGTACCATCATTATTATCACACATAGCTAGTCGTTAATATTCTAGGTATATATAATGAAAATGGTTACTAAGATATATATTCCTATGTCACTATCCATCCAGATTAGGGGTATGATAACTTGGGTAGGTTAATGTTTTCATATTGTTTGGCAAATACTGTCCTATTCTAAAATCTTTCTAAGTGTTCAATTTTAAATGTGGTTTCATGCCTCACTATATTTCAACTCCCTAGGGTTACCATTATTAATCATTAATATCACCGTAATATCGATATCATAGCTCGAAGGTATTATTATTATCATGCATAATCATTAATATTAGAGGTATATATCAAAAATTACATTTTTTAAAAAGAAATGTACAATCTACTCTTTGGTGGGAGAACAAGTTTATTGACAATATCAATGAGATTATTAGATAGACTATTGTTGAAACTAGAGGATTAGAATCATTATGGCTCTTAGAGAAAGGGTATCATCACTATCCTTGAGCTTAGGGGTGTCATACCTCTTTTAGAATTTGGGATATATATCCAACTAATCTAACGATTTACAAGAATGGCTATCTAAATAAGCAATGATATCTTAATTACTTAGATACCTCTCACAGGTCTATGTTTATATTATAACATCTCCATCACTATATTCTAACTACCTTAGGGATAACATAATTATGATCATGCAATATCGATATCATAGCTCATGGATATTATTATATATATTATCATGCCTAATTGTTAATATTCTAGATACATCATCAAATGGTTTCTATGTTATATATTTTTACATCACTATCCATCTAGACAATGTATATTATTACTTTCACGCATAATCATTAATATTCTAGGTATGTTTAGAAATGTACTTGCAGTAATTCAAGGATTATTTATTTTCAACCCTTGTCTAGATACTCTTTTCCCGTTTCTCTTTGCAAGTATATTTCTAATCTTGAGATCTTTTATTCAGATGGCTCTATACAATATCAATTCTTATATTTTGTGCATATGCTTCAATCGATTGTATGACTTTTGGTCTCATAGGTCATTTTGGCCTTTTAAAGACAGTTACTATAACATTTCATTTCATTTCATCTCTCTCTCTCTCTCTCTCTCTCTCTCTCTCTCTCTCTCTCTCTCTCTCTTTCTCTTTTGGGAAAGATTCTATATTATATTTACAAGAGCATTTTACAATTTAACATACTTCCTCATCAAACTGGGAGTTTGTTGAGGATATGCAATACTCTCTCTCTCTCTCTCTCACTATATTCTAACAGCTACCTTATGAATACCATAATTATTATCATGCATTATGAATATTGTAGCTCGAGATAATATTATTATCATGCGTAATTGTTAATCTTCTAGCCATCTATATAGGGGTATCATATGTCTGCTGTGCACATTTCATATCCTAAATCGTAGATATGTGGAAGGAGATAATATCCAAAGGACCTTGCATACACATGCATGGAAATACAACAAGTCCTATAACTCTCAACATGTATATTTCAAATCTTAAGATATTTCAATGCTCGATGTATACATACAATGGATGAGCTATATAATTGAGAGGGGAAGGGCTACACCAGTAGGCACTCATTCATGAGTACCCAACTAGTCATTACACAGGCCATGAAAACCATTTGCTTCTTGAATGAGCCATCCGCTACTCCAAAGCTCTTGCGACACATTCATTTTACTGGACTCTCCTCTCCAAGTCAGTTTTAAGTCTGTTTGGTCCACCAAGATCAGATCCACCAAGATTGTATTAGTTTGGTCTCGTAGGTCGTTATGCCTTTTAAAGACATTCGATATAACATTTCACACTCTCTCTCTCTCTCTCTCTCTCTCTCTCTCTCTCTCAACACACACACATACACCCACAATAAGTTATCGTAGATTCTTGTCTATATTGTATATCACTATATTCTAATAGCTACCTTAGGAATACCATAATTATTACCATGCAAAATTAATATTGTAGCTCAAAGATAGTATTATTATCATGCCTAATCGTTAATCTTCTAGCCATCTATATAGGGTTATCACAGCTACCTTAGGAATACCATGATTATTACCATGCAATATTAATATTGTAGCTCAAAGATAGTATTATTATCATGCCTAATTGTTAATCTTCTAGCCATCTATATAGGGGTATCACATCTACATTGTGCACATTATCATGCATAATCATTAATCTTCTAGCCATCTATATAGGGGTATCACATCTATATTGTGCACATTTCATATCCTAAATCGTAGATGTGTAGATCCACCAAGATTGTATTAGTTTGGCGTCGTAGGTCGTTATGTCCTTTTAAATACGTTCAATATAACATTTCATTTCATCTCTCTCTCTCTCTCTCTCTCTCTCTCTCTCTCTCTCTCTCTCTCTCACACACACACACACACACACACACACACACACACAAACACTATTCGAGAAAAATCCTTTAAAAAAAAATACAAAACTATTTTCTTTGAATTAACCTCGAGGAAATTTTAGAAAATTAGCCTAAGTTTTCCAAGTTTCTACAGTGTTCGGGAAAAATGTGTCTCAACTTAATATATCATGCCGTTTTCACTTTCAAAAATGCCGATTGAGGACACAAAAAAAAGGAGATATGGCACCCCAAAATAGACAAAAATAGTGTAAAATTTTTAAAAATAGCCTAATTTTCTAAAAATTCCTCTTAAAATAAACAAGGGAAGGAATTTTGTATGTTTGGAAAAATCATTTTCCCAGGACACTGCCTCATGCCCTCAATGGGCAATGGGCATCTTTGAAATTGAAAACGGCATGATATTATTTTCCAGAAAGTTGCGCGCACACATATAATTGTACACATGTTGACGGTGGCGCTGCCGTTTTCAAATGCGCAAACTTCTTGAGCTCCTGGGCGCCGCTTGCAGACTACTAAAAAACGAGAAATAGCTATTATTTGATTGCAGGCTCGAGGGCCCAGCCAACTTGGCAAATTCGAGTCTGGAGCCTTAAAGGCGCTGGCACGTGCTACTTCATGGCGCTACTTCCAAGCACCTTCCCTACCAACTGATATCGGGCCAAACGTCCACCCACACACACACACACACACACACACACACGCACACTGAGTTTGTATGACGACGTGGATTAAGGCGCTGCTTCCAAGCACTTGCCCCCCCCCCCCCCCCCCCCCCCCCCCCCCCCCCCACACACACACACACACACAAACAGTGCGCACACTGTACAACGACGTGGATAACCCGTTCTCTTCACAGTGCTGGGGAAAGTTGAACTTCTTTGGGTTCCCGCCTCCACACACACACACACACACACACATGTCACATAATATGGAGCACCGATTTGCCTGCACCTCAGCCTCTCTACAGTCTGCATGCCCCATAGCTATGACAAGAGGGTGATTCTCACAGTGCTACTAAACTCAAGCTATAAACAGTTTTGTGTCGATTGCAACGGAATACCCACTCGTTACCTTCTCCTCAACAACTCATCGAGAAGTTGCTTCTCAGGAATTTGGCGCTTCATCATGTACATCATGTTCTTCAATTGTGCCAACATAAACTCACTCTACTCAGTCGGGCCACCCTCGTCTCCAACTTTGAAATTTCATTTGAAGGCACGCCATACCTCTAGCTCAAGGATTGAGATGGCTTCTCAATGGTATATAACACTCAATTTTTGCTACGGGATACTTTTTCCTTTACCAATGCTTGTAGTGTTTCAACTGAAACATTTCAGTCATCTCTTTTCTTGTCTTGTCTCGTCTTGTCTTTAGCTTTAGTGTTTTAATTATTCCTTTTCACTCTTGTGAGTTGTGCAATGTGCAGTTCTCCAAATGTGAACCTTGACACTGGTTCGGTGGTGGCATGGGACACTCCAAGAGTGATTGAATTTGTTGAAAAGTTTTTGGGTACATCTCATTACAGTGAGGCAATTTTAACCAATTTAATTAATGGAAAACTTTTCCTTTACATGACCATTGAAGGTGGGAATAATTAATGGAAAACTTTTCCTTTACATGACCATTGAAGGTATAAGGTCACTATTGAAGGTATAAGGTCACTGGCCCATAGGCATGCTTTGGTAGGTTGGTCCAATAGAGTATTAGAGGGTGGTCACACTTTTGTTCCAAAGCCTCAAACATCATCAAGTCTCCATTCATCACAAAATATGAGTACGAACTTAAGGAACGAAGCTCTAGAATACAATCTCCAATCTCAAGACAAACCTACTTTGCCTGATGTTCTCAATGTTCCTAATGTAAGTAATATTGGTACCCCTACTAATGATGCATGGCCAATAACATATGATAGAATATTCTATCCTAGGAAGGTTAAGTAATTGTACACCACTGTGGGGAAAGCCTTTCTTGTAAAACATTATCGTGAGGCATGGGTGTCCTTTAATAAGGGCATGGTGAAAATTAGAGAATTGTTCGAAAATAGATTTTGCGGGCAAGACAAGGAGGATTTTTCGTCCATTAATCTACGCAATAGTCGAGAAAAATTGAATCAAATTCTTGATTTTATTGAGGCAAATATGAAGCAAATTCCACCTCTCGACTTTGGAAAACTTGGCCCCTTGCCATCGCGAGTCGAAGATGTGTACATGAAGGTCTTGGAACATAGGAACTACATTAGGAAATGTGGCAAGGGGGTGGTTGATGCAAAGAGGCAGCGTTCCTATGCACAAGGCGGCAACATTGATCAAAGTGTCGCTCCTAACCACATCGAAGAACAAATGGTATTGTATATGTCTTAGTGTTTTATGTATTTCTTGCTTCTTATCCTAATTTTTATCTCAATTTGTCAATCTTTTAGAATGAGGCATTCATGAATGACACTCCTATTAAGAGCACCCATGGTTATGATGTGAGTAATACATCTAAAACATTGGCAGCCTCAAAGTGCATTCTACACGGGTCTCGTCCAAGGGTCATTGCCCTCGATAACAATGATGAGATAATTGTTGGAAAAATTTATTGAAAACCTATAATATTATTATAATAATTATACATTATACACATTGTAGGAGGCTTGGTTGCAAGGAGAATTACAAGCAAGCTATGAAAGCCTCCACCCTTGTACTGATAAAGATATCTTGGATACACAAGATTGCCACAATAGTCATTATCGACCGGTAAGGTTTAAAAAGCTCATTATTCTAGCAAGTTTTAAGTATTCATTTGATTTTGTGCTATTGTCTTATATCTTGCACTCATAGTTCCTTTGGTGGTTTTGTTGAAAGGAATCACCTATCACCAATACAGTGGATATTGTGGAGGAACACTCACCTAAAAGTAACTTTGAAGATTGCACAATGAGTCATTCTTTTTGCAAAGATAAGCAAATTCCGATAGATTTGGAAAATGTGTTTTCTGTAAGTGAATTTGATGGCATTTCTCACACTGTCATATACTTTTACATGAATGTAGGATAGTATGTGTGTGTTTATGCTCTAATCTTTTGTTTACTTTTGTTTATAGGTTCAGACAGTCTAAGGCAAGGTTTTTTTTCCTTCTTTTGTTTTGTATAATTCTATCCTTTATGTTACTCAAGCTATTGTAAAATAGGAAAGGGTTTCTTTTCCCTCTTTTCACAAGTTTTATTTTGTATGTTCATGCTTTATATCTTTCTACTATTGTAAAATGGAGGAGGTCTTGTCTGCTTTGGGAAGTGTATGTTCATGCTTTATGATTTCATGCTATTGTAAAATAGAAAAGGGGATTTTCTCTCTTTTCCACAAGTTCTTTTTTGCAAAGTGTGTCCATGCTTTTTGCCTTTATAGATATTCATAAGTATAGTAGGAAAAGGCAGCAATCTTTTTTTTTTCATATCAATTAGACTAAAAAAAATTCTTTCCCTTTACCATCTCTTTTTTTATTTACTTAGGATATGTTCTCTCTACACCTACTACAAAAATAAAAGCACTATCCTCTTACATCTCTCTCTCACTCTCTCTCTCTCTCTCTCTTCCTTAAGTGGCTTATTTGTATTTAAAAGTATACTAAGTTCTAATAAACTCTTAAAAATGAAATATTCAAAAACTTATTTTATAAGTAATTCGTTGCAAACATGTGTAGGAAACCATACTTCCCGCTCACGCAAGTGTCTTACAAGAGCTTAATGAGCCAAGCGACGATTCCAATGTGCAATGTTTGGGTGGTAATGAGCATTCAAGCGTGAGGGATGATTTTTCTCAACAAAAGATTTGCAGCATAGAGTTAGAAACTTTTGTAAGTAATATGAGTATGAAAATTGCTTTACTTCTTTCCCCATATCTCTCTCTCTCTCTCTCTCTCTCTCTCTCTCTCTCTCTCTCTCTCCATTTACATAAATGTTATGAGCTATTTGTTAAATTGTAGTTTTGATTCATTGGAAAAATCAATCAATACCAAGAAGAAGACAAAAAAAATTCGCAAGCCTATCTTCGGTGATGGTAAAATCATTGGCAACTTGAGTTGATCTAATTTTATGTTTGTTTAGATATGCTTACAGGAGATGTATGCCTTGCACTTAACAAGAAATTTTTATCTTAAAGAACCTCTAGCGAGGAGCTTATTAAAAAGAGAAAGAAGGTACCACCTCCAAGTGAAAGGAAGGTGCGTTTGTGCAATAAAATTAGATTTCAAGATTATACATCAAATGTCAATATTCTCTATCTTGTGTAGGCACTATGTGACCTCTCCAATCAAATTCTACCTTCCATGTGAAATGAAAATCATCCATCAGCGAGTGTGAAACTCATGTTTGAATATGTGAAGATGTTTTCACTTAGATAATGCCACTCTTTGATAAATGGTTTCCTCTTGTGTATAGATGCCTAAGGCAACTAGGTCATGTAGAATTATAAAAAAGCCACCAAGGTTCAATGAGAGCTATGAAGAAGAGGTAAGATTGACAAAAAGTGAATTCAATGGTCAACCAATTATTGAAAACTAGTGTTTTGCAAATCACTAACTATTGTGTTATGGGATGTTTAAGGTTGTGGTGGAGCTCTTGAGCATTGATCACATGGAGGAAATTGCAATGGTTGTACTTGGCCTAAATGATGTAGATGAGATGTATGGATCACTTTGGCCAACCATAAGGTTCTAAAGATCACACACAAAGTACATTTCAAACATTGTACTAGCAAATCAAATCAAGAACATCTTTTGAGATGTTATGTAGAGTGGATTGCTGCCACTTCAAGAATGAATCCTTGATAATTTCTCTTCTTTGATTGTCTCTTAAATATATCGAAATAATCTTAAGCAAAGACAAATGGTTGTTTAAAGCATTGTTTCAATGTGATCATGTGATTTTTTTCTAGCATTTAGCATTTATGAGACTGACTTGTTTATAAATTAAAAGTATAATCTTCCATATGTGTGTTATGTAGGTTAGTAAAAGATACACATCACTTGTATTTCACTAAATAAAGATAAGGAAATGACATGTAGATGCATGAGGGTATGAGATTGTAAAGGGGATGAGTTATGGATATGGTCTAGTGGTCACTAAATAAACTCTAGCCATGTTTGCTCTTTGTTGTACAATCTCTTGGGGTAATCTTGTTGAGTTATAGCAATGGAAAATGCCAAAAATATGAAGGACAAAGGATGTGTCAAGAATTAACACTAACTCTTCTTATACGATTTGAAGTGCATGAGCACATTTAATTTTTCCATATCGAAACTTAGTTTTTCATGTGGAGATTTGAATATGTCAAGCGGAGATGTTTTCAAGTTGGGAGGGAAAAAATTTTCCACATAGGAAAACTAGATTCCCACATTCCACAAAGAAACCTATGAGGGAAAGTCTTGATTTCCTTATGGCAAAGATTCTTAGCCGTGTTTTACATAATGGAAAACATTCCAACATGGAAAGGAAAACGCCATTCTTTTCTCATAATGGAAATCAAAATACCCCTATACATTTCCACTTGAAACTAGAAATGTCAATAGAAAAATGGGTTACTTTTCCAACAAGGAATTGGTCATGAAGTTCTTGTGTATAAGTAAGACCTCATCTTAGTTAACCCCTCATTTGCATTGCACTACAATGACTTACAACAACATTTGGTGATATTTTGTAACATAGATCAAATCCAACAAATGAAGACACAACAAATGCATCGCAGAGTGGCCTCCCGTAGTAGGGAGTTTAAGGTTAAGATCGAGCATGTTGCGACTGTGAAGATGCTTGCAATTGATGCAGTTCTAAGTGGGCAGAAGAATGATCGAGCCCAAGATGCCTTGCAAGTGCTTGACATAGTCTTGAAGCAGCACTCAACATAGTCGAAGCCTCTCTCCACCTCAATCAATGTGAATGTAGGGTAGTCCCTAAACAAACCGACCTATGAGGCTTTGCGCACAAACTCTGCACTTGAGTGGTGCAGCTTCTTGACTTCTCTAATCTATGTAGCACTCTTGATGCAATTAGAAGAGGAAGACTTTGTCGAGGTGCCCTTTTCCAGTAGAAAATGTAGAAGGGCTCGACAAATAGGGCAAGGAAGAAGATGGCTCTTAGCCCAATTCCAAGCTCTGCTAAAGGTGTCATTCTAGTTTGAGCTACCTATGGAGTGAACAAGCGTGAAGCATCAAAGTGCATGATCCTTATAGGTAGCTCCACTACCTTGGGTTGATTTTTGCACATTCAATGATGCCTTCGTGACCCTACTGGTGTCCGTCCCCTCCTTAATGCTCACACTCAACCTGCTTGCACCAACGGTAGTGTTGGACGTCAACGTAGATGTTTCATTTTGTATTAGTCTGTGTGTATTGTGAGGTGTAGCCTATCTTTGATTTCTTTCAGTCGCCGCAAGCGGCCACTCACCGAAGGTGGAGTTAGTCTCACCCATTTTCAATCCGTTGATTTGATTTTCCAACCAACTCAGGCTACGTAGAGACACACGTTTCTCGAACACTGCACAGAAGTGAAGAGGATGATACAAAAAACAAGCACAGAGAGAGAGAGAGAGAGAGAGAGAGAGAGAGAGAGAGAGAGAGAGAGAGAGAGAGAGAGAGAGAGAGAGAGAGAGAGAGAGAGAGAGAGAGAGAGAGAGAGAGAGATGCTAAGTAAGAGCAAGGGGTTTGAGGGTATGAGGGGCCATGTTCGGCAGTGCCGTTTTACTAGTAGAAAATGGAACTAGGAATTTAAATGATATTGTGGGCTCTTAAAATGAATTCGTTCATCATTTTCATAGACACATGCATGGTGGTGAATAGTTTTGTCTAAGGCCCCTGTCACACTAGTGCACCTGTCAGCCTGCAATTTGTGAGTGTGGACACACAAGTGGTGTCACACTAGGTCATAGAGAAAATTTGCACTCATCTAAACAGAGTGTGTGCATCTGTCGTACGTGTCAATGCAAAGAACTTGTCGTACACCATGTGCGAGCCACAAATGGCTGCAAGCACACAACCAGACTACTCTAGCAAGCTCAAGAGAGCAAGGGTGTGTCACTCACCGCCCTATGTTTGCCTTGGTGGAGTATTCCTTGCCGCGAAGAGGAAGGAGCTACCGCCGTGCCGCGCTCAACCCCCTCGCCGCCACCGTACCGTCATCGCAATGCTCTCTCTCTCTCTCTCTCTCTCTCTCTCTCTCTCTCTCATGCATACGCACATACATAAGGAGAAGAAGAAGAAGAATATGGAGATGGAGCAAGAGCACTCTTCAATTGCACAAATGAGAGAATGAGTGATTTTTAGGTTTAGGTAACTTTTATATGAGCTCGCCCCATTCACACTTGGACGCCCATACTTAGCCAACTAACCCTTGAATGTTCCTCTTAGAGTGCACCTCTCATCGACGATCACTCTTACCCTTTTCCTATTGGACCGACAAGCCCAGCCCATGACTACTAGAAGTGGACGTTGGTGGTTAGCATGCCCCCCTTCCTGATGTAGATTCCGTCCTTGGAATATAACAGTGTAGCATTGGGATCCACAATAGGAGTATATATGTCAGAAGAAAAACAACATTGTGAAAGCTGAGAGGCAGCATATGCAGGCATGCAATAAGTGAGATGCATACATGATATTCTAGGAAATGCAAAAAAAATCATTAAATTGTAACATTTCCAACTAGAATAAGCGTAGTACCTGAATGAAATGCAATTGAGTTAGGGTCTATTAGGTCGACTCTAAGAGAAGTACACCAGAGCTAGGGCTAAAGTAAGTACTAGATTGACCAATGTTAATTAAAAAAATGTCGCCTAAAGAGTAGTTAACCCTAGGAATGCTTGTCGGGGTCTAAGAACTAGTGATCTTGTCACTTATACCACTTAAGTGTGATCAACATAATATACAAGGAAGTTTGTGCTATTTTCTTTCTCTTTCCTTTTTCTTTGTTTTCTTTTTAGTTGTAGTCATAGTTGCTACAAGTAGCTGGGGGACTCGAGGTTTCAAATACCAGTAGCTGTTGGGAGACTCAAGGTCTCAAATATCACCTTGACCATAAACTAGCCGAGAGACTCGAGGTCTCAAATACCAGCTTAACACATGGACTTTCACAACACAAGTCACACTTAGGTGGAATAAGCTATAGAGAACTATATCCTCATAGCCTAAAACATTACTAAAGTTACTACAATCAATAGACTAATTAGGAATTAAAATCAGCAATTAAGTGTCCTAGTTTAGCATAAGGTCCTGATACCTACTTAAATCCAATTAATAGACCAAATTCAAAGAGAAGAACAAGGTACTAGAAGTTTGAAAAAATTATAGCATCTAAATTGGCAATATCACAACTTCATAAATTCTATGCATTGACAAGTTGCAAACATGTAACTGTGGAAAGCATAGACAAAAGAAAGTAGTACACCTGATATAATGGAAAACATCCGTTGTAACATGTAAACATCCATTGTCGTTGTCCTTTGAAGGCATCCTTATGTAGTCACAAACTGCATAATAGTCACCACCAAACATCCACCTTCCAGAGGCACATTAGTGGGAAAAAAGAACTTTGCTAATCACTAAACTCTAAAACTGAAACACTCCTATCGTACTAATCCTACCTACCCTCCATCACTCGAGTGATGAGGATCAAAGGTGTTTGATGGCATAGGTTTTTGTTTCAGTGTACCGGATGTGACATGCGTAGGTCTGGGTCAATGGTCTTGACTAGTATTAGGCACACTCGTTTGCTAATTGTTCTTGCTCTTTACTATTTATTTATTTTTGTTTTAAACTAGGGTGGTTAGTTACTATATATCTATATATATATAATCCCTAAAATCGAAAAGCTCAAGGGTCAGGGAAAGAAGAGTAAGAGGGAAATAAGTGAATGATGGATGTCAGCAACCCCCCCCCCCCCCCCCCTTCCTTGGGTAGATCATACCTTTTGGAATGATGTCATCACCTTTTGAAACCAATTGTTCCAAGTTGTTATGGGTGAAGGCTTTAACCAATAGTTTTCGACTGTCCTATGGTTTCATCTAGTTGCAAGTGTGGCAAGGTACTCTCCCATGATTTTATTTGCAACATTGTTGTAGGTGGTGAACTTACAACTGGAGGTGCAAACTCTTCCTTGTTTGTATGGATATGTACAATGGTAGGTGGAGGTTGTGTCGAAGCTTCTATTTCCGTATAGGAATTATATGAAGAGCAAGAAGCTTCATTTAACAGGCCTGTTTCTGAGCTAGGTGGAACAAATTATTCTTTCTTCGGTACCCAAACTAGCTCTGGAGCGCGTGTGTAGCATTTCGTGATTTTTTTCTTTTCGCGATCTTCAATTCGTTTTGGAGCCACAAGATTGGGCTCACATGCGCCAGGTGACAAGTAAGAGCACAAGTTACGTTTTGACACCCAAATTTGATCATTTCCTTCATAGTAGCCTTGGGCTTCCAATAGTTTTTAGGAATCCAACGCAACATTTCTTTATATTTCTTGGAGCGAGTGAGACATCTCTTACCAGGCTCCTCTCTTTTAGCACTAGCTATGGTTGCTAAATAAGCTTTAGGGACCCACTTGTATGTTCTCTTTGTTATATTAGGATGAGTCTTGTCAGAAGCTATATGCATTGCTTCTAGCATATTAATTTAGGGTACGAGTGTTGGCATTTCATCCCCCTGAGGTGTTACCCAGGTCATCCCCCTGTTTCCCCAAGTGCATATGGTTGTTGCTAGGTGGACCCAATCCACATTGTCCGACTCAGTCATCCTAGGTAGTGCATCCATATAAGGAGAATCTTCCCCAACAGTGTCCGCTTTACACGTGTAACAATATTGCAATGGGGCCGAGTGAACTGTGGTGTCAGATCTATGATCAATTATAAACCTGTTTTCTAGAGGATGTGCTCTACCAGTTATAAGATCCACTCAAATGACAGAATCTTGGAACTATAAGTAGACATGGTTTTTAGACGAGTCATGCACCCTTTTTGCTTCCCTCATGAAAGGACGTCCTAAGATCATCTCAGATGCCATAGTGTGCTTGGAGAAATCCATAACAATGAAGGTAATTCTTATTTTATGTCCAAAGACCTTGATCTTAAGATCTTCTAGCATCCCCATAGGTTTCACAATAAACCATTGGCCATATTTACTACTATGGTTGTGGTCCCAAGGTGAGGTCCTCCCATAGTTTCCCAGCAAGTTTTAGTCACAATGCTATCCCTAGTGCCACCATCAAGGATTCCCTTCACAGTTTAATCCGGTAGTGACTGGTATGGTTGCATTGGATTCATCGCCCTCAAAGTATTGTCCCAACTTGTTAAGAGGTATTCCTACAACAAGGTTCTCATCTAGGTTGGGTTTAGTGACTGGTATGGTTGCATTGGATTCATCGCCCTCAAAGTATTGTCCCAACTTGTTAAGAGGTATTCCTACAACAAGGTTCTCATCTAGCTTGGGTTATGGATCTAATTGTTCCTCCTCTATTGGCATCTCCCCAGCTCCATCCATCTGTGATAATTGTGGTAGACCCAACCTTCAGTTCTCCATTGAGGACAGCTCGAAGAGTTGAGACTAGCTCAGTGTCTTTATATAGTTTGGAAATGATGGTGGTTCTAACTTCTAAAGACATGAAATCCATCAATTTGGCAATATTTAACGGCACCTTTTGGGATTCAGTCCCTTGACATGGGGAAGATTGGTACTCCATTTCTTTGATAGGGTCAGGTAGTCCCTCTGTAAACATTCTTTCCATCAAGAAGTGAGTACGTCCACTTGTCCATGACTTTAAGTCACTTTCTTCTTGGATGACACTAGGTATGGCTAAGGGTGTATGGACTTGGTGAGGTTGTTGTTGCGTAGTAGGGAACACTGTGTCTGTAATCTGGATCTACCTAGGTGCTAGTTCTAGATCCCTTTGGGTGTCTTCTACCAAAATCCTTAATTGCTTGACTCACTCGATCTCCTTTGTAGGGTTTGGATAAGTTTCTATCTTCTTCTTGGATTCTGGACATTGTGGCTCATGAAGATCTTCCTTGTTGGTTTCTATCTTAGTGGTCATTTTGGTCTCCATGGTTTCACCTGAATCACAATCCTCTTCAACGTCGTTCATATATACAAGGTCCTCACCAGTCCCTATGTTGGTCTTTGAACTGGGGTTTGACTTCATTTCTTTCTGCGATGTCTTCCTTCGTGTTTTCTTCTTCTCCTGAGATTGGGCAATTGATGACGTGTCTGTTTCCTCAAGAATGTAATTTTGTTTTTGGAGCATCGATCATGTGAGTATGTTTACTGGTACCACATGCGTACTTTGTGATGGCTCCTCGGTAACCTCAATCAAGTTTAATGGCGTGATCTTGGGTGCATTTGGATTATTTGGACATTGGGCAATCAAATGATCGATGCCACATCGATTACACATGAGTATCGGCATTGTAGACGTGTTGAAGCGCTCATTTGGATTACAATGAGAATTGAAATGCTTCAAGCGACTAATAAAGTCTCTCACCGACTCTCCTTTCTTTCGTTGGGCTTTCTGGAGCTGAGAGGCTACACCCCAAAGCACTCCCTCTTGTATGTATTCTTTCAAGAACAATATCCTAAGAGTAGGGTAAATCTTTTTTTGTTCCGCCCTTAGGATTCTATACCAATCCCCTGCCTTCTTGCTTAAGGTTAGGCTTAAAGCATTCCTCTTATGCAGGTCATTGTGTTCTCCTAGAGAGTCGCATATTTGTTCAAACACTTCGATATGCTTTCTCACATCCCCGTCTCCACTAAATTTTTGTGTGAGCTTGACTATTTGTACTGCCTTACTTCTAGGTTCTCTATCAGGAGTGTTACACATATTCTTAGCAATAGATCAACCGATAGCTTGAGCAAATGTTGCCAAGTCACCTAAGTGAGCAGGCACCGTGGAGGAAGGCACTCCAGAGACTACATGTGGAGTAGGTATTGGCATTGTGCTTGGCGCATAGGAAGCCCTTGGGTTCCACGTTTGGTACGTTGTTGTGCCATGTGGCGGCCCAAAGTTCATATGTGTGGCCCTAGGCATAGAAAACGTCAGATGTGACATGCTAATGCTAGCCGGTATGGTCCCATGGAAATAAGAACTTGGGTATTGTGGTTGTGGAGCATAGGTTGTTGAAACAATGGGAGTGATAGGGGCTACATGAGTACGAGGATCTATAGGTGTATACGATTGGTACACACCTGAAGGACCTATTGCAGGCATTGAGCTATCATGTAGTGGTGCTTTACTAACAAATGAGGTCCATGGCATGTTTCTTGGCATGCCCATCATTGGGGTAGGCATGGTAGCTGTGGTATCATCAAGGGAAAGATGAGTTAGACTTGGAAAAGTAAAGCTATCACTTGTGGGCTTAGATTGCACTGAGACCCCTGGCGAAACAACATATGGAGGATCCATCGGACTTATTGAGGGAGTCTCCATTTGCAATAAGGTTGGTTTTTTAGCCTTCCCTGTATCCAAGAATCTCAGGAGATCCGTTGAAGGCATTTGGATCTCTTTGTTCAGTCTCTCTAGCTCAATAACCCTATGGATGACCTCACAAACTCTTTGTTGTTGATCCTCCACACTAGTAGCAACGGTTGTGGATTGTAGGACATCTAACCAACCCACGTGATAGGTGTGACTTGTATATAGGTTGGTTAGAGTTTCTGTTTGTAGTTCGTACTCCCAATTCTCATTTAAGAACGCTCTCTATGGGTTGACCCTTAGTGGTCGCTAATTCAGGAACACTCAACTGCTCTCCTAGCAATGATATTGACATAGGGGCTTTTGATTTTAACTCTCTTCATTGCTTTTCCTTGCGTAAGCTCTCGAATTCCTTTTCCCTAGCCGCAATGATATACCGCTCAACTTCTTGTACGTCGGCAAGGCTTCTATCATCAGGTAATATAACCTCGAAGGGGAATAGCTCTGAAGAGTCAGGGGGTGCAGTCAATGGAGTATTCACATACACACTCTCTAAGAGCATAGGGTCTACGTTGGTCATGAATGGAGAATTTACTTCCCCACCCCCCTCATTTACATTGTTAGCTCCATGTTCGGAGCAAGTGACTCTACTAAAAGTTTCCTTCAAGTGGCTAAGCACGCTCGGCCCGGACCGTGGGCCCATGGCATGCATGTCTTGGCTTGAGCTATAAGGGTTAGGCATTGGGTAACCCTCCATGATGTCGTAGTCAAAGGAAGAGTCGCTAGACGCTATATGCGGGTCCTAAGTGGTACTACCTTGGATTCCCGCCGAGGGTATTGAGAACTCACGTAAGTTGAAATGCTCGCTAGTTGCTCGGCCTCTAGCACATGACCAGAGCGCAGATGCATGTGCCTTTGGCACCCTACAAGCATTGGCGAATACCCTTGAAGGTTAACCGCCTAATTTTTTGGGCTTTTTGCAACTTGTTTTCACTCGTTTTTTAAGTTTTTAAATATTTTTTAATTTCGGTTTTTGGATTAAAACGTGTGATAGCTCGAAACAAGCGTATCACTCAGGGGGTGTGGTGTGCTTTACAGCACAACGTTCGGTTATCCGAAGCTCTGTTGGTCCTCAAATGCGTCGATTTTTACTTAGGCGTGAGGCTAAAATAAGTAATTCTAAAGGGTGAGTGAGGCCTAAGCCTGAGCGTGGGCTTGGGCTTGGACCTGGGAAATATTCCCGATCTCAGTTCTAGCTTTATTTATTTATTTATTTATTGGGATAAGGTCATCGGGGCGGCACTGCATTCGCGAGCATACACACACCTAACCTACCTACTTACAACTAATAGAGCTACTGTTACATACTAACACAGTACTACAACAACTCATTATCTAACAAATCTACTTACTTACTGTACTTTTACAGAGAGCTAACATTATGGATCTACTACCTTAATTCTAACACCTTATCAACAGAGAAAACACAGTACCTTTCAACACCTTATTAACAAAAACACTACAGTGCAGCAAAACAAACTCTTTCTCAACACACACACCTTCCTTCTCTACCTTTCCTACATTTCATAATACACCACATAGCAGCATAGAGTGCTACTCGAGCTTAATGCAGAGCATTTCTCCGACAACGCTACCAAAAATGTGCGATTCTGTCGCACGTGTCAATGCAAGGGACTTGCCGTACACCATGTGCGAGCCATAAATGGCTCGAAGAACACAACCAAACTAATCTAGCAAGCTCAAGGGAGCAAAGGGGTGTCACTCACCGCCCTACGCTCGCCTTTGTGGAGGATTCCTCGCTGCGAAGAAGAAAAAGCTACCGGCGTGCCGCGCTTAACCGTCTCGCCGCCGCTGTCGTGCCGTCGTTGCAATGCTCGATCGCTCTCGCTCTCTCTCTCTCTCTCTCTCACGCATACACACACACAAGGAGATGAAGAAGAAGAAGATGGAGATGGAGGAAGAGCACTCTTCAATTGCACAAATGAGAGAATGAGTGATTTTTAGGTTTAAGTGACTTTTATATGAGCTCACCCCATTCACACTTGGGCGTCCATACTTAGCCAACTAACCCTTGAATGTTCCTGTTAGAGTGCGCCCCTCATCGGCAATCACTCATACCCTTTTGCCTATTGGACGTAAAGCTCGGCCCATGACTACTAGAAGTGGACGTTGGTGGTTAACACAGAGAACTGGCGTTGGCCAAGTGGAAAGCTCCCCGGCTATTGCGCCGACCTACAGAGTCCAAAACCTATTGCTTGAGGCTGCCTCTCTGACACTCATGCAAGGCTATGTTTCAATTTTCGTAAAGCAAATCGTTGCTTTCCACCTAAGCATGGCCAGCATTTGCTCGTCCTAGTGACACGCATCTAAGACACATTAAATGGTATTGTGGGCTCTTAAAATGAAATCATTCATCATTTTTATAGGCACATGCATGGTGAATAGTTTTTTCTAAAGACGCTTTAAAGATACTAGTATGTGACCCGCGCGTTGCTACGGCCAAGGAAACAATGCCTCTGTTCTCATAGGGTTATATTCTCTTCCAAGTGGAACACTGTCAATACTCTCTTCCTACACATATAGTCTATCGCATTTATAAAAGTAATGCATGATACGACCTCTTAATAGATGTTGCTAAGCATTCTTTGATACCAAGATTGGAAGCTTCTCATAGACATTATTTTTCATGAGGTGCTAGCCCTTGTTCAACAAACTTAGAAGTGCTCCAATTCTATTGGTGTGTGTGTGTGTGTGTGTGTGTGTGTGTATATATATATATATTTATATTTATATGTATATGTATATATATTTATATGTATATATACATATATATATAGAGAGAGAGAGAGAGAAGAGAAATTCCTTCATTTGGTCTACCTTGATCTAGCAATGTTACCTATCTTTATTATAGAGATTAGATAAGTTAGCATAGTGTGAAGAGATCAAATCTAAGAGAATTCAATGCAATAATACTTTTTTTTATAAATGGAATGAGTTTTAGAATTGGTTTTAATGATAGAAACGCAATTGGATTCAATATCTCTGCTCCACTCTCTTATTTGCTTCTATCCTTGTACGTATGTATGGATGTATGTATACATATAGATACACCTATATGTATACATAGTACACACACACACACACACACACACACACACACACACACACATATATGCTTGAAGCGAAGATTTGTCACATAGGTCTTGAGACATCATGATATGTTCCAATTATGTCCATATGTACACATAGCACGCGTGCACGCGCGTGCACACACACACACATATATCTATGCTTGAAGGAAAGATTTGTCACATATGTCTTGAGTTTGTCACATTTGTCATAGAGAGGCATCTTGCTATTGTTCCGATACAGTAACTATGACATTCAAAGTTTCTATGCTCCCCTCCCCCCCCTCCCCCCCCCCGCCCCCCAAAACCCTCTAGTTGAAGTGACTATCCTTGGTGGACATTTAAAAAAGAGAAGCAAACTCCTTTTTCTCATTTTTTTTGAAAACTCCATGGTGACAGGTGCAAACTTTAGTTTTGTTCCATACAGAGTCCATCACCACACCTTGTATAATCGCTGATGTATCTGGTTTTTTATGAATATCAAATAAGCCTATTGTCTCATGTGTTGCAATTGTTTTAAGAAAATGATATATAGTACAATTTGGATAACAAAGGGAATATTCATAACAAGCCATGCACTTGTAGGAGGGTTTAAGTGCTATGTTTGAGCTCTATTGCCTCAACCCACGCCCGCACTTAATGTTTGACTCTAAACACAAGCATAGTGACTATTTCTTTTATAGTGTGTTTTCCTCCCCTATAGCTCTCTAGCTACAAGCCGTTGCATTCTGAACCACTAGCCATCTCTAAATCACACATGCCTTGGGGGCAAGGATTGTGGATTTTGGAATGCGGACGAATAGTGAGTCACAAAAACATCAAGACACACACACACACAAACGTCGTCGTTAGAGCCGAGTAGCACCCAAAGCTAGTGGAGGAAGTAGGGGGAGGAAGGTACCCACATTCAACAAATCCAAATTTCTCTACTGGCTTCTCGGAGTCTTGTTAACTCAATGATAACCCCTTCGTATTTTAGAAGATAAAGTTATAATTTTGCAAACGAATGCATGATCGTATTTCTCTCCAGCTCTACTCTATGAGCGTGCTTCCTTTTCGCTAAAATTTCCTCATGCGATGTTTTTCTTTGAGGCTTCTGTGCTTTTGCAATAGGTCGTGTTTTCTTCCCTTAATCCTGGTTGCACCAAGTTCGACTTAGCCTTAGGGCACATAAAACAAAACGTTGTCGTTGAGGGTTCAAAGCTTTTGGTGCTCGAGATATAGGAAATTGAACGAAGTTTCAGCTTAGTCTCACTATGAATTAGTGAGTTTAATGATATCACTAGTATGTGACCCGCACGTTGCTGCGGCTATGAAGTAAGGCTAGAGTCACACTGGATGGTAGAAGAAGACATGAAAAAGATTTTTTTTTTGGGTGGAACACCTAAGGTGTACACTATTTTGTCAACACCAAAGGGTGAAAAAGTACTTAGACCACTCTTCTACCACCACCTCAAGGTTCACAGTTAGGCCACCAAAGAGTGTAACAATACCATTGCAAACCTTAGTAGAGCACCATAGAACTCAAAAATTTGCAATTGGAGGGTGGTTTTTGTTAGCAAAAAATTGAAGGGTTCTTTTTCAACATGTAATTTTTCTTTACTCTCCTTGTTTTGTGGGGGGGAGGGGGGGCGCCCGTTTTGTGTCGTACATTAGCACCGGTTGCATCACCTATCGTTATGCAGTATGAACACCTTTATATAGCTACTTCACTCTCATTGGATATGCATGGTGACTCACAGCTATTGCCGTCCAATCTGAACCTACCCTGAGGCCCAATTTTGGGACCCTATCCCCAAAAGGTGACAACATGTGCAAATTTTCTTTGTGCATCCAATTCAAGGTAGTGACAAATGTATCTTCTATGCTTCATTACCTTATCAGCTCCTAAGTGGTAATAAGTGTTTCCACTAACTATCAATGGTTACATCTCAAGTAGAAGGATGGAAGAAACGACATTCCTCCATCTACAAAGTCTCAAAACACAACCCAATCAAGCTCTCCCCATCCAACTCCCCTAATTAAATGTTAGAGGGTGCTCATAACAATGGGACCTCTACAAATAGATGGTGCATCTTTTTCCTTTAGAAAACCCATCGACATGCAGCCTATTTCATAGTTCTCAAGAGGGATCATTTTGAATAAGAATCCAACTTAGGGTAGCCTTGAAGGTTCATCATTGTAGGAATCAAAGGGACCTAAACTTTGACATCTAGAAGTCCTACTTTGATACCACACTTGAAAGCCAAAGCTATTGCTAGATTCACTACAATGTTGCACTTCCCAACTCCACCTTTCCCAAAAGCTATAGACACAACATCTCCAAAGCAAGGTCTTCTCTAGGCATGAGCTCTAAGGCTTCAACCTCTCTCTCTCTCTCACTCACTCTCTCTCTCTCTCTCTCTCTCTCTCTCTCTCTCTCTCTCTCTCTCTCTCTCACACACACACACACACACACACACACACACACAAACAAGTAGGTGGGCCATTCCAGGTGTCTAAGTCAAGATGCTTGTACGTGCTGCAAGCGCAGCAAGCCCTTGCAATAGGATGCAAGGATGGAAAACTAACATTGCATGCATTGAGTGATGTACATTCCATTATTGCTCTAGTTTCATTAAGAAAAGTAATACATGTACGAGTGTGTGTTTTTTGTAAGCTTTTGATTTAGAGTTTTTCCAAGAAATTTATATCTTTTCTAGTTTTGAGCTTTACATGTAGACTATCTAAACATTGTCTTTTCTGAAATGATTAGACCAAAGAAAATTTCCACCTTGTTGCATGAGGATGCTCTCCTTTTATGATATCAAGAGAATCTCCAAAACAAATTTAGGTATTGATATTCAATAAATCCAATAGGACATGCCGTAGAGGAGAAGAGATAAAGGTATGCAAAATTTTCTGTGCTTACGGAATGGGACTTCCTGTACATCTTGTTTTAAAATTCTTATGTTAGGCTTAACCTTGTTACACATGAAGAGAAGTAAGGTCTTGTCTCTCTATTGCCTTGTGGCTCTTTACACCCTAAGCATCCTACCACTAAAATTCTACCCATTTCCACCATTGTGTAATAAATATATACTACGAGAAAACATGTCTATATAACAACCTGCAACCAAGCACATATGATACATTTTCCAGTAGTGAAGCCTTTTTCACAAGATTCATAACATTAAGGTTAGCATATATCTACCAAAAAACTCTTCAATAACTAGCATAAATTGATTATGAATATACCATATTACATAATTTATTAGAATCTGAGTTCACTAGTGTTCAAATTAAGTACTTGTTGGTAAAATTGTAAACTACTTGAGAGTTGTGCATGGAAGCACCTAGTTCTTGAGTCTATCTTCCTCATTGGAGTTGACAATATGTGCAGAGCAAGTATACTCTTTTCCATGGAATCCTGAAGTCAAAACCCAATTTCAATTACCTCATAAAAAGCATATTTGATCATCAAAACAAGTTTTGATAGGTGCAACATTGAAAACTTTATCCCAAGTAGACAACAACTAAGTACCATGAGAGTAAACGACTAAATCATCCATCACTTTCCAAAAAAATAGTCCAATTGGTATTGGTATGCAAACCATGTTTGATGAGAGTAGCCCTCCTTGCCATTGCATGTGCTTTTATATTCAAAATATTCAATCCTCCCATAGCATAAGGTGGTGTCAATTTATCCCATGCAACCATTGTTGATGCATCCCTCATAGTATTCCAAAGAAATTTTGACATAAGTGAATTTTTGAAGCATTCTATCAAACTAGTCAACCAATACGAGAAAGTATAGAAAGTAGGGAATAAGAATTGATTGCAAGATCCTAAAGCCAACATGTAAAGGCCATTTATAACAATTCTGATTAGCTATGTTAGTGAGAATCCTATCAAGGACCCACCATTAAAACATTTTTTTTAAAGGCTTCCCCTCCAAGGGGATAACTTGCCGAGAATCCTATCAAGAACCTACTATTGCAACATTTTTTGAGAGGCTTTCACTCCAAGAAGCTTCCAATGATAAGTGCATTGTGTTATAATCTACATAAAACTTTTTGAGTGCAAGTGTTGATGTAGTAAACAAAACAAACAAGCAAGAGCATGAGGATAAGCCTTATCTAGCTAGTTGTAGACACATCGATTCTCTTTTGGAGGGGCCCTTGGACTTCATTGCAATTGACACATGGTGGTGGAACTTTAAGGGATACTCACTGAAAATGAATACCTAAATTCTTCCTTCCTTGAGGTGAAAATAAACAATTGAATGAAAAAATTGTTGTGAGTGCTACTAACCCATCGAAGCTATATTGTGGTGGATAAGTTCCAAATACTCTAGCATCTTTTTGACATTTCTTGTTTGTTGTTGGTGTGTTATGATTCCATGTTTGAGGGCTAGGAGGGGCACACCATCCCATCATACAAAGTTTAAAATTATGAGAATTTATAAGGTAGGATAGTACATAAAAAGAATACAAAATCAAAGCTTAAACTTTTCCATGTCCTATAAATATACATCTCTTTTCATATGTATGAATCGATAATAAATCATAGCCTATTCCTCTTGTCCTTTGAGTTCCATTCCATTGTGTATGTATTCAATGTTTTTACTCTTTTACCTTTTTAGATCTACAATACACAATCAAAACTAGTGGCATTCCAATGTCTTTTAGATTATTGGCACTACAAGGAAATGTAGTCTTTGAACATGTGCAAGGGATTCTCCAAAAAGTTTCTTTGCACCCAAAGCAAGTGTGTGTGCCAATCCCTTTGGCAAGAATCCCATTGCTACTAGGAATATATAGCCCCCCACAACACCTTCAAAGTGATTATTGTCATTGAGCTTGGCCATTTTACCTCCCAAGTGTTTTTTATCTTTTTAGAGACTTCTCTTCTAACTAATTCACCCTCCACACTTTGATGAGCAGAGTTAAAAAATCTATCTTATAAATTCCACAAAACTCTTCTAAGAAATAGCCTTTCAATTAGATTCACATATATTGCACAACCATCTAGTCCACATCCTTCCAATAGTAGTTGTTGTCGTCCTACAATGTGCCAGCTTGGAGACTCCTTTGTTGCCAGTGTTCTCACCTAGTCAATTTTTTGTTTATATGAGATGTTCACCCCTAGTGGTGCATTGAGGTGTCTGACTACTTTGGATTTTAAAATAACCCCCCTTGATCATTTGGCAAAGTCAAACTAGTCATTTTTAATGAGTGAAATCAATATTGATTTTTTGTTGTTGCACGTAGGGACTAATGTAGTTGCAAGAGTTGGCTTTTATGAAGTGCAGAGAATTGTCAACAAAAAATTTCACTAGCAATTGTTTATCCTCGATAATGATAGTGTTGAATTTGCCCTTTTGTAGCACCATTGATTCCCTCGAGTGAAGACACAAGTGGGAGTGAATGGCCAGCTGTAAGTTGTGGTGGGACAAGCGGGCAACCTGCTTGATTGCTGTCTTCACTTCAAACATTCCAATGCTTCTTAGTGCCCCTAATTGCATGCCGACATTTCAAATTGCACAAGGAACATAAAGCATTTTTTACTATCACTAGAAGAACATACTAGGGTCGTGATCACGTATATAACTCTACCAGTGTGTGCATGAAAGGAATTTATTGTTTGGATTTTGCATGAAAATAGTACGAATATGAAAAAAATGTAGTTTAATTTGCAAAAAATAGAGTGATTTTATTTGATGGAAAAAATGCACGTTGATGACAGATGAGCACGCAGCTTGTCTGCGCGCACGCGGACGGATTGCATGCTCATCCTCCATTGTGCCTTTTTGTGTGCAGTTTGTGTCACTCCAAAAGACAGGTTGAAAGATGAGTACGTAGTCCATCCGCGTGCGCGTAGACGGACTACATGCTCATTTGTCAACATGCGTTTTTTTCCATCAAACAAAATCACAACTTTTTTTGCAGTTCTTAGCATATTCATAGTATTTTCTTGCAAAATCCAAGCTGATCATGCCTAAGTTGAGAGCACTTTTCTCTCCCCATGTGAGTTTATGCCCACCTTATGACAAGATCTTTGCAGTGCTTCCATTGTGTAGACGCTCAAGCTCCTCGTTGGAAGGTGGTAGCACATTGCGACTGCGGATTTAGAACGTAACCATTGCTAATGAAGTGTCTTCACCGCATGCTGTGGGAACATGGTGGTTCAATGTGCTTCTACTACAAGACGTTAGCGTGACAAGGCTCTTATGAAATTTTTCTCGTAGCATGAGCTCGCTGGCCGTCCGCGCGCGCGCGGACGGGCAGTGAGCTCATGCCGCCTCATATGCCCCTGCCTCCTTTTGCTAGCATGCAACAATATGTGACAGGAACTACGAAGCGAGCCTTGCTGCAGCCTCCCCCAAGCCGAGATCAGGCAAGAGTCACTGAGTGTAGGGGTGGGAGTTGTAAGCGTTGCAGAGCAGGCCACGAGGAAGGTTTCCATGGTGCCCTTGTAGGCAACTAGCTCTTGCCGCCAACTTGGGTTATCTTCATGCGTCGTGTGCTGCCGGCTCTTGGTTGTAGCAAGAAGGCCGCTACACACACAGCTTCTCCGGCCTCCCGCAGTCTCTTGGCTCCCTGCAATGCTTCATAATGTCCAATGCAGTAGTTCAACTTTAACCAACAAGAATCGATCAATCACCACATAAAGAGCTTTGCTTAACAAGTGATATAATCTAATATTGCAGTTGAGCTTCAATACATGTTATGGCAGTTGAGCTTCAATACATGTTATAATCTAATATTGCCGCAGAGCTTCAATACATGTTTGGCGACTGTAGCAAGTATGGTGCAACACTGCCAGCTTTATCGATGGTGGCCTCACCATATTGCCTTGAAGTGTGTGGGTCTGACAGGTGATCAGTTATTGCCGCAGCTTTACGTTAACCCTTGCCGCTCTCAGGCTCCAAAGTTTGCTCTCTCTCTCTCTCTCTCTCTCTCTCTCTCTCTCTCTCTCTCTCTGTTTCAAACTCCCCACCAATCATGATTGCGGCGTGGCTTTGCTTCAGCAAGCGTATGTCACAAAGTGTTTGGGAAATTTGTGTCTAAACTTAATATCATGTCCTTTTCAATTTCTGTTGAGAGCAAGGGGAAAAGGAAAAATTCCATCCCAAAACAGAGAAAATTAGTGTAAAAGCTTGAAAAATACATCTAAGTTTCTAAAATTTCCTCCTGGCAATTTCAAGAAAACAAAATTTATATGTTTTTTTCCCGAACACTGGTCACAATTTAAACAAAGTCATCACGCATAGAGGGGCGATCAATGGGTCCCAAAAGGATAAGGATGTTAAGGACGAGGGACCCTCAAGCTTGCCCAAAATATTACTTCATGAAGAGAGTGCAGAAGGATGATTACATGCATGCGGCTCTTGCGTTTGGAGGACTAACACTAGACTTTGACACACTATGATCAGTAGAACCATCTACATCAATCTTAAATCATCTAACATGCAAGCGTATGCTTGCTACTTGGGTTACATGTACATTTACAACCATCCTCTCTATTTAGTCATAGAACCTTTGTTTGATAAACCTTCAGTAGGCCAAAAATACATTAATCTCTTGATGGGTGTACGCTTTGTTAATACATGTTGGTGACACTGATGACATTACTCCATCACAAATATGAATTATGGTAGTGGCATAGAAAAGTGGATGACATGCACAAATGAAGATAATGTTATCCTAGTCTGAAATCATTTGTCCACACCATACATGAGAGGGATTACAAAGATAACATATGTATGTCTAGTGGATGAAAACATTTTAGTGACTTTGTATCTTGCATAACACTTGTGTAAGCTGGTAAAATATGCTAGCAAGATTGGGTTGCATCCCCTTCGATGGTGGATGCTCATGTGTGATGGTGGACGTTACATCCTTGCACAAGAGAGAAAGTGTTTTCATAGACATAGTGTACCTTTCAATTGGAATGTTTTATCAAAAGCATGTGGGTTGTAGTGTGGCACACTACAATAGCAAGGTTGGAGAGTGTCTTTCATAGGAATTGTTTCCTACCTTGTAGAGTTGCATCATAGAGTTAGTGGCACATATAGGAAAGAACTTTAGCCAGGTGGTTGGAGCTTTGTTTCGAGGAGGACTGGAGCAAAGTTCTACTTTTTTAAGATACTTGCATAGAACCCATATATCCAGTCACATATACCACACGCATGAATGCACATACATGTATTATCCTTAACTTGCCTTGTTCTTTCTTCTAGTTGGTTGCTAGAAACTTTCACTAATAAGGATGATCACATACCCAACATTTTCTAGCTACAGATGGTCGGGCTTTGCATGCTCGTAGTGTTTCATCATTGCATCATTGCCGTATGCTAGAGGGTGAATTTTTTGTGTTTTCTATATATCTAGAGAAGAAAGTCTGTGGTACTTCCCTTCATGAGGAAAATTAGTATGTAGAAAAGATTCGATGAAGTAGCTTTTTTTTTTTTCTTTGCATACAAGTACTAACACATCATAGGGATTGTGTGTTTCTTCTCTACTCCCCAAAGGTTTTGGCTCGCTCAAATAGGCCTTAGAGAACAAGGGATTAAGAAGTGCCTTCTCAGGAGTATAATCCCATGATGTAAAGTATTGACTCATTGAAATTTTCCTTGATATGCTAATTTATAAAATATTCCTTTCATTTAAGAAAATCATTAAGGTGCATTTCATGAGGTTGTTTTGTTATTTTGTATGCTTATTAGATCTACCTTTTCTTATGAAAATATGAAAATATTATTCGGATCTAGTTTTTCAATGGGTTCTTATATATTATTGTTTTTATTTTACTTTCTTTTCATTGTACATTGGCCGTTCACTTGTTTAAGTTGGTCCATTTGGAACATATAAGGAATTTTTGTTTATGGGTGTGTAATATACAATACAATTTATTCTATAACATAACATAACTAACATGTGGCTGTAAGCACTGATTAAGATCTACTCCCATAACTCATTAACTCATGATTGTAAGCACTCATTAAGATCTACTCCCCATAACTCAATAAGATGTGATTGTAGGCACTCATCAAGATCTACTCCCCCCCCCCGGTTTCGATAGGCCTTCGTGATTCATCACCTTACTGAATTCATAAGCGTGCACCTATATCATATTTCTTGGTGCTTATTGTAAGTTGTATGATTATTGTGGAGATAAATGGAGACACAATTTCTTGGTTGTGATCATCATATTTTTGTTGTTGAGTTCATGGTGTATTGCTTTGATGATTTTCTATAAATCTACTAGAAATGCAACCGTGTTTGAGATGGCCTTAGGTATACATTTATCCACAATATATATATATATATAAGAAATATGAAACATTTAAATAAACTCAATATCCAATATGTTATTAATAATCTATTGACCTTACATGTAATACATCATTGGGCTTGAGCATTGGCTTTAATTTGGTTGTCCAAATGATGGACTGACCTTATACTTTCATTGTTTCTTTGCCTAAATTTGATCAAAATGTCGCCAATTTCAACATTTCCATTCATACTTTGGCTGTCACTCCCAATAGGCATCATAGATGCATAAAATGAGTCATTCAAGCAAAGATGACAACACAAGGTACATGAAAACACTTCAAAAAACTTGGATACTTTAGCTTGAAAAATGAATCTCTTGATGTTGGCTCTAAGTGCTTATTGTTTTGCTATAATAAATTGTGCAAGCCACAACAAAGTTTAGATTAGACACATTTTGTAAGTACTCCATGACGCACAATAGTTCCCTCATATGTTAAATGTTTAAGCACTCAATTAGAAAAGGCACAAAAGTATTAAAAAAGCTATAAATGAAAAGCTTTTTTAGAGGGAAAAGCTTTTCATTTATAGCTTTTTTAGAGGGAAAATCTTTTCATAAGTGTGCCAAGTGTTAGATCCTTGAAAATCAAAATAAAGTTCTTCTGGCTACTGCCCCTGAAGACCTAAAGCTTCAGTTTCAACAAGATCTCCAGATTGTTCCTCCATATCCTGAGTAGCTTCAAGTAATGTAGCATCAATACCTGGATCTTCAGAAATTGCTTCAGCACTCTTCAGCAAAAGATCTTCCAGGTTCTGCTGATCCTCTGTATCATCAACCTGTATAACTGGAACTGTAACTGCAACTGTATCTTGAACTGCAGACTGAACTTCCAATGAAATGTATCCTGAACTTCCACTGATTTCATTGGAACCTCAACATCCTCTGTATTGAGTATCTCATCAACAATAGGCAATACTGGATCTTTAAACTATTGTGGTCCACCTGCAACATTTGCTTCTGTAGCTACAACTGCAAACTAGAACTGTGATTGCAGCTTCAATTAACTGTACCTGAACTTCAATATCAATGTGCTCCATTATTGCAGTATCACCCTGAGAACTCTGTTGTTTAGGTTCATCATGTTTGTGCTGATCCTCTTGCTTCTGCAACTGCTCAAACTGTTGTTTCAACTCATTATACTGCCTCTATAGTAACAAAATCTCCTCTTTAGCTTCTTATTCTTTTGCAAAGATCTGATATGGTTTACTGACCACATTATACACCATGACTTTCATTTTCTCCCAAACTTCCTTCATGTACTCCATCATTTTAGTCTTCATTTTCTCATTTTCATATTCAAGTACATATCCAAATTCAGTAGCAGGTTCAGGTTGAGTTTTCCCTTCAAGAAGAATGAAGAAAGATTCAAGGTAGGATGCAAACTTTGCAACCATTAGACACTGCCTCTTGAACACATCCAATATCTCTGCATGTAGATGCAACACTCGAAGACCGGATTTAGACTCTGCATGCCAAAACAATTGAATTCCCTGAAAATCTTGATTTAATAAAAACCAAAACTGATTTGCTTCTTCATCAAACTGATTTGATTCAAGGCTTAAAAATAATAGATTGAACTCTCCTTTGCACATAGAAAACACCACCAAGATGGCTTGCTCACATTTTTCCTTGAAAATAGAAATAAATCCACTTTGTAGTTGCAAAACTTTCCAATCAATGATATCTCCCTAAAACTGAAAGCTTTTGACTTTTGCTTCTTGAAAAACTTACCTTATGTCATCAAGCATGAAGACATAAAACCAATGAGATATAAGTATATCAACATCATCTCCTCCATCAACAACATCACATAGAAATGTAGAACCATCTTCAGAAAAACCCACTTCACCATCATCAGGAACTTGCAAAATACTTGCATAATCATCAGTCAAAACCATCTCCTCAGCATCAACAAAACCATTGACATCGGAAACTTGGTATAAATCATCAAGAATATCATCAGTAAAATGAACTTCATTGAAAAAAGATGGACTTCCAATCTCCATGACTGAATTTTTAAAAGCACCAACTACATCATAAAGATCATTGATAACAACATCATCATTCAAGAAACCTTCTGTAACATCAAGATTTGAAGAAGACTCCACATTGTTGATTTGAGTAAGTTGAAGCTTCAAGTTCTCAATTTGATTATCCTTATCCAAAACAACTTGATTAAGAGCATCATGAACTTCATAACAGTAAGAAATATGCAAGTTGGCTTCAATTTGAACCTGAGAAATCTCCGCCATCAATGATGCCTTCTCTTCTTGAAGTTGATTGATTTTGGAAAGCACTTCATTTACCGCAACCATACTTGAATGCCTCTCATTCTCTAGCTCTAATGAGAGATTATTGATCATCTTTTCTTGAGAAAGAACATGACTTTGAAATTCACCAAGTTTAGGTACATAACTTCTTTGCAAATCAGTAATCTGCGGATCAGGGACCTGAATTCTGAAACTTTGCAAATCAGGGACCTTCGATATCAAAACTAGTAATTCAGGGATCTGAAAGTCAAGATCCTTGTCTTCACAACCTAAATAACTCATATCCACTCCTAGAAATTGGCTTTCAGTCTTGAAAACTCCCAAAAACTCTTCTCCATCAACACAAACACCCATCAAGCTATTACCTGTGGAATAATCTTCATCAAGATACATCAAAAACCGATTCATCACATCATCCTCATCATTGGTACACTTTATGTATTCATGTATATTCATCTATTCTATTTTAATACAATGTAATCTGATGTCTCCTTGAATTTCAACCTCTTCAAGATTGATGTGCAATGTTGGCATATGGGTTTGTATGGGATATTGGCTTCTCTCGCTCACTCCCACTTGTATTTCCTTCTTCTCAATCATCAATTCTTCTTTTGGATAATTTGTGTTCTCTTCCTACAAAGAGGTGAGTCTCTTCAATGTGAGGTTTGGGGATAGCTGGCAGTCCTCTTGGCTCCTTTGGCTCACGAGCTGCTCCTGGCTTCCTCCTTCTTCCTTCATCATCTCCCTTGCGTTGAACAACATCTCCTTCTTGAACCAACTTCTTCTCTTCAATAATCTGAGTATCTACAATTTTGATCCCATATTCAAGAACATCAAAATCAGGTTGAAAAACTTCAAGTGCTGAAAAATTAGGTTCAGGCTTTGAAATTTTGAGGATTTGAAACTGCAGGTGCTTGAAAAAATTGTTGGTAATTAAAAACCAACAACTTGAGGTTGTTTTAAGTTTAAACCACTAATAGGTTGATAAAAAGACAATTCGACATCATCATCACTAAGGTAATCATCAAACTCATCTTCATACTTCTCTGAAAGACTTTCAACCGCTTCTTGCAACTTGGATATGCGCCTTACGGTTGAGCATGACTTCCTCTTCTTACCAATTCACTAGTATGCCACTCATGTGCATCATCAAGAAAATAAAAAAACCAATCTAGATCCTCTTGAGCATCACACATGTCCTCATGACATGATGCATCCTGAAAACTCTGCATAATTTGATACAACTCTCTACACAACTTCGACATGCAATACTTGACACAAACATCTTCTTTCTGACAAGGCTTACACATATAAGGAAATTGATTTGCTCAGTGCCCATCTTTTTGACAAATAGCACACTTTTTCTTCTTCTTCTTGAAGGTGCCGCAGGAAGCATTTGTGAGTGCAAGTGCGAGAGAGAGAGAGAGAGAGAGAGAGAGAGAGAGAGAGAGAGAGAGAGAGAGAGAGAGAGAGAGAGAGAGAGAGAGAGAGAGAGAGAGAGAGAGAGACCTGCTTTGGGTGGAGCGCACAACAATGTTATCCTGTTGTAGCTCCTTATTCTGTTGTATTAAAGAATAAGTGTATATATGGTTAAGTTAGTAGATGGGTTAGTAGTAAGTGGGATGTTCGGCCAGTTGGCCTGAATCCCAACAAAATCCCACTTAACACTAGGTTGGTAATGGGACACTTTTATGTTCTGGGACACTTTTATGTCCTGTTAAGTGACCATTTTCCTTGAATGATGTCAAGAGTTTCAAAATGGATTTTGAGGTGCTATCTGTCTAGAAAGTTGTCTCATGAGCTGAAAAAAACTCGACATTTTTTTGGAATATCAATTCCATCTTTAACCTTGTCCTTGCACAACATTTCACAACCTAAATTGTGTGAAAAAACGGGTGCTGTTTTTGGCTTTTTTCAACTTTTTGCAACTATACCAGTCTAGAATTCATGTTTATGAGGTCTATAATGCTAGAGAACTATCTTTAGTAGTCCTCAAAATGTCCTGATGCTTCTAGGGAGAAATAAATGTTAAAGTTGTAAGTTATGACCAAATTACAAAAATTGTCAAATCTTGTTTTTTAGCCAATTTTAGCTCTTCTATGATTTTTTTGGTGGCTTTCATGATATCCAAATGCAGTTTTGATTTTCTATGTCACATATTGTAACATAAAGCTAATATTCTTTGGGTTTTGGGGCACCTAACACCCTATTTTGCATAGTAGACAACGATGGTTGATTTTTTCAATTATAGAAGAAAATGAAACATTCTAGTATATCAAGTATAGCTTTTTCAATATTGTTAGTTTCTTGTGACAACTACATGCATTTTGTAGGTAGTAACCATATCTAGTCATAAGGATCAAATTTGGCTAGATATTGAATAGTTTCTATGGGATTCTACAACTCATAATGTTGAACCCATTTTTTTCATGTTTGCTGTATTTAGCACTTCATCTTTATCCCCAAGATTCCCCTTGGTAAGAGATGTATTATTCTTTTGACATGCTCCATGGCTCCTTATGAACCTAAAGGAGAATAGGGAACTAAGAAAACATGCATATATTATTTGTATTGAGCGCGACTATAGAAACTTTGATGATAGGTTTGCAGAATGGTAAAAATTCAACTTTTTTGTACCTATTTCTTTTGGCAAAACAAAAAATAGTGAGTGAGAAGCAATCATATGTTCTGATCACCAACCCATGGAAGTTAACTAGGGAATTTATCTCAAGTCCTACAAAAATCTCTAATCTTATTTTTATGCAACAAAACGTAAGAAATGACTGTTTTGATGAAAATGTATTGGTCCATCAACTTTGGAGGCTTGGTGTGACCAAAAGATGAGAAATTTTACAAGTTTCTTATTTTTCCCATGTGTAGTAGGCCTTGAACTATAACCTCATGAAAGGATTTTACAAAATGAGTGGATGTACTATGGTCTTGGAGGTTTTTTTCAAAACCCTGAAAGGAAACTTTTATGTCCTGTTAGGTTACCAACCTAGTGTTAAAGGCCAACGCAGCCTAAGTGACCTGTTATGTACAACCATGAAGCAATCTAGTGGCTTCAACCTATACCCATCAAGTCACTGCAATGTGTAAACCACTCCAAAGCTAAGCCTTTTGTCAAAGCATCTGCTGGGTTGTCGTCAGTGTGTACCTTGACTAAATCAATGAGCTCTTTGGCCAAGAAATCTCTCACGAGATGATACCTGACTTCAATGTGTTTCGATTTGGAGTGAAACAAGGGATTCCTTGCCAATGCAAGAGCACTCTGATTGTCACAATATATCACTAGAGTCTCATCAATGCCAAGATTTTTGACCAAGCGAGGTAACCATACAACATCTTTACTTGCATCCGACAATGCACGTACTCTGCTTCCATAGTGGAAGACGATGTACAATCTTGAAGACATGACCTCCAAGATATTGCTGCTCCAGCAAATATGAAGACATAGCCAGATGTCGATCTCCTATTTGTCGACACAACCCGAATAGTTTGTATCCACATAACCCACGATGGATGCATCACTGTTCCTGAAGCGTAAACACCTACCGACCGTACCTTTGAGGTACCTAAGAATGTGCCTCACTGCTTCCCAATGATTACTGCCAGGATTTGCCATATATCGGCTCACTACTCCCACTGCAAAAGCAATGTCTGGTCTTGTGGCCACCATAGCATACATGAGACTACCCACTATCTTGCGGGGAGCTAGCATGTAAGCTCAAAAAGGCACTTTATGGCTTAAATCAGGGTTCAAGGCAGTTGTATCATAAATTTGATGCATGTATGAGGTCTCAAGGATATAAAAGGAGCGAAGAGGATCACTGCTTGTACACAAGAAAGCTAGATGATGGCTCGATGATCATTCTAGTTTTGTATGTTGATGACATGCTTATAGCTGGGAGATCCATTGTGGAAATTGCCAACTTGAAGAAAACACTTAGCAATAATTTTGCAATGAAAGATTTGGGGGATGCTACACACTTTCTTGGCATGCGAATCAAAAGAGATAGCAAACGTCGTATTCTTGAGTTACCTCAGGAAACATACATTGAGAAAGTTTTGCAGCGTTTCAATATGTAGGGGGGGAAAGCACTAAGTACCCCAATGCAAGCATTCTTGAAATTCAACAAGGAAGATGCACCCAAATCTGATGCTGAGCGAGCTGAAATGGCTAAGGTATCATATTCTTCGTGCATTCTCCTAAAAAAACCCTTCAGGCTGCTGCATGTAAACATCCTCATCAAGATCCCCGTGAAGAAATGTTGTCTTCACATCCATTTGGACAAGCTCCATGTCATCAATCGCTACAAGACCAAGTACGGTTCTAAGCGTTGTCATCTTGACCATAGGCGAGAAGAGGACATCCTTGTCCGCCTCATAGTCACGGTGGATTCCTTCTTGTTCTGATGTCCACATGCACTAGACTCGCATGATTTTTAAGACGAGGTAAACCCTTATTTGTCTCCAATGATTTTTCTCAATGATTCTTCTGTTGTTGTTGTAGTATGGGTTACCCATATCTATAACCTTTTACTCAATAACAATTGAGGCTAGTATATTTTCTTGTGATTGTTATATATGATTACAACGGCGAGCACTTTATCTCATTGGCTCTCTTCACAAGGTGCAACCAATACAGATGATGCTTTCTTTGGGTAGAAAGTAGGCATGGCCTTGCTATCAAGCAACTATTGCATGGGACAACATGAATCTGCTAAGAGAGCCTTAGGGCAAGTAATCTCTTGTTTAAAAAGCCAAAGAAAATCTAGTATGACTAACTTCTTTTTGGTATTGAGAATCTTTCTCTTTGTTTCATGATCAAGTTGTGAATATGATTCCACTTGGACAGGATCTACTTCTTAGTTTATAGCAGTGATTGTGTCTATGGGAGTGGTATTTTCAGGGGTAGGGCCCTGCTAATGCAAACTCACTCCATAGGTGTTGAGAGTCATTGATTGACCTCTTCACAGTTTTCCTTTTAAGGAGAGAAGTCTTCAATTTGCAAAGGGATAGTAGGTAAGTTCAACTTACCCAGATTACAATCACAATTGGTGGACACGATCAGCTATGTTGGTCACAATTCACTGATAGTTTAAGTAGTTTCTTGGTAGGAATCCAACCAAGGGGTCAGCATAACAATATAAATGTCTCAAAAGAACAAAAACAAGCCATCACAACTCAAAAAAAAATTGGCAGAGTTTCCGCAGAAGTAGAACAGTAAGAACCCAAAATATAGACTGTATATGTATGCATAACCTACCAACAATGGAACCCAATCATCAAGTAGGAATCACTAGTACATAGCCTATGACAAGGTCACAAAAAGGGTGCTCCAGTCACCTGTATCACCAAAAGGATCTCACATTTGAGAATCCCCTAGCTCAATAAAACCTCACCATGACCCTCTCACGAAGGTTTATGCAAATATCATATAGTCAAGTCTCAGAAATGACTATCTTCCAAACCAAGTCTCAGAAATGGCTGGGACTACCAAATAAAACCAAGTATGGTTCCACAAAGGCGTACAATGTCAATATCCACAAGTAATGTACAATACCAGAAAATGTGCTCAAACAGGTTCCAAATGATGCATACCCACAGCAACAACAAGTGAATTTCACTTGCCAGTATATCACTCTACTCCAGCTACATGTACCCGTGTGAATAACCTGTACCTGTAACCTGTAACCTGTAATCTGTGACCTGTAATCCCAAAGATGAAGGTACTCAAAGAAGATCCTCCGTGGGGCCCTAAAAGAATGTGAGTGGGATGGAAACACACACAATGTCTCTATAATCACCCAACACACACTGTTGGGATGATACACACACACACACACACACACACACACACACACACACACACACTATGGGGCATCACTCGGCTTACACAACCCACCTGGCCGAGACAGGGAACACACTAATGGGGTGAGACTATCCATTTGCCCGCTCAACACAGACACACACACACACACACACACACACACATGCACAAAAGATCAGATCAAAGGAGGAATTTTTTTATTTGTTTAGATACAATTGAGCCTGGGCCAACACCAATGGGGCAAATAGCTCACACAATATAGATGAAATATGCCAGATACAATCATAAATTTGAGTAGAGGCTTCGCTCACAGGAGAAACTTACACAACCAAAATAGCAGAAAAAAGTGAGGAATTTGGCACAATGGATAGCGCCATTGTATTTGGAATGGTAAAAAACCCCAGTTTGCAATATCAAAGTGCTCAAATCCGAGCTCAGATGAGCAGTCTATGGCCAAAACAAGCTCCAAATAGTAAAAATTGAGTTACGACTATTCCTCCTCTTCTCTCCAAGTTTTTTTCTGGTTTTTCTCAGGTTTTTCAATGTCCACACTTCACTTTATCCCTTGGGCACCTTTGGCCTTTTGATTGACCTCAAACGGACCCCAAACATGCCAAAAAATGGCCACGTAGTGCGTTTTTGTTACCCTTCTACATCCATCCGCACACCTGGCACTCAACTTTTTCCAATAATGCATCCCGCAATCACATGAAATGGACCCCAAATATAGTCCTCATGATGACCTTTTTGCATAATCATCACAAGAAAACATTCCCGTTGTGTCCTCACTTACCCACATGCAAGTCTTGACCCCATTTGACCTCTTGACGCCACTGGATGTCATCTGATGCACTTGCTTACCTCATGGCGTCGGCCTACTGATAGCTTCCTCAAGAAGTTTTACGCTCCACCAACTCCTCATTATTATAGAAAAACACATTGATATTGGTGATGATGAAAATCGATGTACTATGTACACACTGTCCTACATGTACACATGTGGACCCCAGGTAAACACCTGGCTTTGGAAAATGGGTAGTTCTTTATTTGATGCACCATTCATGTGTATGTATATATGCACAATCACTTCTTCCAAAAAAACTCCTAAAAACACGTATGATGTCTTTCTGGTCATAATGGCGTGAATCTCATTCTAGAGGATACCCACCACATCAAGAAACTCACTGCCACTTGCAAAATGTAATTTTAATACCTATTGTGCTAGATATGGTCAAATCAAGCATTCACTTTGCTTAACTCCATCTCTTGGTCTCTATTAGCCTTGAATTGCTTCAAAGTCAGTGAGACTTGGCCTATTTACTCCTTAGATACTCTTAAACACCATGGCTCAGACAAGGGTGCATTTTAGCCCAAAATTTGGCCTCCTAGACATATACACGTATGATTTCTAAGTTGTCAAAATGCATTTCTGTTTCTTTCCTAGGTACCCCTTGATGTGTACAGCATGCACAAGTGATCACACCAAAGTTTGGATATAAAAATTGCACCATATCACCACTTTTTCTCAAGAAGTTTTCCAAAAGAGTACAACTGTCTCAATACTTAGTTCATATGCTTAAATGAGATGAAACTTGGTGTATCTGCTCTATATAATATGCAGACTATGGGTGTCAAGTCAAATGCCCATTTTTGTTGCAGATATACTCTTGAGACATCATACGCGTATGATGCCTGCTGCTGCTGGGAGATTTGGTCTAGAACTCAAGCACACGATTCCCCAAGTCTCTAGTACTACTTCCAAAGCACTCTTATAATTTTTTAAAGCAAAAACATGCACTGAACCACAAGTTTTCTATTTTTTTGTTTTCACACTCGACTTTTGTCTTTTGGGGACCAATTGTTGGTCAAAACCTTAGTCCCAAGGTGTACTTAGAGTGAAACACCCCTTTAGAACACTCTAGTATACTTTGTTTTTTTAAATTTGATCTCCCGCTAGACCTTAAGACATCATACGCATATGATTTTTGCAGATGAAAAATTGCAAATTTCTCATCCAGATCTCTTGCTCAACCTCACTCAACCATGCAGAAATGTCTATTGAAGCTTGTTTATTGCAAGTTATCTCTAAAAATTGACTTTTCAGAGAGTACTTATGCAAGAAAGCATACAAGAAAATAACATTGATGATGGATAGCTCTAGATCACAATCACATGTCCTATCTACAACTACTCCTACTCATCATGTGGGGTTTTGCAATCGTGGGTAGAAACACACGTTATTGCCACACATGGACTAGTATGCACTTTCACACCCCCTCAACCAATCAAACACCAACAATCAACTATACCAAACTAACTAAACTGTCTACCACGAAAGACCCATGTGAGATACACACTCTCTAGAACCTCTCTAAAACCTTGAGAGTCTTACATAGAGTAAAATAACAAGGCTCTAGAGATCCAGAGGAAATTTCACCTCGTAGGACTAGTCTAAGGTCATCTACCTAAGGCTCTCGTCCCCGACAGCGGGGCCAATGTTGTCGGACATATTCACTACTCGTAGTTTCTAGAAAAGTGAGAACTAGGCCAACCAAGGATGGAACTTGACCCGTAGGCAAATGGAAACAAATAGATAAGTGTCAATCACCTACTTGACCTTCTAATGACAATCACTAATGAGTAAAACCAACTCAAAGCACACTACGTATGCGTGCAAGCTATTGTATCTATGATGTCTACGCTCATGCAAACAAGACCTAACGTTATTGAATCATCAAAAAACTCAAGGGGTGACCTCTACACACCTAAAGGACACTACCCTAAAGCATCTAGCCCAAATCACTACCTGTAAACACTTGGTGCAAAAATTGCGTATGAGGACATGCCAAAAATTACAAGTCACTGATTCTAGACGTGTTTAGGCCTAATGTTTATATCTACTTTCCATGAACGCAATGACATATAGAAATCTCTAATTCGATGCACGGATGGAGAGAAAAATAACCTCAAAGCTCATGCAAGAGCTCTTTGCAAAGAGATTGAAATCGTGCAAGCTTGGTGTCAGCTTGTAGCTCTTGCCATTGCTAACATGATGGTGAAGACACCTTTGCAATGTAGCATTTATAGCATGCACAAAGAGTAGAAGAAGATCAGTCACTCTCTCACACCAAACTCACAACACACTTAGTTGAGCTCAAAAGTTGATTAATTCAAAAGTTATCATTAGGGTTACAAAAATCAGCTTTTATACCTCAGCCTTGGAGGTTCTATCTTCGCAGAATCATCTCCTAATTTCTCCCATGGGTTCATCTAATTCTCATATTCAGTATATTACAATATGGAAACTCAATCTAGTCCCAAAAAATAAGTTTATTGAGTTTGACGGAGTAAATAATACAAAGTTGGGCTTTTTAGTGGTTAACAATGTCTTTGGAGCTTCACCGTTGCCACGAAGACTAGCCCACCATTATCAAGAAAATTTTTGAAAGTGCATAGCTACATGATGTAGCTTTGGAGGAATCTGTGAAGCCCTATTCTCCAAAGGTCACATCAAATTGCTGGATAGAGGCCAAAACTTGACAAAATGTCGAGTTAGGCAATAATCGAGGTGACAGGATTCGAACCTATGGCCCTCTATACCCAAAACAGATGCGCTACCAGACTGCACTACACCTCGTGGGCCATCCCCAGTAATGGTTTGTTGGTAGCACCAAAGGTGCCATCATAGGTGAGAAAAGAGATACTCTTTCCTCCCTCTTTGAAATTATTAACTTCCAAGCAGCATAGGATTTGCGATGTCCTCTCCTCTTATATTCTCTAGGAGAATAGCCACTGCTTTTTTCGGAAGAGGAGGAAGGTGATAAATAAGGAGAAGAGGGTGACCTCTTTCTCACCTTTGTCTTCCTTTGTTTCCTCTCTTCCTTTTTAGAGTATGAGGAGAAAGACTATAGGATGATATTTTTCTCTTGGGAGGAATCGAGGATTGTCAAGACCACCATCTTCATGGAGCCACATCTTCAAAGGAATTCAGAGATTCACTTATTTCTCGTTCATTGGATTCTTCCTCGTCTCTTATTGGAGAGAGTCTTCTTTTGGAAGTCTCAACAAGAGGCTTCCTAAGATCTCTCTCTCTCTCTCTCTCTCTCTCTCTCTCTCTCTCTCTCTACTTGGAGAGTAGGGAAATCCCATAAGCGCACAAAGTTGTTGGGTAACTTTGGCTTGTAAGGCATGGCTGCCCATAGCTTGTTACAACCTAGTAAGAAGATATTTCACAAACATTGGGGCATCATCAATAGCACCTTCATGTGAAAAATTGAAGTTGTCAATATATATTCTACTCTCTTTATTATTGTCAGCCATGCTAACTAAACTTTTTTATATGCTACCTTGTGCTTTGGTACCCTCAAAAATCTTAGTTGCTACTCTTCTTTACCTTTGAAAATTAGCTCTCAAGTAGCCACACCCGTGGTTTAGAGACTATTCATTTTTCAAAGAGTAGTGGAGAGGGTCTAGCAATGCTCGGTTAATTATGAATCCTATTGAGCTTGCTAGTAGCTCAGTAATTCTTAAGCCAAATGCAAGCTTGGAAAGACTCCATTATTAAGTCTATAGTTCCCAACGATGTACCCTCAAACTAAGTCCTTTTCAACCAAGATAATAGATCCCTTTCCCACTTACCCTCTTGCAATGAGTATGTCCAACCTTTCATGGACAACTTAAGGACCTCTCTTCTTAAGCAAGAAAAGAGAAACCAATATCTCTGATACTAATGTCATGTAAAATGGCTATAACATTGACTGTAGTGAAAATTGGAATTATAATAGTGAGCATTTCCTTTAAGAGAATTCTTAAATAGCATAAGAAGAGTAATTGATAAAAGGTAGCAAAATGAACATTATACCTAATTAGCTTGGCATGAACAATACTTGTAAAAGAGAGAGAGGAAGGGTTAGAGAAATTGACTTTAGTTGAGGATTGGATTTATGTGGAGCCTGTCCCCCCTCCAAAAGGCTTTTGTATTATAGTTTCCCCCATAAAGAGAGACTTGGTACAATACAAGATTGTGTTCCTTGAAAACTCGTTATTGCAATGAGGATGGTAGACTTCACACACCAAAAGTATGGACTTAATTAACTTTCAAAAGCATTAACATATCCCCGACCTCAATCCCAAGACCTTAAACACCTTCAGAAGTGGAGAGAGCTAGCAGGGTGTGAGGGAAGGGAAGAGGAAGAAGAAGTATCATACGAGAAAGAAATAGACTCCTCACTTGTATTACTCTTGTAGCTTAGCATAGCATAGTAGCATAGCAATGGAGATGAAGAAGATGAAGCATGGCTCTTGGTTGGATTTGCATTCCATAGCCAAGAGTGTTGGTGTAGGCTCTCAATTTCTCAAGCTTGAAGAAGGAGATGAACTCTTGCACTTTCACAAAGTGAGAATGAGAGAAAGTGAGTGTGTGTAAGAGGGAGTATACCAAGCAACATGGGTAGTCTTTGGACAGGTGTCCTCCTTACCCCTTTGAGAGAGAGGGATAGATAATACCTAGATAAATGTTAAATTAAACTAAATGCTCATTGGACCCCTTTTAAGACTAGCCAATAGGATTCAAACACTACATGGGGAGGAACTTGACATGTGTCCTTGTTTCCTCTTGTGGCTTGGGCTTGCCTTGAGTGAGTGTGTGTGTGCTCTCTCATGCCCTAGCTTGTAGGCTCACCCCTCTATTTGTAGGACCATGTTGACTTCAAAATCCTTAAGCCCCTATTCCCATATGCATGGCAAGTACCTCAAGCACCTTAGTCATCAAACACGACAAACACTTCAAGCACCTTAGTCAGCAAGCACGATAAGCATCTCAAGCTTGGGCCGGGTTCCCACCTCAAGCTAAGACCTAGCTTACCTAAGGTCTTAGGTCTAAGGACTTTTAACATACCTTTGGAGGTATTTAATGAAGCTAACCCTAAGGTTTTTTAAGCTCCATTACTTGGCATTTCTCTTTGCTAGACCATCTCCCATTTAGACCCATTGCCTTTGGTCCCGTGTTGAGATAAATCTAAAAGCACATGTCTATATTCTAACTCTTGTTCTTGTTTATTCTCCCACATTAAATGATCAGCTCAATATGAGAAAATACTTTGGGTTGGTTAGATATTAGATTTTATGATACTTTTTGAAGGTGTTGGAACATGTAAAGAACACGTCCTCTCAACTTTCCATGAAAGGAATTGGCTGACAAATCTCATTAGCACAGATTAAGTCCTTGACTTATGTCATTTCTCATCAGTAAGCAACCCCACCATAACTGGTGATCAAGGTTGAAAACCTGGCATAAACATGAAGGGACTAAACATAGTTGCAACACGCTTTGCATCATGGTAAGGAACTCCAAATTAAAGAGATCATCTTTCCAAATGGATTTCTTCTCACTAACGAACGCTCGTAGCATATCCTCTAGCACTAGATTAATACTTGAAAACTACCTATCTTTTGTGGTATTGATATTAAGTTGTTTCTCCCAAAATATTTACAAAAAAAACCTCCCAAAATGACTGGTAATCATGGGTGAGAATGACTCCTGGTGACTAAACTTTATCAAGTTTAGTCAACTTATCTATAAGCACCCATACCAAGCTATGACCTCTTATCGTGATTGGTAGACCCACAATAAATCTCATAGAGACATTGCACCTATAGTGTGAAATGCTTCATAAGCTATCAATTTCATGAATTTGAATGTTGCTTGAAATTTTTCTTTGCTAAACACTAGGGAACATAACATCTAGTTTGTATGCATTTCAAAAAAAATGATATGGACTTGCATTTCTATGACTATAGTTTCCAATTCTTAAGGCAGATGTTATGCTCATAGCACACATGAAATATGAAGGTAAAGAGATCTATGAAAGAAACTAAATACTTTCCATCACAATCAATGCAAAACCATGCTAAAACATTTGACCCATAATAGAATGTGAAACATAAATCACATATAGGTACACACAATATAACATTTTCATTAACAATACATAGCCTTGCTATATGTGTAAACAACCATCCGTCAATGTTGTTCAATAGTACTTGTAACCTTCACAAGTTTTACTAGGTATCCAAAAATATATGGCCACTGAAATTGTTCCCAATATGACGTGCTCAAAATGGTCTAATGCACAAATTTGAACCACACTTAAGGACTTTATCGTGACACACAATCATTAAACATGTGCCAGTGTCAGTCCTAAAGACTCATATTCTCCACATGTGGAATATGTCTCATATAATGATGTTAAGAAAAATGACATCCATCAAATACAAGATGTATGTGTGTGTGGAGGTATTGTAAACACTCAACAACATGAGTGAGAGGGACCCTCATCAACCTTACTACACACTAGCTAAACCAAACTCCATAAGTTCCTAGACCATGTTGCACACCTTGAGACTAACAACACTGATATCAGTGTAAGAACTAGGGAACTAGGCCTTGAGATCCTCCTCCCAACCTCCCTTTATATAGGCGGGCTCCTAGCCCCTTGACCTAGACGGATCCCCTGTCCACACTGCCTAGCCCGACCCTTGGCCGTAGTCCGTGACTAACCTAGTTCTTAGGGTATATGACCCTTGTCCTAACACCTCTATGGAAAGATAGGTGCCAAGAAGCTATATAATATGGATGCAAGGAAACTATTGGAGGCACTTTATGAAGATGAGGACGAGTCTAGTTATGAAGACTATTCCACAGTGTTTGACGAGGACAGTGATAGTACTACCAGCAGTGATAAGGATGTTGATGTTGCATTTCTTTTGTTGGACAAAGAAATCCATGAGTCTGGTTTAGTTGTATTTTCAAATGAAATTGAAGATGAAAGTGAAGGGCCTTATGAAGTGATTGAAGGGCTGATGCGAACCAAGGTTGAATTGTCAAAGAAGTAGAAATTGATGACACAAATGATCAGTGGAGACCTCTCAGCTATGGAGAAGGAGATATATTTGCACATGCTAGCTAGTGTTCCTGATTTATTCATTACTTCATATGAAGAGATTAGAGGGCTCAAAGGAGAAGAGATGCATATAGAGATGAAAGAAGGTGCTAAGCCAGTGCGACAAAGGCTAAGAAGGATGGGTCAAGAGCAAATGGAAGCCTTGTGGGAAGAGGTGGATAAGTGGAAACCAGAGAATGGGTGATTCCAGTAGTAGTCAACCCAAAGAAGGATGGAAAGTGGAGGATTTTGTGTAGATTTTAAACCCTTAAATGCAACCACTAAGAAGAACCCATATCCTCTTCCATCCATTGATCAGACCTTGGATTCAGTGGCAGGTTATGAGAGGTACAGTGTATGTGATGGTTTTTCAAGCTATTTTCAATTGAAGATTGCTCTTAAAGACCGAATAAAGACAACTTTCATTACGCCATGGGGTTGTTATTGCTACACGGTATTTCCATTTGGGTTGTCAAATGGACCATCTTTCTATCAAGAGAGAGCGAATTCGGTATTGGCACCATTCATTGGTAGTTGTGTTAAAGATTTTATGGACGACTTTTGTGTCTATAGCAATAGGGTTGAACACCATGAGAAGTTGAAGATGGTATTGGCTCGATATGATGAATATGGAGGACAAATAAATCCAAACAACTGTCATTTAGCATAGCCAAGGGTGAAGTTATTGCGCCATATGGTGTCAGAAAATGGCATTGAGGCTTCCAGACAAGGTTAAGTCTGTTATTCTTCTTCCATCACCTAAGAGTACAAAGCAATTGGCAACCTTTATACACAAAGTGAAGTACATGGCGTGATTTATCCCATTGTCTTCACAGCTCCTTTATCCATTACAATAAGTGGCAAAGCATGATCCATTTCAATGGGATAACAAGTGTGAAGAAGTGTTTCAAGAGGTGAAAGAGGTGTTAGGGGGGCTATCAGCCATGCAGGCTCTTGATTTTGGGAGCAAGTGTTTTATGTAAATCCATCAGTAGGGGATGATGCCATTGGAGCCATGCTATTGCAAAAGGGAAAGAGCAACCATTATATGAGGCCAGTGTATTTTTCAAGCCAAGTGAAGTTGGGAGCAGAAAGAAAATTGTTGGAAGTAGAGCTAGTGATGGCAAGTGTAAAATTTGCTTGTCGATTTTTTCGTCTTTACTTGCTACCACGACTTTTTGTTTTCTTAACGAGTTACGCCTTTTTCCATAGTTAATTAATGGCACTAACATGTCAAATGTGGTCAAGAGATGGGTAATTGAGATGCTTTTTGTGGAAGAAAGCACAAGAGCTACCCTAGCTGATTTGTTGACTTACAAGGAGAATCCCCTTATTGTTAAGGAAGAGGTGGTGAAAAGGGTAGTTCAAGAAGTGCCATAGATCAGCAATGCACATGTTTTGTTCTTTGATGGCTTATACAGAAAGAGCCATGATGCGGCTTCACGGGGTATAGCACTTTATGATCCAGAGTGGAAGCTAGTATGCAAGAGAGGGTTCAAATTGGATGCGTATAGTAACAATGAGGATGAATATGCTATGTTGGAAGCCGGGTTACACATTTGTTTGAAGCATGGGATTAGAATGTTGAGCATAAAAGGTGATTCCTTGTTAGTTGTGAAGCAAGTGTTGGGTGTGTGGAAGAGCAAGAACACCTCATTGAAGAAAATGTGTTTTAGAATTAAAGTCCTGTTAAAAAAATTTGAAGCATGGAGCTTCAGACACATTGAACGTGCTCTAAATGGAGAGGCACATGAAGCAGCTCAAAGCATGATTGGGGAGCTATTTTTGTTGAGGACCAATTTACCTCTTTATCATGGCTGGGAAAGTTTGGCTCAAGAAGAGGAGTTTTTGCTAACAAGAATCATTCCGAAGAACATTCAAAAGTCTAAGAAGTATGGTTTTGTGCATAGAGCATCCAAGTACAAATTGATTGGTGATGTCTTATACATGAAAGGGGTTGATCTCGTGTTGAGACGTTGTCAGGATTTTTTTGGAGCAAGGGATTGTGCATATGTACATACACATGCATGGTGCATCGAATAAAGGATTGCCCATTTTCTAGAGCCAGGTGGTTATGTGGGGCCCACATGTGTACAGGTAGGACAGCATGTACATAGTGCATCGATTTTCACTATCACCAGTACCAGTATGTTTTTTCTACAATAATGAGGAGTTTATAGCGCGTAAAACTTCTCGAGGAAGCTATCCGCGGGCCGACGACATGAGGTAAGCACGTGCGTCAGATGGCATCGAGTGGCGTCAGGAGGCCGAACGGGGTCAATATTTGCACGTGGATGAATACGGACACAAAGTGGTGTTTTCTTGTGAGAGTTATGCAGAAAGGTCATCATTAGGACCACTTTTTGGGGCCACTTCACGTGGTTGCGAGACGCATTATTGAAAAGAAATGAGTGCCAGGTGTGCGGATGATGCAAAAAAGGTGACAACTATGCACTGCGAGGTCAGTTTTTGGCCTGTTCAGGGTCCGTTTGAGGTCATCTAAAAGGCCAAGGGTGCCCAACTAATAAATCTAAGTGTGGGAACTGAAAAAACTGAGAGAAGACCAGAAAAAACATGGAGAAGAGAGGAGGAACAGCCGCAGATGTGTTTTTTGGGTTTTTGGAGCCTGTTTTGGCCGTAAACTGCTCATCCGAGGTCGGATTTGAGCACTTTGACATTGTAGACTGGGGTTTTGGGCCGTTCCGGACGCGATGGTGCTGTTCATTTTGCCAAATTCTTCACTCTTTTTCTATTGTTTTTCTGTGTAATCTTCTCCGGTGAGTGAAGCTTCTTCTCCAATTTGTGATTGTATCTGGTATCTTTTACCCATATTGTGTGAGTTGTTTGCCCCATTGGTGTTGGCCCAAGCTCAATTGTATCTAAACATCAGAAATTATCCTCTTTTGAGCTGATTTTTTGGGTGTGTGTGTGTGTGTGTGGAGTGGGCAAGTGGATAGTCTCTCTCCTCTCACTCCAGAGGTGTGTTCCCTGTCTCGGCCAGGTGTGTTGTGTAAGCCGAGTGGTGCCCCATAGTGTGTGTGTGTGTGTATCTTCCCAAGAGTGTGTGTCGGGTCGTTATAGAGGCGCTGTGTGTGTTTTCATCCCGCCCACATTCTTTTGGCGCCCCCACGGAGGATCTTCTTCGAGTACCTTCTGCTTCGAGCTTCGAGCTTCGAGCTTCGGGATTGCAGATTACATGTTACAGGTTACAGGTTACAGGGACAGGTACAGGTACAGGTGATTCACACAGGTACAGGTAGCTGGAGTACAGTGATATACTAGCAGTGATGTCACTTGCAGTTGTTGTGGGAATGCATCACTTGGCGCCTATTTGAGCGCATTGTCTGCTGGATTGTACGTTACTTGTGGAAACTGCCATTGTACGCATTTGTGGAGCCATACTTGGTTGTATTTGGCAGTCCCAGCCATTTCTGAGACTTGGTGTGGAAGATAGTCATTTCTGAGACTTGACTATACGTGATTTGCATTAGCCTTCGTGTGAGGGTCGATAGCGTGAGGTTTTTATTGAGCTGGGGGATTCTCAAATGTAGAGATCCTTTCGGTGATACAGGTAGCTGGAGCACCCTTTTTGTGACCTCGCCATAAGCTATGTACTAGTGATTCCTATTTGATGCTCGGGTTCTATTGTTGGCAGTTTATGCATACAGATACAGTCTATATTTTGGGTTCCTACTGCTCTACTTCTGGGGAAACTCTGTCGAAATTTTCCCAAGTTATGATGGCTGGTTTTTTGGTATTTTGAGCCATTTATGCTGTTATGCTGCTGAAATTTTGGCAAAATCAGAGGTTGAGTCAGGTGTGCCTTCTTGGGAGCTTCATGGTTGGCTTTAATGGATGATCAAAATGGCCCTCAGTGCACTCCTTTTCATTTAACTCAAAGAATTCAGATTCATGTTCATGTGTCCAGGAAGATCTTTTTCCAGCAGTGCATAGTCTTTATGTTTGGGCCAAGAAGATTGAGAGAGATCCCGGAATGTCCTTTGCCTGTTGTAATTCCGATGACCAACTATGAAAACTCATTTGATGTGCATGTGTTTGTCCTTATCTAAAGTTGAGCTCCATTGAAGTTTCTGGGGATTGGGTAGTGAAAAGTTTTGGGTTCTTGCACGTGTGTTCGAAGGGGTTCTCAAAGCATCATAATTTGGGTAGCCATGGCTTTCTCTTATCCGGAGTTTCATGGAAGAAGTGATGAAGATGTGGAAGAATTTTTGGCAAAGATGGAGGTTGCCTGCATTAGCAACCAGATTCATGACCCTACGCAAATGTTACGCCTTCTCCAAATTTGTTTGAAGAGTGATGCACGAGTTTGGTCTAAAGCATTTGAAGAGGAGTTGCGTGTGGCTGATCCACCTGTAAGGTTGAGTTGGGACAATCTACGAGCAGGGTTGGAAGTGGAGTTTGTGAAGATAGAAGATCCTGACAAGGTGTGGCAAGAAGTACAGGCTTTGGTGCAGAAGGAAGGTGAGCCAGTAGATGCGTACATACGTAAGTTTTCATTGGCATGGGAGCGAATGTGAAAGGCCTTAGCACCACAGGTACCCCCGCGTGACATGATGAAGAAGGACAGGTTCTTGGCTGGTTTTTGGGAGAATATACGTTGGAGAGTGGAGCTAAAGAAGCCTAGGAGATATGAGGATGCACTAGAGGTAGCAAGGAACAAAGAGTGGAAGCTGAGGAAAATGAGCCAGTTAGGGGTGGAGTCTTTGCCAATGAGGTCTGAATTTCAGCCTATAGAGTCTTTACAAGGGCGCATGTCAGGGGTTCATCATGAACCAGTAGTTCCTGTTACTACTCAGGTTATGCCAGCAATGGTCACTACAGCAGTGCAAGATGATGGGCTAAGGCAAGATATGAGGCAAATGGTAGATTTGATGAAGAATCTCAGCCTAAACATGCTAGGTGAAGTGGGAAATAATCGAGGTCGAGGGAGGTTTGCAAATCAGCAAGGAGGTGAAGAAAGGCCTAGGAATGGTGTTGGACAAAGCAATGGTAGGTTTTGGAGGCAGACGCCCACATGTTATAATTGTGGAGAGTTGGGTCACATCAGCCCGCAATGTGATAAGCCACCAAGGATGGGGGGAGACATGTATCCATTGCCAAGACAGGTGCTAACTAGGTCAAATGATTATGGCATCGAAATTAAGGGAGACGAAGGAACCAGTGGACTGACCCAGGAGGAAAAAGGGAAGACAAAAGTGCTAAGTGTAGTCACCTTGGAGAAGGCATCAAAGCTAGAGGATACATTAGTGATGCCTATTGGGAAGAGGACCACAGAGGAAAAGGAAGGAAGAAGTGCCCCAGGTCCTAGTAAGAAGAAAGGAAAGAGCCATGAAGGTGAGGATGTCAAGGACAAGAGAAAAAGGAGAGCTCGTCGAAAGTTTCATGTTTCAGATTTTCCACTAGGGGATGGGCAATTAAGCTATGACTTGAAGGAGGATCTGACGAGCAGGAAGGCAGATGTTACTTTTGGGCAGCTTATAGAGATGGTGCCTAAGCTAAAGCGACAGTGGAAGAGGATGGTTAACCCAATGGAGAAAGAGCCAGAGAGAGGTTCAGTGAAGGTGTTGGCAATGGATGAGCTACCAGACATTTGTCCAATAATAGATGTGTGGCATAAAAGGAAAAATTTGGGACAAGGTTATGTGGATGGCGGAGCCCAAATATGCGTCATAACACACTCATGCGTTGAGAAGATGGGTCTCATAGTGGCTGGGGTGTCAGGTTTTCGGATCAGATTGGCAAACCATCAAAAAGTAAAATGCTTAGGTGTTGTAAAGAGCTTAGAAGTGGAGGCATATGATGCAAAGGCAGTGGTTGATTTTCATGTGATGCCAGCAGGGTTGGGAGCATATCCTATTATACTGGGCAGACCATGGTTACGTGCAGTGGGAGCTGTTCAAGATTGGCGACATGGTACGATTAGCCTCTATGGAAAGACAGGTACCAAGAAGCTTTATAATATGGACACAAGGAAACGATTAGAGGAGCTTTATGAAGATGAGGATGAGTCTAGTGATGAAGACTCTTCCACGGTGACAGATGAGGACAGTGATAGCACTACCAGCAGTGATAAGGATGCTGATGTTGCATTTCTTTTGATGGACAAAGAAATCCAGGAGTGTGGTTTAGTCGCATTTGCGAAGGAAGTTGAAGATGAAAGTGAAGGGCCTTATGAAGTGATTGAAGGGCTGATGCAAACCAAAGTTGAGTTGTCAAAGAAGCAGGAATTAATGACGCAAATGATTAGTGGAGACCTCTCAGCTATGGAGAAGGATATATTTTTGCATATGCTGGCTAGTTTTCCTGATTTGTTCATTACTTCATATGAAGAGATCAGAGGGTTCAAGGGTGAAGAGATGCATATAGAGCTGAAAGAAGGTGCTAAGCCAGCGCGGCAAAGGCTAAGAAGGATCAAATGGAATCCTTGCGGGTAGAGGTGGACAAGTTATTGAAGGCAGCGATCATAGTTCCAGTGGAGACCACAGAATGGGTGAGTCCAGTTGTAGTCAGTCCAAAGAAGGATGGGAAGTGGAGAATTTGTGTGGATTTTAAACCCTTAAACGTAGCCACTAAGAAGAACCCATATCCTCTTCCATTCATCGATCAGATCTTGGATTCAGTGGCAGGTTATGAGAGGTACAGTGTGTGTGATGGTTTTTCAGGCTATTTTCAATTGAAGATTGCTCTTAAAGACCGCACAAAGACAACTTTTATTACGCCATGGGGCTGCTATTGCTACACAGTATTGCCATTTGGGTTGTCAAATGGACCTTCCTTCTATCAAGAGAGAGCAAATTGGGTGTTGGAACCATTCATTGGTAGTTGTGTTAAAGCTTTTATGGATGACTTCTGTGTTTATAGCAGTAGGGCTGAACACCATAAGAAGCTGCAGATGGTATTGGCTCGATATGATGAATGTGGAGGACAACTAAATCCAAAGAAATGTCATCTAGCACAGCCAAGGGTGAAGTTATTGGGCCACATGGTGTCAGAAAATGGCATTGAGGCTGATCCAGACAAGGTTAAGTCTATTATTCTTCTTCCATCACCTACGAGTACGAAGCAATTGGCAACCTTTATACACAAAGTGAAGTACATGGCAAGGTTTATTCCATTGTCTTCTCAGATTCTTTATCCATTACAACAAGTGGCAAAGCATGATCCATTGCAATGGGATGACAAGTGTGAAGAAGTGTTTCAAGAGGTGAAAGAGGTGTTAGGGGGTTTGTCAGCCATGCAGGCTCCTGATTGGGAGAAAGTTGTTTATGTAAATCCCTCAGTAGGGGATGATGCCATTGGAGCCATGCTATTGCAAAAGGGGAAGGGCAGCCATTATATGAGGCCAGTGTATTGTGCAAGCCGAGTGAAGTTGGTAGCGGAGAGAAAGTTCTCGGAAGTAGAGCTAGTGATGGCCAGTGTAATATTTGCTTGTCGACGATTTCGTCATTACTTGCTACCACGGCCTTTTGTTTTCTTGACGAGTTATGCCTTTCTGCCACAGTTAATTAATGGTATTAACATGTCAAATGTGGTGAAGAAATGGGTAATTGAGCTGCAAGAGTTTGAGTTCTCTTTTCTAGTGGAAGATAGTACAAGGGCTACCCTAGCTGATTTGTTGACCTACAAGGAGAATCCCCTTATTGTTAAGGAAGAGGTGGTGAGAAAGGTAGTTGAAGAAGTTCCACAGATCAGCAATGCACATGTGTTGTTCTTTGATGGTTCATACAGAAAGAGCCACGATGCAGCTTCAGGGGGTATAGCACTTTATGATCCAGAGGGGAAGCTAGTATGCAAGAGAGGGTTCAAATTAGATGCGCATAGTAACAATGAGGCTGAATATGCTACATTGGAAGCCGGATTACACATTTGTTTGAAGCATGGGGTTCCAAGGTTGAGCATAAAAGGTGATGCCTTGTTAGTGGTGAAGCAAGTGCTGGGTGTGTGGAAGAGCAAGAACACCTCATTGAAGGAAATGTGCTTCAGAATTAAAGGCCTGTTAAAAAAGTTCGAAGCATGGAGCATCAGACATATTGAACGTGCTCTAAATGGAGAGGCACATGAAGCAGCTCAAGGCATGATTGGGGAGCTATTTGTGTTGAGGACCACTTTACCTCTTTATCATGGCCGGGAAAGTTTGGCTCAAGAAGAGGAGTTTTTGTTAACAGGAATCATTCCAAAGGAGATTCAGAAGTCTAAAAAGTATGGCTTTGTGCGTAGAGCATACAGGTACAAATTAATTGGTGATTTCTTATACATGAAAGGCGCTGATCTCGTGTTGAGACGCGTAGCTTGGCGGGAGGAGCTTTACAGAGTGTTGGAAGAGAATCATGAAGGCGCATGTGGTGGCCATTTTGCTCTAAAGATCACCTTGCATAAGATTTTGCAAGAGGGGTATGTATGGCTTAGTTTGCACAAGGATATTCACCATTGGTGTAGGTCTTGCAATAGGTGTCAAGCATTTGGGAAGAGAGTGTTGAAGCCAGAGCTACGAAAAACCATTATGGCGTTTGATGTGTTTGAAAAGTGGGGGATTGATGCAATAGGCCCGTTACCTATCACAAGCAGGGGCAAAAGCTATATTTTGACGGCAGTGGACTATCTCTCTAGATGGGCAGAGGCTATAGCAGTAAAACAGATCACTGCAAAGGATGTGGCAAAATTTGTGTATGATGAAATATGTTGCAAGTTTGGGTGCCATTGGAGCTACTTTCAGATAAGGGGCCTGGCTTTCGAGCTAAACTGCTAGATTTTTTATGTGCAAAGATGAAGATTAGGCACCAGCATACCACTCCTTATTACCCACAGTGTAATGGCTTAAATGAAAGATTCAATGGTGAGTTGGTACAAATTCTTTCTAAAGTGACAGAGCACCAAGGAAAGAATTGGGATTTGGAATTGCCTAGTGCATTATGGGCTTACCGTACTTCGGTGAAGACAGGTACAGGGTTTACTCCATTTCATTTGGTGTATGGAAAGGAAGCACTATTGCCTGTGGAGGTAGAGTTGCCTGCGGTCAAGATGTTAGAGAAGTTGCTTGGGTCGCCTAGTGATGCATTCAAAGAGAGGCTCTTGCAGTTACAAGAGGTCTAGTTGGATAGGATGAGCGCATTGGAGCATTATGGGCAGATGCAGGATAAGGCTTTGGCAAAGATAAATGAAAAGGCTAAAAGTAAGGGTATCAAGAAACATGACTTGGTTTTGCGCTACAACAGTAAGCTGGACAACACCTTCCAAAAGAAGTTTCAAATTAAGTGGGAAGGCCCTTTCAAGGTAGTGGAGTGTTTTCCAAATGGCACATATCAGCTGGCTAACCTAGATGGTGTTCTACATAAGTAAAGGGTAAATGGGTTGCGTCTTAAATTGTATCATGCTAGATTGATGATGGTGGAGCAAGATGAGCTGATTGTGGATCAAGCAGTGTTGGTGAGGGATGAGGAGACCTGTGATGCGGCGAGTCTCATATCTCTCTTTGCTGCTGCTGATCATGAATGATCTAGCAGGCTAGGGGATGGGCAAATTATGTCAGGATTTTTTTGGAGCAAGGGATTGCGCATATGTACATACACATGCATGGTGCATCGAATAAAGGATTGCCCATTTTCTAGAGCCAGGTGGTTATGTGGGGCCCACATGTGTACAGGTAGGACAGCATGTACATAGTGCATCGATTTTCACTATCACCAGTACCAGTATGTTCTTTCTACAATAATGAGGAGTTTATAGCGCGTAAAACTTCTCGAGGAAGCTATCCGCGGGCCGACGACATGAGGTAAGCACGTGCGTCAGATGGCATCGAGTGGCGTCAGGAGGCCGAACGGGGTCAATATTTGCACGTGGATGAATACGGACACAAAGTGGTGTTTTCTTGTGAGAGTTATGCAGAAAGTTCATCATTAGGACCACTTTTTGGGACCACTTCACGTGGTTGTGAGACGCATTATTGAAAAGAAATGAGTGCCAGGTGTGCGGATGATGCAAAAAAGGTGACAACTATGTACTGCGAGGTCAGTTTTTGGCCTATTCGGGGTCCGTTTGAGGTCATCTAAAAGGCCAAGGGTGCCCAACTAATAAATCTATGTGTGGGAACTGAAAAAACTGAGAGAAGACCAGAAAAAACGTGGAGAAGAGAGGAGGAACAGCCGCAGGTGTGTTTTTTGGGTTTTTGGAGCCTGTTTTGGCCGTAAACTGCTCATCCGAGGTCGGATTTGAGCACTTTGACATTGTAGATTGGGGTTTTGGGCCGTTCCGGACGCAATGGCGCTGTCCATTTTGCCAAATTCTTCACTCTTTTTCTGTTGTTTTTCTGTGTAATCTTCTCCGGTGAGTGAAGCTTCTTCTCCAATTTGTGATTGTATCTGGTATCTTTTACCCATATTGTGTGAATTGTTTGCCCCATTGGTGTTGGCCCAAGCTCAATTGTATCTAAACATCAGAAATTCTCCTCTTTTGAGCTGAGTTTTTGGGTGTGTGTGGAGTGGGCAAGTGGATAGTCTCTCTCCTCTCACTCCAGAGGTGTGTTCCCTGTCTCGGCCAAGTGTGTTGTGTAAGCCGAGTGGTGCCCCATAGTGTGTGTGTGTGTGTATCTTCCCAAGAGTGTGTGTCGGGTCATTATAGAGGCGCTGTGTGTGTTTTCATCCCGTCCACAACGTGTACCTTGGTGGGAGGAGCTTTATAGAGTGTTGGAAGAGAATCATGAAGGCGCATGTGGCGGACATTTTCCTCTAAAGATCACCTTGCATAAGATCTTGCAAGAGGGGTATGTATGGCCTAGCACAAGGATGTTTACCATTGGTGTAGGTCTTGCAATAGGTGTCAAGCATTTGGGAAGAGAGTGTTGAAGCCAGAGCTACGAAAAACCATTATGGCGTTTGATGTGTTTGAAAAGTGGGGGATTGATGCAATAGGTCCATTACCTATCATAAGCAGGGGCAAAAGCTATATTTTGACTGCACTGGACTATCTCTCTAGATGGGCAGAGGCTATAGCAGTAAAACAAATCACTGCAAAGGATGTGGCAAAATTTTTGTACGATGAAATATGTTGCAAGTTTGGGGTGCCACTAGAGCTACTTTCGGACAAGGGGTCAGGATTTAGAGCTAGACTATTAGACTTTTTATGCGCAAAAATGAAGATTAGGCACCAACATACCACTCCTTATTATCCACAATGTAATGGCCTAAATGAAAGATTCAGTGGTGAGTTGGTAAAAATTCTTTCGAAAGTGATAGAGCACCAAGGAAAGAATTGGGATTTGGAATTGCCTAGTGCATTATGGGCTTACCGTACTTCGGTAAGGACATGTACATGGTTTACTCCATTTCATTTGGTATATGGAAAGGAAGCACTATTGCCTGTGGAGGTAGAGTTGCCTGTAGTCAAGATGTTAGAAAAGTTGCTTGGGTAGTGTAGTGATGCATTCAAAGAGAGGCTCTTATAATTACAACAGGTTCAATTGGATAGGATGAGTGCATTGGAACATTATGGGCAGATGCAAGATAAAGCTTTAGCAAAGATAAATGAAAATGTCAAAAGTAAGGGTATGAAGAAACATGACTTGGTTTTGCGCTACAACAGTAAGATGGACAAGACATTTCAAAAGAAAAGTGGGAAGGCCTTTCAAGGTAGTTGAGTGTTTTGCGAATGGTACATATCAGCATGCTAACTTGGATGGGATTCTACATAAGTCAAGTGTAAATGGATTGAGTCTTAAACTATATCATGCTAGATTAATGATGGCGGAGCAAGATGAGTTGCCTGCAGAACAAGTAATGAATGTGAGGGATGAGGAGACCTGTGACGCGGTGAGTCTCATATCTCTTTTTGATGCTACTGATCATGAATGATCTAGCAGGCTAGGGGATGGGAAAAATATGTTAGGAGTTTTCTGGGAGAAGTGATTGTGCATATGTACATACACATGCATGGTGCATCAAATAAAGAATTACCCATTTTCCAGAGCCAGATGTTTACGTGGGGCCCACATGTGTACATGTAGAACATCGTGTACGTAGTAGTACATCGATTTTCAATGAGGAGCTGGTAGAGTGTAAAACTTCTCAAGGAAGCTATCAGCGCGCCGACGCCATGAGGTAAGCAAGTGCATCAGATGACATCCAGTGGTGTCAGGAGGTCAAATGGGGTCAAGACTTGCACGTGGGTAAGTGAGGACACAACGGGAATGTTTTCTTGTGATGATTATGCAGAAAGTTCATCATGAGAACTGTATTTGGGGGCCAGTTCACGTGATTGCGGGATGCATTATTGAAAAAAGTTGAGTGCCGAATGTAAAAGGGTAACAAAAATGCACTACGTGGCCATTTTTCGGCATGTTCGGGGTGCGTTTGAGGTCAATCAAAAGGCCAAAGGTTTCCGAAGGATAAAGTGAAGTGTGGACACTAAAAAACCTGAGAAAAACCATAAAAGAACATGGACAGAAGAGGAGGAACAGCCGCAACTTAGTTTTTGTTGTTTTTGGAGCCTGTTTTGGCCATAAACTGCTCATCCGAGCTCGGATTTGAGCACTTTGATATTGTAGAGTGGGGTTTTTGGCTGTACCAGAGGCAATGGCACTGACCATTTTGCCAAAATACTCACTTTTTCCTACTTTTTTTGATTGTGTAAGTTTCTCCTGCCCCATTGGTGTTGGCCCAAGCTCAATCGTATCTAAACATAAAAAATTATTCTCCTTTGAGCTGATCTTTTGTGTGTGTGTGTGTGTGTGTGTGTGTTTGATTGAAAAATCCCATCACTTAGAATCATATACTGAGAGAACTTAAAAACTGTTTGCACTTATCATATGGTTACAACAAAAGAAAAGTAGAACTTTCTGATATAAAACTTGTTACAAGATACTTCGATACATAAAAAAAGTAGGAGCCTTAACTGGAACTCCTATCAAATGAAAGCAGGGATGTTTCCCTGCCAACCAACCACAAGTACAATCAATTAGAATTAATTTGCACTAAATGGGTGACAAGTATATCAAGCAATCCCCACTGCTTGTTATCTCTTTCACACCTTGAAGCCCAGCCCTACTCCTAGTTATATGTTATGTTTTCTTTTGCTCGTCTATGTAAGTATGGTCGATTACAGTCTGTGAAAGTTCTTATAGTTTTACAAGGCTTGGAGATGGGGTCTCTAATTGCTAATGGCTTGGTTTTCTTTTTCCCTTTATGTGCTTCCATGAGCTTGTCCTGAATCCTTTGTAGCTTGAATATATCTCGAGTGATGCTCATCCTAGCTATCTGCATGTACCCCTGTTTTTCATCAATGATTATACATATGAGTTTAGCATTCTTAGATACTATACTATGTGTTGCCATAGGGACAGCCCTATCTTTATGGTTTATAAGTAAGCATTCTAATTTATAAGTATATCTGATTTTGTGAACATTTTGGTAGCATTTTATTTGTAAAACCGTTTATTTTTCAAAAAATACCATATTCCAAAAGTGACATCTGTCCTCACAAGAGGTGTCTTATACCCTCAATCAAATTATTGATCCATTTTTTTGCTAGGTATTAATCATAAAGAAAAGTAGATAAGTGAAAACCTTTCATTTTAACATCCTTGCTTACAAAAATTATATCCAAGGCTTTATGTCCCAATTCCTAGAGTTTAGCATTCTTATATACTAGATGTTGCCTTAGGGGCATCTTTCTCTCTATGGCTTAAAAGTAAGCATATACTACTATCTATTTCGTGAAAATTTTGGCAGAATTTTGTTTGTTCCACCCTTCTTTTTTCCAAAAAAAACTGTCTTTACACAATGACACTTGTCTTCATATGAGGTTGTCCTAAACCCTCATTCAAATTATTGATACCTCTTTATGCCAAATAGTACTTAAAAGGAAAACAGACAAGGAAAAAACAAACTTTTGCTTTTAAAAAAAGCATTCAAAAGACAACTGTACTCAAGGCTTTCTGTATCAATTCACCTGGTTGTTACTTGCAGTAGACATCTGTAGCGCTCCTTTTTCCTTTTAATGCTCAAGGTAGTGCACTCCTTGAAACCGTTACCTTCAATTGTCACATAATTTTGTGTACAAATATTAGTCCGACGATACATCCTTTAACTTAGGTATATTATATACTCGGTTTACATGCCAATATGTTGCTTAACTATGCTTATGAATGCCAAACCATATGCACAAGTATGCCAATACAAGAGCATGTACTATCAATGCATTTATTTTGTGCCTATTGCGTACCATTTATATGAATATGGGTCGTCTACATTTGTTCAAAAACTGTAAGTGAGACCTTCTATTGCTATACTATGCATGTATATGTAAGCATAACTTGCCTATGCCCACCCGGATTTCATGAACATAGGTATGTCTCAGTTCTACAGCTTGAAACTTAATATTTAGCTTATGATAACGTACTATCTTACTTTTTTATGTGTGTACCTATATCTGAGTACACCCTTTGTGAGAAATTGTTAATAGATGGTGTTTCAAGATAGAGTAATGCTATGCACTTTAAGAGACAAAAAAATGTTTTTACCCTCTCTGTATTGTATTCAACTGCAGCCTGCGAGTTGCGCTTGTGTGTGGGAGAAGATGATGCCTTGTGCGGCTTGATGGCGTAGCGATTCCGCAAACCCAAGCCTTTCACCTTGTATGCAACACTGTGTGCCGTGACTTGCCGGACAATTGCCTATGGCAATTTTGCTACAATGTGTGTGGTGCTCTGTGTGTAGTATATGTGTATACATGCCAAATGTGCTTTAGTAAGCCTTGCGATGCCCTTGCTTTATAGGGAGCTCCATGCGGTGCCTTAAAGGAATATTTTTTCAACGCCATCTGCAGCGTAGTTTTGCCAGCGCTAGCATTCGGCGCCTCAATTATGCCTATCCCTATTTTTAGCAAGTATGCCTTATGCAAGTTTTTAAGCCTTTATTTTCAAAAAAAACTTATTTTTTTATGTATAATGGCCAATTACCACTTTGATAGTACAGTAGGTAAGAAGCTTTCGCATAAATGAACTGTTACATAGTACTGTTAAATTTGTAGGTGTTTTGGTTGTAAGAAAACCAAGTACTTGAGATTTGGAAGCCACAATGCCAGTGATACCTTGATATACGCATGCGTTACTTACCATAGAGTGCACATTTACAAAATTTTGATAAATTCAAGGATGCTAACATGCATCTGGAGAACAGGTACAAAGTAATTGGCTTGTCTATGCCAGAATAAAACAAAAAAAAAGGGAGGGGCGGGGGGGGGGGGTTGGCTTGAAAATTCCATCATCTCGTCCGTTTTGTATGCATCCGTCTTTCTATCACTCCTCCGCCAATGATGTTGTTGCCTGTGTCATTTTTATTAAAAACCTGTTAGTAAAACTTACGTCTTGTTAATATGTTAGCCCGTGTGTGTTGTGTGGTTGTATGTCCTTAATATCATCAAAAGTTTGTCGCCGTGCATCCTGTGTTTCATGTATTGTGTGCTTTTCTGTGTGTGTGCGCGTGTCGAACGATGTGTTTATACCTTAAATATGCAATCATTGAGTCAAGTATGGCAAACAAGGAGTTGATCTAAAAATTGGGGCATAAACTGCGAACATATACCAAGGGGTTGACCATGTAGGTCTGGGTGTGTGATATCCCAGAATGTTTGTCAGTATGTGTTCCATATGTGTGTGTGTGTGTGTGTGTGTGTGTGTGTGTGTGGCCCTCCCCCAACCCTGAGGAAAAGGTACGCTTGGTGGAGGATAGGACACCAAGTGGACCTAGCCTCTACCAATTCTCTGTTTTAATGTATTGATGGTAAACCTAATGCTTGGAAACTGAGTTCTCTCAATGAAACTGGTAATACATGTAATTATTGTCTCTTTTTTGAAACCATTCTCTACAAACATAGAGACTACTTTATTTAAATCCGTTACCGCATATGATTCTTGGGATGCATTATATAATATGGGAAGAACTTGTGATATGCATACATTATATGCCATCTTTTTTGGTTGATTACTGGTTGCATGAATAAACAAAACATTAGGGCATGGTAATTTGTCTTTTTTCCATGCCGTGCACGTTAAATACTCCCCTTCCATTGATTTGCACAATTGAATGTGTGTGTTTAAATATGTGGTTTGATTTGTCTTGTGTGTGGCTTTAATCCCAATAATGTCCAAAGGGTAAATTGTAAAGGGGTCCTCTTGGGACAGGGGTTTTTTGTGACTTAGACATTGTGAAATAAATGGATTATTAGCAAATAGCAAATCATCCATAACACCACCATGAATATAAAAATGCTTTCATCATATTAAATCTTGTAAGCCGGGATAGCTTCTTTATGTATTCAATTTCATACCAGGCCAAATACAAATTACACCATAATGGTGAACAATTATATCCCATTGGAATACCCTTTTCTTGGTGATAAATATGTTTGCCTAATTTTGTAAAGCAGTTATCAAGAACAAACTCATTGATGTTATGTAAATACTCAAATGTCCATACTACTTCCCTTTTCTTTTTTGGGAGCATAATCCGCTTGCGGTACTTCTTAAACCCAAGATATTTCATACTTTTCATGAGTATAATAATGTTATCTAGTACCCATGCGCGCCTTTGTGAGGGATAGCCTCATAACAAGATGTTATATCAAAGGAATGAATGCTTGTAATATGTTTTGGTAGATTAATCAAAAAATCGTATTGATTATTAATCATCCAATACCCGTTGGTTTGTGTTCTAGAGATCAAATGTAGCTTTTTATGTGTGATTTCGGTGTATTATGCAAATCCTTGTATTAAGCCTTTAAGTATTTTGGTGATTATAGCCGTGGCAGGAGTAAATACACAACTATGCGCATTAGTGACCCATCTGAAATCCATTTTATGGATTTTAAAATTTCCCATAAGATATGGGAGAGAGAACACAAATGGTGTCTCTAACCCAATCTCCTGGGTATACGATCCTATGGCCTGGCAAATTTCCTCCTCTTTTGAAGAAAGAAGACGGAATTCGGGGCTCTCTAGTCTTCTCCTTGCTGCTAATTGAATAATTTATCAAAGTCCGCATATTAATAGATATTGTAAAATATAATTTATTTCATCCATCAGGTCCATGTTTTTGTACTGGGGAGTTTGGTTTTGCCTATAAAAGGGAAATCTTTGGGAAAACATTTCATTAACTGATCCCTGGATATAATTGTAATGCGATTTACTATCCTCACACCCTAGAAGGATACATAAGGTTTTCCATACATTGTTAAGTTCTTTTATTATTGACTTAGGGTTTACTGGTACTAATGGTATGTGATTTAACCCTTTCTTGATAAATTCTTGGAAGGTTTTATGTCTAGCTATGCTAGGTTTAGTGGTGATCACATGTCTTCCAAATGGTTCAAAGTCAACTAAAAAGTTGGAAAACTTTTTATGCGTTAAACAACCACATGGTTGTGATCCATCAATTTCCTGGGCAAACACAGAAGATGGTCTATATAGAGTATGGTTCAAGTTTTGGGTATATCTCCAACCAAAGCAAATCCTCATTTTAGATAGTTCTTTGCTGATGTGAAAATCATTTATCAGTGTTTGAAAAAACTTATGAGGATTAATAAAGTCCATAAATTTGTTACAAAAAAATATATGAACAAATCCTCCATGCATCTTAGCATTGCATTCAAAGTGTAATAATCCATTATTTCTTGTACTAAGTAAATGTACCTAATCTTTAGAATTTGGGTATTCAAGTGCTTTGGGAGTATCTCCATAGTCCTCAGATCCTCTAAATTGCCTTGGCCTCTTGCTTGTTGATGCCATGCTCCTTGGTGTGTGTGTAATCTTCTTTAGCTGCTCCTTGCCTTTGGGTGGTTTGATTAGGGTTTCGATTGTGTTGGAAGCGGGTGTGTTGTGTAGATTTTGAATAAGTGGAGTCCCAGGTGTGTATAGGACCAATCCCTTAGCTGCTTCTAGCATGTGCTCGTGAAACTGATAGTACATGATTACCGCATGCCTTAATTCAGTTGGAAATGAGGCCACCCATGCAATAAAGGAATAGACCTGGGCAGGTCCAGATGAAAATTGAAAAAACTTTGGTAGATTTTGGAATACGTACCTCGAAAGGGCAGTTTCTAAACTCTTTTCAGAGGTAATCCCTTCTCTTCTTCCTCCAGAAGGTCTAGATCAAGAAGGGGATTGATAACCTTTTCTGAGTGTTTGATTTCTATAGGTACGGCAGGAAGGTTATTGATAAAATATAACTTGTTCACAACAGTGGGCAGAGAAGTAAAATAAAAATCAAGATCTGAACTATCTTGTGCATCAATAATGGGAAGCTTAGCTAAGAAGGTATTAAAGGCCTCTAGAAGCTTATCTTTATATTTTCTAGAAAGAATCAATAAGGAGAGCCAGTCATTAATAGAAGATGTGTTTAATATTGATATAGAGTGGGTGTTTATGGATTGTTTCTCAAAATCTAGCAATTTTTTGTGAAATTCTACACCTTTGAAACAAGACAGTATACACTGGGTCCCCACAGAAGCAATAGGAATTCCTTCTTCTATTTCATATCCCAGACGGGTGAGAGATGGAATCCAAAAATCCTGAATAAATCAAGATAAAAATGTTAAACTATCATTTATTTTATATCAATATTAAGTTTTCTCAATATATGATAGTGTTGGACGGGAAGCTACTCACACACCCATGAAGTGCATGCAAACACTACCTAGATCAGCATAATGTCAATCGAGGACACAGATGACACGATAGGCACACGGAGGAAATCTCCTTAGCTTGTCAGGTTGAGACCATCTCCAATGTGTTGAGCGAGCCGGGCGTAGCGAGAGGATGAAGCTCACGCTCACTCTCTTTCTCTCTCACACACAGTAGACGGCAGCGCTCAAACTTGATTATGATAAAGAGTCCTCTTTACAAAATGACCTAGGTACCTTATATACTAAGGCTACCTTAGGTTTAACCAAAAATGGGGTTGAAAAGGCCAAATGGCTTTGTATTTACAATCTGGAAGTGCCATTGCACCCCGGCTTCTGAAACTAGAATAACTACTCATTACAAATGACGTTTATAGCCATAATCCGCAGCATTTCATAACTCGTAAAAGATAAGACTTTGGTACGAAACTTGAGTTATGTTTTGTTGTTGACCCAATGGTCAACATTCCCCCCTTCCACGTTCATGTCGTCCCCGACATGACCTGATTGTCGATGGCAATGTGGTCTTTGCTGTCGTTTTGTTGTTGGAAAGAAAGTCTAGACTATAGCCTTTGCAGTATCTTGTCTTGTTCGTCCAATCCGATGTACATAGTCTTCACATGATTCAGGAAAATCATAATTGATGACGAACTTTATGTCTTTCACATCCACGCTCCGAGCTGCAGCATCTGTTTCTATCATTATAGGTCTACTGCCAGATCTAAATTCAAAAGAACCCAATGTCGTTTAACTTGACTCTTATCATCATGGATAGAGAAAGCTCCATCCATGCTCCAACAAATCTATCAATTCAGAGTATTTGTGATTCTCAGAAACAACTTCTACAATCTGTAGAATTGAGTGATTGGCTTTCTGATCTTGTGAGCCAATGACAACTTTGTAAGGATTTTGTAGAAATTGTATGGCTAAACCCTTAACTTATTTAGGCCAAGTTGCACTCCAATGCAAAGTCTGTCTGTCAGGCCGAATCCAGGACTTAATTATTCTAATTTGAGGTTCAAAACCCTGCCGAGCATTCGATGCGCATTATCAAGGACAAGCTTTTGTGATCCTCTGATTACCCTTATGTCTGCTCTTTGTCATTGGGGACTTCTTTGTTCCTGTGCAATCATGTTGTTAGTGTTGTCTGCAGCTTTGTCATTGTAGGCCACTCTTCGACTCTCCATTGAGGAGAAGTATGCTATGATCTGAAATTGGTGCTCCAATTCATTTGTCAATTGATTTGAGTAGCATTTCCTTATTGTTGATGTAGAAGGAATATGTACAAGAGGATGGTGATAGGTGTTCTAAGATTAGGGTCTAAAACCTGGATGACCAAAGGGAAAAAACCCGGTGGCAAAAAATGACTTTGGTATACGCTCTTATTAGAGTTGAGCAGCTGAACGTGAAGTACATGTTCATGAAAGGTGAGTGCTTGGGTGAAACACGGAAAGAGTGCCTGATGCAAGTGCCAATTATAGGACACTCTATATGCATATGAGAAATTTGTCAATAAAAGCATGCAATGTGAAAGAAGGAGATGATGGGTGTTTCGAGGAATAAATGTAGCACATGTGACATCAAAAGATGTCTCAATAGCTTCCACCCTTCCAAGAAGGGTTTTCAATGTAGAAGTTTCTCCACTCGTATCTCACTGGGCTCAGTACGTGAGTGTCTTTTGGACCTTCTCCTTCACTTCACCAGACTTAAGTATAGTATACTTCGACTCTTTTGCTCACCTATACCAGCATGAGCGACACAACGTAAATATGCTCAACTCTTCCAGCTTGAGCAGTACCTAGAATAGCTAAGACGCTTAGACCACAGAGAATATTACTTGAAGTTTTGGGACTAACACCTCACTCATTTTGTGGCATAGCTGCTCGACTCTGACTTGTATGACTTGTCGGTTGCCTGTTGACACTGCTTTGTGACAAGTTCTTCGGCTGTTGTAGTGGCTGCTGAGACATACTTCGTGAAGTTTCATTGTTTTCCTGTACCTTCTTCTCTTTGTAGTGCTCAGGCCTCTCGTCAGTCTTTTCTTCATGTGGATTATGGATTTTTTTAAAATTTTTTTTTAATAATAAACAAAGAAAATCCTAAAACAACTCAACAAAAGAAAAATCATTCAAATAGAAATCTAAATGCTATGTACACTATACACATGTCCCTAGGGGCTCATATATGGATTTTGTCCCCATACTCCTCTGTAACACTACTATGAGGGCATATACTCTAAATTTTGTCAAAAAATTATCACAATAAAACGCAAAAATTCAATGCATCTCACAAAACATTGCCCTTTAATAGTCATAATGTTAAGTCCGCATTCAGAATGCCTCCCCCTTCCTATTTGGAGTCATCCTTTACGACAGGGTATCGCAAAGGGTATGTGTTGTGCTTGGGCAATTAAAAGTTGTGCCTATGCAGGCCTTGTAATGTAGCCCTATTATGCATACACAGTCAATGCATGGAAAAGATTTATGTTGTGCAAGATGTGGGTATAAGCAATTTGCTTATTGGCATTTGTTGGCGAGGCTTCCTATTCTAAGCAATGTAATGGTCTTTGAAGCTCCTATATCGTTGCTTGATTGAAGCAACTTGCTCTCTTCTAACTGTACTGTAATCGTACGAAGAATTGTAAGAATTCAAGCGGCGATGCGCTGACAGCAATTTTGTTGTTCTTCTTTGGGACCCATTTCTTTGCGATTATTGGTTGTTTTGTTGCTGACTCTCGTTTGGGAACCCATACTTGCCCGTGCTTCGTTTTTGTTTGAAGAGACTTCTTTGGGATCTACCTTTTTGTTGTGTGAGTCAACAATGTTCTTTCCTTCAGCCCTTGTACGCTTGGTTGGTGACGGGATTCAGGCTTTGAAAGTTGATACCGTGGTTGTTTTGGAATCCAAATGAATTCCTGACTTTTTTGTGCTTGAATCAACTTCTTTGGAGCCCAAACCTGAGTTGTGAAAGCTTGCAACTTTGTGATATTCTTACCCGTTCGTGATTTGTCATTAGAGATCTTTGTCTTCTTGATCCATATCTGTTTTTGGCCGATCTGGCTTTTTGGTATCCAGATTTGTCGAGCTTTTTGGCTTTGACTTGTTGTCCTGTTCTGTTGACCTGTCATGGTTGTTGCTGAAGGTGTTGGTGATAGTGATGGCCTGAGTTGATGATAGGGGATGTCGTAAGATTCATCACTATTGCTACTATCCTCAGCAAGGTTGACTTCTTGTACTTTCCCTTGATTTTTTGGCTGGTAGTGGAAAGCTACTGTCTGTTTGCTCGTGGGTGGTAGTTTCTGGGAGGACTTTTCTAGCCAATTGATTAGAGCATTGTTAGCTCGTTGCTCTGGTCGTATTCCTCCTAGCTGAGTCTTTGCATCCTTATTAAGAGCCATGTATGAGGATGCTTGTGGTGGCTGTGTCTTCACCGAGGACTTTGGAATCCACTTTTGATGCACTTTATTTGTGTAGCGATGACATTGATTCCCAGGTCGTTGATCTTCTTGAAGCTCGAAGTGTTCTACAGAGTCATAGAACTCATCGTCTTCTTCATCTTTTGATTCTCCATATTTCTTTGTTTTCTCCTTATGTTGCGAGCGTGTTGATGTTTGGTTCTCTTTGTTTTCCTGGATTACACTCACTTGAAAATAAGGAACGACATCATAGCCATTTTCATCACAAAACTTTGTTGTGGGAGCATCCTCCACGGCGCACACGTCCAGAGTAGCCAAGATGTGTTCCCATCCAAAAGGCTCTAACTCTTCTTCAGGAAATGGTTCTGGGATATAGTCCATATCCTCTATAACCCGCTCTAGGATACATTCCTCGCATTTCAAGCTACCACATTGTGAAGCTCCACACATCCACAGTTCTTTAGGCTTACCTAACCAAGCTGGAGGTTCTGATCCTTCTACTGTGGCGGAACAAACTCCTCAACCGGTGTTCTCGTCACATCCCTATAGCTATGGTCCCTCAAGTTTATCTTTGTTATGGTTTCCATATGTCTCAGGTATATATATGGTCATAACCCCAATCTTGGCCCATTTTCAACTGTCGCATGAATGGTCTTCCCAGGATGATTTCATAGTTGTTCTTCTTGCCAAAGTCGACAACAGCAAAAGTGTGTTCATATTCAATGCCACAAGAATTAACAATCACTTTTTCTAGCAGTCCTAGGGGCTTTTCCTTGTGTCCATCTGCAAGATGCAGGGTCATTCGTGTGGATATCAAGGCCAGTTTTCCCCATTTTTTCCAAACCTCTTTGGTTGCAATGGCCACACCAGCTCCACTGTCAAGGATTGCCATGGTTTTTACACCATTGAATTCCACAGGAAGGGTGGTGTTTCCATCTTCTCCCTCGTAATACTTGCCTACCTTGTTTAATGGCACTGGCCTAGTATTTAGTTGAGGCATTTCAAGCTCTTTGATGCCTTCCTCGATTTGAGTCATTGGGGTTTTTACACCAAATTTCTCTAGACATTTACCCACATTAGCCCACATGTTTGGTCTTATTCTGAGCAACTCGGCTAACATTATTGTACACGTGACTGGGGTAGATAGAATATCTACTAGCCCCTTTGAATCGATGGCCTTGTTGGGAGACAGTCTCTCTGATGGGACTGCAACCACATCTGACTGGTCTCGTACTCTCCCATGTAGGACGGTAGTGTTCTTAGCGAATGGGGTAGACTATCCATAGATTGTATAGATCCTTTGTCGCCCCAATAAGATCTCATGTCTAGATTCATTTGAGATCTAGTCTCAAATTCCTCTATTGGTGGTAGAAACACTCCTCGTTCATCACCAGTCTTGTCTACTCGTCTTCTTAGGTCATCAGCTTCATTGTCCTCTCTAACTTGTTTCCACAATTCGTCAAGACCATCTATCTCTTTACAATCCTCATGTATAGCTTGGTGAAATCCCTCGGAAGAGTTATCCGTGGTATTCAGTACTATCCTTGGTTCTAATGCTGGGTCTTTGAGGTTTGGTCTGTGCTCATGACTAGAATCTGGCTCTTTTAGTTCCTGGTTTGGTGGGATTACTTGTGTAGGCATGACACAGATCACATCCTCAGGTTTTGCAACTGGTGTTTCTAGTAAAGCTTGGGCTGTTTGAATCATTTTCTTGCACATTTCAAACCTTTGCTTTTCTAGTTCCATATAGGGATATGTCATCCACCTGTGTTCTTGGGTTTGGTTGTTTTTGAGCCTCGCATCATAGGCTTTCAAGAGGGCATCTAATGTCTCATTAACCTTCTCTACCAACACAAATCCTCCTGAACTAGCACTTCTCGGTTTCTCATCCGTGGATGGTTCTTCTAGAGGTTTAACCATCTGTGTAAGAGAAGGTGCCTTGTTTTCCTCATGTTGTTTTATCTTCTCCTGAGCTTCGGTAAGCTTCTCAGCTAGGGATTTTTGCTCTCGTTCCCTGTGTGCTTTCATCCTAGTTTTTCTAGCTTTCCAACTATTTCGTTTGCTCTTGGTTTTCTGACTATGTGCGTCTGTCTTTGGTCCTTCATTTGTCTTTGGACTCATGTCACTTTCCGTGTTCTTTGTCTCTGGATTCTCACCAGCTTTCTTTTGAGCTTGTGCTCTCGTAACCACTTGAACTGGTATGACATTTTCATTTTCTGAGCTACTAGGGAGCTGAACAATCCCTGATACATTTGTCGTGATTTTCCTGATTTGGTTTGGTTTTTTCGGGCAATCGAGGATCAAGTGAGTGATGCCACACTCAAGACAATAGGCATTTACTTCAGTGATCTCCGTATGAGGACATTGTTTGACCAAGTGGTTGTCACGACTTTTGTGACAATCTGTCTCTGGTTGAGGAGATTCTTTTAGCATTTCCTCTTGGCTATAAGCAAACTTTGGCCTATATAAGCCGCTATTTGCAATGAATCACAATGTCCTTTCGTCCATTTCATACCTTCTGTCTTTCGACTGAAACCCAGGAGGTGGAGGTTGTACCGGCCTCACCACTCCATGTGTTTCTCTCACATTTTGTTGCTCCGAAGGGTAGTACTCACTTTGGTTGCTATACCACATTGTAGCTGGTACTGGTGTTGGTTTATTTGATGCTTCCATCATTAGCATGTATCTCATGTCCGGCATTCTAGCACCTGGCAGCGGAGGTTGTTGTCCTAAGACAAGTTGTGGCCTTAAAACTCCTACTGGTCCTGGCGCATTCCCCGTAATGTATTTAGGTGGAGTAGGTGCCTCTGGAACAAGTTGTACATACCTCTCCATAGCATTTTCCATGCTATAATAGCACTCTTCCTCCGTATGGTTTGTCCATTTTCTCTCAATTTCACACCACTTCGGCTCTCCCGAATCAGACCTTACAAGAGGAATCAACCTCTTGACCAAGTCGTCGATAAGCTTTTCTTGATCAATAGGTGCCGTTGGCTTGGCAATGGGCTCTTTTATCTGTGAAACACTGTGCTGAGAGGATGTGTCATCTCCTTGACTCTTTAAGTCCTTTTCTTTGTATGCCTCACAGTTATCCACCAGATAAAGAGCTTCTTTGATCAACTCGTTTAGCGTCATCCTCCTTATCATTGCAGATCCCTCTGAAGGCCCTCATCTCTCATTCCCTGGATAAAGATCAGCATCAATCGTGCTTGCGTAGGTAATTCCGCTCTCGGACAGAGCTTAACATATCTCTTGAGCCGTGATGATGCTTTGCGTACTGATTCATTCTCTTTCTGTTTGAATCTATGGATTTGTGAGACCGTGTTGTGAGCAATGCCTTTTGGCGAGAATTCTTCAATAAACTCCTCGAACAGCTCATCTAGGGTCTCAAAATCCCATTTTTCCACAGTGTCGAGCCATGTAGCTGCATCATCTTCTAGAGTCAATCCAAATCCCACAAACTGCGTCGCAAAATCTGAAACTTCCTCTGCTCTAATCACTCTTCTAAAAGCCGTTACGTGATCTCTCGGATCTTTATCTCCAAAGTATTTTCTGTTTACCCATTTCTGGACTTGGGATGGTCTAACTCGTCGATTGTCTACAAGTCTAACCAAAGACTCTCCCAATCTTTCTCTCGTTATCTCTCTTGAAGGGAATCCTGGTGGCTCTCTTCTTGGAATTCCTATAGGAATTCTCGTGTTTGGTGGAGGCATTTATGGTCCTTCATTGACCAAATATCCACCTCTTTCCAGTACAGTCTGTGGATTTGTGCTTTCTACAACTCTGTATTCTCGTCCATACTTGTCGACAACTATAGATCTCCATTGACAGTCGACTCCGTATGTGTAGACATATAAGAGCTTGTAATCCGTTATCTCTTCTAGGTATGGATCTGAGCACCTATAAAGATTGACCTCATTGTCGTCAATGTATCTATATAGTCCTTCACTCTCATGACCAATCATCCAAACTCTCTCAACAAGATGGGTCTTTATCAATTGCAAGTTTGGAAGATCCATTGTGGGAGGATATTCCTCTATCGTCGGGATCTCCAAGCTTGTATAAGCTGCGTTTGAATCTAGGGTAGACATGATTTCTGGGCTTAAGAGCTTTTGCTTGGTTCAAGTAGATTTAGTCTACTGTGTTCAAGTGCTTTGGTAGGGGAAAAGTCGAAACTATGTCCAAAACCGCAACCGTTTCGTCACAATTCTCGCAAATTGTCGCTTTCAGACACCCCTGACTTCCGGATGAATTTTGAGGCCTTAAACGATGTTTTTTTCAAAGTAGAACTATGTTTTTTAAATGATGCTCTAAGATCTATAGAGTCGCTCTTAGGCTACGTTTTGATATAAAAACTTTTCCGATCCGATACCGTTTGTGAAAGTTATGTCCAAAATAGTGAAATGCAATTTAGACTGGTCAAAATGAGTCCAAATTCAATTGTAAAAGAAGATTTGGGATCTCTGTGACACTGTGAACACTTTTGTATGGTCAAAATTACAGTTGGACCCTAAAAATGGCCTAGAGACATCCTACGCGTAGGATGTCTATATGCTCAGAATTTAACAAAATTTGGTCCAGAGACTCCCCTTAAGTCCGGCAACACAATGGTATGCTCATAATTTCATTTGGACCTAAAAATGACCTTGAGACATCCTACGCGTAGGATGTCTTTTTTCTCAGAATGACTTGAAATTTTCACCCTAGCTTCTCCTTGATGTGCTGATCACAGTGGTGTGCTCATAAGTTGGTTTGGAGTCCTAAATCAAGCTGGAGACATCCTACGCATAGGATGTCTTTTTGCTTTGTTTCAGCTCAAACTTGCACTATAGCTTCCCCTTGATGTGCTAAACTCATAGCTATTTTTACTTTTTGATTCTGACACCTATAGGTTGGTCAAATGATCAAGAATCTGTTCCAAAAGCCTGATGTCTGTTCTGATGATTTCCTAAGTCAAATCAACTCCAAATTGGACCAAATTTGTCTAGGAGGCTTGCCTAAGGCTATATGACAGCATGCTATGTCCACATTAGAATTTTGGTTTCAGAATTATGTAGTAGACATCCTACGCGTAGGATGTCTAACTGCTCAGAATTACCCCAAATTTGAACCACAGACTCTCCTTAAGGTGCTGATCACTGTGGTATGCTCATAATTAAGTTTGGAGTGCAAAATCACACATATGACATCTTACACGTAGGATGTCTTTTTGGCCTGTTTGACCCCAGACTTGTCCCATAGCTTCCCCTTGATGTCAGTAACCCAGTGGTATGCTTAGATTTTGGTTTGGATTTTAAAAGTCCCAATTTTTAGCTGTTCTTGCCTTTTTCAGTCAAAAGTGTTAAAGTCCGCTTTGAACCCAATTTTCTCACCCAAATGAGCTGAAAACTCTCACATGCATTCAATATAACATTTAAAACATGCCTTTGGAGTAATCCTATGGCTTGGTCTCAAAAATTATGCCTTGGACACAGTTTGGGTAGGATGTCTGGAAATTCTCGTCTTTTGGCTTTGATCTGTCAAAATTTGGTCAAATTTCCACTTTCCATGTGAAAATAGGCTAAAACCTACCTTCTAAACACACTAGTAATCTCAGATTTTCAAAATTTCCACCAGATCACCCTGTAGACATCCTACGCGTAAGATGTCTACTGCTGATTTTTTGAGACTGAAGTGTCCCTGATGCTTCCTTATGCTCTTAGCAAGTGCAAGTATGCTTCAGAGTTGCAAAAACATGCAAAAATCACTCAATTTAAGCCTTTGCTGAAATTTTACGTTCTCTAACTCCGCCTTTTGGCTTTTGGTCAACAAAAATAGGGAAAAACACCCAAGTCAATATGTTACAAGGGTAAAACCTACCCTCTGAACCCACTGGTGCAGTCAAAATTTTCAAATTTGGTCTCCAGAACCCCCTTCAGACATCCTATGCGTAGGATGTCTATGTTTACAGATTTGCAGGTTTTCTTCACAGAACCCTTGCAAATGCTCCTTTATATGCACAACATCAGTCAGTCATACAAAAATATCCACAAAAGCTTGTTTAATGCATTTTGACCCTCAAAAGCACACTTTTTCGTGATTTCAAATGCAATCAAGCACTTTAGAAAATCATTCAATGCTGAATAGCTCTAGATCAGAATCGGATCACTTACCTAAAGCTACTCCTACAAATCATATGGGGTTTTGCATCTATGAGTAGAAAAACGCTTCACTGCCACACACGGATTAGTAAACGCTTTTATCACCTCACAAATCACTCGACCACTAACAACTACTCTAATCCACAGATCCTAACTAAACCTATCTAGTCGTAGACCCTCGGCAAGACACACGCTTCTTGGCTATCCACTTGATCGTGGAATATCCTCTTCCGGATCCACTTAAGAAAAATGCTTTCTTTAGCCGAAACTAAATCAAGCAACCATCACACGAGTGTTAGTAGGAAACCTACTTAGGTCCTTGTGTCCCCGGCAATGGCGCCAATGTTGGACGGGAAGCTACTCACACACCCATGAAGTGCATGCAAACACTACCTAGATCAACATAATGTCAATCGAGGACACAGATGACACGATAGGCACACGGAGGAAATCTCTTTAGCTTGTCAGGCTGAGACCATCCTACACATACAACACTCTGGAAGGCCAACTAAACCACAATCAAGAACCTCACTGCTCTCAACTACACCACCTAGCCACATACACACATACGGAAGGTAACTCACCTAATCATGCCAGATTCCTATGAAATTTAAGGAACACCATCCCCTCACTAGGATACACCTGTCCCTAAGCTTCTACACCCTCACTCTAAACCCATCTGCGGAAAACGCGTAGGATGACAGAGCCGAATTCTGAAAGTGCTCGAAACTAAAATTTATGAGTACCTATGCATAGCTTATGTCGCCACGATTCTATAGACTACTAGCACACAGAAAACAGAGATCGTTTGATATACTTACGGCCACAAATAGCTCGTAGATGCGTCGGCGTGTGCGCTTCGTCTCGCGTGGAATGTTTGGCGTTGTCGCGTAGCTCTCCTCGAGCCTACCGCAATGGTGCAGTCGGATCTCCAATGTGTTGAGCGAGCCGGGCGTAGCGAGAGGATGAAGCTCACGCTCACTCTCTTTCTCTCTCTCACACAATAGACGGCAGCGCTCAAACTTGATTATGATAAAGAGTCCTCTTTACAAAATGACCTAGGTACCTTATATACTAAGGCTACCTTAGGTTTAACCAAAAATGGGGTTGAAAAGGTCAAATGGCTTTGTATTTACAATCTGGAAGTGCCATTGCACCCCGGCTTCTGAAACTAGAATAACTACTCATTACAAATGACGTTTATAGCCATAATCCGCAGCATTTCATAACTCGTAAAAGATAAGACTTTGGTACGAAACTTGAGTTATGTTGTGTTGTTGACCCAGCGGTCAACACATAGACACCCGACCAAAGGTATCTTGGGAAAATTGTGTGTGTTTGATTGAAAAATCCCATCACTTAGAATCATATACTGAGAGAACTTAAATACTGTTTGCACTTATTATATGGTTACAACAAAGAAAAGTAGAACTTTCTGATATAAAACTTTTTACAAGATACTTCGATACATAAAAAAAGTAGGAGCTTTAAGCCGGAACTCCTATCAGATGAAAGCAGGGATGTTTACCTACCAGCCAACCACAAGTACAATCAATTAGAATTAATTTGCACTAAATGGGGGACATGTATATCAAGCAATCCCCACTACTTGTTATTGCTATCACACCCTGAAGCCCAACCCTACTCCTAGTTATATGTTATGTTTTCTTTTGCTCGTCTATATAAGTATGGTCGATTACGGTCTGTGAAAGTTCTTATAGGTTTAGAAGGCTTGGATATGGGGTCTCTAATTGCTAATGGCTTGGTTTTTTGTTTCCCTTTATGTGTTGCCATGAGCTTGTCCCGAATCCTTTGTAGCTTGAATATATCTCGAGTGATGCTCATCCTAGCTGTCTGCATGTATCCCTGTTTGTCATCAATGATTATACATATGAGTTTAGTATTCTTAGATACTATACTATGTGTTGCCATAGGGGCACCCCTATCTTTATGGTTTATAAGTAAGCATTCTAATCTATAAGTATATCTGATTTTGTGAATATTTTGGAAGCATTTTATTTGTAAAACCGTTTATTTTATAAAAAAACCATATTCTAAAAGTGACATATGTCCTCACAAGAGGTGTCTTATATCCTCAATCAAATCATTGATCCATTTTTTTGCTAGGTATTAATCATAAAGAAAAGTAGATAAGGAAAACACCTTTCGTTTTAACATCCTTGCTTACAAAAAATATATCCAAGGCTTTTTGTACCAATTCCCTGAGTTTAGCATTCTTATATACTAGATGTTGCCTTAGGGGCAGCTTTCTCTCTGTGGTTTAAAAGTAAGCATATACTACTATCTATTTCGTGAAAATTTTGGCAGAATTTTATTTGTTCCACCCTTCTTTTTTCCAAAAAAAAATCGTCTTTACACAATGACACTTGTCTTCATATGAGGTTGTCCTAAACCCTCATTCAAATTATTGATACCTCTTTATGCCAGATAGTACTTAAAAGGAAAACAGATAAGGAAAAAACAAACTTTTGCTTTTAACATAAGCATTCGAAAGACAACTGTACTCAAGGCTTTCTGTATCAATTCACCTAGTTGTTACTTGCAGTAGACATCTGTAGCGCTCCTTTTTCCTTTTAATGCTCAAGGTAGTGCACTCCTTGAAACCAAGACGATGCCTTGTTCAGCTTGATGGCGTAGCGATTTCGCAAACCCAAGCTTTCACCTTGTATGCAACACTGTGTGCCGTTACTTGCCGGACGATTGCCCATGGCAATTTCGCTACAGTGTGTGTGGCGCTCTATGTGTAGTATCTGTGTATACGTGCCGAATGTGCTTTAGTAAGCCTTGCACTGCCCTTGCTTTATAGGGAGCTCCATGCGGTGCCTTAAAGGCGTATTTTTTCAACGCCATCTACAGCGTAGTTTCGCCAGCGTTGGCATTCGACGCCTCAATTATGCCTATCCCTATTTTTAGCAAGTATGCCTTATGCAAGCTGTTAAGCCTTTATTTTCAAAAAAACTTCTTTTTTATGTATAATGGCCAGTTACCACTTTGACACTACAGTAGGTAAGAAGCTTTCGCATAAATGAACTGTTACATAGTACTGTTAAATTTGTAGGTATTCCGGTTGTAAAAAAACTGATTACTTGAGATTTGGAAGCCACATTGCCAGTGGGACCTCGATAAACGCATGTGTTACTTACCATAGAGTGCACATTTACAAAAAATTGATAAATTCAAGGATGCTAACATGCATCTGGAGAACAGGTACAAAGTAATTGGCTTGTCTATGCCAGAATAAAACAAAAAAAAAGGGGGGGGGGGGTGGCTTGAAAAATCCATCATCTCGTCCGTTTTGTATGCATCCGTCTTTCTATCACTCCTGTGCCAATGATGTTGTTGCCTATGTCATTTTTATTAAAAACCTGCTAGTAAAACTTACGTCTTGTTAATATGTTATCCCGTGTGTGTTGTGTGGTTGTATGTCCTTAATATCATCAAGTGTTTCACGCCATGCATCCTGTGTTCCATGTATTGTGTGATTTTGTGTGCGTATGTGTGTGTGTATGCGGAACGATGTGTCGATACCTTAAATATGCAAGCATTGAGTCGAGTATGGCAAACAAGGAGCCGATCTAAAAATTGGGGCATAAACTATCAAACATATACCAAGGGGTTGACCATGTAGGCTTGGGTGTGTGATATCCCAGAATGTTTGTCAATATGTGTTCCATTGATTGTGTGTGTGTGTGTGTGCATGCGTGCGTGCGCATGCGTGTGTGTGTGTGTGTGTGTGTGTGTGTGTGTGTGTGTGTGTGTGTGTGTGTGTGTGTGTGTGTGTGTGTGTGTTGAGCGGGCAAATGGATAGTCTCTCTTCTCTCGCTCCATTGGTGTGTTCCCTGTCTCAGCCAGGTGGGTTGTGTAAGCCAAGTGGTGCCCCATAGTGTGTGTGTGTGTGTGTGTGTGTGTGTGTGTGTGTGTGTGTGTGTGTGTGTGTGTGTGTGTGTCATCCCAAGAGTGTGTATCGAGTGATTATAGAGGCGTTGTGTGTGTTTCCATACCACTCACAGTGTATGATGTCTCAGGAGAATATTGTGTGACCAAAAATGCCAATAGAGCTTCCTTGGGTGTGAAACAACTCTAGGAAAGCCTAAGGACCAAGTTTCACCCAATTTGGATCATTTTTGACCTAGTTAACCTCTTGGATAAGCCGATAGTGAACCAAGCCTACATAGGAGAGATTAACCCACCTACAAGGGTTAGAACTTCAAAGTGAGCCTAGTTTTGGGGTAAAAACATCAAGGAGAGTGCATGGTTCAAGTTTGAGTCAATTCTGAGAGAATAGACATTACATGCTTATGAGCTCACATACCAATTTTAGTGCTCAAACTTAGAATCTACTACTCCATAAGTCTTTGCTGATATCCTAGCATTCCATTTGTCTTATCATATTAGAATTTGGAGCTCATATAAGGGTCTTGTCTTTTTATACATTAATAAGTGAGGAATATTGATTTCACAAAGAATTGCCGAGTCAAATTTTTGTAGAGATAGCCATAACCAAGGAACTTGCAAACTGGTATTCATTTGAAATTGCAAAGAACTCTACGAGATTGAAAAGCTACTTGGAAGCAAACGAGGACAAAGGAACAACTGGAAGGAGACTTCTAAGGTGAGCAGTTGGGGTTGATAGTTGTTCTATAATTAAGAATTTGATGAATTTGAGATCCAGAATCATGTACCATATCCCAATACAGAAAGGGCTTATATAGGAGGAATAGAGGATTCCATGTTTAGGATGGTTGATCACCACAAGATCAGACCCTCTCAAGTCCAAAAATGAATTAACAAGAAATATTCAAGAAATAGAGATCCAAGGGACCACATGGCAACATTTGAGCGTGTTATTAAGGCTAAGGAAGTACTAGATTTTTCCACACAGTTCGTGGGATTTGGGTTAACCCTAGATGAGGATGCCGCAACTTGGTTTGACTCTGTTGAATGTAGAGATTTTGAATCAATGGAGGAGGTATTTGATGAGTTTATTGAATATTTCTTTCAAAGAGGGATAGCTCATCATACAATTTAACAAATCCATAATTTCAAGCAGAAAGAGGGAGAATCCGTTAGAAAGGCCGCCCTAAGGTTCAAACGCTATGTGAAATTCTACCCAATGGAGGAATTGCCAACTCAGTCTCGTGACTCATGCTGATATTTATCCAAGGACTGAGAAATATAGATCTTCATAAGGATTTGCATATGAAGAAGAGTTCAACTCTAAATGAGGCTCTATACCTAAGTAGATAATTGGGCTCTCTACAAGGAAGGCAACTACAGAGACTTAGATGATGATGCATCAGCACAACAAAGCAGATCTTAGTCTATAAAGTCCACACAAAAGAGAGAAGTAACAATGAATCAAGAGAAGCTTTTTGAGGAAGTTCTCAAACGGATAAGCCCGTTTGCTAAGCCACAAGCTAAGCAACCTAGATGGTGTGCCTTTGAGCAAAAAGGGATCAGTAGACTATCACCTAAAAAGCAGACTACACAGCACACTTTGCTATATTCAATTTTTTTTCAAAAGAAGCCTTGTAATTGTGCTAGTAAATATTTTTGAAGTGTAATCTAGCCTATTATTCTCTATTGCCCACTTAGAACCTACGAGCCTTGTAAAGTGGCCAATGGCCGTGGGAAAGGGTCCCAAGTTTTTGAGTCAAAACCCTTAGTTTGAAAGGGAACATCATCATTATCTAAGAGGATTTTTGGACATCAATTGTGAGCTCCAAGTCTGCTACAATTTGTAATCAATCTTTCTCTTTGACTCGAAAACAAAATTTGATTCCGTTTAGTGCATTGTGTTCCTTATCTCTTGCTCTTTAATCATACTATAACCATTCTCAGCATTGTTGTGGTTTGCGACAACCTCTTTATGAGCTAAGTGCATGGATTTGAGTGCTAAAATGGTTATATTTTGATGTTTCAACGTTGGAAGAGTGTTTTTATACTATAGAGGTACCTTTTTTAATAGTTCTGTTACAATTTTTTGCGCATTTCTTGGGGTGGATCGAGATTTTGGTACCTTCCCAGGTGACTACAAGAATTGGTAGGATTGTGTCTTTAGGTGTTGTAATAATCCTCCTTAAGTTTTGTTGATATCCAAACTTATTGGGTGCCAAAAATGCGTGATGACCTAGAGCGATGAAGTTGGACTTAGACTAATTTTCGGACTAGAGAGTGATAGGTTTTCTAAAAGTAGTTAATTGTGTAGTTTTGTAGGTTCACTTCTTGAGACTAACAATCTCAAAGAGTCTCCACACCCCATCCCGAGTCGCTTCCCTAAGTATTGACATATGTTAGTGTCAGATAGCTATGTTGTAGACGTCCGCCACGGTGACACGCTAACATTGGTGCCGCTGCCAGGGAGCATGATCCTTAGGTGTTGAGTGACCTAGTCGTACGAAAAAGATTCCTTTTCAGATATTTTGACAACCATTCCATATACACTTAGGCAATTTAGCAGCTAGACGAGGTTTTAGTGTTGGTAGAGACTGGAGTCGAGGATTGACCAGTTCTACTCTTTAGGAGCAAGGAGAGTTGTGAGTGAGACATAAAAGGTATTTCATTCTTTTTTTTCTCTACGCTTGGTAAGGGATGCTTATTTATCTATTACATTGTTATTTTTGCATTGTTTTATTTATTTCTATTCCTAGATTTGTTTTAGTTCATAGGGGTAGGTTAAATAAAAACTACAACCATCAAATGGGACTGAAAGCATCAGGGTAAAAACTTTACAGAACCATAATTGGGTACAAAAGACCATAACTCTAAAAAAGTAAAAATTTGATGGGGGTCAGAGCATCAAACTTGAATCTAAACCAACAAGACCTTGAAAAAAGGGATAACCAGGCTTGCAAGAAACTATCTGAGTAATTTTTTCTCAATTTTACACACACGAACATGGATTGCGAGCCATGTACCTCTATTACCAATTGACTAAAAATTGTCCCATTTGTTTGATCTTGATTCCAAATACCAAAATTGTGAGTTTGACAGAAATAGACTACTAAAGAATATCTTTAATCCCATCTCGTAGGATTGTATTCCTAGCTTGGTGGCCAACTCTATAGATATAAAATTGTGAGTAGAACCAGGGTCAAAGAGAATAAAAGCATCATGTTCTCTTACCTTTCCCCAAGCATGGCATAGAGGAGATCCTTTGTGGTGAGTTTGGTGAGTCTCCTCCTCTTGGATTTCAACCAAGGAAGCTCTAGGAGGATCTTGGCAGTTGTTCTTTTGGGTACAAGCGCGGTACGCATGCCCTTGTTCGCCGCACTTGAAACACCGGTTATCCTTACGATAACGCTCAAGCTCTTCAGGAGAGAGTTTATTCTTACCTTTGTAAACTCCCTTCTCTTTAGCTTTGTTGGAATTGCCCTTAGGAGACTTTTGGACAATGTCCTTCCCCTTAGGCTCATTGGAACCCTTGTTTTCCGGGGGCTTATTATTTCTTTTTTCCCCCGTTTGGAAATTGATTTGAGAGGCGACCATAGTGTGGTGTATTACCGCCGATATGGTACGTGGTCATTGGGAGTTGGCATACTCCACCATTTCTTCGGTTAAGCCCGCACAAAATTGTTGCTTTTGCTCTCCAAAATCCAACTTTTTGAAGACAGTGGCTTTGAGTTGTAGGTCCCAAAACTTGTCTACATATTTGTGGATAGATTCATTGGGAGAGAGCTTTAAGCTTCGCCCTTCGGTGAGTACTTTGTCTTTGGCATCGGTGGCCAAAAACTGCTTCATAATGGAAGCTCTTAAAGCTTTCCATGTTCGTGGAGCTTCACCGTTGGCTCGTAGGCTAGACCACCATTGTCTGGCGTACTTTTGAAAGTGCATAGCTACATGGCGTAGCTTAGAGGACTCCGTGAATCCCTCATCTCCAAACGCCGCATCGAATTTTTGGATAAAGGCCAAGACTTTGTCCGTAGCACCAAAGGTACCATCATAGGTAAGGAAAGAGATGCTCTTCCCTCCCTCTTTGAATTTCTTCAACTTGGACGACCTCTTCCATGCGGCATAGGATTTCCTATGGCCTCTTCTTTTTTATGGTTCAAAGGTTGCCATCACTTTCTTCAGAAGGTGAAGAATTTGAAGAAGGTGGAGAAGAGGGTGACCTCTTTCTCGCCTTTTTCTTGTCTTGATCTTTGTCGTTTTCACCATAGCTTTCATAAGAGGAAGAGGATGAAGAAGATGGAGAAGAGGGTGTCCTCTTTCTCGCCTTTTTCTTCTCTTGCTTTTTATCATCCCTCTTTGAATTATGGCGTGAAGAAGAGTGTGATGGTCTTCTCCGCTTTGGTGGTGATGGAGAGCGTTTAGCCCGCCACCTTCGTGGAGCCATCTCCGCCGAGGTGGCGGGAGACTCGCTTCTTTCTCGTTCCTTCGGTGGAGGCTCTTGAGTTCTCCTTTGGGAAGGAGATGCATCATCAAGAAGTAAATTCTTGAGCCCTTCATATGGATTCTCTTCTTCTTCATGAATCGGAGAGAAACCTCTTTTGGTAGTCTCACAAGGAGGCTTCCTAGGTGTTCTCTCGTCATGGTGATGAGCTTGGAGAATCCCGTGAGCACGGAGCTGCTGTTGCACTTCACTTTGGAGAGATGGATTGCCCATGGCTTGTTGAAGCCTAGAAACAAGATAATTAACAAGCATTGAAACATCATTAGTAGCTTGCTCATGAGCAAAATCAAAGTTATCAACATTAATTTCACTCTCTTTACTATTGTCAGCCATTCTAACAACTTTTAGGTGTACTTTGGCACTTCAAGCCCTAGTTGCTACTCCTCTTTACCCCTTTAGAAAAAGCACTCAAGCTACTATACCCGCAGCTCGAATACCATTAATTGCAAGGAATACAAGAGAGGGTCTTTCGAAACCAAAACAGCACCGGCTCTTGTCAATCTTCTAATAGCTCAATAGTGGTTAAGCCGTAGGCAAGCCCCGTAGGACTCCACTATTAAGACCATAGCTCTCGACGGTGATGCCCCGTTAACTGCACGAAGACAGGCGCACTGCAAGGATGAAAAATCCCTATTCTACTTACTCACAGGCAATTAATAATACCAACCATTTGTAGCTAGCTTGAGGACCTCCCTTCTTGAGCAAGAAAAGAGAAACCTTGAGATCTGATACCAATGTAACATTTAATGGCCTAAATAACTTATGTGTAGCGGAAATTAGCATGAACATAATGGGCATTTCATTAGAATAGATTCCTAATGAGAATTACAAGAGTGCTTGGGTGGAGAGAGCAACAAAAAGCATAACACCTAGTTAGATGGCATCGACAATACTTTCAAAAGAGAGAGAAATTAAGCTATTGACAATAGTTGAGGACCGGATTTTCATGGAGCCGGTCCCCCCTCCAAAAGGCTTTTTATTATGGTTTCTCCCATCAAGAGAGACATTGTACAATACAATTCTTTGTGTTCCTTCAAGACTAGCTAGTGCAATGAAGATGGAAACTTCGTGCACTAAGCAAAACACTTAACAAACACAACTTGAATTATCCCCGTTCTCAGACCCAAGACCTCACACACCTTCGAAGATGGTGAGAGCTAGCAGGGTATGAGAGTAGATTGAGAGGAAGAAGGAGTATCTTACGAGAAAGATGTACATCTCCTCACATAATCACTCATATGTAGCATAGCTTAGCTTAGTAATTAGCTTCGTAGAGGAGATGAGCATGCATTGAAGCTTGGCTCTTGGTTGGATTTGCATCCACATGCCAAGAGAGTGTTGATGTAGGCTTCTATCTCACAAGCTTGGAGTAGGTGATGAGTTCTCCATTAAAGCTTGGGAAGAGATAGTCTTCTCTTTCTTCACACATGAGCTTGTGTGAGTGTGTGTGTGATAATGCCTTGCAAAAATCAGCCCCCTCTCTCTCTTGGGCAATCCCTCTTGCTAATTTCTCTTGCTGAAGCCTCATTGGCCCTCCCCAAGTCAAGCCAATTACAATTAAGCAGCATAAGTGATAGCCTTCTGACATGTGTCCCCCTTTCCCCTTTTGTGAGAGATTTAGGTAATTAAATAATTAAACTAAACTCTCATTGGACCCCTTTGCCTCCTGGCCAATAGGAATGAGGCAAGCCATGGGGCTCCTGAATGCTCATTGGACCCCTTGGGAGACTGCCCAATAGTCTTCTAGGAGACTTAATTCTCATTGGTTTCTTTTATTAAATGTTTTTAAATTAATTAAACTAGATTTACTCTAGCTTAATTCTCATTGGTCCACTTCAAGGGTCATCCAATAGAAATTGGGCACACCTTGTGGGCATCTGGCCTAGGGAGCTGACATGTGTCCCTCATTCCCTTTGTGTAAAGGGAGCCTCTGTGTGTGTGTGTGTGTGTGTGTGTGTGTGGATTTCTCTCTCATCCCCTACCTTTAGGGCTCGCCCCCTCCCATGTAGGGATGTGCAAAGACTTTTAGGGCACACACAAAGCATCCAATTTTCCCTAGGGTTGACCTTTGGACACAACCTTTGAATTTTGGAACCTTAGCATTTTGGAAGTCTTAATGGGCTGAACCTTAGGGTCTTTTTAGCCCATTGTTGTACATGGCTCTTTTTCATATGGCCCCCCCTTTGGATCCCTATTTTCCCTCCTTTGGATCCCTACTGTGGCCGGTTTGCTAGCTTAACCAATATTCTAGCTTTTTCTCCCCTGGCCTTCCCCACATTAAATGATCATTTTAATATGAGAAAATCATTTAGGAGAATTAGATATTGATTATTATGACAGACCTCATTGTCGTCAATGTATCTATATAGTCCTTCACTCTCATGACCAATCATCCAAACTCTCTCAACAAGATGGATCTTTGTCAATTGCAAGTTTGGAAGATCCACTGTGGGAGGATATTCCTCTATCAACGCGATCTCCAAGCTTGTGTAAGCTACGTTTGAATCTAGGGTAGACATGATTTTTGGGCTTAAGAGCTTTTGCTTGGTTCAAGTAGACTTAGTCCACTGTGTTCAAGTTCTTTGGTTAGGGAAAAGTCGAAACTATGTCCAAAACCACAATCGTTTTCTCACAATTCTCACAAATTGTCGCTTTCAGACACCCCTAACTTGCGGATGAATTTTGAGGCCTCAAACGACGTTTTTTTTCAAAGTTGAACTAAATGGTTGCCGTGGGCATACATTTAGTTCAAGTTTTGCTCTAAGATCTGTAGAGCCGCGCTCTCAGGCTACGTTTCGATATAAAAACTTTTCCGATCCGATACTGTTTGTGAAAGTTATGGCCAAAACAGTGAAATGCAGTTTAGACTAGTCAAAATGAGTCCAAATTCAATTTTAAAAGAAGATTTGGGATTTTTGTGACATTGTGAACACTTCTGTATGGTCAAAAGTACATTTGGACCTAAAAATGGCCTTGAGACATCCTACGCGTAGGATGTCTTTTTGCTCAGAATGACTTGAAATTTTCACCCCAGCTTCTCCTTGATGTGCTGATCACAGTGATGTGCTCATAGGTTGGTTTGGAGTCCTAAATCAAGCTGGAGACATCCTACGCGTAGGATGTCTTTTTGCTCTGTTTCAGCTCAAACTTGCACTGTAGCTTCCCCTTGATGTGCTAAACTCACAGCTATTTTTACTTTTTGATTCTGACACCTATAGGTTGGTCAAATGATCAAGAATCTGTTTCAAAAGCCTGATGTCTGTTCTGATGAATTCCCAAGTCAAATCAACTCCAAATTGGACCAAATTTTCCTCAGAGGCTTATCTAAGGCTATATGACAGCATGGTATGGTCACAGGAGAATTTTGGTCTCAGAATCATGCCTTAGACATCCTACACGTAGGATGTCTAACTGCTCAGAATTGCCCCAAATTTGAACCACAGACTCTCCTTGAGGTGCTGATCACTGTGGTATGCCCAGAATTTTGTTTAGAGTCCAAAATCACACAGAAGACATCCTACGCGTAGGATGTCTTTTTGGCCTGTTTGACCCCAGACTTGTCCCACAGCTTCCCCTTGATGTCAGTAACCCAGTGGTATGCTTAGATTTTGGTTTGGATTTCAAAAGACCCCAAAACTAGCTGTTCTAGCCTTTTTCAGTCAAAAGTGCTAAAGTCTGCTTTGAACTCAATTTTCTCACCCAAATGAGGTGAAACCCCTTTCAGTCACTCAATATATCATTCAAAACATGTTTATGCAGCCATCTTATGGTTTTGGTCTCAAAATTAGGCCTTGGACACAATTTGGGTAGGATGTCTGGCAATTCTCGTCTTTTGGCTTTGATCTGTCAAAATTTGGTCAAATTTCCACTTTCCAGGTGAAAATAGGGTTAAACCTACCTTCTAAACACACTGGTAACCTTAGATTTTCAAAATTTTCCCCAGATCACCCTGTAGACATCCTACGCGTAGGATGTCGATTGCTTATTTTTTCAGACTGAAGTGTCCCTGATGCTTCCTTATGCTCTCAGCAAGTGCAAGTATGCTTCACAATTGCAAAAACATGCAAAAATCGCTCAATTTAAGCCTTTTCTGAAATTTTACGTTTTCTGACTCCGTCTTTGGTCTTTTGGGTATCAAGAGTTGGTCAAAACTCTAGTTTCAATGTATACTTAGGGTAAACCGCCCCTTCTGAACACACTGGTGCAGTCAGAATTTTCAAATTTGGTCTCCAGAACCCCCTTGAGAGATCCTACGTGTAGGATGTCTATGTTTACAGAATTGCAGGTTTTCTTCACAGAACCCTTGCAAATGCTCTTTTATATGCACAGCATCAGTCAGTCATACAAAAATGTCCACAAAAGCTTGTTTAATGCATTTTTACCCTCAAAAGCACACTTTTCCGTGATTTCAAATGCAATCAAGCACTTTAGCAAATAATTCAATGCTGAATAGCTCTAGATCAGAAGCGGATCACTTACCTAAAGCTACTCCTACAAATCATATGGGGTTTTGCATCTATGAGTAGAAAAACGCTTCACTGCCACACACGGACTAGTAAGCGCTTTTATCACCTCACAAATCACTCGACCACCAACAACTACTCTAATCCACATGCTCCATTTTTATGTTTTCAAAAAAAAAACATACAAGTTTGCTTGCATGGGGGAGTTTGCACAGTCCTCCCCAATTTGTATAATACGAGGGAACATGCCTTCCCATGGCAGCGTGCAATTTTCAGTGTGTTCATTAACTGCGTTCGCAGCCCGTTCGCAGTGTCAAAAATGTCAAAAATCATAGAATGATAATGCTTACTCATCGAGCGATTGAATGTCTGTCATCGATGCACCTTGCATCAACGATGTTGGACATCTCCTGCTCTTAACCTGCTCTGCAAGAGGCCTTGTGAGATCCACGGATGTAGCACTCCGTGAGAAGATAAACAAATTCTGCATCTTGAACTGCAATGGAGGATGAAGGAGATAGGCTTGTGACTATTTGGGTGGCGGAACTTTAGGAAGAAGCGAGTCTTTGCATATGGATATGATAGCCCAAAGCCACCTTGCTAGAGCCATGTATCTCATATTCAACAATCAACACACTATGAAGGTGACATTTTGCATAGAAAGCTCATCGGTTTGTCCTTTAATACGAACACCTCATCTGGCATACATATGGATCAAAGCATTTCCTGAAAGTTTCTGCAACAGCCCTTGACTTGCAACCACATCATGAATTCCTTCACCCATTCAAAGATCTTGTCTAAGGCCACAAGCCTTCCAGGTGGAAGCATAGGTGATTGCGATTAGAGACAGAACATCCCTTTGCATCTTGTAAAAAGAGCCCACAGCTTCCTTTCCATGACGAGGTTGACCATATCCTACAATCCACTCAATCCAAGAGATGATAGCCTAGAGAGGATCCCCATCAAAAACTTCTCGTGCTATTGTGACAGCACTACATTTGGCATACATATAGATCAAATCACTGCCAAGCATGGCATCTTGATCCGATAGCCCATGGCTAGCAATCTCATCATGAATTAAGGCCCTCACTTTGCATGTGCTAAAAAAAGCCTAGACCTTGTTGGCCTGGCCATTGTTGAGCATACCCTGGAATCAATGCGTTCCAAAAGATGACATCCTGCACAGGAGCACCACATATGGCATATATATCGAACAAGGCATTGCCAATCATGGCAATTGTTTGCAACAACCCCTTACTAACAATCGACCAAGGCATTGCCAAGCATGGCAATTGTTTGCAACATCCCCTTACTACCAATATCGGAGTGAATTTTTAAGCCCACAACAGCGTGTAGTGTGCCTTCAAGATGCACGCTTATGTGATTGCATCTAGAGAGAGGCCCTTGCTCTACATCCGTTGAAAACAGCTGAGAGCTTTCCGGCCTTGCTCTGTTGCGCGTATCCAGCAATTAATGCACTCCAAGAGATGGCATTCTGGACAGGAAGATCCATAGCCACGTTTTGTGCTTTCTGAAGTGCACCACATTCAACATATGTCTCAACCAAGGCTTTGTCAAGCATGGAAATTTTTTGAAACAACCGTATCTGAAGTGTTGGCGTACATTCCCGCAATCAATGCACTACAGGAGACGGCATTTGGGAGTAGAAGCTCTGCAAGCACGTTTTTTGCTTTCTGAAGTGCAATACATTCAGCATACGTATCGACCAAGGAGCACGACAACTTTTTGAAAAAGCCCTAGCTGAAGTGTCCCACATTTTGCATAGGTATCAACGAAGGCGGTGCCAAGCATGCCATCTTGGTTACAGAGCATCTTGCATCGAGCCACATGCCTGCAAGATGCATACGTAGGTAATAGCATCTGGAGAAAGGCCCTTGCTTCGCACCTGTTCAAAACAACGCATAGCTTCCTGGCCTTGTCGAGCATATCCTGTGGTCAGTGCATTCCAAAAGATGACATCCCACACAAGAGCACCAGATTTGGTGTACATATCAACCAAGGCATTGCCACGCCCGGCAGGTTTCTGCTGCAACCCTTTACTAACAATATCAGAGCAAAATTTTAAGCCCATATTGGCATCTTGCATACACACACATGGCTTGAAGGCGCACACGTTTGTGATTGCTTCTGGAGAGAGGCCCTCGCTTCGGATCCTCTGAAAAGAGCCGAGAGATTTCTGGCCCGACTACTGATGCGCTTATCCCGCAATCAATGCGTTGGGGCAATAAGCTCCTCAAGCTCATTTTGTGCTTTCTAAAGTGTACCACATTCAGCATACATATCGACCAAGGCATTCCCAAGCATGACAAGTTCTATAAACAACCCTTGCTGAAGTGTCCCACATTTTTCATACATATTGACCAAGGCAGTGCCAAGCACGCAATCTCTTTTTGAGAGCAATTTTCATAGATTGAGATGCCTGAAAGATGCACACGTAGGTGACGGCGACTGGACAAAGGCCTTCGCTTTGCACATGCTGAAAACAGTTCAGAGCTTGCTGGCCCGACCGTTGTTGGGCATATCTTGCAATCAGTACGTTCCAAAAGACGTCATCCCACACAGGAGCACCACATCTGGCATACATATCAACCAAGGCATTGCCAAGCATGGAATTTTTTTGCAACAAACCCTTACTAACAATATCAGAGTAAATTTTTAAGCCCAAACTAGCGTCTTGTGTTTTTTCAAGATGCACGCTTACGTGGCTGCATTTGGAGGGAGGCCTTTGCCACTTTGCACCTGCTGAAAACAGTCGAGAGCTTGGTGGATCGGTGGGGTTGTTGGGCATATCCCTCAATCAGTGCATTCTAAGAGATGACATCTCGGACAGGAAGCTTCTCAAGTAGTTTTCTTGCTTTCTCAAGCACATGACAATTGGCATACATATTGCCCAAGACAATGCCAGGCATTGTATCTTGAACTTTTTGAACAACTCTTAACTATAGCGCTCTCATCATGAATTATCTCATCCAAGGGATGCTTTCAAAGTTCTTGCAGGTCTTTGCTTCGAATCTTGTGAAAAGAACCCAAAGCTTCCTTGCCACAGCCATGTTCAGTATACCTTGCAATCAAAGCACTACAAGAGACATCCCAGAAAGGATGCCCATCATGAACTTACGTGATTTGGTGAGGGCATCACATTCGACATACATATCGAGAATACATACTCTCGTCCATGTCAACATCTTGTGGAAGTGTATAGGCCTTCAAGGTGCAAGATGCATCTGGAGACTTGCCTTCGCATCCGGTTGCGTAGACCTTCAAGATGGATGCATAGGTAATTGCATCTGGAGAGAGGACTGAAAACACAATAGAGATTTCTGGCCCATGAGGATTTAGGAGGAGTTGCTTACCCATCAATTGCTAGTACTGCATCATTATTTCTTCCACTAGAGAGAGGTTCTTGGATTAAGGGAGGCGCTGTTTAGCACGCTCTGAGTACGAAAAGCGTGTGACATGGTGTGAGCTATATTAAACGATTAAATGAATCCTGCCGTTTCAAAAGCTCTGCCAAGTGGCTTATGGAGAGGCCAGTTTGAAATTGGCTTGTACGCTAATGAAGTAACCAGAGAGAGAGAGAGAGAGAGAGAGAGAGAGAGAGAGAGAGAGAGAGAGAGAGAGAGGGAGGGAGAGGAGAGCGATGCAAAGCGAGGAATCGCTCCAGATGGAATCGCCCATGCTGTCATCTTTTAGGCATGTTGCACTACGCAAGAAGCTGATAGGGGTAAAAAAATTCATGAGAATATTGTTAGTTAGGGACTCCTGACAAAAGGAGTTGTGCATTCATTGGCCTCTGTCGTCTGCATTGCCAACAACCTATTAGCATTAGCTAAAAAATGTGTTGAACGGTCAGTGCTCATCATGTCGGCAAGCATCTGAAGTACCCTCCAGCTTGATCTGCAGAATATAACCAGGGTTTAAAAGGTATCCGGTACTCTGTAGTGATTATGTCTGGCTTGCTGCTGCAAGGGCGAACTACGCGGAAAAGACTTAATCTCGGCTTGCTCATGGCCCTCGACCCCTACTGCATCGCGTTTCCCTGCGCATCTGAAAATGTCTCTCGCTCTTTAAATTGTTGCTTTTCTAGGAAGTAACCAGATTTTGATTATCGGATGGTTGAGCTTGATGCCACGTGGATGAACGTGGAGCCAGAATTGATACTTTTTTCTCTACGCTAACGAAGTAATCAATTTACTAGAGGGGTGAATTAGACATGCTCAATCACCTTCCTAGAGTAAGTAGATGCAGAATTACCGTATGCATAGGTGAGAGAAAATTCCCTTCCTAGTGGATTAATGACGGATTAATTTCCCTTAATTACTTCCTAATCTATGAGCAGATTGAATCTAATTTAGTTACTCAAACATTGTGTGGTAATAGGATGAAAATGACCAATCCCACATCATTACTAGTGTCGAGAAATTTGCGGTCTTGCCAAGAAAGCACCGGGCTTATGGCTGTGAGAGTTTGTGAGAGAACTCAACAAAAACTATATGAAGGAGTTAAACCATAGATGCCATGAAGACTAGGGTTTGGAAAGAAGTGCAATCAAAGAAGACCCACTCTTTCTCTCTTGCACTCACACACACAAAGAAAGAACACAAAAGAGAATGTCAAAACAACACAAAGATGAAAACATCAAGGCTCTGGTCATATCGTATCATGAGTAATATGAAAGGGTTAATAGATGAGTTAATGGCATTCAATCTTGGCTGACCAAATAGGCTACGAATTGTTCTTTGGAATTGCAATTTTGTGCTTACCATAATATATATATTTTGTCTAGTGATTGGGATTAATTGTGTGTACAAATCCTCTTGGTTCATAGCAAGATAACTACGCTTACGTCAAAAGAAAAGTTATAGTCTATGAGAGGTAGTATGATGGGATCCAATGATAGAAGTATTTCATTGAGCCTTTCTGGGCCAAAGAGAAACACTATACGTTGTTCAAAGTGTATTTTACGGCTAATCCATACGTTAATTCTAATAGATCGTACAGAGTGAAAGCGATAGAAATTATCATCATGTGGGTTATTCATCTAGGATAGTATGTGAGAAATGTAGATATGAGAGAAGTGAAGAGATGAGAAGTTTCCCTCCCAAGCCCTATTCTTGCCCGTAGGCAATAATGATACTGCAGGGAGAGATGTACCTGTAGCAAAGAGAACCTAGAATTTATAGAGAGGATGAATTACTAAGAATGAGAGAGATAGGTTTGGTTAAGGAGACGAGATTAGATATATATACATGCTGGATTAGAGATTAAAAAAAAAACAACAAGAAATCAAGAAAACATCAATGTAGAACACATCTTACTTGACAAACCCTTCGGCACCATTATTGATGGAGAGAGAAGAAGAGTGGAGAAATCCACTTTGATTGATACACCAAGTGCAAGACCTTCTTTGATTAGAGTTGATCTTCCAAGGTTAGCTTGTTGCAAGAATGGCTAGTCTTCTTCTAGGAGAAAGTGTAGGCTTAGGCTTATGTTAATGGCTAAGTACAATAAAGCATTACTACACACTCCCTCATGAATTAAGCTTAGGCTTATGTTAATGGCTAGTCTTCTTCTAGGAAAAAGTGTAGACTTAGGCTTATGTTAATGGCTAAGTACAATTAAGTATTACTACACACTCCCTCATGAATTCCTCTCATCAATGGATTGAATACTTGAGTTCTTTTCAAGGAAAAAGAGTTCCCCTTTTATAGATGAAAAGAATCCCCAAGGGTTTACACAAGAAGAGAAGAGCCAGTGTGAACACAAATTGGAAAAGTTGGAAATGAGTTGTCCCTGCATGATGTGGGCAGACTGGGGTCCAGTATTTTGATCATATCTCCTCAATCGTGGCTCCAAATAGAAAAGTAAAAATATGGGCAGAACTTCAGCTCATTACCTACGACTTCCTTTTTATATGCATTTTCCAATTCGGATTGGAACCTTGTGTAAAAAATTAATCAAAATAGGATTCATTTTTGGCAGCAAAAGTCTTCATGTGGTCCCCTTAGCTTAGACTTTCATTTGATTCAAAGGACACCTCATGCCATATGAAAGCATGACATTGCTCTTTGACAAATTTTTGTAATCATGCCACCTAGTGTCCCACTAGGATCTGATTCCCTCCTAGTAGCTATTTAAAAAGAAATATAAGAAAAATATGAAAAATACATAGAATATATATATATTGAAGTTTACCCTAGATATAGGATCTAGCTAGGGTGTGAGATGATAATGAGATAGTAGAAAGAAATAATCAATGCTTTTTGTCCCAAGTTAAAGAGGCGGAGCTATTGACGCTTTTTCCATAGTATTTTCTGATGGTAAAGTAAGAATAGGTGAGAAAAATAAATAGAGTGAGCTTTTCATTTATAGATTTTTTAATACTTTTGTGCCTTTTCTAATTGAGTGCTTAAACATTTAACATATGAGGGAACTATTGTGCGTTATGGAGTACTTACAAATTGTGTCTAATCTAAACTTTGTTGTGGCTTGCACAATTTATTATAGCAAAACAATAAGCACTTAGAGCCAACATCAAGAGATTCATTTTCCAAGCTAAAGTATCCAAGTTTTTTGAAGTGTTTTCATGTACCTTGTGTTGTCATCTTTGCTTGAATGACTCATTTTATGCATCTATGATGCCTATTGGGAGTGACAGCCAAAGTATGAATGGAAATGTTGAAATTGGCGACATTTTGATCAAATTTAGGCAAAGAAACAATGAAAGTATAAGGTCAGTCCATCATTTGGACAACCAAATTAAAGCCAATGCTCAAGCCCAATGATGTATTACATGTAAGGTCAAGAGATTCTTAATAACATATTGGATATTGAGTTTATTTAAATGTTTCATATTTCTTATATATATTTTGTGGATAAATGTATACCTAAGGCCATCACAAACACGGTTGCATTTCTAGTAGATTTATAGAAAATCATCAAAGCAATACACCATGAACTCAACAACAAAAATATGATGATCACAACCAAGAAATTGTGTCCCCATTTATCTCCACAATAATCATACGACTTACAATAAGCACCAAGAAATATGATATAGGTGGACACTTATGAATTCAGTAAGGTGATGAATCACGAAGGCCTATCGAAACCGGGGGGGGGGGAGTAGATCTTGATGAGTTCCTACAATCACATCTTATTGAGTTATGGGGAGTAGATCTTAATGAGTGCTTACAATCATGAGTTAATGAGTTATGGGAGTAGATCTTAATGAGTGCTTACAGCCACATGTTAGTTATGTTATGTTATACAATAAATTGTATTGTATATTACACACACATAAACAAAATTTCCTTATATGTTCCAAATGGACCAACTTAAACAAGTGAACAGCCAATGTACAATGAAAAGAAAGTAAAATAAAAACAATAACATATAAGAACCCATTGAAAAAATACATCCGAATAATATTTTCATATTTTCATAAGAAAAGGTAGATCTAATAAGCGTAAAAAATAACAAAACAACATCATGAAATGCACCTTAATGATTTTCTTAAATGAAAGGAATATTTTATAAATTAGCATATTAAGGAAAATTTCAATGAGTCAATACTTTACATCATGGGATTATACTCCTGAGAAGGCACTTCTTAATCCCTTGTTCTCTAAGGCCTATTTGAGCGAGCCAAAACCTTTGGGGAGTAGAGAAGAAACACACAATCCCTATGATGTGTTAGTACTTGTATGCAAAGAAAAAAAACAAAGCTATGCCATCGAATCTTTTCTACATACTAATTTTCCTCATGAGGGGAAGTACCATAGACTTTCTTCTCTAGGTATATAGAAAACACAAAAAATTCACCCTCTAGCATAAGGCAATGATGCAATGATGAAACACTACGATCATGCAAAGCCCGACCATTTGTAGCTAGAAAATGTTGGGTATGTGATCATCCTTATTAGTGAAAGTTTCTAGCAACCAACTAGAAGAAAGAACAAGACAAGTTAAGGATAATACATGTATGTGCATTCATGCGTGTGGTATACATGATTGGATATATAGGTTCTATGAAAGTATCTTAAAAAAGTAGAACTTTGCTCCAGTCCTCCTCGAAACAAAGCTCCAACCCCCTGGCTAAAGTTCTTTCCTATATGTGCCACTAACTCTATGATGCAACTCTACAAGGTAGGAAACAATTCCGATGAAAGACACTCTCCAACCTTGCTATTGTAGTGTGCCACACCACAACCCACATGCTTTTGATAAAACATTCCAATTGAAAGGTACACTATGTCTATGAAAACACTTTCTCTCTTGTGCAAGGATGTAACGTCCACCATCACACATGAGCATCCACCATCGAAGGGGATGCAACCCAATCTTGTTAGCATATTTTACCAGCTTACACAAGTGTTATGCAAGATACAAAGTCACTAAAATGTTTTCATCCACTAGACATACATATGTTATCTTTGTAATCCCTCTCATGTATGGTGTGGACAAATGATTTCAGACTAGGATAACATTATCTTCATTTGTGCATGTCATCCACTTTTCTATGCCACTACCATAATTCATATTTGTGATGGAGTAATGTCATCAGTGTCACCAACATGTATTAACAAAGCGTACACCCATCAAGAGATTAATGTATTTTTGGCCTACTGAAGGTTTATCAAACAAAGGTTCTATGACTAAATAGAGAGGATGGTTGTAAATGTACATGTAACCCAAGTAGCAAGCATACGCTTGCATGTTAGATGATTTAAGATTGATGTAGATGGTTCTACTGATCATAGTGTGTCAAAGTCTAGTGTTAGTCCTCCAAACGCAAGAGCCGCATGCATGTAATCATCCTTCTGCACTCTCTTCATGAAGTAATATTTTGGGCAAGCTTGAGGGTCCCTCGTCCTTAACATCCTTATCCTTTTGGGACCCATTGATCGCCCCTCTATGCGTGATGACTTTGTTTAAATTGTGACCAGTGTTCGGGAAAAAAACATATAAATTTTGTTTTCTTGAAATTGCCAGGAGGAAATTTTAGAAACTTAGATGTATTTTTCAAGCTTTTACACTAATTTTCTCTGTTTTGGGATGGAATTTTTCCTTTTCCCCTTGCTCTCAACAGAAATTGAAAAGGACATGATATTAAGTTTAGACACAAATTTCCCAAACACTTTGTGACATACGCTTGCTGAAGCAAAGCCACGCCGCAATCATGATTGGTGGGGAGTTTGAAACAGAGAGAGAGAGAGAGAGAGAGAGAGAGAGAGAGAGAGAGAGCAAACTTTGGAGCCTGAGAGCGGCAAGGGTTAACGTAAAGCTGCGGCAATAACTGATCACCTGTCAGACCCACACACTTCAAGGCAATATGGTGAGGCCACCATCGATAAAGCTGGCAGTGTTGCACCATACTTGCTACAGTCGCCAAACATGTATTGAAGCTCTGCGGCAATATTAGATTATAACATGTATTGAAGCTCAACTGCCATAACATGTATTGAAGCTCAACTGCAATATTAGATTATATCACTTGTTAAGCAAAGCTCTTTATGTGGTGATTGATCGATTCTTGTTGGTTAAAGTTGAACTACTGCATTGGACATTATGAAGCATTGCAGGGAGCCAAGAGACTGCGGGAGGCCGGAGAAGCTGTGTGTGTAGCGGCCTTCTTGCTACAACCAAGAGCCGGCAGCACACGACGCATGAAGATAACCCAAGTTGGCGGCAAGAGCTAGTTGCCTACAAGGGCACCATGGAAACCTTCCTCGTGGCCTGCTCTGCAACGCTTACAACTCCCACCCCTACACTCAGTGACTCTTGCCTGATCTCGGCTTGGGGGAGGCTGCAGCAAGGCTCGCTTCGTAGTTCCTGTCACATATTGTTGCATGCTAGCAAAAGGAGGCAGGGGCATATGAGGCGGCATGAGCTCACTGCCCGTCCGCGCGCGCGCGGACGGCCAGCGAGCTCATGCTACGAGAAAAATTTCATAAGAGCCTTGTCACGCTAACGTCTTGTAGTAGAAGCACATTGAACCACCATGTTCCCACAGCATGCGGTGAAGACACTTCATTAGCAATGGTTACGTTCTAAATCCGCAGTCGCAATGTGCTACCACCTTCCAACGAGGAGCTTGAGCGTCTACACAATGGAAGCACTGCAAAGATCTTGTCATAAGGTGGGCATAAACTCACATGGGGAGAGAAAAGTGCTCTCAACTTAGGCATGATCAGCTTGGATTTTGCAAGAAAATACTATGAATATGCTAAGAACTGCAAAAAAAGTTGTGATTTTGTTTGATGGAAAAAAACGCATGTTGACAAATGAGCATGTAGTCCGTCTACGCGCACGCGGATGGACTACGTACTCATCTTTCAACCTGTCTTTTGGAGTGACACAAACTGCACACAAAAAGGCACAATGGAGGATGAGCATGCAATCCGTCCGCGTGCGCGCAGACAAGCTGCGTGCTCATCTGTCATCAACGTGCATTTTTTCCATCAAATAAAATCACTCTATTTTTTGCAAATTAAACTACATTTTTTTCATATTCGTACTATTTTCATGCAAAATCCAAACAATAAATTCCTTTCATGCACACACTGGTAGAGTTATATACGTGATCACGACCCTAGTATGTTCTTCTAGTGATAGTAAAAAATGCTTTATGTTCCTTGTGCAATTTGAAATGTCGGCATGCAATTAGGGGCACTAAGAAGCATTGGAATGTTTGAAGTGAAGACAGCAATCAAGCAGGTTGCCCGCTTGTCCCACCACAACTTACAGCTGGCCATTCACTCCCACTTGTGTCTTCACTCGAGGGAATCAATGGTGCTACAAAAGGGCAAATTCAACACTATCATTATCGAGGATAAACAATTGCTAGTGAAATTTTTTGTTGACAATTCTCTGCACTTCATAAAAGCCAACTCTTGCAACTACATTAGTCCCTACGTGCAACAACAAAAAATCAATATTGATTTCACTCATTAAAAATGACTAGTTTGACTTTGCCAAATGATCAAGGGGGGTTATTTTAAAATCCAAAGTAGTCAGACACCTCAATGCACCACTAGGGGTGAACATCTCATATAAACAAAAAATTGACTAGGTGAGAACACTGGCAACAAAGGAGTCTCCAAGCTGGCACATTGTAGGACGACAACAACTACTATTGGAAGGATGTGGACTAGATGGTTGTGCAATATATGTGAATCTAATTGAAAGGCTATTTCTTAGAAGAGTTCTGTGGAATTTATAAGATAGATTTTTTAACTCTGCTCATCAAAGTGTGGAGGGTGAATTAGTTAGAACAGAAGTCTCTAAAAAGATAAACAACACTTGGGAGGTAAAATGGCCAAGCTCAATGACAATAATCACTTTGAAGGTGTTGTGGGGGGCTATATATTCCTAGTAGCAATGGGATTCTTGCCAAAGGGATTGGCACACACACTTGCTTTGGGTGCAAAGAAACCTTTTGGAGAATCCCTTGCACATGTTCAAAGACTACATTTCCTTGTAGTGCCAATAATCTAAAAGACATTGGCATGCCACTAGTTTTGATTGTGTATTGTAGATCTAAAAAGGTAAAAGAGTAAAAACATTGAATACATACACAATGGAATGGAACTCAAAGGACAAGAGGAATAGGCTATGATTTATTATCTATTCATACATATGAAAAGAGATGTATATTTATAGGACATGGAAACGTTTAAGCTTTGATTTTGTATTCTTTTTATGTACTATCCTACCTTATAAATTCTCATAATTTTAAAATTTGTATGATGGGGTGGTGTGCCCCTCCTAGCCCTCAAACATGGAATCATAACACACCAACAACAAACAAGAAATGTCAAAAAGATGCTAGAGTATTTGGAACTTATCCACCACAATATAGCTTCGATGGGTTAGTAGCACTCACAACAATTTTTTCATTCAATTGTTTATTTTCACCTCAAGGAAGGAAGAATTTAGGTATTCATTTTCAGTGAGTATCCCTTAAAGTTCCACCACCATGTGTCAATTGCAATGAAGTCCAAGGGCCCCTCCAAAAGAGAATCGATGTGTCTACAACTAGCTAGATAAGGCTTATCCTCATGCTCTTGCTTGTTTGTTTTGTTTACTACATCAACACTTGCACTCAAAAAGTTTTATGTAGATTATAACACAATGCACTTATCATTGGAAGCTTCTTGGAGTGAAAGCCTCTCAAAAAATGTTGCAATAGTAGGTTCTTGATAGGATTCTCGGCAAGTTATCCCCTTGGAGGGGAAGCCTTTAAAAAAAATGTTTTAATGGTGGGTCCTTGATAGGATTCTCACTAACATAGCTAATCAGAATTGTTATAAATGGCCTTTACATGTTGGCTTTAGGATCTTGCAATCAATTCTTATTCCCTACTTTCTATACTTTCTCGTATTGGTTGACTAGTTTGATAGAATGCTTCAAAAATTCACTTATGTCAAAATTTCTTTGGAATACTATGAGGGATGCATCAACAATGGTTGCATGGGATAAATTGACACCACCTTATGCTATGGGAGGATTGAATATTTTGAATATAAAAGCACATGCAATGGCAAGGAGGGCTACTCTCATCAAACATGGTTTGCATACCAATACCAATTGGACTATTTTTTTGGAAAGTGATGGATGATTTAGTCGTTTACTCTCATGGTACTTAGTTGTTGTCTACTTGGGATAAAGTTTTCAATGTTGCACCTATCAAAACTTGTTTTGATGATCAAATATGCTTTTTATGAGGCAATTGAAATTGGGCTTTGACTTCAGGATTCCATGGAAAAGAGTATACATGCTCTGCACATATTGTCAACTCCAATGAGGAAGATAGACTCAAGAACTAGGTGCTTCTATGCACAACTCTCAAGTAGTTTACAATTTTACCAACAAGTACTTAATTTGAACACTAGTGAACTCAGATTCTAATAAATTATGTAATATGGTTGATTCATAATCAATTTATGCTAGTTATTGAAGAGTTTTTTGGTAGATATATGCTAACCTTAATGTTATGAATCTTGTAAAAAAGGCTTCACTACTGGAAAATGTATCATATGTGCTTGGTTGCAGGTTGTTAGACATGTTTTTTGGTAGTATATATTTATTACACAATGGTGGAAATGGGTAGAATTTTAGTGGTAGGATGCTTAGGGTGTAAAGAGCCACAAGGCAATAGAGAGAAAAGACCTTACTTCTCTTCATGTGTAACAAGGTTAAGCCTAACATAAGAATTTAAAAACAAGATGTACAGGAAGTCCCATTCCTTAAGCACAGAAAATTTTGCATACCTTTATCTCTTCTCCTCTACGGCATGTCCTATTGGATTTATTGAATATCAATACCTAAATTTGTTTTGGAGATTCTCCTGATATCATAAAAGGAGAGCATCCTCATGCAACAAGGTGGAAATTTTCTTTGGTCTAATCATTTCAGAAAAGACAATGTTTAGATAGTGTACATGTAAAGCTCAAAACTAGAAAAGATATAAATTTCTTGGAAAAACTCTAAATCAAAAGCTTACAAAAAACACACACTCTACATGTACTAGTTTTAACACATGAAAGCCTCTAGTGCTCAAGGAGTTTCCAAGCTCTATTATAAAGAGTATGGATATACTATTTCTCCTATGCAGGTTTGCGAAGTTTTTGAAGAAAAGTTTCTCTTGAGCAACACCTTTAATTTGCATTAGGAGCGTTTTGTTTAATTTGCATCAGGAGTGTTTTTTTTTTTTTCTTGAGCAACACCTTTAATTTGCATCAGGAGCGGTTTGCATTGCCTTTATTTTTCTTTTCTCAAGCATTGTCTTTAGTATGCAACAACAATGTTTTTGTTGTATAAAGGATTTGTTTGTGTTCAGGACTATTAGAAAATAACCTAAGCTAAGTTACAACTTTTGAAATTCACCTATAAAACCTAAATTTGAAGGCAAAGGATCGTGTAACGGCGGCAAGTACTTGAGTTTCACCTATATCTAAATTCTAAATTTGAAGGCACAAAAACCTACAAAGCCTGTAGAAATTTAGTGCAAAAAACTTCAAATATAAGCAACTCACCTCTAAAACTTCTCATATTCAGATTTTCAAAGTTTGTGATAAAGAGGATTGTACGTGTATTTTGTCATCCAAAGGAGCTAGCTTGATTGGTTTAATACTCAATTTTTGTGACACGGATCATGGGTTTGAGTGCGGTGAGGCAACCCTATACACTCATAAGGTCGTTTGGTTCGATTTGCACGAGATTTGTGTGATTGGAATAGAAAAAAGGATTGTGTATCGGTCAGTGCTTGAAAAAACTTAGGTTTAGTGTAATCCCAACTACAATTTTTAGTTTTACCTCTAAATTATAAATTTGAAGAATAGAAAATATGCAAAGCCTAGAGAAACTTAGTGTAAAAACCTTCAATTTACCTCTAAAGTTTCTCATGTCCAGGAGCATCATTAACAAAGAAGGTGATTTAGAGTAATCCCATATGCAAAATTTTCAAGTTTGTGGTAAAGAGGATTGTGTATCCTCAATAAAACCCAAGTTTAGTGTGATCCCAACTAAAACTTTTTTAAGTTTACCTCTAAATTCTAAATTTAAGGGCAAGAAAAGCTAAAGGTTTGAAGTTTTGTTTGTGGCGCTCGACCATAGTGAGGAAGGGACAACTCACATCGAGGCGAGGTGAGCACACCTTTGTTTGTCTTCATTGTTAACCATGTTCCCACAGTTTAACCATATTCCTACATACGAGAAATTTAAGAGCGACTTTAAAGGTTTTTATACTAAATATATTTCTCTAGGCTTTGTAGGTTTACTCATCTTTAAATTTAGAATTTAAAGGTAGACCTAAAAAAATTTACACTAAATTGATTTCTTTGCTAACCACTCTTTGAGGTATGATAAATATTAGAGGTAAAATGAAAGTTTCTACACTAAATTTCTCTAGGTTTTGTCTCTCTACTGCTATGGGAGCAAGATCTTGGTGGGAGATTTATGTGTGTGTGTGTGTGTGTGTCTCCGCACACGTGTGCAATACTGCTCGGTCTCTCTTTGCCTCTCTCCCTTTCTCTCTATCTCCGTGACTTGGTAACACAAGTGCTCTCGCCATCTCTTTCTCTCTGGAGTACTTCCAACAATGCTTTGAAAAAACCTAGGTTTGGTGTACAATCCCAGATACAAATTTTAGGATTTACAACTAACTTTTAAATTTAAAGGTGAAGAAACCTACAAAATTTTAGAGTTTGTTTTGTAAAACCTTTTGATATATTCATTTTACCTATTTCCCTAATGCTTGTGCGACTCGCCCCAATGTGAGTCAATGTGGTCAGTTTATCTATTGCCCGATGCTTGAAAAAAACCTAGGTTTAATATACAATCCCACATACAAATTTTAAGATTTAACACTAAATTCTTACTTTGAAGGTGAGAAAACCCACAAAATTTAGAGAGTTCTTTTTGTAAAAACCTTTCAATATTGTCAATTTACCTTTTGCCTTGATTCTTGTACAAATCGCCACGATGCAAGTCGATATAGTCACTTTGTCGATATAGTCAATTTATGTATTGTTGCGATACTTGTATGAATCTCCTCGATGCAAATTGTCCCTTCTCAGCTAACGGTTAGCTGTCACAAATCATCGACTATCATGGAACATGGCTTTGAACCTTTGTCTTTGCTACCTGTGGGAGCAAGATCTTGGTGGGAGATTTTTGCCCCTCTCTCTCTCTCTCTCTCTCTCTCTCTCTCTCTCTCTCTCTCCCCTGGTGAGAGCACTACTACTTAGACCCTGTTTGTCTCTTTGCCTCTCTCTAACTTTGTGCAGTGGAAACATAAGTGCTTTTGCCCTCTCTTTCTCTCTTGAATACTTTCAGCAGTGTTTGAAAAAAACCTAAATTTAGTGTAATTCCACTGACAAATTCAGAGATTTACTACTAGGTTTTGAATTTGAAGATGAGAAAACATACAAAATTTAAAGAAATTTAGTGTAAAAACCTTTCAATATAGTGAATTTTCCTTTTGTCCCAATGCTAGTGTGAATCAACCCAATGTGAGTCATCCTTTCTCGGCTTCGGTTGACCACCATGAATGATCAGATGGCGTACTTGAACCTTTCTCTCTTGAATACTTTCAGCAGTGTTTGAAAAAAACCTAAATTTAGTGTAATTCCACTGACAAATTCAGAGATTTACTACTAGGTTTTGAATTTGAAGATGAGGAAACATACAAAATTTAAAGAAATTTAGTGTAAAAACCTTTCAATATAGTGAATTTTCCTTTTGTCCCAATGCTAGTGTGAATCAACCCAATGTGAGTCATCCTTTCTCGGCTTCGATTGACCACCATGAATGATCAGATGGCGTACTTGAACCTTTCTCTCTGCTGCAAGATCTTGGCTCTCTCTCTCTCTCTCTCTCTCTCTCTCTCTCTCTCTCTCTCTCTCCTCTTCCTGGTGAGAGCACTACTATGGTCAGCCTCCCTTTGTCTCTTTGCCTCTCTACCTCTCTCTATCTTTGTGCACTTGCAACACAAAGTTCTCTCACCATCTCTTTCTCACTCGAGTACTTCCAATAGTGCCTGAAAAAACCCTAGGTCTAGTGTAATTCAACCTACAAAAATTCAACATTTACCCTGCTAAATTTGAAATTTGAAGGGGACAAAACCTACAAAACTTACAGAAATTTAGTGTTAAAACCTTTCAATATAGTCAATTCAACTATGGCCCCAATTCTTGTGCTAATCATCCTAGTACCCCGATGGTGCTAAATTTTAAATTTGAAGGTGAGAAAACCTACAAAATTTAGTGTAAAAGCCTTTCAATATAGTCAATCTAACTATTTCCAAGCTGCTTTGATGCTTGTGCTAATCACCCTGAGTTGCAAAACCTACAAAATTTAGAGAAATTTAGTGTTAACACCTTTCAATATAGTCAATTTAACTATGGCCCCAATTCTTGTGCTGTGCTAATCATCCTAGTACCCCGATGGTGCTAAATTTTAAATTTGAAGGTGAGAAAACCTACAAAATTTAGTGTAAAAGCCTTTCAATATAGTCAATCTAACTATTTCCAAGCTGCTTTGATGCTTGTGCTAATCACCCTGAGTTGCCGCTATATTACTCTAAATTTCAACGTGAAAAAACCTACAAAATTCAGTATAACAACCTTAAATATAGGCAATTCAGCTATTTTCTCAATGCTTGTCCTAATCACTCTTGTGGGAGTCATCCCTTTTTGGTTAGCCGCCATGAACCATGGGCTATCATTGAATGCAACTTTGAACCTTTCTCTTTACTGTCTATGTGAGCAAGATTTTGGCGGGAGTTTTTCGCCCCTCTCTCTCTCTCTCTCAGCGAGAGCACTACATCTTAGCCTCTCTTCCTCTCTTTGACTTCATGTACCAGCAACACAAGTGCTCTCGCTCTCTCTTTCTCTCTTGTGTGAAAACCTTTCAATATAGTCAAATTACCTATAAAATTTCTTATATGCAGGTTTTTGAAGTTTTTGGGTAAAATGATTCCAAGCTCTCGCTCTCTATTTCTCTCTTTCTTTCTTGTGTAAAATCCTTCAAAAAATTACCAAAATACCCCTCTAATTTGTCAAAATTCCCAAAATACCCTAACATCTATTTTGGTTAAATTGTTAAAGATTTTCTAATATTTATTCCATTTTGACATTTGAGATCCGTTTTTGAGTGCTTAGCATGTAATTAGGTCTAAAAATAATGAAGCAAATAATCTGCAAAGAATACATAATACTCAAATTCTAGTTTTAGCATTTTGTATTGAAACGCTACAAAAAAAATTGTCTTTGGAGAGAGTTAATCTCACAACCAGGGGAATATTGGAGAATTTGAAGGGCATTTGGGAATTTATGGAAACATGGTATTTTGGGAATTATTGAAATTGGAGGGATATTTTGGGAATTTTCACAAATTAGAGGGGTATTTTGGTAATTTTCCCCAAAAACATTCAATATAGTCAATTTATAGGCCCTTGAGAAAAGAACTTTCGAGCGTCAAAGCCTAGTGTCCCAGTCACTCTCTCTATCGAGTCTCCCCCTCTCTGTTTTTTGTGCGCGAGCAGAGCTATTGATCCCTCTAGGAGTGCATGGTCCAGGGCGTCTCTCTCTCTCTCTCTCTCTCTCTCTCTCTCTCTCTCTCTCACACACACACACACACACACACACACACACACACACACACACACACACAGACGGACACACACACACAGACTAACACACACACATAGCTGACTCTCCATGCATCACTCGAGGCTTGACTCTCCTTGAGCTATGCGCCACTGAGCGTGCAGATTGCAGTCATACATCTCTCTCTCTCTCTCTCAACACACATACACAGACACACACACACACTGTCAGAGTCAGAGGCCTGCAAGAAGTTGATGTGGGGTGAAAAGGCTACACTGTTGCTGAGTCGGAGCAAGACTTCTCTCTCTCTCTCTCTCTCTCTCTCTCTCTCTCTCTCTCTCTCTCTCTCTCTCTCTCTCTCTCTCTCTCTAGACTCTCACACTCATACACATAGATAGTATTCTCACAGTACACACACGACAAAGGAACGAAACACTGAAGACCCTGAGAGGCTTGGAGGATTCAATACGTGGATGGTCTCTCCTTCCTAAAACATTTCAAGCTCCATTATATATGTAATAGAAGGGTTATAAATATAATCAATATGTCCCACTACCATTATCTTTTTTTTTAAACAAGAGCTCCACGACCTTTTCTTTCATTATTTAGAGAGTCTCGTCTTTGTTTTCCATGATTTTTATTCTTCATTCGAGGAGAACCCAAAACATAGTGAATACGAGTATGGCTAACTGCCTTTGGCGGCCTCTCGAAGGCGGTCTCTCTCTCTCTCTCTCTTTCTCTCTCCCTCTTTATCGCATTCACATGAGCTTCTCTCATTTTTGGAATTTAGCCTTCATCTTGTAGACTTTGACACGTGTAAAGGGCACTCCCTCTATCATTCTAGAATACACTATAGATTAACAAGCTCACGCAGCCCACCTCCGACGGGTCTCACTCGCTCTTAACACCTTGGAGCTCCTTGGCCCTACCCAATTTGGGCATATCCCGCAATCAATGCATTCCAATGGATGACATCGTAAAGAGGAAGCTCCTCAAGTACCTTTTTTGCTTTATGAGGCAATGCCAAACACGACGTTTTCTTTCAACAACCACTGACTAACAATATCATCGTGAATCTTTTTGCCATATTGACACCTTAAGTCACACAAACTTGCTCTTTTCCCATCCATTTGACACAAAAATGCATATTGCTTGTGCAGAAGATTCACCTGTGGCACATAAGGAAAATGCCACAAAATGGGTAAAATGCCCACCAAAATGCAATCATGCATGACCAATCAAGAGATGCTAGCGCTATGAACCCAGCCATTCATGCCCAAAGCCTAAAGAGGAGGATATTGCAATGCAACAAATCGTGCTTGCAGAAGACATGGTTGATGGCAACATGGATTGCAATGGAGGAACTACACCTTGGATGGGGAATAGAGGAGGCTGCCGATAGAGTGGCAGACTAAGCACAACCCATAGGTGGATAGGAAAGGTGGCATTTTTGCCATCTACAAACCTCAACCAAATGCAGTCTCACCATTTGATGCAATCCAAAGAGTAAGGGCAACTAGCTGCACTCTTGAAGTCGTCATTGAGGGAAGACTTAGAGATGAAGCCCAACAAAAAGACCGAAGGTGCCAAGTTACTATTGCGGGCAAGCTGGTCAGCTACATATGGTTGATCAGTTGCCGCTAGGTATGCTGTTTCCGCTTGCAAAGGCCGAAGAGTTACCAACTAAGAGACCAAGAATAGACAGTGAGGAGCTCTAACAACCAAGGTGGTGGCAGGGAGTTGTCCCCTACAGAATTCAAGGCGACCTACAATAGCAGGTTAATGAGTTGACAAGGATTCCATCATGGAGCTCGCAATCGGGAACGAAGCTACAACAATCATGAGGTTCATAGAGGAGAAGGAAGCTAGAAGTTGCCCTTTGTGGTGTTGAATGTCTTTCGTGTATAACTAAGAAGAGAGAGAAGGATGTCGATAGTAACGACTTCTTGTGATGTAACCGGATGATTCATCATGTCCTCCTAGAGGCACCAAAGGCTCTTCAACTTCACCTCGCTCGCATGCCGGCCTCCCCCCTCTGATAGTGTGTACTTTGGTGTATGTGTGTGTATGAATGGGTGTGAGTGTAATTGTGTATGTAAGAAAGAGAGTGTCTTTTTTGTAAATAGAGCATGGAAAATGAAGAGTCAAGGACTCAAGAGGTGTAGAGAGAGAAACGAGTTGAGCTTGGCAAGTGCGCAATGTTTGAGAAACAACATTTTTCCAAACATAAAAAATTCCTTTTCTTGAATTTTCCAAGAGGAGTTTATAGAAATTTTGGATTTTTACACTATTTTTCTCTATTTTGGAGCAAAATTCTACCTTTTCCCTTGCTCTCAATGGACGTTTTTGAAATTGAAATGGGCCTCACCTTAATATTGTGTTGTTTTTTATTTCAAATATGCCGATTGAGGGCAAGGGTTAAAGGAGAAATTCCACCCCAAAATAGAGAAAAATAGTGTAAAAATTAAAAAAATAAACTAATTTTTTAACATTTCCTCCTCGCAAATTTTGTGTTTGGAAAAACGGTAGAACTAGAGAGAGAGAGAGAGAGAGAGAGAGAGAGAGAGAGAGAGAGAGAGAGAGACAGAGAGAGAGATGTGCATCGTTGAAGGCTATGAGAGAGGGTACGTGCGATGAGAGAGGTGGACCGGTGGGTGCGTGCAAGAGGGTCCGATGTCCACCAGGTGCAGCCCGACATACTCTGGATGTTGTACATTCTCTCTCTCTCTCTCTCTCTCTCTCTCTCTCTCTCTCTCTCTCTCTCTCTCTCTCTCTCTCTCTCGCTCTCTCTCTCTCACACACACACACACATGGCCTATGCAGAATCCAAATAGTAATCCGACTCTCTCTCTCTCTCTCTCTAAGCCCCCCTCCCCCTCTAATATCTCTTGCCACACCATCGTGAGTTATCTTCCACTGCCACTTGGCCTGCCTGAAAACTGTTGTCCCTTATAGAGTAATATAGATGATGGATTTCTTCGCCACATGCTTTTAAGGTGGAAGCATGGCTTCCCAAAAATAATTAAGAGCTTCCTTGGCTATCTGTTATTGAGTCCATCCATGAAAATGGTTTTTGGAGAGAAACTCTTGAGGTTCGCTCCCATAGCACCCACACTTGAACAATAGCCAAGCTTCATGGCCCTACTTCTTTTGATGAGCATATCATGCAACCAATACAAAGTTCAAGAAATGTTTCACCCTCTTCACCTACTCTACTTTAGTAGCTACAATAAAAATATCCTCCCCTACGAACACTTTAATCGCTTCAAAGATCTCTATTTTGTACCCAACAAATAAGTCACAAATATAGAATGCACCTTTGACCAACATCATAGGCATCGATACTGGTTGGTTGGCAACAATTTCTCATCAACACTGGTTGTGGTGCCCCTTGTCCACCCTTGATCACTTACATCACATAGTCTCATGACAATTGCGCTTTCATCACTTAACACAAAGCTGCCTTCACCACCCCCTCTTGTAGTAGCTAGAGGGCACGTCTGCAACATGCCAACAATCACATGGTGGTCATGGTCTGGATCATTTAGCATTCCATCATTTTCCATGTATGGCTACACTTGCACACATTGCACCTTGTGGAGGTGTCAAGGTTTGCTTATGGGGCTGAAAGAGCAAGCTCCTTCATGTTTGTCTACTCACTTCTCCCTCCCACTGCCTAGACCCAACATTCTTTTTGCAAGCCGATCATAGTGTCATCATCCACTGCAATCACCTCTATTGTTCATTGATGACCAATAGAGGTGATTGATGAGGAGTCATTGATGATTCCTCATACAGCCAACTATTGCAGGCATCAATGCTTCTACATGGCAGGCTCATGTCTCCCTCTCTCTTGGACGCTTGGGTTGGATGTTCATCTTGTAGCTATTCATCTCTTGTCTCCTCAAGTCCTCCCTCACACTGTCCCATGTCGGCTCCCCCCTCTGATCCCTCACACAACGTGCTTGACAAAGGTCAGCCTCTAGTACTTTGTAGTGAGTCACTGTGATGAGTTGTCAGAGAGACCTTCCTTGGGCAAAAAGATTTTTGTAAAGCGAGAGTTGAAAGACATAGGAGTTGTTGAGGCCAAGTTTTAACGCGAAAATTAGGGCAAGAGATACAAGAGGTAACCGAAGTTCATGAATGGGTTTGCTTAAACTCAAAGAGAGAGAGAGAGAGAGAGAGAGAGAGAGAGAGAGAGAGAGAGAGAGAGAGAGAGAGAGAGAGAGAGAGAGAGAGAGAGAGAGAGAGAGAGAGAGAGAGAGAGAGAGAGAGAGAGAGAGAGAGAGAGAGAGTTGTGTCAGGTAGCTCTCGTGACTCAAAGATGTACCGAGGCTACTCAATTACGTGATTGCGATTGCAATTGGCCATGGCATCCATTGTGCCACTTCGCAACTCAAGGCTAGTGTCGCTACCATGGAAACTACCCTGTGTGAGCATGCCTCGGTCAATTGATGGCCCAAGGGGCACTAAGCTAATGATGCCTTAAAAATCAAGATATGCAAGAATGCCAATCACCTTCTCGCCTCAGAAAATTGATGGCCATCCTATTGTGTCAGCGATTTCACATGAGGTGCACATGGCAGCCAATTCTTCCCATGAGCCATGCAAATCAAGTTCCAACCCGAGCATGACATGATTGTGGGATCTTTAGCTTCCCCCTCGTCTCTTCAACTTCCCCCTTCCTTGACGCCGGCCTCCCAAGATGCTCGTCATGAATCCACAACAGCATCTCCCTTCCACTACAAGATACATCGAGCTTTTTCACTCAAACTCTCCTCTTATGCAATGTGGTAGGCTTGAAAAAGGGCTCTTTCTTTAATTACATAGCAAAATAGATAGGTGCAAGAATGCACTCAGTTTGTCCTACCAAGTTTTCATGGGGCCTCAAAACTCTAAGGATTTGAAGCACTTTCATGGGCCCTCAAAACTCTTAAGGATTTGATGCTTTGATTCCAAATCCACATCACAATAAGCACTACAATACTAAGTATCAATAGATGATCATCAGGTAAAAACCCTACTAGTAGATGGATAGCGCAAGAATCATCAAATTAAGGCTCACATAAGCCATACATAGGCACAACAAAATTTGCACAACATGAAACGTAATGACCAGCAAGTACAAATCTCATAAGTAGATGGTGTTCCAAAACACCCGTTTGAGCTTGCTGCTATTCAGCATAGCTCAAGCACTTGTGAACTTGGTGACATCCTTGGCATCCTCATAGATAAAAGCATGTTTTGCAAGCTCTCCATGCAAGGTAAGTTGCATGATAATCTCTATCTCACAGTTGGTGATGTTGGGATTCTTACTGTAGAGTCCGTGCAGGTAATCATTACTTCTTGTGCAAACTTCAATATTGACACTAAAGGAGCCCATGATTGCCATGTCGTTAGAGGAGATACCAATCTCTAGATGCATGTGCTTTATAACCTTGAATAAGTAGATGTAGATTTTGTTGATGAACTCTCTTCTCTTCGCCTTCTTCTTCTTCTTCTTCTTGTCACCTTCCTTGGTTGTGCAAGCTTCTTCTCACCTACAAGCTTCTTCCTTGGACGTTTTTTGCCAGCCATCACATAAACACTTTTCTCTGCCTTGGCAATAGGTGCTATAGAATTTTCCTTGGCTCCACCCAAATCCTTTTGCTCTGCTTGCGCAGCATCCTTTAGTTTTCCTTGGGAATATATTAATGAGATAACTACCTCTCATGGCATCTATTTCCTACGACACCCACCCAGCGAGAGCCATGGTCCATGGAGTGCACCTGCAGCTTGGCATTTTCCATTAGAATGCAGGTATATTGTAGCTCACCTCCCACATGCGAGAGAGAGAGATAGAGAGAGAGAGAGAGAGAGAGAGAGAGAGAGAGAGAGAGAGAGAGGAGCACAGGTAGTTGGGAGCCCAGGCCAAGTGGAGAAGTGGAACCCGAGCATAACATGAAGATTGTCAAGACTCAGTCGTCATTGTTAGCTCATGAAAATGAGATTTTGGCTAGCTAGTTGGGCGGCACAATAATGTGTGTGTGTGTGTGTGTGTGTGTGTGTGTGTGTGTGTGTGTGTGTGTGTGTGTGAGAGAGAGAGAGAGAGAGAGAGAGAGAGAGAGAGAGAGAGAGAGAGAGAGAGAGAGAATCTATGGATCTCAAGGAAACAGTGTTGTAGTCATGCTCAGTACAATAGAGAGATAGAGAGAGGGATGGGAGGGGGGGGGGGGGGGGGGGGGGGGCTATCTCAATGTTGACGTTGCAAGTACATAATTTTTTTCTCTATCTATCTATCTATCTCGCTCTCTGGAGACTGTGTTTGTAGCCTCTCTCTCTCTCTCTCCAATTGTCATTGCCATGGCCTCTCTCTCTACAATCGCCAGATAGAGATAGATAGATAGAGAGAATATCTGCTTGCAACGTCAACACTGAGATAGCCCCCCTCCCCCCCCCCCTCTCTCTCTCTCTCTCTCTCTCTCTCTCTATATATATATATATATATATATATATATATATATATATATATATAGATATATATATATATATATATATATAGATAGATAGATAGATAGATAGATAGATATATATATGTATTGTGAGTACGACTACAGCACTATTTCCTTGAGATCTATAGCCTCTCTCTCTCTCTCTCTCTCTCTCTCTCTCTCTCTCTCTCTCTCTCTCCAACAATGACTGCCATGGCCTCTCTCTCTATCTCTCGTCGCTTTTACTGCCACTGCAACCATTGTATTGCGCGTGGCTACCAATTATTTTCCTGTTCACATTCCCTTGCAAGCCCCTTGCCTATTCGCCTCCCATAAAATCCTATAAGCTCCCGACGTCCAGAGAGTGCCTAAATAGCGACTACTACTGCAAGCTGCTCGCCTCTGGAGTCTCCAAGCTGGTGTGACCTAGCCTGCCTGAAAACTGTTATCCCTTATAGAGTTATATAGATTGGTTAGTCTTTATAAAAAGAAGCTATAATACTATTAAAAAAAGTGAGTAATAATAAGGGGATTTCGGATCGTGTTATCTTCACCTTGCTAAAATGAAACACTTCTAGTGTGATCAAAGCATAGGAAAATGCAGCTAATATCACTAGCACAAAGCGAGACACTATCACCAATAACCTACGGATACTTATTTACCCATTGTTCAAATGCAAGTTTTTGTCTCACTCTATCTTTGGCCCCTTTAGACTACTCCTGCTACATTTAATCTTTTCGCATCTTTCTCTTCTCCTTCTCCCTTTTGCGCGCGTGCGCGCACACACACACACACACAGAGAAAGAGATTACGTAAAAGCACATCACTAAAGAGACATATTTCAAACCAAAAAAAAAATTAGTTTACATTATTGCCAAAAAGGCTCAAGAATATATCTGCATAGCACTTTTAGTCGTGCTATTTTAACATGATCAAGATATTGAGCTAGAGCTCTACAAACTTCTCTTAAATCTATTTTTTGAACCCAGCTCAAGTAAATCTTGTAATGACGAATCAGCCCAAGCTCTTGCTTTAAGAGCATGAGCCTAAGATTGGGAAAAAAATAGGGATCAAGCAACTTGATGTAAATTGTGTCCAACTCTTCATCTATATATGACCCCAACCAATGTAGTTTTTCTCGATCACTTTCCATGCTGATTGCCATCCCCATTTAGCAGGTAACAAAATTTCTTCAAGGGCATCAACAATAAAAAAATTTACACTTGGAAAAATATTCACAATTTTGTGGGCCATTTAATTGGCTGCAAGAAAAGAGGGCAACATTAGTACTCAAAGCTTACAATTATAGAGAGAGAGAGAGAGAGAGAGAGAGAGAGAGAGAGAGAGAGAGAGAGAGATGATCAACATGGCCACTTGTTAAAAGTGCACTTAAAATGTGTAATTGCAATACGAACACTTCAATTACTAATCATCATGCCAAAATAGAGCTGCATTGCCAAAAAGTGTCAAGAGATTCATTAAGTCAAAGTCTTTACAACAACCTCAATGTTTTTGTTTACAACGACTCATATTCTATTGTGTAATTAGACGGCTAAGGATCACTCCAATATATGCCATTGATAAGCTTCACAATTAATTTCAAAACTTCAAACTCTTCATCTGAAATATAAGATTTATGATTGTGATATATCTTTCACAACAACTGAATGTCTCAACCACAAACATTGACATAATAAATATCAACCATATGTAGTTCTTGTAGAACTCTTATCAATTTTATTTCACTCAATATTTGTGACACTTTGCATAGTGAAATGCTTTAAGCGTCCACAATTTCCATACCATCCATCTTCATATGAATGCACCCAATGATGCCACCAACACCATATACCATTTCCTTGACAAATGTACTCTTCCTTAACTATCAAATAGATTAGCATCTTTATATGTATTGGAAGAGTATCCAATACATCATGACCCATTTAACCTACATTAGCAATTAGCAAAGTTTTCTCTCTCTCTCTCTCTCTCTCTCTCTCTCTCTCTCTCTCTCTCTCTCTCACACACACACACACACACACACACACACACACACATTAACCTATGTAGTAGATAAAAACCCACTTCAATAAACCAACAATAAGTTAAAAAAATATGGAATGCATAGACAATGGATCAAAGTGTTCGATCATCTAGAGTTTGAGCCTAGACACTACTTGAAACTCTCAAGATCCAAGGTCCAACACGTCGAACACTGTGACCGAGGCGTTGAGGTGAGTCCTCCAAAGAATAGATTCTAAACATCCATTCATTCACTCCATAGGGACTGTATGAAAAGTTGCAATTGAGAGTCCGTTGCATACCTAAATCTCGTACAATGATTCGTATATCATCTGTATCAAACTCTATGTGATAATAATCTACAGCATTTCTAAAATATCGTGCTTCATATAATGCCAAGACAGAATGTCTGCAATAATATTGAAGCCTGCAATGAAGATAACAACCAATCATTCAGGCATAAAAAGTAACAACACATTTAGCGTCACATGGATTCAAGTTCAAGCTATATGCACTAAAGGATCTCAAAATCCTTGATAATATGAACAATATCCTCAGCAAGTGCATGACCCCTCCACAATGGAGGATCTAGGAAAAAATGTCACATGTGTAAATATACAAAATAAAGACCACAAAGTTCTCATTCATGGTAAAAGTAAGTATCAAAGATTAGATTTTACATACCTCTAATATAAGAAGGCACATCATTGAGGGTGTACGAAACCATGATGTATCATGCCATTCTTTATCTGCTCTAACAACGGAGATTTGGAAGTTTAAGAGCAAAGATGAAATAGAATAAAGAAGACTTTGATGATCATACTATAGAGAATAGAGTCCTTCTTTCTTTTGTTTAAGTAAAGGATTTTAGAGAGAGAGGAATGAATCAATCTAAAAGACTTTGAAATTTCACAACTTCACAAAGATGCTTTGAATATTTTGAATGTAGCAGAAACAATACAAAAGAGTTATTCAAAGTGTAGCCTTCAAGAGACCACGTTAGGGATTCTATAAGTCCAAGGATCTATGTTGTATACATTTTGTAAGATGCGGGGGGTGGTTTCAGCTTGAGTAAATATCCTCAATCGATATGGTATAGTGCGGACTCTAGCAACCCCTACCTGTTGTGCATTGACTGGCCCCTCGTCACTCACAAACCAAATATTAACTTGAATTTGACGATGCTCGTGGTCTGAAGAAAAGGCACCATGGTAGTATCCAAGAATTTCCATGGACATATCTCTACCTAAGTATAGCATTTCATAAACACCTACCATGATAAATCCTTGATGGCAGTGATCTTTGCAAAGGCATCCATGAATTATGTAGAGCAATAAAAGCTTAAAACTACCAATGTACCATATAAAAACTCTTACAATATAATATGACTTGTATCAAATAAGATCACCAAAAACATAGCAGGAACTCTTCCCCTCCATTGCGGTGGATCTTCAACAAAGTAAATCAATGTATAAGACAACCTTTTCAAGAAAAGAATAGGCCAAGTTAATGCACTAAATTAAAAAACAAGATAAATACCTTGAATGAATTTAGTGATGTGACCCACTACATAGGATGCACGGTGTCAAGGATCCATTTGTGGCCAATACTTTGATCTAAGAGATATCAGTAAAATTTAATATCAACTGTGTCTAACTTTAAGTGAGAGCCACAATGTCATTTTGTACTAATTGTTATGAGTTCACTAGTTGTAATACTACTTTGAATACAGTGTTTAAAGTGTAGTAACACTCCGCTTGAGTGTTTTCAGTATTGACAAAAATCCTCATAGTAGTTGCACTTCACACGCGTGACATTGCAACATACAATTGTCCGTGAGAAAAGATCGATGATGCAAGATATAGATTGAGAATTCCCAATGTTGGCCCTTGTGCTTTGTTAATAGTCATCCCAAAAGTAAGCCTGAATGGAAACTGACGATGCTTCATTTGGAATGGAAGCCCCTGATGGTTCCCAATAATAAAGTCAATCCTTGGAATAAAAACTATCTCCAATATTCGATCGTGTAATTATCTCTACCTCAATTACCTCATGATGAAATTGCTTGCACATCAATCTGGTTCCGTTGCATAATCTACGTTGTCAGGATTTTTTTGGAGCAAGGGATTGCGCATATGTACATACACATGCATGGTGCATCGAATAAAGGATTGCCCATTTTCTAGAGCCAGGTGGTTATGTGGGGCCCACATATGTACAAGTAGGACAGCATGTACATAGTGCATCGATTTTCACTATCACCAGTACCAGTATGTTTTTTCTACAATAATGAGGAGTTTATAGCGCGTAAAACTTCTCGAGGAAGCTATCCGCGGGCCGACGACATGAGGTAAGCAGGTGCATCAGATGGCATCGAGTGGCGTCAGGAGGCCGAACGGGGTCAATATTTGCACGTGGATGAATACGGACACAAAGTGGTGTTTTCTTGTGAGAGTTATGCAGAAAGGTCATCATTAGGACCACTTTTTGGGGCCACTTCACGTGGTTGCGAGACACATTATTGAAAAGAAATGAGTGCCACGTATGCAGATGATGCAAAAAAGGTGACAACTATGCACTGCGAGGTCAGTTTTTGGCCTGTTCGGGGTCCGTTTGAGGTCATCTAAAAGGCCAAGGGTGCCCAACTAATAAATCTAAGTGTGGGAACTGAAAAAACTGAGAGAAGACCAGAAAAAACATGGAGAAGAGAGGAGGAACAACCGCAGGTGTGTTTTTTGGGTTTTTGGAGTCTGTTTTGGCCATAAACTGCTCATCCGAGGTCGGATTTGAGCACTTTGACATTGTAGACTGAGGTTTTGGGCCGTTCCGGACGCGATGGCGCTGTCCATTTTGCCAAATTCCTCACTCTTTTTCTGTTGTTTTTCTGTGTAATCTTCTCCGGTGAGTGAAGCTTCTTCTCCAATTTGTGATTGTATCTGGTATCTTTTACCCATATTGTGTGAGCTGTTTGCCCCATTGGTGTTGGCCCAAGCTCAATTGTATCTAAACATCAGAAATTCTCCTCTTTTGAGCTGAGTTTTTGGGTGTGTGTGTGTGTGTGGAGTGGGCAAGTGGATAGTCTCTCTCCTCTCACTCCAGAGGTGTGTTCCCTGTCTCGGCCAGGTGTGTTGTGTAAGCCGAGTGGTGCCCCATAGTGTGTGTGTGTATCTTCCCAAGAGTGTGTGTCGGGTCGTTATAGAGGCGTTGTGTGTGTTTTCATCCCGCCCACATTCTTTTGGCGCCCCCACGGAGGATCTTCTTCGAGTACCTTCTGCTTCGAGCTTCGAGCTTCGAGCTTCGGGATTGCAGATTACAGGTTATAGGTTACAGGTTACAGGGACAGGTACAGGTACAGGTGATTCACACAAGTAGAGGTAGCTGGAGTACAGTGATATACTAGCAGTGATGTCACTTGCAGTTGTTGTGGGAATGCATCACTTGGCGCCTATTTGAGCGCATTGTCTGCTGGATTGTACGTTACTTGTCGAAACTGCCATTGTACGCATTTGTGGAGCCATACTTGGTTGTATTTGGCAGTCCCAGCCATTTCTGAGACTTGGTCTGGAAGATAGTCATTTCTGAGACTTGACAATACACGATTTGCATTAGCCTTCGTGTGAGGGTCGATAGCGTGAGGTTTTTATTAAGCTGGGGGATTCTCAAATGTAGAGATCCTTTCGGTGATACAGGTAGCTGGAGCACCCTTTTTGTGACCTCGCCATAGGCTATGTACTAGTGAGTCCTATTTGATGCTCGGGTTCTATTGTTGGCAGTTTATGCATACAGATACAGTCTATATTTTGGGTTCCTACTGCTCTACTTCTGGGGAAACTCTGTCGAAATTTTCCCAAGTTATGATGGCTGGTTTTTGGTATTTTGAGCCATTTATGCTGTTATGCTGCTGAAATTTTGGCAAACTCAGAGGTTGAGTCAGGTGTGCCTTCTTGGGAGCTTCATGGTTGGCTTTAATGGATGATCAAAATGGCCCTCAGTTCACTCCTTTTCATTTAACTCAAAGAATTCAGATTCATGTTCATGTGTCCAGGAAGATCTTTTTCCAGCAGCGCATAGTCTTTATGTTTGGGCCAAGAAGATTGAGAGAGATCCTGGAATGTCCTTTGCCTGTTGTAATTCCGATGATCAACTATGAAAACTCATTTGGTGTGCATGTGTTTGTCCTTATCTAAAGTTGAGCTCCATTGAAGTTTCTGGGGATTGGGTAGTGAAAAGTTTTGGGTTCTTGCACGTGTGTTCGAAGGGGTTCTCAAAGCATCATAATTTGGGTAGCCATGGCTTTCTCTTATCCGGAGTTTCATGGAAGAAGTGATGAAGATGTGGAAGAATTTTTGGAAAAGATGGAGGTTGCCTGCATTAGCAACCAGATTCATGACCCTACGCAAATGTTACGCCTTCTCCAAATTTGTTTGAAGAGTGATGCATGAGTTTGGTCTAAAGCATTTGAAGAGGAGTTGCGTGTGGCTGATCCACCTGTAAGGTTGAGTTGGGACAATCTACGAGCAGGGTTGGAAGTGGAGTTTGTGAAGATAGAAGATCCTGACAAGGTGTGGCAAGAAGTACAGGCTTTGGTGCAGAAGGAAGGTGAGCCAGTAGATGCGTACATACGTAAGTTTTCATTGGCATGGGAGCGAATGTGCAAGGCCTTAGCACCACAGGTACCCCCGCCTGACATGATGAAGAAGTACAGGTTCTTGGCTGGTCTTTGGGAGAATATACGTTGGAGAGTGGAGCTAAAGAAGCCTAGGAGATATGAGGATGCACTAGAGGTAGCAAGGAACAAAGAGTGGAAGCTGAGGAAAATGAGCCAGTTAGGGGTGGAGTCTTTGCCAATGAGGTCTGAATTTCAGCCTATAGAGTCTTTACAAGGGCGCATGCCAGGGGTTCATCATCAACCAATAGTTCCTGTTACTACTCAGGTTATGCCAGCAGTGGTCACTACAGCAGTGCAAGATGATGGGCTAAGGCAAGATATGAGGCAAATGGTAAATTTGATGAAGAATATCAGCCTAAACATGCTAGGTCAAGTGGGAAATAATCGAGGTCGAGGGAGGTTTGCAAATCAGCAAGGAGGTGAAGAAAGGCCTAGGAATGGTGTTGGACAAAGCAATGGTAGGTTTTGGAGGCAGACGCCCACATGTTATAATTGTGGAGAGTTGGGTCACATCAGCCCACAATGTGATAAGCCACCAAGGATGGGGGGAGACATGTATCCATTGCCAATACAGGTGCTAACTAGGTCAAATGATTATGGCATCGAAATTAAGGGAGACGAAGGAACCAATGGACTGACCCAGGAGGAAAAAGGGAAGACAAAAGTGCTAAGTGTAGTCACCTTGGAGAAGGCATCAAAGCTAGAGGATACATTAGTGATGCCTATTGGGAAGAGGACCACAGAGGAAAAGGAATGAAGAAGTGCCCCAGGTCCTAGTAAGAAGAAAGGAAAGAGCCATGAAGGCGAGGATGTCAAGGCCAAGAGGAAAAGGAGAGCTCGTTGAAAGTTTCATGTTTCAGATTTTCCACTAGGGGATGGGCAATTAAGCTATGACTTGAAGGAGGATCTGACGAGTAGGAAGGCAGATGTTACTTTTGGGCAGCTTATAGAGATGGTGCCTAAGCTAAAGCGACAGTGGAAGAGGATGGTTAACCCAATGGAGAAAGAGCCAGAGAGAGGTTCAGTGAAGGTGTTGGCAATGGATGAGCTACCAGACATTTGTCCAATAGTAGATGTGTGGCATAAAAGGAAAAATTTGGGACAAGGTTATGTGGATGGCGGAGCCCAAATATGCGTCATAACACACTCATGCGTTGAGAAGATGGGTCTCACAGTGGCTGGGGTGTCAGGTTTTCGGATCAGATTGGCAAACCATCAAAAAGTAAAATGCTTAGGTGTTGTAAAGAGCTTAGAAGTGGAGGCATATGATGCAAAGGCAGTGGTTGATTTTCATGTGATGCCAGCAGGGTTGGGAGCATATCCTATTATACTGGGCAGACCATGGTTACGTGCAGTGGGAGCTGTTCAAGATTGGCGACATGGTACGATTAGCCTCTATGCAAAGACAGGTACCAAGAAGCTTTATAATATGGACACAAGGAAACAATTAGAGGAGATTTATGAAGATGAGGATGAGTCTAGTGATGAAGACTCTTCCACGGTGACAGATGAGGACAGTGATAGCACTACCAGCAGTGATGAGGATGCTGATGTTGCATTTCTTTTGATGGACAAAGAAATCCAGGAGTGTGGTTTAGTTGCATTTGCGAAGGAAGTTGAAGATGAAAGTGAAGGGCCTTATGAAGTGATTGAAGGGCTAATGCAAACCAAAGTTGAGTTGTCAAAGAAGCAGGAATTAATGACGCAAATGATCAGTGGAGACCTCTCAGCTATGGAGAAGGATATATATTTGCACATGCTAGCTAGTTTTCCTGATTTGTTCATTACTTCATATGAAGAGATCAGAGGGTTCAAGGGCAAAGAGATGCATATAGAGCTGAAAGAAGGTGCTAAGCCAGTGCGGCAAAGTAAGAAGGATGGGTCAAGAGCAAATGGAAGCCTTGCGGGTAGAGGTGGACAAGTTATTGAAGGCAGGGTTCATAGTTCCAGTGGAGACCACAGAATGGGTGAGTCCAGTTGTAGTCAGTCCAAAGAAGGATGGGAAGTGGAGAATTTGTGTGGATTTTAAACCCTTAAACGCAGCCACTAAGAAGAACTCATATCCTCTTCCATTCATCGATCAGATCTTGGATTCAGTGGTAGGTTATGAGAGGTACAGTGTGTGTGATGGTTTTTCAGGCTATTTTCAATTGAAGATTTCTCTTAAAGACCGCACAAAGACCACTTTTATTATGCCATGGGGCTGCTATTGCTACACAGTATTGCCATTTGGGTTGTCAAATGGACCTTCTTTCTATCAAGAGAGAGCAAATTGGGTGTTGGAACCATTCATTGGTAGTTGTGTTAAAGCTTTTATGGATGACTTCTGTGTCTATAGCAGTAGGGTTGAACACCATGAGAAGCTGCAGATGGTATTGGCTCGATATGATGAATGTGGGGGACAACTAAATCCAAAGAAATGTCATCTAGCACAGCCAAGGGTGAAGTTATTGGGCCATGTGGTGTCAGAAAATGGCATTGAGGCTGATCCAGATAAGGTGAAGTCTATTATTCTTCTTCCATCACCTATGAGTACGAAGCAATTGGCAACCTTTATACACAAAGTGAAGTACATGGCACGGTTTATTCCATTGTCTTCGCAACTTCTTTATCCATTACAGCAAGTGGCAAAGCATGATCCATTGCAATGGGATGACAAGTGTGAAGAAGTGTTTCAAGAGGTGAAAGAGGTGTTAGGGGGGTTGTCAGCCATGCAGGCTCCTGATTGGGAGAAAGTTTTTTATGTAAATCCATTAGTAGGGGATGATGCCATTGGAGCCATGCTATTGCAAAAGGGGAAGGGCAGCCATTATATGAGGCCAGTGTATTGTGCAAGCCGAGTGAAGTTGGTAGCGGAGAGAAAGTTATCGGAAGTAGAGCTAGTGATGGCCAGTGTAATATTTGCTTGTCGACGATTTCGTCATTACTTGCTACCACGGCCTTTTGTTTTCTTGATGAGTTATGCCTTTTTGCCACAGTTAATTAATGGTACTAACATGTCAAATGTGGTGAAGAAATGGGTAATTGAGCTGCAAGAGTTTGAGTTCTCTTTTCTAGTGGAAGATAGTACAAGGGCTACCCTAGCTGATTTGTTGACCTACAAGAAGAATCCCCTTATTGTTAAGGAAGAGGTGGTGAGAAAGGTAGTTGAAGAAGTGCCACAGATCAGCAATGCACATGTGTTGTTCTTTGATGGTTCATACAGAAAGAGCCACGATGCAGCTTCAGGGGGTATAACACTTTATGATCCAGAGTGGAAGCTAGTATGCAAGAGAGGGTTCAAATTGGATGTGCATAGTAACAATGAGGCTGAATATGCTACATTGGAAGCCGGATTACACATTTGTTTGAAGCATGGGGTTCGAAGGTTGAGCATAAAAGGTGATGCCTTGTTAGTGGTGAAGCAAGTGCTGGGTGTGTGGAAGAGCAAGAACACCTCATTGAAGGAAATGTGCTTCAGAATTAAAGGCCTGTTAAAAAAGTTCGAAGCATGGAGCATCAGACATATTGAACGTGCTCTAAATGGAGAGGCACATGAAGCAGCTCAAGGCATGATTGGGGAGCTATTTGTGTTGAGGACCACTTTACCTCTTTATCATGGCCGGGAAAGTTTGGCTCAAGAAGAGGAGTTTTTGCTAACAGGAATCATTCCAAAGGAGATTCAGAAGTCTAAAAAGTATGGCTTTGTGCGTAGAGCATACAGCTAAAAATTAATTGGTGATGTCTAATACATGAAAGGGGCTGATCTCGTGTTGAGACGTGTACCTTGGCGGGAGGAGCTTTACAGAGTGTTGGAAGAGAATCATGAAGGCGCATGTGGTGGCCATTTTGCTCTAAAGATCACCTTGCATAAGATTATGCAAGAGGGGTATGTATGGCCTAGTTTGCACAAGGATATTCACCATTGGTGTAGGTCTTGCAATAGGTGTCAAGCATTTGGGAAGAGAGTGTTGAAGCCAGAGCTACGAAAAACCATTATGGCGTTTGATGTGTTTGAAAAGTGGGGGATTGATGCAATAGGCCCGTTACCTATCACAAGCAGGGGCAAAAGCTATATTTTGAGGGCAGTGGACTATCTCTCTAGATGGGCAGAGGCTATAGCAGTAAAACAGATCACTGCAAAGGATGTGGCAAAATTTGTGTATGATGAAATATGTTGCAAGTTTGGGGTGCCATTGGAGCTACTTTCAGATAAGGGGCCTGGCTTTCGAGCTAAACTGCTAGATTTTTTATGTGCAAAGATGAAGATTAGGCACCAGCATACCACTCCTTATTACCCGCAGTGTAATGGCTTAAATGAAAGATTCAATGGTGAGTTGGTACAAATTCTTTCTAAAGTGACAAAGCACCAAGGAAAGAATTGGGATTTGGAATTGCCTAGTGCATTATGTCCTTACCGTACTTCGGTGAAGACAGGTACAGGGTTTACTCCATTTCATTTGGTGTATGGAAAGGAAGCACTATTGCTTGTGGAGGTAGAGTTGCCTGCGGTCAAGATGTTAGAGAAGTTGCTTGGGTCGCCTCTTTAGATTGAACAAGCGCTTCATAAGAAATACCTTATTGGATGCCGATGGTTTCTCGTAGAAGTCGTCAAGTGACTTCATCAAGTCCTCCGTGGTCTTCATCTCCGAAACATTGAAGGCCACCGTTGACGCCAAGCTTAACCGGATTGTTCCCAGTGCCTTTTGATCAAGGACAATCCATGTTTCATTTGCCATTGTTGCGGGCTTCTTCGCAAGACCGCCTAGTGGCAAATAGAGGTCCTTCTGCTAGAGATAGTCTTCAATCTGCATCTTCCAATGTTGGTAGTTTTTGCTGTTGAACTTCTCAATCTTGAGCTTCCCTTCCTCCGCCATAACTCCCACTCAATTCAAGGAATCCTTTCCTTGAGATAATTTAGCTACGAGCAAACCTTGCTCTGATACCAATTGTTAGAAAATAAGACGTAGCTAAATAGATTTTTGAGTAGATTACTTAATGGAGAGAGATAGATTTCACACACAAGAGATTATAGAGTAGAGAGAGAGAGAGAGAGAGTACACACGATATACGTGGTTCACCCAATGTGGGATACGTCCATGGGAAAGCAGCCACTCAATGGCTTTAGTACTTCAAAACAAGAAGTAGTTTACAAAGGGTTTATACCCTTAATGGAGCTCCCGCCTTGCTTCACTCTCACCACCTCACACTTACCTTGTTGCATCAACTTCACACTCTGAAATGTGTGTAGAAATGGCCTCCTTTTATAGGCCAAAAGGGCTGCCCTCTCTTATGAGAGACAACCATGTGTAGCCGCCCTTGTGCGAATAAGTCCAAATCGGACCCTCCAATCCGCCCATGTGTGTCCGCCCTTGAGAAGACAAGTCCGCTTTTGAATTCGGCCACCGGCCACCGGCCATTGACTTCCGACCACCGGCCACCGGCCATTGAATTCGGCCACCGGCCACCGGCCATTGACTTCTGACCACCGGCCACCGGCCATTGACTACCGGCCAACGGCCAACGGACCGGTTGTTTTCCGACCACTTTTCGGCCGTCGTCCGGCCATAATATTCCGGCGAAAAAAAAAGTCTCGGGGCCTCCGCCCCCGAGGCCTTTAAAGTTGCCCCTAATTCTTGTCCGTGAAAATTTTGGTTTCTGGTGAGTAATTTTCCTTCACGCACGATAGCTTCTCCTCATAATGGGGGCCTTACAAATGTGCCCTTTTACCATAGAAAATTACAAGGGTAAATCAGGCTCCATACTTAACAAAAAATATAATTGTGCAAAGCGTGGAACTTCATTTTGTCCTTCAGCTGGCGCTAAAGAACGAATGTTATGATAAACATAGCCATGAATCTTAAAATTATGTACACCTCTCCCACCATAATAATAATCTCATCAATATGGGCACCAAGAGAAACAAATTAAATACCAATGCATTATTATATCCCCAAATGTTTTATAAGAACTGTCTACTTCTTGTTGTGGTTGAGCTCATCAAATCTTTCAATTCATTTGGTGGCTCATTCAAAGGAAGTAATCGAAATCTTCCTTTAGAGCAGCAATATTTACCCACAAACGTTTGGATAATCGTTCCTTTGTCCTTCCAGGCCTTTGCTCCACATTTGGAGGAAACAAAATCTAAGCTTTCTACGTTGTGCAACACACACGTTTTGGATAGAACTGGTGCCATAGACTTGTGATGTAAAAGGAGAGAAGTTGGATATTCAAAGCGGATGGACAAACAATGCTTTTCTACTTTGGAATAGTTTCCCTCTTCAAGGATAACAATAGGCTCCATAGTCTCTTGATTACATCATAACGCTATGTTCCCAACAACCATGGCTTCAGAGTTTCCTTCATGTACATCATGCATGCTCTGTCTTTCATTGCACTTCAATAAAGTTCCAATAGTACTTTGTAGTGAATGCATTGTTCTCTCTCATGCTATTTGGCGTCGCGCCTTTTGTGATTTATCACATAGTCGGCTACTTCGTCCATGATCAGATGATAATAAGCGTGGTCTAGATACCATCTATGAAATCACGTGCAAATAGATCTCATATAATAAACTTGCTATAATTTTGATCAGTCACTAAAAGGACATTCTTATGCATAATAAAAAATCAATGTAAACTTGAACATCAAATTATATCCTCTAAGCTGAATACATTTGACACATTGCTAGTGACTTGAAATAAAAAAGTATAGTTTGATGAAGATATAACATAGCATTACATATTTCTTCCATTTGTAGGATAAGGTTGTTGAGAAACTTGACGCTGCTTTGGTCGAACTAATCTAGCCAAAGCACTTAATTTATTTGAGGTAGCTCGGATATCTAAAAGTCTTGAACCTTGAACCTTTGTCAAAGCACCCAGCTTGTTGATGATACTTCTCAATCCTGGCACAATTTGTCGTAGAGTATTGTCCTGAATTCGTCCTTTTGATTCGCATTGACTCCGTGAAGCCTCTTTTTGAAGATTCTCATCAATAGATGCCAATATCATTTTTGAGAATCCTCAACTTTAGAAAGCTTCTCTCTCAAGTATGCCTCACTCTCTAATCTCTGCAAGTTTGATGCTTTTGACTCTTCTTGCAATTTCCATAGTATCCCACTTTCAATCTCCAATCCAAAGCATCAAACTTGCAGAGACATTGCTTTGCATTGTCTCCGTCCTATTCCATGAGGCTTTGAGCTCTAGTAGGGTTTCAATAAATTGCTTTTTATAATTCCTCTCAATATTTTGAGTTGCTTTCTTTGCCGCACGCACATTGCGAATAGAAAGAGATGACAATATCTCCTCTTCATTAGCCGATGCACTATTCCTCCTGGCATTTTGAGCTGCTCTCTTTGCTGCACACACATTGCGAATAGGAAGAGATGACAGTATGTCATCTTCACCCATTGATACACTTACCTATTCAAGAAGATATCAAACCATTGGTTGCAATAGCGAGTGGAATGGCACGACTAATCTCCATTTTACTATACACAAAAAACTATAGTGGTTGCAAAGAGAAATGTGACAACCAAAGAGAAAGGTTTGAATGCTTGTAAATTAAAAAATAACCCTCCTAGAATATTCACTTTTTAAGTGCTTGCTATTTTAGAAACAAAAATAAACATCATCTCTATCTAGATGTGAAAAAGAACAAAGGATTGCATGAGAAGTGGAAAACAAACCAAAGTACTCATGAATCACGTTTGTCAGTAGTTAAAAGTTCTTCTCAATACATGATCAACTCCATCTACATTTACATGATAAACTCCATCTACATTTGAAAATGGGAAAAGAGCGTTTAGCGCTAGGATGCTTGAAAATAGACTCCTTATGATTCTCTATTTTATCAGGTCCTACAATGCTCTTTAAAGCATTAATTTTTCTATAAGCTTCAGATATAGAACAACAACCTAACTCAGAATCCAAGTGGAGGACACCTGAGTATCCCAACTTTGCTCGAATTTTCAAAAGGCGTGGGTTGCGAAACCATTGACAGGGATCATTCTGGATTGTGAAAAACACCTGGTGAAAGGGTACCCCATCTCGAGTCATGGAAGTGCGATCGTACATTCTCCAATATTCTTCTATAGTAGCACCCAGAAAGAAACCTTGAACAATGCTTTGAAAGAAGTGAGCTTTCTTCTTTGGAGAGTAGCTGTGAATCATTATATGATCCAATACTATCTCCATGGCTTCCAATCCATGACCAAAACATCTAGCAAATACCCTAGGTGCCATAAAGTTCCTAAGAAAAAAATAAGAGACACTCTAAGTGTAGTTGCTCTAAGACTTTGTCAACAAAACTTGACTTTACAATATGTCTCTTTAGATAAGTGCTCAAAGCAATATAGATTTCTACCTCTCCCTCTCCCTATCCCCCCCCCCCCCCCCCCCCCCCCTCTCTCTCTCTCTCTCTCTCTCTCTCTCTCTCTCTATCCATCCATCTATCTATCAAAAAAAGAAATGCTTTTATTTCTATGATGCTAACATCATCTGCTCCCACAATTATCAAACATGGCATGATGTATAGAATAACCATGTGTTTTATCTTATTGTTAAGAATAAGATGTTGATTATTCAAATGCCCTCTTGAGTATCATGCCTTCATTTCAAAACTCGTTAGAGTTCTTTATGACTAATAGAATAAATGCTAGCATCATGGCACTTACATCTTTGGGATATTTGGAAACTATTCATATGAGAGTGACAAATTGGTTATGTTAATTGTCACTTGAATAGCATAGCTGGATTTGGAGCCCTATCATTAGATAGACCTCTTCCTTATAATGGTAAAGACAAAAATCCCATCTTGGGTTTCTTGAATTACTTCCATCATTTGTAGTAGATTGTATTGTTATCTTGGATATTCGAGTATCCTCTTAATAAGAATATTGAGTTCAAGGCCTCTTGGTTCAGTATCATGCTCTCTTGGGATTGCCTTTTGAGTATCATGCCTTGATTTTCAAGACTACATGAGAATTTCTATTGGAATTGCTCTAGGAATTTACATGAAGCCCGAGATCTTTGAAAACCCTCTCTATGACAATAAAATCTACATCTTTGGATGAAATTGAGGGAGGACTCGAACACCCTAAGTGCTCTTATAAAGTATGCTCTCAGTTCATTTTCATCTCTCTGTCTCTCTATGTGTGTTTGTGTGTGTGTTTTATTTCTATGTGTGTGAGGCCTTATGGTCAATTTGGTGTTTATCTCTCTCTCTCTCTCTCTCTCTCTCTCTCTCTCTCTCTCTCTCTCTCTCTTTGTGTTTTTTTTTGTGGCCATATATACATGGTTATAACGTTGTGGACTCCTATGACTCTGTCTAGCCCCTATTTCTTATCACACTCACATTAAACTCTCCGCGTGTCTCTCTCTCCCTCTTATCTTTTATCATGTCTAGGGTCACATGGACGTACTCTTTTGAGCATATTACCATAACATTTCATTTCATTGTCATCTCTCTCTTTCTCTCTCCCACCAATTATTTTTATTCACTTTGGTCATTTTCTTCTCTCTCTCTCTCTCTCTCTCTCTCTCTCTCTCTCTCTCTCTCTATGTTTGTGTGTGGTTGTGTGGCATGAATGCATGTATGTGTGTAAGTACCCTTTAAATTCATTTCATTTTCATTTCTTTGTCTCTCTATGTGTGTTTGTGTGTGTGTTTTATTTCTATGTGTGTGAGGCCTTATGGTCAATTTTGTGTTCCTCTCTCTCTCTCTCTCTCTCTCTCTCTCTCTCTCTCTCTTTGGTCTCTTTCTCTCTCTCTCGATCGAGCATGGGAGCTACGGAGATTCAGATGACCACAATTACGGAGTGGGGCTACATAGCATCTACAGAGACTACAGCAAAGGATTCGAGCCAACTCTCTCGACATCCAGAGTGCAAATGAGGATGGATTCTAGTAGTAGTAGTATTTGTGTTCTAGTCTTTTAGTACCCAGACATGGTATCGAATTCACAATTTTGTAACAGTTTGGTCTCATAGGTCATTTTGGCCTTTTGAAGACGTTAATATAACATTTAGTTTCATTTCATTTCTTTCTCTCTATCTTCACAATTCTGTAACATTTTGGTCTCATAGGTCATGTTAGCGTTTTGAAGACGTTAATATAACATTTCGTTTCATTTCATTTCTTTCTCTCTATCTTCACAATTTTGTAACAGTTTGGTGCCATAGATCATTTTGGCCTTTTGAAGACGTTAATATCATTTCATTTCTTTCTCTCTATCTTGTATTTTTATGAATGTTTAATTTACCATACTATTAATCTAACAAAACAATTTTTGATCAATTGTCAACTCTCTCTCTCTCTCTCTCTCTCTCTCTCTCTCTATATATATATATATATATATATATATATATATATATATATAAAAATAAACAAATCAAATAATTAAATTGAAATAAAAAGTTAACCAAAATATTCACAATTTTGTAACCGTTTGGTCTCATAGGTCATTTTGGCCTTTTAAAAACGTTAATATAACATTTCAGTTCTTTTCATTACATTAACCTAATTTACCATTACATTAACCTATCTTACCAAAACATTTCGGATCAATTGTCATTTCCCTCTCTCTCTCTCTCTCTCTCTCTCTCTCTCTCTCTCTCTCTCTCTCAATAAACAAATGAAATAATCAACAAATCAAATAATTAAATTGAAATAAATATTAGCCAAAACATTTATCTGGTTGAGCTACCTGGTTGAACTGCTTCACACACACCATGACTCCACTCTCCTTGGCTTGCACACTTGCTGCCTACAATAAAAATATAGATTGTTAGTTACATTCGGACAATGCTTAGTATCCCACTAATTCTGAGTTGCTCATGCATGCAACGGGGACAGAGAGAGAGAGAGAGAGAGAGAGAGAGAGAGAGAGAGAGAGAGAGAGAGAGAGCATTTTGTTGCGATGTCAAGTTCCTGGCAGGGGGACGTGCGCATATGATGATGGGGCAACAGGAGGGGTGGGAGCTCCTACATGTAGCACGAGGAGACAGCAGAAGCCGCCACAGCAGCGAGAGGGTGCGAGAGCGCAGTGTGATAGCGAGAGCAAGAGGTGCGTGAGAGCACCATGCATGCAACGGGAGAGAGAGAGAGAGAGAGAGAGAGAGAGAGAGAGAGAGCGTTTTGTTGTGGTGTCGAGTTCATGGCAGATGGGGGGTGCGCATATAATGATGGGGGCAGCAGGAGGGGTGGGAGATTCTCTAGGCAGCAGGAGGTATGGAACCTTGAAGTGCTTTTATTGTCAACATGTGCATGTTACTCAAAAAACCTATAACTGCCAAGTATACTACATAATGCCAACCGACAAACACTGTTCTCGAGCCATGGTGCACCAAGGCTTCCATGACCATGATGTCAAACTAGGGTCATCCAAAAGTACCATTGCAAGAGTGAAGTCTTTGGTCGATGAGGCCGTTGATGCGCTTGGCATCCAAGCTGGGCCGGGAAAAATCCAAATGGAGCTGGTTAAGGTTATTTCCCAATCTGTCCTTCAACCTTCTTCAGGTGAATGCACGTTGCTTGGACAAGTAGAGTTTTCAGTTCTACTCCAAGAAATATTTTCTCTTGTTAAAAGCCAAAGGTATGGGAAATGCATTTTAAGATGCATTTTAAACTTTAAGTCTTATATATTTCTAAACTTTCATCATGTTCTTCGCAGAATTAAGAATTGGGTGCATAAATTTTGTGGGGAGTCGAGTGCTCGTGGAGAGTAGTCACTGATAATTGACTTAAAGAGACGCTTGACATTTTTGTTTATCCACGGTATGCTTTTTCCAGGTCAATCTAATAAAGAGGAGGATAGATGTTTTGTATTCAAGATGTCAACAACCGGTCCTGGCTCAGGCATAGATCTTGTCAATAGAATGCGAAGAAATGGAAATGGAGATCTAAAAAGAGCGTGGGTTTGCTTTCATCACGTTCGACGGGTAGAAGGATGGACAACCATGGCAGCACACGTTTACGATCCAAGGCAAGTGTTTTTTAATGTTCAATACTAAAACATATTGACACATACTTCAATGTTAACGTGGCTTTGTGTTGTTGTTTAGTTTCCAAGACTTAATGACAATACCATATGTGAGATGAAAGAAGAGGACACTACAGCACAAATGATATTTTGGCAACAAATGATCAGCGTTGGAAAGGGGAAGGGGAAACACACCCAACACACTCCAAGCTTGCCTCTCTATAGCCCATGATAAATTCCGCACCCCTAATCATGCAGATTCACACACACACACTTGCTTTATGCAAACTTTCACTCCACAGCTCGCCTTCGATCTTTCTCGGCTACACACAATCACTTATAAACTCCAAGCATAATTGGTTCGACGACACACAACCATACCTGTTAATGCATAGTACACTCACCAAATCTGCAAACACACACACTAAGCTCTCCCAACCTCTCTCTCCCTCTCTCTCTCCGCGCACACACACAAAACGACATGGAGCCAATGCTACCACGGGTGCTATGCACGAGACAACGAGCAGACGAGAAGATGGTAGCCGAATACAAAATAATTCAACCAAACCGCAAGCTCACTTATGCATAGCAAAAACAGAACTCTGATACAATGATGACTATTGTCAACTACGTGCCTTGGTGCAACCTGTTACCCTTCCTCGGCTATAGGCAATCCGTACTAGCGGCCTTCCCCTACTTCACATCCAACAGCTACAACTCTAGCCTTTGGTGACTTCTCCTTCCTCCACACGCTTGGCGGTACCTCTTGGACACTCACCGTGTAGTCGGCTCTTGGAATGGCCCGTGTCCAAGGCCTTCAATCGCCCTCATGCGTCTTGGCGGCTTCCTCTACTCACGTTGTCTCCTCCTCCTAACCGAGAGGCCAACTCTTTATACGACGGCTCTTTACACCCCCACCCCCCGAACTGCTGCACAGGCCAACCCCTTGGCAACTCACCCCATCCTTTGTCCGACGGGCCCCTACCCTTCTATGGTGCCACCTCTTATGGTGGGTGACAGCCCTGCATGCCCCGAGACACCTCCAACCTGTGCTTTATGGTGCTGGCAGCTCCCTAGGCCGCTTCTTTGTCTGTGGTGGCCCTGGATGGACCCCCCTTGGTCACGGCCCCCTCGCGGCCTCTTCAACTAGCTCCTCCTACTAATGCCACCCCTTGGCGGCGCTTTCTCTGCATATAGGGCACCCCCTACCCGATGGGCTGCAGTCCCCTTTTCCTGCAAGTCGCGGCCCCCCTTGTCCACCATGCAAGTGGAGACATGCTCCTTTTCCACCAGATGGTGCTCTTCAACTCCATGGAGCTTACAGTCGATTCTCAAAACCGCCACCCACATGCTATCAATAGTGTTAAATTTTTTGCTTGATTTCCAGGTTCAACACCATTAATTTTTTGAAAAAATCTCCATTAGGCCTCGTATCACACGCACTCCATGGACCCGATCAATGAACTACCCTTCACGCGTATACTTGACTATCGACGCCAAGAAAATTCAATAGTTCGCCTCAGCATCATCAAAACAAAGCTTCAAGGCTTCATGGCCGTCAATAAACAAGGATCACTCCACAAGAATGTTCCCCGAGTGACGAGATCTTCACCTAGAGAGGCGGTGACCAATATGACCGTTGACTAGCCTGTGCCACCATAACTCGCAATTGGCCGATATGTGCTCTCCGACCAATTGAGTTAGAAAAGAATCTTTGACCTGCTAAACGTCACATATGACATACATATCTCAATGGCACTGGTGTAAATCTGCATCTCCTACCCGCCGAAGCATTCTCCGATCGCCCTACCTGATGATTTGAGCATTCATGCTCAACCATAGCATTATTTAGGTATCAGAAAATGGGTCAAATGGAAATCCTTGAGCTTTCCCAAGCGCAATGTAGGCCCCTCCTAGGTCAAACTGATGGTTTTGAGCATTACCACCTATCTGTAAAACATATACAAACCATCCCCGCTTTCCACCTGTAAATCTATAAGCCAACCATGCATGTAGCTGTCCACACCATAAACCTTGAACAACCTGGATCCACAAGCCTTCCTGTTACACAAAATGAGTGTTTACCAACCTCCGAAACATCTTCACCATACATCATTATGCTCTTACCTGCTAGAGGGCTCTCTATAACATAATCTGCATCCAAAGAGCTTTTCAAACGGTGCAAAACTGCTTGTAAAGCAACCTTCAAAATTATGTCTATCAACAACATGGCACCAACCTTCAACACCCTATCATCTTGAAGCAAAAGAGAGGGTTGTCCAACCCCCTAGTCCACACAAGGCATCTCTATACCTATCTCATGTTGCTCTATGACCACCTCATCTACATGCATAATATCGTAAATATCATACCTTGAGGAAGCGGAGTATGTCTCCCATGTGCTATCTCCATCGAAAGAGCTACCGCCACTTGACTTGCGCTCCCCCCCTGTCTCAGAATATGGAATCTCGTCCATCACTACCGCTTTAACCTTATCAACAAATATCACTTGTCAACCATGAGCGCACTCCCCAAGAATTTGACCATCCATAGTTGAATCTGCCAACAAATTTCCTTGGCTTGGAACCATCAGCACCTCTTCAACCACTGGATCTTCCTTGTCTGGCATCCGAGGCATAGGAGTAACCCCGTCTCTCTATAACCATAATATCTTCGGCTCTTCTTGCATATGCAGACCCTCTAGCCTCAGCTGTGCTTTTATCTCCTTCGCTTCAACTAGCTTTGACACTATCGGATTGGACCATCCTTGCCTCACTTGACATTTCTTCAAGAGCTTCTTTGCGCCACCTTTTGCAAAGACCACTGCCTCCGCATATGACACGGTCCATCGGCTTCAAGTTGAAGTGCAAATGAACAGAAGTATAGATTGTTGTGTGTTTTCATTTGCAATAGATGTTAAGAGAACAAACCATGAAAAGCAACAAATATAATGAATGCTAATTTAAAATAAACCAGTAGATTTTCAATGTAATTTGTCAAAAGACGGACACCATTTCCCTTGTTGTAAACTGATACAAATCTCAATCTCAAAACAAATGATACTAGCCACCTACTCAGTAGGCTTCCCACATGGGATATAAGGCACACATATGAAATGGATTGTTCTCTAAATAACAAATAATGGTATTCTCATAATAAACAACCATGGATCAGTCTATGCATGTTTCTCTCGACGGTTGTAGAAAATGTTCTCTATCTAGATAACATTACAGTAGTTTTTAAAATGTCATCATTACAATAAAAATCCACGGTAGCAAGCAACATTTTTTACAGAAGAGGTTCCAAAGGAACCTCAATAATCTTCATTCCGAACTTACCCTAGAATAGTGCAACAAGCAACGGCAACCCCTAGCATTCTATGATTGTTGGCTAGGCTAGGAAGCAAGGAAGATGTCTCTTGATGTTATACTGAATAGCCTGTGAAAACACCACCACAGGCTTGATATTCAACATATCAATCTCTCATTATTGTTGGTATCATCATGAGAAAATATTGAGTCTAAGAAAGTAAGAAACTGCAACATGCAAGTACAATACACTTCCTAGCTCGTCAAATATGAAATCGATGTACCCAAAAAGATTGCATTGTTGCTACTAGTATAAAAGGAAATGATAGTACCACATTGAATATAGACTAGGAAACTACCATTGTCTCTCCCTTAGTGGGTAGTGTAGTCATATCCACATGTGTACTTTGTTGCTTCTAAGCTTCAATCAAGGTGCGATCTTTCTGTCTTAGACTGCAATGTGCATAGATTCACATTATGAGTCTCTAGAGAAATGTTGTAACTCATGACTCGTAAACAATAGCCAAAACGTGACGATTGAATAAAGAGACCGCGAGGCTAAGAGTCCGAGAGAGGGAGTGGATGGCTACTTGACTACAAGAAAGGACCCTTCTTTGTTGTTGTGGATGTACTATTACCCCAATGCCCACAATCTCTCTCTCTCTCTCTTTCTCTCTCTCTCTCTCTCTCTCTCTCTCTCTCTAGACAACCCACACATCCACTCTGCTACAAGCTCCAGTTGTTCCTCCAAGTCTCATAAAGCCCTCCCCCCCATCCACGATCCACCTTTCCCTACCAACTTGTAGGAGATTTTCATTGAGCGTATAAGGCTCCCTTATAATAGTCAATAAACAAACATTTATTCATTTAAATAGACTTATACATATCAGAAAGTGATAAGGAGTTTTGACCCTTAAAATATCTTTAAAATATCTTTGATAAGACTCTGCTCTCTTCCTTCTTTTAATCTTTTGGTGTGCCTTAGAAACTACAAGTGATGACAAGCTCATGCTTCTTGCTTCCAATTGTTATTATTTGACATGAGAGATATCTTTCATCTTTAAAATATCTTTGATAAGACTCTGCTCTCTTCCTTCTTTTAATCTTTTGGTATGCCTTAGAAACTACAAGTGATGACAAGCTCATGCTTCTTGCTTCCAATTGTTATTATTTGACAGGAGAGATAACGAAAGGCCCTGGGGATGCAAAGACACACAAGGTGTGTGTGTGTGTGTGTGTGTGTGTGTGTGTGTGTGTGTGTGTGTGAGAGAGAGAGAGAGAGAGAGAGAGAGAGAGAGAGAGAGAGAGAGACTTTGTGCGTATGAGGGAAGAGATGGGCATTGATGATTGATGATGAAGACTCGTTCCCCTCCCTCTTTTGGAGTTTCCAACATGGCCCGCAATAAAGCCAAGTTATGAGACTTGGACAAATTAAAAGACATTAACAATTAGTAACAATTAATATGTTTAAAAAATAAAGGAAATTTTTTCATGTCCATGATGATGAGGGGAATGCCCATTGTCTAGTGCCAGGTTTGAAGCTTCATTTTGTTTGGGCCCTTGTCTATTCGTATGCTTATATTTTCACAAGTAAACTACCCTTAATTTCATTATAGCTAGTATGTGCTAATGATTCAAAGACAATTTTTTGAATTGGAATCTCACGAGATACTCCTCTTTGTGATGAAATGGGATAGGCAAAGAAGGGGCAAGTGTCATGAGAGGTAGGGCAAGCAGCTAGGTGCAGGGGACGGATGGTGCTGAGTGCAAGAGAAGTGCCAAGGCTGATGTTGCACCGAGGCAAGGGATGAGAAAATGTTTTTTTAATATGTAATTAATCACAACAGTTGCAGCGAACTACATCCATGCATGCAGCTCAGGGCGAAGATTTTGCTCACAGACAGAAGGCCATGAGCTCAATCGATGGGCCTTTGTATGTCTATTTTAATGCTAAGTCACAAGATAATGACAACTACAAATGGAATCTGTGGAAGATTCTAGCTAATACTAATGGAAATGAGCCAATATATATAAGTGCTATCATGTAAGAGCAAATAAACCTTATACTTTGTGCAATCATGAGTCTTCCTTTTCTCTTCCTCCAACTCCTCTAGAAATCAAAGAGTTTTGAACAGTTTCTCTTTAGAGAGTTTAATAACATCTAAGTTTCAGATTAATTGGAATGATTTTTAGTTTCAATTGATAACATGTCCAAGCTTCTTCCTAAACCAACTAGTTTGGAGGGTCATCTTGATGTGAACCGGCTAGATTTGGAGGATTTTGGTGTAAAAACCAGTAAAATTATGACAAAGTGGTACAGTGCGTGTAAAGCTTAAAATGTAGAATCGATGGTCGAGGAGGGAAAGGAGCCTACCTCATTGCGAAAGACTACAGGGTCCCCTTGCTCAGCGTGCTCAATTGCAGCTCTATATTGTTGAGGAAGAAGGCCATGGCCTCTGTATGTCTATTTTTAATGCTAAACCGCAAGAGTAATGACAGCTATAAATGGAATTCTTGGTTCAAGATTCTAGCTAATAGTAATGGAAACGAGCCAATATATATAAGCACTATCATGCAAGAGCAAATACTCCTTATACTTTGTGCAATCATGAGTCTTACTTTTCTCTTCCCCAACTCCTCTAGAAATCAAAGAGTTTTGAACAGTTTCTCTTTAAAGAGTTTAATAACATCTAAGTTTCAGATTAATTGCAATGATTTTTAGTTTCAATTGATGGCTTTTTTAACATGTCCAAGCTTCTTCCTAAACCAACTAGTTTGGAGGGTCATCTTGATGGAAACCGGCTAAATTTCGAGGATTTTGGTGTAAAAACCAGTAAAATTATGACAAAGTGGTACAGTGCGTGTAAAGCTTAGAATGTAGAATCGATGGTCGAGGAGGGAAAGGAGCCTACCTCATTGCAAAAGACTACAGGGTCCCCTTGCTCAACGTGCTCAATTGCAGCTTTATATTGTTGAGGAAGAAGGCCATGGCCTCTTTTGTAAGGCTACATCATCTCTTTTGCAGTATGTCTCTTGCAGCATCATTTCTTTGTCAGAGGGCACAAGAGAAAAGAATAAAAACAAACCCCCCACACACGTTTCTACCATTAACCTTCATTGCAATCACACAAGGTAGTGACACTTCCAAAAAAATCCTTACCAAAAACTTGCTTGCCTTCACGCTGATTGGCTCCTGCGCAAGATGGGCGAGGGTGGGCAGCCCAGACCCCTTGAACACCAAACCCATCAGCGCAACCGTTGACCTAGCTTCTAGCTCACCAAGCAAATGGGTATCCAGATGCGTTTGATAGAGGCCTAAGTGATCCATCTCGAGGTCCACTTCCATATTGGTTGCTAGTGAGCGAGCTATGAATTGAAGATTTGGCAGCCATCCTCACGACCCTTCGTTCTCTCTCCCTCTCTCGCTCTCTCCAACCTTCTTGAATCCCGACTCAGGATGGGGACTGCGCAACAGCCTTGCAAGGCAGGCTTGTGAACGTCCACTACAGGCTTTGGTCTAAGTGCTCACTATCCAGGGGATGCTCTCTCTCTCTCTCTCTCTCTCTCTCTCTCTCTCTCTCTCTCTCTCTCTCTCTCTCTCTCTCTCTCTCTCTCTCTCTCTCTCTCTCTCTCTCTTTCTCTTTTTTTTTCTTGAGCATAAGTATGAGCTCCTTAGGAAAGCATAATCGCACAATTACAATAGCATCATGGTGGCAGATTCTTGAGGCCAGCAGTCAACCAAGTTTTGCCAGCACATCATGGTAGCATCATGGTGGCAGATTCTTGAGGCTAGCACTCAACTAAGTTTTGCCAACACATCATTCAACGATGATACAGTCGTCGTGCAGTACTTGTTTGCATTGGGGACACTCTTACTTCTGGCTACGTAATCAAGATTGTTAATCTCATCAAAGAGCTTGTCCACAAGGGGCTTCAAAGCCTTCTTCATTGCTTTGCTTTTCGAGGCAATCACAGTGTTGATGTCGAAGCGAAGGTAGGATGCCTTGAGGCGCGTCATTTTGCACATATGGCCATGCCTTCTTGTCAATCAGAGGGCCTGCAAGTAGAACCTCTCCTTCAGTGGAAGGTCAGTGTCTCGGGCTTGATCGGCATTATTGGTACTAGGCATGCCATCAGAGGGAGGAGGGGGACCTTCCACCTTGATGCTGGTAGCAACAACGAGAGCCTCCTTGGCAAAGATGGCAGCAGGGGTGGCGGTTGCGAGAAGAAAGAGGAGGGCGCGGCGGGAGCACTAATCGGCGGGTTGTGAAGAGCTGCTGGCGCTGATGGGTAGCATAGCGGGCTTGAAGGAGGGTGCCGTAGAGGTGGAGACCTTGGCGGTGGAGTTCAAGGCAAGAGTGGTGGACGACACAATGCCGGCCATGGCTACTATTGTGCTTGCTATCTCCCCCCCTCTTATCTTAGGCTATTGCGATCACTCTCCTCCTCCTTCTTCTTCTCCTCTTCTCTCTCTCTCTCTCTCTCTCTCTCTCTCTCTCTCTCTCTCTCTCTCTCTCTCTCTCTCTCTCTCTCTCTATAGATTCACCCAAGGAATGGGCATTCAACAATTTACTCCTGAGTCCTGGCTTTAGCTCTAGCCTCTCAGGCTCCAGCTCAGTCTTTATCTCTTCCTTTCCTTGGAAATTGGAAATGAGCAGCACCCCATCCATTCACTCTTTAATGAATTGGAAAGTTTGGGCTTTTGGAAATTGGAACTCAGTTACTGGTGCCTAGGGAACAAGTGACAAAGTCACAAGGCCTGCCAAGTTTAAGGTAAACACCAAATGAGCCTGTACAATTGATCTCTATTCAATAGAACTTGCAGTGTTTGGGAAAAGTCATTTTTCCAAACATACAAAATTTCTTTCCTTAAATTTGTCAAGAGGAGATTTTAGAACATTAGGTTTTTTCTTGGATTTTTACACTATTTTTCTCTATTTTGAGGTGGAATTTCTCCTTTTCCCCTTACCCTTAACCGGCATTTTTGAAATTGAAAACGGCACAATATTAAGCTGACACACATTTTTCCCGAACATTGAATAGAAGAGCAAGTATATTAGCCAAGTACAACAGCCATAACTGATCTCTATTAGTATGGGTATTCAAGTATGTCGTATGTGTAGTCAATTTTGGAAGTGGTTTATTAATGGGTATCTAAGCAGATGCCACCAAATGGAAAAGGGGAAGGCTTCATGGAGATAGCGGGGAGCCAGCCAAGTGGACGAAGGGAGAAGAAGACACGTGGGCATGAGCCAGGTAGGGAGCGGGTGTCCCGATTGCAGATAGGAGTCTCAGACGATTCTATCTCTCTCTCCTTCCTTTCGGAGCACGCAGGGAATCTCTCTCTCTCTCTCTCTCTCTCTCTCTCTCTCTCTCTCTCCATTTGTTCCCCTTGCGACAATTGCAGGTAAGGACCGCAAGAGTTGGGAGTGAAATGAGGCTGTCTGTGGCACGTGATACAGGCAATAAAAGGAGCTCTCGCTCGCGTTCGACGCAGGCCCCATCATGTCGCACCTCTGCCAAGGTTGCCTAGCCCCCCCCCGCCCCCCAACGTGCTTTAGTACCCTCCTCTTCGACTGCTTGCACGCCAGCCTCCCCACCGCCCCCTCCTTCCCTCGTCTCTTCCTCCATCTCAGATCGCTCGTGTGTGGCACGGGCCTAAGATAAAGCTCTATCATTTTGTAATGTAAGCCCATATCACACCAAGGCAATGGACATAGCTAACCTAGCAAAGCTTGGGCAGCACCTAGAAAAGGTGTGCTTAGCTTTTTTATCCTTTGTCACAGAAAGCACGAACGAGTGTGTGTATCAAATAGGAGTTGATTACAATGATGGTTGTAAAGATGGTATCATGGGTGCAGGAGAAGCTCTTGATCATGCCATTGGTGTTGCTATTGAGTTTGCATACAAAGAAGAGAAGAGTGACTTGGATGATGTACAAGAAGACTACAATAAATAAAATGAGGGTGCATATGTGGAGGCAAAGGCTATGCAGATGGTGGTATTGATGATGATGATGTTGAAAAGGCTAATGAGGGTCTGAATGTCCAAGATATTGATTCTTAGTGGCTACATAGAAGAAGATTACTCAAGTTTATGGTAGCATCGACCCCAACAAATCTAGAAGCTTGTTGAACAAGTCTTAAAGATGTTAGCTAAGGGAGAGGACATGGACATACCATATTTCCTCATTGGTATAGCTATCTTAGTTTGCTAATGGAGTAAATTAACTCTTTGAAATACCAAGAACAACACCCTCATGTGAAAGATTCTTTAATTGGCTTGTTAGGGCATGTGTCTTATGGCATAAGCACTTAATATCCCTCCCCCCCGGGGGTAGGTCCCCCCCTCCCTTATGCATACGTTACGAGCATGAAATAATGGGGGGGCTACCCCTATTGTATACGCTTATGTTTAACTTCTAAAACCCCCCCTCTTGTACACTCACGTGACACCATACATAAATCCATAGTGAATCCCCCGGGGGGCACCACTGATGGAAAGGGGAAGGGAGAACACACCCAACACACTCCAAGCTTGCCTCTCTATAGCCCAGGACAAATTCCGCACCCCTAACTGCGTAGATTCACACACACACACACACTCGCTTTCACCTTCGAGCTTTCTCGGCTACACACAATCACTTATAAACTCCAAGCATAATTGGTTCGACAACACACAACCATACCTGCTAATGCATAGTACACTCACCAAATCTGCAAACACACACACTACGCTCTCCCAACCTCTCTCTCCCTCTCTCTCTCTCTCTGCACATACACACACACACACAAAAAGACCCGGAGCAAATGCTACCACAGGCGCTATGCACGAGACGACGAGCAGACAAGAAGATGGTAGCCGAATACAAAATAATTCAACCAAACCACAAGCTCACTTATGCATAGCAAAAAAAGAACTCTGATACAATGATGACTATTGTCAATTGCGTGCCTTGGTGCAACCTGGTACCCTTCCTCGGCTATTGGCAACCCGTAGAGGCGGCCTTCCACTGCTTCACATCCGACGGCTACAACTCTGGCCTTTGGTGACTTCTCCTTCCTCCACACGCTTAGCGGCACCTCTCAGCCACTCACCATGTAGTCGGCTCTTGGAACCACCCGTGTCCAAGGCCTTCAACTGCCCTCATACCTCTTGGCGGCTTCCTCTACTTACGATGTCTCCTCCTAACCGAGAGGCCAACTCTTCATACAGCGGCTCTTTACACCCCCCCGACTGCTGCACAGGCCGACCCCTTGGCAACTCACCCCATCCTTTGTCCAACGGGCCCCTGCCCCTCCTGTGGTGCCACCTCTTACAATGACTGACGGCCCTACATGCTCCGAGACTCCTCGTGCCGGTGCTCTACGGTGTTGGCAGCTCCCTAGGCCGCTTCTTTTGTCCGTGGCGGCCTTGGATGGACCCCCCTTGGTCACGTCCCCCTCGCGGCCTCTTCAACTGGTTCCTCCTACTGCCACCCCTTGGTGGCGCATTCTCTGCATATAGGGCACTCCCCTACCCGACGGGTTGTAGTCCCCTTTTCCTGCAGGTCGAGGCCCCCCTTGTCCACCATGCAACTGGAGACCTGCTCCTTTTCCACCAGATGGCGCTCTTCAACTCCATGCAGATTGCAGTCGATTCTCAAAACCTCCACCCACCTGCTATCAATAGCGTTAAATTTTTGCCTTGATTTTCAGGTTCAAGTCCATTATTTTTTTGAAAAAATCTCCATTAGACCTTGTATCACACGCACTGCATGGACCCAATCAACGAACTACCCTTCATGCGTATACTTGACCACCAATGCCAAGAAAATTCAATTAGTTCACCTTAGCATCATCAAAACAAAGCTTCGAGGCTTCATGGCCGTCAATAAACATGGATCGCTCCACAAGAATGGTCCCCGGGTGACAAGATCTTCGCCTAGAGAGGTGGTGACCGATATGATCGTTGACTAGCCTGTGCCACCATAGCTTGCAATTTGCCGATATGTGCTCTCCGACCAATTGAGTTAGAAAAGAATCTTTGACCTGCTAAACGTCACAAATGGCATACATATCTCAATGGCACTGGCTCAAATCTGCATTTGGTACCTGCCGAAGCATTCTCCGATCCCCCTGTCTAATGTCATGCACCTGCTGCTGCTGGCAGTTTCCATGGTCCGACACACCTTGGGTGCACCAAGGTGCTAGAGCGCAATGGGGTACCCCCGCTAGATTTTGTTGGCTTTATGGCAGATGAAGCCCAAGCAAACTAGAATGAACACAATTTTCAATGGAGGTCCGGATATGGTGATGAAAGGTAGGGAGAGATCTTTCCTTTTCCATTGGGAACAAAGTCTAGGGATCCACACCACAAAATATGTGCTCAATGCATTTCAAGATGAGCACAAACGACTGTGTTGAATGTGGTGGTGTGCACAAAGCAGTGAAGATGAAGAGGCCTAATATCGGTTCATTCGAGCTTGGTGGGCAACAAGAAAGGTGGCAGATGGGAATCTAGGCCCAATGGAGTGTTGGTTGAGTTGGTGGCATGTGAGGTACCCTCATTGGAAGAAGGGAATTGTTGGTGTAAGTTTTCAGATATATTCTAGAATAGTTTCTAGGATGTCCATTTAATTAAACCCTTCATGAAATCAATGAAATAATTTTTTTTCTTGTTTTTTAGGCTCTAGATGACTACTGCATCGAGGTCATCCCTCGAACAAATCTCTCAGAGTCACGTCACACATCATGGCTAGCAGGTGAAGGTCACAAGCCTAAAATTTCTTTGTACGATGCAACAGACTCGGATATTGGGAACACTCTTCTTCAACAATCCAAAAGAATGGCATATACAGAGGGTAAGTATATAGGAAGCTAACCAAGCATAGCAAGATGAAAGACAAGGCAGCTTCACGACAATTTCACACACCTACTCCATCACAGACTAGCCATGTTGTGAATGATGCAATTGGAGGAACTGGTCTTCCAAAGGTGCCCGAGTTTTTTGGAGACAAGGTTACAAGGACACGGCGATGCAAGACATTCAGTAATGTTATAGGCGAGGAGGCAAATAGTTCACACAGGCCAGAGTATGTCACTCAAAATTTTGCTCAACAAAGAAAGGCTCGGAAGTTGTGATTTGGAGATGCATCACAGGTAACCGAAGATCACTCTATGGACGAGGAAAATGTTGGGGTGACAATTAGGGCCATCGAGGTTGACATAAATGACACCATGTGGGCCGTGCAAACCGGGGTCTAAGTTCACTTGCCAAGGAAAAATCAAAGGAGGAAAGTGCAAGAAAAAATTGAATTTATGCGCAGAGGGAACAACGGCACCAAGTTTTTTGGGGAAACACAATTGGGAGGGGCACAACAATGAGACATGCGTATGGTTTTGTAGTGACGATGTCAAACATGTGTGGGATGTATGTCCATATATTGTGATGCGGCCTTCAAGACCTCCACTTGAGTGGCCAGTGGCACAAGGCACGAACTTACCAGCACTAGAAGTAAAGTCTTTGTAGCTAGCGGGGTTTCATATCGCAACAGAAACTATGGAAGTGCAAGGGCAAAGATGTGCAGGCAGGTACAAAACAGGTGTTTTTGAAGAGGCATCAAAAAGGATCGATAGTGTTCTAGGACTAGAAATGGTCATCAAACAAGTGGAAATGGTAAAGATCAGTAAGCATGAAGTCTTCATTGCGGAAACACCAAACTCAAAGTTACGTGGTGAGAAATATCAAGTCACAATAGCCAGGAATCCTAGTTGTACTTGCAGAGACTTCCAAAGGAGGCTAGGGGAAGGAATGACCTATGTGGTTTGCAAACACTTGTATTATATCTACTTGAGAGTGTTTGGAATGGACATAAATCACAACATGTTCATTCATCAGTTTAGTCTAGTCTGGCTGATAACAAGCTCAAAACTTTACTAAGTGCAAAAAGGCTGTTGTAATAATCTAGCATGTTTTGGGCTATCACATTTACCTTTGAATTGTGCAAATGATGATATTGTTTTGAGTTTTCCACAAAGTGAATTCTCTCATTGTTGTCTTTTGATATGCAATTAAGGAAGAGAGAGAGAGAGAGAGAGAGAGAGAGAGAGAGAGAGAGAGAGAGAGCAAGCAAGGGAGAGAGACATGGAGAGAAAGAGAGAGTGTGTGTGGGGGGAGGGGGGAGAGAGAGACAGAGAGGATGAGAGAGAGAGAGAGAGAGAGAGAGAGAGAGAGAGGAGGTCCTTGAGTAGCCCATTGGAGGGAAGAGTGGGAGGAGAACCGACGGCAATGAGCGGTGGTGGTAGGAGGAGGAGTGGCAGATGGTGGTAGTGAGCTAACACCACCAACCACCGGTGGTGGGCTAGGGTGTTGGTGGTCATGGGTGGTAAGGGGGGACAATGGGAGGTAGAGGTGGTGGGGGGGGGAAAAAAAAAAAAGCTCGCTCCATTGAGCTCGCTCCATAATCACCCCCCATCCACAACCTCTCTCTCTCTCAGCCGTGCAACAGCAACAACCTCACCCCGCCCTCATACCTGGTTACCCTGGCCACCATCGCTGCAGCCCATGCGGTGCGGTCCGCGACTCTCTCTCTCTCTCAGCCGTGAACGGGAGGAGGATACCTTGCTAGCCTACCGACATGCTCTGTGCACTGTCGCTCTCTCTTCTTCTTCTTCTTCTTCTTCTTCTTCTTCTTCTTTTCTCTCTCTCTCTCTCTCTCTCTCTCTCTTTTGTACTTCCCGAAGCCGGTCTGAGGGCGGGGTCCTACTGCTGCAAGGCTTTTGAATTTTGACCGTCACCAAGCAGAGCTAGCACCAAGCGTGTACTAGAAAGCCTTGCAAAGCCGCCGTGTACTTGAAAGTCTGGCAGAGCCGCCGTGTGCTCTTTCTTTCCAACGCACTTTTTGTTTGTCTCAAGCCTTGAGCTTGCAGTAGAAGACACTTTCCCATATAGAATATACTTATACTTATACTTATAGATTAATTGGTTAGTCTTTATAAAGGGAAGCTATAACACTTTTAAAAAAAGTGAGTTTGTGCCTCCAATTCTCGAAAAGTAATCTATTGATGTAGAAAAGTGAGTATTAATAAGAGGATTCCGCTCCACATTAGGTAAGCTAGTGGAAAAGGGAATGAAAAGATTTGGCCCCTAAGGCCCGTGTCACACTGGGGCACTCAAGGGCTGGCCATGCCAAGGTGGCAGCCAACCATTCGCTGCAGCAAAAAGGTTTCTTGGTCTTGCGAGCGTGTCAAAGGGACAGCTTCAACCCCTCGGCCAACTTTTAAGCCCGGAGGCCATCTGCAAAAAGCATGGCGGGACTGCACGCCGTTGGTGTTCGCTGCCACAGTCATAGTCTACTTTTCGTTGCCGCCCTTCAAAACTAGAAACTCTAACCGTCTTGGCTGAAAAACGTTGACCATCTAGGGCTGAAAACGTTGATGGAAAGCTGAAGAAAATGCTGGCTGATCTGGGCTGGAAACGCCACGAAGATGAGGCTGCAAATGCTGGCTATCTTCTGTTGAAAACGCTAGCTATCTTCTGCTTCTTCTTCTGGTAATCCTGGCACCCAATGGGCTACCTATATAGGTGTTGGAAACTGGGACGAGCAGTCATCAGAGAGACCCCACGACCAAGACCTAAACCGGCTAAAAATCACTTAAAATAACAAGTGTCAAATTAAGAGGCGTTTTTCATATAGCACATGACGAAGTGCTAAAATGTTGTCTTGTGCAAGAGAAGGTATGCAACTAGGACCGACTTGGACATGCACATCCACCTAGAGGCTCACAAAGTGCCAAGCTCAGTCCTAGGCTAATGACTCATGCTAAACTATAGCACAAGCATGTCCATGTAGCGCAAGTGAAGTGCGCACATGAGACTCTCTCTCTCTCTCTCTCTCTCTCTCTCTCTCTCTCTCTCTCTCTCTCTCTCACACACACACACACACACACACACACACACACACACACATACACACACACACAGGTTGGCCCGTCGAAATGCGCACATCATGGACGATTCGGCATGCCTAGAGTTTGCAGCAAGAGGCATGGATGTATGTAGATCGGCAAGGAAGCCCCGCATACTCTGTCAGCTCTCCACGAATCCGTTAACGAGGAACCCTACGCCTTTCATAGTCCCGACAATGCATCGGACACATTAGCCAATGAAACAGAGGAGGGTTTGTAGAGTATGGGCAACTCGGAAGACGATGCCCTCATGTTGGACCTTCCCCTTCTTGACTATATCAACAACATTCTCATGGATGAGACTATGGACGAACGCATCTTGGTGCCATAGGATTGTGTGGCCTACTAATCCATCATTGATAGCCTCTACAACATCATTGGTGAGAGTTCCACACTTGCCGTGTACTCATCTAGAGGCGAAAAGGTCAACATCAATGACATGGTATTAGCGCTAATGAATGAAGACGCTACCAGCTTGGACGTAGTCTCGTTCACGTCCAGACATATCCATCCCTACCCAAGCAAGCCCTCCACACCCATGCTTTCTTCATCTAGCACTTCTTTTCTTATTGATATGTTGCTTGCCCCACAGATCCATCGTCCAATAGTGGGATCGTAAACGGGCATGACACCGTGCTAAACATTCTTGGTGGTGAGCTTCCGACGAACAAGCCCCATCATTATAGATCAGATCCCTCAACTCCAACCTCACATACCCAAGTTGAACCTTCTAATAGACATGTTTCCTTTGTGAAGAACAGGGATCTTGATATGGAAGGAGACTATGAGATGCTCTATCTAAACAAAACTCAAACACCAACTTGTGAAAGAGTCATCAATGCCAAGTTGAAAGAGCTAGCAGGGAAGCAAATTAATGGCCTTGCGGAGAACAAACCACACACCGGTCGCAATGGTAGTGTGCGTAGAAAAGGCAAGAAGGGCCATGCGGAGGCAGTGCCGACGAAAACGGACATGATGAGCAGAAACTTCGACTTCAAGGAGCTCCTAGTGAACTGCGCATGAGGGTATTTGAGACGCTTCAACCACTCAGGATAAATGGGGCATCTGCCAATGCCAGTGGGCTCCATCGCGTCACACATTATTTCTATGAGGCTCTTGAGGCCCGCATACATGGGATAGGGAGCCATGCTTACTCTGATGTGGCTTACAACAACCGCCCTTCAGTAGCTGTGTTTCTCAAAGCGTTCAAAAAAGCTTTCGGATTCATACCAATATTTAAGTTTTCCCACTATTATGCTAAATCAAAGCATTCTTAAGGCAGCAAAGGGTGCGGCACGCCTCCACATTATCGACTAAGGTATCTTTTATGGGCTCTAATGGCCATGCCTTATCAATGCTCTCACAGACCACAAGGAGGGACTGCCCACACATGTAATTACTGGCCTTAATTTCCACAACCAGGCATAGTTGAAACAATACTTTCAACACTTAAAAGCATCACAAAACAAAAATGCTTCAAGCCTTGAATCTCGTGAGCAGGTAATTTAAAAGCATTATAAGAGGAAGAGCTCCATACTTTCAACACTTGAAAGCAAAACAAAAAATGCTTCAAGCGTTGAATCTCGTGAGCAGGAAATTAACAATACCAATGAGTCAACTTATGAAACAATTTATCTTCAGGTTTGATGGAAATAAGCTTACCTTCAGACTAAAGCCAATATTGCTCAGCGCGCCAAGATCAAGCCAACGGAAGCAGGGCGGACGTTCATGCTCGAGCCATGCTAGTGCAGGTCTGCATATATTGATATAAGTAGTCGATCAATATACAGCTCTGCAGCCCGACAAGGCAGACACAGCTGGCGAAGGGAAACGACTACTAACCTGGTGGGGCGCGAGCTCGTCTACTGTCCGTCCTTTGCGCGCGGGTGCAACGTTGGCCTCGAGCTCGAATCGAAGCGCGCAGGCGTTCTGTTTTCTTGCAGGAGAAAGGGGCGCCAATTTTTTTCGCCACGATTCAAGAAGAGTCCTTCTAGGACGTTCATATTATTTGTCCGTCCACCCTATGCAGAATTGGAGGCCCTAATAATTTTCCCCAGATAGACGATAGCATTGTCCCAGCTAGTTTTCCTAGATTCCTTGCCTTTCCCTATGTCCTCTGTATTTCCTAGTTGCCCCTGGAAAACCATGGTGCTCACGTCTAGCTAAAACACACAATTTCCTAGATGCAGTGTGCTTTCAATCTAGGAAATGGGTTGAAAGTCCCTTGTGGGGCATGGACATGGACATGGACATGGCTAAATAGCGCATATTCAGATCTCGCTGATGAAGAGGCAAGTGAAGAAGCCATGCCCCTCTTCTACTGCTTCCCCCCTCTTCTATTGCCTCTTCTGCAGCTGCTACTCATAATTAGCTCGCTCTCTCGTCATGTGTATGGCACCCCCATTGTTTGGCACCTTAATCAGAGCTTCTCCATCCAGGCCTCCTCCCCTGCCTTTCCCCTTCCCCAGCCCAGCTCCCTAATCTTCCCCTTCTACCCCGAAGTCCAACAAATCAGCAACTCTTCCGACGCCCTCAATGCCTCCGTATTCGCCTGCCCGTGCTTCTTCCAACCTTCTACCTCAACAAGTGACCTGTCCCCAAGCTCCCTTTCCTCCACCATCTTTGCTCTCTGCATGACTGGAGTTGCCCCTTATCAAGGCTCCAACTCTTCCCTTGATGGATACCCTGCCATCATTTGGAGAGCCAATCGGCTTTCGCCCGCGCATGGAGAGACAGTCTCTCTTGCTCTCCAGGAGGATGGGGACCTGGTTCTACGCGGCTTCAGCGACGATGGTGTCAAAATGGTGGCATGGAGATCCAACACATCTGGAATGGGAGTTACAAGAATGCAGCTCTCTCAGCAGCCCCCCAATCTTATACTCTATGATGCAGACAATGTAACTGTATGGCAGAGCTCGGATTACCCCCCCGATACACTCACATATGGACAGACCCTTTCGGAGGGCATGAAGCTGGTAAGCTACGGATCGTCAGGCTCCGAGTACAACCTTGAGATTAATACCACTTCATACCAGCTTACTCTGTTCTTCAAGAAGCATGCTCTATCTCAGGCAATACCTTACTGGATTTGGCAGTTCAATGATTCACGCTATGTGTTCCCCAGGCCCAGTGGGGGATCATGCGGTCCGCATGTCTTTACTTGCAATGCGCCTATGAGCCCTTCTAAAGCAAAATTTGCTGCATTTATCAACTCGGAGGGTTTCTCCCTTGGGGACCCCTCTGATGGAGGTGATTACACAGCAATCCAAGGCCTCACTTACTCTCTTTTACAACAAGATCTGCAATCAACCATACTTCAACTTGATGTTTATGGGAGCTTGAGACTACTCTCAATCAAGAGGACTTGGTCGCTCTTAGCGGACCTCTTCTCAGCTGAAGATGCATGCTCGCTGCCGCAAATTTGCGGGACATATGGTGTCTGTGTTGGCGCCAGTAAGCAATGCAAATGCCCAAATCCAGATCCTGTTTTGTCCACTTCGACTGCCTCTCCTCAGGTTTCCTCCTTTATACCCTCAGATCCAAACGATCCATCAAAAGGATGCACATTAGCCTCGCCATTGCCAGCATGCACTAATTATACAACAGCTGTCACAAATGCAGAGTACAACTCATCTGCAGGGGACCAACAGGTGCAGATGCAGTTAGTTGAAGGAATGGATTACTTCTCCACTCTGCAAGGTTCTGTCAATGTCATCGCCAATGTTTCAAGCGATGACAATTGCTCCACTTTATGTCTCCATAGCTGCTCGTGCGTGGCTGCATTCTGGCGTGCAGAGCTGCATCGGTGTTCCCACATCGCAGAGCAACAGTTGGGAAGCTTTCGAGGGGGCATGAACTCCACCATATACAAAGCATTTCTCAAAGTAACCACTCTACCATCCCCTGTTGTTCCACCCGCCGGAGTTGCGCCGTCTCCTACTCCCCTTGGCAATGCAAGAAAGGTTGCTGTAGGTGTTGGTGTCAGCATAGCTACCTTCTTCATTATGAGCATCTTGCTTTTCTTTTTGTGGCGCCATAAGCACCGTAACAGAAGCGGTAAGTTTGATGCGTTTGTCTCAGTAAATGACGGTGTATTGGGCAATACAGCCATGTTGAAGCTACCTCCGAGGTACTCTTACAATGAGCTCCATGCAGCCACAAAAGGCTTCTCACATCTGCTTGGAAAAGGTGGATTTGGTTCTGTGTATGCTGGAGTTTTAGCGGATGGCACGACCAAAGTAGCCGTTAAGAAATTAGAAGGCATGAAGCAAGGTGAAAAAGAATTCAAAACAGAACTGGCAATAATGGGTGGAATTCATCACTACAATCTGCTGCAATTGATGGGGTATTGTGCAGAAGGGTCAGACCAAAGGCTCTTGGTGTACAAGTACATGGAAAACGGATCTCTAGATCAATGGCTTTTTGCATCATCAAGTGCTAGAGTCTCATCTTTCTCCAATGATGAAGCAGGTGAGCAATCAATGACAAGGTTGAAATGGGGGGTGCGATATGCAATTGCGGTAGATGTAGCAAAAGGGCTTGCGTATTTGCATGAAGGGTGCGAAAAACGCATCATTCACCTTGATATCAAGCCCCAAAACATACTGCTGGATGATGGGTTTGTTGCAAAAGTTGCAGATTTTGGGCTGTCCAGGGGTATGGAGAGAGAGGAATCCCATGTGGTGACTACAATGAGGGGAACCCCTGGATACCTTGCACCAGAGTGGATGAGAGATGGAACCATTGATGTGAAATGTGATGTTTTCAGCTTTGGGATGCTGCTTATGGAGATTGTGAGTGGCCGGAAGAATGTTGACACGAGCAGGAGTGAAGCACCGTTCTATCCAGAGTGGGCATACTCACTCCTGGTATCAGACAAGCTTGGTGAAGGCAATGGCCTTTCCAAGGCTATGGTCAGCAATACAAAACATGGCTCCAACATTGTTGAGGACTTGACGGATGCAAAGCTGGAGAATGAGCAGGATCGATCGCAGGTGCTCCGTCTAATCACGAGTGCATTCTTGTGTGTGCTAGAGAGGCCAGAATGGAGACCTTCAATGAGCTTGGTTGTGCAAATGCTGGAAGGGCAGATACCCTTGGCCAACATAGACTTGTTGTCACTACACCAAGGCCTCCTCTTTGTCTTGGGATCACACAACAGCTCTTCTAGTGGTTCTCCCGGATATAACAGTCAAGCAGTGGCTCTGCGTCGCGAATTCCAAGAGCAGCTTGAGAGCATTCTTGCTCTTTCCAGATCCTCATGTCCAGCTACATCATTCACTGGTGAAGAATGCAGCCAAGTGAGTGCCAGATAATAGTTTCTTTTCACTGGTTCTTTTTGGTCTACTTTGACAGGTTTCATGAGAAGAATTGTGTCTATAGAGTCATTGGGCTACACAATCTTTTGCTCAGATTTTTGTGTATATAAAATTGAAAATTATTTTTTCTTTGATGTTGATTATTTCTTTGGTGATCTTATGGAAAATTGGGGTCCTTGAAGGGGGATCTATGGCTCTAATTGGGTGTGTGAACTACTTCCGTAACTTGTGGTTCATGGTGCTAACAATTAGGTCTCCCCAACCTCGGAAAATTAAAAAGCCTTTCGAAACATCAAAAGGAAATAACTGAAGGGTGAGTTTAGGAATTGAAAAGACCCATGGAAGTGGAAAGGCAAAAGACTTTTTTTGTTTATGTAAAGAGAGATAGTCAGATTGCACATTACTACATTTTGTGTTTTTCTTTGCTTAATTTTCTTTTAGCGTTTTCATCTCTTTAGGAGAAGAAGAAGAGAATTTTAATGTCGTAGGAAACCATCCCAAGAGACCTTAAAGATCTATCCAATGAGGACTCTAGTTGAATTCAAGACCTCTTATTCAAGAGGGAACCATTCTACCACACTATGTAAGTAGTGAATATATTTATTTTGAAGTAAAAAATAGGTAGCCTCAATTTTGTTTTTGGGTCTTATTAGTTGGTATCTCTAGAGATGCTCTATTCTTTTCAAAGCAAAAGTGAACAGAAGAAGGAACTTGGACACGAGCTCTAGCACATCTAGCCGCCTAGCCACTTTCCAGCCATTAGAAGATTCCATGGAATATTAGCTAGCCGCCCGGCAATTTTGAGCACAACTACTTCGGCCGGTTGATGGCCAGCCTCGTCACTATATGGCATGGCTCTAGGTGAGAGGGGATCTAGGGCCCAAATTTGGGGGCGCGAGGCGGCTTTAATCTCTGTCGTCGGATCACGCAATGAGCTAGGGGTGAACTAGGGGTGACCTAAGGTGAACTAAGGGTAAACTAGGGGTGCCTAAACTAGAGTATGATCATGTGCCATGCCAACATGGACAACGATGCGCGTTAGCGTGGTGGTAGGGCATTCGTGTGGCAACCGAGACGTCCCAGGTTCAACCCACACCTCGCGAGGCGAGTGAACTAGGGGGGTGAACTAGGAGTGAACTCGGGGCGCCATTTTGCCCTGAGTTCACCCCTAGTTCATTGCGTGATCCGACGGCCGAGATCAAAGCCGCCTCGCGTCCCCAAATTTGAGCCCTAGATCCCCCTGCGAGAGCCGTGCCATATAGTGACGAGGGATGGCCAGCCCTTTTTTTTAGCAACGAGCTTGCTGATTGGTTGGGAGGGATGGCTTTGCTATTGCCAGGAGAGATGGGGTGTGGGCTACGACAGCCAGCCAGCCACTTGCCGGCCAAAAAGAGCATACGACACGTAATACCTCGCCCCTGCTCGATTCCTGGTCGGCGGCACCAGTTGTGCTCGTGCTAATTAGAAGAGAGAGCGGCAGATTTTTTGATGTCGGCACTGGTCCTGGAGGGGAGCTCTCGGGTGTCTTGCGCTGGTGTTGATGCGAGGTTCGGTTGGTGCAGCACCATCTCCCTCTCTGTCCGTCTCATTTCTCTACGCAGGGGAGGCCGCTCTCTCTCTCTCTCTCTCTCTCTCTCTCTCTCTCTCTCTCACACACACACACACACACACACACACATACCAAGGTCGAGTGGAGCGCAGGTGAGACTGGTTGCAAGGAGAAGGCGAAGACCAGAGAGAGAGAAGGATGATGGTTGTTGAATTCAAGGCTGAATTGGATGCAACTTTCAAGATGAAAGACTTGGGAATTTGCATCATTACTCCCACGAACGAGTTCGAGTATGCAGCAGAGCAGAGCAGACCAGCTCCAGAGGGGCGCACAGACGAGGGTAGCCATTGACTACCAACAACCGCTTGGGGTTGTGGGGAGAGCTCTTTCGGGACGCTTTTCTGATTTCGTGGTCTCTTTTTTGAAGGGAGAGGCAGGGAATTGAAGGGGTGGGGGGATAGCCAGTGTAGTGCAGAATCTCAGGGCTAGAAAAATACATTTTTCCTAACCAAAGAAAATAAGGGCAAACTTGAAATTCTATCGGTTTTTAGGTCAAAATTTGAAGCTTTTGCCAGTATTTACACTATAACTTGTGTAAAATTGCCGGTTTTTTTAAAGGCAAGCTCAAAATCTAACCGGGATTTTATGATTTTAGCCGGTTAAAATAGAGTGCACGGGAGGGCGTGACGGTATTTAGATTCCACTTAATGAGAGCACATGGATTGAGCAGTATGCAGAGTAGTAGTAGTGAACCGATGCTCGTTGAGGTCGAGGGATGGAGATGGACACGAGAAGGCGAGGTGGTGGAGGAATGGCTATGTGCAAGCGATTGAGGGTGCAGACGTTGCATCAGAATGAGGGATAGAGAGACTTTTACTTTTGAAATTGTTAAACCGATCTTGCAGTTTAATTAATTCATGGTGCTAACAAGTAGGTGCTCCGAATTCATTTTAGTTAAAGATTTATTTGAAAGTGAAGGATGAAAGATTGATAACCTTAGTAGGCAGCCAAAACAACTTTTTCACAAACCATTAATTAATTAGTTTGGGGGGGGGGGGGGGAGAAAGGAAAAGGGAAGGGTGGGGGAAAAAAAGCTAAAGGAGAAAGGGGGGGTGGGGGTAGGGGTAGGGGAGGTTGGGAGGGGGGGGGTATTTGTTTTTTTTAGTGCTTAAGGGAGCCCTAAGGGCAGCCAAGGCAAATAGCCTAGTGGTTTAGGTTGAGTTTCATAGTGTGTACGTGATGAGTTCAAATGCTACTCATTAAGGTTGGTTTTAAATGGTGATGTGCATGGACATGCTAATTGGAGATGCTAAAGGGTCTTGGGGAGATTTTATGTAATGAAAAACAAAAGTAGTAGAGCCAGGAAGGAGCCAAAACGTTGTTTTCACAAACCTATTAATTAATTAGTTTTGTGGGGGGGGGGAGAAAGGAAAAGGGAAGGGTGGGGAAAAGAAAGGTAAAGGAGAAAGGGTACGGGGCTAGGGGGGGAGGGGGGGGGGGGATTTTTTTTTTAATGCTTAAGGGGAAACCATAGGGCAGCACAGGGGTATAGCCTAGTGGTTAAGCTTGAGTCTTTGTTCTCCTACGTGTTGAGGTCAAATCATGTCCATTAGCAATGGTTTTAAATCGTAGGTTGATTGGAGATGTTGAAGCATATTGAGGAGATTCTGTGTAATGGAAAGAGAAAGTAGAGCCAATAGCGAACCAATAGCTCATGTCACCAACAACTAACATTTGTAGGAAATGTGAGATCTTGTCTTGAATTAGAATTACTTCAAGCATAGCTAGAGCCAAGATCCCCTTTGAACGGATAGGTTCTTGTGCCATTAATGCTGAAGATTAGTGATTTGGTCGTTGTTATCTCTCATATGCTTTAATTGTCCTATGCCTTGACAACATGTGCAATGCATTGTTGAATGCATATGCGTCTTCAATGCATGTAACGCCCTCAGACGCGGGGGGGATTTTTGGTGAGATAATGAGAGCCACATAGACAAGGAATGCGAAAGACATTTTGCCTTGCTATCTAGTACCCCAAACTTGGCATACAATTGGAACACCATGTTTCCCTCCTTCAAGGATTCCTTGAGAATCGTTTGATATGTTTGAGTGACCATTCCGTGTCGCCAACAAATAAGTCTTGTCCTCCATTATTAAAGATGCAATGTGGTTCCACACAAGGCCCCATGAGAATGATTTGGTACCTCTCAATGGCTCTCCAAAAGTGTGTTGATGCCATTGGTCTTGATTGCCCGTGCCCAACCATATGTCAAGGTGGCGCATGAATATTTGGACACTATGACACGCTCGAACATACACATATAAGTCTATGCCATTTTACTGCAAGTGGGCTATTGTAAGCCCCTTGACATCTCAATCAGAACTCTATATATATAAATAATGAGAATGAATACATGTGGAAGCCTTCTACAAGCCCGGAGAGTCCACTATGTAAAAATTGTGTATAGCAGGTGCGAACAAGAGGTATTTAAATAATCCCTTACATGTATATTTCCAAATACTATATGTACCCCTTATGTATGCATTTTTGTAAAAAAACTAGCCCTTATGTATGAAAATTTTCACTTTCTCAATAAAAAACCCTTTATGTAAGTATATTTTTTTTGTAAATGTACCTAATTATAAATCCCTTATTTTGCCTCATCCAACTTTAGAGGACTTGTGTTCCTTGACCACTCATGTAACGTACGTCACTCTTACAGGTGATATTCCATCTTACAAAGTCGCAACCAAACTGGTGGTATGCTATAGAGGTAGCCTTACGTAGTGCACGGATGTTTGAGGGCTATAATTTGTCAATCACTTTGGCATCCATGGAGGAGATCGAAGAGAAAAACAAACAACAAGCAACGAATGTAGTGCCAGATGAGTCCGAAACTACTTCTAAAAGAGGGATGTATGCAGAGGACCTCCTAGATGAAACATAGGATATTTGCTTAGATGGAGAGATCCGTATAGACATAGGGAATTAAGCTAAGTTATGCGAGGATGAGAGAGAGACCCCTTACAGTCATAGACATTGTATCTGAACAATTTTGCTCCCTTTTGTCATAGACATTCTATTTGGGCAGTTTTAGCCCCTCTTGTATCTATACTAAAGGTGTGAAACTTAAAATGTGAATCAAATTGTAACTGGTTTGGATTTCGTTCTGCATTAATATTAACATATTTTAAAATTGTTATCATTACAGTTTTTAACTTTAAATTGTGAGTCAAATTGTTATCATTAAAATGTTTTAACTTTAAATGCGTGTTTTTAAAGTACGTATGGATCTAGATGGGTTTTATGCCACGAAGTAAACATTCCACCTCAATATTTTCTACTCCATGAATTAAAAGATACAGTCGTCTTAGTATGCTGCCTAACGAGTTTTTTGTAGCAAATCATGAAGAGCGCTTTAATGAAGACTTAATGAGGGTGTGGGTTGCGCGAGTATTGCAAGAACAAGTGCTCTGAAGTGCAAAAACTTGAAATCAATAAAGCATGGGTAGAGCAGGCGAGCTTGGCTGACTAAAGAAGATTCGATTCGAAGATTGCAAAGTGAGAAGCGCACGAGAATCCCAACAAGTGGAAGTAACAAAAGGAGATGCTCAAAGCACGAGTAGGGATAGGGAGCTCGTAACACTTGGAGAGCAATAGATGGGCGTCATTTGAGGCCGACTTTTGTAAGTATTATTGTATTGATCTCTAGGTTTAGTAGTTTTGGGTATTTGTAATCTTAAATTTGAACATAATGTTTTCTTTGTATGTCCTAAATAGTGGTTGATGAGATTGGACGTGACTCCACACCGTACGAGCGTGAGTATACAAACAAAAAGGGTTTAAAGGTCCTTATGGACGTTTTGAGCTCTCGACTTAGCTTGGTAATTACTTAACGTTAAACTTTGAAATTCATTGTATTTTAATAATAAGCTGTTAGATTATCTATCTTTGTATGTTCATACTTTAGAAATTCTTATTGTTTTTTTTTACAAAATCCGATAGATATATCGTTGGGTCACGATGAGATGTCGAATTAGTCGACGTCAGACTAGCCCTAGCTAGCACTAGTCTTACTTAGATGATGTGTATATATCAATTCTATAAATGATTCAAAACATGTAATTTAGTTCTATAGTTTCAATAATGGCATTAATTGTATTGTAATTCGTACATTTTGATCCAACTTAACAATCAATCAATGTGTTCGAGTTTTTTTCCCTATGATTTGTTCATTATGCTATTCTTTTTTCAATTATATGCTTTTGTCAATTCACTTTTGTCAATTTTGCATCTCATTTTTTGTTGTAATTGCTCAATATGGTTGATTGGGTGGCAGGACATTGTGTGTCCTACTACCGAAAGTCTTTATCATCAGGTGTCGCTAATCAGTGTCACTATTTTGAGATCTACGTCGCTATATTGGGTACCTGCATAGTTTCTATAGGCGTCTTGATATCCGTCGCTATATAGAGACGCTTATAAAGATGCTTGTACCGACATACATAGCGACAGTTTTATTATGACTCTCATAGTGACGTTGGATATAAAAGTATCCCCATGTATTTTGTTGCTAAGGCCGTCACAAGCCTTAAGCACATCTTTCAGTGAAATATGATTACTTTTGGAAAACCATGATGAGAAAAAATAGTTGTTAGAAAGAGAAATGCATCTTGAAGTACATTGAGAGTTTTCTTGCATAGAATGAATATGCTTGCTTACTAAAATGATCAATAATAGTTGAAATCATATCATGCTTGTGAGTAGTGAGATAAAATCAATAACAAAGTCCATAGAAATGTATTCTTACAAGGTCTTGCAAGAATGGGGAGAGGGTGTAGAAGACCTAATTTTTTACATGTTGCTGCTTTAATCTTTTGGCAAATTAAACAAGATAAAACATACTATTTAATATCACTTTTCATAGCAGGCCTATAAAAATCATGACATAAATTATGAAAAATAGCAGCAAATCCTCTATGTTTAGCATAAGGTAGTTTATGCAATTCTTCCTTGAGTAAATCAGGGAATAATATTGTTTGAAGTTAAGATTTTATTTTTGTATGGTGTATTGAAGAAATGGGTGCATTGAGTTGTCAAGCATCTTGTTTTAAAATCATCATTTTGTGCATAAGAATCAGACACAAAATCAAATGAAATACTTGTAATAATTGATACATTATTAAGAGAGGGTCTTTAAATCAAAGCATCAACCATGACGTTTTCTTTACCAAGTTGGATTGAATGTTGGGCTGAAAATTTTGAATAAAAGCATCCCTCTTGATATGCCTATCATCTATTAGGGATTGAGATAATAAGCAACTAATACCTTGTTAATCATTTTTTATCATTAAGTTAACACCCTATTTATCAATAAGCCTCAACAGGTTCTACCTACAACAACTACAGAGGCTCAAAGAATCATGGACAGTAGCCAGTAGTGAGAGGGAGAGTGAGGCAGGGGCAGGAGAGAAAAAAAGAGTGTTGACTATCTGGCAGCCGGCATAGTTTGAAAATTATGTCTTTTTAGGCATAGTAACACAATTGTGCATTTTTAATCATAGTAATGATGGAAAGTTCTCTGCTTTTAGAGATGGTGTGGTGATGCAAGTGGGAAATAAGCCTTGCATGACCATAGCCTAAACTTTTAGAAAGAAGGCCGCCTATAATTTTAAATACTATTCCAAGATACCTCAACACAAGCTTCCGACCATGGTAAGGTTCATAGACATCAATCGCATACCCATTTCTCTTTGTATATACAATAGTTATAGCTTACAACAAACAAAATGGCGGATTTAGGGTTTAGTGCAAAGATTGAAAAGGTCCACATAAGGAAATTTTTGGGTATCATTTTGTCAAGGGTTGTTTTGGTCGTCTTAACTCACTATACCAATTGACTTGAAGACTTCAAAAAACCACTCACAAGGACCTCTGCCGTATGCAAGAATAATTGGTCACGATGCACTTTAACCAACATCATGTCAATGATCCCACATTGACTGTTGTGACGCAAATAGTATTTTCAGTTTGGCTTGGCAATTTACAAAGCTCAAAAAATACCTAGGTTTAGTGTATTCTGAACTTCAAAATTTGACATTTACCTTCAAAAAATAAATTGGAAAGGTGGAAAAAACCTCTAAATTGTGGCAAAACCTCTTATTTCACTTTCAAAGGTTTACCAAGTTTTCCAGAAAATAATTAAGCAAACCATGATGAGAGTAAGTGAGATTGTTTTGAAAAAATCCTATTTTTAGAGTATTATAGAAGTTCTAAAGAGCTCCATCTACTTGCATCTCTCTCTCTCTCTCTCTCTCTCTCTCTCTCTCTCTCTCTCTCTCTCTCTCTCAAACTCTCTCGAGTCTGCACAACCGTGGAAATCGGACCTTGCAAAGCTACATAAGAACTCTCTACATTCGGTTGGAATTGTGAGGACGATGGAATTATGCTAAGTCTGCCATTGTTTTCTCTCTTGAGGGAGCCCGTGTTAGGGAGATATTTCTAGTTGGGGATTGACGTTGGCATAGTATAGAGAGGCATGCAGTCGGGAGGGAGGGGAGAGGGTAGGGTGCAAGTATGGAGGCACGCCAAGGTGAAATAGCTGGGGTGGGGGATGCATCTTTAGTGCTAATGAACATTTATTTTGGTTGAGCTTGTAGGTATTAAAAATGGGGTCAATGACAAAGCATCCAAAGAATCATCTGCTCTTTGTAGCAATGCGTGCTGGCATGCAATCATGGAGGCAGTTACCCCCTATAGCAATGCACGTTGTTGTGCGATAGTGGAGGCAGGTGCTTCGAGGGAGGAGGCACCTGGAAGGCATCAATGAATCCGAGTATCCACAACGATGGAAAGGTAGCCTCTTTGGACTTCATGAGCTCCTTGGCTTCGTTTGATTCTAGTAGCTCTCTTACACACTCTTTGTTCTCATCAGTGGTAAGCAGTGTTGACACCTTTATCACACTACACTACAACCCTACTTACTTTTGATAGAGCCAATGATCAATTCCATCCCCTCCCTCACCTCTATAGGGATCATTGTCATAAAATGGGTCTTGGATGGAACACAATCATCACTACATTGGAAAAGGAGCATACTCATAACAATCTAGAGCAAACATCTCAATATGCTTCACCTTCATGGACCCAAATAAACAATAGCTCCAGACAAAAAACAAGCTGAAGCATACACATGCAAGACAATAACAATATAACCCCATTGTAGCATTTAGTATTTTTTTGGTGCCATGTCCACCACAAGAACACGATTATTGAAGATACTAACTGATAAAGCGGGTTTGGTGAAGAGACCAATCAAGCTCCTACAAACAAGCTTGGGATACTCTAGATGTTCTTTATGCAAGTCGCAACGAGGCAAAAATTGCATTGTTGTGTAAAGAGCTGAAGTTGAAGATTATGCAAGAGGAAGACGACATGGACACTTGGGTTCTAGTATCCATAGGCACCTCCTTTCTATAGGTGAAGCTAATTATGACAGTTCACTTAGGCAAACTATTGTCGATGCATTGCCAGACTCTTACTAGACTTTTGCTAGTACTTGGAGACTTATAACCCAAGGAACCCTCACGATGTCAAGTTTCATGCATTATGCACATTGCAATTATTGCATTCAATCTTAGCTACAAAAGATTATTAGCACTAGTTTAATACCAAAAGAGGACACTTAATGTCCTTTTATAAAAAAAATGAAATTAAATACTACTTGCATTAGACGTTGTGTTTAAGAAAATATAACCTTGCATTTTAGAAGCTACCACGATCAAGAACTATACTCATCAAGTTGACCCTCATAAGACTATGACTGATTCTTTAAAGAAATTGACTTTATAAGCTTAAGAAAAAATGATGTAAAAAATTTTATGTGACTTTTCCACAATTGTGCAATTGATAATCAAAAGTTTCATGTGCCAAAAAATTCACTTGAGAGTATGTAAAGGGTTTGATATGTCCATGTCAAGCATATCATTGTATACAAAGAAAAATATGTTCTTGATATATTTGTGAGTTTTCGATAGTGATACATTGCTTACCCTTTCCATTGAGGAGTCAAGGTGACAATAGAAGGCTTTGGTATGCAACAATTATTGGATCATTTCAAATATTAAAACCTGTACAAGAGAAAACTTTGATATTTTAGTTCTTGAGGAATAAGTATTCAAAACCTCAAAAAATATCAAACTTCCTTTGTTCTATCATCCAGTCATTATGAATAGGCTTTGACTGAGTAAATTTTGTTGCAAGTGACTGTAGTGGCATTCCTGCCACTAGGATTGAGCAACTACTTATTTTGTCTCTATTATCTTTAAAAGATTGCTCACAAAATAGAAAGTGCACTAAATATTATGATTTTGTTCATGAATTGAATGCATGCCGATGTGTGGTCTTGGAGGTAGGTGCTACATGGGAGGAGGAGGAGGCAACTACGATGGGGGAGGAGGCATCTGCAGGCAGGGAAGGAGACAATTGTGGTGCATAGACATCATAGGAGTGCGCAGGGAGGGACAGGGCGGAGAAATGCAAAGATTGGCCTTTAAATTCTAAGAGTCCAAAGAGGAGTGAACGCCAGCATGGCATGTGCTCATAGGTGTGCCCAATTTTCTTTTAAATTCTTCATTAGCAAAGTATAGGCACATGCAACACACACACACACACATACACAAAGCAAGCGAGAGAGAGAGAGAGAGAGAGAGAGAGAGAGAGAGAGAGAGAGAGAGAAGGTAGAACGCTCACATTTGGGAGAAAGAGAGCGAGGGAAGAGTGAGGAGAAGATGGATTTGGAGTAGATAGGGAAGGAGTTTGTGGATCACTATTACTCCATCTTTGACACCAACATGTCATATTCTTTGACAAAAACACCACATTAGGAAAAATAAGAACCCTCTAGCACCCTTTGGTATTATGGTTAATTAGAGGCCAACCAGTAGGAGGAGGGTGGTGGATACACTCTACGCCCCCCCGGGGGGGGGGGGCACTTGGAACCTCCAAGTTTTTCTCTTTTTTTTTTAAAGCCCCAAAAATTTGAAAATTTGAAAATTTCTCAAAATTCAAATCTTATCTTCTTTAAACCCCCTTAAATCTATTCTATGGTCATAAAAACGTTTTTCGACCTCCAAAAGTCAAAACGAGCACCAAAAAAACGCCTACAATCTAAAAATAATAAAAAACTATTGAAACATCATTTTCTACTCTCCAAATCTCTCCCAAACTATCCCGTACTTGAGAAGTGATTTTCTCTCTCTAGAACCGATGTTCCAAGCCCTCCTTGGTAGCACCCATCACACTCACCCTCTACTCCAACACTATCTTTCTAATGTCACCTCCATTGCAGTTGCAAGGAAGCTCTTCTCTCTTCCCCCTCCCACCTCCCATTGCGACACCAAGCAAGGGTCATCTACCCTCTCCTATCTCCATTGCGGAACCAACCATGCTCCTTTCCCTCTCTTCCACTCCCACATCAAGCAAGGGTCATCCACCCTCTCCTATCTCCATTGCGGAACCAACCATGCTCCTCCCCCTCTCTTCCACTCCCACTTCCCATCAACACACCAAGAAAACTCATTCTCTTTTTTCCACTTGCATTGTAGCAATAAGCAAGGTCCTCTTCCTCCTCCTCCTAATTTCCTTTACTCACCTATGGCAAGCTCTACTCCACAAAGGCGACCAAAGGATGAGGTCACTGGACTTGCATGCCACAACACAAGAGTATAGATGGTGAATGGGTGCCACAAAATTTCACCAAAGATGCTTGGGTATACATGCACCCATCTGCTATTGGCCCTCACCGTGTTTGAAATCGTGCAAACTTGGATCATCATTGGAAAGGAAAGCCCCTTGGCTTCAATAATCACAAGGACAAGGGGACCGTAGACATTGTGCAACATGTTTTTTCAATGTCAAGCATGCAATTGCAACAACCCGCTCGATTTCGAGTACATTGTAAGCAAATGTTTTGACAATATAAATGTAGGTGTGAAGTCACAGTGGAATGTTTTTGTTTTTATGGCTTTATAATTATGTTTTGGCTCGCTTTTGCAGTCATATTTCCATCTACATCGATGGAGGAGTAGTCACTTCATAGCTTCTCCGACACATTCAATGCTATACATGCAGATATTGGAGAAACAATTTTTGCACTTTGCCGAGCTGCCAAATTGGTTCGAAGAAGAATTTTCTTATATTTACACTCCTATATTGTACCTACTACAATGCAAGATTATGAGAAGCTTGGGTATCTTCCTTATTAAGTTTGGAGTGGCCACAACCAGATTTATGGTCGATAGCATCTTTCAAGCAAAAGATGGTATTAGATGCCCAAAACTCCTTGAAATATTCTAAAGCTTCAAGGTCTTTGGGCTTGAGTTTGTGTTTTCTTGTTCATTGTTTTGTGTATATCTTTAAAGAGTCTGCAATTGCGGAGACAACCACAATGCTTGCATGTAAAGATGAGGATTTAGGGAGGCCTTTAGAAGAGAACTCGGGTTTTGTGGAGGGCGTGCATAATGGACATAGGTACGATTGTAAAGTTGGAGCATCAAGTATAAGAATGCACTATTTAAAATCACGCACATGCTTGTATGTACGGTTTCACTACGATCCTTGGATGTGAAATCTTGGAGTGTGGACTCCCTTGCAGTGTATAGATCTATCGCAAGGTTTGACATTATAGTGAAGATACCCAATGATTGCAGAGTTGGTAAGAGATTGGAAGACAAAATGAAGGTCCAAGATGATTGGGGCATGGATGGAACTATGCTATCACTGTTATAGCCTTGAAAATGTGAGAGTTTCAATAACAGTGATAGCATAGTTCCATCCATGCCCCAATCATCTTGGAAAGAGAATGGAAAACAAAACAAAGGTCCAAGATGCTATCCCTCTATAATCAATTTTCTTACTTTGAATATAATTTTTCATTCAAAAATAGTTGTCTTATGTATAATTTATTTTAGTACCATTTTTACGTATTATTTGAATCCACGCATCACAATGAGACAAAAGTCCATTTTTATAGCGTGATTTGATTGTCCCATTTCAAAAAGACATTTTATTCAACTTTTTTTGGAAAAAATATCTAATTTTAAAAGGGCCATTATTATAAAAGGAGGGTTTGATAACTCATTCTCACTTTTCACTTCTGCAACCCTTGAGCTCTTCCACTTTCTATTGACACTCCGAACCAGATATAGATGCATACATAGCCTCTGCTTCTGTGCCCATATCCACCCCTTTGTCACACCTCACCCTCTTTCTTGACGACACCAACTACAAGGGAAAGTTGGATCTTCACACCTTTTTCACTCATCGCCCCGACCTTGATGCCATGGTGCCGCACTCGAGGGATAGGGAAAGAATGGATGCATGGACACTTAAATTTCAGCTAGATTTGAGCTTTTCTGGGGTAGTGGGGTGCACACAAGGCGAAAAAAATCAAAAAGGGGGGTGGAAACGAGGGTGCACAAAACAGCCAAACAAGGATCCCTATTTGGCTATTTTATACACCCTTGTGGACACCCCCCTTTTTGCTTTTCTTTGGCATTGTGTGCATCCTAGGACCCGAGAAAAGCTCAAATCCGGCTGAAATTTTAGTGTCAACACATTACTTCACCCCCTCCCCCCTGACATTGCTAGAGCCAAAGCTAAATGGGTGCATGAATACTTGAATTCAAGCACAATACATGCTTTTCTAGTGTCATGGAGTACACACAAAGCTTTTTTTTTTTTCAAAAAGGCGGATTGGCCACAAGGGCGCACAGAATAGCCAAACACGAATATGTTCTGCGTGACCTTGTGGTCCACCCCCCTTTTTTATTTTTTTGGGCTTGTGTCCTCTAGGACACTAGAAAAGAATGCACTGTGCTTGAATTCAAGTGATCATGCATAAATACACCCCCATTCCCCCGACACTAGTGGACCCAAAGGTTGTACATTAGACAGACATCATTTAACTTAAAAACATTATGAAGCAAAAAAACTTAAATGATTTGGACATAGAAGATACAAAACTTTGAATACTTTAATCACATAAACACAAAAAATTTGGATACACAAGTAGGGTAGGAAATACAAAAAAGATAAGTTTTAATTCGGCTAATGCTCAAAGTCTTGCCTCAATCGATATGCAAGTTGCATTTCCTTTGGTTGTATAGTCACTCTCTTTGCATGTATGGCACCGAGGTTGGTATCCTCTAACAAAAAATTGACGTGGGCGCCTCTACAGCTTCTTGAATCACCTCCAGTGCCATTGCTTGCATTTTTTATTGATTTCCATAGCTTTGGAGAACCTCCTTCACCATGCGAGCAAAGGGGGCTCCTCGAATGAGAAACTCGATTGTCTTCTGGTAGTGGGTGATGCTTGGGATTCTTTAAAAACTTAGATTTGTGATGATTTACATGCTTCACCACGCCGCTGGTGTTTGCACCTCCTCTTGTTCCTGATCGGCCTCCTCTCCTATTGCCTCCCGATCTTGTGTTGTAGGGAGATCTCCTTGCCCACGGGGTAGTGTCTTCCATGCCACTAGCACCTGGTGTGTGTGGTATCTCAGCACGCTACCATGGTGGCTTTGTCTTTGACTCACTATCTGTATGCACCACTTAAGCTCGAGACCCTTCTGCTTGCGTTTGTTGGTGTGGTGGCTATTTCCTTTTACTTGCGGATGATGATTCCTTCTTCTTCTTGCCATTGTTTGATGCATTGCTTGAATCTTCGACGTGGTGTCTAGTGTACTTGCTGCTAATGCAATCATTTGCTCCTATGCCTATGGCTCATAGCCTCCAATGAGCCCTCTCCCTGATTACCTTTCCCAAAGCTTGAGGAGTGTCAAGAATGTCCAGGTGTTCGTAGGAGTTTTCTTGTGTTTTTAAGCCATGCTGGCTTCTTGCAACCTTGGAGAGTGTTTTTGTTAGCAGGGGGATGCTCTTTGGGGGTTTGTTTTGGTGACCGCCATGGGGTACGATGTGAGCTCACCTATGGAGAAAAACCAAGTGACAAGTGAGTGGATCTTATATTTCTAAGGTTCCGTTTTAGAAGGGCCCTTTCACACTATAATTTTATCTAAAAATCTATTATTTTTTTAAATGATGTCCCCAGACTTTAATAAAAAATAATGTATAGAAGAGAAGCTATTAACACTAAATCTACCTCAACGCTTGTCGGACCCTACATTGGCGTGGAGTAGTTATTGTCACTGAAGTGACCTCGACCCTTGCCGGTTGACCCTTGCCAGACCCTATATGTTGGTGCCATGTTGCATGCTTGGGAGATCCTTGTGACATTCACCACTTGTTGTGCTCTTGACAACTCAATTTTCACACTCCCCTTGCAATCTTGGATTGTCTCACATGCTCCATGGTGAGCTTACCAGCAAATGTCATGCAAAAGAACTAGTTGAACATCTCTTCCAAATAATTAGATGTACCACACCGCCACCATGTTGAGTATTTTTAAAGTACACCCCCCTAGCTTGATAATGGGACTTCTCCATGCCCCGAGTGCGAAAAATCTAAAGCGAACCATATTTGTGCATAAAAATTGCTCCATGCACAAATAAGATATGTTATTCACACAAGTAAATGATGAAAATTATGAAATGAAAACAATCTTTTATAATACTTTAACTATTGACATGGATTACCATGTAATGTGTGATGTTATTCTCATCCCAAGCAAGGGTAAAGACGTTGGTGGAATCCGCCAACACCACTTGAAATGATTGGTGTTGCTTCTGTGTTGTGCTAGTAAGACCCATAAGCTTGACCATTCTATCAAAAGTTTCCAAAACTTGCTTGCGCTTGTTTGAAAGCTTTCCATTTGAGTCATTGTCAGTAGTGGCCTTGTAAAATTCCTTCCATAGCTCCCAAAGCCTTCTTTGCAAGTGTTGGCCAGGAGAATGATTGCTTCAACAATTCCAATTTTCTCACACATATACCTGTCAACCTCTCACAATCTCTCTCAAAACCCAAGTACACACACCTAAACTACGGCACCACACGCACATATACACACATAGTATATACTTGATAGTGAATGATTGTAAGAAAAGATAATTTAGACAAGATTAGAGAGTAGACAACATAACATAGCATAAGAGAGGAGAGAGAGGAATCTTGAAAATCAATAGCCTAAAGATTGTAGCCCCAAACTCCACAAAACCTCTTGTGGAGTTTGGTTATTTGAAGTTTGGTATTAAATATTTGTTATTACTTATTGGTGACAAAAATTGGAGGCCCCTCTTTACACTTAGTTCCACTTTAGTCTTTGTGTGGTGGCTATCACTTATTGCATGAATAGGGTGAGTTCTCACTAATTACTTATAAGCGATCCATAGTGGCTTATTGAAAAAATAAACTATAACACTATGCAAATGAAAATGGCCGAGAATAATTTATTGCCGATGTCTTCTCCTCAAGTTCCACTCTACACAACATCAAATCATTGTTAGTAAACATAGAAAGATAGCACAATAATTAACCATTACATCCCAGCTATCTCAATTTTAGTTAACTACATACAATAGAAGGGTGCCCAATCTTGTAGCATCCCAACTATCTCAATTTTAGTTAACTACATACACTAGGAGGGTGCCCAGTCTCGTAGCATCTAGCTCTATGGTGCTTATTAGCATGCTTAGTTTAAAGTTGTTATAAATGCTTAATAGCAAAGTGAAAATTTTGCAAAATAGCATGAAACTTTTTGCAATAAAAGTAGAAGCAGTAGGCACAATGTTAGGAAGTTTTGAATTAGAAGTATTAAGAGAGTGACTATACACAATCTCAATTGGAGATTTACCTGTAGCAGAGTGAGTTGTATTGCTATAAGAAAACTATTAAATATGCAAGTATTCATCTCATTTCTTGGGTTGAGAAGACATGTAAGCTTTCAATAAATCAATAATAGTGCGACTATTGATTTCTATTTTACCATTAGACTCAAAAAGCACTACAAAATTTGGAATCTCTATCAGATATGATTACTTTTGGCAAACCATGATAAGAAAAAACAACTTTTAAGAATAAAAGTGCATCTTAATGTGTAGTGAGAACTTTCTTGCATGGAATGAAATATGCTTTCTTAGAAAAATAATCAATCACAATCAAAATTATATCATGCTTGTGAGCAGTGAGTGGGAAACTAATAATAATTTCCATAGAAATATGTTCCCAAGGTCTTTCAGAAGTGGGAAGAGGGTGCAAAAGACCTAATTTCTTACTTGTTGCTACTTCAATCTTTTGGCAAATCAAAAAAGTTGAAACATACTGCTTAACATCACTTTTGTAGTGGGCTAATAAAAACACGACGTAAATTTTGGAAAGTAGCAGCAAAACCTCTATGTCCAGCATAAGGTGGTTGATGTAATTTTGCAATGAGTTAAACATGGAATGGTTTTGTGACACACAATTTCTCTTTGAAGTAAAGGAAATTTTTTTGTATGGTGTATTCAAGAAATGTGTGCACTAAATTTTCAAGCATATGCAACCAAGTGGTTTTAAAGTCATCGTCTTGTGCATAAGTAACAGACATAGTATTGATAAAAGGAAGTACCCGTAATAATAGATAGATTATTAAGATGGGGTCTTCAACTCAAAGCATCAGTCACAACATTTTCTTTACCAGGTTGGTACTAAATGTTGGGTTGAACACTTTGAATAAAAGAAGCCCACTTAATATGCCTATTGTCTATTAGGGATTGAGATAATAAGTACCTTGATTCTTCCTGATTCTTTTTAATTATCAAATCAGCACCCATTAGATAGTGTTCTCAAATTTTCAAAGCATGCACTACAGCAGTCAATTCTTTATCATACGTAATAAATTTAGATTCATATGGTTTAAATTCATGACGTTCAAATGCAAGTGGATGTTTATCTTGCATAAGAACTACACCGATACCTTTTCCACTAGCATCAGTGACTACCACAAAGACTGGTCAATCAAAATTAGGTAGTTGTAACACAGGTACATTAGTCAAATCCTTCTTGAGTACAGTGAATGAGATTTCTTTTAGGTGAATCCATACATATGGGGTGTTTTTCTTTAGCAAGAGAGTCTAATAATGAGATTTGTAAGCAAAATTACGAACAAACTTCTTGTAATAATTACATAGACCAATGAAAAAACATAGCTCATGTAGATTTTTGGGTCTAGGCTAGGATTTTACAGCTTTAATTTTCTTGGGATCTACATGTATTCTCTTTCCTGATAGAATATGTCCCAAATGCTTAATTTTAGATTGGAAAAATGAACTCTTTTCTAGATTCAAGTATAGGTGGTTTTGTAAAAAATGGTCAAATACACGTGTTAAATGCTCCTTATATTCTTGCTGAGATTTACTAAACACAAGAATATCATCAAAAAATACAATTAAAAACTCTTGATGGTTAATGAAAATTTGGATCATCATATGAGTGAAAGTAGCTGGTGCATTTGTCAAGACAAATTGAATGACAAGAAATTCATAGTGTCTTGTTTGTGTTGTTCTAAATGTAGTTTTATAAACATCTTCTTTAAACATTTTAACTTAATGATACCTTGATTTAAGGTCAATTTTGTTGAAAATTTTTTCCTCTTTCAATTTGTCCAGTAGATCATCCACTCTAGGAATAGGAAATCTATTCTTAATGGTGATCTTATTTAGAGCCTTGTAGTCAATACACATATTTAAGATTCCATTTTTTTCTTAACAAGAAGTACTGGAGCTCCATATGGTGAACTACTAGGTCTAATAAGTCCCCAATCAAGTAAATTTGTGATACAATTTTGTATTTCCCTATGTGTGGTTGGGTTTACACGATAGGGTGCTCTACAAGGTGGTTCACTACTTGGAATAATATCAATTTTATGGTCTTCAGGGTGTGATGGTGGTATCACAGGAGGCAAATCATGCATGAAACAATGTTTAAATTATGAAAGAAATTCATCGTGTGAAGAGTCTTGAGGAGTTTTAGTTTGAGCAAAGAGTTGGTTTACAAGCACTAGATATGTTTTTCCTTGCTTTTGAATTGCTCATTTGGCTTGAGCGTAAGATAGTAGTGGGAATTTTTTATGTTCCAAGATTGCTTGAATGGAATAGATTTTTCTTTCATGGGTGAGAGTTAAAGTGCATGTTTTGTAATTGATTTTAAATTCATGTTGAAAAGGCATTACCAAAATCATATCAATATCATGCAGTGGTGCAACTATAAATGTACATGTATGAGAAAATTCACCAATGAAAATTTCAACAGTGACTTGAGTTTTATAGATGAAACGTTGATTATTAAAGACAATTTTTACTTTGTAAGGTGAAGAGAGTTATGAAAGAGAAAGTTGTTGTGCCAACCACGTAGAGATTAAATCATGGCTACTACCATCATCTAAGAGAATTATGATAGCTTCACCTTTAACTATGCCTTTCACTTTGAGTAGAGTGTGTGGAAATATATGAATACTTGGAGAAGGATTTCCATTGGCATCATACTCAGGATCATGGCCCTCACCATAACTGACCTCAACATCATTGTCATTCGGATTAGCATCTTCGATGAGGTCAATTTGTGCATCATTTGGGCGGTTTTTGTTGAATGGTCTGTGGTTGTGGTTGTGTGCGACTCCATTAGGTTAACCATTCTCCTAGCAAGGTTGTTTGTCCACTTATTTACATAGTGACCAAATCAAAAATATTTGAAACATTTGACCTTTTTATTACTATTGGAAGATTGATTGGGGTGTTGATTATTGGAAGGATTTTGGTTGCCCCTCTGCTACATGTAGTTGTTGTTGTTGTTGCAATGAGGTTGAGAGGATCTAGCAAAGTTTTCAAATTTGCAATATAAAATAATGAGAAAATAAAGAAAATAAATGGAATAATTTATACCTAGCTATAAAAGCGATGATGACATCCACTTTGAAAATGTCATACCAAGGCACGATTGAAAACGATGAGCAATTGAGTGGGTTGTTTGCAAGAAACTAAATTTTGTCTGGCATCCAAACTCCCTTGTTCCCAATGGCAATGGAAATTGACAAAGAATTTTGTATTCACAATATATTTCGAATGATAAGGCTAGGTTGTGTTACTTTAAAGAAAATCTAATTTGGAACTTTATGAGAAATGTCGTTCAAGGAGATCCTCGAGATCAATGGAAATTGTGGAGTTTTATGAGTTTTTGACGATCCGAAGTAGAAGGGATTTAAATGAAGCTTTTACAGGTACATTCTGGCAAAGATTTTTGAAGTTGTCCGGCCAAGAATAATGTTTTACTTCTTGACCTGGGTGGCCATAGTATTGTGGGTGGCTTCTTGAACTAGGTGGCGAAAATATTATGGGAAGCCAAGAGTTGTTGATGATATGTAGCCAAGGATTTTTGAATAAGGGGTGGTCAAAATAAATGAAGCGTGGGAAGTTGAAAGAATTTCTCATCTTTGCTTCTTGAGCTGAGAAACCCACTAAGAAATAGAGTCAAGAGGGGGTGACATACCTCTTAAGTTAGTTGGTTTCGTACAATGGGCGGCCGGCCAACTAAATATTTTCTTTTCCAATATTGTTGAACAAAAGGTGAAGTGTATGGCACGCAGTGAGTAAAGTGGAGAACGATAGCACGCTTGGATTCTTGGGGAGCTAATGGGATGTATGAGGTGATTCAAACCTCGAGCATGAAGGCAAAGGTTCTCCCAAGGATAGGGGACCCATTTTGATGTCAATTCCGCAAGGTTTGGTAGAAATCTATGGTGATTCTCTCATGCATGCAAGAGAGGACTCTCACGGTAGTCCTTGTCGGACCATCAAGTTGCCTCATTGTGATATTCCCTTAGTGCTTTGGATACAAGGTGTCGCAACATCAACTTCAATTGGGGAATATCGATGCTACCCAAAAAAATTATGGCGTGGTAGATTGTTGTCGGCTTCACCTCAAGCCATCTTCTTAGTTATTCCTTCTTCTAATCTTGAGATACGCCTTCATAATTCCCCCATAAGATTGCTTAATCCGGAGCCAATTATTTCTAGAACTTTATCATTGCACTTCAATGCCCAATTTTTGATCATCGCTTCTTCAAAATATTTATAACCTCTTACTTCTTCAGTTCTCACCCTTTTGCCTTCACAATTCACAAGATTTAGCCATTAAATTGAAACTTAAAGTTAAACACACCAAATCTCGATTGTCGATAAGCGGAATTAATGTGTCATTTTGATGATTAATAGCCGATTACCCTTGATTTGCAAAATTGATGCTACAGATTTGTAAATTGCTCCTTAAAATTGGAAATCAATTGTTGATTCTTACCACTATTGGGAGGATATCCGAGAGAAAGGTTGCTTCAACAATTCCACTTTGCTTACACACATACCTGTCAATCTCTCACCATCTCTCCCAAAACCCAAGTATACACACCTAGACTAGGACACCACACACATAGTATAGACTTGATAGTGAAAGATTGTAAGGGAAGATGATGTAGACAAGATTAGAGAGTACCCATCATAACATAGCATAGCATAAGAGGATCTTGGAAATCAATGGCCTAAAGATTGTAGCTCCAAATTCACGGCACCTCTTATGGAGTTTGGTATTTAATATTTATTATTGCTTATTGGTGCCGAAAATTTGAGGCCCCTTTTTACACTTAGTTCCACTTTAGTCTTTGTGTGGTGGCTACCACTTATTGCATGAACCTTTACAGAGTGAGTTTTCACTAATTATTTACAAGCAAGCCATAATTTCTTATTCGAAAAATAAACTATAACACTGTGAATGAAAATGGCTGAGAATAATCTATTGCCGACGCCTTCTCAACTCCCAAAGTTCCAATCTATAGAGCATCAAAGTATTGTTGTTAAAAATAGAAAGACAACACAATAATTATCCATTACATGCCAGCTATTCCAATTGTAGTTAACCGCATACAACAAGAGGGTGCCCAATCTTGTAATAGAAAGGTTGACCTTATGCGAAACGAGAAACATGTCCGCCATGATGCCACGCTCCCGTAGGGGATCCTTTAGGAGTTGAAAAATAGCCTTGTAGGATTTAGTGCCGATCCCAGCTTCATCAAAATCTTGTTGCACATCATCTTCACTAACCACATTTGCTAATTTGTGCATAAACTCATTGGTGACTGCATCACTAATGTGCTTCCCCCTCGGTTAATGTACGATATAAATCACATCATGGGTATTGAGACTACTAGTGAGAAGGTTGATGTGATCATCTTGGCTTGTTTAGCAAAGTGTGAAGTAAAAGAGTCCCTTGCAAGTGAAGAACAAGTCACCTTGTGGCTGTTACTCATCGTTTGCATGCTCCACCCGTCTGTGTAACTATTTCAATGGATAAAAATGTGCGCTTGCATTCTCTTGCACCAAGGGTGTTTCTTTCAAATGTGTGATGGTGTTGCCAAGCTTCATAATGTAGGCATCCTTTTCTTGAATTTGTTGTTGGAGAGTTGCAACCTCCCTCTTGAGAGAGACAATTCTTTCTTGTTAGGCCAATGTGTTGAGTTGAAGATCTTAACATTGGTGCATCCGCAAATACAAAGAATAACTTGTACACCTAGAAAACCGCTTTCAATAACCTAACAAGCCTTCTTATTCCCTCCCAATAAATTGAAGAAATATTGAAAGGTTATTAAATGATGGATGAAAGCGGCCTATAATTATACGGGTACAAATGGCCATCCACCTAATGTCAACATTAGTCTCACCAGTGGTGCGACGTTCTTGTGATGATCTTTGATCACCCACACATGCGGCCTTTGGTGCAAACTCTGTGAGCAAGTGAATGTGTACGCTTGTGGTGTATGGAGTACTTGGTGGTGGAGGAACACAATTGGTGATTTTGTTGAGGACCATGACAGCTGATCTGTGATCTAGTAAAGGATGAAAAGAGGGAGGGAGGGAGATGAAAGGGGAGGATGGGATAGGGGAGGAGGAGGAGATAAGGGAACACGGAGGGAGGAGGAGGAGAGAACAAATATTTTTATTTTATTTTTTTTGGGGGGGGGAGGGATTTTAAGTAAAAAATAAGTGAAAATGAATATTTTGAAAAAAGAATCAAATTTTGGTCCTTAGTTGTGCATGTTTTATGACGTGGCCACACCTCCTTTACTCCCTTCACTTTCAAAAATCTAGAGAGAGAAAAGGACTTCGTAAGTCCACATCCTACATGTGTCTAAAAAAAGACTAGAAAAGCCTATTCAAAACTAGCTTCTTGAATGTCCTTGTCCCCTTAGCTCTACACAACATTAGCCTTAATCCCAAAACGTTAGGCTTCCTTACAAGGTCCATGCAAATTCCATATTTTTTTCTAATGAAGGAGGCACAAGAGATGGAGCATGGATATTCATGGTGGTCAGCTTCTACTATATAGGGCAAGCTTGGCAAGGGCTACAGTAGGTGCAAGTGAGTTGAGATAAGCAAGTGGTGGTTCTACGAGAGGCTGATAGAGTGGCTACAGGAGAAGATGACACAATACCTACGAGTGATAACAATGATGCATCTATGGCAAGAAAGAAGCTGCCAAGCCTGAGGAGTTCATCCGTGCTAAGAAGCCAGTTTCATCAACTAAGTATACATTAGAGAAGCAATCAATTGGCTTGAGAAATAAATTGAGATGTTGTCTTGATGTCTATTTGGCTATCGACCTAGTCCCCTTCATTAGTGGATTCTTCCTTGAAATTCTACCCCTCTGTCTCCTTCACCCCCTTCAATGGCTCTTGCCTTATTTTCATGGCCACCAAGAAGGTCTCTACCTGGTACTCCTTTGGCGAGAAGTCATGGCTTCTTGGGGTTAGGGGAGGTGGCAACCTTGTCAATCTTGAATGACTTGACAAATTGCTTCCCGGTGAATATGGCTTTGATCCCCTCTAGCATGGAAAGGATATAGCTACCAGTGGTGGTGGGAATCTTTGTGGGGCAAGCATGGGGTGGAGTCCCCTGGTTCCAAGCTGGATCTCAACCTATAGTAGTTTTTGCAATGTCTTTTGGAACCCTAGTGGGTACTCAACTATTGTTGATGCGATGGATTCAGATCAAGAGATGGGGTGACTCCTTTGAAATTGGTTCCCAACGTGTTGAGTGGGCTACCCCTAGTCTCACCTATCAAAAAAAATTTGAATGCCATAGGTCTCCAAGGATACTATGGTGGCAAGTTCTTTGACCCTCTTGCATTTGCTGGTGAATTGAAGAATGACAAGTATATTCCTAACTACTATAAGTTGGAGAGGTTACAACTCAAAGAGATCAAGAATGCCTACCTTGCCATGGTCTGTATGCTTGCCTTACCACAGAGCACAACATGGGTCCATTCCATTTAGATCTTTTCTTGCTTGCTTAAAAAATCTCGCTTGGGCTATGATAAGACTCGAGAGGAAGAAACTCTCTTCTTACGGTTAGTCTTACGGTTAGTGTTAGTTGGCTAATGAGAATGGAGTTGATGTCCACCTTTCTTTTTCTCCGCATAAGGTGACAAATAATGGATTTTGACAATGAATCTGTCTCAAACATATCTACTTGCAACACCAATTTACAGTGCTAACCCATATATATACTTACGCTTTAATTTCATATGGCTAGCATGTTTGATAGCTTGAAATTGAATGAGACAATTCCAAAAATGCTCAATGTAAGCGTGTACGTCTTCATTTCTACCTTGGCAGATTAAATCCCACTGGAAACATGCTTTATCTTTGTACTTCGTGGGTAAAAAATGGGGTAGAAACAGCTTTTTGATGACTGCATGCCACGTGTGAGGTCTTCTACCATGTTGTTTAGTGGCATTCCACCATAGTGGAGTGCTACTAGTGAGGTGATTTGATGCACATTTGATCATGTCATACTCAAGAAAGTCTTCATCATGAAAGTAGTCGTTTAGTTGACTAACCCATGCTAGCATCTTTAGTACCGTCAAAATCCTTGAATATGAAAGATTTTCTTCCAATTTTGTTTTGCTTTGGACAGGTGCAATTCAGTGCGTGCAATGTGCAATAGCTTTTCTTCTATCTCTTGCCTTCGCATGCATTCATATACAAGCAATTGTTGCAACTTTGCAAGCTATTCAATAATAGAGGGTGGTTCTGGCAGATGGGCCATGATGGCGTGATTTTTCTTTTTCTCTTTTTGTGGGTGTGTGTGTGTGTGTGTGTATAGTTCATTTGTAAGTGGTTATTTATATATGGATATAATCATGTGCAAAATAATAAATAAATAAAGGGAAAAAAATTTCACTCAATTGTATGCTCGTTGATGACGTCTTGTCCAGAAATGCAACATGAGGGTAAGTTGAAATCGGGCATTCAGTTGAGTAGACTTGCGTGCGAGAAATTTGAAAGTTTTCACTTTTGAGCTCCCTGTCTCAGTAAATGAAACCAAAAAAATCATGGCAAACTTGGTCAATGTTGGATAGCAAACCCTTGGAGTCAAAAGTTGTCCAGATCAAAATAATTACAACCACTTTTGAGATTCAAGTTTGTCAATTGAGCTAATGGGCACCGCTTCAAGTGGATATATATATATATATATATATATGGAAACTCAAGTAAGAATCTGTCACGAAATTTAATTAAAGGTTATATGTGTGATTCACTAAAATTGAATGGCAAGTTTTTGAGGTAGATAGTAATAGTGGGTTAAAGCTAGGCACCTTGTGAGAGAGTTTGCTCAAGGATAAATTGGGGGTGAATTTCCCCTTAGGTTTAGTTTTTAAGGGAAGAGTGCCCACTAAATGGTCGACATGAGGTGGCCAATTAAAGTCACCCTTTTTTTTGTTAAAATATGTGGAAGAAAAATTGAATGGCAGTGAGGCGCTCTACTCTTGTGGGAGACAGCGCCAAAAGTTGCGGGGGAGATGGCAACTTGCAAAGGCCTCATCAGCCCGCGAGCATGAAGAGAGGTGTTCCAATGCCATGGAAACCAGATTACCACCAATTCTTATGGCTTTTATTATGGTCGATTGAAAGAGAAAATCCTTTGTAAGCTTGGATTCCCACCGCTTTTGAGAGCTAATTCGCAAGGAAGATAGAAAGCGAGATGGTAAAATTGATATCTCTATCTATCCAATTACTCCCTTGTGGTGTAATCCTTGCTTAGGGTTGATTTTAAATTCAAAATTCATTGGTATAGATCTAACCCTTGTTGCTCCAAGGTCTTCGGCTAGAGTGGTGATGCCTTATTTGTTAAACACTTCTCTTTCTTCTTCTTCCTAAACCAAGACCTGCCTTCTTGAGCTCCTTCAACAAGTGTTTCCTCTTATTGTACTTATGTATGCCACTTCAACCCTTTCAAAATTTTCTCCTTTAAAGCGTTTCAATGCCAAAAAAATTAATTACCCTTTGTAAATCTCTTGCTTCTTTGATTCTCGCCCTTTCACCTTCACAATCCACAAGTTAGTCGTTGATTTGAGTTAATGGCTTGACATACCACTTTTCAAATCGATAAGCATAATTTGGTGGTTGGTTTAATTATTGATCATCGATTAAGCTTTGATTTGCAAACTTGATGCTCCAAATTCAAAACTTGATCCTTAAAATTTGAAATGCGTTGCCAATTACCTAGAACTAGAAGCTCTTGTACCATGTTGCAAGAATTTCTAGGAGCCAATTACCTAGAACTAGAAGCTCTTGTACAATTGCCAGGAGAATTTCTAGGAGAACGGAAGCTAGACTCTCTTCATTTTTTCTCACACACATGACCATCAACCTCTCACCATCTCTCCCGAAGCCCAAGTATACACACCTAGATTAGGACACCGTACACACAAACACACACATAGAATAGACTTGATAGTGAAATTGCATGTCATGTGGGCTCATAGCCCCTTGCCTAGGCTCTGCTAAGGACCCTTGTTCTCATATGTCCCTTAGTGGATTCATACAGAGTCTTGCACATGATGAATTTTTGCTCAAAGGAAGATCATGTTGAAATTCGCGAGGCAATAACTAGAACAAAATTTCCTTGGGGGGGGGGAGGGGGAAGGGTCACTATGTATAAATTATGTATATCATGTGCGTTCAAGGACTAATTCTTAAACTCTTTATCTATGAATTTTTTATAAGTAAAATACACCCTTTTTTTATTCAATCTCTAAATTTTTTCCCTAGTTCCATTGTACGGTACCCTTTTGAATGTAAAAATATGAAAAAAAATAAAATTTAATAACCCCTTCTGTTACACTCACATGATAGCCACATAATTATTAGTGCCCCCCCCCCCCCCCCCCCCCCCCTCCTTCCGAGATGTTTTTTGTGCCCACCATGACCAATTTATCTCCATTGTTGAGAACATTACAAAAAAGATGCATGATATTCTTACAAAGTGTAAGTCTATGTGGCTCTAGATAGGAGTCGTGCACCCATAAATAGACATTCCAAAAAGTAGGTTTACAAAGACTATGGTTTACAAAGACTATGCTTTTCTTGGAAGGGGTCCACATGGAAGTACTACCATTCTTTCTAAAATAGATGCAAGCCGTGGACATGCCACAAAAAATAAGTCACTAAAAGTATAGAACAAGATTTAAAAATTGATAAACCTTCTTTTGGATGGATTTTTGTGGTGTCATTCTCGTGAGGAGGGATATCAAATGTGACCATAACCTTATCAAAATTCCAAAGCATGTTGTAGAACATATATACAACATTAACTTGTTGTGAAAATTGTAAAGAAAGAAAGAGAAGGAGAGAGCTTGAGCTTTTGCAAGCATGCATGCACACAGACACTTAAAATCAAGAGAGCACACAGTGGAGATGGAGGCACAAAATTGTATCTTTTTCTTCACTACTCAAAATGATGATAAAGTCTACCAAAAATAAGTGAGAAATACAATATAATAAAAATTACGTGCAATGGTCAATGAGAAACCATTAGTGAGTGAGCTAGCATGATAAGTGACCATCATTCTTGGTAGGTAGACCAAGTTATTGGGGTAAAGTTGGTGTGTCTCTTATCCTGGTTGGACACAAAAGAGGCATCCAAATATCCAACACTTGTACACACCTTATTCTTTACTAGATAGAAGAATAACGAGCTCTCTCCCATTTATTATGGTGAGTTGCTCCAAGCATATCTTTTATTTTCTCTCTCTCTCTCTCTCTCTCTCTCTCTCTCTCTCTCTCTCAAGTGTAATCCATTAAAGAGAGGGAAGAGCAACACAAAGAAATAAAGACCTCTTGGGTGTGGTCCCATAGGCCTTGATGTGGGTGCTTTTGAGGATAGTTTTATGGGAAGAGACATCCTCTTCTACTCTGAGACACATCAGGCCCCTGGAAAGTCTATGCCTCACATTAGTGGATACACATGGGAGATAGCCTATAGATAGGAGACACAATCAAATCATAGAGGGCGAGGCTCAGGAGGAGTGCAGTGTTATTCAGGGAGGAGTTGCAGCCATTGATACATATAGCTCGCAGGGATGAGCAAGCCAGGTACATGTGGGTGAGATTGAGAGCAAAGACAGGCAGATATCTTTACATTTCTATTTGCTACTTTCCCCCGAGTACGTCAGTGTATGCACCACCCAGAGGACAGTCCCCCTTTTCTATGTTGGATAATGACATATGGGAGTTCTCTAGAGATGGTGACATCATCATTCTAGGAGACTTCAATGCTAGGATTGCCCATCATCATACAATTTTTTATGATACCATAGAGGAGATGCTGAGAGAGATAGATATTGCAGAGATGGGTCTATCCAGACTATCACAGGATGGGGAGCATATTGAGTATGGATGACACATGATAGACATGGGGAATGCACATGGATTGGTCATCTTGAATGGCCTACAGAGATTTCCCATTGGGGGGGTTTTACATGCTTTCCACATAGACATAGAGCCAGCACAATGGATAATGTCATGACACAACCGAGTCTCATCTCTAGTATCCAAGATCTCATGGTTGGGGGACCCAAACCTGTTGGTGTGACAGTGGATCATGCTCTTGTGTCGTTGACCATCTCTTTCCCATTTAGTGTAGCACACAAGCCACAGGCAGTAGCCCCTACTCACTACACCTTCACACGGGAGACGGACTCTTTATACATAGATGGGATCTACAGACTCCTATGTACAAAAGAGCCAGGGCAACCTCTAGAGGAGATTACTACTATACTGACACAGAAATTACATGATGTAGCAGTAGAGGCATACCCACACACCTAGCCTGAGTAGAGACGTCGTTCTAGGAGCATGCCCCAAAACAGCTGGTATGATGAGGAATGCTGCGAGACTAGAGCTAGACTTCAGAGGGAGGTGCTTTTGGGGGACATCACTCATAGATAGTCATAGATTGACTTTCGACGCCTAGTGCAACAGAAGAAGAGGGCATTTTTGGCTCGCCTAGAGGAGGATCTATACTAGCTATTCTTGAGTCAAGACTCATGTGAGGATGTTGGATCATGGAATCACAAGATGCAACTTGGATCACTACATCTACATGAAGAATTTGGGAGATGGGAAGTTCATCATCCTAATGTTGTATGTTGATGGCATGCTGATTGCAAGTGCTAACATGCAGGACATCAAAGACCTAAAAGAGGAGCTGTTTAAATCTTTTTCAATGAAAGATTTAGGTGTTGCAAAGAGGATACTTGGTATGAAGATATCAAGGGAAAGGACAAAGAAGACAATAAAACTATCACAAGAGGATTACATCAAGAAGGTACTAGAAAGGTTTGCAATGCAAAATGGAAAAACGGTTTCTACACCTTTGGCTGGTCACTTTAGAATAACCAAGGATATGTGTCCAAAGACACAGACATTGCACATGCAATGGGAGTTGTAAGTAGGTTCATGGACAACCCAGGTAAAGAACACTGGTAAGCTATGAAGTGGATACTTAGGTATCTGAAAGAGGCAACAACAAATGCTTTGCATTTTGGAGGAACTGATATTTTTCTTCAAGGGTATGATGATGCAGATATGGCAGGTGACAAAGATACTCGAAGGAGCACTACTGGCTATGTCTTCATGGTTGGAGGCATAGCAGTAAGCTAGGATTCAAAGCTACAGAAAGTGGTCTCACTTTCTACCACGGAATCAGAGTATGTAGCAATGACGGAGGCAAGCAAAGAAATTATGTGGCTTCACAAATTCTTAGAAGAGCTTAAATTCAAACAAGACAATTGTGTCTTGTACAGTGATAGCCAAACCGCTATCTATCTTGCAAAGAACTCAGCCTTTCATTCAAGGACAAAGCACATTGAGGTGAGATATCACTTATACGCATTCAAGGACAAAGCACATTGAGGTGAGATATCACTTATACGCATTCAAGGACAAAGCACATTGCGGTCAGATATCACTTTATACGCGCTCTTTTGGGAGAGAGACAGCTAAAGCTAGGAAAAGTGCATACAAGTGAAAATCCTACAGACATGTTTACAAAGGTGGTCAGCAAGGAGAAGTTGAGCTTTTGCTCATCTTTAATTGGCATTCAAGGATAAGAAGCCAGGATGAAAGCAGTCACAGGTTTGGTTTGGAGATCAGTCTCCAAATGGGAAATTGTTAAGTATGGAGCCTGATTTACCCCTTGTAATTTTTTGCGTTAAAAAAGCACATTTGTAAGGCCCCCATTATGATGAGAAGACATCGTGCGTGAAGAAAAATAACTCACCGAAAAATAAAATCACTCGCCAAAAATTAAAATTTTCACGGCCAGTCTTTCGTCGAAATATTATGGCTGGACGGCAATCGAAAAGTGGTCGAAAAATGACCGGTCAGTTGGCTGTTTGGCCGGTGGCCGGTGGCCGGTGGCGGAATTCAAAAGCGGACTTGTCTTTTCAAGGGCGACCACACATGGGCAGATTAGAGGGTCCGATTTGGACTTATCTACACAAGGGCGGCTACACACGGCTGCCTCTCATGAGAGAGGGCAGCCCTTTTGGCCTATAAAAGGAGGCCATTCCTACAGACATCTCACAAAGCGAAGTTGATGCAACAAGGTGGGTGTGAGGTGGTTAGAGTGAAGCAAGGTGGGAGCTCCAAAAGGGTATAATCCCTTTGTAACCTACTTCTTGTTTTGAAGTACTAAAGCCATTGAGTGGCTTCTTTCTCATGTACGTAGCCCACATTGGGTGAACCACGTATATCGTGTGTACTCTCTCTCTCTCTCTCTCTCTCTCTCTCTCTCTCTCTCTCTCTCTCTCTCTCTCTCTCTACCCTATAATCTCTTGTGTGAGAAAATTCTCTCTCTCCATTAAGTAATCTACTCAATTATCTACTTAGCTACGTCATATTTTCTAACACAAACATTTTGAGAATATCAAGCAATCAATGCACTTCAAGAGATAGGTGAAAGCTTAGTTGATTGCATGTGGTGAAAGGAATTCACTTTGCATATTTTGAAAAGAGCACTAAGCTTTTCGCCACATCCATGTTGGGCATATCGTGCAATCACCACACTCCAAGAGAGGACACCTTGAAAAGGAAGCTCTTTGAGAACTTTTCATAATTTTGTGAGGATGCCTCAATGGGCATACATGTCAAGTAAAACATGTCTCTACAATAGCACTAAGCTTTTTGCCCACAGTCATGTTGGGCATAACCACGCTCCAAGAGAGGAAATCTTGAAAAGTAATATCTTTGAGAGCTTTTCATGCTTTCATTAGGAAAATATTGAGCTCATTTTTGGGCCTTTTAAGGGTGCCACACCATCAAAGCTGCAAAAAGAAAGCAACTTGGTAAACCTCTCTAAATATTGTTGAGAACTCCATGATATGACCTATCATTGTAAAACTCTTGAAAATTGGATTCTAAAGACCCAAGATAAAAAAAGTTTGGATGAATTCTATGAAAGTTATGCCATTTTTTTCAATCAGCTAATTTTTGTTATCGTTACGGTAATGTGAAATCACCTTTTTCTAGATCTATATGAAGAAAATGCCCGATACATGCATGTTATATATCAATAGATAGCATTTGAAGAACAGATTCTAAATATCCAACCTCCAACAAATTTGGACCTTATTTGCAAAAACATTTACCGGTCCCCACTTTTTGAAACATGTGTCACATCTGCAATTTCTTACAAGGCCTAAAAATGAGCTCAGAATTTTCCTAATGTGTGAGGATGCCTCAATGGGCATACATGTCAATCAAAACATATCTCTACAATGGCTATTGACAAGAAATTTCATCAACAAAACATGTCTCTACAATAGCTACTGCAACCATGTCCATGTCTTGCAGGCCACAAGTCCTTAAAGACCCATGAATAGGAGAAAGGCCTTGTGACTTAGCATCTACTGAAAATAGCCCTAATATTCCATGCCACAACCATATTTGATATAACATGCAATCACCGTGCTCCAAGAGAGGACATTCTAGGGAAGAATCTCTTCACAAGAACTATTGGTGCTTTCTTGAGGTTTTTGTAATGGTCATATATGTCGATCAAAACACCATCAATCAAGAGATGTTTCTCCAGTAGCCCCTGACTAGAAATCTCATGGCTAGAGTTTACTCACCCATGCCAAACTCTTGTGCAATTCCATAGGGCCTTCAAGGTGCATGCATATTTGATTGCATCTAGAAAAAGGCCTTTGCTTCACATCTATTGAAAATGGATATGTGCTTCATAGACATGTCGGGCATATCATGAAATCAATGCACTTCAAGAGAAAGATGTATTGATAGGTGATTGCATCCATGTAAAGGTGTTCAATTTGCATTTATTAGAAAGATCCTTGAGATTTCTTTCCATAGCCATGTTGAGCATACTCTATAATCATTGCTTAGACCATTAGTTTTTCAAGAAGTTTTTGTGCTTTTGTAAGGATACAACCTTTGGAATACATTTCAACTAAAGCATGACCAAGCAAGACGTGTTTTGGAAACATCCCCTAACCAACAATCTCATTGCCAAAATTCTCTCACCATTATTCATGTCTCATGCATTGCCACAAGGCCTTTAAGGTGCATGTTACTAGGGCATTGATGCCTCAGTAACAATTCAGTATTTACTTGTAGAGACAGTAACTAAGGTTGTAGCTTTGAACCTTAAGGGTGTTTTTATACCAATGGTTGATGTTTTAAGTGGGTTAGTTTTACGCGAGCAGTTAGTTCTTGATGCTATCTTGCAGTTGGGAAGTTGGTCTTTCTCTTATGCATCCATATTGTTCTCGGTATTGTAAGTGGTTGTGTGGATGATGATTATGCAGTAATACAGTACCTTCTCTTTGTTTCCATGATGTTATTCAATACTCTCGTATGCAGTAGATGAATGTAATATGTAGTATTACTGTGTACCAGTATTGAAAATTCTATTAGGGTGGTTAGCCCCTAACACTTTGGCAATCCTTCTGGCTTTGGCCATGATGATGAAGAGAAACAAACTGGGCAAAGGAGAGACTTTGGGGTAGTTTGCAAGTTCTAGACTGTTGAAATTCTTGTTTAGATTCCTACTCGTTTTTGTTGTGGTGCAAAAAAGGCACAACCTAGAAGAAAAATGTGTTCAAAATTCTCTTCGTTTTCAAGTTTTTGTTAATTTTCAGATCCTTGACAACATGTAGATAGCAGTTTGGAATCTACAGTTGCTGTTTGCAGTCTGCAGTTTGCAGTTTGCATTTCAACTGTTTACATATTGCAGATTATAGCATTTCAGTTTACAGAATTTGGTTTGAGGTATTTCAATTTGCAATGCAGTTTAAGCAGTTTCACTGTTTGAAGAGGTACAAATGCTCTCTATTCTTTTCATGTGTGATTAATGACAAAGAAGAAGACAAAATGTGCAATATGTCAAAAGTATGAGCACCGCACAAAGGAATGCCCTAAAAGGAAGATGTATGTGTCAAATATCGTATGCATAAATTGTGCAAAAAGTTTGTCAGATCTTTTCGAGATGCATCAGGTCATGAGGAATTGTGTGATGCACAAGAGGATTTTGATGATTTTTCTAATTTTCGTGACAAGGCGGAAGATTGGTATGAAGGTCGTGAAAGAAAAAGAAGAAAGTCGTGCTCTAGTATACGCAGGATACAAATGTTACAAGAAGCAATTGAAGTCTTGACAGAGAAGTATAAAGATCAGTTTCAAGAGGAAGACAAAAGTGATGATGAGTGGGGAGTTATAACACCAATGTTCCCCTTGGTTGGGAAAAATCAGGTACAATCATGTTTAACTTCTCCAAATGCACTTGCTATAGGTCCCAAATCAATGAAAGAAGTCCAAGCACAAAGCCAACCTGAAGAAGTCAAGAAGGTGATGTTGGAAAGGGGAGAAGAAAAGAAGCATCCTAAGAGCCAAAGAAGCCAAAAGGAGCACTTAGTATCCCAAAACCACACTCCAAATAGACTCAAGGGTTTGCAGGATTATGAAGAACTTGAATCAACAATAGAGAGGTATTTGCAATTAGGTCAAGACATTGAAGACAAAAGTGGGCTTAAAAGTATGCAAGGTCCTGAAGAAGACATGCAGATTCTAGTAGAAGATATGCAAATTTCAAAGGACATGGAAGGTTCTGAAGGCATGCTTGTTCCTAAAAATTTGCAGGAAATTGAACTTATGAAAGACGAGATTATTGTTCATTCACTAAAGACTTTACTTTTGCAGGAGACTAAGAGAAAGCTTGAGAATGGGTTATTCAAACATGGAGATGTTTAAGTTCAATGGAAGCTAGATGGAGTCCAAAAGATTTTTGTGGAAGAAGGAGGAAGCCAGGAGGAGCTCATGAGCCAAAGGAGCCAAGAGGATTGCCAGCTATCCCCAAACCTCACATCAAAGAGACTTGTATCTTTGCAAGAAGAGAGCAAGAGATACCCAAAAGAAGAGTTGGCGATCTAGAAGAAGGGAATGCAAGTGGGAATGAGCCAAAGAAGCCACCAATACCACATACCAACCCATATACCAACCTTGGACATGAATCTTGAAGAGGTTGAAATTCAGGAAGAGATCAGGTTATAGTGTACTGAACGGGAAGAGACAAATATAATTGAATACATAATGTGTTTTGATGATGAGGATGATGTGATGAATCAATTTTTGATGTGTATTGATAAGGAGTATCCCACTAGTGACATTCCAACATGTGTTTTTGTTGAAGGGGATGTGCCTTTTGGAGTCTCGAGGACTGAAAGCCAATTGCCAAATATGGAAATGAGTTATTCAAGATGTGAAGATAATGATTTACAAATTCAAGTCCTTGAATTGCAAGTTTCAATGCCGAAGGTCCCTGGTTTACAAAATTCCATGATGCAAATCCCTGAACAAAAACTTACTGATTTGCTAAGAGATTTTGTTCCTAAATTTCATGAATTTCAAAGTCTTAATGTTGCTCAAGCAATGATCATCAACAACCTCTCATTAGATTTGAAGAATGAGAGATATTCAAATCAGGTGGTGACAAATCAAGCCATTTTTATGATTGATTGACTTCAAGACACATTCATCAATCAAGAAGTGTTCACATGATCAATATCTTGTCAAAGATATTCAAGAAGCGTTTTTTGACAAAGAAGAAGCAAACAACAGGTTCTTAAAGGTGAAGAATGGAGTTCAATCTTTAATTTCTATAATTAAAGAATGTAGGAGTCAAGTGGTTGAAGCGACTTTTGTCTAACGAAGTCCAACATGGGGTGTTGGCAACAAATTTCTACTTGTGTTCAATGATGTGGAGGCCTTTCTTGGAATTTACTGATTATTTTCTTTTGGAAATGGATCAGTGGAAAAAAGGTTTGGATGAAAGAAGCATGAAGGACGTTGTGGAAGAATATGAAATCAAGAAATTTCAAATTCAATTTCAGGTGCAAGAGATTTCTGAATGCAAGAAGCTTCATCTTCACAGGATATTGAATACTTGCAAGAGGCAACTGAGTAATTACAGAATATTGTTTATGTGCAAGAGACTAAGTGTGTATTGAAGTATGCATATTTACAAGGGACTACATTGTACTTGCAGGAAAAGAGCACTACACTATACTTACAGGGAACTAAAAATATGCAAGAGACTGAATATTTGCAGGGTATTGTATATATCAATCAGGAAGTGAACTTTTTGCTTGAATGCTTGCAGTGGACTGAATGCATAAAGTGGAAGCAAAGTAGGATAATTTTGTTTAAACTAAAACTATATGAAGACTTGAAGCCTCAAATTTCAATTTGTGATGGTGAAGGGCCAAAAGATTCAGCTATTGTAGTTAAGATAGAATGAACAGTATGCAAAGATGGATGTTTGGGAACAACGAGATGAGAGGAAGTTGAAGAAGCAGTATGATGACTCAAAACAAGAATATGATCAACTAAATCAGCAGGTGCAACTTAGCTCAAATCAAGTACAAGTGCACATGGATACTACTATGGAAGAGCAGATACAAGATGAAGTTCAAAAGATTCAAGTTTAAGATGTGTGCAGAACGCAGTTGCAATGACAGATTCTGAGGAAGTAGGAACATATAAGTCAACTTCAAATCAGATTTTTATTATTGAAGATGATATACCACCTGCAAATAATGTCAAAAGTACAAATGAAGTTGTTCAAGTTTCAGACGATATGAAGGTTACAAAGACAATTGAAATTCCAAAAGAAGTTGAAGTTGCAAGGGAAATAAGCAAGTAGACTGATATTGAGCTTGATCATGTAGGAATTCACAGTGAACTGAAGAACAGTTTTTTGAAGTTTTGGGCTTTTGTTTTGAGTTTTGTCAAGGGATTGTGGGCTTCTCACAATGTTTTTCAAACATTGCTCACTAGGTGTGCCTGGTGTTACAGGCACTGAGGCCTCAATAATAGTTCAGTATTTACTTGTAGAGACGGTAACTAAGGTTGTAGCTTTGAGCCTTAAGGATGTTTTTACACCAATGGTTGATGTTTTAAGTGGGTTAGTTTTAGGCGAGCAGTTAGTTCTTGACGTTGTCTTGCAATTGGGCAGTTGGTTTTTCCCTTATACAGTCGAATGTTCTTGGTACTGCTTGTAAGCAGTTGTGTGGATGATGATATGTAGTAATACAGTAGCTTCTCTTTGCTTTTATGATGTTATTCAATAATCTCGTATGCAATAGATTAATGTAATATGCAGTATTACTGTGTACCTGTATTGAAATTTTGTTAGGGTGGTTAGCCCCTAACAATGCACACATGCCTTTAAGGTGCACACATAGGTGATTGCTCTAGAGAAATGCCTTCACTTCACATCTATTGAAAATAGCCATGAGCTTCATATCCATGTTGTTCATATCATTTAATCAATGCACTTCAAGAAACACTACACTCATAGGTGATTGTCTCTAGAGATATGCATTCAATTTCCATCTATTTAATTTAGTCTTAAGCTTTCTTGCCATAGCCGTGTCAAGCATACTCTACAATCATTGCACTCCAAGAGATGACATCCCAAACAAGGATCTTTTCAAGAACTTTTCATGAGTTTGTGAGGATGCCACCTTTTTGCATACATGTTCACTAAAGAACAAACAAAGAAAGAAGTCTTTTGGAAACAGCCTATAACCAACAATCTCATTGCCAAAATTTATCCATGTCTTGTGCAATGCCTTAGGGCCTTCAAGATACACGCATAGGTGATTGCATATGGAGAAATTCCTTCACTTTGCATCTGCGAAAATCAACCACGAGCTTCATAGCCATGTTGTGTATTCAACTTTCATTTACTGAAAAATAGCCCTAGCTTTCTTGCCATAGCCATGTTAGGAATCCTCTACAATGATTGTGCTCCAAGAAATGACATCCTAGACAAGGAGCCTTTCAAAAACTTTTCATGATTTTGTGAGGTGCCTTTGACATATCTTGCAATCATCATGCTCCAAGAAACGAAATCTAAGTGAGGAATCTCTTTGAGAACTTTTTGTGTTTTAGTGAGGATAACACAATGGGGATACATGTTGATCAAAGCACTATAAATCAAACCATTTTTTTTGCAATAGTCCTTCAAAATAAATCTCGTCTCCAAACATTCCTCATTCATGTCAACATCTTGCACAAGGATCTTTTCAAGACTTTTGTGTGCTTTGTGAGCATGCCACTTTTGGCATACACATCAACCAAAACACCACCAAGCAAGATATGTTTCTCCAACATCCCCTACCCGTCTCATCGTTGTAATTCTCTCACCCATGCCCATGTCTTGCACAATGTCACATGGCCTTCAAGGTGCACATATAGGTGATTGCTCTCGTAAAAATGCCTTTTACTTTGCATCTCTTGAAAATAGCCATGAGCTTCACAACCATGTTGGTCATCATGATCACCAAGAACAAAAAATGAGAACGTGGAATAGGGAATGAAAATGGGTATGAATTGCCAATCCTTGTGTTAGCACTAAGCTAACAAGTTACTTTCTTTCGAGCTTAAATGTTGTAATTTCATCTCACTTTTGAAGATAAAGCATGTCATGTCCAAACCTTGTACTTTTGATTATTTTTACAGAAATGTAAATTCAATAGTCGGGGCTATGATCTCAAGCCCCTTTCTACCCCAAATTTGAGCCAATTTTATCATTTAATAACCTTGGCTAAGGTATAAAAGCCAATTTTTATAAGAAAACCTAAAGAAGTTTTTGAATAATGAATCGCACATTCTATTCTAAGAGTTGTGTACTCTCCCTCTTTCTTTCAATGCTTGTATCTCCCTTGTGGATGGTCCGTTTGAAGTTTCATCTACTTCTACGTGTTCACGGGTGAAGATGTACATAATGATGTAAGTTTCTTGCCATGGTCATTTGAAATTTTTATTGCTAATTGACTTTCTAATTACCTCATAACTCACAAAATAAGTATTGAAATTTCCTTGTAGCTATAGGAGGTATTTGGGCATCAATGTTAAACAATTGATGCCCCAATAAGTATAGAAAATGCCTTGTAGCTATAGGAGGTATTGGGGCATCAATTGTTAAACAATTGAGTGCATTTTAAATTCCAAAATAGGTTAGTTCAAATCGTCCCTACAGATAATAAGAGTGTTTGAAAAGTGGTTGAAATGTGGATTTGAGACCCTAAGCAGTTGTGTTTAGACTCTATCTACCCGATCTATGAGTTTGCAGATGTTTGGAGCTCGTTTGCTAGGTGAATTGTCAAGATTTGCTTTCCAATGTGATGACAAGCTTTTACCAGTCTTACATGTTGAATGTTGCATTGAGTACATAGGGATTGAGTGTGTTTTCCAAGAGATTGACAACCTCTTGGGGCGTCCATGCACTAGTCGTGTCAGCTACATCCCACGAATTCATTTATGTACATGATTCTTGATATGTCTATAATAAGATAGAGTGAGGCTTGGCAACCCCATACATTTGGCGCCATTGCTAGGGATAAGGTGACCTAAACTAGGGAAAAACTCAATGCTTGGATATCATTTTCCATGTCTTTTGCTAAGTTTACCTCAAGAAAAACACTAACTTTTAGAAACCGCATAGTTGAGGAGTGTCGTTTTCAGCTATGTAGAGGTATTTTGGGAGTAGTTGTACTTGCCAAGGACCCTTTAGACATGCTTTATGTTGTTTCTAATTGGCTAATATTAAATTGGACTATGTAAAAATTTAAGAAACATTGACACTCATTTCTTAAGAAAACAAGAAAATAACAGGTGCTTGTGGACACTTTCCACTACCCTTGTGTTATTTTGATTAGGAGAAGGTAAAGTAGACATCAAAATATTTTCTATCTACCTCACTCTCTAAATAGTCTTCAATGAATTGTTCCTTGAAATTTTGGAGCATTCAAGTTCCAAGCTCCTAAGGTAAGCTTAACAGGCCATCAAACAATATTTCTAGTCAAAAATTGGTCTTGAGAGAGAGAGTTGTGCAAACATTGTGGTAAGTGAAAATAAACATCAAATTTTTTGCAAATTTTGGCTAAAAAAAGAGATTATTATCTCTTCTATGATTAATGCATGCAAATTTGGGTCTTTTTGTCCAAGAGTGTTTGTAATCCTCTGCTAAAGACCTAAATGACATTAAAATTTCAAAAAAGTGTAACTATAGGCCTGTAGATAATAATCAATTTCTTTTGTTTGAGGCTAAAATTGTACTTTAAGCTCAGATGTATCTTGTAAAGGTCAAGTATAAACACTTTTGTAAAGGCTCTAGAAGTCTTGATCTTATTCTTGTACAATTATCAAGCCGTATCTACCTCCACTTTCGATCCACAGGTAAGTGTTCAAGTAAGTACACCAAAATATGATCCAAAGTGGCTGAAAACTCTTGATAGGTCTTGTAACACTTTATACTAATTGTGGAAATGATCAAAATTTTAAAAAAAATGCAAATCTAAGATCCAAGATAAAATGAAAAAATTTCATCATTTGGGTGTATCATAGGTTAGACCATAGTGTATTGAACCTTTGATTCAAGTTTGGAGTCATTTGGATTTATAAAGTGTCAATTAAGTGTAGTTTTCTTTGAAGTCCAATGGCAAATGAAAAAAGTAGATAGAATTCCTCATTTCAAGCGAGAGACAATAATTGCGCTTATTATCTCCTGCCTTGAAAGTACAAATTTTTGGAAAAAAAATTATGGGGATTTGATCTATGGTAGTAATAAAGTGCATGTGTCAAATTTCAAGTGATTGGAAAAAGTTTTGACTGAATTAGCCACTTGTATTACATCAAAGTCAGTTAAACACTAACACTCCCGAGAAATTGGGCAAAAATTATCCAGAATTGTTAAAAAATGATTCAAAGCTCTTTGAACACACCCTTAACCAGTGGTATCACCAAAAGTGCAAAAATATGCTTTTTTGTGCCATTAGATAATAATCACGCTTATTATGTCTTGTCAGCTAGAGAAGAAGTTTTGAAATTTTTTAATTGCCAAGGATACAATACCTATCGCACAAATAACTTGAAAAAAATTAGAATTGTTTGGACATTGTTTGCTACTTGAAACCAGGTTTATAGAAATTGAGATTGGAAATTGGTCCTTTGACTATTTCTTCAAGTTAGGATAAACATTTCTTGCCAACAGCGAGTGTACATACTTGCACCTAATAGACTAACTATTAAACTATTTGGTTTTGTAGGACCGGTCAAGATCAAGCTTGAACAGAGAGGGAGTTCAAAAAAGAAGAACTACAAATTTAGAGTCATCTGGACACTGATTGATTCTTGAAACTACATTTTCAGAAATTGGCAGTCTTTGCCAACCAAAAGTGAATTCTAGAGTTTGTTGTGACAGCTTTGACAATCTTTTATTTTTGTCTCTTTTCACCACTTTTTAAAACTTTTTTGGCAATGCTTCTTTTGGAATTTGATGAGCTTGTTAAGGGCATGCGAGAAATGAAGTTAAAGCTAACAAGGCTTGAAGAAAAAGGATACAATGTAGGACAAAAATCCCAAAGCAAAGAAGGATTTGTGCACAGATGCATATGGTGTGATGGCACGGGCCATGGGAGAAGGGATTGTGATAGCTTTAGTGATGCCTTAAAAAGAGATCTTGGGTTTTTTAAGGATGGCAAGATCCATCTGTGGGAGACAGGTATGCCATTAGGAACTAACTTTGGAAAAGGAGGTATGCGGAAGTTAGTGGAGGATATGGAAACTAGTCATGCTATTTCTGCAGTGGAGGCTGCTACCTATGGGGCAAAGATAGAGCTAATTCCAAAGAAAGTGTTAAAGTATACTCCATATGATTTTGAGGAGGTTGATAGCTTGTGGCCATATGCAGTAGCCTCAGCCGAAAAAGGGAAGGTAACTAAACAGGTATTATATGAAGTTGGTGATTGCATACGCCATACAACAGGTTGGGATGACCCTGTGGACTCTTTATTAGTGCATGCCTATTTTGCAAAACACTATAACAATGAAGCAATTGTGGAAGAGAAGTGCAGACGTGAGAATGGAGATGCAGGTCCTTCTACTTCAAAGAGGGTTACAAGAGCTGGTGGAAGAAAGGATCTAGGACCTTCTTATGAGGCTCAACCACATGTGCCTCCTCCTCCTGAGATTCCTATGGAGGAGGCATCTACAGGAAAGAAGAAAGAGGAAGGAAAAGCTAAAGAAAAAGGCCCTGCATACAAACTACAATCTGACATTGAAGGTGCCACAAACTTAAAGCAGGTATTGGAGGAAAGGATTTTGAATAGCAAAGTTGAGTTTACCTTGGGTGAGGTTCTTGGCATTGCTAAACGCGAGTTTCATGAAGAAATTATAGATATCATAAAAAGAAAGAGGCAAACTCTCACTGAGTCTATTCCTCCACAGTCTGAGGGTGAAGGGGAGTCACTTAAGACACATGGAATACATGTCCAAGAGAGTGATTGTGATGAAAATGTAGTAGGATGCTACCAGTCTTCTCGAAGAGATGCACATGCTCCATTTGCAGATGATGATGATGATGATGAAGCCTCCTATAAAAGCCACTACTCCAAAAGTCATTGGGCAAGAGCTACAATAGAAACCTTATTCAAGGTGGGTGATCTTGAGGAGCCATATGCTGCATTGATAGATCATGGCTCTGAGATCAATCTTATGTCCAAGATTCTTTACATGAAGGGTAAGTAGTCAATAGACACAGACCATGGGTGGATGATTAGAGCTGCAAATAACTCATCAGGAGAGCTGTATGGGGCTTGTCCAAATGTGAAAGTGACGATTGGTAATGTGAAGGATGAGCAAAATTTCTTTGTGCAGGAGATGTCTACCTATCCTCTCATCCTTGGGCAGCCATACACCATAGCCGTTTGCATGGAAACAAAGGTCTTGGATGATGGTTCTGCTTATGCTAGGGTAAAGAGCAGAGATGGGAAGCGAGTTGTGCAATTTTGACTGTGTGTGTGAATCACGAGAGGAACCGCAATAGTCTTCGTGAGCATCCTCTACCAAAAGCGAACAAAGAGTTCAAAGAGTGCAGGGAGACGAGGGGTTTTGGCCATGTACCATTGTGAAGCGGGATTGCAATGGTACAAGAAGAAAAGGATTCTTGCCTGACCCAAAGCGAGAAGAAGCTTTTTCTACAGGTTTCCAGGGATTAACAGAGCATGGGTCAGTATGTTTTATGAAGCTTGAGGATATGAAAAGAAGTGCACAACAATATGTATAGTGTACATAAATACATGAAAGAAAATGGTTTCATAGAGGATAGTGAATACATTTCAGGTTTCTTTGAACAAGTTTCTCATGTAGATACTATGCTTGAGCTTGAAGCTATAATGGATTCTAGCATGCAAGATGGAACCCACATTGTGGAAGTACGTTGTATGGAAATGTATGATGTGATTCAGGCTTTTGAAGATCAGAAAGATTTCAATGCTAATGAAGGACCAGAAGTGCGTGTAGAGACCAAGTACAAAACGGTGGCAAAGAAAGTGAGACTAGTGGCCTTACCTTTACCATCAGATTGCAGGAAAAAGCTAGAGCAAGCTTCTTTGCAGTCAAGTCTCAGGGATCCAAAAAGAACTGGACACAAGTTCACTATGGAATCCTTAAAAGAGATAAAAGTTGGCTATGAAGAGTTTTTAACTGAAGAAGAGAAGAAGAATTTTAAAGAAATGTTTTCAAGACATGGTAAGGCTTTTGCTTTCCAGCCACATGAGATAGGGTGTGTTGATCCTAATGTTGTTGCATCTATGGTGATCTTCACTATCCCTCACGTACCTTGGAATCTACACCTAATTCCGGTTCCAAAAGCAGATTTGCCAAAGTTAATAGAACTACTCAATGAAAAGATTAGCATGGGTATCTTGGAGCCTTCTTGTGCGCCATATTCAAACAGGTGGTTCACTGTGCCTAAGAAGAATGGAGCTTTGCGGTTCATACAAGATATGCAACTTGTAAACAAGGTTACTATTAGGAATGTGGGTACAGGACCTATACTGGATGAATTTACAAAGGCCTTTGCAGGAAGGTCAATTTACTCAATGGGAGATCTCTATTCAGGGTACGATCAATTTCAGCTAGATATTGAGAGTAGAGATCTGAAAACTATGAAAACACCTTTGGGACTGGTAAGGATGTGTACCTTACCTCAAGGAGCAACAAATTCAGTTGCACATATCATGAATGGGATGAACAAGGTTCTACGTGACTTCATACCTCAAATCACAATGCCATTTCTTGATGATGTGCCCATCAAAGGATGTGAAGACAAAGATAAAGATGAAGGTATGGATTCAAGGGGGTGCCGTAAGTTTGTTGCAGACCATATCGAAGATTGTGAGAAGATTTTGTCAAAGCTTGAAGAAGTTAACCTTACCCTGTCAGGGCAAAAATCTGTATTTGGTGTTAATGAAGTGTTGATTGTGGGGCATATGTGTGGTCCTTATGGTAGAAGGCCTTGTCCACAAAAGATGGATGCAATCAAAAACATGAAAGAAACATGTACAAGTATAACTAAAGTTTGAAGATTTCTTGGTGCTTGCGTCTTCTATCTTATTTGGATACCACATTATGCACATGTAGCAGATCCCCTTTATAGGTTGTTGAGAAATAATCAGAAGTTTCGATGGGAAGAAGAGCACACAAAAGCCATGAGAAAGCTAAAGAATCTACTTCTTTCATCACCAACCTTGAGAAAGGTAGACTATGCATGTGAGAGACCTGTCATTGTGACAATGGACACAAGTCCTACAGGGATAGGATGGGCAGTAGGGCAAGATGATGATGAAGGACAAAGGTATGTGGTGAGATTTGGAGCCAAAATTCTGAGTTCTCGCCAACACGATTATGCACAAGTAAAAAGGGAACTATGGGGGGTAGTTACAGCATTGAGATGTGACAAGGAGTACTTGATAGGGGCATCAGTGGTTGTGGAAACTGATTGTTTGCCTCTTCTTGGAATGATCACAAACTGTTTGACTCCTGATATTGCAATGCTGTGATGGATAGCCTATATAAAGTCCTTGAATTCTGAGTTCAAACATATTGCAGGGAAAAACAATCCAATGGCAGATATGCTATCTAGGGAAAGGTATGAAGATGAACAGGACATGATTATTGAGGGAGATAATGTTGGCACAAAGTTTTACACTGTTGATCATGCAAAGAGTAGTCATGCATGTTTTGTGTCTTCACTTGAGTCCTTTCAGAGGAACTATATGAGGATGAAAGGCTCTTGATAGGTCGCTACTTAAGTACTCTGCAGAAGCAGGATGATTGGACTGAGCAAGAATTTAAGAGCATAAGAAGAAAAGCATATGGATACTTCTTGAAGGATGGCTACTTATGGAAGCATCCTAAACGAAGAGATGGAACACCATTGCGCATAGTATGCGATAAGGTTACTCAGCAACAAATCATCAAGGAGTTCCATGAAAGTTTATGGGCAGGACATCGAGGTGTATGGGCAACATTTTCCAAGGTAAAAGAAAGGTATTGGTGGAAAGGGATGTATAAGGATGTGGCTGAGTTTGTGGAGTCTTGTGTGACATGCCAAATGTATTCAAATGTACGGCATCGTGATGTACTAGATCCTACTTATCCATTAGCCATGCATTCCAAATGGGTTGTGGATTTGGTTACAATGCCTTTGGGACTTTGGCAAATGAGGTATTTGGTGCTTGCAAGAGAAGATTTATCTAATCAAGTGGAAGGGCGTGCATTGAGAACAAAGAGTACACAAGCTGTATGAAATTTCTTCTTGAAGATGTGATCTATCGCTATGGGTGTGTGGGAAAGATAACTGCAGATAGAGGAGAATTGGATGCTGATGAGGCAAGGGAATTCTTCTCTAGAATGGGCATCAAACTAGCTTTAACTTGTGCTTATAACCCAGAGGGAAATGGCAAAAGTGAAAGAGGACATCCTCCAATAATCAAAGCTTTAGCTAAGGCTTGTGAAGGTAAGCTTGGAGAGTGGCCAAGGTTACTTCCATTTGCATTGTGGCTGACCGTACAACACATAGTTCAGTCACTGGCTATATGCCTGTTGAATTGATGTATGGTCAAAAACATGTGATGCCAATTGAAGATGTAGTTCTTACATGGAATGTATTGCCATGGGAAGATTGAATGAGTAGAGAAGACCTTCTTGCATTGCGCATACGGCAACTAAAAAGAAGGCCTTAAGACATGGCTCAGACCGAAAGACATTGAAGAAGGTGATTGGGTGTTGGTGTACGATAGTAGCCTTGAAAACCAACACTCTACAATAAGGAAGCTTGCAAAGAGATGGTGTGCGCTCCTTGCCACACTGTCGAAGCAAGGGCCTTGCCTAACATTGTGTGCGAGCCACAGACGGCTCCAAGCACACAACTAGCTTAACTAGTAAGCTCAAAAGAGGGCAATGGTGTGTCACTCACCGCTCTATGCTCCTGCCGTGGAGGATTCCTCGCCGCGAAGAAGAAGGAGACGCCGCTACGTCGCGCTCAACCACTTCACCGCCGTCGTGCCGCCGCAATGCTCGATCGCTCTCTCTCTCTCTCTCTCTCTCTCTCTCTCTCTCTCTCTCTCTCTCTCTCTCTCTCTCTCTCTCTCTCTCTCTCACACACACACACACACACACACACACACACACATACACACACACACAAGGAGGTGAAGAAGAAGAAGATGGAGATGGAGATGGAGCAAGAGCACTCTTCTATTGCACAAATGAGATAATGAGTGAATTTTAGGTTTAGTTGGCTTTTATATGAGCTCACCCCCTTCACACTTGGGCGCCCATGCTTAGCCAACTAATCCCTTGAATGTCCCATTTAGAGTGCGTGTTAAGGCGGTTACGCCGCTAGCAGAAGCTAAATAGCGAGAACTCAACCAACAACAGAATTTGTCAGACGAGGACGGAGCTTGACCCGCAGGCGCATGGAAACAACTAGGTGGGTGTCAAATCACCTATTCGACCTTCTAATGACAATCACTACTAAGGAAATCAAATCTAAGTTCTAAAATACGCAAGTGACTGAAATCCGTACTACGAACGAATGCTATACGAAACAGGATCTAGAATCATTGAATAGATCTCAAACTCAAGGGGAAGTCTATACACTAGGTAAGAACAACACCTTAAAGACTTGAACTGCAAAATCAACCTATAACCACTCCGTGCGGTAAACGCGTATGAAGACAGGCCAAAAAATACAGGTGACCGAAACTTGACCCCGATGGTACTAATGTGTAGCTCTACTTGTTGTGGTTCTATAGATATGCTGCACGCTCTATTCAGACACACGAGTTGGAAGAAAACTCACACCGAAGCTCGTAGGAACTTACCACACATAGAAGCCGATAGCGCGCACTCTTGGTATCAGTGCGTAGCTCTCGCCGTTGCTAACACAATGGCGGTGTCGCTTCTCCAATGGCGGCTCTGTAGCTCGCGTAGCAAGTAGATAAGACTCTCTCTCTCTCTCAGACACAGTCACGGCGCTCAAAAAACCTCTTTGATTAATAAAACTGAATCTCCTTTAGGTTACAAAACTTTGGCTTATATACCTCAGCCTTGGAGGTGAGAACATCTCTAACTAATTACATCGGCAAGTGAAATTACTTCGGATTTACAAGCTGGAAACTCAATTGAGTCCCGTTACTTAACGAATGGCTCAATTCAAAATCAATGTCGGAAAGACATTTATTACAATCAATGGTTACAAAAATGATGAGTGTGAGCAAAAAATGTGGGTGTGATCCTCTGCTGGCTCAACACTCCCCCCCTTCGCGTTCATGTCGTCCCTGACATGACTTTTATGCTTGGTCAATAAAGTCCTGTCGTCTTGAGCATCTGGAAATGTGATTCGTATCGTAGGTTGCCGATGGTCAAGGTTGGGCCGAATATTTTGCTTTCGTGGGTGAAAAAGCCGGTGTAGAAAGCTTCTTCGAATGTTTGCATGTGGAAGCTAGGCAAAAACATAATCCTCCGGTATAGGAGGTGCAACACTTTTGGAGAACGCTGCAATGAAAGATCATATATCATATCAGTCACTGTGTCGGCCGTCGATAGTAGACTCGAGGTCGTGGCTTTATCTGGCGCGAACACTTCAATGCAAGCTAAGAGAGTCCTGCAAATTTTCTTGAGCATCTGACACGAAAGGTCAGGAGAGCCAGTAAAGAGCTTGATGGTGCCCGTTAGGGTTTTCACCATGTAGTCTTTACCTATTCTCTCTCCTGCCTTTGGTCCTGGCATCCTGGGGTAATTAAGCCAATTTGGCTTCTTTTCTGCAATCCTGCCATGCTCTTTCCAGCTTCTGACTCTTGGCACTGGGCAGAAGGTTGCATCCTCCCGAATCTCCTTTGGTGCCTCTACCAAGTAGATGAGGTAGGCTGGGTATTTGTTCAGCCAACCTTTCCTCCATCTAGGCTGCGAATCCACAATCTTCTTTGATTGTTCCTCTTTTGTAATGTCGCCTTCGTAAAGAGCGACATACTGCTCCTCCTCTATTCTCTTTTTCGTTTTTATCACTTCAAACTTCATCAAAGGGAAAGGCAGGCTGGGTTGCATCCACTCTTCATGGAGCACTTTTGTGTCTAGTCCCTGAAGTCTAATGGAGATTAGGAGTCTCCTCTCCCATTCCATTTCCGCCTTGGCACTCTCCTCTGTTGACTTTTCTATTTGGTCATGGAGCCTTTGTTCTTCTTCTTCAGAGATTCCTGAAGTTGAGGTCACCTCTTGAACTGGGGCTGGATCTTCAATTGTGGTTGCCTCTCCAGTTTCTGGTAGCTCTATGGCTGCTCCACCTGATTCTTCTTGTGGTGTCTCTGTCTCTCTTCTTTGTTACTCTTGTAGATCTTGGAGCTGTTTGCGGAGGGTCTCATTCTCTGTTCTTAGTGTTTGATTTTCTAAAGTGAGCCTCTCCTCTGCTGCCAATGATCCCTCCGCAATGTGCAACCTTTGCACTTGCTCTAATCTTAGCTCTCTTTGTAAGCTTCGGACCTGGTCCTCCAGAGCTGGTACAAGAGCTCCCTCTTGTTCGGTTCCTGCTCTTCTAGCTCTAGGAGTAGTCCTGAGTCTAGTGATTGTTCTTTCTTGGAGCTCGACTCTCTCCCTTAGCTCAATGAGCTCATCTTTAGCCGCCTCCAAGTCGTCTTCCATCCGCTCCCTTGCTTCCTGTGCACTTGTTAATTCTCTTGAAGCCTCGGCTAGCTGGAGTATCAAGCCGTCTCTCTCGTTTTCCGCGTCGTAGAGTGATGCTTTATGACTTTCAGATTCATTCATAGCATTCTCTAATTTCCTCTGCAACTCGGCTTCCCTTTGTTTGGCTGTCTCAATCTCCACTTCCTTTGCCTTGGATCTTTCTTTGATCTTGCTGAGCAGTTCATGCACCATGTGCATGTCTTTTTCATCTTCATCTGTCAACTCTAAAGCTTTTTCTGCCACCACCTCCACTGGCTTCGGCTCTTCTAGTATGTTCTGCTCGTCCAGTTTCTCTTCACTCTCTTTTCTACTCTTTGTTTTTTCCTTCGTCCCTCTCCGATCATCTTGTTTTTGTAGGGTGATCCCATAAACTGCCTCAAGGGCCTCTTCTTCAGTGTACCCTATCGCTACCAGATCCTCATAATCGTTTTTCTTTTGCTGAATTGGATCTATCTCCTTTTCCTTGGTCCCGGCCTCCGGCTTTTCCATACCAGTCGTGTCCATCTCTACTGTGGTCTCTTCCACAATGATTTCCGTCTTCTTCGGGCTTGGTACATCAGTAAAGGAGGGCTGATTGTCCTCAGTCATCTTGGCTTTCCCTTTGTTTGCTTGCCCGTCTTTCTCTTGAGGTTCAATAGACTCATCTACTTTCTTCTTCCCCTTGTCGTCCTTTTTCAGCTCAGCTTTTAAAAGCTGTACTTCCTCTTCAGTGTATGGCTCGACAGGTTGCTGCTCCAGTATAGCCTCTGACTCCTCATAAGCTCTAATATATTGATCATATTGATCAACATGTGGCCTGGCTGAGCTAGTTCCGACTTTGGTGGGGTCTGGCACCCACTTTTCTTCAAAGTCACCCTTTAGAGCTCTTTCCGCTCTAAACTGCTCCACCAGTCTTTCCATTCTTGCCGCTTTCTGACTTTTGGTTTGCTTGGGAGCAACCTTCTTCTTTGCTTTCTTCATAAGCGGCTCATCCACATTCTCTTCAGGTTCTGAAACTATTTCTAGTTTCCTGCGTGCTCTTGTGGACGCCCTCTTGGATACTTCAGGCTGTTCTTCCTCCTCATCGGCTTCTCTAAGCCACTCATTCTGGGAGGGAACTTTTGGCCATTGATCTCTGGCTCCAATAGCTTCATAAGCTATTCTTGTCAGAACTTCAGCTCCTCCTATATACTTTGGCTTCTCGTTGTGCATGGCAATTACTTGCTCGTGGATGTGTTGAGCGTAATTCACCTCTTTTGGCATATTGCTCTTCAAAGCCCATGTGATGGTAGTTGCAATGGCATGGGGTGGTGTCGTATACTTTTGCGGTCTTTTACTGCAAATATGGAGAAACTAGTTGTACAATCGGCAAAGGGTTGCCGCTCTTTGGTCTGCCATATCTCCATAGGTTGCATTCTGTTTCTTGGACCCATAAACCTCTATAGCCTCCCTTCTTTCCCTGACAGAGCTCCCTTTGTTGTGCAGCTTCAATGCATCTGCAATGAGCTGTGGAGTGATCTGTACCTCTACTTTCTCTCCATCTATTGCTGTTAATGTGGCTTTCCCATCCTTCTGAATGGAGGTTGCCAACTCATACACTCTTCTTGTATCTACACATGATGGTCTCGAGGTGAAGAATCTGTGCAAGTCTGCCCTTTCCAGGTACCTGCTGATGTTCTCTGACCTGCTATAATCCACCAATTCTTGTGGGATCATCGGTATATCCACCGCTTGCGCTTGAGGATCTCTGAAAGTCCCCTGGTAGATCTTTATTCCCTCTTGTTCCAGTACTGCTTCCTCCACCCAAGTTTTGGTTGGCTTGAGGGTTTCTGCTGGAATGTCAAAGGGTTCTGCTTCTGCAAGAGAATCTTTGATTGTCGGTCTCTTTCTCTTTGTTGCTGATGACTTGGCGGAATCCATGGATCCTGTAACTCCAATTTCAGAAGTTAGCGTCTTTTTAGTACTGAAAGCCGAAATGAAGCTTTTAACTATTCAAATGACTTGAAAATTGAAACATGAGCTATTCAGGGCCTAAGGATGCAGGGTAGGTGAAAAAATATGCAAACTGGGCTCAAAATCATGCTGGAGACATTATACGCGTATGATGTCTTTTGTGTCAAAATGACTTCATATTGGTTGTGCTTGTAGCTGATAGTGTATACATGAGTATCATATGCTTGGATTTGAGTTTGGATACCATTTGGTCAAGTTTTGGCCATTTTAGTCCAGTTCTGGCTCTTGGCAAAATTTTGAAAGGGAATTGGATTTTATGATCCAAATTGGATAAAACTTGGTGGTTCACCTTCAAATGGCATGTAGATCACTTCTGTTTGGTGGTTAAAGCCCTGAGGTGCCAAAATCACATAGTGAGACATCATACGCGTATGATGTCTTTTAGTGTATTTCTAGACCAAATTTCTCTATAAGCTTGGATATGGCTTTAGATAGGCTTATTCAGTGGATTTATGAATTTTGGATAGATTTTGGGCTAAAAAATGGCTCTGGAGACATCATACGTGTATGATGTCTTTTTCATCAATTTTTCATGGGATTGGTTCTGTGGAGTCCCCATGTACTAGTGAAGGACTGTCCCTACTCAATTCTTGGTTTGGACTTGAGTATGTTGGATTTGGGCTAAAATAGGCTTTGGATGAAGGATTTTCCCTCAATTGGGCTAATGGGGTGATCCACTTGACCAAATGGTTCCAAACTTCATATGTAGCATGTATTAGATATATATAATGGATGTATGATGTCAAATGAGTAGTTTTGGCTCTGTAAGTGCAAATAGACATTATACGTGTATGATGTCTTTTGTGTCAAAATGGTGCTTTTTGGTTCCAGATAGCTTATAGATGTGTTAATCAACAATCCCACAAAGTTTCAATGAGTTTGGAGTTATTTTGACAAAATTAGGACCAAAAATCAATTTTTATGGCCTACTTTGCGTCTTTTTGGTTTTCCTTGGGTTTTCTAACTCCAATTCTCATGATACTTGGTTCATAGGATGTGATTAACATGTGGAATGAGGCTATGCACTGAAATGTTGAAATGGATGTGAAATTCATGCTGTGAGACATCATACGCGTATGATGGTATGATGTCTTTTCTTGAAATGTTGGTCTTTTTGTGCAAAGAATGCTTTTTGCTAGTGCCCTAAGCCCTGATAACTAGTTTTCAACTTAAAAAGTCATCAGTTTAGCTAAAAAGCCCCTTTATAGGCATTTCAGTCTCCGAAGTCATCTTTTTGCCTTGGAGTTGAATTTCTTCAACTTTTTTTCTCGAGAGTTGCATTTCCAGCTCATTGGATATGTTGTGAAGCCACCTATTTGGTTGAACTTGACTTTGGCTCCCCGTTCTCCATCTTTATCCATTTGGTTGCCCGAAAGCGTCTTTTTCACCGTCGGTAAGTGAATCAGCTTTCTTTTGGGTTTTGCTTGCAAACATAAGTCATCCATGTATATTTGAAGCTGCTTGTGAAGTTTCATGTCATTTGGTCGTCAATTTTAGCCGTTATGCCAAAATGACGCTTTGTGTGTCCGCAGCCGAATCGGTTGTTCTGACCTACTTTTGGTGATCCAAACCCGGAGATACTCCATGGTTCCATTGCCCTCGATGTTGTTAAGCTTCCTGAGAAGTTTTGTGTCGTTTCGACAACTTTTTCCTGTTTGCCTCTTGCAGGCTCTGTTGACCTAGGGTTTTTCAAGTCGTTCTTTCTCGAGCTTTAAATGTTAGAAACCCATCTTCTATGCTAGGGTAACCCACCTCTAAGTTCTTGCAAGGTTTGGTTAGGTGGTTGTGCCCCTACCTAGCGTTCTTCCCCATTCCCCGTCTGCTCTTGTTTCTTGGTTTTGGTCAGTTTTCGCGACAAAAGTTAACGATAAGCATCAAAAGCTTAATGCAACGAGTCTACCTCTCATGTCTGGTGTCCGCTGAGCTCTCGTAGCAGTCGTAGAAGGCGGTAGAAGGTTGGATGCTCCTGTGTGCTCTTTGCTCTCTCCAAGAAGGTAATAGTGGAAATGAGCTTGAAAGTGATGTGAAAAATACTTAACTTCGGGCTTCCCGGATCACTTGTTACCAAATTTGACATGTGCTCCTATCTCGTCGTGAAATGCACTTTAGGATTTGAAATTTCTCAATTTGGACTCCGTTTGACCTGTTTCTGAGAAATCTGTCCACTTTGCCAAAATTCTGTCATTTCGGGCTTTCCGCAACTTTTCCAGAATTGTACCCAATTTTTACCATGGGTTGCCCTTGTCATTAGGACCATCGCCGTCTATTCTTTTCTTTTTTCCGATCTCATTTCACCTGCTTTTTTATTTTTCTTTTACTTTTATCAAGAAAATCATAAAAAATAAAAGAAAATAGCAAATTGAAGCCAAAAAATTCCAAACATACACAATAAATAGCTGGTAACCCTGTGTATATGAATATACACTTATTTGTGATTTCTGGACTTGGATTACCACTTTTTTCCACTTTTTAGCTCAAAAACACTCTTATTTAGTGATATTTACACGTCTAGAGACCCAAATTCATCATTTGATCTCTTCTTGTTGCAAAACAAGGTATATAAGGGCATAAATATTATCAATATCCGCAATCAAACATAAAAATTGCAAAATCATGTAAGACACTGCCCTTGTAATATAATTTTTGTTTTTCTTTGTTTTTGGCGCTTGTAGCTGCTTTGTAACTCCTGTATACCTGTATACCTCCCCCCCTCCTAGTCTGAGTCCTCCCGGACGACTATGAAGTGTCTGTGGGCGAAGCATTGTAGTTGTTTTGGTCATAAGTTCCCAATGCAATTGTAGAGCGATGATACAACAGTCTTTCCAATAAAGCTGCTCTTTGTTTGATTGAAGGATTGGTGGTGGGTTTTGGGTTGGTTTTGGCACTTCGGTAGTAGAATCAGTAGATGGATTCTTCTTTACTTTGTTGTTCTTTTTCACAATCCAAATCTGCTTCCGCTTCACTTGTGCTTGCCACAAACTCTTTGCGACCCAAACCTGCTTTGTTCTTTGTGTTGATTTCCTCGCCTTGAAATACCTAGGAGTTTCCGTTGATTGTACTGAAGGGAGTTCCTGTTTACAAATCTTTGGGATCCAAATTTGCTTGCTATGGCTTTGTGCCGTCATGAACTTCTTTGGAATCCAGATCTGTTTCACTGTCCTTGATTGTCTGGAATCACTCTGTTGTCTGGTATTGAAGACTCTGTTTTCCACCTTTGTTTTCTCTGGCACCACCTTTTTTGGTCTCCATACCAACTTTGACTCCGTTTTTTCCCAAGGTTGAGCTGTTATATTATTGCTTGTCTTCCTTATCCACTGTTGAGAATTCCTCGTCGAAGAGTAATCCGGTTGTATAGAAACTTTTGGTTGCCATTGCTTCTTCTTTTTCTCTGGTTGTTGTTTACCTTTGTCTTTGGATTCGTCCTTTGGAGTTGGCTCTTCTCCTTTGGTGAACTTAACTGATTGACTTTCACCTTCGTATTTGATAAGCACTGATTTAGAACTCCAGTCAATCATTGCATTGTATTGCTTCTGCCATGGTTGTCCTAGCAATAATGGGTTGTTGTGTAGCTTGGTCTTCAACCACGTAAAACATATGAGGATACACATAACGGTTAATCTGTATATGTAAAACTGTGCATCCGACAGTTTTGATTGAATTCTCAGAGTAACTCTTTAACTCTTGCTTGGCAGTTTGTAGTTTAGTGTCATTTGTCAATTGTCTATACAAACTGAGTGAAAGTAGGTTAGCTTGAGCTCCTGAATCCAATAGTGCTCTGGCTTTGATTTGGTTGGTTCCTACTTTGCATTCAATGATGGGTTCTTCTTTGTCATTATCCATTTCTGTTATACTGACTGCGTTTATTCGTATTGCTCCTTCATTGCGCTGTTTCTGACGCAGTAGTTTTCTTTTCTCCATTCTTTCCTTCGCCTCGGCTTGCGCTTCCTCCAAAATCATTTTCTTTTTCTGGACACGCAGCTTTTCTTGATGTATTTTGAGAAGCATGTCTTGGGTTAGCGGCAAAAGATACTTTTTCACTCTGCATCCACTAATCCAATTGGGCATTTCTTCTCCGTCTAATGTAGCAAGCTTGACGGCTCCACTTGGTGATAGATCTTTAATCACCAGAGGTCCCATCCCTCGCTTTTTAAGCTTCTTAGCATGCTGTTTCAGAGTGTAAACTAGGACATAGTCCCCAACCTTAAACTCTTTAGTCCGCACATGCTTATCAAAAAATTCTTTTTGTCGCCTTTTTTGAGCGTAGATAGAAGCTACTGCTTTTAGGCGAAGCTCGTCTAGCTTTTCCAGGTCATCTATTCTATCAGAAAGCTCGTGCCCTGTCCACTCTAGATCCTTAGCCACCCTTAAGGTTGAAATCAAGAATTCTATTGGTAAGATAGCATTTAGCCCAAAAACCATGTTATATGGGGTCGTTCCTATTGATGTTTTATATGCTACCCTATATGCCCATAATGTTGAATGCAACTTCTGGTCCCAGTCAGTTCTCGACTCAGATACAATCTTCGTAAGGACCGTGCATATGGTTTTGTTTGTTGCTTCAGCTTGTCCGTTTGCTTGTGGATGATACGGGGCTGATTTCCTATGGATTACCATGAATTCATCTAGAAGGATCTCTATCACTTCATTTATAAAATGTGTGCCTCGATCACTCACAATTTCTATTGGCAATCCATATCGTACAAAGACGTATTCATATAGAAATTGTGCCGTGGTCCTGGCATCTGCTTTTTGAGTTGCCTTTGCTTCGACCCACTTTGTTAGATAGTCTGTAGCCACAACGATGTATTGTGCATGAGTCTTATATGCAGGAGGTGAAATGGGTCCGACATAATCAATCCCCCATTTTGCAAAAGCTCTTGCCCCCATCATTGGTCTAAGCGGCATATCATCTCTTTTAAGTGGTACTTTGGTCCGCTGACAGTCATCGCACCGTTTAACGTATTCCTCAGCGTCCATATGTAATGTTGGCCACCATATTCCTGCGGCTAAGACAAGTTTTGCTGTCTTATCACCTGAGAAATGGCCTCCACCTACTCCTCCATGAGCTTGCTCTAGGATTATCACATACTCAGACTCTGATGCGCAAATCCTAAGCTGGTTGTCTTTACCTCTCTTATAGAGTTGATCTCCTATTAAAGCGTAATCTCTAGCTTCTGTCTCTACAGATTTCTGACGAGCTTTTGACGTTCCTTCTGGGAAAGTTCTATTTGTGAGATATTCAACAATATACTGACTCCATTCCGGAGCGATCATTATCTGATATAATGTCGAATACTCTGCTGGCGGTTTTGATGAACATACAATACATACAGTGACATATTCATGTACGCTTTCTTTCATTCCTGGCCAATAGACTCCCAATTGTAACAAATTCCTATATGTGTTCCTTCTTGAACAATGAAATGCACATTCCTGAACATGTGCTTCGCGCAGATATATATTATATTCCTCAGGATTGATGCATAGTCGTAAAACATGATCATTTCCCAATTGATACAACCTTCCTGCAACCAATTGAAGATTCTTGGATTGCTGAATAGCAATATGTTTCTGGTTGTATTCTCTTCTATCGAACTCTCCTCCATAGGTTAATAGGTTAACGACATTTTGAGACCACTTCGGTATCATTTCTATGTTGAACAAGTACGCGTCTGGCATGTCGTCATCTACTCCTATAGGGTCTTCTCCATTCGTCAATCGCGAAAGATGATCAGCTCTAAGATGTTTTTTTCCTTTCTTTACTACTACCGTGAAGTCGAATTCCAGTAAGATAATGAACCATCTCACTATTCTCCCGGTATTGCATGGTTTATTCACTAGGTAGAGCAAGGCTTGGTGATCCGTAAAAAACACAAACTTGTTGGCTAGAAGATAATGCCGAAATTTCTTCACAGCATATATCATTCCTAATCCCTCTCGCTCTGTTGTGGTGTAATTCTTCTCTGCATTGTTGAGCTGTCGACTGGCGTAACAGATAGGAAAATCCATGTTTCCTTCTTCTGGCTGAGCCAGAATGCATCCTATTGCATATGCCGAAGCATCTATGTGCACATGGAATATCTTCTCCCAATCTGGTGATTTCAAGACTGGAGCAGTAATGAGTGCCTCTTTCAATTTCTTGAACGATTCCTCACACTCCTCTGTCCATTCAAAGTTCACTATTAGCCTGTAAAGTGGTTGGCCTATTATAGCGTACATGTAAATGAATCGTCTATAATATCCGCAATGTCCCATAAAGCTCTGTACTTGTTTCGCATTGGTTGGTCTAGGCATATCCACTATAACTTTTATCTTCTCTAAATCCGTGGATATTCCGTTTTGTGAGACAATATGTCCCAGAATTCTGCCCTGTCGGACCATAAACACACATTTCTCAGGATTGAGACAAATGCGATATGTCCTACATTTCTCAAATACTTTTCTTAGGTGTTCTAGATGCGCATCTCTCAGAAGAGAATGTACACATAAGTCATCCATGTATATTTCTAGAAACAACCTTAAGTATTCTTTGAAAGCATGCGTCATCAGCCTCTGGAAGGTTGTGGGATCATTGGTTAGACCAAAAGGCATAACCCGATAAGCATAAATTTCCCACTCCGTTGCAAAAGCTATTTTATGTTGATCTTCCAGTGCTATGGTTAGCTGGTTATATCCTGAAAAACCATCAAGAAAAGAGTATGTTGTTTTCCCTGATACACGCTCTAGAACATGATCAGTTATCGGCAGGGGATAATTGTCCCGGATTGTTGTAGCATTCACTTTCTTTAAGTTGACACACACTCGGAGTTTTCCGTTCTTCTTGGGTACCACCACAATCGGAGATACCCAATCGGTGTGTTCAATCTCGTATATGAATTCAGCTTCCATTAGCTTATCTATCTCTTCTTTGATTCGCTTAGCAAACGTATCATTATATGTGTATGGTCTCTGTCTGCTAGGCTTTGCGTCTTGTTTCAGTGGGATTGTGTGTTGGCATATCGATGGGTCAACTCCCTTTAAGTCCTTATAAGACCATGCAAACACATCCCTATACTCTCTGAGAAGACTCAAAAGTCTCTCTTCCTCGCCTGGAGACAAATCTGTGGCTATGTACACCGGTCTAGGTGGCTCACCTGGAGCTGCTAAATCAACTTTTTTTGCATCCTCCGGTCCGTCATAAGATTCGTTCTCCCTTCTCTCTCGAATAGGTTGGGTTAATACCACCTTCCTATCCTCTATTGTGAATTTCCTATAGTGAGAGGGAACATCCATGTTTTCCTTGATTTTGGCGTTTTCGTCCTCTCCACTCTCAAATTCTGTCGTCCAAACTTCTTTCAGAGTTTTCTTGAGCTCTCTGTACTTGTTTCTACGTTCTAACTTGGACTCCGTGTGTTCTCTGTTGCGCTTGTTCTTTTCTGATTTTTCTGTTTCTGTTTTCGTTCCATTCCTTTGAACTTGATTTCTTGAGCCTCTTTTGTCTTTTCGTAAGCTCTTTTGATCATTGCCTCTCATTCTTCCAGAAATCTTGTCCTTAACACAATCTTCCGCCTTTACTAGCATTAGGAATTGATTTTTTCCTCTTATTCTAGGCATCGGATTGGTTCTAACCCCCTTTGTTTTTTTCTTTGCTCTATAGCGTTTCTGGCGTTGTTTAGTTTGGTTCGGAAAATCATAAAATCGGACATCCGTTATAGTTTCTTCGTTTCCGCTTGAATTGTCCGTTGACTCGTTGTCTGCTTCATTTCCCCACTCTGGATGATCGGGAATGTCGTGAAACACCTCTTCTTCATCTTCCTTTTCCAGTGTATCGTTCTTTTCAGTTTCTTTTTCGAGTACAGTTCTCAACATGAAGTACGGAACCACGTCGTACCCGTCCTTGTCGCAAAATTTCGTTGTGGGACCATCCGGAATTGCACAAACATCTAGGGTTGCTAGAATGTGTGTCCATTCTAATGGTTCAAGCGTGTCCTCTGGAAAGGGTTCTCCTATATAAGTTTCGTCTTCGATAGCCCTTTCTAAAACACATTCTTCTCGTTTCAACTTCCACATTTCGAAGCTCCACACATCCATAACTCCTTGGGTTTACCTAACCAAGCTGGAAATTCGGATCCCGCCAAAGTAGCTGAATCAAACTCCTCCACCGGTGTTCGGTTCACATCTTTGTAGCTATGGTCTTTCAGGTTCACACGTGTAGTGGTTTCCATATTTCTCAGGTATATGTGATCGTAGCCCCAATCCTGGACCATTTTCAACTGTCTCATGAATGGTCTTCCCAGTATGATATCATAGTTATTCTCCTTGCCAAAATCGACAATAGCAAAAGTATGTTCGTATTCAATGCCGCAAGAAGTCACTACAACTTTCTCTAATAACCCCATAGGTTTCTCCATGTGTCCATCTGCTAATTGGAGTTTCAACCTAGTCTTCCTTATTGCTGGTTTCCCCCATTTTTTCCAGATTTCTTTTGTAGCAATGGCTACCCCAGCTCCGCTGTCTAGTATTGCCATCGTGTTCACTCCTTGGAATTCAACTGGTAAGGTTGTATTCCCCTCTTCACCTTCGCAATACTCTCCGACCTTGTTTAAGGGTACAGGCTTAGCGTTCTTTTGTGGTTTACTCAGCTCTTGTATACCCTCTTTCAGTCTCGATGTTGGGTCTTTTATCCCGAATTTCTCCAAGCATTTTCCTACAGTGGTCCACATATGTGGTCTTAGCCTCAAAAGCTCAGCTAGAGTGATAGTGCATGTCACTGGTGTTGACAAGATCTCTATCAATCCTTGCGAGTCCATGACTTTTTCTGATGAAATTCTTCGTGAGGGAAGTGCTCTAATCTCGGATTTTGCTTCATACTCTCCTAAGTATGAAGGTAAGGTATTCAGTGAGTGAGGTTTGCTCTCCATTGTTCTAACAGAGCCCCCATCTCCCCAGTAAGATTGCAGATCCAAGTCCACTTGAGATCCTGCCTCAAATTCCACTATGGGAGGATTCCTGATGTCCTTTTCCCAATTTGTCTGATTAGCTTGGCAACTTAGCTCGTTTGCAAAGTTTGCCTCTCTCACTTGTTTCCAAAATTCATTGTAATCCTCATCTCTTCCGTAAGACCTCTGTATGACTGGATGAAAACTCTCTATCTCCTGATCGGTTGTGTTCAACACTATGCGGTCATCCTTGTGTGTATTTTCAGGCTTTTGTGCACTGGGAGTCTTTTCAGCTACCCGTGAAATGATAGTCTCCTGCTGAATTGGGTTTTCCGTTCCACAATTCATTGTTTCTCTTGGTGGTTCTAATAAGGCTTGTGCAGTTCGATCATTCTCTGGCACATTTCAAGTCTCTGCTTTTCCAATTCCGCGTTTGGGTATGTCATCCACCTCTGTTCTTGTGTTTGGTTGTTCTTTAACCTAGCTTCGTAAGCTTTCATCAGTGCGTCCAATGGTTCGTGTACTTTGTCGACTAGCACTGATCCCCCTGAGCTTAAGCTCGTTGTTTCTTTGATACTCTTTTGTTTCGTTCTTTCCGGGCTCATCTCTCGTTTCCCGTTTTGACTCTCAAGTTTTTCTAATCTATCTTTAGTTCGCTTTAGTTCCTCAGCTAAATAGCGTCTTCACGTTCTTTTCTCAACTTCATGCGTGCTTTTCTAGCTTTCCATGTGTTTTTCTGACTCCGCGGTCCTTGACTAACCATTTCAGTCGCTAACTTTCCATTCTCAGGTTCCTAGTGGTTTTCTTAGCTTGAGCTCTAGTAACAACTTGCGTTGGTATCAGAGTTTCATTTTCAGACCCACTGCTGGTAGGAATAGTTTCTAGCATATTCAATGTCGTCTTTTGCACTTTGTTTGGATTTTTGAACAATCCTCAATGAAGTGAGTAACCCCACACTTAGTGCAATAAGCGTTAATTCTAATGATTTCCGTATGTGGACAAACATTCATCAGATGGTCACCTCCACACTTGTAACAGGGTCCTAGTGCTGGTCTTGGTCCCATTTGATTCGTCCTTTGTGGATAGGATGGTCTTTGTCCTGTTAACCCTCCATGAGCTATGAACATCAATGTTCTTGCGTCCAAATTGTATCTCTCTTCATCAGAAGCACTTGTAACTGTTGGTGTTCCAACATTCCCAATCATGCCCCATGGTTCTGGTTGTTTGGGTTCTTCTGGTGGGTAATACACAATTGGAGACATGTGTGCACCAGATTCTTTATAATAGGCTTGAACAGGCACTAAGGCTTGTTCTTCCTGATTCTCTAAGGTTAGTGCATATCTAATGTCCACTGGTCTTGCTCCTGGTAAAGGTGGTTGTTGTCCCAATACCGGTTGCGGTCTTTAGGTCCTAGTACATTTCTCGTTGGGTATCGAGGTACTGGATGTACCTGAGGTGGTGCTAATTGAGCAGGAGGTACATACTGACGCTCCCTTACATACCCTTTGTTGTAATAGCACTCCTCTGTTGGATGATTTGTCCATTTTTGCTCAATAGCACACCATTTCAGCGGTTTTGGCAATGGTTTTTGGTATGGTGCCATCCTTTTTAGAGCCTCTTCTATCATTTGCTCTACATTTGGCATGGTTGTTGTTTGTACATTCTTTTTAGTGGTAGTCTCGCTCGCTACGGAGGAAGAGCTACTGGATGCAAAATCTGTATCCGCTGACACCTCTCCATAAACCGTACAGTTATCCACTAAGTACAATGCTTCTCTCGTTCACTTGCTCGAAACTTGTACAAGCTTTCAAGTGCAAGTCCTTCTTGAGAGTGTCGTTTCTCAGTCCCTCAATAAAGAGAACAGATAGTCTGTCATCTTGTGGTCGTTCACGTACTGGACATCTCTCAATGTATTGTTTGAAGCGAAGTGAAGCTTCCTTCACTTTTTCGTGTTCTCTCTGTTTAAAAGCATATATTTGTGAGACCGTATTGTGCTTAATCCCTCGTTTTGAGAATTCCTCAGCAAACTCTCTTAGCAAATGGTCAATGTCATGGAATCCCCCTATGTTCAGTGGTTGAAACCATGTCAATGCCGTACCTTCTAGAGTAAGACCAAATCCCTCGTATTGTGTATGGAAATCTGTTATCTGCTCAGCTCTTAAGACTTGCTTAAAGAGTGACACATGTGCATACGGATCTCCTGAACCACCATACTTCTTTGGCATACACTTCGCTACTTGAGATGGTCTCATACGTCTATGGTCTGCTACCAATCTCATTGCTCCTGTGTCCCGGCTAAAGCTTTCTCTAGCATCATGGACTTCATGGGTTACCCTTGTCGGTTCCCCTGCCCTGAATCTACTACTAGGAGGTAAATGTGATGGTTCCGCTTCGAACCTTGGACCTGGAGTGGTATATGTGTGGATTGGAACTGCACTACCTCGATTCGTATCCATTGACTCTCTGGAATGTAATGATCCCATTGGTCCAAGCTTCGAGTACGGAGGTTGACTGAAAGAGTCAGCAACCTGAGTTCTTTGTCCTCCTGTTGTCATTGGGTTTTGCACTCCATTTGTTGGTGCTGGTCTTTGTGAGCTAGAAGTAACATAATACTGATGTAGTGGTCCCCCAAAGTATGTATATCCTTCTAATTCTTTCTTGCCCATTGTTGAGTATTGCCTCCCATACTTGTCGTAAGCGGCAATTTTCACTTCCGATCCCTCTGTGTAGGTAAAGACATAAAGTCTTTTTCGGTCTGTCAACTCTCCAGTGTAGGGTTCTTCACATCTATAATAGAGATCTTGCTCCCCATTATTATATTTTATAGCCCCACATAGATGTTATCAGTGTTGATCCTTGTAGTTTCATTCTCTCCTTAACCTCGCATCAGGGAAGTTCATTATTGGTGCCTTCTCCTCAAGTTCTTCATCTACTTTGGCTTTGGTGCCCATCAATCCCCACTTGTCCACAATGTTAGGGTTTAGGACTACCAAGTACATGGTACCCTCGTCATCTAGATATCTATCTCCGCTATAGCTCACAGGCACTAAGTCCTTGAACTCACTAGGTCTCTCCTCTATCTTTACACAATAGCGGTCCATTCCATCTTTGTAGATCTTGGCACCTTGCTCATTGTCGTACTGGTATTTTATGAACAATAGCTTCATTGTGGCGGAAGGGTTTGATGATCCTGCTGCCATATTTTCTCTGTTGTTCAGGTTCAAGTGTTCCAAGTGTTCGGTGAAAATCTCGTAAGATCTCTCCGAAGAAGTATCAGAGACACTTCCTTCAAAGATCGGCTCTAATGGTTGCACCCAACTTTGGTTTACACTTCCCTTGGTTGATATGACACTTTCTTGTTCCCCTTGTTTTGGTTGGTTATTCTGGAGATTCCTGCCCGATCTCAAATTCATCAATTCCCCTAAAGGACTTTAACTTTTCCGTCTCGGCAATTTGTTTTCCCCAAGTTTTTGTGGTCAGAATTGATCCAAACTGATTGATACTTGATCAATTGTTTAATCTTGTCAGTTGGACAACTTCTGTTTCATCAAGTGAGAATTTTGTTGCAGTTATGCTGAAAAAGACATTATACGCGTATGATGTCTTTTTTCACAGATTTGGACTGTTTTGGTTATGCTCACTCTCAGTAGCCCCCTTATGCTCTGTCCACTCACAAAATTCAATTTGAACTCTGTTTGAGCAAGTTATGGCTAATTTAGACTTTTCTTGGCAATTTTCCACTTTTGACTTGTTTTGGGTCAATTGTGATTCAAATGGGATGAAACTTGAAATATAACCTCTAGACAGCTATTACAATGGATCTGTGTTGGCAAAGTATCAAAATATGTCCAAAATTAGGTCAAAGATATCATACGCGTATGATGTCTTTTTCATCAATTTGGGTCAAAACTTGATATTTATGCTTCCTACAATGCTTGTAACAATCTTGTCAGGTCAGATATCAAAAATAAGCAGTGGATGTGCCAAAAGACATTATACGCGTATGATGTCTTTTGTCCCAGATTTTGACTATTCTTGGTTTTAAGCCTTCTCCAATGTTTACAATTGAGTTTCAAGTGTTTTTGTCAGGTTTGAATGTAAAAACAAGATCTGAATCCAAACTTTCCTATTCTTTGCGTTTCTTGGGCTCCGACTTGTCTTTTTGGGTTTCTTTGAGTGTTAATGCTCTTGTTTTAAGTTGAAATTAGGGTATAACCCCCCTTTTGAACACTCTGGTAAAGTCAAAATTTCTGTTTTGGTCTCTGTTTGGTCATTTAGACATCATACGCGTATGATGTCTAAAGTTGCAGATTTCCAGTTTTTTGGCACAGAATCCTTCCTAAAGCTTTCTCAAGTGCTCAGCAACTCCCAATACACAGAAAATTTCTCTGACTTTTGTTTATTGCAAGTTTCACTACTAACTCGACGGTTTAGTGATCTAACATGCAATCAACCATATCAAGCAAATACTCCAATGATTACTAGCTCTAGATCAGGATCAAATGAAGTCCTACCTAAGCTATTCCTAGTCATAAAATGGGTTTGGTAGTTGTGATTTTAAAGAGATCCACTGCCACTCACGGACTAGCAAATTCTTCTTCTATCAACAACTACTCAACACCAACAAAACAACAAACAAATCTAAGCTAAACTAAAATTACTGTCAACACGGAAGACCCAGGAATACCCCACTTCCTAGTATCTCTCGAGATCTTCGGAGTCCACCACTCCTAGATCTTTTCTAACTAAAGTATACAAAGTAGTTTATACGACTCACCTCGTAGGATTAGTCTAAGGTCACCTACTTAGAGGCTCTCGTCCCCGGCAGCGGCGCCAAATGTTAAGGCGGTTACGCCGCTAGCGGAAGCTAAATAGCGAGAACTCAACCAACAACAGAATTTGTCAGACGAGGACGGAGCTTGACCCGCAGGCGCATGGAAACAACTAGGTGGGTGTCAAATCACCTATTCGACCTTCTAATGACAATCACTACTAAGGAAATCAAATCTAAGTTCTAAAATACGCAAGTGACTGAAATCCGTACTACGAACGAATGCTATACGAAACAGGATCTAGAATCATTGAATCGATCTCAAACTCAAGGGAAAGTCTATACACTAGGTAAGAACAACACCCTAAAGACTTGAACTGCAAAATCAACCTATAACCACTCCGTGCGATAAACGCGTATGAAGACAGGCCGAAAAATATAGGTGACCGAAACTTGACCCCGATGGTACTAATGTGTAGCTCTACTCGTTGTGGTTCTATAGATATGTTGCACGCTCTATTCCGACACACGAGTTGGAAGAAAACTCACACCGAAGCTCGTAGGAACTTACCACACATAGAAGCCGATAGCACGCACTCTTGGTATCAGTGCGTAGCTCTCGCCGTTGCTAACACAATGGCGGTGTTGCTTCTCCAATGGCGGCTCCGTAGCTCGCGTAGCAAGTAGATAAGACTCTCTCTCTCTCTCAGACACAGTCACGGCGCTCAAAAAACGTCTTTGATTAATAAAACTGAATCTCCTTTAGGTTACAAAACTTTGGCTTATATACCTCAGCCTTGGAGGTGAGAACATCTCTAACTAATTACATCGGCAAGTGAAATTACTTCGGATTTACAAGCTGGAAACTCAATTGAGTCCCGTTACTTAACGAATGGCTCAATTCAAAATCAATGTCGGAAAGACATTTATTACAATCAATGGTTACAAAAATGATGAGTGTGAGCAAAAAATGTGGGTGTGATCCTCTGCTGGCTCAACAGTGCGCCTCTCATCGGCGATCACTCTTACCCTTTTCCTACTGGTCCGACAAGCCCGGTACCTGACTCTACCAAATACATAATACACGTCCGTCGTAGGTGATGGGGTGTCCGTGAGCCGTGAGGGTTAACATGTCCCCCCTTCCTGATGTAGATTCCGTCCTTGGAAGCTATTGAGTTGAAGCTCGTTCGTCGAGGTGGAAGAGCATTTGAGATGAATGTCCTTAGCCTTCTTCAGTCACTGCAAAATCAAACAACATTGGCACAGTAATTGCATTCTCATAAGTGATTAAAAAGCATATGCAATTTTAGGTAGACAAATTGATTGGTAAAAGAATTTCAAACAATTTTTCAGCAATGAACATTAAATTGCAATGTAATCAAATGCATAAACAGATATAAAGGTAAAAAATTAAACAAGTCTGGGATCGCTAATTTGACGGTCGAAAGGCACTAGAGATCGAATATTAATACCATGGGTAAGCTTCTTAATTTTCTGTGGTCAATTAAGTTGTTTAATCGCGAGAGCCAAGTATTCATGTTCGAGGGCTGACTAGAGGCTATATCTAGAAGACCTTGTAGTTAAGCTACCATAAAAGGAATTTCTCATGAAATCATCGCCTGACTGATTACTTTTTCTTTGACCCCCCAAATTCTTTTCACAGTGATTCAATTTTGATGTGTGTGCTTATTTTGTATGCCTTGGGTTTTTTGCTTTTCAAGAAAAAGCGTCCATACTGGGAACCTCTAGGGCTCTAGTACCATAGGCGATACATGTGAGTGAAGTACCCAATCAAGATGAGATTTCTCTTCCAGCTTAATATTTTACAATGTGGCACTTTGATTTTTTGTTTGTTCATTTTCATCATTTTAATTTTGTAACTTTGGGGGGTCATATAACACTGATACACCTCCCCAGGCTCATCTCACTAGTAAAGTCCCTTTATAATACTTAAGCTAAAGGTCAATAGGGTCAAGCCCACTAGAAAGCCCTAGTACATTTCACACAATGCTGCCTAAATCGGATTAAGAACCTAAGTAACCATTAATTATTAGGAAAGCATTCCCCATGGTATTAAGAGAAGATCTCTAACACCTAACTTGGTCAAACTAGATTAGTAGGACTGCTTGATTTTTAAACCTAGACAAGTGATTATGACAAAAAATTACATTGAATTAAATGTTTGATACTAAGCAAATGCGGTGAATATTAGGCTACCAATCACAATAAAAGCAGACAATCATAGATGCAAAAAAGATAAGGGGCAATGCTAATGGACAAGAAACACCTGTTTGTGTCGATGGTCGCGCTTGATTTGAAGAGTGAGTCGAGATAAAGATTCCATGAAGGTCCAAATCCTATCAATAGCAACACGCTCCTGTACACACTAGGAAACAAAAGGAATACCTCCAGGAGGCACATTAGTGGGAAAAGGTACCAACACTTATTGAACACAACAAAAAACATAAGGAACCCTAACCTAATTATTTGCACTCCCCCTAGAGAGTCAAGGGAATAGGATATTGTAGAGGTTGGGGGGAAACCCTAAGTCTAAACCCCTATCCTCGTCTTCGAGATAAACAAAGTCATCATCCATGAGACCATATGTGCCATCTGTGTAGTCCTATAAATTTTCTTCTTCATCATAGGTGCCCATGTTTACTAAGAAGGTCACTAGATGCCTATAGTCATCTTGGTCAAAAGGGTAGGCTTGTGCAATGGGAGAAACGCTCTCTACTAAGTATGGATCAGACGTGGTCAAGAGACGTACCAGCCATTCTAACTCCTCAAAATTCCTCTCACATGCTAGTGTACCTATCAAATCCCATTCACATACAAGCACTGGAAAGACCATGTGAAATATTTGTGAAAGTAACGAGGGTACCTCTCACCCAAGGTAGGAGTGGATGACTCTAGCGTACTAGCCATATCTGTACACGCAAATAGATGATGGTTAGAGTGCAAATATTACAAGGGTCGTGTTCTTGTGCATAATTTGTTTTTATGATTTTGTGTTATGGCTCTTGCTCTTTTACTTTTTTATCTTGTTTTTGTGAGTATAAGTCTTTATATATACATTCCCTAAGATTGGAGATTAAGGGGTCAGGGGGAAAGGTTGAGAGGAAAGTGAGTGAGTGATGATTGTCAGCAAACACTCCCCCCTTCCTTGGGTAGATCATATCGTTTGAAATGAGCTCGTCACCCTTTGAAACCAATTGTTCCAGTTGGTAATAGGTGAGGATTTTTGCCAGTAGTTTTCTATTACCCTAGGTGCCTCGTCAAGTTGCAAGGGTGGTAAGGTACTCTCCCAGGATCTAAATTGAAGTGGTTCATCAGGTGATTCTTGAACAGTGGGAGGTGTGGATTCTTTTGTAGCTTCATGGAGGTCCACTACTATAGATGGAGGTTGTGTAGAAGCTTTTACCTCTATGGATGAATTACATGAGGAGCTAGAAGGCTTCATGGAACTCCCCCCTTCCTGAGCTAAGTGGAATAAATTGGTTTTGCCTTGGAGCCCAAACTAGCTCTGGACTAGGTGTGTAGCATTCTATGATCTTTCCCTTCCCACGGTCTGCCATTGGCTTTAGCGTTACACTGTTTGACTCATATGGGTTTGTTGTCGATAGGGAAGGACACATTTTACGTTTAGGTACCCAAATTTGCTCATTTCCATCATAGTAGCCTTGGGCTTCTAATAGTCGTTTTGGAATCCATCGTGATTTGGTCTTGAATCTCCTAGAGCGCGCTCTTGGTTCTCCAGGGAAATTTTTTCTTGAAATGGATGGGAGGGTTGAGGTAGTTGGAAGTAAGGCCTTGGGGACCCATTGATATGTACTCTTAGGTCGTACAGGTTGAGTACTTGCAATATTACTGCTTGCTGCAACTACAAGTGTTGAAGTGCTAGGTTCATGGGTAGCCGGCAAAGACGAGTTAACCACCTTGGCTTGTGAATGTTGGCTATCCTTCAACTTTGCTAGAGTTTGCAACGTAGGTGACTTTGCTTGAATGATAGGGGTAAGAGTCGGTGGTCGCATCGTGACACTACCAATATCCCAATCAATAGTGCATTTGGTTGCCAACATCCACGTGCATCCCAGGTTTACGTTGCCTTCCATAGCTTCCGCGGGCATGACTAGAAACCTCTGCACTATGCTTCCATTGTCATAGACAACAGGGGTCTCAAGGACTCCAAGAATAGCAGTTTTCTTTTTATTAATGCCCTTGACTTGCATCGTACTCCTGGATAGGGTCGGTTTCCCTAATTGACACCAAACTCCATAGGACAACAAATTGTGTTTAGCTCCCGTATCTAAAAAGGCATTGTATAGTACTTTCCCATAGGGGCTATTTAGCTCAATTGGGTATCGTAGGGGTGGCTCAGATTCTAATGAGTCGTCATCTGTGTCCTCAAAAAATGCTTGCGTGATTCCCAGATTAGCCTCTCGTTGGCGTCTAAGACGTTGTTGTCGTTCTCGAGCCTCAACTCTTGCTTGGATTTTTCTAAGCTTTGCTTGTTCCTTGGCAGCCTTCTTTTGATGGATAGCTTGCAACTCTTCCTGGCTTAGAGGATCATAATATCTTTTGAATTTACTCCCATTAAGGAATCCAATGGTTTCAACTCCATCTAGAGTCTCCATACAAATGGTACCTTGCGGGGTAATTTCACACACTCGATATAGTCCCTTACCAGCGTATTTCAATTTCTTCTTTTCATTACGTACCGTGTACATAAGAACTTTATCACCAACCTTGATGTCTTTATCCTTTAAATGACTATCACACCACTTCTTTCTCCTATCCTTCTCCACTAGAGCATTTCGCACAGCTAATTGCCTCTCTTCATCTAGCCTTTCCAGGATATATAATCGCTCAACTAAGGGGTTACCATCCCAACCTTCTTGAGAAGCTACTCGAAGACTAGGAATGACAAACTCCCATGGCATAACTGCTTCTTGGCCATACACCATCTTAAACGGTGTGCAATTAATAGAACTTTATACGCAGTACGATAAGCCCATAAAGCTGATGTAAGCTTTAGGTCCCAATCAGTTCGATGAGCCTCGACTGTCTTTGTCAAAATGGAGATGAGAGTTTTGTTGGTACTCTCAGCTTGGCCATTTGCTTGGGGATAATAGGGTGTAGACTTGTGGTGAGATATCATGAAGTTTGATGTGAGTTCTTTTATTACTTCATTTATAAAATGAGTTCCATTGTCACTCACAAGTTCAAAGGGGCATCCAAAACGTGTGATAATGTTCTCAAAGAGGAACTTAGCTGTTGTTTTTGCATCCGCCTTTCGTGTTGCTTTTGCTTCAGCCCATTTGGTTACATAGTCGGTAGCCACAATGATATATCGTGATTACGTGTTACGTGCAACCGGACTAATCGGTCCTACAAAGTCTAAGCCCCACTTTTCAAATGGTTGGGTTACCTTGATGGGATGTAGAGGCATCCTATCCCTTCTTTGTGGCTTGTTGAAGCGTTGGAATTCATCACATCCCTTTGCAAAAAGTGATGCATCCTTAAACAGAGTGGGCCACCAATAGCCTGACTGTAAGATCTTTTGGGCAGTCAACTTTCCTGAAAAGTGACCACCAGCTACGCCCATGTGTGCCTCTTGTAGAATATATAAATACTCATCCTCGCGGGCACAGCGTCTAAGAACATCATCTTTTCCTCTCTTATAGAGAGTTCCAGCCAGTAAGCAATAGGGTTCGCATTCCTTGATTAATTTTCGATCTATATCTTTTCGCAGCTCTTTGGGTGGAAAACCATTAACTAAGAAGTTAACAATCTTTTCACTCCATTCAGGCATTGTCTCAACAATGAACAAAGGAGTATCAGGCAATTCATCATCAACCCCCGTAGGAGCTTCGCCATTAGGGATAGGAGATAAATGATCTGCCATGACATGTTTCCTCCCAGGCCTCACAACAACGGTGAAGTCAAACTCAAGAAGAATTAACAAACATCGTGTAATTCGACCTATGGAACACGGCTTGTTTACCAAATATAGCAATGTTTGATAATCAACATAAAACAAAAACTTGGTAGCAAGAAGGTAATAGCGAAATTTCTTTACTGCGTAAATCACAGCTAGACCTTCGCGCTCTGTAGTAGTGTAGTTCATCTCGGCATCATTTAATTGGCGACTTGCAAAGCTAATAGGGTAGTCCAATTTATGTTCTCCTGGTTGAGTTAGAACACACCCAATAGCAAAATTTGATGCATCAATATGCACATGAAAAGGTACATTCCAATCAGGTGTTCGCAGGATTGGAGCACTTGTTAGGGCCTTCTTTAATAACTCATAAGATTGATGACATTCTTCCGTCCAGTGAAACTCGATAAGAAGCTTGTACAATGGACGCGCTATCTCGGCAAAGTTTAAAATAAACCTTCGATAATAACCAACATGGCCCATAAATCTTTGAACTCCTTTATAGTTCGTAGGTGGTGGCAAATCGTCAATGGCTTTAATCTTACTCTCATCTGTGGATATCCTGTTCTTGGACACTATATGCCCTAGAATGACTCCATGCTTAACCCAAAATTGGCATTTGAAAGGGTTCAATGAGATGCGATAAAATCTGTACCTTTCAAATATTTTTCGTAGATATAACAAATGCTTCTCCCAAGAAGAATAAACACAAAGGTCGTCTAGGAAATCTTCACAAAACTCCCTTAGAAATTCTTTAAACGCAGTGTTTATTAATCGTTGGAATGTAGCAGGGGCATTTGTTAAGCCAAAATCCATAACACAAAATGCAAACACTCCAAACTCTGTGATAAAAGTAGTTTTAGCTTGGTCCTCTAATGCAATTGTGATTTGATTGTAACCAGAGTACCCATCTAAAAAGCTATAAGCTTCCTTGCCCGCAACTCTTTCAAGCAAATGTTCTAAATATGGCAAGGGATAATGATCTCTCTTAGTGGCTGCATTAACTTTCTTGAGGTCCACGCACACTCTTAGTTTCCCATTATTTTTTGGCACAATGACTATTGGAGAAACCCATTCTGAGTGCTCAATAGGGTATATAAATCCACATTGGATAAGTTTTTCAATCTCCTCTTGTACAATTTTGGCGTACTTAGGATTCATTGGATAGGGTCGTTGCTGGACGGGTTTAGCAGTGTTGATCATGGGAATTGTATGCTGCACCACAGAAGGTGGAACGCCCTTCATGTCATGATATGTCCAAGCAAAGATATCCTTGTATTCCTTGAGGAGCTCCTTAAGTACAGCCTCTTCAGTTTCGGTAAGGTCTTGAGCAATAAAGACTGGTTTAGACTCCTCACCTGGTTCTCCTAATTCTATCTCTTTAACTACCGCTGGACCATCATAGACTCCACTGCTTCCATTGGTAGGTATTCATTGGGCTTTGGCATGCACAACCTTTCACTCCCCCGTGGTATAAGATTTAAAATGTTCAGGAGCCGTATGTAAGTCAACAGGCTCTTGTCCTGACAGAGACCTTTCTTTTAGTTCTGCCTCCTTTTGTTGTTGAGCTAACTCTCGGTTTTGACGTCTTCTTATAGTTCGACTCAATTTTGGCTCTGTAACCTCCAATTGAGCGAGGTCAATGGGTCGCGGGCTGCACCACATGACACTAAAGAGATGTTCACCCCAATTGTATACTAGCTTTCGATGAGCATCACATGCCCCTAGATAGCTAATCCATTCTGTAGTAGATCTTTCCTTGTTTATCCTAGCTCTCACATTTGCTCGATATCGTTGTCTCTTATATGACCTTTGTTTCTTGTTAAGGTTTTGATTTTGGTAAATGTTTGAACTCGACTCGCCCGATAGGTCTTCGCTTGTATCTTCTTCACTCTCATATAAATTACCATAGATGGTCATACTAGGCCTTGAGTGTTCAGTTTCTATACTTGGCTCACTCGATGTTTCCTCAAGTTCCAAATCCATTTCTTCCTGAGATTCCGTTTCCGATGTGTATTGGCCTGAAGCCTTTGAGTAATCATCAGTTTCACTCTCAGGTAGGCGTGCCTCTTTCTTATCATCGGATGTTACAAGCGCTACACCTAACATGTTTACTGGTGCAATATGTGGTATCTCTTCCCCATCTGGTGTTACCCAAGTTGTTCCTCTAGCTCCCCATGTATCTATAGTTGCCGCTAGGTGTACCCAATCGACATTGTCTGACTCAGCCATTCCGGGTAGGATATCCATATAAGGAGAGTTCTCCCCAATATCCGTGTCTTCGTTACACGTGTAAAAATATTGTAATGGAGCTGAGTGAATTGTTGTGTTTGATCAATTATCAATGATGAATTTATTTCCTAGAGGATGCGTTCGACCACTTAAAAGATCAACTCGAATGACAGAGTCTTGGAACTGTAAGTAGACGTGGTTTTTGGACCAGTCATGCACCATTTTTGCTTCCCTCATGAATGGACGCCCTAAGATCATCTCAAATGACATAGGATGCTTGGAAAAATCCATAACAATGAAAGTCTGCCTTACCTTGTGTCCCAAGACCTTGATCCTAAGATCCTTTAGCATTCCAATAGGCGTAACAATAGATCCATTAGCCATTTTTACCACTACGCTTGTGGCTTCAAGGTGAGGTCTCCCCATAGACTCCCAACAACTCTTTGTCACCATGCTGACTCCCGCACCACCGTCAAGGACCCCCTTTACAGTTAATCCTTTAGTAGTGATTGGTAGAGTAGCATTAGATTCATCACCTTCAAAGTATTGCCCCAACTTGTTAACGGGTACTTCAATTACAGATTCATGTCCCACTAGGTCAGATGGTGGTGCTAAATGTTCCTCATCATTCATTACCGAGTCAGGTTTGTTCATATGTGCAAACTGTGGTAATCCGGCCTGTAATTCTCCATTGAGGAAGGCTCGAAGAGCTGAGACTAGCTCGGGGTCTTTATATAGTTTGGACATGATGGTGGTTCTAACTTATGAAGACATGAAATCCATCAATTTGGCAACATTTAATGGCATCTTGTGGGACGTAGGACCCTGACAAGAGAATGGTGAAGATGGAATCTCCACTTCCTCAAGGGGGTCGGGCATTCCCTCACCAAACATTCTCTCTAGTAGGAAAGGTGTGTGTCCACTTTCAGATGTCCTACCCTCACTCTCTTCCCGAATGATAATGGGTATAGCTAACGGCTTGTAGTTCTTGTGAGGTTGAACTTGTGTGGGAAACACTGTGTCCGACATCTGGATATGTTTGGGTTCAAGTTCTAATGTTCGTTGAGTTTCTTCCACCAAGCCCCTCAGTTGTTGGACTTGTTCAATTTCCACTGTTGGGTTTGGATAGGTTCCAATCTTTCTCTTGCAATCCTCGTTTTTTGTCTCTCGTGGCTTATCTTGGGGGTTCGCAACTGGGTGGTTTAACTTTGAATACTCTTTTGGTGTTCGTCGTAAATCCCTCTCGTGATCCTCCTCACTGGCTTTTCCTTTGTAGTAACAGTTTTGGTCTCCGTGGTCTCTATCGAATCTGAGTCATCCTCAGGGTCATTCATATACACGGGATCCTCTCCTGTCCCTATGTTAGTCTTTGAACTAGGTTTTGAGCTAGAAGCATTAAGGCATTTCTTTCTTCGTGTTTTCTTCTTTCTCACTCGGTCAATGGATGCAGCATCTCTCTCTTCGAGGATGTAATTTTGCTTTTGGAGCATCGACCGTGTGAGTGCATTCACTGGTGCTATGTTTATAGTTGGTGGTGTCCCATCAACAATATCTATTATATTCAATGGTGTGATTTTCGGTGCGTTTGGATTTTTAGGACACTGTGCAATCAAATGATCTATGCCACAACAATCACAAGTGAGTATTGGCATTGCCAATGCACTCCCTTGACTTGTTTGCATTAGTGCAGCATTCTTTTGCATTCTAATGGGGCACTCAGCTACTTGATGTGGTCCACCACATTCGTAGCACTGAAGAGGTGGTCTCCTGGCAAAACTATTAATGTTTTGGCCTCTTGTTGCTAGCGCAGTAGCTTGATATACCGGTTTGATTTTTCCCCAATGGTCTTCCATATAGTACATGGGACACTCCTCAAGCATGTCGACTCCATAGGTGATACTAGAGTCTATGTCCTCTTCGCAATCTACATAAGTACTAGATGACTCGCAACCTATTTGGTTCATAGGTGTAACTCTTGGATGAGGGGATTGCGGTCCTAGCACTGGAGGTGGCAACGGTGTGGTTTGGACCACATTTTGGGTTCTAGGGACCATGTGCTGTAATGGCAACGGTTGCTCTATGGGTGGGGTAGGCATCAATGCAGGAACTCGAGGTGAGTCTGCCCAAGCTATAGGCGGTCTATTTTCCATGATGCGTTTAAGCATTAGGCAATCCTTCGCTTGATGGCCATACCTACCACACGCGTTACAAGTCCCGTTAAACTTTACTCTGAAAGTAGGGCATTCACTCGTAGTATGTGGGCCCAAGAAAATTGAGCACCATTGTTTCTCCCTTCTTGGATACATATGAGTGTTTTGTGGAGCACGATTACCCCTAAGGCTTTCTTGGATGGCCTTGGGGAGATCTGCCAAAGTCATCTCAGATATCGTTTGCTCTTTCACGATTGGCTTTATCTTCATTGGCTCATGCCCTGACGCTTGCGAGCTACTAGACTTCGGCTCGGCGGACACTCTTTCTCCTGCAATCATTAAATTATCCTCCAATTGGATTGCATTCATGGTGACTGCTTCCCAAGTAGTGATACCTCTAATGACTAGGCCATTATAGATACTTTCATGTCGTAGTACCCTAATGAATCTATCGAGCAATTGGTTGTTGTTGAATCTCTCGTTTGGATTGCATCGAGAATTCAAATTCTTTAGGCGACTAACGAAGCCTCTCACGGATTCACCTTCTTCTCGTTGGGCTTTCTGGAGCTGAGAGGCTACACCCCAAAGTACTCCCTCTCGTATGTATTCTTTTAAGAACAGTCTCCTAAGAGTAGAGTAGATCGTTTTCTCTTCTACTCTTAAGGTTCTATACCAATCTCCAGCCTTTCCGCTTAGGGTCAAACTCAAAGCCTTACACTTATGTAGCTCATTGTGCTCTTCCAAGGAATCGCACACATGTTCAAAGACTTCCATATGCTTTCTAGCATCTCTGTCTCCACTGAATTTCTATGTGAGCTTAGCTACTTGAACTGCCTTGCTCCTAGGCTCTCTATCAGGTGCACTACGCATGTTTTCCGCAATAGAGCGACCGATAGTTTGAGCAAATGCTGCCAAATCTCCTATTTGAGCAGGTATAATGGGTGTATGTGCTCCTGGAACCACATGTGAGATGGGAGGATGCCTTGGCCTTGGCATACGCGCGGCTCTTGGGTCCCATATTTCGTATGGTGGTGTACCAGACGGTGGTCCAAAGTTTACAGGCATGGCCCTAGGCATAGGGGGTGCCTGATATGGCATGGCTCCACTTGTATAAGAGCTTGGATAATTCCATTGTGGATTGTAAGCTCTTGGAATAATCGGAGGTGTAGGAGCTACATGAGGCTGAGATACGACAGGTGCACACGATTGATACATACATGTAGGTATAGTTGGGGGCACTGTGCTACTAGGCATCGGCGCAGTGTTAACAAATGAACTCCATGGTGTACTTCTTGTCATGCTCACCACTGGGATATGCATGGTAGCCGTAGTGTCATTAAGAGAAAGATGAGCTAGATCTGGGAAGGTAAAGCTGCCACTTGTGGGCTCAGATTGTACTGAGGCTTCTGGCGAAACAACATATGGAGGATCAATGGGGCTCACTGAGAGAGTCTCCATTTGTGATAGGGTTGGTTGGTTGGCCTTTCCCGTATCCAAGAATCTCATTAGGCCTGTTAAAGGCATGTTGATCCCTGTGTTCTGTCTTTCTAACTCGACAATCCTATGGAGGACATCACAGACTTTCTGTTGTTGCTCATCTATGCTAGTAGCACCCGATGTGGATTGTAGAACATCTAACCAACCCACATGATAGGTGTGTCCTGTGTACCAATCAGTTTAAGCTTCTGCTTGTAGGTCATACTCCCAATTTTCGTTTAGGAATATCCCATCTAGGCCTGGCGTGCTGGAGGTTTCCCTCGAAGTGGAAGCATTATTGCTCCCCATCGCTTGCCCCTCCGTGACTGCTACCTTGGGAGCACTCAATTGCTCGTCTAGCATGATTGTTGTCATAGGAGCCTTTGCTTTCAGGGCTCAACTTTGTTCTAGCCTTTGTAGGTTCTCAATCTCCCTCTCCCTTGTTGCTTGCATATAGCATTCGATCTCTTGTACTTCGGCAAGACTCCTACCATCGGGTAGTAAAACCTCAGAGGGACATAGTCCTAAAGGATCAGGAGGTGCAGTGGATGGAACATTCACATGCACACTCTCAAGAAGCATAGGGTGGTCTATTTTAGGCATGAATGAAGAATTTACTTCCCCACTCCCTTCATTTATTTCATTAACCGCATGTTCGGAGCGAGTAGCTCTACTAAGGGTCTCTTTTAAGCGACTAAACACGCTGGACCCGGGCCATGGGGCCATGGCATGCATGTCTTGACTTGAACTATCAGGGTTTGGTGTAGGATACCCCTCCATGACTTCGTAGTCAGAGGAAGAATCACTAGACGCGATATGAGGATCTTGGGTCGCGCTACCTTGAGTCCCAGCCGAAGGTCCAGAACCTAGGGTGAAGGAATAATGGGTGCCCGCATAAATGGAGGCACTACCAATATGCTCGTGCTCTAACACTCATCCAGAGCGTAGGTTCATATGACTTGGATCCCCTAGAAGTGTCAGTGAGTGCCCGTGAAGGCTGCTCACCTAGTAATTTTGGGTGTTTTGCAATCCAAGTCTTTTCTTATTTATTTATTTTCTGATTTTTTGGTCCTTTTTTTCTGACCCAGCTATAAAATATAACGTATGATAGCTCAAAACGAGTGTTTCGGTCAAAGGGACGTGCCGTGCTTTACAGCCCTCCGTTTGGTCACTTTATGCCATCGGAATCCCTAAAACCGTCAATTTCTAGTAGGGAACTAGACCCAAATTAGAAAGTCTAAGGGTGTAAGTGGGAAGAGAAGGGAGGAGAGTGGAGGACTTTCCCCCCATGCTCTCATTCCCTCTTGAGGGGGTAGGGTATATATATGAGAGTGAGTCTAGTATATATCATAGGACTGAGGACTGAGACATGGGCTTGGGCTTGGGCTTGGGGAAATGATCCCGATCCTGATCAAAATTTTAGTGTAGCTGTAACTAAGTCAGACTTTGTAAATAATTAATTTATTTACGAGAAAAGAATTATCTAATTAGTTGTGTGCACACCAGAATATACCTAGCAGTTCTAAGGCCTCAGGTGAGCCTAAATGCGGGCTAGAACACCTCAGAGGGACCTTAGCAGAAATTACCCTGAAGCCCTAGTGCTTGGGAAATCGGGTCTTCAGAAAGGGGTAAGCAGTAGCCTCAGATTTTAGGCTCAAAAAAATATGCGCGTCAATACAAGCACATGAATGAGATGGGGTCCTTAGAACAGTGACCCTAAGGCTAATAAAGCTAATAAAGCCTTAGGGTAAGTTTCGTGAAATTAAATTTAACGGTCCGTGCCCGGGCGGGCGGTCGGACAAGTGTGAACAGGTAAAGGCGGTGCAGTGCCCATGCGGCATTGCGCCGGCAGACCTTTGGTGTTCTCATAAAAGAATCATTGGTAGCAGTTGTTAGTTAGTTGCACATTTTTAATTAATGAGCTAGAAGTTTTTAAAGTCAAAAGTTGAATGGTTTTTAAGTTTTTAAAGTAAGTGTGCCAAGTGGCACACTTACCAATGCAAACTGACTCTCTCTCACTCTCACTCTCACCCTCTCTCTCTTCCTAGCGCCCCCTCTCCCTGATGGCTATTTAGGAGCCCCCCTCCCCCATTTTCAGGGCTGGCAGTGCACCTACCCCCCCTAATGTGAGCGTGCTCTACGCGGTGGAGCCCTCCATTGAAGCTTGAGAGCAGCCCGTTGCGACATATGTGGTAGCCTTGTGCTCCCATTGTCAAGAACAAGGGATCTCACAGTCATAGACACCTTCTGGTGAAGTTTCATCGCGATAAGTTGCCGTAGACGCTCTCTTAGCAGAGTGCGGCTGCTGAAATTCTCTGTTTTCAGCCCCTAATCACCTCGATTAGGGCTGTTTTCAGCAGATCAGCCATAGAAATTCTCTTCTCTCTCCTTATCCTAAGTCTACAAAAAGTTTGGCGCGATTCCATCGCGAAGAAGACCTCTGTTTCGACGTAGGGGTGTGCACAGGTAAGAATTTCAGGTTATGTGCAAAAAATTACAGCAAGCATGTGCATGTGCATTTTGCTTATTTCTCTTTTGTGTTCGATGCATGAAGGAATGAGCATGAAGGCAACACATAACGGAAGATGGACTCTCCTCTGTGAGAGCTTTCGATGAGCTGTTTCGGAAGATAGACTCTCTTTTCGAGAGCTTCCAACCAGTCTCGCAGAAGAGGGGAAATCCCCTAAGCAGTAAGAAAGTGGAAACACTTTCTCAGTCAGTAGTCAGAACAGAACAGAAGAAAGAATAGAGGACGGGCGTATGTCCCATTCCTGTGCTTGTAAAGATTCTCCCTTAGTAATAAAGATATTCTCTTTATGGGGGGGGACCAGCCCATCTTCTGGTCCCCAATGAAGTGTCAAGTTTTCTCGCTCTCTCTAATTCTCTTGAGTATTTGAAGTGCAATTAAACGTCAGTTTACGCTTCCGTAATTTTGTGACAGTGGTATCAGAGCAAGGTCCTCTATCTCTTCCTGAAGGGATTGACGACTCTTGGCAGACTGCAGAAATGGGAGGACGCGAGATAGAGTTATCTCTCCTTCAACAGCAGGTGGAAGAGTTGCAGAAAGCTCTCTCCCATCCAGAAGTCCAAAAGATTCTCCATACTCTTGAAAAAGGGAAGGAGAAAATGCCGATGGGGTCGGGAGAAATCCCGCAGAACCCAAAGGCGCCACAACAAAGAAAAGATCCTTTGATTGGAACTTCCCGCATGCACGAGAGGCAGAAGAAATCTCCAGAACGTCATGTGCGGTTTAATCCAAAAGTTCAAGAGCAGGATCCCCCTGATTCCCCTCAGTTCTCTTTCATGAAGGATCTGGAAGACATAGTTTCTCCGGAAGACATGTTTCTCGACGATCCGTCGCAGCAAGAAGTACATTCAAGGGAAAGGACTCCTGTCCCCAAGGAGTCTAAGCATCGAAAGAAGGAGCACCATAAGAAGAAGCACCACAGGCAGAAAACATTCAAGTCGGGAGATAAAGATGTGAAATTCGACACCTACAATGGACGGCGTGATAATGACAAAGCTTTGGCTTTCATCCGCCAATTTGAAGTTGCATTTGCTGAAGGGAATTTTAAAGAAAGATCCAAGCTTCGCCATGTTAGTTTGTACCTGAAAGGCACCGCCAGCAATTGGTGGTTAACCCTTATCTTGGAAGATCGCAAAACCCAAGATTGGACCGCTTTCAAGAAGGAGTTCTACGCATAGTTCCTTCCTCCAGACTATGAGGAAGAGGTAAAGAAAGAATGGGATCGACTTTCACAGTCAGAGAACGAAACCGTTCCACGCTATGTGGATAGGTTTTGGGACGTTCTCTTGAAAGTCACTCCATTCAAGAAGATTGACGATTCGGAGAAGATGCGCAAGTTTGAAGCAGGTTTGTATGAAGCCTTGCAAAAGGCTATGAAGCTTTACCCTCGAGGCAACTTGCAGATACTTATGGAATCAGCCCGCATAGCTGATGGAATACATGACAAGGGTACTCCAGGGAAGATGGAGCAAAGCACTTACCATGCTATGCAGAAGGCTCTCCATGAGCAGCCTACCTCTTCTACTTCTTCTCAAAAGAAGAAAAGAACCACCTCCGAAGCAGAAGCAAAGCCAAATCAGCCCAAGAAAGGGAGATATCTCTCTCCTGCTGAGTTGCGAACATACATTAGTGAAGGAAGATGCTTCAAGTGCGGATAAGTTGGTCATATGAAGGGTGACTGTCCTACCAAACCTCCACAACCACCCTCTTCCAATGCAGTCCCAGATGTACAGGGAAATACAACCAAGGATGGAAAAGAAAGAGCTCTTCTCAAAGCATGGGGTAGTATCAACAACCAGCGGGCTCTTATTTTGTTTGACCCTGGTAGCACAGACAACTTCATCTCTACCAAGCTAGCTGACGACCTGAACTTGCAGCCCAATCGTTTGGGAGTCTCTATTCAAGCGCAATCTGCTTTCAAAGGGCAGAACTCAAACTCTACTCCAATCATAGGGAAGTTGAATCTAAAGGTCGACAACTACAAGGATCAAGAGTCTTTCTTACTAGCTTCACTTGAAGGATGCGATGTTATCTTGGGAATGCCTTGGCACTACAAGATGCATCCCATTCCTGACTATGTTCAGAAAACCTTATCTTTTGCTCATAAAGGAAAGGAGTATCTTGTACTTGCAGATGCAGGTGATTGGCGTATTCCTATCGCCAACCACATTGCCATCAAGAAAGAAATGAAAAAGTGTGTTTCAGCGTACTTGATTTTTGCAAGAGAGAGAGATGTGTCTGTTTCACAACTTTCTTCCTCTTTAGAGCAAAAAAGACTTAAGTTAATAGAAAGATATAAAGATTGTTTTGCAGATGGACTTCCAAATGAACTCCCACCTTCGCGACCTGAGGATCATACCATTGATTTGATCCCAGGAAGTTCTCCTCCAAATCAGCCCCCTTATCGAGTTAGTCTAATGCAGCAAGAGGAAATTCTCAAGCAGGTTAACGAACTTTTGGAGAAGGGCTTAATAAGGCCTAGTACTTCTCCATATTGTTCACCTGTCTTGCTAGTACAGAAAAAGGATGGCACATTCCGCATGTGCATAGACTATAGATCTCTAAACAAGTTCACAATCAAGAATCGATTTCCAATCCCTCGGATTGACGACATTCTTGATAAGTTACAAGGAGCCAGTTTCTTTAGTCGTATAGACTTGAAGAGCAGTTATCATCAAATCCGCATAGCTCCTCAGGATGTGCATAAGACTTCATTTAGAACAACCTTCGGGTTGTATGAATTCTTAGTGATGCCTTTTGGACTCACTAATGCACCAGCTACATTCAACAGAATGATGGATAGAATCTTCCACTCATATAGAAGTTTTACAGGCGTTTTCTTTGATGACGTCTTAATCTTCTCAGAGTCGGAAGATGAACACTATAAGCATCTCGCCTTAGTGTTTGAAGAATTACGCAAACACAAATTATTTGTGAATGCTAAGAAGAGTGAATTCTTTTTAAAAGAAATCCACTATTTGGGCCATATAGTGTCTCATAATCAGGTGAGAATGGACCCTGATAAGATTCAAGCAGTTGTAGAATGGCCTACGCCAACTACAGTACATGATGTACGAAGTTTCCTCGGCCTCTGTTCTTATTATCGGCGTTTCATTCGAGCTTTTGCCGCGATAGCAGGTCCCCTCCATGACTTGACAAAGAAGCGGATTCCATTCCATTGGGGGTCTGGACAAAAACAAGCTTTCGAAAAGCTTAAGTATCTACTCAACCACGGACCTGTTCTCACCGTCCCTGATCTTCGCAAACCTTTCGAGGTATACTGCGATGCATCTGGAGATTGTGTAGGAGCAGTTTTGAACCAAGAGGGTCACGCGATAGCCTATGAAATTCGGCGCCTTAAAGATGCAGAGTTGCATGTCTCCATATACGAGAAAGAGCTAATGGCAGTAATTCATGCTCTTTCCATTTGGAAACACTATCTATTAGGAGCTGATTTTATTATCAAGACAGATCATCAAAGTCTTCGCTACTTTCTCACACAGAGAAAGTTATCAGAAAAGCAGATGACATGGGCCAACTTTCTTTCAATGTTTCATTTTCAGATTTTACACACTTCTGGAACAAAGAATGCAGTTGCAGATGCTCTCTCCAGGCGTCCAAAGATCAATGCACTAACAACAATTTATCATGAGGAACTAGAATCTCTCAGCGAGATGTATCCTCAAGATCCAGACTTTGCCACAATTTGGGCAGATCTTCAAGCTGGTCATTCAAAGCCACCTTATTGTATCAGGGATAATACACTCTATCGTCAACAAGCAATATGCATAGCTCAGCCCTTACGACAAAAGGTGATGGATGAAGCACATAATTCTCCTTATGCCGGGCATCGGGGAATTGCTTCCACCACTAGTGCCCTCGAAAGGTATTTATTTTGGCCAACACTCCGTGCGGACATTGAAAAACATGTACGTGAGTGTTTAGTATGCCAAAAAGTGAAATATGACAGACATAAAGTTTATGGCAAGCTTCAGCCGCTCCCTGTGCCTAACACGCCATGGGAAAGTATTGCCATGGATTTAATTACGGATCTTCCTAGATCCAAGAATGGAAATGATGCAATCTGGACTATAGTAGACAGGTTCAGTAAGCAAGCACATTTTCTTCCAGTAAAAAAGACGATCAAAGCTGATCACATGGCTAGAATATTTCTAGCTCAGATTTTTAAACACCATGGATTGCCAAAGACTATTGTCAGCGATAGAGATCCCCGCATGACTAGTCTATTTTGGCAGGCATTGTTTGAAAACTTGGGAACTAAGCTTGATTTTTCATCAGCTTATCATCCTCAAACAGATGGTCAAAGCGAAATCGCTAATGCCACTGTTTTAGATCTCCTCAAGTGCTATGTTTCGGAACGACAATCCGAATGGGAACAGTACTTACCAATAGTTGAGTTTGCGTATAATAATACCATACATTCCTCAACTGGTAAAGCCCCTTTCGAAATTATTTATGGGAAGCCACTCTTACTTCCTATTATGGTGACCAAAGAAAACATCTTTGCCGCAGATGAATTTGTGCGCAATATTAATATTGCCCATCAACAAGTAAAGCAAGCGATTCTTCGTACTCAAGAGCAACAGAAGAGAAAAGCAGACAAGCACACAAGGAATCTCAATCTTGAAAAAGGACAATATGTCCTGCTTCGGTTTGAGAAAGCTAGATTGAAAAAGCGGGTCGGCAAAGGGAAAGTTGTCAAACTTTCCCATAGATTTTACGGCCCTTTCAAAATTACACATAAAGTCAATGATGTGACTTTCAGATTGGATTTGCCTTCTAACTGGCGCATCCACAATGCTTTTCATGTCAGTCTCCTCCGACCATATGTTGGACCTCCTCCAGTAGCGCCCGTACAAGAAGATCCTCCAGAAGTCGAAGAGACTGAGGAAATCCTTCAACCTGAACAGATAATACACCACTCGGAGAGACAACTCAAGTCGGGGAGTCTACATCGAAAGTATTTAGTCAAGTTCAAGAATTACACTCCTTTAGATGCAAAGTGGATGACTGAGTCCGATCTCAAGGACTACCCTGACATCTTGCACAGTTATGTTGACGCTCTACAGTTGAGGTCAACTGTTTAGAACCAAGAGGGATGTAACTAAGTCAGACTTTGTAAATAATTAATTTATTTACGAGAAAAGAATTATCTAATTAATTGTGTGCACACCAGAATAGACATAGCAGTTCTAAGGCCTCAGGTGAGCCTAAATGCAGGCTAGAACACCTCAGAGGGACCTTAGCAGAAATTACCCTGAAGCCCTAGTGATTGGGAAATCGGGTCTTCAGAAAGGGGTAAGCAGTAGCCTCAGATTTTAGGCTCAAAAAAATATGCGCGTCAATACAAGCACATGAATGAGATGGGGTCCTTAGAACAGTGACCCTAAGGCTAATAAAGCTAATAAAGCCTTAGGGTAAGTTTCGTGAAATTAAATTTAACGGTCCGTGCCCGGGCGGACGGCCGGACAAGTGTGAACAGGTAAAGGCGGTGCAGTGCCCGTGCGGCATTGCGCCGGCAGACCTTTGGTGTTCTCATAAAAGAATCATTGGTAGCAGTTGTTAGTTAGTTGCACATTTTTAATTAATGAGCTAGAAGTTTTTAAAGTCAAAAGTTGAATGGTTTTTAAGTTTTTAAAGTAAGTGTGCCAAGTGACACACTTACCAATGCAAACTAACTCTCTCTCACTCTCACTCTCACCCTCTCTCTCTTCCTAGCGCCCCCTCTCCCTGATGGCTATTTAGGAGCCCCCCTCCCCCATTTTCAGGGCTGGCAGTGCACCTACCCCCCCTAATGTGAGCGTGCTCTACGCGGTGGAGCCCTCCATTGAAGCTTGAGAGCAGCCCCTTGCGACATATGTGGTAGCCTTGTGCTCCCATTGTCAAGAACAAGGGATCTCACAGTCATAGACACCTTCTGGTGAAGTTTCATCGCGATAAGCTGCCGTAGACGCTCTCTTAGCAAAGTGCGGCTGCTGAAATTCTCTGTTTTCAGCCCTTAATCACCTCGATTAGGGCTGTTTTCAGCAGATCAGCCATAGAAATTCTCTTCTCTCTCCTTATCCTAAGTCTACATCAAGTTTGGCGCGATTCCATCGCGAAGAAGACCTCTGTTTCGGCGTAGGGGTGCACACAGGTAAGAATTTCAGGTTATGTGCAGAAAATTACAGCAAGCATGTGTGTTTGCATTTTGCTTGTTTCTCTTTTGTGTTCGATGCATGAAGGAATGAGCATGAAGGCAACACATAACGGAAGATGGACTCTCCTCTGTGAGAGCTTCCGATGAGCTGTTTCGGAAGATAGACTCTCTTTTCGAGAGCTTCCAACCAGTCTCGCAGAAGAGGGGAAATCCCCTAAGCAGTAAGAAAGTGGAAACACTTTCTCAGTCAGTAGTCAGAACAGAACAGAAGAAAGAATAGAGGATGGGCGTATGTCCCGTTCCTGTGCTTGTAAAGATTCTCCCTTAGTAATAAAGATATTCTCTTTATGGGGGGGGACCAGCCCATCTTCTGGTCCCCAATGAAGTGTCAAGTTTTCTCGCTCCCTCTAATTCTCTTGAGTATTTGAAGTGCAATTAAACGTCAGTTTACGCTTCCGTATTTTTGTGACAGTAGCCCCCCAGTCACTCACGCTTAAATATTTTCGGTTTCACGCTTAAATATTTTCGGTTTTTTATTTTTATTTTTATCTAAAAAAATTTTGAGGCGACAACCGCGCGCGGTTTAGGTGACCTTTTCTTGGCCACACACACTGTCAACACCTACCTAACCTCTCTGTCAACAGCTCACAGCTCACAGACAGCTCACTACCTTATCTACTTACTAACAGTGCTGCTAACCACTAACTAATCTACTAACTAATCTGTTAACCACTCTGCTAACTGCTTACTGACAGTGGGCTAACTGTCCACCTACTTCCTCTCTCACTACCTTACTGTGCAAAGATTGTGTGCAGGCAAACCTTGACAGAAAACTGTGTACAGACTGTGTGCAAACAGAAATTGCTAACTTTCTACCTACTTATTCATTCACTGCGAGCAAGCTAACGACTACTAATTGTGCAAACGGAAAACACAACATTATGCAGAAATCACAGAACTTGCACACAATACAGAAATTAAAAACCTGCAGAAAAATAACTCATTCCTCTTCCTCTTCCTCTTCTTTCCTACTACAAACAACTCATAGGAGAAGCACAAAGTGCCTCTTGGGCTTAGTGCAGGGCGATTCCCCGGCAGCGGCGCCAAAAATGTGCGCTCCTTGCCGCACTGTCGAAGCAAGGGCCTTGCCTAACACTGTGTGCGAGCCACAGACGGCTCCAAGCACACAACTAGCTTAACTAGTAAGCTCAAAAGAGGGCAATGGTGTGTCACTCACCGCTCCATGCTCCTGCCGTGGAGGATTCCTCGCCGCGAAGAAGAAGGAGACACCGCTACGTCGCACTCAACCGCTTCACCGTCGTCGTGCCGCCGCAATGCTCTCTCGCACTCTCTCTCTCTCTCTCTCTCTCTCTCTCTCTCTCTCTCTCTCTCTCTCACACACACACACACACACACACACACACACACACACACACACACACACACACATACACACACACACAAGGAGGTGAAGAAGAAGAAGATGGAGATGGAGATGGAGCAAGAGCACTCTTCTATTGCACAAATGAGATAATGAGTGAATTTTAGGTTTAGTTGGCTTTTATATGAGCTCACCCCCTTCACACTTGGGCGCCCATGCTTAGCCAACTAATCCCTTGAATGTCCCAGTTAGAGTGCGCCTCTCATCGGCGATCACTCTTACCCTTTTCCTATTGGTCCGACAAGCCCGGTACCTGACTCTACCAAATACATAATACACGTCCGTCGTAGGTGATGGGGTGTCCGTGATCCATGAGGGTTAACAGATAATTTGGTCCTTATGTTGTCAAACATGTGCAAGGAAATGCAACTTACACCTTGAGTGAACTGGATGGGACAGAACTGAAAATTCCCATTGCAGGAAAAAGAATTAAATTGTTCAAAAGAAGAGGGGATTCTGTTCCATTTGATGCACAACCAAGTGAAGAGGATGATGAAGCCAACTATATGCAAACTAAGGATGAAAGTGAGAATATGGCGTTTGACCATGAGTTTTAATGCTCTACAAATGTTGTTGTGGCACATACCGGAGGATATGCAGGTTCAGAGGGGGTGGATGTCGTGCCGTGGCACGTACATAGTGTGAAATAAAAACATTCACCTCACTCTTGACACTTCTTGATGTATGCAAATAAAAGAAATCATGTACATATTGTGATATATGTTGAAGCGTCTACTGCGGTCATTATCATGTACATACCTATCCGGGGAGTCGTGACCGTGGATGTGGTGCATTTTCATGCTTTTCCACTTGATAAGATGCTTAATTTGGTTTTACAATGTATATATTCCAAGTGTTTCATGGTGGCACACTCATCTCACCTATAAAGATTGATGCGGGCAAAAATTGCCAAAAATAGCAGCTAACAGGCACCGTTGCACAATTTCATGGAAAGTGACCCAAAATGGTATATTTGATGGAAAATGATGCTTATCTATGCTTTTTATGCTTATGCGAGTGATCCCACAAATTTAGGGATTTTTCTGATTCTGTTTGGGATTTTTCGCATCAAAAATGGTATTTTTGGGTCAAAAATGAGCTGAAAATGACCTAGTTTTGGTCCAAGTGGCAAAATGGCCCAAAAATTGACACATCAGCTGAAAATGCCATGGGTAAGAGAAGAGGGCTGCTTTTTACATAAAAAACCAGCAATTTTGCTCTACTGTGTAATTGCTTCCATGGTTGCCCAATCCGCCTCTTTGCAATCTTGTATCTGAGCTTGTGAGGGAGTGAATTAGGGTTTCCCCTTATCAAAATGGTGTGTGGGCTTCAATTTATAATCTCTTAAATCTCTGCAAACTTAGCAAATGGTCGCCGTGAAGGTGGAAGCTTGTGTATTCGTTTCAACTGTTTGATGCTACGACTATGTAATTGGGGGCGAGGCTACATGCTACCACCAAAGAGGTTTGGGTTTTGATTGAGAATTGTTCTTGTATGAGCATCGAGGTTTCATGGCTGAAACATTAGTGTTTTTCAATGGTCTTTTTAAATGAAATTGAATGTGATTTGATGATCCTCTCATCATACTCTCGACTACAAAAACAAGAAATTTCCAAGCACGATAGAAAAGAGGGTTTGTGACTTTGCTATCACGAATGCTCTTAGATTCTCTGTCACTCTTAGAAAGAAGGTTGTTGATTCTCCACAAATGCTTTCTCGCAAAGGGTTTGTGACTCTCATCACAAACTCTCACAGCCAGAGGTTCTGCACCTTCCCAGCTAGACCGCACACATTCCGACAACGTTTTGGACCTGGATCACTTTTTGCCAATCAAAAGTGGACTTTTGTGTCTGTTTTGCAATTTTTGACTAGTTTCTATGTTTGGCACTTTCGACCAACTTTTTGCAATTTTCTGCTATTATGTCTTTTTGGACAGTTGTTCCAAATGGTATTAGCTACCCACTAGTCAAATCTCAGCCCAAAATCCTAAAAAAGTACATGGATTTTGATCAATGTTTGACAGCATTTTGGCATGAAACTTGGCCAGCTGGTTGTCTATACCTTGTAGAAGCCAAATCCCAACGCCTTTTGAATTTGGATCACAAAATCTCAAGATATACCCAATTTTGTGTATGAAACCCTTGTTTGATGTTTTTTTCCCTATCAACCAATTTTGATGAGATTTTTGTATTTTTCTTACAAACAAACATTATCATAGCAATGCTCTACACTAATGCAAAGTGTCACTGACCACTTTTTTGCAAAAATGGCCGTTGAGGTATATGGATCGTGATCCATGTTTCTCAACAGATTTTGCTCAAACTTTCCAAATTACTTCTAATGAGTATTCTAAAGCCCTTGATCAACAAATTTTTGGTTTTGGATCGATTTTCAAGTCTCTACCATCAAATTTTTAGAATTTTAGAGTTATAGTAGTTTTGGAAATATGATTTTCAACAGTTTTTTTCCTGATCCTTTTAGCCCAATTTGATGGTTGTAGTTTCTACCTACCCTACTCCTAAGTACTAAAAAGAAACTAGAAACAAAAACAAACAAAACGGTATAAATTAAAGTCAAAACAAAAAACGCTACAACACTCTAAAAGTACAGAGAAAATCAAAGAATGAAATTTTTTGACTATCTCACTCACAATCATCTTTACCTCTGTAGAATAGATCTACTTATAAACTCTATCAAGGACTAAACCCCGTGTCTAGTTTCTTCACTACTAAGGTGTCAATGGAATGAAAAGACAAATCTCTGGAAAAGAACACTCAAAATATTCACTAGGTCATTCACCATCTAAGGATCATTCCCCAGCAACGATATCAATGTTAGCAGGTCGCCACGATCAAAAGTTTGGAGCATAGTTGTGTGGCACTAACATAATGTCAATACTCAAGGAAGTGACTTGGATGGGGCATGGAGCTTTGAGGTTGTGAGTCCTCAAGAAGTAAACCTAACAAGCAAACGCAACAATTCAACAAGCAAACCACCACTTAATGATCAAAAAAACTTTCTATGTCCTTTCTCACCACTCTCGGTCGTCACACCATTTCAATGACGTACATCGATCACGATCCATCATGATCCAAGTCATGAAAATTGCAAAAAAATATACTAGACAGGTTTCTTTAAGGTCAAATAACACTCTCTTATGGTCAAAACATCAAAAGGAAATGATTTAAGCACTCAAATCTGAAGACTAGGCTCGTAGACGCGTAGTTGCAAACCACAATGAAATTAGCAATGCTTACACTTACTTGAAAGAGCAAGGAAAGAGGAACACAATGCAAATTAGAATTGAAATTGGATTACTTAATCATTAGAAAACTTGATTACATTTTGTAGCTTAGAAATCCCTTGAGCCTACGTACAACAGAGCTCTTTCTTCCCATAAAGTCCCTTTTCACATTAAAGATATTGACTTTTATACTTAGGGAGTTCTAAATGGATAGTCATATCATGATAGAATTACAACTCAAGAAATTAACTTTCTTTTTTGGAATCAAGATTTACACACAATGTAGCTACACTAGCTCAAAAAAGTAATAGAGTACAAATGTGGTGTCCGGATAGGTGGGCGTCCGTATACTAAATCCGCCAGCAGAGTTCAAACAAGAAAATTTTCAAAAGGAAAATATAATTTACAATCTACTAGGACTAACTAGGGGTTATGAGAGAAAGTGAGTTGTGAAGCCTAGGTATGTATGTACTAGGTAGGCCAAATATTGTCTCATTCTCACTTGTGGTTTTTAGAGAGGGCTCCCGGAAACCTACTTTCTACGTGTGGTTTTGACCTTCTGGCATGCCCCACACTACACAACTTTGCACGATACATGAGGGGTGGGTTTCTAGCTTGCTAATGAGCATGTTTTTTCATGGGTTTGACGGTATTCTGAAATTCATGTTTTTTCATGGGTTTCATGTTTTTTTCGACATTCATGGCCTAATTACATCATGGTCAAACATTGTGTCAAACCAAAGTAATTTTTTTTCCCAAAAAAATCTCTTAGATAATAATTGCGCTTATTATCTATTGTGTCAGGTTGAACCCATTTTCACAATTTTTTGTCGCCCATAGCTCAAGCATGTTATCAAAATCTCACACATCAAGTTTACAAGAATTTGCACACCCAAAGCACTCTCACTCATATTAAGTCATTTTTCACAAGCCGCCCTTCATCTCAAAAGATGACCCTAACTTGGCGTTTGTCCAACCAAACTCTTCAAAACACCAAACCATGCCTATTTACAATGTCTACATCCAATGTGTACAGCCAAAACCCATTTTCCATGCCAAAATCTAGCCCAAGATAATAATCTCGCTTATTATCATGCTTGTGAATTTTTGTTTAAAGTTGATTTTGGAATGTTTCATTCTACTTTGATGGGTTTCATAACTAATCTTTGAGCATGAAAATTGGCTTTGGCATATCCAAGCTTAAATGGGGCTTGAAAAGAATTCGGCTCTAAAATACACATGACTTGTCAAATCATATCTGTTACCTACAAGTTCAATGTAATCCTCACTAGCAGCAACTCAGAAGAAGAAGACTATGAAGCAAAATCTATACAAGTTTCCACCATACCAGCTGAGAGAAGAGTCGATTAGAGTCACCAAAAGACATATACAGAAGAGACTCAACTAGAAAATCCCCATGTCACAATCTCCCACGAAAGATTTAGAAACATTGACAATGAAGCGGTCGACAAGCAAAAACTCCTCCCAAAGGAGATCTATGATGTAGCCAAAACACCAAAATATAAGGAAGCTTATCTCAACGACTAGAGCTACTCCCCTTCTCTGAAATGGAACCATGTGGACTTGTTCTCCAAAGGGCCTACGAGATTCTCAGGTCTATCCAAGAAGATGGCATGACCCTCATCACTAATTCAACTAGGCAAGCCACCAAAGTGAACATACAAAGGACATAGTAGTAGAGGCACTGAAGCTGCCTATCAAGGGAGAATCAATGAGATCAAAATAGAAGAAGATAACATGAGTGTTCACAAATAACAACACAATGGCTACATTCATTGACATGATCCACAAGTTGCCTAAAGATTCTACGGTTGTACCACTAACACTTTCACATCTCAGTCAAGAGATAAGTTGCATGTATACGTCTGTATAATCATTTTTATACGTATAAAAGGAAAATAAACTTGTATTTCCATATTATACACATTTATCCATATAAAGTATTTTTTGTATACGTAATTTCTATTAATCCTATCTAAATCAATTCCAAGTGTGATTCAAACTCTACACAAGGCAATCAATTATTATTCTACCTACCTAAATCACATGCTCTACACGTGACAGGTAATTTCTCTATTTACCAAGTGAAATCACTTCCAAATGTGAGTCAAACTCTACACAAGGAAAGCAATTACTATTCTACCTACCTAAATTGCCTCTAGCGTGAGCATTGCTCTACACTTGGCAGACAACCACGATCTAAGTCTACCTAAGTTACTTTTAAGTGTGAGCATGGCTCTACACAAACAACTAACTACTAATTTAAGTTTAAAATTGCAAATTAGTAAAAGACTCAAGTGAGTTTGTTTCACATGTGCGAAGATGCAATTTACTCACTTTGAAGGTGATTACATTTCCTTGTAATACTGATTGGTGGCTTGTGTTCTTGTGGAGTTTGAAAGCTAAAATATATTTCACACACCATGATGCATTGAATTGGCAAGATAGTGCAATTTCTACATATATCATAAGGATTGCCCAACGGATGACTATGCTCGGTAACTGGGGTCAGATGGTGCCATTTCTAAAGAGAGCATAAGGATTGTCCATCGATGGATGATTATTGGGGATGACAAGGTGGTTCATGTTGGAATCAGGGTTGCAAGAAAACACACAGCTTGGAGAAGACGAAGGAAGCTCAAGACAGACAATAGAGAGTGTATTACTTAGTGTGCAATAGAAAGATGAGATAGCCCTAGGGTGATGGGCGTATAAACAATGCAAAGGGGGGAAAAACTCCTTGTGAGGGAAAAAATGCAAAGGGGGGAAAACCTCCCTGTGAGGGAAAAAATGCCCCAGTGGTCCTAAGTGTGTTCACACACATCACTACCACATGTATATGGTAACAAATCCCCCTTGGGAGTGATGCAGTAAATGAGAGCTAGCACATAGAGTATAGGGAAGTGCCATGCCCTGAGGATGTGATCAGCCCAGCCCAAACTTTGCAGAAAGCTTCAAAATTCTTATGAGACAATGCCTTTGTGAAAATATTTGCAAGGTTGTCCTATGTTGGCATATAAGCCAAGATGGTCTCTCCCGCTGAGAGCCTCTCCCTGACATAGTGTTAATGCACCTCAATGTGCTTTTTGTGAGCATGAAAAATTGGGTTCTTTGAAATTGCCAATGTGCCCTGACTGTCAATGCAGATAGTGTTGTAAATGTCATGTCCAACACCCAAATCAGCCATAATGCGTTTGAGCCATACACACTCAATCGTAGCTGTGAAGACTACCCTATACTCAGTCTCACAACTAGAAGTGGCCACTGTAGGTTTCTTCTTGCTCAACCTTGAGATACATGAATTGCCAAGCATGAAACAAAAGCCACTTGTGGACACTCGCGTGTCAAAACAACGAGCCCAATTTGAGTTCAAAAAATCATGTAAGTCTGGCGGCAATGATCCCCCCTTGGGATAAAACAAGCCAATATATAAAGTGCCACTCAAGTAGACAGCGTGCCAATGCTTAGACCTTGGGCTTCTACCCTATGAGACTACAAACTGAATATATGGCCTCATGTTGTATACATAAATGAGGCATCCAACAGTGGTTTGGTAAAGAGTAACATCAACAGGATCACTAGCATCATGAAGACCCAATTTAAAACCTATTTCCATGGGAGTGGAAATAGGTTTGCAAATCCTCAAGCCCAAACTTACATAGCAATGTCTCTATGTAACTCTTCTAACACAAGGCAATACCACCATCACACTGCTTAACTTGTATTCCCAAGTAATGATGCAACAAACCCAAATATTTCATCTTGAAAGTAGCATTCAAATGAGCCTTAAATTTAGTAATTTGTCTCTCATTTGGTCTAATGATGATCAAATCATCCACATAGAGAACCACAATCAGAATTACATCTTCCTCACACTTTACATACAATGTGTTTTCTGTTGGACTGTTATAAAAGCCTCGTTTGACCGAATAAGTGTCAACCTTTGCATACCAAGCACGGGGATATTGCTTCAATCCATACAAATATTTCTTACATTTACACACTTTATCTTCCTGCCCTTTAATGACAAAACTGCGAGGCTATGCTACATAAACTTCCTCAAATATGTTACCATTCAAGAAAGCAGTAACAATGTCTAACTGATGTACATCCCAACCAAAATGAGCTGCCAATGCACATAAAAATGTGCAGTAGTAATACAACAAGTGGGAGCAAAAGTCTCTTCATAATCTATGCCTTTCTGTTGTGCATAACCCTTTGGAACAATTTGAGCTTTATAGCCATCAATCTCACTATTTGCCTTGCATTTCAACTTGTAAACCCACTTTGTACCAATAGCCTTTTTGCCAGGAGGCAAATCACATAAAGTACATGTGTCATTTTCTATAAGTGCGTCATATTTTGAATGCATGGAAGCCGTCCAATTTTTTGAATTATGTGCTTCATCAAAAGACAGAGGTTCCTCAACATCACCTAAATTAGACACAACCAAAGCATAGCAATCTTATGTATAAGATGCATGGCAAGATTTTGAAGTATGACTAGACAAAAGTGCATCCAATTCACTGTGACAAAAAGTATGCACCAACCATTTAGGCATACCTCTAGCCTGCTCATTCTCGTCCCTTTCCTCATCAAGTACATCATGTACATTTGCATCAGAAAGAGGTTGATCTGTAAAATTTTCAGAAACCCCCATAGGTTGTACATTTTCCTTATTGGAATTTACGTTCAAACTTACACCACTGAAAAGTGGCAATAAAGTGTCATAAATGTCCTAAGAGCTTACATTACTGTCTCTAGTACATGACAGCAAGGGCTGAATAGAATCTTCCACAAACACAATATCCCGTGAGATGAAGATATGCTTTTTTTGCAGATGATACAACCTGTAACCTTTTATTTCATCACTACAATCAACAAAAATACATTTGGCAACCTTATCATCTAATTTTATGTGTTGCATTTGTGGCACCAAAGCATATGCCAAACAGCCAAAAATACATTTGACAGCCTTATCTCTAATTTTATGTGTTGCATTTGTGGCACCAAAGCATATGCCAAATAGCCAAAAACACGCATGTGCTCAATAGAAGTCTTTCTATCATTCCATATGTTTCATAAGGAGTCATAGAGTGCAAAGCTTTTGTAGGACACTTGTTAAGTACATAAGTGTCACACGAGAACGTGGCAAAGCTTGACTTTTGACCATACATCGTGCCATTTTCATAAGTGACCTATTTTTCCTCTCAGCAAAACCATTTTGTTGAGGCGTATAAGGCATTGTACATTGTTGTTTTATCCCACGACTAGCTAGAAATGCATTAAATTCATGAGACATATACTCCCCCGCTCAATCTGAATGGAGGATGCTCATAGTACATTTTGAGACATTTTCAGCCATAGCCAAAAATTGTTTGAAGCACAAAAACACTTCGGACTTCTCCTTACGCGGTTACACCCATGCCTGGAGTAATCATCAATGGAATTCACGAAGTAAAGGTAATTGCCCAAGGATGGAGTTTGCATGGGCTCACAAACATCACTATGCACAAGTTGTAGCCTACATGTGGCCCTAACTGAACCATCTTTTGGAAACTTCAAACACTACAATTTACCCAAAATAAAGCCTTCACAAATATGTTTGACAGGTGCTAGAAGCAACCATATCATATTTTCAATCCTCATAGTGGTGGCAGCCGAGAGGTTAGCCAGATATACGCAAGTTTCGCTAAGAATAGGTGCAAGTTTCGCAAGTTTCCCAGAAAATATAGGCAATTGGGCTATGTTCTGGGAAATCATATTCACTCCATCTTTGGAGTCCTTGTCCAAGGTAGCTAGAATCTTGACCCAATCATTTAAGGACAGCATGTGTAAGATAGACAACTAGAGCCAACTCATATATTAATTGAGAAGCATCCAAACTGCCAATACATCTGAGGACAAGAGAGGTAGCCACAGAGAGGGCATTAGAAGATAGTTCCAAGCCTTGCAAGAGAGCAAGGGTCTGCAATAGACAAAATTAGTTAGTAAGTCATGGATTATTTGTGGTAATAAGTAACATAAAGTTTGTCCCGTCTAGCCATAAAAAGGTCTAGTTCTAACAGCTACGGCATTTTTAGGGGATTGGTCCTTTACGTAAAATCTAATTTGTTCTAAAATTCTTGTATGTTTCTTCAGGTCTTGGTTTACCCTCATGCGAGTTGTCAACTTAAAATGTTTGTGATCCTAAAAGAAAGTATATATAAGATTAGTCTAGTAGTTTGGGTCTGCAATCCTTAAACCGGCAAGGTCAGAGACCATGAAAGACGTGAGCAGGAAACCAAAATCTTAGCCTATGTAGGATCACCTAACACCTGCCAACCAATCAAGGATTTAAAGGCAGTGGGTCCAAACATAAAATCAAGATTCAAGAAAGTTTCTGAAGCAAGTGTCCTGGTTTTTTCAAACCTTGTGTATAGGACGTGTGTGTAGCTGTTTTAACTTATAAAATAAGACATAAATGAACTTTTACATTCAAAAGACAGTTGGCTTTAGAGAAAAGGTAAACATTAGTACAAAAACAACTCAGTCTTAAAATTATCTTTGTACTACATGGCGTATGACAATGAAGCCACGTTCCAGTATCCAATGATATTGATCCAATAAAGAATTATATCCCAAGTGGTAGGAGCAAGTGTACTATCTGACAGACAATAGCTTTAAGCCAAAAAAACATTCCAAGAAAGGATAGAGTCATCACCTCCATTCAAACAAAACAACAGATTCGTTAGCCGAAAAAAGGTTTATTGTCTCATTTATTGGCAATAATTGTATGTATGGTTTCTATATAGCCCAATGTTTTATAAGACCTTAAATAGATATTTAACTTATACATCATTTTGATCAAAAGGCCAGTACCCCTTTTGATCCAAGTGTCCTATTTCAACCAAGAGGTTTTTTTTTTGCCATATTTTTAGGTCCAAATTCCTAAGTACCATAAAGAATAAAGTAATCTAATTAACAGCTTGAGATATGTACCAATAAAATCCCTTTTTTATTAAAGCGTCAATTTTGGCTTAAGTAAAAACCAAAACTTGCAGTCCCATATGGGTATATCTAATCCAACTTACCTTCCTTATGTATGTGTTGTGATAGAGAGAGAAATCTGCTAAATCTATCCTAGCTTAAACTAATTTTCACATTAGTAAATGATCTTTTAAAAAAATTACATTTTTTAAGTGACAGAATAGCCGGGTATGGAGCTATTATCAATGTTTATCAAACCATATGCCTCACAGCTTATTTCACAAAATATTCGTCTTTTGGGGTCAACTTTACCATTAGTGTCAAAGGAAAAAACCAAAATTATAAGCTGTGTATTATCAAGACAGACCAGTCTCACGATAATATCCAGTACCAAAAGATCTCCCCTTTTTTTTGTTCAACCACGGCATTACCTAGAACTATGATTATGCAGAGATATATAGAAGCCTAACCATAAGGAAATACACAAGTTTATCAATTGTTTTTGGGTCATAGCCCACATTAACAAAAAAACCAACTTCCTACCATTAAAAAAGCCAGAAAAACATAAGTACTCAGCGTGTTCAATTTAAGGCCATTGATCCCATCAATGAACATCGCCATTTTCACCAGAAAAAACAAATAATGCAAGCTATATTTTTTACCAACCATCCTACAAATACTTAGTTCATGCACCATATACAGTCGCAATATAATATCCAAAAAACCAGTTAAAGTCAGTTAGTACCTGCTTGGATAGCAAAACATAACCCATTCTAGTTTATGCACAGTATGCATTCGCGACATACAATCCAAAAAAAACCTTCCTACACTCAATCAGTTCATCCACAGTATGTACTCCCAGCATAATATCCCCCAAAAGAAAACCAGTTAAAAGCCAGTCCATAATTGCGCGAATAGCAGAAAATAACCCAAACTCATCATAGTAGTAGGACCGACCTGAGATGGTAGTTCAAAAACCTCCATAGCAGCACAGTATCAAAAAGCCCTCACACCTCACTTTGAAATACACACGCAAAGAAACAATACCCAAAGACTAAGTGAGGGGCTCAAAAGCACCCTCACCTTTTATAGGCCATTTGATTTTCTCAACATGAGAAGATGCCCCATGATCTGAGTCTTTAGTGGCTATAGGTTCCCAAGCCGCCTCATGGCCTGCCCTGCTCACGTACTGGGGGTTGAGAGGGAGAGAGATTGCATGTAGGTGTACGCAATAGGCTGCGGTGTATAGTAATACACCCAAGTGGGACAGAGAGAGCGAGGGCGTGAAATGTTAGGGCAATAATGAAGGCAACATTTTATGCATAATAGGCATAGGGTGGGTATCCATATGAGGATGTAAGGGAGAGGTATGTCCCCCCCGAATAAACCATATGAGGATATAAGGGATAGGTATGTCCCCCCCCCCCCCTCCCCCCCGAATAAACCATATGGGTATCCATATGAGGATACCCATATGAGGATATAAGGGAGAGGTATGTCCCCCCCCGAATAAACCATACTATATTTTTAGGAAATTAGACTAAGGTAAATAGTAACCTTTGCGAGGAAGTTTAAAAATATTTATTTATTTTTACTACTATATGAGTATACATGTGTGTGTGTGTGTGTGTGTGTGTGTGTGTGTGTGTGTGTGTGTGTGTGTGTGTGTGTGTGTGTGTGTGTGTGTGTGTGTGTGTGTGTGTGTGTTTTCTCACCCAAACCCAGGCACACTCACTCCATGAGGCAGTAGACCCATACTACCTCATCAAAATAATGATGGTATTTGTGTTGGCTCTAGTACCAGGCCATTCCTTTTTACTAAGGGATTGAATAGTGGTATTCGTTAATTTTGGTTTTAGAAACCCATTGTGTATAAATTTGCTTCTCAATTTAGATATTTCTTCAAATGCAATGAAGGAATCACTCGATGAGTACATAATAAGATAGAGAATTCATAAACATGTATTAATCGCATTTTTGTACAAGTGATTACTTTTTTTATATATAAATCTAATACTACTAAATTAAAACTTATCTCTTTCCAGCTATATCTTGTTGCAAGTGTAATGGAAATGGCCTATGAACTTTGAGAATAGAGGAATTGGGAGAATTAAAGAGACGATTTTTGTGAGACTACTTTGAGAACATAGAGGGTGAACTTAATTGGTGGTAGCAACATAATCATAGTACTTACTATTAACTTGGCATGAACAATACTTTTGCAAGAGAGAGAGTTTAGAGAACTTGACAACATTTGAGGATCGGATTTATGTGGAGCCGGTCCCCCCTCGAATAGGCTTTTGTATTATAGGTTCTCCCATCAAGAGAGACTTGGTTCGATACAATTTTTGTGTTCCTTGTGACCTTGGTGATGCAATGAAGATGGAAATCTTAATGCATCACAAGTATAACATAGACTTTGTAAAAAGCATTAACTATCCCCTGTCTCAGCCCCAAGGCCTCAAATACCTTCAAAGGTGGAGAGAGCTAGTGGGGAATGAGGGTAGGAAAGAGGAAAAAGAAACATTCATAGGAGAAAGAAATAGTTTCCTCACTTATCATCACTCTTCTTGCTAGCATACATAATAGCATAGTAATGAAGATGGAAAAGATGGCAAGCTTTAAGCATTGCAGCATGGCTCTTGGTTGGATTTGCATTCCATAGCCAAGAGTGTTGGTGTAGGCTCTCAACTTCTCTACTAGCTTGGAGAAGGAGATGGAGCTCTTGCACTTTGTACTGCACACAATGAGAGAGAGAGAGAGAGAGAGAGAGAGAGAGAGACAGAGAGACAGAGAGAGAGAGAGAGTGTGTGTGTACCCCCAAGCAACCCCCCTCCTTGTTGTGGTTGACCCCCTTTTCTAGCACTATCTTGGATATGATTGGACCTCCTCAAGCTTTTGGCCATGCTTTATCTCTTCTACCTCATAGTCGAGGACGTGGAAACAAGGGTTAGAATATAGACATGTGCTTACGTGTCTATCTCAACACGGGGCCAATGGTAAAGGGGTCCAAATGATAGATGATCTGTCAAAGAGGAAGGCTAGCTAATGGAGCTTAAAGAACTTAGGGTTAGCTTTATTAAAGACCTCCAATGGTTAGTGTTAAAAGTACTTTGACCTTAGGTAAGCTAGGGTTGTGCTTGAGGTGCTTGTTCTGTTTGATGACTTAGGTGCTTAAGGGGGTAAGGTGTTCAAAGTCAATGCATGTCCCTACACAAGGGGAAGAGGGGGGGCGGGGGGGGGGAGCCCTCATTCTAGAGGATAGAGAGAGAACACATACACCCTCACATAAGGCATCCTTGGTACAAAGAAAGCAGCAGGGACACTTGTCAAGCTCCTCCTCATGTTGCCCTCATAGTGTGCCTAAAGCCTATTGGTTAGCCTCCCAAGGGGTCCAATGATAATTTACTTGATTTAATTAATTATTTTTGCATTTATCAAGTCCTCTCTCTCAAAGGGGAAAGGGGGACACTTGTCCCAAGACTACCCTTGTTGCTTGATATGCACTAAGCCTGCTTAGTCATTAATCAATGTTTCTTAGTGGGTAGAGGATCCCTTTTTACCCTACAACATCATTCCAAAATGGATGACTAATCCATTTGGTGCTTGGGAGACGTAGCTGCCGCAAGCATGTCTACTCTTTAGTCCATTTCATTCTCCCAAGTAGAGTGAAAAATTCTACTTGGTGTTTGAGAGACGTCGCATCACAAACATGATTGAAAGCATCCATACTATTTAAATTTGTGCACATAAGACAAAAACATTGATCATTTAAAAGAAACATGTACATTTGCTTACTTTAATGTAGCATTGTAAGGATTGACAAGGTTCATACTATCCTTAAGCTGTATTACTTGCATCCATCTAGCATCTTCAAAAGGATAATTTTTGAACTTAATAAGATATCGTCGGATAATCTTACCATGTCGTAGTACCTTGTCTTCATGCCGAAGGATAGCTTCGGGTGTAGCACCTCTTCTTGGTCTTTGATTTCAGCACTATCTGTAGGTGGGTGTTCATTCATTTGGAGACTCCCTTCTTCAGACACGACCTTGCTATGGGCTCTAAACACATTGACAATGAGGATCTATAGAGTAGCATTTGTATAGTAAGAGCTACAATATTGAGGACAATATGGTAGTCCAAAAATTCGTTACTCTTTCAAAATAAGTGTGAGTCTCTGGAAACAAATTATGTTCTGGAGTTGTGCTGGTGGAATATCCTTTGTAAAAAAAATAAAAAATGCAAGCTTAACAAGTAAGAGAAGTTGTGTAGTTGTGTCCCCTGCTGTGGTTTTTTCTAAGGAGTTCCATGTGCAAAGGATATGTCGGGACTGTTGTAAGTTTCTGTGATTAATGCAATTCAAGCTCAATTAAGCACTTTTTTAAAAACAAAAAAAGAAGCTAGAGGAAAGGTAGGTTTAAATGTGACCTTCTATGAATGATAAGGTCCACCCTTTAAAAATGAGACTTACACTATTCTAATGAACCCTTGAGGTTTGCCATTAATGAGCTCCATGTACTCATAACCTCATCTCAATGTGCTATTTGCTAGCTTGTTGTTATGAGTTCTCTATGTTGTTCTCAGTATATATGGTGCATCAATTAGGTGGCCATGGTGATGCCTACGCGTGGCTCTTGCCTGACCATGTTTCATGGCTAATATTTGGAAGGGATAAGCACCTCCCCTTATGGGCTCTCTGGTGTGTTGCAAACGAAAACAAGTGATGAAATCACGAGGCCTACCGCAAGAAGTTGCAACAATGGTAAAAAAAACATAGTATTTTGGGGACATAATGGAGAGATGCTTTGATGTTGGCAAGACATGCATTCTCTTTTTTCACTTGCTCGAAAAGAGCCAATTTGCCAAAGTAGGCCATGGACCACTACAATGGAATTGCTCAAACTTCAAGTATGAGAAACATCAATGGTAATTCCATAAGGTGATGTACTAACTTGGCAATTGGACTGGGTGAAGACCTCCTCAACAACTTGCTACTAGTTTCCAAAGTCCTCATCCTCGAACTCGTAGCACAAGGAGATCAGTCGGCATGTTTGCCCAAGCTACCTTAATTATGGTGTGGACCAGTGCACATGGGTAGACAAGTTCACTTCTTCATGTTCAACCAGCTTGATACGATCGTTCCAACACAAGAAGATTTAAAAATTTTCTCATGTAGGAAAACAGATTCTTTCTCAGTGTTTTCCATTCAATGCATAACATCATGAGCTTCTGCTCGAGAGGCGCTGCATACCTAGCTAGGTATGCTGGGCCTCCCTCACAGAAGCTCATGATGTTGAGGTAAGTCACAATGTGGGAAATATTGTGAGAATTTGTCCAAAACTTCTTGTGTGCAAGAAAGGCCGACAAAAAACTCTTCCTCTTTTTTCACCTTCCACGACAACAATGTCTCAACAAGAACCTGTCTTACTCCCTCATAACTTTCTTCGGACGCCGTGAGCTACCAGCAGTGAAACCCCCATGGAGCAGATCTCTTGTGCATCAGCAGTATATTCCTTGAAGGTCACATGCGCAAGGTCTTGGTGAGCCAGACCTGAGGTTCTCTTGCGTTGCCCTCTCTACTCGGAAACGTCATCCTGCATAATCGTCATGCCTCCAAGGGAACAGCTATCCATACAAGGCATGGCACATTCTGCATCGACCGTATTAAGCTGTGCATGAGACCATATCTTGCAGGCTCACCACAGACCTCCACACACACATAGCATCTCCTTCGATTATCTTTTGTTCCACAAACTGACTCATGAGTCCCCCGTCAGTTCTTTCCATGATCCACTTCTTTGCAATGAGTATTTGCTATCTCTTCTAACCAATCAAAAAATTGTGCGTTTGTAATTAAGTGATAAAATCAAGAGGCCTGCCAAATAGCATTGATCATATGATAAAATTTATAATGCCTCAAATTAGACTCGCATCACACTGGCAGATGGCCACAGGTCCTTGGAATTTCAATCATACAAGGTAATATGCTCATTGTTAAACATTGGCACGTTGATGAAAATTTGGGGCATGTAGGCTGTGAGCACCAAGAAGCTTGACTTTTGATAGCATCCACATCCATCATATCTCGAACCTTGTGGGGAGTGACCAAACTAGAGAGCTAGGGTCTAGACCTTCCCTCTGCTTATGGCAACACTATTGTCGGTAGACTTGTGTGTTGTTGCCTCTCAAACAACTTTATCCTCTTCTCTCTCAACTTTATCTGCTCCCCACCTTATCTTTTGTTCTGCAAATCTTCCTAGCCATCATGATGGTCCACTCTACCAATGAACAAGAAACCTAAAGAGATTCAGATTCTCCACATCTAGCAACCTTGTGCATGCTCGTGTACGCACACTCTCGTGTGTGTATGTAGTGTATGCATATGGGTGTGTGCACTGTGTAGAGACCCAACACCTTGAGAATCCGGTTGTTGTGCAGCAATAGCTCTTCTCCTATTCCCTTTCTCTCTCTTTCGTTGCTCGATAGAACGATAGAACGATGCTCTCTCACACATACACACTCTTTGAAACACACGTTCTTCTTCTTGTGTCCATTTGGGCATCTAGACCCTCATTCCTCTGGCAGATGATCTCGGACAACTGTGTCGTGCACTACAGTCCCAATAATTAGTGAGTCTGCACATTGAAGATGCATGAGAGGATGACGGTGAGGTGGGTGGTGGTGAACTAGGGCTTAGAGAGGAACTCAATGCCCAATTTAGGCAAGCTTTGACAGAGTAGTGACAGGCTCAGTAGAGAGAGCGAGAGTGTTGAGGATATCGGATGATGGCAGGCAACTTGGGGGCTTGGTTAACCGCTACTTCTACCTGCGGGGATGAGGTAACAATAAGGATCCCGATTGATGCTTTTGTCCCCACCTCATTAGCACCAGTGTCTCATGTCATCTCAAGTTTAGCGTGCATTGTAGCTGGAGAAGGAAGGAGATCTATTCTATGAGGATAACAAAGCTCACGGGGGAGGTAGTAGCAGATCAATATTTATGACGATTAACATCCAATGTTGAAGACTCGAGGATGAGCACCACTTTGATGGTGTAGCGATCGCAGGTCATGGTTACGAGAGGAGAGCAAAAGAGAGACAGTAACCACAAGGGTTCGAGGAGCACCTTATCAGAGGCCAATGTTACCCAAAGAGGCATGTAAAAAGCATGGGTTAGGTTTTTGAAAATTAAAGGCCCATGACATGACAAGGAAGGCACTAAAATTGCATTGCTTTAGGTCCAAAAAAATAAACCAAAAATCTCATCATGCAATTTTTAAAGAGGAGATCCCAGAGCATCACCCAACACTCACCATCATCATTGCCTTACCTTGAAAGCCAAAATACAACCAAATGCTTGAATACATTTGTTCCATATTTTTAGTCCACTCATACACATTGGATCCTTCACATTTTTCAACAACCCACCACTAGCACTCATGACTCTTTTTTGAATGTTGCAGTGCACTCACCAATCAAACATTTTCATTCTTCATTTTATTTTATAAAAACACACATGAGATTTTCCACTAACAAAAAAGGAACACATCACTATGGCCTTAGCCCTTTGGACATGCCAAAAAAATAACCTTTCCCTTTTTCATTAGCAAAAAAGGAAGGCATTACTAAGCCTTACCCTTTTGGGGCAGGCCAAAAAAAATTGCGATGAATTACCCAAAAATATGGAAAATTTGAAGGGCAAGGTTTGCCCCTCAAAAATCAACCTTGAAGTCTTTAGTCTACCACTATTAAGCATATTGACAACCATATAAAAAGTGAAACGTCTGAAAGCTACTAGAGTATGATTACAGAAACCTCTCTCACTTGATTGCACAAGTTCTCATGTCTACATAACTCAAGACAGACCTACAAATGCCTTCGTTGCACCGCGGGCAACATGTCTACGATCGATTAATTACAACATATCCAAAGTAATACTTAGGCAATTATTTGATGTGCGATCAGCATGGACATTATATGTTCCAACTTGACACAATACATAAAGAGCTTCAACATGGGGAATGCACTATGCACATATTCTCGAGAGAGAATGACATAAGGGATTCATATTGCAACGGGTGCGGTAGAATCATTCGAAGTATTCGCTTCACCAGTGTCAGGATAGTCCCCTTCCGCAATCAAATGTCGTCCAAATTTTCCAGCACTTGTAAGGAAATCCTATTGTAATACAAAGGCCAACAAAAAGGTTACCACTCCCCCATGCTACTCCAAAAAGAAAGTTTTGAGCTTTGGTTGAAAGATGTAAGAGAGAAAGCTACTGAGAGAAGGGATTTCCAAAAGGTACTCAATGGCACATCATAATGGGCCTTTGCTTTTCCATTAGAAGACAAGCAAGAACAAGCTAACAAAGATACATAATAATATTCTTTAAATTAAACAAATACGATAAATTTAAGTTAATTATACAATATATCCTTTGAGAAAATAAGATACATTTAAAAGAATCAGAAATAACTTTTCTTCAAATTAAGCATAGACGTTTTGAACAAAAACAAAAACGCATTAATTGTCACCCAATTGAGCTTTTAAGTGGCCTTATCAACTCCATGTCACAAACTCGTCTATTGAACCTAAAAAATAACATTGGCTAAGTGGTTAGGATGTGTGCAGACCTTCTTGTATTATCTAAATACATGGGAAGTAAACCAGCCTCTATCCTAATGCGACGTGTTCGGCTTGAGCTCCGACTTGGTTGTTGGTACGTTCCGAAAGCACTCCTCTTCATTTGAATAGGCTCTAAAGGTTCCAAAACATGCTCTTCCTATGTAAAGTAACCATTTGCTCCCCGCTCTAAGAGGTCCCAAAAAAAGCTCTTCCTCCTTTTTGAGTGGGCGTCTTTTTTTTTTTGGGCGAAACTCACACTTCGGGCCCCTTGACAAAGGGTAGCCATAACCCATACTCCCTTATATACCATTAGCAGACATGACGGCGAGAATTACACGATTCCAGTCATCCTAGTTCTTTCTTTTCCCAATAGCCAAAATCGCTTCCTTGCTATCTTGGATGATCTCCAAGAAGCTAGCTACTAATAGGTCCTTTTCAAAAACTCGACGGCTCCTAACATTCCAAACTTGTTGGAAGTAAAGAATCTAATAGCTTGTGTACATATTAGCAGCACGTGGCTTTTCATCACCATCCCTCCTAAGAACAGATCGTTCTTGGAGAGCCCTACCTTCAAGGTCCTTTGAACCCATTTGCATATCTTGCCTGCCATCCCACTAATCGTCAAACAAGTGAGAGAGGTCCTCACTAGATATTTTGCACCCCGCGCATCTATCTAAGCCAATGCCTCAAGCAAGAATCTTGATGCCTATCGGCAAAGCCCCCCATAACACCTTCCACAAAAAGATCTTCATCAACAGTGGCAACAAAGGCAGCTGCCACTGAGGATTCTTTTTTGAGAGGGAATCCTAACATAAAGGACCCTCCAAGAAGATTGAAATCCCTTAGCTTTCATCCAAAAAGGGAGCCTTCCCCCTTGAGAAAGCGTCCGCGCCCTTGCATATAGAAACATACACACAGCTTGAGGTCCACAAGATAGGTGGTCAACCTCAACATGTATCTGTGTGTGTGTGTGTGTGTGTGTGTGTGTGGAATTCTATCCCACGAAAGGTACTTTGCTTTTTTCACTCAACATTGCTTCTCGCTTCATTACTTCATCGCCACTTCAACAACACAATGTGCTTCCTCAACTCTATTTGCCATTGGGTTATGTGTATGCAATCAATGATCCCTATGCAAAAGGAGCCATGTCACTCTTTGATCTCTCGAGATAAAAACTAATCACAAGATCCCAAGATTAGTATTAATTTCAAGATTAGGTTTTTTCAACTCATATCCCCACAAAATCATATCTATGTCAAGCAAGCGCCTATTGAAATTTTAGGCCCACAATTTATTTTGCACTAGTATGGCCAGCGGCCTCTCTCTCTCTCTCTCTCTCTCTCTCTCTCTCTCTCTCTCTCTCTCTCTCTCTCTCTCTAGTTACGCAACCACTGTCCTTTGCGTTGCCGGAGCTGTAGGGCACACTGCCGAATGAAGCAAGTTGTGACACGTGTCCAGGGGAAGGGGTCGAAATCCCTCCCCCTTTTATTAGATTCCTTATGGGATGAAACTTTTTGTGTCAAATTTAAGGTTAAAATATTTCATTGTGACAGTGATGCATGCATACGTCCATACTTCATACTTGATGTCTATACATGTATCTCTCTATATACTAAACAACGGTGAGCTTCCAAACAACGGTTGAGATCTCTCTCTCTCTCTCTCTCTCTCTCTCTCTCTCTCTCTCTCTCTCTCTCTCGGATGGGTCACGCACTCGTATATATAGATGCATGCACGCACATGCATATACACAAGAACCTAAATGTACGCTACGATGCTTGGTCAAGTGATGCGCGTGTACCAGCACGTAAGAGCCACGCATAGTATTATGCTTGGGTTGTCTCCTAGGAGCAATGTTCAAACATTTTGTGGAGCACAGTATCATGCCCTGAGTTTGCCCTATGTTCAAACTAAGTGGACAACATAACCACAACGCTTCATGTTCAGTGTGCATGTCTCTATACATGTCAAATCTAACACGAGTGATGGTTGACTCCCCACATTAAAACCTGACTAATAGAGACACATGACTCTTTGGGAACCATTGTTCTTTTCTTTTTTCCGTAGCAGAACCCACCCATTCCCGTGAGTGGTAATACAACGAGACACTAGAGGGCTCACACAGCATCGCCTGGTTACACTCAAATCCATCACCCAATATTTCATATGCAAGGTATAGCAAAGACGATATCCATAGCAAAGCTCCGCGCCCCGGGGTCCACTATCAATCTCATGAAAACATTTAGAAGACCCATCCTAACTCACACAATAACAATTTGAATAAGTCCATGTGAGAATAAATATCAGCAGCAAATGTGGTGGTGATAAAGAAAGGATCCACGGGACCCGAGAAAAGCAAGAGCCGTGGTAAAGCTTATCACAAACTGCAACATTTATTGCTGAGCGGTATAAAAAAAAACCTTAGCAGATTGAGAATCGGGGGTCGAACGCATGACTGCACGGTCTCTGCTAATCTCTCTCTCTCTCTCTCTCTCTCTCTCTCTCTCTCTCAGAGATACACAATAACAAAACAAAACAGTAAGACAATTGATCGTAGAGAGCACACCTCATTAAAAATTAGCGTTTTACGAGCTCCACGGAGACCCTGCAGCAGCACGATTAAGAATAAAATTAGGCACCTAATTCGTTCGCATTACTGCAGCACGCAGTAGCCCATGGAATACCAGATTAATTAAACAGCATCCGGGGTACCTTGGATGGCTGGTATTGGTCATGGTTCAAGGCCCGGTAAAACGAATCCAGCCGGATATCAAACACTGCAAAGCGAGATCACAAGAAGTTTTGGACAAATTCTCACAATATTGCTCACATTGTGACTTACCTCAACATCATGAGCTTATGTGAGGGAGGCGCAGCATACCTAGCTAGGTACGATTGGGGGGCAGGGGACCACCGGCCCCCACCGCATCCCGGTGGGGGGGACCACCAGTCCCCCCAATCGTACCTAGCTAGGTATGAGGCGCCTCTCGAGCAGAAGCTCATGATGTTATGCATTGTATGAAAAATATTGACAAAGACAGAATGGAATCGATTAAGATCAAGTGCGTCCCATTAATAGAGAGGTTAAGTAATTAAGGATCAAGGGTGAGGATTATTAAAGATGAGAGAGCGAAGCTTACCGTTGACGGCGGCTCCGGCCTGTGCTGAAGCGAGCAGGAGCAGGGCCACAGCGAGGCACAGTAGCTGAGGATGGCGACTAGCAGAGGACTGCGACATGCCAGGAAAAACAGGAGGATCAGCAAAGGTCAAGGGAAGGAGGGAGGAGGGGAGTGCGCGGTGGTATTCACACAGGAGCCTGTGAGAGACTATACCGTCTTCTCTCTCTCCCCCTTCATTTTTAAGGACAGCTGGTTGAGAGCCCAACCCTTACACGTGCCTCTCCCCCATTGGTCGTCCTCCTGCTCCTAGGACCGTAGGACGGTGTCGCACCTTTGACTTATCAACGGTTTTACTTTTGCAATGTGCAAGTTTTGGATTTTGCATTTGCAACTTGCAATGTCAACTCCTTCTCCAGCTTTGAGGCTTGAGCGGCTTGCCGCTTGACTCTTGAGCCTAACTTACATGAGCGTTTAATCTGTATAATTGTGTCCTGTTGACTTAGGCTTGCCTTGTTTCATGGTTTCAACTTTCCATCTCCAAAGCCTACGCTGGCTGGCACCCCCACCCCCCTTTGACCTTTTCATTGCTAGAAAATTACAAATAGAATTTAATGGATCAATTGAATTTTATGGATCAAACCATCATCACATTTGTCGAGACACTAATCAAACCATCATCACGCTTGTCGAGACACTAAGTTGTTGACAAATTTAGATCTCAACCTCGCGCCAAAGTGATCAACATATGCAGTTTCTGGGTACATGGTTTTTTCTTTGATTGCCAAGTATATGTTTATGCGTAGTACAATGTCAAGAGATGCAATTGGAAAGTTGTCACATGTAGCTTCAAATAACAATATGTAAGCTATTCTTAGTACCATAACAACTCTATTCGATGTAAGATCTCTTTGTTGGAGCACAGTTGATGAGCAATTCCAAGCTTTAAGGTTAACAACCCTCTAATATTCAACCACAAGGGGCGAGCCTCATCATATCAAAGCTAGAAATTCTCATGAAGAGGTGCATTGTATTCAAGGAGGCATTTGAGACATACACATAGAGACGAAGAAACTGAAAGAGAATGCGTCAGAAAATTAAAAGGAGAGAAGAACATGAAGCAACCACAAAGGATGAGTTTGCTTAATGAGCATTGAACCAATTAAAAGAAGAGTTTATAGAAGTTGATCTGAAGCTAAACTTGCCAACTTTTGGAAGCAGAAAGAAACTTGACTGCAAGGTCATGTTCGAGCTTTGAAAAATGGGTCACTTTGAAGAAAATAAAAGTAGTTAACTATGAGGAATATTTTTCATACACACACAAGGACACAGCTAGGAAGTGGTCCTACCACTGTCCACATCTTTGAAGAATGTTGTTAGGTTGGAGGGGAGGATCACCGCTAGACTAGATAATGGAAACTCTACACACACAATCAAGCTTCCCTTTCATGATTTCCAAATCACATGTAGACATACTAAACACAAACTTATACACACCCAATCAATCAATCATCATAGAATACTAGATTAAGAATATTTGATTGATGTAGACAAGATCAATAGCATAAACACATTGAGTAGAGAGGAGAAGAGAGTCTACACAACAATGTCTAAATCCTAGCCCCCAAAGTGCACGACGCAAGACTCTTTTACTTGGAGATTTGAAAGTATTTTATTAGGCTCTTCTTTACAAGCATGTCATTATCATTCACCATTAGGAAGGGAGATGGGGAGAACGGTCGCTTCCAACTTTCAATCTTGCGTGCACGCCTCCTTGTCAACCTTTCACCATCTCTTCCAATTTTTCAAGTACACACACACGTAGACTATGATAGCACACACACACACACACACATAAGCTTGTTAAGGGGAGAGTGCAAGCGTGTAAGAGAGTGAAAGAGAAGATGCAGACATAATTAGGGAGTACACACCATAACACAGCATAATTAGGGAGTACACAGCATAACACAGAGGAATCCCAAACTTGAGCAAACTTTTTTGAGCGATAATAAAATCGAGCGAGTTAATGAGAGGAACTTTATCAAAACACGCATAACCAAGAGTTCCTGTACGTCACTCATTTCATCACTCGAGATACTTAATAAATTGGCTCTATATCTCTTAAAGATGGAGGTTAAATTTAAGAATGGTTATGCTAAGCAAGAGGTGCCTGCTAGCAATCTTGACATTGGATAACTATTGAGCTTGTTCTTTCTTGTGTTTTTTTCTAGCAAGCAAAAGAAACCTCGTAGCTTCTCCATTGCCCAAAGGAATTTTGTAAGTTTGTGAAAATCATTTTTCCCAAACACTGGTCTAACATTGCTAACATGTTGTCTGCAGGCCTTTCTATGTATCAACGCTCAACCTTGCAGGAAACCCCTGACCCCCCCCCCCCCCCCCCCCCCGCGGTTACTTTTGCACTATATTTGAGTACTTTTCAACTCTTTGCTCATGAGGCAACCTTATGTTAGAAGCTGGACACACCCTATGGAAAATGATTGCTCGACGGATTATTATTTTTTGTAATTATTCATTTATTGAGAAAACCTGACATTTCACCTTTGTAAATATTGGGGCTTACAGAAGTTTCCGGATTGTATCCCAGTTTTGACATTTAGATTGTTACCATATACACGTGGTAGTGATGTGTGTGAACACAATAGGACCGCCGGGGCATTTTTCCCCTCTTTAGGAGGTTTTTTCCCCCGAGCATTATATATACGCCCATCACTCTAGGGCTATCTATCTTTTCCATTGCACACTAAGTAATACACTCTCTATTGTGTTCCTTGAGCTTCCTTCGTCTTCTCCAAGTTGTGTGCGTTTCTCTGCAACCCTAATTCCAACAATTGGTATCAGAGCAGGTTGCGTCCTCCCGGGCATAGTCGCCAGCTGCTCCAGTACACGCCTGCTCACTTTCTCCGATTTCAGTGAGCTTTGGCGAGTGTTCGCAGGTCGACAAATACTTCGGGATGCCTCGAAGAGCTTGGTCTGCTCAGATTTTCGATTTGGACTCATTTCGGCCTCCGTTTCCACTACCGGCAGTACTGCACAGGCTCTTTCGTCATTTTGTGCAGAATTTCTGTCAGTGCCGTTTTCTGCATAACAGGTGCCTTATAGTCTTCTACGGTTTGTGCTATATAGCACGTGTTGTTCCCACTCCGTTTCTTCTATTTTCGGGCAGTTTTCACATCAGGTGCAGCATTTACCATGGCTGACAACAACAACACAAATGTGTTCAAGATGTTTGCTGCTGAGGACAGGTTGGATGGGGACAACTACCCTATGTGGGTTTATATGATGCAACATGTCCTTGTGTCAAAGGGCGTTTAGAACATTGTGCAGGGCATTGATGTACGTCCTGGTTCTGAGGATGTAGGCGATGTTGAGGATGTTGCAGGTCTTGCTGCAAGGATTGCTGCTGTTAGAGTTGTTTTGCCTACGTAGAACAAGCTCGTTGGGATGTTAAGGATGCGCATGCTCATGCATTGATTGCATTTCTCTGAAGCGCACCATTGTTCCTCACATCCGTTCAGCAAAATCTGCAAAACAGGCTTGGGATATTTTGGCTGGTCTTTATGCAAGTCGCAATGAGGCTAAAATTGCTTTACTGCTTAAAGAGCTGGAGTCGAAGATTATGCACGAGGAAGAGGATATGGACACTTTCCTTGCTAGTGTCAAGGATATCAATGAGCAACTTATTTCTGCAGGTGAAGTCATTTCAGATAGTTCCCTTGTGCAGACTGTTCTTGATGCCTTACCAGATTCTTACCAAACTTTTGCTAGTACTTGGAGACTTATGACCCAAGAAAATCCAGAAGTTTTCAAGTTTGATGCATTATGCACATTACTGTTGCAAGAGTCGCTTTCCAGAAAAACAGGACTAGACAGCGTGCATTTGAACAGGCTTTTATTGCTTCTCAAAGAAAGGGTGGTAACAGCAATGCAGCCACCTCTTATGGTTCTGCTGTGAGTGGCAAAACTTATGTTCCTAATGCTTCTGCTGGCAGCACTTCCTCTGGCAATTCTGGTGATAAGGGCAAAAAGAAGATGCGTTGCCATTATTACAAGGCTAATGATCACTTGATCAGGTCGTGTCCTAAGTTGAAGGCCAAAGAGGCTAAGAAGAAAGAGGGTGGTTCCACTGTAAATGCTAGTTCCACTACAAATGCAGCCATTTTTGAGTCTTCTGTAAAAGGAGATTGTGATGCTGATGTTGATGCAGAATGGGCTTTTAGTGCAGAGTGCACTTACAATCCTGTTGTCCATGATGCATGCTTGTCAGTTGTTGCAGATTCACATGTGTGGTGTTTCGACAGTGGTGCTACAAAGCACATTACCTCACATCGTGAATTGTTTACCTCTCTCGAGTCTGTCCCTCATGGGAATTCAGTCACTTGTACCAACAATGCCTCGTATCCAGTTCAGGGAGTTGGAAAGATTGTGCTCACTGCTGCTAATGGCAGTTCTTTCACACTTGTTGATGCACTTTATGTACCTGGGATCAAGAAGAATCTCTTGTCTGTATCCGCACTTGCTAGACTTGGACTTGTAGTCAAATTTGTGGATGACAGATGTACAGTTCATGATCTCAGTTTTGGTGATGAAATTGTTACATCTGGCATTTTGTGTCGTGGGCTGTATAAGCTCACTTTGTATGACAAGTGTGGACAAAATTTTGTGAATGCTGTTGCAGATTCAAGGGCTATTTCAGATGCAAAACTTTGGCATGCACGTTTTGGTCATCTGAATTTTGCCAGTTTACTGCGTTTGCAGAAATCTGATATGGTTGCTTCTTTGCCACCTCTTGAAGCACCTGTCAAACATGTTTGTGAAGGCTGTATTTTGGGTAAGATGCAGCGTTCTAAGTTTCCAAAGGATGGTTCAGTTCGGGCCACATGCAGGTTGCAGCTTGTGCATAGTGATGTTTGTGGGCCCATGCAAACTCCGTCCTTGGGCAATTACCTTTACTTCGTGACTTTCATTGATGATTACTCCAGGCATGCATGGGTATTTCCGCTTAAAGTGAATTTCGAAGTTTTTATTTGCTTCAAACAATTTCTAGCTATGGCTGAAAATGTCTCGAAGTGTACTATGGGCACCCTCCGTTCCGATCGAGGGGGGGAGTATATGTCTCATGAATTTAATGCATTTTTGGCTAGTCGTGGGATAAAACACCAATGTACAGTGCCTTATACACCTCAGCAAAATGGTGTTGCTGAGACGAAAAACAGGTCACTGACGGAAATGGCACGATGTATGGTCAAAATTCAAGCTTTGCCGCATTCTTTTTGGCTTGAGGCCATCATGTGTGCCACTTATGTACTTAACAGGTGTCCTACGAAAGCTTTGCAGTCTATTACTCCATATGAAGCATGGAATGATAGAAAGCCTTCTATTGAGCACATGCGTGTTTTTGGCTGTTTGGCATATGCTTTGGTGCCACAAATGCAACGCAGAAAATTGGATGATAAGGCTGTCAAATGTATTTTTGTTGGTTATAGTGATGAAAGCAAAGGTTACAGGTTGTATCATTCGCAAACAAAACGTATTCTGGTTTCTCGGGATGTAGTGTTTGTGGAAGATTCTGCTCAGCCCTTGCTGTCATGTACTAGAGACAGTAATGTAAGCTCAAAGGACATTTATGGCACTTTGTTGCCTCTTTTCAGTGGTGGAAATACGAATGTAAGTTCCAATGAGGCAAATGTACAGCCTATGGGGGTTTCTGAAAATTCTTTAGATCAGCCTATTACTGATGCAGATGTACATGATGTACTTGACGAGGAAAGGACTGAAAATGAGAAGGCTAGAGGTATGCCAAAATGGCTGGTGCACACTTTGTGTGACAGTAAATTGGATGCACCTTTGTCTAGTCGTACTCGTTCAGGCTCTCGCCATGCATCTTATGCATTAGATTGTTATTCTTTGGCTGTGTCTAGCTTACATGATGTTGAGGAGCCTCTGTCTTTTGATGAAGCACAGAATTCAAAAAATTGGATGGCTGCCATGCAATCAAAATATGATGCACTCATAGAAAATGACACATGGACTTTATGTGGTTTGCCTCCTGGCAAAAAGCCCATTGGTACGAAGTGGGTTTACAAGTTGAAATGCAAGCCGGATGGTGAGATCGATCGCCATAAGGCTCAACTTGTTGCAAAGGGTTATGCACAACAAAAAGGCATAGATTATGAAGAGACTTTTGCTCCCACTTGTCGTATGACTACTATGCGTTTTCTATATGCATCGGTAGCTCATTTTGGTTGGGATGTACATCAATCAGACATTGTTACTTCTTTCTTGAATGGTGACATATTTGAGGAAGTTTATGTAACGCAGCCTCGCGGTTTTGTCATAAAAGGACAAGAGGACAAAGTGTGCAAATGTAACAAGGCTTTGTATGGGTTGAAGCAATCTCCTCGTGCTTGGTATCAGAAGGTTGACACTCATTTGGTCAAACAAGGCTTTCGTAACAGTCCAACAGAAATCACATTGTATGTAAAGCGTGAGGGTGATGTACTCCTCATTGTGGTTCTATATGTCGATGATTTGTTGATCACTGGACCAAATGAGAGACATATTGCTAAATTTAAGGCTGATTTGAATGCTACTTTCAAGATGAAAGATTTGGGGTTGTTGCATCATTACTTAGGTATACATTTTAAGCAGTGTGATGGTGGTATTGCCTTGTGTCAGAAAAGTTACATAGAGACATTGCTATGTAAGTTTGGCCTTGAGGATTGCAAACCTATTGCCACTCCCATGGAAACAGGTTTGAAGTTGAGTCTACATGATGCTGGCAATCCTCCTGATGTCACTCTTTACCAAACTGTTGTTGGCTGCCTCATTTATGTATGCAACATGAGGCCAGATATTCAGTTTGCAGTCTCACAGGTCAGTAGATTTATGCATAGCCTAGGGTCTAAGCATTGGTAGGCTGTCAAGAGGATTTTCCGCTACCTTAGTGGCACTTTACATCTTGGCTTGTTTTATCCCAAGGGGAGATCATTGCCGCCAGACTTACATGCTTTTTCGGACTCAGATTGGGCTGGTTGTTTTGATACGCAAGTGTCCACAAGTGGTTTCTGTTTCATGCTTGGCAGTTCATGTATATCATGGTTGAGCAAGAAGCAACCTACTGTGGCCACTTCGAGTTGTGAGGCTGAGTACAGGGCAGTCTTCACAGCTACAGTTGAGTGTGTATGGCTCAAACGCCTTATGGCTGATTTGGGTGTTGGTTGGACAGGACACTGCCAACACTATCTACACTTACATTCAGAGCGCATTGGCAGTTGCGAGGAACCCAGTTTTTCATGCTCGCACAAAGCACATTGAGGTGCATTACCACTATGTGAGGGAGAGGCTCTCAGCAGGAGAGATCAGCTTAGCTTATGTGCCAACACAGGACAACCTTGCAGATCTTTTCACAAAGGAATTGTCTCGTGAGAAGCTTGAAGCTTTTCGCAAAGCTTTGGGCTTACTACCCTTTGTGGACTGATCCTGTCCTCAGGGCATGGCACTTCCCTTTACTCATGTGCCAGCTCTCGTTCACCGCATCACTCCAGAGGGGATTTGTTACCATATACATGTGGTAGTGATGTGTGTGAACACACTAGGACCGCCGAGGCATTTTTTCCCTCTTTAGGAGGTTTTTTCCCCCGAGCATTGTATATACGCCCATCACTCTAGAGCTATCTATCTTTTCCATTGCACACTAAGTAATACACTCTCTATTGTGTGCCTTGAGCTTCCTTCGTCTTCTCCAAGCTGTGTGCGTTTCTCTGCAACCCTAATTCCAACATACATTGAGTAGATGGTTCAATTGGAACATTAGGGTTTGAGATTGTAAGGTATTTATACCACTTTTTGACCTTAATAAAAGACCTTTTGTCATTTTAAAAAAGTTGAAGTGTGTGAGTGAGCGTACCGTGTACGAGAGAGAGTGAGAGCTTCATCTTGATGCTACGCACGCACCGATGTTCGGAATCGAGTGCTAAGAAGTGCAGCGTGTTGCCCCCGACGAGAGCTACGCGCCAATACCTACATTGCGCGCATACGGTCCGGTTTTGTGAGCTCGATCTACGAGTTCATCTGGTGATTCGGTGAGCATACGTTATCCGTTTTTTCATTTCAGCATATCCACGCGTTCGCATTGAGTAGAGCTACACATTGGGCACTTTAGTTTTTGGAAACCATGACCTACAAATTTCGGCCAGACATCCTACGTGATTTTGCACTGGGTGTTTTGGATTGGGATTTTGGTTCATAGACCTTAGGGAGAGTGACCTATTGGTGTTAGTAGGGTCTCCTTCAAGTTCTGTGATGTTTCGAGACCGTTTGATGGGTATTTGGCTCTTGTAAGCGTTGTAGGAAATCTCCTCTTATGCACTCCTGAAGGCTGTAACTTAGGCATTGGGTAGAGACCTCTGTAAGAATTAGTTAAGAGTCGGTCAAGTGTAGATTGACACCCTATACTTGCTTCCACGCCTCTGCGGGTCGAGCTTCATCCTTAGCTGACAAATCTTGTTAGGTGAGTTCTCGTTGTGCTGACATCCGTCACGGCGTATCCGTCCAACATTGGCGTCGTTGCCGGGGACGAAAACCCTAGGTAGGTGACCGAGACTAGTCCTTGAGGATAGGGCTTGCCAGAGTCTCGTTTTATATTTAGATAGGATCAGAGGGTGAAGGACTCTCTAGGTCTTAGAGGGAGTCTAGGGAGCGTGTGTCTGGCCTAGATCCTTTGACTTAGGTAGACTTAGGTAGACTTAGATAGTTTTAGTTCTTAGTTGAGTGGATGAGTTGGAGTTGAGTGGTAGAAGTGGTGAAAGGAGAGCTTGAGAGTCCGGAGAGGCTAGGAAGCAACCGAAACACCATTATCACCATTTCACATGATGAGTAGGAGTAGGGTAAGTAGGACATCATGATTTAGGGTCTAGAGCACTTCATGCATGTATACTTGCTTGTTAGGTTCATCACAAGGTTGTAAAAGACGCAAAAGTGTGTTTGAAAGCTGAAGTGAAGTCCAAAAGTTGCTGTGAGTGTTTCTGATAGAGCTGCAGAGCATCAGGAGCATTTCTGTCAGGAAAAAAATAAAATTTTAAGCCAGGAGACATCCTACGCGTAGGATGTCTACAGGGTGATCTGGTAGGAATTTTGAAGTTTTGAGTTGACCAGTGTGTTCAGAAGATAGGGTTTACCCTATTTTCACATGGAAAGTGGAAATTTGACCATATCTTGACAGGATAAGGCCAGATAGACAGAAATTGCCAGACATCCTACCCAAATTGTGTCAAGGCATTATTTGAAGACCAAAACCATAGGATAGCTGCATGAGCATGATCTGCATGATATATTGAGTGACTGAGAGAGGTTTCATCTCATTTGGGTGAGAAAATTGGGTTCTAAGGAGACTTTAGCACTTTTGACTGAAAAGGGCTAGAACAGCTAAAATTGGGGTCTTTTGAAATCCAAACCAAAATCTAATCATAGCATTGGGTTGCTGACATCAAGGGGAAGTTGTGGATCAAGTTTGGGGTCAAACAGGCCAAAAAGACATCCTACGCGTAGGATGTGTTTTGGGTGATCTGGCACTCCAAACCTTGATTTGAGCATACCAAAGTGATCAGCACCTCAAGAGGAGTGTGTGCTTTGCATTTGAAGCCATTTTGAGCAAAAAGACATCCTACGCGTTGTTGGGGTATAGGCGCCTGTGCCTTGCCCGGCCGCCCAGAGTCTGGGCGTCCACTGACTTGTATACCTTATACATAGCATAAGTGTATAGGGGGCTGCTCACTCTTTGAGTCTCCCCACCCACATCGTGTGTGTGTCTCCTTCTCTCTCTCACTCTCCGTCTGTGGTGCTCCCCGATCCCCTTCAATTGGTATCAGAGCGTAGGTGCGGAGGGAGCACGTGTGTGCACAGTCACGACGACAGCAGAGAGCCAGTTTCATTCCCAAAATCGCGTCCACGCGCGCGCACTTTCAAGAATGCAAACAGGGTTTCGACTTCGGCATCGGCAAATTCAGCTTTCTGAGAGCCTTTCCATCAGACGTCCAGGTGTTTTACCCCCCTTTCGAAGCCATTCGAGCCATCAAAAACTTCATTCGAGCTACGGTTGAGGAGCTGCATTTTTCAGCCCTCTTTTTTTCAGTTTATGTTGCGTTTTTGGGTCGAAACGGAGGTTTTTTGGCATAGCTTTCACACCCGGACTCGGATACATGTGATCCAGGAGTCTACCTTGGGGTTTTGGCACGCTCCGGACGCGCTCGTCACATCAGAATTTTAAAATTCTGAACGCTGAATTTTTTGCTGCAGCAATTGTTTATTGTGTGTCGAGGATTCCACACATGGTTTGCTCTCAGCTGTGAGAGTGATATTTGCTGCAAGTTTCCTCACAGGTGGGAGGATACAATGTATGCTTTATGTGGTTTGATGCTCAGGGAGACTAATGTGATTGCATTTTGAGCTCGGCAATGTATGCCTCGAGCATGTTTTTTGGCAGTCACAAGTAGAGAAGATATTTGTGTACTAGATTTGCAGGTGTTTGCAATGATGTATGCAAAGTGTGGAGATTGGTGCATGCATTTGGAGTGCGGTTTGATGGGCTTTGGTTGCTCATGGTTTTGAGCGTGCAGTCAGTTTGGTTACTGGTTTTGTGGCCGTTTTACTGACGAAACTCTGGCGAAATTTTCCCAAGATTTTTATGCGTATCATTTATGCGATCTAGGTAGAGATTGTGGGTTGCACTCAGCATTTGCGTGCGGTGTTCTCTACAGGTGGGAGATTTGTGCGTGTGTATGCATCGATACCGCACAGTGTGGGCTTGGTGATTAGCTCACGGTTTGACAGGCGTACAGTTATCTTGGCACACTCACAGGAGTGAGTATTGTGATGTATGCTTGTGTGGCTACGAGCTAGGTAGCCGGATTCGAGTCATATTGGCTTGTCATTTTGTGCAAGGTTTTGCACGGTTATTGGTGCAACTTTGCATCAGATTTTACAGCCATATTTTGCAGACTTGTGTTGATGCGATTCGAGCCAGTTTAGGGCTGATTTGGTTGACATTTGCTACTCATTGTTGGTTGCTCTTTTGCGAGCATTATGGCTGATTTTTCATTTGACTTCTAGCGTTATGGTCTGACACAGTTTGATGGTGCAGATTTTGTTGCTTGGAAGGAGCATATGTTTGTTGCATTGGCGGATTTGGGGCAGGATAAACCCTTGTGTGGTTTATCGGCGAAGCCCAAGTCTATGCGTGATGATGATTGGCAGGATCTTGATGAGTTAGCAATGTCTACGATTCGTTTGCATCAGGTTGAGTCTGTTGACTGGCAGGTCTCGAGGGAGACTACAACTCATGCTTTATGGCAGAGTTTACATGCTATGTACGCGACATCCATGTCTGCAAGGGAGTCTAGTCCCACTTCTATGTCCATGGGAGAGATTGGTCCCACACGTAAGTCTCGACGGCATAGAGACTTGACATGTTGGCATTGTGGACATAGAGGGCACATTAGGCGTCGATGTTTCAGGCGTTTGAGACAACGGAGGCGACAGATGCGTGATGCAAATTTGGGCATGACAGATGCTAGTGAGATCAGTACGGTGGTTACTGAGTATGCTTGTGACGGCGATGTCACATTTACATCTAACTTGTCTTCAGACAATCTTATGTCTACGGATTGCATATCTGATTGCACATTGTCTTCACATTGGTTACTAGATTCATATGCTACTTTCCATGTCACATCGCATCGTGAGTGGTTTAGCACGTTTTCTAGTGGGAGACTTGGTTGTGTGCACATGGCTGATGTTTTTTTGTATGACATTGAGGGTGCAGGAGACGTATGTTTATCCTTGCCCAGTGGTATGAGATTTACCCTGCGTCATGTGCATTATGTGCCAAATCTGAGACGGGATTTGATCTCAGTGAGATAGTTACGGGATAGTGGATGTCAGATTTCGCTACGAGAGCAAGATTTTGTGATGCATTTGGGCTCGCTAGTGATTGCGAGAGGTGCCAGGAGTGGTACAGGTTACCCATTGCATGTGGATCACGCGAGAGACGGTGTTGTCTCTGTGATCATGCAGCCAGGTAGACAGCGAGAGAGCAGGCGAGTCTCTTTTGCTTGTGGGTTGCAGGATGCTTTGCATGGAGTGCAGAGTAGTGAGCTCGTTGTGCACACAGTTGGGGCACGACTTGAGCAGTCACACAGAGAGGTGACAGAGTCAGACATGCATGCTTTGCTAGTGACTGAGCAAAGCAGAGAGTCAGTTGGGCAAGATACTTCTATGCAGGATAGACAGGTAGAGCGGTCTTGCTCTAGTGAGTCACGACAGGAGGACGTTGTGCAAGAGTCTATGCATACGGAGTTAGAGCATGAGAGCTCTAGTGAGTCACAGCAAATTGAGTGGTCATGTTTGCAGTGGATGATTGCAGAGGAGGCTGAGATGTCAGCGATTATGCAGCCATTCCTTTCTATGCTCGACAGTGAGCATGGGGATATAGTTGTGCAGGATATGTCTTCCAGCAGACATCTAGAGCAGTTGGTTTGCTCTGAGGTTGCACGACAGGTTGATGCGTCTTTTGCGGACAGTCGGGAGATGCATGTGGCTGACACGCCTTGTCAGTCAGAGATGCCTATTGCCAAGGATATATATGTTGATGCATGCTCCGTAGAGCTAGCAGGGCCCGCTAGCATTGCATCGACATTCGGTGGTCTCATGTATGAGATGTTGATCTTGAGACCGGATATCGCAGCTGCAGTGGGAGCATTTGCAGTTGGGGTTGTCAGTCGTTTGTTGACTGATGATGGCATAGTGCACGAGGGAGATATGCAGGTATTGCGTACATACTTGCAGTACGTATGCGGTACGTCTGGTGGTGTATGGACTTACACGGGAGCAGGACAGCCGGATGCACACGATCACAGCCAGCCAGTGGGCATCGGTTAAGAGCGGTTTTCTCTCACCTTTTGTAGTCTTTAGACTAGGTTCTCTTGCTTAAAGGCACAATCGCCTTTAAGTGGGAGGTTGTTGGGGTATAGGCGCCTGTGCCTTGCCCGACCGCCCAGAGTCTGGGCGTCCACTGACTTGTATACCTTATACATAGCATAAGTGTATAGGGGGCTGCTCACTCTTTGAGTCTCCCTACCCACATCGTGTGTGTGTCTCCTTCTCTCTCTCACTCTCCGTCTGTGGTGCTCCCCGATCCCCTTCACGCGTAGAATGTCTAATGCATGAAATTGAAGCCAGAAGCTGACTGTAGGCATAGCAGGGTGTTGTATAGCTTGAGGCAAGCCTCCTAGTCAATTTTGGTCCAAATTGGAGTTGATTTGACTGGTCATACCAATAGCAGGCTGTCGAAACAGATTTCTGATCCATTGACCAGCTTATAGGTGTCCAAATCAAAAAGTATAAACAGTTGTAGACTTAGCACATCAAGGGGAATCCATAGTGCCAAAAATCCAGGCAAAACAGAGCAGGAGACATCCTACGCGTAGGATGTCTACTGAGGCTTAGTGAAGAGAAAATTTGACTGAGCTTATACAGTGAGGTTCCATTTGACTTGAGTATTCCAAAACTTCTTTCAGAAGTGAATTTGGACCTTGTTTTACCTTTTGACGGAGCAAAGACAGAATTAAGACTTTTTCAGGTAAATTGACCAACACCCGAGGGAAGTATAGTTACAAATTAGCAAACCTAATCCAGAACATCAGAAGTGTATAAATACAGTAGTGGTTGGGTCTAACCCTTCAGTTATACCCATCATTACTAAGACCACCTCTAGCGGTTAAATGCTTTGATTCGATTGCCGAAATTAAATGCTTGTGTATAGATATATTCAGCGGCAAAGCAAGAAGTTGTGCAGAAACTGATCCTTTGCGAGGTGAGTGGTTGGATTTGTGTTAAGTTGCATTGCTAAGTTTGATGAATTTAAGATCAGGAAGATACATTTTTAGAGACCAAAAGGTGGCAGGTGACCATGGTAGTTTAGTGTCCACCGAGGAGAGTGTAACTCAGGCAAGGCTAGATCCATTAGCACCGATTATTGAAGAGGGTAGTGATACTGACACTTCATCAGACAAATCCTTCTTCATGATGGATAGTCAACAGCGAGAAGGTTTCACCTATGACGGACCAATGCCAGGAGGAAGCACCTCCCTAAATCCTTTGAACGATTCCAAGTTCACTGTAATCTTCTTAGAAGGAACAAACTCGAGGGGAGCCCTAGTTTATTCTGACTATCGAGGACGCAAGTGTATTTGTATTGAAGAAAGGCCGGCTCAGAGACTGGAGATAATTCGAGTCTATGATGATGGAGATAGATTCCAAGACGAAAAGGGGAACCACTATCTGATAGTTAGTAACCTTGAGGATTACAATAGATATGGAGATAACGTGGCAAAAGGAAAAATGGTTTCAGAAACTCAAGAACCACCTCCAAACATTGATCGACCTGGAGCGCTTTTTATGTACGATAAGAAAACAACCAGGGTCTCAACCTATAACGAGAATGTGGGGATTTACAAGCATGAGAGCGAGGGAATAGTCTCTTACTTCCGTTGCAAAGAACCCTACCCAAACGAATTAAGCAAAGACAAGGTTCTTTACTTATTCTCTTATGAAATTGTTATGGGGAAGGATATTGTTTTTGTTGATAGGTATGGGCGAGAATACAAATGTATTCTCCCAGAGGAGGTAGAAAAGGTTACAGTTCCAGAAGCATCAATATATGCACCCGATGAAGTGCCAAGAGCCACTACCCCTAGCAAGTCGACAAATCCCTTTTCAGAAGAGTATGACGCGACCTCACATTCCACCCGACCGCAGACATTCAACAACCAAAACCAATCAGCAACTCAGCCATCATTGCAGGCATGGCTTCGACAGAGTGCAACATTAGAATAGGACCAAAATCGAGATGGTTATCAAGACACACGAGGGCTAAGGGATTTACAAGAACCACCACTCCATTCACGATATCAAGGTGAGAGTACACCAAAAACTCAAGGGTCAACAGATCCTGGAAGACCACCCATAGAATGAGTTTGAAGAGATGAAGCATCTCTTGCAAGAACCGTTAGAAATTATGGCTTAGGAGCACCACTAGGAGAGGAACTTGCCTACTACAGAAGGCCAGAGGAGGTATATAGATTGGGCAAGGAGATCTAATGATGAGATTTGTAGACCATCGTAGAATTAGAGCTTCTCAAGTGCAAAAATAGGTAAACAAGAAATACACGGGAAACAAAGATCCTAGAGATCATGTAGCAGCCTTTGTGCGTGTAATTAGAGCTAAAGAGGTGTTAGACTTCCCTACCCAATTTGTAAGGTTTGGACTAACCCTAGAAGATGATGCTACTACTTGGTTTGACTCTGTGGAGCGCAGAGACTTTGAGTCTATGGAAGAGGTGTTCGACGAGTTTATCGAGGAATTCTCGCAAAGGGGGATAGCTCATAATACAGTCTCACAAATCCATAAAGTCAAACAGAAAGACGAAGAATCTGTGCGAAAGGTAGCCCTAAGACTAAAAAGATATGTTAAGTTCTACCCTGTGGAAGAACTGCCAGCTTAGTCCAGACTTATGATATATTTATTCAAGGACTAAGGAATGCAGATCTCTAGAAGGACTTACATATGAAGAGGAGCACGACGTTAAATGAGTTAACTAAGGAGGCTCTTTACCTTGTAGACAAATGTGCGGTCTACAAAGAGGGTGAATTCAAAGGATCTTGACGACGATTCATCCTCACAACAAAGTGGAAGCAAGTCTTCTAAGACAGCACCAAAAGAAGAAGTAGTTGTAAACCAAGAGAATCTTGTAGAGGAAGTGCTAAAAAAAGATTAACTTGTACGCCAAACCTCAAGCTGAACAGCCAAAATGGTGTGCTATTGAACAAAAATGGACAAACCATGGGACGGAGGAATGTTATTATAACAAGGGATATGTGAGAGAGAGACCTTATGCTCCCCAAGCTCAGGTAGCATCTCCTCAAAGATCCCAATGGATATGCTGCAAATCCTGCCTATTATCCATCGAAAGAACCCTCAACTCCAAAACCATGGAGCACGATAGGAAGTACAGGACCACCAACAACTGCACAGGCAACGGGAGAAGGAAGATATAGCTTGGATGAACGAACATTGTTGTTCATAGCCAACGGAGGCATGGGCGAGCAAAGACATGCATACCAACAAAGAGGAGCTCAAGGAGCACCTCAACAGCCTAAAGGACCCTGCTACAAGTGTGGTGGAGACCATTGGCTAAGAGATTGTCCTCATGAAGAAATCATTAGAGTCAATGCATATTGCACCAAGTGTGGATTTACTCATTTGATTCTGTATTGCCCTAAGAACCCGAGCAAAGGAACAAAAACTACCTTGAACATGCTGGAAGCAGTGCCTTCTAGTGGAGGATCAAAAAACGAGACAATAATACCTATTCAGGCAGTGATACGAGCCCAAGCTCAAAGAATGACGAACGAACCTATAATTGAAGAGCCAAAAATCGATGCCCCAAGTTCAAAAGTGAAGAATCATAGAAGCAATTGGAAAGCTAAAAAGGCGCGTATGAAAGCCAAGAGAGAACCAGAGCAAACGGCTCTATCCGAGGAGTTAAAACACACGAAGGATAGATTAGAGCGGTTAGAGGATCTAGCTAGCCTAACACTAGGTTGGTAATGGGACACTTTTATGCCCTGTTAAGTGACCATTTTCCTTGAATTATGTCAAGAGTTTCAAAATGGATTTTGAGGTGCTATCTATCTAGAAAGTTGTCTCATGAGCTGAAAAAAACTCAACATTTTTTTGGAATATCAATTCCATCTTTAACCTTGTCCTTGCACAACATTTCACAACCTAAACTGTGTGAAAAAACGGGTCCTAGTGTTTTTGGCTTTTTTCAACTTTTTGCAACTATACCACTCTAGAATTCATGTTTGTGAGGTCTATAATGCTAGAGAACTATCTTTAGTAGTCCTCAACATGTCCTGATGCTTCTAGGGAGAAATAAATGTTAAAGTTGTAAGTTATGACCAAATTACAAAAATTGTCAAATCCTGTTTTTTAGCCAATTTTAGCTCTTCTATGATTTTTTTGGTGGCTTTCATGATATCCAAATACAGTTTTGATTTTCTATGTCACATATTGTAACATAAAGCTAATATTCCTTGAGTTTTGGGGCACCTAATACCCTATTTTGCATAGTAGACAACGATGGTTGATTTTTTCAATTATAGAAGAAAACGAAACATTCTAGTATATCAAGTATAGTTTTTTCAATATTGTTAATTTCTTGTGACAACTACATGCATTTTGTAGGTAGTAACCATATCTAGTCATAAGGATCAAATTTGGCTAGATATTGAATAGTTTCTATGGGATTCTACAACTCATAATGTTGAACCTAGTTTTTTCATGTTTGTTGTATTTAGCACTTCATCTTTGTCCCCAAGATTCCCCTTGGTAAGAGATGTATTATTCTTTTGACATGCTCCATGGCTCCTTATGAACCCAAAGGACAATAGGGAACTAAGAAAACATGCATATATTATTTGTATTGAGCATGGCTATAGAAACTTTGATGATAGGTTTGCAGAATGGTGAAAATTCAACTTTTTTGTACCTATTTCTTTTGGCAAAACAAAAAATAGTGAGTGAGAAGCAATCATATGTTGTGATCACCAACCCATTGAAGTTAACTAGGGAATTAATCTCAAGTCCTACAAAAAATCCCTAATCTTATTTTTATGCAACAAAACGTAAGAAATGACTGTTTTGATGAAAATGTACTGGTCCATCAACTTTGGAGGCTTGGTGTGACCAAAAGATGAGAAATTTTACAAGTTTCTTATTTTTCCATGTGTAGTAGGCCTTGAACTATAACCTCATGAAAGGATTTTACAAAATGAGTGGATCTACTATGGTTTTGGAGGTTTTTTTCAAAACCCTGAAAGGACACTTTTATGTCCTGTTAGGTTACCAACCTAGTGCTAAGCTCACACACTGCGGCAACCATAGCACCCAAGGAAATAGCAAAACCCAAAAGTGCAGGATCAGGAGGATCTGTGTTGGCAGAAAAGGTAAATGAGTAGTTAGACGTACTTTTAAAAGCTTATGAAGCCAGACTCAAAAACAACCAAACCCAAGAGCAAAGATGGATGACTTATCCATATGCGGAAATTGAAAAACACAGGTTGAAAATGTGTAGAAAGATGATTGAAACAGCTCAATCCTTGATAGAAAACCCGCTTGGTAAACCTGCAAGTTGGCATGAAGTACCAGCTCCAACCCCTATCAAACCAACTTTAGAGAAACAAGTAGAAACGAAGGAAAGACTCACAAATGCCTCTGAGTCTAGGAGAGAGCCTATCATAGTCCCAAATACAACAGATGAGGCAAGTGACGAGTTCCAGCCTAAAACATTGGCAAAAATGGGTAAGGATTGTAACGATCTAGATGACTTGTGGAAGCAAATCTGTGATGCCAACGAAGCTAACAGGGTGAGTTACCACATGAACAGCACGAGAAAAGAGAAAAATGAAATCTTACCTCCTATTGAAGAATTTGAGCGAGGATCACAAATTAACTTTGATATACATTCACAAGGGGGAGACCAGGGATCAATTAGTTCAGGGCACAGCCAACCAGACTCGCTGAAAACTCTACCCTCTTACCTAGGAGAGTATGAAGCCAAGTCTGAGCTGAGAGCAATCCCATCTCAAAGACTTTCTTCTAACAAAGTGATGGATTCACAAGGGTTGATTGAGTTATTGTCCACCCTTGTGGCATGTACAATCACATTAGAAGAACTCCTGAGGATACGACCAAACATGTGGACCATAGTAGGCAAATGCTTAGAAAAATCTGGAGTGAAAGACCCCACCTTGAAGCTTCAACAAGGGATCAGAGAATTGGACACGCCTCAACTAAACACTAGGCCAGTACCTTTAAACAAGGTTGGAGAGTATTGCGAGGGAGAAGATGGAAACACCACGCTACCAGTAGAATTCTAAGGAGTAGTTTCCAAAGCTATTCTAAACAGTGGAGCAGGAGTCGCTATTGCCACCAAGGAAATCTGGAAAAAATGGGGAAAGCCGGCTTTGAGAGCTACCAGAATGAAATTGCAATTGGCAGACGGGTTAATGGAGAAGCCTCTAGGACTCTTAGAAAAAGTAATTGTCACTTCATGCGGAATTGAGTATGAGCATACATTTGCAATAGTCGATTTCGATAAAAAGAACAATTACGAGATCATCTTGGGAAGACCATTCATGCGACAATTAAAGATGGTCCAGGATTGAGGTTACGACCACATATACCTCAGACATGGCAAGACTACAACCAAAATACACATGAAAGACCATAGTTACAAGGATGTGAACCAGACACCTGTGGAAGAGTTTGATTCAGCTACATTAGCAGGGTCGGAACTCCCAGCATGGTTAGGGCAACAAAAAGAGCTATGGATGTGCGGAGCTTCACATTGTGGGAGCTTAAAAAGAGAGGAATGCATCTTAAAAAGAGCGATTGAGGATAAGGATTATATTCCAGAACCTTTTCCTGAAGATGTCTTGGAACCTGTGGAATGGGAACACATACTAGCAACATTGGATGTCTGTACCATTACAGATATCCCAACGACAAAATTTTACGATAAGGATGCCTATGATATGCTACCCTATTACATGGTAAGCCTTATACCAGGAGAAGATGACATTGTAGAACCATCAGAACAAGAAGAGTTTTATAACTCGTCTGAGCATCTGGAGATAAATAACGATGCAGATAATGAGTGTTCAGAGAGCTCAAGCGAGCGTGGCGAGAAAACAGAGAATATCAAGTTTTATGATTTTGCCAATCAGCACTCTAGACACCAGGAACGCTATAGGAAAAAACGAGCAGAAAACAAAATGAGAGAGAACGTGATGCCCAGGATAAAAGATAAAACTCACTATCTAATGCTTGTCAAAGCAGAGGATTGTGTAAAAGATCAAATATCAGGCAAATTCTCAAAAGTTTGAACGGAACGAATGCAAGAAGAAATAAAACAAATAGGGAAAGCTAAAATGGAAACAAAATCACAAAAATCAAAACAAGAAACAACAAAAGACCCAGAGTGGACCAAATGGGAGCGTAAAAAGAAATACCAAGAACTAAAACGGTCATTACGAGAGGTATGGACTACTGAGGGAGAAAGTGATGGTAAGGAGGAGTCAAAAAAAGGAAACATGAATGTACCATCCCACTACCGAAAATTCACCATCCAGGACAGAAAAATCATAATGACACCACTAGTCAGGGAAAGGATAAACCAGGAATCTTACGATGGGCCAGAAAATGCAAAACGGATAGACCTCGCTGAACCAGGAGAAAAGCCTCAGCCGGTCTATATTGCAACTGATTTAGAGCCTGAAGAAGAAGAACGGCTAACACAACTTCTCAAGAAGTATAAATATGTGTTTACATGGTCCTACAAAGACCTCAAAGGAGTTGATCCATCGATATGCCAACATACAATTCCTTTGAAATCAAATGCCAAACCTAGCAAATAGCGTCCTTATACATATAATGACACAAGATTGACAAGCTAATGGATGTTGAATTCATCTGTGAAATCGAGCATACAGATTGGGTGTCACCCATTGTGATTGTCCCCAAAAAGAACGGAAAACTGCGAGTGTGTGTGAACCTCTAAAAGGTAAATGCAGCCACCATAAGGGATAATTATCCCTTGCCGATCACAAAACATGTACTTGAAAGGGGGGCCGGGAAACGGGCTTATTCCTTTCTAGATGGGTTTTCAGGGTATAACCAAGTGGCAATTGCAATAGAGGATCAACACAAAATAGCATTTGCCACAGAATGGGAAATATATGCGTATAGAGTTATGCCTTTCGGCTTAACCAATGCCCCAGCTACCTTTCAAAGGTTAATGACGCATGCGTTTAAAGAATACCTGAGAATATTCTTAGAAATATATATGGATGATCTTTGTGTACACTCTCTTCTACGAGAAGAACATATTAACCATTTATAAAAGGTATTTGAGAAGTGCAAAACATATCGAATTTGTCTTAACCCGGAAAAGTGCATTTTTATGGTTAGGCAAGGCCGCAACTTAGGACACATTGTCTCAAGAAATGGCATAACCACTGACCTAGACAAAATCAAAGTCAAAGTAGACCTGCCCAGGCCTACTAACACAAAACAAGTGCAATCCTTCATGGGACACTGCGGATATTATCGAAGATTCATATATATGTATGCAGTCATTGCACAACCTTTGTATCGTTTGTTAGTTAGTTTCGACTAGACTGAGGAGTGTGAAACTTCATTCCAAAAGCTAAAGGAAAACCTTGTATCAACACCTGTACTTAAAGCACCGGATTGGGAAAAGATATTCCATGTTCACATTGATGCTTCTGCATATGCAATTGGGAGTATTATGGCTCAACCTCGAGACGGAACAATGGATTTCCCAGTTTGTTATGCAAGCCGACAGCTAAACAGTGTAGAAAAGAACTACACAACCACAGAAAGAGAGGGGTTAGGAATGATTTATGCTGTGAAGAAATTTCGGCATTATTTGCTCACAAACAAATTTGTGTTCTTCACATATCATCAAGCTCTTTTGTATCTGGTAAACAAACAATGCAATACCAGGAGAATTATACGTTGGTTTATTATATTGCTAGAGTTTGATTTCATAGTGGTGGTCAAAAAGGGTAAAACACATCTACGGGCGGATCATCTTTCAAGGATACAAAACGGGGAAGCTCCTGAAGGAGTAGATGATGACATACCGGATGCGTATCTTTTCAATAGTGAAATGATACCCAAATGGTCTCAGGAAATTGTTAGCATTCTTTCCTCTGGAGGTAGATTTGATAACAAGGAAGAGAGACCCAAACAGCAAACAATTCGACAAACAAAAAACTTCCAGTTGATTGCAAGACGGCTGTATCATATAGGATCGGACCAGATTCTACGATTATGTATAAATCCGAAGGAATTCGAGTGTTATCTTGAAGAAGCACATGTCCAGGATTGTGCATTTCATTGTTCAACAATGAAAACACACCAGAGACTGAAAAAATTTGGGGTTTATTGGCCAACTATGTATGATGACACACATGATTATGTTAACAATTGTACTATATGTAGTGCCAAACGACCAGTGGATCACGCGACATTGTTCCAGGTAAACATTGCACCTGCATGGAGTCAATATATCATTGATTTCTTAACCACAAGGACGTTTCCTAAAAACATAACAAAAGCACGGAAAAGGGCTATAGAGCTGGAGGCTCGCGACTTTAGTTTAATTGGGAACCAACTCTATAAGCGAGGAAAGGACAATCAACTAGAATCTGTGCAAGTGAAAGTGAATACCTGCTGATTCTAGAACACGCACATGGAGGCATAAGTGGAGGCCATTTTTCAGGCGATAAGACGGCAAAAAATGTCTTAACCGCAGGAATATGGTGGCCTACATTGCATATGGATGTTGAAGAGTTTGTAAAGCGTTGTGACGCATGTCAGCGCACCAAGGTGCCGATAAAGAGAGATGGGATGCCACTACGGCCAATGATGGGAGCAAGGGCATTTGCAAAATGGGGCATTGATTTTGTGAGACCTATTTCACCCCCTCCATATCGCACCCATACTCAATTGCATATGGATGTTGTAGAGTTTGTAAAGCGTTGTGACGCATGTCAGCGCACCAAGGTGCCGATAAAGAGAGATGGGATGCCACTACGGCCAATGATGGGAGCAAGGGCATTTGCAAAATGGGGCATTGATTTTGTGAGACCTATTTCACCCCCTCCATATCGCACCCATACTCAATATATCATCGTGGCTACGAACTATCTCACAAAATGGGCGGAAGCCAAGGCAACACAAAAAGCAGATGCACGAACCACTGCACAATTTTTGTATGAGAATGTCTTTGTACGATACGGATTACCAATAGAAATTGTCGTAATCAAGGAACACATTTTCTTAATGAATTCATTGAATATCTGCTAGAGGAATTCATGGTCATACATAGAAAATCTGCTCCATATCATCCACATGCAAATGGACAAGCTGAGGCCACAAATAAAACACTATGCACGGTTTTGACTAAAATTGTACCAGAGTCAAGAACAGACTGGGATCAGCAGCTACACTCAACACTATGGGCATACAGGGTAGCTTACAAAACACCAATAGGAACAACACCATACAACATGGTGTTTGGCCTAAATGCTATATTACCCATAGAATTTTTAATTCCAACTCTACGAGTAGCGAAACGCTTAGAATGGACAGGGCATGAGCTCTCTTCAAGAATAGATGATCTTGAAAAGCTAGATGAACTTCGCTTGAGAGATGTAGCTTCGATCTATGCTAAAAAGAGAAGACAAAAATATTTTTTTGACAAGCATGTGCGCACTAAATAATTCAAAACAAGTGATTATGTACTTGTTTATACTTTGAAACAACATGCCAAGAAACTTAAGAAGCGAGGGATGGGACCCTTTGTGATTAGTGACCTATCACAAAGCGGAGCTGTCAAGCTTGCTACATTAGCAGGTGAAGAAATGCCAAATTGGATTAGTGGGTGTCGATTAAGAAAAATATCATTTGCCACTACCCCAGGATATGCTTCAACAAATCCATCAAGAAAAACAACGGATGAAGGAGAAACAGAGAGTACGGGAAGAAGCCCAAGCAGAAGCAAAAGAACGCATTGCAAAAAGAAGTCTTCTACGACAACAACAACAATGTGGATCACCGTTGCGAATAAACGCTATTCGGCTAACAAATTTTGATGACGGCACAGTGGAGCCAATAATTGCAGTCAAAGTGGGTAGCAATCAAGTTGAATCGACGGCATTGCTTGATTCTGAGCTCAAGCAAATCTAATCTCTTACAGATTATACAAACAGCTCAAGCCCAGAGGTCAACTACATCCTACTCCACAAGTGCTAGAAAGTAGTACATCACATTCACTGAAAACATTGGGCTGGACTATATTGCGTGTACAAGTACATCAATATATTTACCCACACAAGTTTTATGTGGTGGCGGATGAAAGCACACAACACCCCATGTTGTTGGGACAACCTTGGCAAAAAGAGTACAATGTGTAGATAGATTGGAATGCGAATGCAGTGAAAATTCAGCATGCACAAGAACAGCAGGTGATAGCCTTTGCTTAGCAACCCCGGAAGAACCAGATGGCAAAAACACAATCAAGAAAGAAAGAACAAAAGAACAACATGGCAAACAAACAGAGAACTGTCAACCATGTTCAATCCAACCATAAAACAACACCGACCGCAATGAAAAGATCAAGGTTACCAACACGAGAAAAACAAGTATGGCTGTGGAAGGATAGAGATGACATGGCAGACAAACCACAATACAATTACTGCAAGAGTCAAAAGGAGAAAAGAGTTCAACCAACAACTTAGGGAATAAAACAGATATGGATCCCAAAGAAAAAGCTCAGCAACAACTTAAATGCGACTCGCATTTGGATCCCAAAACCAAAACCACAGGAACTCCCTTCAGTACAAGCAACATCGGAAGGCAGACAAACACAACGTATGAAACCGGCAAACCAATCTATGTGGGTGCCGATCAGCAGCAAAACAATGAAAACCGCGGAAGTAGCAATAAACCTACAAAAACCTCCAAAGCAAAGCTACAAATGGAAAGCAAAAGAGACAAAGACGATGGCCACCACAGCCACGAATATTCTCTCCAAGGAAACGACTACGGCCATATCTACAGTAGCGGCAAAGCAAGCGACTTTTGCAAGAGAGACAATCAAACAGAGAGCGGTAGAGTTACAACTTTTACTTGCAAAGAAAATTAACCGACCAAATTAACAACAAACAGGAAACCTCGACGGCGAATTCTGATAAGCATATTGCTTATACCCTCTTCTTGCACAGCATTTATTTTTTCATGCATTGACCGAGTATGCATCATATAGGGCCACATTACACGGCCAAGCATTAGCACGAGTTTTCACCCATGCACGGCACATACTCCGAGGCAATACCTTGTCGTCCGGGAGGACTCCGGCTAGGAGGGGGGAGGCATTCTCATGCAGACCCAATGGCAAAAAGAGCAAAAAAGGGCATGTTTTTTGACTATTTTAAGGGTTTTCGTTTGATTGCGAAATTTTCTAGACTAACCCAAGTACATATGCCTTTATACAGCATGAATAGACAAGTATATGGAGCCAAACACCAAATCAAGCCCCTAGGTGTGTGTATATAAGTAAAAATAGTCATTTTTCGGGCAAAATATTAAAAAAACGGAGAAATCCAGCCATAAAAATTGCATGTGAGTGTATATAGTGTTTTGCGGTGATGTTTTTGATTTATTTTGATTTTTGAGGATTTTCTGGGTTTAATTTTTTATTTTCCTTTTAATTTTACTAATTATCGGCAGAAAAACTTCAAAAATACTAAAAGCAGGTAAAAAACGGTCGTAATGAAAAAAAAATATGGGGATGATCAGTGACTATAGAAAAACCTATGGTGCAGTGGGGGTGCAATTATGAGACTGGAGCGGAAAGCGTGTTTTGGCCAGATTTTGACCGAAACTTCAAATTTCTCGGAAACTGGGCAAATGGAGTCCAAATCAAGAAATTTTTGAGCCTAAACCGCATCTCGCAAGAAGTTGGGAGCACATGTCAAATTTCATGAAAAGTGGTTTGGGGACCCCCATTATAAGAAATGTTCACTTCATTTTAAGCTCATTTCTACTATTGACTTTTGGGAGAGAGTTTCTGCCACCTAGAGCGAACGAAACTTCCAGCAGCTTCTACGACACGCACGACTACCCGACAGACTCCAGACATGAGAGGTAGGCTCACCACCTTGAGCTTTTCGCGCATGTTTGTTGTTTTGTCGCGAAAACTAGCGTAGGGTTCACACAGAAAGCGAGTAGTAGAGACCTACAGGTAGAAGTGACCACCTAACGCCTAACCCAAAAGCAACGACACTTCATCAGCGGCTTACCCTAGCATAGGAGACCACTTTTGGATGACCAAAGGCAGTAGAAAACCATCGGAAAAAACCCTAATTCCTAGAGCCCCGCAAGAGGCCACCAAATGGGAAATCGGCGGAAAGGCGACCAAATGCTACCAAAACTCATGGGTAGGCGCATCTCGACATGCTCGACAAGTCTATATAGCCCACATAACCATACGGTGACCCGAAGCGGCACTAAACTTCAGAAACGACATCAGACACACAAAGCGTCAAATAGCTCTCGCGGCCAAACCGCATGTCCGTTTGCCACCAAACTTCACGAGCGGCTTTCCTAGACCATCAACAACCAAGTCCTATGGTGGTAGACCACCACAAGTCATCGAAGACATGAAAATGCAACCACGGGTGCTTCTAGAGCGACAAATTGCCAAATGGAGCTTCGGTGAAGCCAAAGTCGACAAAAACCATATGGCGAGGATCCCCAAGTAATCGGGAAGCTATGGAGACCAACATCGAGAAATTTTATCGCCGAAAAGCACTCCAAAATTTAGAAAATGGCTCGAAGGCTCTGAAGTTCACACAAGGAGTTTCTTTCTATCAATTTGACATTTTTGTTGAAATAATGCTTAAAAGGGACTTAGGGGGGCTTAGGGCAGGTGCCAGTAACTCTTCCAATAAAATTTTCATCAGGATACATCCTACATGTAGGATGTCTCAAGGCCATTTCTGGGCACCAACCCTAACATTTCTCATCACACAAAGTTTCTGAATAGCCTGTACATGCTAACCACCAAGTTTCATCACATTTGAACAAAAATTGACCTCATGTGCACCAAAAAACGCAAAGTCAGGGCATAGAAGCAATAATGGGCCATGGACCTACCAAAACTTGTCCAAATCACATTAAACTTGCACAATACATTCATGAGCACATTGCCAAGCTATCTGTGTGGTCACATGCAAAAAATGATGAAATAGACATCTTACGCGTAGGATGTCTAAATGACATTTTTTTCCCCGAGCTTGCATTTTTCAATTCCAGATCTCTTTACTACCCCTTCAAGAGCTCATATATCAAGTTTCAAGCCATTCCCATCACATTTGGCCCTGAACACCTCAAAGATGCACTTTTTGAGCCCAAAAACACTACACATGGTCTTACCAACACCAATTCTTGTCCAAATCAAAATCCAAGAGCAGGGTCATGTTCCACATGCCAAGGGCTACCCACGCATCCAATTTCAAGCAAATTTGATGAAAAAGACATCCTACGCGTAGGATGTCTCCAGCATGATTTTGACTTACTATGCAAGAAATGACCTCATGGGAGCCATAAAAGATTACTTGAAAAAAGTAGAGCCATTTGTCATCCCAGAAGGAACTCTGAAGCCAACCAGCACGTGGATTCAGAAGGATTTGCTAGAGTCAAATGATCTGAAGATCTACCAAGGCGTGTTCAACGATACTGAAGGAAATGCAATAGAGCTACCCATGTTACCTCGGGAGCTCAATAAGTTTGTCAGAAGCAAGATGGCGGAGTACCTAGAGAAGATAGACCTCTATAACTATTTTGAAGCTGTGCCGGCAGGAATTGACATCAAAAGAGTGTGGGAATTCGTGACCACTATCAAAGAAGATGGGGTGGCCAGAGTCACTGATCTGCAGGGCAAGCCGGACACTATGATTGTAATCACAGAGAGAGTAGTGGCAGCCACACTAGACCTCTCCAACAAAGGGGATAGTGTAACCAAAAGAAGAGATGAAGTCAAGGTATACTCTGAAAAGAAGAGCAACTACACCTTTGAAGATATAGCAAACCCTAAAGTGGCGGTCATGAGCCAGTTGTACAACCAATACTTCCATATGTGTACAAAGCGGCCACAGAAGTACAGAATGCCGTCGGGAGCCATTGCTACCACCTTTACCTGGGCAATGCAGAAGAGCAAGCCGAAGGTGATCAACTATGCTGCCTATATCCATGACAATCTGGTGAAAATGGGAAACAAGAACCCCACCTACATTATGCCGGGTGAGCTGATAACGGAAGTGGTTTATGGGGCATTGCACGCCAAGGGAAGATGGCCTGACCCTCCATCAGAGAATGACTGACTAAGGCTCAAAGAAGATAAAGAGGATGAACCGCCCAAAGCACCCAGAGTTGCCACACGATTGAAGTGCCGATTAGAGACCGTGCAAGAGGAGCAGCCAGAGTTGAAGAACGGAAAGAAGGAAACTGTACAAGTGCCGATCAAAGAGACAAAATCACAGAAAGCGGCACGGCTCGAAAGATTAATGGAAAGCTTCAGAGCCGAGAGAGCACTGAAAGGAGATTTGAGCGAGCTGTGTAAGCCCTTACTAGAAGCAATGTCGGGATCATCTCGAAGGGTGCACCGAGATAGGTTTGAAGATTACATCAAAAATTTTGAGATCCTGGATGCTACGGCAGAAAACATCCCTAACATCCCATTTACAGAAGAAGAAGTGGATGAAGTACGACGAAAACTGCTAGAAGAGCAGGAAGGCCAGGAAAGAGAGCGGAAGACCAAGGCGGACCGAGACTTCAAGAAGAAGCCACCAGCTCACCCGTCAAGCCCGGAGTCCAGCCCACCTCCATCACCACCTCCTCATAGCCCTCCACAAACCCAACAAAAGGAGGAGCTAGACACATCTAATGAACAAGAAGAATCAAAGCAAGAAGAGACCAAAGGGGAATATCAGAAAGAAGAAACACAGCCCAAAGATGAGCAGTCAGAGCCAGAGGAAAGAAGATTTAACACATTTCTTGATCTACTAGCTGCGGGATATTCAAGAGAAGAGGCAGCTACAGTAGCATTTGAGCTGCCAAGCACAAGGCCCAAGGAACAGAATCCGAGCCTACGGTTAGTGGAACTAAAAGAGATGGCCACTGATACAGTGGACCTACAGCCACCGACAAATGACTAGGATGTGGTGATGCACAAGCTAACCGGGCTCAGGGCAAAATCATTGGCCACGGAAAGTGAGATTGACAATCTCAAAGCCAATGAAGTTTTTATCAAATCCGAAGTAGACACGCTACAAAGACAGAGCCAAGAGCAGATAAAGAAACAAGCAGAGCTGCAAGCCAGTCTGGCCACAGCATTGCAAAGATGCTAGGAGATGGAACGAGAAAATCAAGCAGCAGCTCAAAGACTGCAAGGAACTGAAGACGAATACAGAAAACTCAGCAAGGCATTAACAGATGCAAAGAGGGAAAGGGACAACCTAACCCTACAACTTGCTGAAGAATCCAAAGAAGTGGAAACACTAAGAAATGCCAAGGAAGGCAGAGCTAGAGAATGAGGCGAGCCAGGATGAGGTAATAGAGATTAAAGACCAGATGAAAGTCAAAGATCAAACCATCCAACGGCTACGGGCATCTCCTGCCAGAGTCAGAGCTACTAGCTCGACTCACACCACTTCAGAGACGGAGCTTTATGAAGAACAAATGAAAGAGCTCCAAAAGGAATTAACCTTAGAGAAAAAGCAAAGGCTGATGATGGCCGAGGGCTCAGTGGTTATGCAAAACCTCATGGAAGAAGAAAACACATCCATGAAGAATGAACTAGAAGCCATCAAAAGAAAGCTCGAGGAGGCGGAAAAGATAAACGCACATCTAAACGACCTCCTTGTGAATATGGGAGAACAAGCTGAAGCAGAAAAGAAGACATTTCAGAAGCAAATAGAAGAGCTGAGAGTCCAGCAGCAAACAGAAGAGTAGTTTAGCACCGGGCTAGCAGCCATGGAGGGAATAGACATAGAGAATGTGGCAGATCCAGTGGACACCACCATGCAAGAGGAAATCCTTGTAGGACCTTCACAAGAGCCACACGATCTGACCCAAGAAGAAGAAGAGAAGCTGCAAAAGGCCATAGAAGCTGCAATCAAAGACACAGCCAAAGAAGCCTTGGAATGGGGGCAGAGGGTCTTTGAATCAATGACTATTCAGAAGATAGATTCCAGCAACCTTCAGCGTGAATGGCTACAGCCCTCTCTCCCATATCCTCTCCTAAAATATGAAGCTGCCACAACCAACAAGCGGATCAGAGAGGAGCCAACAGTGCCACTGTACAAAGAAGACATCTCCAAGCCTGAAGGGGTAAAGTTGATAGTCGACTCTCAACCCAGGTGGAGAAAGGCATGGCTGACAAAGTATCCTCAGTATCTAATCCATCTGGTAGAGGCGCCTAAAGTGATCAAAGATAACCTAAGTTTCTGCCCTCTACCAAGGATGCGGACGCGGAAGGCCCATGAGCTATTGCAAAGAAGCCAACCTACTTGGCTAAATTACCCGAAGCTGCCAGGCTCGAAGTTAGGCGAGAGAATAAGTGAACAATACATGGTGAAAACCCTAACGAGCGCAATCAAATTGTTCATTGGCTCGCCTGACCTATCTTGCATCATGATGAGAAAGATTTGCAAAACACTTTTGGCAGTCTTCGAGACATTCAAACCAGGCAAGGCGACAGACAGTATCTTCTTCTTTCAAGATACATACAGATGTGCATACGATCTTTCTGGTCAGCCTTCCCACGAGGTGATGCATGCATTGTATCAAAGGATTATGTTTGCCATCCTATCACCTCCAGGACTTTGAAGAAGCGGCTTCTTCACAATCAGCACTGACATGTTCGGCTCGATGCTACTGGCTCAACATGCAAGATATGAGTCCCTTCTCAAGATGAGAGACAGCCTACACTGAAGAAGCAGCTCAACAGCCATGTTGGGGACGACATGAACAAGGAGGGGGGGAGTGTTATAAGCTGGACACACCCTATGGAAAATGACTACTCGACGGATTATTATTTTTTGTAATTATTCATTTATTGCGAAAACCCGACATTTCACCTTTGTAAATATTGGGGCTTACAGAAGTTTCCAGATTGTATCCCAGTTTTGACATTTAGATTGAGTAGATGGTTAAATTGGAACATTAGGGTTTGAGATTGTAAGGTATTTATACCACTTTTTGACCTTAATGAAAGACCTTTTGTCATTTTAAAAAAGTTGAAGTCTGTGAGTGAGCGTACTGTGTACGAGAGAGAGTGAGAGCTTCATCTTGACGCTACGCGTGCACCAGTGGTTGGAATCGAGTGCGGAGAAGTGTAGCATGTTGCCCTCGACGAGAGCTACGCGCCAATACCTACATTGCGCGCGTATGGTCCGGTTTTGTGAGCTCAACCTACGAGCTTCATCTGGTGATTCGGTGAGCATACGTTATCCGTTTTCGTATTTCAGCATATCCACGCGTTTGCATTGAGTAGAGCTACACATTGGGCACTTTAGTTTTCAGAAACAATGACATGCAAATTTCGGCCAAACATCCTACGTGATTTTGCACTGGGTGTTTTGGGTTGGGATTTTGGTTCATAGACCTCAGGGAGAGCGACCTATTGGTGTTAGTAGGGTCTCCTTCAAGTTCTCTGATGTTTCGAGACCGTTTGATGGGTATTTGGCTCTGGTAAGCGTTGTAGGAAATCTCCTCTTATGCACTTCTGAAGGCTGTAACTTAGACATTGGGTAGAGACCTCTGTAGAAATTATTTAGGAGTCGGTCGAGTGTAGATTGACACCCTATACTTGCTTCCACGCGCCTGCGGGTCGAGCTTCGTCCTTAGCTGACAAATCTTGTTAGGTGAGTTCTCGTTGTGCTAACGTCCGTCACGGTGTATCCGTCCAACACCTTAGTAGCCGACTATTGTGAATATTTTAGGGTGCTGAAAATTGACACCGCCACCTATTTCTTGATGTCAATGTTGATGGGGTGGAGTGCACCTAGGGTCGTCGCATCCATCCATGCACTTTACTTCCTTAATTCACCTCCTACCTTGTTTTCCCTGCATACTATTAAAAAAAGAGGTCGATTGGCCTTGGCCTTTTTCCTCTTTCCAACCAAGAAATGAGCCATCTCAAAGAGGATCCCAACAAGTGGATACGATTTTGTATGTGATACTCAATGCGGCTAAGTCGTAGAGGATCTCAATGTATCCCCCCCCTCCCCCCCCCCCCCCCCTTTTCCCCCCTCTCTCAACCTCCCCGAGCCCCATGCACCAATGCGAGGGGCTGAGGCAAATATTTTTTTTAAAGGGAGGGGTGGGGAGCTTCCCACATATTCTCTCTCTCTCTCTCTCTCTCTCTCTCTCTCTCTCTATGTAGCCACTATTTTTTTGCAAAAAATCCTCAAAGGGAGAATCTTAATGGATGAAGGTCTTTACATGGAAAGTACTATGGGGAGCTCTATCGACTCGGGTGAAGTTTCTCACCATGGAAATTGTCCTGGATAGATGTTCACAATGCAAAACGGCTAGCGAAGACCTCCTTCACATGTTTAAGGAATGCCAGGGGATATGTGGCGTGGCAAGGAAGATTTTCAAATGGGTGCAAAAGACCTTTAAAATAGGATTCTTCATTCAAGAGACAAGGAATGCTTATCTCAACACAAATCATGAGGTTCAGCTACTTCAAACATATTTGCAAAGCGAGGAACTATCAAATTTTTGGTTAAATTCACTGAGATAATCCAAGAAATTCAAGAGGCGACCATCGACATTGGCAAACAGAATAAATTTGATGAGTGAAAGAGGGCCTTGGGAGCCGTACTGAATGGCTTACAGGAAAAAAGTTGTGGGCTCGTCCCTCATCCCTTATCATTGGGTACCTTGTTTGGGTAAAGGTATGGGCTCACCCCTTGTCATGGGTGGCTCCCCAATCAGCCGATGTAACGAAGACCTAGTAAAGCTGGCATGGCTTGTCATGAGCATAGCATAAGCTTGTAGATTGTTTGGTTATGGCAATATAATGTACTCACCCTTGTGAGTTTCACCAAAAAAAAATCCATTAAGATTATGTTCCCCACTTTTTCTAATCAAATTTTTTGGTTAAATTCACCGAGATAATCCAAGAAATTCAAGAGGCGACCATCGACATTGGCGAACAAAATAAATTTGATGAGTGAAAGAGGGCCTTGGGAGCCGTATTGAATGGCTTACAGGAAAAAAGGTGTGGGCTCGTCCCTCATCCCTTATCATCGGGTACCTTGTTTGGGTAAAGGTATGGGCTCACCCCTTGTCATGGGTGGCTCCCGAATCAGCCGATGTAACTAAGACCTAGTAAAGCTGGCATGGCTTGTCATGAGCATAGCATAAGCTTGTAGATTGTTTGGTTATGGCAATATAATGTACTCACCCTTGTGAGTTTCACCAAAAAAAAATCCATTAAGATTATGTTTCCCACTTTTTCTAATCCTCCCTCTCTCTCTCTCTCTCTCTCTCTCTCTCTCTCTCTCTCTCTCATAGTGCATGCAATAAACAAAGACTCTAGACCCTCTCTTTGCATTTAAAAAACCTCTCTCTCTCTCTCTCTCTCTCTCTCTCTCTCTCTCTCACACACACACACACACACACACACACACACACACACACACACACAAAATGTGTAGCACGTCTTTGATGACTCTATGGCAATTCATGTGATGTAGCCCACACAAAAAGAGCATGCCCCTTCTTAGCAAGACTTTTCGCCACCACATCCACATCCAGTAGTGCCACCACCATCCTCAAGTGCAAAGATTGCTATGGACAGGGGCTGGAGCAAATTGTTTTTGAGAGGCAACTCTCTCTCTCTCTCTCTCTCTCTCTCTCTCTCTCTCTTCTGTGACTTCTGGAAAACCTATGATGAGTAGGTGGAAGAAAGTGTTTTCATCCAACTCTTGACAGTGCAACTTCAATTAGAGAGGCAAGGTGAGATTTTTGTTGTTGTGCAGTAGATAGGATAAGCCGTCGTTTGCTCCCTTTGTAGGGCTTGGAGGGATGGCCTCCACCATTCCCCAAAAAAAGGGCCTGGCAGAGGAAGGCCGAAGATACAAGCACCGAAGCTACCCGATGGCTCACCCCAGAGCCCGCTGTCGTCCAAGCATTCAGTGCCCTCGACCTCCATTTGACCCCACCCAGACTTCTTTTCCACCCTCGAGGATAGGGACTTGTAGGCAGCAGAGCCGTGAGTGGAGTAGCTCTAGAACCCTAGAGAGAGAGAGAGAGAGAGAGAGAGAGAGATTATTTTTTTGTAAAGAAAGAAACTCTCTCAAAGGATTTGCAGTGGCACAAATCCTTTGAGGGGGTTTCTTTTTTAATCTCTCTCTTCTTTTGTACCAGAACAAATTTGTTTTTGAAAACTCTTTGGGAGGTTTTTATTTTAAACACATTGAAGAGTAAAAACAAAACCCTCCTTTACTACCTTGCACCAGATGCAACTTTGTTTTTGAAAACTCTTTGGAAGGTTTGTTTTCTTTAACACATTGAAACATTGAAGAATAAAAACAAAAGCCTATTCAAAAAGAGAGAGTGTGTTTTTTTAAAACAAGTGATAAAATCACAAGGCCTGCCATTGGTAATATATATCTACACGAAATCAGGTACAATTGTTTTCTGTTTAACGATGTTTTTCAACTTCCAAAATAAAAGAGTATCATAATCATAAGACTAATGTTTGACAAAATGGAAAATAAACGAGAGGGAAAGTGAGATGTGGTACGTCCTCGTGAAAATGAGTGAGAGATAGAGAGAGAAAGAGAGAGAGAGAGATATTTGGGAAAATTATCAAAATACCTCTCTAATTTGTTAAAATTCTCAAAATACCTTTCAAATTTTAAATGTTCCCAAAGTACCCCCGATATTTTTACATTAATTTCCAAAATTTCCTTCAAATTTTTTGAATTATCCAAGATACTCTTCATTGTGAGATCAAATTTCTCCAAAAAAAAAAATATATATATATATATATATATATATAGCTTTTCATAAGAACAATGATCGTCTATCAAATCAAGATGCATATCTAGAATTTGAGTTGGCTATGTAGGCTTTGGAGATGATTTGCTTCATTATTTTTAGGTATAAATTGTCCTTTTTTGGAGGTAATTAGTGGCAAATTACATCCCTAGCAACAGCAAGCACTCAAAAACGGATCTCATTTGTCAAAAAGGAATAAAGATCTCACAAGGGCATGTCGGGAAATTTTGAAATTTGAGTATTATGGGAATTTCCACAAATTAAAGGAGTATTTTTGTAATTTTTCCTATACTTTTTTTTTTTAATGTTGTTTCACATCAGGTGAAGGTGTAGTGAGAATGGGAGATTGTTCGTGATTGCTTATCAAAGCATAATGAGAGAGCTAAGAATGGAAGTAACCTCGCAATGTGGAGCTCATGCCGTTCTGTTGTGGTCTAGTTCATTGAAGCAGGAGACATCGATCAACTTGTATTGAAGGTGTCTACGATGAAGCTAAGTGCCGATATCTTCAAGGTGTCTACGATGAAGCGGCCAAGAGTAGGAGCAAGACTGCCGCAATCCTGAGGTTAGTCGATGGCATTGTATACTAGCTTTATGGCCGCAGAGCAAGTTCGCATCGACCATCGAACGGCATTGTATTGAGGAGATATGTTCCGCTAGACTGCATACCACCACCTGAATGTGACCACATGGCAAAGTTTGTGTACCTTTGCATTGCAACTCATAATTTTTCTGTTACTGCATTTTGCTTCTGCAACATGACCGCAAGGCATCTACATGCTGTGTGTGTGTGTGTGTGTGTGTGTGTGTGTGTGTGTGTGTGTGTGTGTGTGTGAGAGAGAGAGAGAGAGAGAGAGAGAGAGAGAGAGGGAGAGAGAGAATATGGCTTGAGCCGTTGCAAGCCTAGCTCGTCATCGCCCTATCCCTGCATAACAAAAATACACATAGCCTATGCTCATAACGAGCCATGGGTGCACCAAGATCCAAGCAGAGCATACCAGTAACAATCCATACATTGGGGCCTTTTTACAAGGAAGCCCATAACCTTTACAAAGGAGCTACCATAGTACATAAACTCGATACAGGAACTAACAGGACTGCCATGTGTGCCACCTCCTTGAGAAGACTGCCACTGCACCCCAAGAAGCACACGACCCAGACAAACAAAGAGAAGCTGCAACCCGAGCATAAGCATAACAAAAACCAACCAGTAAGATCCCAGCACATCGATCCATGCACAACTGAACCTTGGAGGCCACCATTAAGGACAGCCCTGCCACGACCATCCCCAATCACCAAGACTCCTTGCCCATCATTAGCACACCAACTCGGACCACCTTCTGCCACCACAGCAACCTTAACCGACGCGAACAGGCTTTAGGGGGGGCACAAGGAGGTGAGGGAAGCGGCAACTCTCCTCGCCAAAAATAAGGGCGGATGGCAAGGGCACAGGGCCACACCATGGATGAAGCTACCGAGTCTCCTACCTCGAGAAACCCCGCTCCTTGGCCGAGCCCGCCACAGAGAACCACTGCGCCAGCACCTTCAGACGTAACCTTCAGACGAAGTGTGTACAGAGGGCATGATGGCGATTGCTCAGTGCCCCCTTCCTTTCCTTCCGATTTCCAAAATTCCCTACGAATCATTGCAAGAGAAGGCTCATGACTTCGAGGCACGGTCACAAGTCCCATAAATGTCCACTATCTCTCTATCCACTGTCCAATAAAACAATAGATAACTCAGTCCAATTTTTGAAAAATACACACGAGTCATCTAAATGAGTGCCCACTATCTTATTTCGATCAATCAACATTTTTGACCTATTAAAAAAATGCTTGAAAATACAACAACATTTTTTTTCTATTTTAGTCAGCAAAAAGAGAATGCATCACTATAGCCTTGCCCTTTGGGCAGGCCAAAAAACTCCATCAAGGGATTTGCGCCGCCAACGTAGATCCATTAGGGGTGTTCTTTATTTTTTTTTAATACACTCTCTCTCTCTCGCTCTTTCATCTACTAAACTCACCATTTCTTTCCTCTATTATTGGCTTTGTAAAAGAAGCCTTGGAGGATGGTTGGATTAGGCATACTTTTGATGTTTTGAGTGATGATTGAGACTTACCTTAAATGTTATTTTAGTTTCATAATAGTAAATGAATATTTTTTGTCATCATAACTAATATCTAATTCTCTGTGAACTGCGACAGAGACAAGAGACTCTCCCACATTACATATCATCCTACATACCATCCTACATCCCACAGTACTCAGTTCTGGGTCAATTGTAACTTTTGCTCCCCCCTTCGATTAATATAATCTTCTCTGCTTTTCTGGAAAAAATATATCTAATTCTCCTAAATGATTTTCTCATGTTAAACTGATCATTTAATATGGGAAAGTACCAGGGGAGAAAAAGCTAGAATATTGGTTAAGCTGGCAAACCGGCCACAGTAGGGATCCAAAGGAGGGAAAATAGGGATCCAAAGGGGGGGCCATCTGCAAAAGAGCAATGTGCAACAATGGGCTTCAAAGACCCTAAGGTTCAGCCCATTAAGACTTCCAAAATGCTAAGGTTCCCAAAATTCAAAGGTTATGTCCAATAGTCCAACCCTAGGGAAAATTGGATGCTTTTGTAGTGTGCCAAAAAGTCTTTGCAAGCTCCTATATAGGAGGGGGTGAGCCCTTTTAGTGGGGGATGAGAGAGAAACACACACACACTCATGCAAGTCCCTTTACACAAAGGCCATAGTGGACACATGTCAGCTCCCTAGGCCAATTGCCCACAAGGTGCACTTAAATCCTATTGGATGGCCATAGAGGTGGACCAATGAGAATTAGGCTAGAGTAAATCTAGTTTAATTCATTTAAAAACACTTAATAAAAGTACCAATAAGAATTAAGCTCTCTAGAATACTATTAGCCAGTCTCCCAAGGGGTCCAATGAGCATTCAACAGCCCAATGGCTTGCCTGATTCCTATTGGTCAGAAGACAAAGGCGTCCAATGAGAGTTTAATTGCATTATTTAATTACCTAAAGCTCTCACAAAAGGGGAAAGGGGGACACATGTCACAAGGCTATCACTTATGCTTCTCAATTTTCATTGGCTAAGCTTTGCAGGGTCCAATGGGGTGGCAGCATGAGTATTTTTCAAGAGGGGTTGACCAACAGAGAGAGGGGGCTGATTTTGGCAAGGCATTATCACACACACTCTCACACAATCTCATGTGTGAAGCAAAAAGACTCTCTCTCTCCTTCTCAAGCTTTAATGGAAAGCTTATCATCAACTCCTAGCTTGTGAGAAGGGAGGCCTACACCAACAACTCGTGGCTTTGTGATGCAAATCCAACCAAGAGCCAAGCTTCAATGCATGCTCATCTCCTCTACCATGCTAATTACTAATCTATGCTAAGCTATTATAACTGATTATGTGAGGAGATATACTTCTTTCTCGTAAGACTACTCCTTGTGATGCAAATCCAACCAAGAGCTAAGCTTCAATGCATGCTCATCTCCTCTACCATGCTAATTACTAATCTATGCTAAGCTATTATAACTGATTATGTGAGGAGATATACTTCTTTCTCGTAATACAAAGCCTTTTGAAGGGGGGACCCGCTCCTTGTAAATCCTTTCCTCAATTGTTGTCAATAGCTTAATTTCTCTCTCTTTTGAAGCATTGTTCATGCCTATTTAACTAAGTGTTATGCTTTTTGTTGCTCTCTCCATCCAAGCACTCTTGCTATGCTCATTAGGAATCTATTCTAATGAAATGCTCACTATGTTATTTTCCGCTACACACAAGTTACTAGGCCATTAAATGTTACATTGGTATCAGAGCACAAGGTTTTTCATTTGTTGCTCAAGAAGGGAGGTCCTCAAGCTAGCCATAATTGGTTGGTATTATTAACTGCAATTGAGTAAGTAGAATAGGGATTTTTCAACCTTGCAGTGTGCATGCCTTCGTGTAGATAACGGGGCATCACCGTTGAGAGCTATGGTCTTAATAGTGGAGTCCAACGGGGCTCGCCTACGGCTTAACCACTATTGAGCTATTAGAAGCTTGACAAGAGCCGGTGCTATTTTGGTGTTGAAAGACCCTCTCTTCTATTCCTTGCAATTAATGATATTCGAGCCATGGGTACAGTAGCTTGAGTGCTTTTCTAAAGGGGTAAAGAGGAGCAACAACTAGGGCTTGAAGTGCCAAAGTACACCTAAAAATTGTTAGAATGACTGACAATAGTAAAGAGAGTGAAATTAATGTTGATAGCTTTGATTTTGCTAATGAGCAGGCCACTAATGATGCCCCTATGCTTGTTAACTACCTTGTTTCTAGGCTTCAACAAGCCATGGGCAATCCATCCCTCCAAAGTGAAGTGCAATGGCAGCTTCGTACTCATGGGATTCTCCAGACTCCCCATCATGATCAGAGAGTACCTAGGAAGCCTCCTTGTGAGACTTCCAAAAGAGGCCTCTCTCCGATTCGGGAAGAAGAAGAGGATCCGTACGAAGGGCTCAAAAATTTACAACTTGATGACACATCTCCCTCAAGACCCCCCACCAAAAGAACGAGAAAGAAGTGAAGTGAGTCTCCTGCCACCTCAGTGGAGATGGCTCCACGAAGACAGTGGGCAAAACGCTCTCCATCACCTCCTAAATGGAGAAGACAATAGCACACCTCTCCACACCATAAGTCAAAGAGGGATGATAAAAAACGAGAAGAAAAAGGCGAGAAAGAGGTCACCCTCTTGTCCATCTTCTTCCTCTTATGAAGAAAGTGATGGTGCAGACAAGGAGGACCAAGGCAAGAAAAAGGCGAGAAAGAGGTCACCCTCTTCTCAATCTTCCTCAAATTCTTCATCTTCTAAAGAAAGCAATGGTGCAACTTTTGAACCATCAAAAAGAAGAGGCCATAGGAAATCCTATGCCACCGTGTGGAAGAGATCGTTCAAGCTCAAGAAGTTCAAAGAGGGAGGAAAGAGCATCTCTTTCCTTACCTACGATGGCACCTTTGGTGCTACGGACAAAGTCTTGGCTTTCATCCAACAATTTGATGTGGCGTTTGGAGATGAGGGCTTCACGGAGTCCTCTGAGCTATGCCATGTAGCTATGCATTTTCAAAAGTCCACCAGGCAATGGTGGTCTAGCCTACGGGCAAACGGTGAAGCTCCACGAACATGGAAATCTTTAAGAGCTTCCATTATGAAGCAGTTTTTGGCCACCGATGCCAAAAACAAAACAAAGTACTCATCGAAGCTTGAAGCTCTCTCCCTACAAATTCATTCACAAATATGTAGACAAGTTTTGGGGCTTACATCTCAAAGACACTGTCTTCAAAAAGATGGATTTTGGAGAACAAAAACAACAATTTTGTGAAGGTTTAACTGAAGAAATGGCAGGTATGTTAACTCCCAAAGGCCATGCACCATATTTGCGGTCATACACCATACCATGGTGGCTTCACAAATCAATTTCCAAACAGGGGCTGAGAGAAATCCTAAGCCCACAAAAAACAAGGGTTCCAATGAGCCTAAGGGGAAGGACAATGTCCAAAAGTCTCTTAAGGGCAATTCCAATAACAACAAATCTAAGGAGAAGGGAGTTTACAAAGGCAAAAACAAACTCTCTCCTGAAGAGCTTGAGCGTTATCGCAAGGATAACCGTTGTTTCAAATGCGGCGAGCAAGGGCATGCATACGGTGCTTGCCCCCAAAAGAACACCCGTCATGAGCCTCCTAGAGCTACCTTGGTTGAAATCCAAGAAGAGGAAGCTCACCACAAAGGATCTCCTCTATGCCATGCTTGGGGAAAGGTAAGAGAACATGATGCTTTTATTCTCTTTGACCCTGGTTCTACTCACAATTTTATATCCACAGAGTTGGCCACCAAGCTAGGCATCCAAGCCTATGAGATGGGAGATGTCCTACCCATAGATGGTGCTTTCAAGGGGCAAGAAGCTTCAGTCACTCCCTTAATTGGGAAATTGAGGCTCCATCTCCAAAGCTATGTGGACAAAGAGGACTTCTTTATCTCTCCTCTCAAGCACGAGGATGTAATCCTAGGGGCAAGATGGTTTGATCGGATGGCTACTAATGTTAAATTCCCTGAAAGGAAAATCTATTTTAGGTTCAAGGAAAAAGATATGTACATAGACACTAAGGAGATGGGTAACACCATACCCATTGTACATATGCAAGCTTTCAATAAGTCAATAAAGAGCTCTATTTCCGTGTACATGATTTTTGTTAAAGATTCTCAAAATGAACCTAATGCTTTAGAAAAAGAAAATATAAAAAATCACAAGGAATTAGAGTTATCCAATTTTCTCAAGGGAAAGATGTCTTTGTTGACGACATCCCTTGTGAACTACCTCCTAAACGAGGCAATGATGACCATGCAATTGAACTTCTTCCAAGAAGTTCACCGCCTACTAATAAACCTCCTTACAGAGTTTCTAAAGCTTAACAAGAGGAGATTATGCGGCAAGTGCATGAGTTAGTTGAGAAGGGCATGGTTAGGCCTAGCTCATCTCCATTTTGTTCACCTATGTTATTAGTGAAAAAGAAAGATGGCACATATCATATGTGTGTCGACTACAGAGCACTAAATAGGATTACTATCAAAAATAGGTTTCCCATGCCACGGGTAGAAGGCCTATTTGATAAGCTACAAGGGTCCACCTACTTCAATAGGATTGACCTAAAAAGTGGCTACCATCAAATAAGGATAGTTGATCAAGACATTATAAAGACCGCATTTTTCACCACGTTTGGTCTTTACGAATACATTGTTATGCCTTTTGGCTTGACCAATGCACCAGCCACATTCAACCGCTTGATGGAGAAGCTATTCAGGCCTCACCGAACCTTTACTGGGGTGTTCTTTGATGTTATTATCATCTACTCTAATTCACTAGACGAACACAAGCAACATCTCTAGGTAATATTTCAAGTCCTACGAGAGAATAAACTTTATGTTAATCGAAAGAAAAGTGAGTTTTTCTTACAAGAGATTCAGTATTTAGGTCACATTATCTCTCAAGATGGCATCCAAATGGATCCATCAAAGCTAGAGGTAATAAAAGGATGCCCTAATCCAAGGAGTCTTCATGAACTAAGAAGCTTTACAGGTATGTGTGCATATTATAGATGCTTCATAGAAAAGTTCTCACTAATAGCATGACCATTACATGTCCTAACAAAGAAAAACGTTAGGTATACATGGTCTGCCAAGGAGAACAATGCTTTCAAAAAGCTTAAAGAAAAGCTTATCTCTCAACCTATGCTTACACTGCCGGATCTCTCAAAGCCATTTGAGGTCCAATGTGACGCTTGTGGTGATTGCCTTGGAGCTATCTTACTCCAAGAAGGGCACGCCAAGGCCTATGAAATTTTAAGGCTCGACCCTGTTTAGCAAGCTCTAGGCATATATGAAAAGGAACTCCTCGCAGTTCTACATGTCTTACGTGGAAGCACTATTTATTGGGGACTCCTTTCCTACGAACGGATCACAAAAGCCTTAAGTACTTCATGATGCAGACCAAGCTCTCCGACAAACAAATGAGGTGGACAAATTTTCTTTCGCAATTTCATTTCCATATTGCTCACATTACTGGCAAGCATAATCAAGTAGCCGATGCACTCTCAAGACGGCCGAGAGTGAATGCGGTTTCCATAGCAACTCACAATGATCTATCTTCTATGATAGATGAGTACGCTATTGATCTCGATTTTAGCGATGTGATTTCAGCCCTTGCACTAGGAAAGAAAGAGGAACCATTTACTTAACAAGATGGTTATCTTCTCTATGGCGATAGACTATGCGTTACCAACTCACTATGTGAGAAAGTAATGTATGAATCTCATGCTTCTCCTTATGTGGGGCATAGAGGGATTCAATCTACTCTAAAAGGGATTGAAACATATTTCTATTTGGCCTACCATGAAAGAAAACATACAAGAGTATGTTTATAAATGTGTGGTATGCCAAAAGACGAAGTTTGATAGAGGTACGCAACCCGGATTGCTTCAACCATTGCCAATCCCTAACTCACCATGGGAGAGCATATCCATGGATTTTATCTTTGGATTGCCTAAGTCTATCCATGGGAATACGGGAATATGGACGATAGTAGACAGGTTCAGTAAAGAAGCCCATTTTATACCTATCAAAAAGACTATCAAAGCCCATCAAATGGCAACCCTCTTCATTTCACAAATCTTCAAGTACCATGGCTTGCCAATGTCCATAGTGTCGGATAGAGATCCTAGAATGACCAGTAATTTCTGGAAGGGTCTCTTTGATTTAGGGACAAGGCTAAACTTCTCTTTGGCCTATCACCCGCAAACGGATGGCCAAAGTGAAATAGCTAACCTAACAATTCTTGATCTACTAAAAGCCTACATAACGGAAGTAGATCAAAGATCCCAATGGGAGAAGTACTTACCCTTAGTGGAGTATGTCTACAATAACACTGTACATACTTCCATGGGAAAAGCACCTTTTGAGGTAATTGAGGGAAGATCCAAAAGTCCCCTGCTACTTAAGGTACACGGGAAGATCTTCGCTGCAAATGAGTATAGCCGAGACCTACAAGAATCTTTCCACAGGAAAAGCACCTCTCAAGGTAATTGAGGGAAGATCCAAAAGTCCCCTGCTTCTTAAGGTACATGGGAAGATCTTCGCTGCTGCAGATGAGTATAGCCAAGACCTACAAGAATCTTTCCAAAAGATTAAGGATGCTATCTCTATCTCACAACAAAGGCAAAAGGCTACTGCTAATGAGCACAAAAGAGCCAAGCCTTTAAAGAAAATGATTGGGTCTTGCTTAAACTTCCCAAGGCTCGATTAAGGCACACGACGGGCAAGAATCCTACGGGACACCAAAAGTACTATGCTAAGTTAGCAAAAGGTACTATTGTCCCTTCCAGATTCTTAATCCAATCAATGAGATGGCCTATCAACTCAAGTTGCCCAGTCATTGGCTCATACACAATGCCTTCCATGTAAGCCTACTAAAGCCTTACAAAGGAGAGCCACCTCAAGAACCAACTATTGAGAGCCACCTCAAGAACCAAGTATTGAAGACCCATCGGAGATCGAGGACCAAGAAGAGGTGCTACAGCCCATTCCATTTTCCGACATGAAGACAAAGTATTAAGAGGCGGTAAGATTATCCAACGGTATCTTATTAAGTTTAAGAATTATCCTTTTGAAGATTCTAGATGGATGCAAGACATACAATTAAAGGATAACCTAAACCTTGTCAATGCTTACAATGCTTCCCTAGAGTAAGCAAATGTACAAATGTTTAAAATGAACAAAGTTTTTGTCTTATAAGACTCTCTTTTTCTTTATTGTGCACAAATGTTAAGTAGTATGCATACTTAGAATCAAGTTTGTGGAGACGACGTCTTCCAAACACCAAGTGGAGCTTGTCACTCTATTATGGAAGATTGATAGGACTAATGCGCAGACATGATTGCGGCATCTTAAGCTCTCAAGCGCCAAAGGGATTAGTCATCCATTCTCGAACGATGTCATAGGGTAAGATAGGGATCCTCTACCCGCTAGAAAAAGGACTAATGAGAATAGAATTTATCTTCTCTACCCCAGAGTCGAGGACGACTATGATTTCAAGAGAGAGGTAATGTCATAATAACTAATATCTTATTCTCCTAAATGATTTTCTCATGTTAAACTGATCGTTTAATATGGGAAAGTACCAGGGGAGAAAAAGCTAGAATATTGGTTAAGCTGGCAGACCGGCCACAGTAGGGATCCAAAGGAGGGAAAATAGGGATCCAAAGGGGGGGCCATCTACAAAAGATCAATGTGCAGCAATGGGCTTCAAAGACCCTAAGGTTCAGTCCATTAATATTTCCAAAATGCTAAGGTTTCAAAATTTAAAGGTTATGTCCAATGGTCCAACCCTAGGGAAAATTGGATGCTTTTGTAGTGTGCCAAAAAGTCTTTGCAAGCTCCTACATTGGGGGGGCCGAGCCCTTTTAGTAGGGGATGAGAGAGAAACACACACACGCACACACTCATGAAAGCCCCTTTACACAAAGGGCATAGTGGACACATGTCAGCTCCCTAGGCCAATTGCCCACAAGGTGCACTTAAATCCTATTGGATGGCCATAGAGGTGGACCAATGAGAATTAGGCTAGAGTAAATCTAGTTTAATTTATTTAAAAACACTTAATAAAAGAACCAATAAGAATTAAGCTCTCTAGAAGACTATTGGCCAGTCTCCCAAGGAGTCCAATGAGCATTCAGCAGCCCAATGGCTTGCCTGATTCCTATTGGCCAGAAGACAAAGGGGTCCAATGAGAGTTTAATTGCATTATTTAATTACCTAAAGCTCTCACAAAAGGGGAAAGGGGGACACATGTCACAAGGCTATCACTTATGCTTCTCAATTTTCATTGGCTAAGCTTTGCAGGGTCCAATGGGATGGCAACATGAGTATTTTGCAAGAGGGGTCGACCAAGCGAGAGAGGGGGCTATTTTGGCAAGTCATTATCACACACACACGCACACAATCTCATGTGTTAAGCAAGAAGATTCTCTCTCTCCTTCTCAAGCTTTAATGGAAAGCTTATCATCAACTCCAAGCTTGTGAGACGGGAGGCCTACACCAACAACTCTTGGCTTTGTGATGCAAATCCAACCAAGATCCAAGCTTCAATGCATGCTCATCTCCTCTACCATGCTAATTACTAAGCTATGCTAAGCTATTATAAGTGACTCTGTAAGGAGATATACTTCTTTCTTGTAAGACTACTCCTTCTTCCTCTCAATCTACTCTCATACCCCGCTAGCTCTCACCATCTTCGAAGGTGTGTGAGGTCTTGGGTCTAAGACCGTGAGGGAATTGATGTTATGTTTTATAAGTTTTTGCTTAGTGCTTGAAGCTTCCATCTTCATTGCACTAGCTAATTATTGAAGGAACACAAAGGATTGTATTGTAAAATGTCTCCCTTGATGGGGGAAACTAGTATGATAAAAGCGTACCGGCTCCATGTAAATCCGTTCCTCAACTGTTGAAGTATTGTGTGTAGCGGAAATTAACATGAACATAGTGAGCATTTCATTTCACACACTCTCACACAATCTCATGTGTGAAGCTATGCTCATTAGAAATCTATTCTAATGAAATGCTCACTATGTTCATATTAATTTCCGCTACACACAAGTTACTAGGCCATTAAATGTTACATTTTTATTTCATCTTTCATTTCACATCCTAACATGTCTTGATTTTTCTTGCGTTCTATTTTTTTAGAATGTTAAAGTGAAGCTTCACCTTGCATAATTCTAGTAAGAGTTGATAATCATGAGGTTCATGGGCTTTCTATGCCCTTGAACTCTTGATTCTTCTTAATCAAATTAGCTATCTTTCTTATAATCTACTTTGTTTTTAATTATGTACATGTGAAGTTGTATTAGTGATTTCTAGATCTCTAATCCCTTCTAGCCTCACCATTGGCCATGGTGTGTGAGGGTTGTGCCTTCCTTCCCTTTCTGTTTCTACAAAGTGTGTAATTAGTGTTTGTGCATGCAAAGTAGCATTGAGGGTTTGGAATGGAATGTCCACACTAATTTGAAGTAGAGAGATTAATTACATTGCTTGTGTATGTGTGTGATTAGATTCGTGAATAGAGTGATTGATGTAGAGGCTAATTTCAATTGCATAATGTGTGCAAAGTGATTAGTATATAGGTTGCGTGTTTGATTAGAGGAAACCCATTCCATGGATTTTCTCTATGATGGCTAGAACAATCCTTTGAATCCTCTATTTTGATGCATGCAATGACGCTCTTTCCTCGAAGCCCTAGCCGAGTTATTCTGCCATAAATTGATGATTTTTAATGTTGTGGGTTGTGATTAGGCCTATGCTACTTACCCCAACAAAACCCCGTGCACAAAGATGTTGAGGTTGATCATTCCCAACGTTGGAGTAAATTTTTATGACATCCGTTCACTGTAGCTCTATAATACTTCAAGGGTTGAATAGTTGTCTTCTTTTAAGTGGAATAGTTTACTACACTAATTTTGGCACCTATATCTGCTAATTGCATGACTTTAGCTTTATCCTTTAAGGTTATTGCAATATTCATGTCAAGACCATCCAACCATTCATTATCTGTCTCAATCTCATCTTCTGCGAAGGTTGGAGTGAAATGGAGAACTTGAACCTAAAGCATACTAATTGACATGATTTCTAGGATTGGTCGCGTTGCCGCTTTTCTCTTCATAACTCCTCCTCTTGAGCCTCTACAATGATTTGTTGGCATTTGAAATTTTGTTCTTTTATTGCATGCATTCTTTCTAGAAGATCATTGTCAGTGGAAAATTATATTTTCTCGAACGACATCCACTTATCCAATTTTCCACGACTTCTCAATCTAAGATGGAAAATTTAACCGCCCCACTTAGTGAAACACTCTCGATGACAAAGGATCGTGCCCCTTTTTCTTGAATTTTGGGATATGTCGTTTTAAGGAATAGACCAATATGCGATCTCCTTGTTTGAATATTTTGTAGACAGATGAGAGTCAAAGAACTATTTCTATTTTCTCTTTTGAGCATAGATGTGCATAATGGTTGTCAACCTTTCCTCATCTAATTGCTCAAAATTTTATAATCGTTTTGAAGGTTCATGATCCGTCCATTTCAAATCACGTGTAGCTCTTAGTATTGGAAGTAAAAACTCCATTGGCAATATCACATCAAGTTTGTAGACCAGATTAAAGGGAGTGGAATTTAGAGTTGTTTTGTAAATGACAATATAAGCCCAAAGATTTGAATGGAGATTCATATTCTAGTCACTACGTCAAGAGCTCAAAAATTTTGTAATCACAGAGCTAAGGATTTTGTTTGTGTACTCTGCTTGGCCATTCCCTTGAGGATGATAGGGTGCGGATCAATTATAAATAATAATAAACTCGTTCAATAAATTTTCTATTACCTCATTGAGGAATTGTATCCTCAATCACTCACAAGCCCAATACAAAGTCCGTATCTCATGAATATACATTCATACAAGAATACATTTGTACTTCGTGCATCGTTTTGCGTACTCTTGCTTCAGCCCACTTGGTTAGGTAATCTATGGCTACAATAATATATTGTGTATGATTCTTATAAGATGATGGTTGTATAAGACCAACAAAGTCAATACCCTACTTAGCGAAGGCTCTTGATCCCATCATTGTTTGCAAAGGCATGCTCTCCATTCTAGTTGGCATTTTAGCTCTTTTAGCATCTGCAAACAGAGTTGGCCACCATATCCCAGCCATCAGAATTTCTCTATCCATAGTCTTATGAGACAAATGGCCTCCTACTAGACCCACATGTGCCTGCTCCAAGATAGAAATATACTTGTTCTCATTAGCACATAGTCTTAGATGTTGGTCCTTTCCTCATCGGTATAGCTATTAGCCAATCATGGTGTAATTTATAGCTTTTTCTTTGATTGCTCTTTGTCTACATTTACTCATATCTTCACGGAATTTCCTTTTTGTCGATGCTCCACTGAGGTGCAATAGATATATGGAATAAGGTAGTATGTAGTATAGCTACTCTCATTTTGCGTTGGGGATATGCATCTGGAAAATCATCATCAACTCCCTTGGGAGGTTACCCTGAGGTGATCCTTGATATAAGTGATCAGCTCTCTGATGGGTGGTGCCCTTTTTAACAATCACTATAAAGTCAAAACTCTAGTAGGATGATAAACCATCTTACAATTCTCCCAATATTACATGGTTTGTTGACAAGATAAAGTAGTGCTTGGTGCTCTACATAGAAAAAATTATTTTTAATAAAGAACGGGTGAACTTTTTGAAAGCATAAACCATTCCAAGTCCTCTCTCTATCATGGTGTAATTCTTCTCTACCATGTTCAATTTCCTGCTAGCATATGAGATGGAAAATCCATGGTTCCCTCTCCTTGTTGTGCCAATATACTACCAATAGCAAAATTCATAGCATCCATGCACATGAAAAGAAATTATTCCAATCTAGAATCTACATATAGGTATTGAAGACAAAGCTTGCTTGAGCTTGTGAAATGACTCTTTGCACTCATCAGTCCATACAAATTCATAGATAAGTCCATAAATGGGTTTTGCGATCACAACATCTATGTAGATAAATCTTTGATAATATTCACAGTGTCCACCATGAATGCTTGAACTTCCTTGACAATAGTTAGTCTAGGCATTTTAGCAATCACTGCCACTTTCTCTATATTTGTAGAAATTTCATTTTTGAAAACAATATATCCAAGAATTTTGCCTTGTCCAATCATGAATACACACTTTTCAAGATTTAAAAAAACCGTATATAGTCAGCATTTCTCAAAGACTCTTAAGATACTCAAAATGATTTTTTCATTTTGATGAATGTACACACAAACCATCCATATAAACTTCTAAGAAGTTTCACAGGTATTCCTTAAAAGCATGACTCATTAGCCTTTGGAATGTTGATGGAGTTTTTTTTAGCACAAAAGGTATGACTTTACATGCAAATATTCTCCACTCCATGGCAAAAGCCATTTTCTGCTAGTCCTTTGGATCAATGCTTAGTTGATTATAGTCAGAGAATCCATTTAAGAAGTTGTAAGCTTCTTTTCCAGCCACTCTCTCTAAGGAGTGATCAGTGATAGAAAGAGGGTAATTATCTCTTATGGTTGCAACATTTACCTTCTTGAGATTCATGCACTCACTTTATTGTTTTTTTTTTTTGTATCACCATAATTGGGGGCACCCAATCTATTTGTTTCTATTTCATAGATGAATTACGCTTCCTTGATTTTTAAAATTTCTTACTTAATGTTTTTTGCAAAAGTCTCATTATAATTATAGGATCTTTGTCTGCTTGGTTTAGCATCACCTTGCATGGGTATAGTATGCTGACAAATGTCAAGATCTAGTCCCTTGAGATCTTTATAGGACTATGCAAAGACATTTGTATACTTCTTTAAAGTTATGATGAGGATTTCCTCTTCTTCTTGAGACAAGCCTATCGCTATATAAGCAAATTTTGAATCTTCCTCAAGTTTCGCTTTTAGAATTTTTTGGTCCTTCATAGGATTTTTTTGGTTCCCTAAGCGGTCTCATAGGTTGCTCTACAATGATCCTTTGGTCTTGCATAGTATACTTCTTTTAGTGTAATGAAACATTGATAGCCCCTTGTTTATCGCTGATGGGTTTCATTTCTGTGGTCTTAACCTCTTTCAAGGTTCTTTTCAATTCCAAATACTTGGCCTTTCTTTCCATTTTAGTCATTGAAAATTCTTCTTCTTTTGCTCTGTTGACTTTCTGAGGTTTTGTGTTTTATTTCAATTTGTCATTTTGTGTTTCCTTCTTATTTTGAGATGGGGTGTCTGCCAGTAATTTTATCTTTGATACAATCTTTTGCATCAAACCATCGTTTGAAATTGCTTCTTTCTCTCAATTTCTAGCATCAATAGGTTTCTCTTCTTTTTATTCTCTCGTTTTTTGCATGTACCTTTGTTGTCGTTTTTTATGTTGATTAGAAAATTCAAAGAACTTTTTCTCTCCTCCTGTTGCAACGTAGTTTAGCTCTTACATGCTCCTTCTCTGAGTCGGATTCCTCTATGGTAAGGGTCTCCTCCTCTAACTCATCGGTATCATCATACTAGTGATCAAAGAAAACATGTTGATCATCCAATGGCACGATAGTTACCATTTGTATTGGAATAGTGTCGTAGCCCTCTTCATCATAGAATAAGGTCGGTGTCGACTCGTTGATACAAACATCCATGGTAGCCAAAATTTGATTCCACTCAAATGGCTCGAATGAGTGTTCAGAAAAAGGTTCAAGTACATAATCGCATTGCTTACTTACTAATCGGTATCATTACTAATCCAACGTGGAATTCGCTCGTCTTAAACAACTATTCTTTGAACCTCCATTCATCCAAATAGGAGTGTCTTTGTTCAACCATGATGGTAATTTAGTTTAGTTATTGTTTTCAAATTGAACTCTTGAATAGGTGATTTTAAAGCATCCTTATAAGAGTGATCTTTCAAGTTTATTCGTATAATTGATCCGAGTTTGTTTCAAGTATAGATAATCGTTTTTTTTTAATCAATTGTATTTGTCTCATGGAAGGTCATTCCAAAATTATATCATAGTTCACTTTCCACTCAAAATATATGCTGGTAGTCAACCTCGCATGAGCTAACTATCACATTTTCTAGCAATCCCATTGGTCGTTTGATGCGCTTATCTGTCAATTGCAATTTCATTCTCGTTTGCCTGATTGTTGATCTAACCCCAAGCTTTGGCTTTTACATCGTTATATTCCACACAAAAAGTTGTGTTTCCTTCATTTCCCTTGCATTAATCTCCCACTTTATTCATAGGAACGGATTTTACAAGCTTGCTATGATATTCTTCTATGCACAACTCTTCAGCTTTTTCTTCCGATAGTCCCATGATCCCCATTTTTTCCAAAGTGTTTTGTAGGTCTTTCCGTAGATGTGGTATGATCTTCAACAATTTTTCCAAGCATGGTCTTACATACCAAGGATGTTTCTTTGTTGTCTCCTAAGTATGATCATAGCGTCTTGAGTGTCAGGGCTTTCAAAATTTTGACTATTCCGATCCCCAATCTCCACATAGAGATTGTTTATTCAATTTCATGGGTGGTTGGTCTAGCGAAACTTCTTCGATTAGATCTGATTTCAGAGTCAGCTTCCATCGTTCACCTCTCTAACTTTTTTTCACAAGTGACTCGGTCAATCTTCCTCCCCCGGGGAGGTCACCTAATAAAAATGTAACCTATCACGTGAGTTCAACAGAAGGGTATTTAAAATTCTTGAAACTTACAGAAATATATATATAGAAGGGCATTATGTTTTCAAATTTGAAAAAAACTTACAGATTTTAAAGTAAAAGGGTACATTATATTCCTAACAAAATTCACAGATAAGAGGTTTTACAAATATGTCTTGAACGCACGTGATATGGCAGTTTTACACATAGTGAACCCCCCAAGCTTCCTCCACTAGGGGGATTTCTTATAGCCCATCCTCACTGTCTGGTATTATAATTTCAAGTTTCTCATTTTCAATTAAAGAATCTCTCAATTCTTTAGTGTCATTTACCTCCACTAGTTCTCGTCTTATTTCCTCCTTTGTTGAATTCCCAATGGTTTTTAGTTTTAGTTGATGTGCTTCAAGCATCTCTTGTGTGATTTAGCTTTGCAGGTTCCATATCAGGTATTGGATAGTTCTTCCATTTTGTTTCCATTGTTTGATTCGCTTTTAAGCCCGCTTGAAAAACTTCCAAGGCTACATTGATGGGTTCATAAATCTTATCTACCTATACAAAAACTCCCAATTTTAGCTTTGGTTCTTTGAACTCCATCAACATGGACTTCGTTCGTTTCTCGACAAACCACCTTTGGGCTTTCTTTTTCATTATTTCTGTCTCCTAAGCCCATAACATTGTCATGTTTCTTTTTTAGGATCTTTAGAAGATTTCTTGTTGCTTTCAGACTCACTAGCACTGTTTCATTTATTTCTATTTTTTTGTGTCCTTGTCTCTACCTTGATTGGAACCGTAGATTCATTGTCAGAGGAACTAATTGGCAGGACATGCGCTTTGTTGATGGCCGTTGTCCTTTTATTTTTAGGATTTCTAAGACAATCCATAGGATAATATCCACCTTTTCTACCACATTTCATCGATCCACATTTATGGCAATTCCTCACTCTCAGTATTGGCATTTGTTTCATCATGGATGGCCTAACTCCCTAATTTGCAATAAAGTAAACAAGTGCTACCTCTAGAGGTGCCTGGTTCTACCATGGTAGATTGCAATTGAGTATACCGTTTTCCCTCTGCTGCCATAGTTGATGAATTAGCCTCATTGTAGGGTGTGACTGGTACTATAGCTTGCTCCTCCACTTGTCATTCAGGATGCATGTACTTGACTGGTACTGTAGTGTTTCCTGGTAGGGGTGATTGCTAACCTAGCACAGGATGTGCTCATAGTTATGGATGGATTTGGGATTTGTCCCATGTATGTATAGGTATATACCTTTACATAGATTTTTCCTATTGTTTCATTGGCACATATTGGACATTTCCATCATATTTTGGTCAGTAATAGTTCTCATTGGTCTCATGGTTTATCCATTTTCCTTTAATGGCACACCACTTAGATGGCTTCATGGGTTACTCTTGTGGTGGATCTTGTCCTGACTCTCTCACTAGCATCCTTTGTATATTGCTCATCATGTCATTCATACGCTTGAGCATATCCTCTATGGCATTCATTGGAGCTGCCACAATGGGTCCTACTTGTGCTGGCACAGTAGATGTGGTTCATTCACTCTGTGTATCCTTCACATTACTTTCTTCACTAGAAAAATTTCATTTGTCTCCCAAGTCTATAGCATCCAAGATGCATGCTTCCATGGTAGTATATATCTTGCTTTACAGTATAGCATGCAACTCCTTGTTGAGTAAGCCTTCAAGGAATAATGAGACAAGCCTCTCCTCGGTTGAAATTTACATCTGTCGATGTACTCCTTCATTCTAATAATATAGTCCCTTACTCTCATTTGTTTTTTATTAAAAGTCATAGATTTGTGTTGTCAAATGTTGTCAACACATTAAAAGCCAATGTTGTCAAATCTGTAATGGATCCAAAAATATGGTCTGAAATGTCAAAGTCTTACCTTCTAGGGTCATTTCAAATCCTTCGAATTGTGTATGGAAGTCTGATATTATTTTTGCTCTTAGCACTAGCCTGAAGCATACTAAATGATCATATGGATCCCTAAATATAATAAGTTTCTTGACCCATTTCTGAAAATCATTTGATCTGACAGTCTTTTGGTTGATAGTCCTCCCAAGACCTCCATATAGGCCCACGAATTGCTTGGTAGTGGTGATTCGGTTGGCCCTCTTTTGATCATGGTGTAACCCAATCTTCCTTGGTTTGTGGTGATTTCCGCCAGATTCCCTGGGCTGCACTATCCCATGAATTGGCCATGTTACCAAAAGATCTTTCTGTTGGTCCAAATTTTTGGTCCGTATCAAGCCCCATTCCCATTATCATATCTATGATCGAGGAACCCTAATATTTGGTTTGTTCGACCTCTTTTGGAGTCATCATAACAAAGTTGTTATTATAGCAATCCCTAAAGGATTTGTTGCACCTTTCTCCCTGATCTTGAAAATATACATGATTTTTAAGGATGTTAATCGTCTTGGTTTTTCATGAGTTGTCCATAGCGAATCAATTTCATTATTATCCTCCCGACAATAAACTATTAGTCTTGGGGTTATCAACCAGTATACACTTTAGAGGTTTGACATCAACCTGATCATGCCCTTTTAATCATAACATTGGTGGTCTCTCTTTGGTGGTCGTGTTTGGAATCATCGTATCAACTTCCAACTCCCATTCGTCCACATTCTCTAATCTTGAAATTCAAGTATTGCACTCCATTTTGGGCATATAGAAGATTTCATGCTTGTTGGCTCTTACCTCCTCTTCGAATTCTACAATGTGATCCTCGACTTTAACTGCATATTCCTCATGAGGATCCAAATAAATCTAAGCCCCATGTTTATTGGTCTTATAGAAGGTCCACATATGCTTGAACTTGAGCGAGGTCCTAGTACCCGAACGAGTGGAAAAGAAAGACATTTCTAAACTAGAGTCGGAGTAAGTTTTTGTCACTTCTTGCTCGCTAACGGTCCCCTTGGTTTACACTCTCCTCAATGGACACTCTACTCTTGATTTCTCTGTTAAATTCTTGATTTGCTAGTTCATGGCATGATCTAAGATGCATAAAGACCAATAATTCTCAATGAAATTGAATATCTAGCCTTTATAACGAATACAAACCTGTCTCAATTGTCGCAATTCCAATCTGGCTATCGGCTCAAACTTGATCTCAATCTATAAGTCAATCTATTAGCTACAAATACATACAATGACCCCTAGTCAAAATTTCCAACATCAAATTTCCAAAAGTAGCCAAAGGACCAATATGCAACCTTCAATTCCTAAAAACTCTGGTTTTAGTGGCAAAAAAGGTCAAAAGACAAATTTCTCAAGTTATTTGTATGATAGGTATTCTAACTCTGGCAACCAAAAAAAAACTTGTTTCGGATATTCAAATATTCAAGTCACTATTTCATTCTCCTCATCACAATGTCCATCTATGATAGAATTGATTAATCGACAATGGAAACCTTTGGAAATGACATTTTATACGAGACAAGGTGAAATCATTATGTGAGCACTTTATACATTTGTACTTCTTTGTCACTTCTCCTGCAAGGCATGTTTTAGCACGCTAGAAATAAATAGTACAAATTGTTCACCATCCACTAGGAGGCTAGCCAACCAATTGGCTCTCTCTCTCTCTCTCTCTCTCTCTCTCTCTCTCTCTCTCTCACACACACACACGCAACTCTAGTATTAAAATGTTGTCTAATTTGCTTTGTTTGTTTCAATGTTAGGAGTCATTAGTATACAATGAGTAGAAACTGTACAAGACATAGCCTCTCGTTTGATAGCATACTTTAAGGGCAACCAAACAAGAATGTTGAAGAGGGTCTTTTTTGTCGAAGGTTTCCTCGTATTTGCAAGAGAACAAGGACAAAGCAAGCTCACAAGAAGGTTAGCTCATAAGGGCTACATAACTCACAATAGGTCGTCATGCTAATTTGCCACATACATGGCTTTTCACAAATTAACCTACCCCTTTCTTTCTTATCTTTGCACATACTCTGCTCTCCATCTCCCTCACCCTTGGAGGCCATGCACCATAGCTTCGGCTTGTAGCTTTCACGAAAGAGCCTTCTTGTACAAAAGGAGAAGTCGCCATCTCAAAATCCTGCACAAGCAGCACCACAAAGTGGCCCGGACCTTTCACAATTATTGACATTTCATAGCGTTTTTTGTATGTGAACAACATTAAGATTGGCCACTTTGCTTCACACCATAGTACAAACCGCTTTCGATCACTTGGCCTATTGAATTGATCAAGTTCTTCCAATTTGGCTCGAAGGAATGATGTCTTACAAAAATATATATATATATGTCTACTCATTGTCCAAAACTCAGCTTCTATAAAAGGATTATTTTCAGCTTTCTATACTTCCGTGTTTGATCTAGGAATTATTTGTCATCATTGATAATTTTATATCAACCAAGCTATGAAGAAATTTCCTATGATCACAAATCCTCACCTCTGCTGAAATTTTCTATGTGACTCTCATTGATAGATGTATTGATTCCTAATAAATTTTCTACTAAAAATCACCGAAAAGAACAAGAGGGCTATAAGGAAATAGTAGCCTACCTTGGCATATGTATCTCTACACGTATTTGATAAGAGCCTTGGGTTTTTCTCTCTTATTAAGAATACATGGAGTCGGTGCTTGTTTTATTAATTAAACTTCTCAAAGCAGGTTCGGTTCTGTGAAGCTTACAAATGCACTGAGAATTATGAAAGAGATTAAAAATGCTAACAAGAATTCAACATTACCTCCTCGCAAACTTTTTCCTAATGGACAAGACGAGGCTTAATCATACCTTAGAATACCAGATGATAAGAGACAAATGTCCAGGTATTTCATGCAACATACAAAAAGACTTGCCTCTAGCCAATATGCAAGCAACTCAATTAGAAATTCATAAAGCTATATGCGCAAAACTTTCCGACCACCCCACCGCAATCACTAGACCCATGCTACACAAAATGACTGTCATTTTGTGTAGCCAAATTAGTGGCAAAACATGATAAGAGGCACAGAACGCTTCATGAAACATGAGCCGACAACCTTAGACAAAAACAGTAGCCCTAGCCAAGGCAACACTAAAGAAGATGAAAGAACCATCTGTTGGCAGCTTGTGCATGCACATACACATCCACATGTTCACCTGATCAAATGAATAACTTGCATAGGACCAATACATTCATGAATGCCATCATCGCTGGTACATTTAGCTGTGGCTTAGGGCATCGATCCAGGTAAAACAAAAGGTTCAGCTTCCAAGATATCTTATTTACTAATGAACGCACAACTTACCACAGCTCTTGAGCAGAACAATAAGAACGAATTCCCCCAAAGATCTGTCCAAAATTCACTCAAGAAAAAACAATCATGACGACTACTGTTTGCCAGACTGCAAAGCTCACGAGCAACAATTACACTAAAAATCAAGCATGAGCACATACTCAAACCCCCAGAATACATTGCAATGCACTTCGGTTTTCCACTCTCATTGAGCAAGGCACGGATTTTTCAACAGTTCATTGCAGATCTTTGTTACAAAAGCTTGATGGGTTCTGGAGGAGGGGTTACAAGAGCTTAGCGGATCTTTGTTACAAAATCTTGATGGGTTCTGGAGGGAGGGGTTACAAAAGCTTAGCAGAAGTGAATGCATAGGCCTCCCACCCATTCACAGATGAGCCATTGACTTCAATATCAAAAGCATTCTGCACACATTAGAAGGCTTGTATTGCTCCACAAGCACAAGCTTATACCTTGGAGGTCTGCACCAAAGAGAGAGAGAGAGAGAGAGAGAGAGAGAGAGAGAGAGAGAGAGGTTAATCATTGTTGCACTTCCACATAAACGAGAGAGCGAGTTGGAAAGTTTTACCATTGCTGAATTTTCCTGAATTCAGTCAAGACTGGGTAAATATTCTCAAAAGCATCATAAATTTCATCCCTGATCTGGATCACATTCCAGACCAAACATACTTTTAAAACAGCAATCCAAATGATGCACTTGCCTTTTTTTTTCCTCCCATGCCTACAAGTTTATACCTTGGCACCAGTGAGGACTATCTTCCCAGACACAAAAATGAGCAGCACTATTTTCGGCTGCTTCATCCGATAAATGAGCCCAGGGAACAACTCTGGCTCATACTGGAAAAGAAGTGAGAGTGTCAGGATGTCACATATCTGATATTGCATGTTGCATACATTGCTAACAAACTCACAGAACTGCCAGCAACACTTACACTTGAGAAATGCCCATGGGCATAAGCCAAACCTTCTAACCTTAAGGGAAATTTTACATCACAAGATCCAACAATATTTTGAATTTTAAAGTCCTGCAAAACCAGAGACACTATTTCATTTCCAGCAAATAACTGAAGCAAACCTTGTTTTTCCAGAAGGAGAGAAAGCATACCTTAAATTGGGCCGGAAAGCCAAGTTTCTGAATAATACGTGCATACTGGAAACCAAAACTCTCTCTCTCTCTCTCTCTCTCTCTCTCTCTCTCTCTCTCTCTCTCTCTCTCTCTCTCTCTCTCTCTCTCAGACACACACACACACACACACACACATACAGGAAACGGGGTTGTATTTCTATTGAAGAACAAGAAACCCAACAAGCTTTTGTAACACTATGCCCTAAAAGGGTAAAGAGAAAGCCCAAGCTAAACCAAAAAGTTTAGCTAAGTCGAGCCCCAAAGGCAAAGTACAAAACCATGATACAAAGCAAGCCCACATGCTGACACCTAACTAAGCCCTTACGGGCAAAACTCAGTCGCTATATAACTGATACAACTGGAGAACTGAAAAAAGGCGAGGGGGAAAACCTTTCCTAAAGAGAGTAAAACGTGCCCTAGCTACCTACTGTGGGCATAGCTCTGTCTGTGTGTAAGCCCCTCTGGCCACCCAAATATCCCAGCCCAATGTACCATGCGATAGTCAAATGCTTTGTTCACCGAGGAGGAGGATGTTTTTACCCCATGATGTACTCTCTGATGTCACCCCTTCCTCTGCCTAATTTGTACACACATTTCATGGCCAAAAACACGTGAAGAAAAAATAGCCACGCTTTGATACCATGTTGAGAAGATGATGAAAGAGAAGAAAAGGGATATGACACACAGACTGCAACCCCAAAGTGTGTAGAATACTCACACTAGATGTATATATAAAGGGGACACAAGTGCCATACATAATGTAGCTTCATATACAAGCCATCACATACAGCACCTCCACGTATAAGCTCAACACTCATAGATAATGCCAATAACCTACTAGATATCCTGGAGGTGTGTTGCGCCAATCAATTAGCGAGAGTGCTTAGCATCACAGGCCACGCCACTTTGGTAGATGCGGGAGGATTTTCCATTTGGAAAATGAGACCGACTTGAACATGCCCTCAAGTGCTAATGACAGCTGCAGTAGTAGGGAAACCCTCTACTCTACCGCCAAAAAAATGAGCAATTGACAAAATGTGTTTTATGGCTGCAACAACAATAGTGCACATTGCATAATGACCTCTTGAGCAAACCATCTCAAAACTAAAAATTATTACCAAATTAGCATGTGTGTGATAATTTAAAGCCTCGAAAGGCTAAGAAAAAATTCAAGGATGGCGATCAAAGTGTCAAGTTTGATACTTTCTCCAGTTCAAAGATACTAACAAGGCGCTGTCCTTTATCCAACAGTTTGAAACCGCTTCGGTGCGGAAAGCAGCTCTCATCTCAAGTAGAAAGCACATACTTGGTGGTAAACTCTTTTGTAGCACCTCACAATTGGGTGGGGTTAAGAGACTCTTTTCATCTGGTTGGCACCAAAGTATGAAGCCAAGGTTTTTACAGCGTGGAGTCATCTTCAGACGTCAGGACACTTTTCTACCTGTAGCTTCGTCTCTTCGAAAGAGCAGATGAAGCACTATTGTTGTGGCTTACCAGATGTGCTACACAGTTATTGCCTGAAGCAGAGGTCTTCCAATGTTCATCAACAACTTATGGACCATGCTCACAATGACTGTTCACTTTTGACAGGCTCTTTGTCATTTCAATCAGATGCTTCGGCATCCAAATCTATAGAGAAAGAGACTTGCAAAAGGAAGAAGAAGAATAAGAAGCTTGTACAACAAAAGAAGTCCACGATCCCTCAAATGTTTGTTGAGCAATAGGCAAAATACTTTAAGCAAGAAAAGTATTATGAGGAAGGAGAGAAACTGAACCAGGATAATCGAAACTTAAGGAGAACCGGTCGTGGAGCCTAAAACCCAAAATACTCAAAAGCTTGACGTCTGGGCTGTTGGCGTAAAACGTGCTGATTGTTGACATGGCAGGGTTGTACGGACAGCTGATGTCACCAGCGTGTGACTACTATTTATCCTTTTTGTTGATTCCTTTCTTATTATTTATTTACTTTCACTTTTTGGAAACACCCTAACTGCCCTGCATTGCATAGCTAGTGTGGAACTGTCCAGAGGGAGTCCTCCAGAATGACAAGGGGAACATTTTCTTACTCTGCCGTGAAGTCAACTGGGCAACCAGTTGGGAGGTTTTTAGGCGACAACCCCGAAACGGGAAAATGCTTGTAAATGCGCCAAGTGGCACATTCTGGTGCACTTTCCTCATGCAAGAGAAGGTGGCACTAAATTTTAAGCTGGGAGAGGCTCATTTTCAGATTTTGTCACAAGTTAAGAGCTATGGAGTGCTTGCTTTCCCTCCTATGTACAGTGCGGTGCCAGGAGTGATGCCCTACACGCTACGCACTGCCCTCTCTCTCTCCTCTATGGCAGTATGTTATGCCCCTCTAGTGGGCTTTTCAATTGACCAATGTACAGTTGTGTGGATTCATGCGCGATTGCCAAGGCAAGAGCCTCTTGCACAGGTATTGGATTAGCTAGCGACTAATCCTCCGCAGGTACAAGTGAATTCGGAGAGGTTTACATGCCAGAAATCTCGTCCGATTCAAAGGGCAAGTAGCCCTACATGTGCGGGAGCTCGAGGACTTGCTACAGATGCGACCGGCACGCGAAACGGAGCCCAAAACAGTAAATTACCGCCTGCTATATATTTTTGCAGGTTTAGGGTTTTGGCCCTAAACAGTCCCTAATACCCCCAAGAGGTTCGAGGACGCGAGGGGACCGTTGTACAGGTGATATGGCGCATTTTCGAGGCTAAAAACAGAGAATTCAGCGTGCTGCAGATTCTCGCCAGGTTTTGCAAAGTGCTCGTATGCGTCGGGAAAGTCGTTCAATGCGTGAGAATACTGACTGTGAAGGGTCCTAGTACACAGTTATGCTGTCGAAATCGGGCCGGAACAGTTGAAATTCAGCCAAGTTTGTGCGGGGCAGCTTGTAGGGAACCACAACATTTATTCCCTCTTTTAAGCAATAAAGAAATACCGAAAGGGGCGCCTAAGTTAGGGGCCAATCTGGTGTCGATCTTCTCATACAGGTGCAATCTAGCAGCCTGTATGCCTTTCCCCCGTGTTGTGTCTTGAAAGTACAGGTAGAATAGACGACTAATAATGGGTGAAAGCTAAATAAGGTTTGAAGTAAAGTCTACCGCCCTTTTTGAAAGTACAAGCCGGTTCCATAGTTCCATCGACGGGACTAAATCACTTTTTCCCATAGAAGTGAGCCTTGGTCAGGTTGGGTTTGAAGACACGGGGGATCATAGACCAGACACAAGGAATTGCAATTATGGCTGACAGACCAAATGATGTGACTAAAGAGGTTTCCTCTTCACAGGGTCAACAGACATATGAAGTGGGTGAGTCTTCAAGACCACCACAGACGGATGATGATATATTCAAGACCCAGATGGCTACTGTTGTGGCTATGTTCACACAAGAAATGCAAAACCCGAGGTTCTTAGCCTTTCTGCAACCTCCTCTTCCGTCTCAGCAAGTTGGGTCACTGGATCATAATCAAAAGCCTGTTAAGGCTCGAGCACAGGTGATTCATACTGCACAATCAATGGAAACACCTGTACACTTGACGGAGAACATGCAGTCTCCACAACCTGTGCCTAAGGTGCAAGAACACGTGGCTGGGATGCCAGTCTTTCAAGCTGTACCAGTTCAGCCCGCCACCTTTCAGCAACCTATAGCTGGTTCTAATGGGCAAGGAAGCAACCTACTGGCTATGCAACAAGTCTTCCCACCACCTTCAGTACACCCTGGCTATTTTGGAGGTGGATCGGTATTCCAGAGCATGGCTAGTCATGCACCTGGAAATCAGTTTTACACGCCAGGAACAGTGTTCGGGGGTGCTCAAACGATGATGCCTAACCCCATGTATGGTGTTACGGGCATGCTACCAGGGTTTCAAAGCACTCAGGGCCAATTTGGGATGCCACAGACAAATTTTGGTATGGCTGGAATTACAAATCAGCAGCCAAATATGGCATTTCCAGGTCAACTTAATTGCGGTCAGGGAACACAAATGAACCCTAACAACGTACCCATGTTTCAGTCACTTCCATATGACAATTTAACGCCGCTGGAGAGGCCAACTCCGTACAAAGAAGGTGGCAAAGGTGTGACCTTCACGACCTTTACAGGGTTTGATGACAGGAAGAAGGCTCTCTCATTCCTCCAGCAGTTTGACAAAGCCTATGCAGGGGGAAACTTTACAAAGGCTTCAAAGGTCCGCAAGGCAGCCACTTTCTTGACAGGGAATGCGGGACAATGGTGGACAACTTTATTGCTTCAAGGGCAAGCTCCGTCCACATGGATTTACTTCAAGCAGATTTTTGCAGCAGCATGGTTATCTGATGACTTTGAAGCAGATGTCATGACAGAATGGCACCAACTTAATGCTGCTACTTGCAAGAATCTAGATGACTACGATCGAAAGTTTTGGAAAGCTCTACTTCCAGTAACTTCCTATAGGTTTGTGCCATTGACAGAACAGATTGAAAAATATTGTTGTGACCTACCCAAAGGATTGAGAAAGTACTGTACGAAGACCAAAGTCACTACTTTGACGCAGCTCATCGAGGTAGCAAACACTGGCAATGGTTTGCTCAAGGGAGAAGATTGTGAATTCAATACTGGCGTCAAGGAAGGATCAGCCACGAAAAATTCAGCGAAGCACATTCCCAATGAGGCTCCGAAAGGGACTCAGGACCCAGCCAACGCAGGGAAAGGCAAAGCTTCGGCTGAATCAAAAAAGGGACCAGCGAAGAAATGGAAAAGACGTTTTCCTCGCAAATCGGAAGAGCAAAAGAAGGTCCTGAGGTCAGAAAACAAATGCTTCATCTGTGAGCAGCCTGGCCACATTGCTTACAACTGTCCTACAAAGAAAAGGCCAGCTGATTCTGAAGACAAGGAGGCCAGGAAAGGAAAGAAGCCCATGGCTGGTCTAGTGCTAGATATGGTGGGCGACAAGCCAAATTCAGATGCAAGTGAGCTTTGTAGAGCATGGGGAAAGGTCAGGGATCAAACAGTGCTTATCTTCTTTGATCCAGGTGCCAAAGCCAATTTCATTTCCCCAGAATTGGCTTCAAAGTTGGAAATAAGACCTGAAGAGATGGAGTATACAGCAGAGGCAAGTTTGGCATGTCCTAGCCATACAGAGGCTGTGACACCCATCATCGGAAAGTTGCGCCTACATATCCAGTCCTATGTAGATGCTGAAGAATTTTACATCATGCCACTGGACGGATGTGATGTGTTGTTAGGTATTCCTTGGTTGTTTCGTGTACAGGGAATCATGGATGCCTACAACAAAAAGATCACTGTACAGAGCAGGGGAAAGACTCACATTCTGGATGTAAAGCTTAAAGGAGAGTCTATTCCCACTGTATCAACTTCTGCTATTACTTCTGTAATGAAAAAGCATCTTTCTGCGTACTTGGTTTTTGCATGTGAAGTGTCAGATTGTGATGAATCAAATTTATCTGTGTTAGATAAAGAATGCTCAATGCTTTTACAACAGTATAGTGACTGTTTTTCCAATTCATTACCGTCTCAATTACCACCAAAGAGACCCGAGGACCATGCGATAGATTTGGTGCCATGCAGTAGCCCACCAAATAAGCCTCCGTACAGGGTTAGTGCGGCTCAGCAGAAAGAGATAATGGGCCAAGTACAAGAGCTGTTAGAAAAGGGACTGATCCAGCCCAGTTCATCTCCATTCTGTTCTCCAGTGTTGTTGGTGCAGAAAAAGGATGGCTCATGGCATATGTGCATCGACTACCGTGCACTGAACAAGCATACCATCAAGAATAGGTTCCCTATACCTAGAATTGATGATATTCTGGACAAATTAGAAGGAGCAACTATGTTTAGCAAGATAGATCTAAAGAGTGGGTACCATCAGATCCGCATTAGATCAGAAGATGTGCACAAGACTGCTTTTAGAACAACGTTTGGCCTTTACGAATTTTTAGTGATGCCCTTTGGTCTCACAAATGCTCCTGCTACGTTCAATAGGATGATGGACAGAATTTTCTGTCCACACCAACAGTTTGTTGGTACATTCTTTGATGACATGATAGTTTACTCAAAGAATGAAGAGGAGCATAGGCATCACTTGGCCATTGTGTTCAAAGAGCTACGCAGTCATAGATTGCTCATCAATGCAAAGAAAAGTGAATTTTTTCTGGAAGAGATTCATTTTCTCGGACACATTGTCTCAAAGGATGGTGTCAGAATGGATCCTACTAAAGTTGAAGCGATCAAGTCATGGCCAGATTTGAAGACGGTGCACGATGTCCTAAGTTTCTTCGGACTATGCTCCTATTACAAAAGGTTTATCCGACATTTCGCTAAGATTGCTTCACCTTTACATGCTCTTCAAAAGAAGGCGACTAGTCACCTTTAGATGGACACAGAAAGAGATTTCAGCTTTTAATCTCTTAAAGGAAAAGATGACTTCAGATCCAGTCATTGTGTTGCCAGATCTTAGGAAGTCATTTGTGGTCCAGTGTGATGCCTGTGGTAGTAGCATTGGTGCAGTGCTAATGCAAGATGGCAGGGTAGTAGCCTATGAGAGCAAAATTTTGCAAGGGCCAGGTCTATGAGAAAGAGTTACTGGCTGTGATTCATGCGCTCTTAAGTTGGAAACACTGCATGCTAGGTGCAAATTTTGTTGTCCAAACGGACCATCAGACCTTGCGATACTTCTTGACACAGGCAAAGTTATCTGAGAAGCATATGCGATGGGCAAATATCTTGTCCATGTTCCATTTTCAGATTGTGCATGTGGAAGGCAAGAAGAACGTTGTGGCTGATGCCTTGTCAAGGAAGCCACAAATTTCAACTGTGTCAATGCCTTATCATCATGAACTTGATGATATGAGAGAACACTATGCAAATGATGAAGATTTTGCAAGGGTCTTCGAGCAACTAATGGATGGACAACGTCATGAACACTATCTTCTCAAAGATGGGTTCATGATGATGCATGGCAGATTGTGTGTCACAAAGCCATTGCGACGCAAAGTTATGGAAGAGAGTCATGTCCCACCGTATGCAGGGCATCGTGGTATCGATGCTATAGTTAAAGCGGTTGAGACATTCTTCTACTGGCCTACATTGAGAAGAGATGTGGATGTGTTACGAGGACGTGGCAATTGCTAACCTTAGTTGTTGGTTTCTTTTCAATGATTTTTGTTTTATTTTTGAGACCCTCTTTTTGAAGTTGCAAATGGTCGGACATTGTATGGCCAATGTGAACGGTAGTTTCACCCGCAAACGGGAAGTCGGTCGGCACTGGAATTCGTACAGTAAGAGGATGTCTAGGCTCAGAGCAAGATCATACAAGTCCCCCCCGTCGCACTTAGCAAGTTGGTGGATACTAGGAAGTGAACTCAATAAAGGCATAAAGTCAAGGTGGGATCACCAACAGAAAGTATCCGACAGTTGGGCCACATTGCACTTTTGGATGCGGTCCCAATGAGGATAGATGGTCAGAAGACCAGCGGGAGCCCGACGGAAGCATCTCCTAAAAATTAGGGAACTGCTATTTTGGGCCATGAAATGTGTTCGCGTCATTACCTTCGGTATGACCAAGGGAACATTTTAGTACTCTGCTACAAAGTCAATTGATGCACCAGTTGAGAGATTTTTAAGCAGGAAACCCAATGCGAGAAAATTGCATGCATGAGTGCCAAGTGACACTTTTTGGTCAATTTACCAAGTTTGGGAGAAGAGAACTCGTAACTGACTTTCTGGAGCAGTTTTGGAGGCTGTTAACGCTGATTTTCAGCCATTTCTCTCCATTTTTGAGCTTCCCATGACTTTGACTAGGTCCAAGGAGCTCATTTTCAGCATTGGAAGGCATCAGATGCGTGTTTACAGGGCTGTTTTGCTGCGTTTTCAGCGATACGCAAGTTTTGGCAGCCATGGAAATCTTCCCCTTTTTGCATCTATTTGTTCATAGATGCATTACAGGTCAAGGGCAGCAGAGGGGGCGCTCGATTTATGCTGGGAGGATGCTTCATTGAGAACCTGTCACAGGTTAAGAGCTATGGAGTGCTTCCTTTCCCTCTCATGTACAGTGTGGTGCTAGGAGTGATGCCCTGCACACTACACACTGCTCTCTCTCCCCTACGTGCAGTTATGTGATGCCCCACAAGAGGGCTACTCATTTGACTGATGTACAATTGTGTGGGTTTATGCTTTTGTGCTGAGGCAAGAGCCTCCTTGAGCAGGAACAGGGGTAGCTAACTGCTGCTCCAAAGCAGGCACTGGTGAGGGTCATAACCTCACCGTTCAGGTGCAAAATCAGCGCTGTGTATGCACTGTAAATTCACTGTTTTTCAGCCGTACGGACGCCAGGACCATTGGGAATCGTGCCCCACTGGCAAAGGACAGTTAGGGGACTGTTTGGGACTGAAAACAGGGCAAAAACCAGTAAATACAGCGTGCTGAATTTACTGTTTTTGGACAGGAATCAGAGGGTATACGACAGTGCAAGCGAGTTCCAGCAGAGGAATTGGTTTCGCGCAAGTTTTGGGGCTGTTATGTTGCCGAAATTTGGCCAAATCAAATGGTATCTAGGTGGATACACGTGAAGGATTCCCAGGACCTTACCTTGTAATTTACCCTCCTAAAGAATAAAGAAATACCGAAAGGGGCGCCAATTTTGGGGCCTACAGGTTGTCGGCGTCTACTCGGAGCATTCTAGCTTCCGAGCCGTGTGTGTGATTAAGTGTTAATTCTCGTCGCAGGTTCTCTTTGCAAAGTGCTCTCTGTGTGTGTCTAAAGTAAAGAATTTCGGGTGAAAGCCAACGCCTACCGCCCTACGGGCCGGTTTCAAGATGCCTTTGTGCGAGAATGCCTAATTTGCCAGAAGGTCAAGTTTGACAGGCAAAAGGCACTAGGGTTATTGCAACCACTACCTATTCCAGACAAACCATGGGAAAGTATTGCTATGGATTTTATCTTTGATCTTCCGAGAACGCAGACAGGAAACGATGGTATTTGGACCATTATTTGCAGATTTAGCAAGCAAGCTCATTTTATTCCTGTCAAGAAAAAGATAAAGCCAGATCAGATGGCACGCTTGTTTATGAGCAATATTTTCAAGTATCATGGCATGCCACAAACGATTGTTAGCGATCGTGATCCACACATGACAAGTTTGTTCTGGAGAGGCTTGTTTGAGAATATGGGCACAACGCTCAAATTCTCTTCGTCATTTCATCCTCAAACAAATGGGCAATCAGAAGAGCCAAATTCTACTGTCCTAGATCTGCTGAAGTGCTATGTGCCAGAACATAAAGGAAAGTGGGAGCAGTATTTGCCATTGGTGGAGTATGCATACAATAATATAGTGCATTCATCAACTGGCAAGGCACCTTTTGAGATAGTTGAAGGTGGCAAGAAAGTTCCTCCCATACTGCATACAAAGGACAAGATATTTGAAGCCTTCGATTTGCAACCTACCTTGACCCCTGGAGTTTCAAAGCTATATGGATTGTCAATGTGAAAATGGCTTATGAAACAAATGATGTACATGGTATTTAAAGTGAGCTCAAATGAAATACCTGTTACATGAATGTGAGCTGTACAGATTGTCAGTTTGGCAATTGCTCTTATGGAATGTCCAAAAGTATGGTTAGTGCTATAGAAGTGAGTATTTCTTGTCAGTTTGTCAAGGATACACTAATGGCTTCTATTAAAGGGTACATGTGTAACTGCATTCTTGAACTGTCGGTTTGGGTATGCTCGAAAGTGTTATTGGGCCCAACGCGTACTATAAGACAGTGGCAAAATGTGTAGCTACCATTTTGTCATTGGAAAGTTAGTGACTCAAAGCAATGGCAGAGTGCGAAGCTACCACTATGTCATTGGGACAGGGTTCACACGCAGGCAATACATGTGTCGAAGAGGTGTTGAATACACCGGGGTTGACAATGAGCATGTATGTGTCGTACATGGGTCGACAGGTGTTGAATACATCAGTGTTGACTGTGAGCATGTACGACATAGATGCAAACGAGGACGTTTGAGATTTCAAGAGGGGGGTATGTCACCAACGTGTGACTACTATTTATCCTTTTTGTTGATTCCTTTCTTATTATTTATTTACTTTCACTTTTTGGAAACACCCCTCGAGAAATCTAACTGCCCTGCATTGCATAGCTAGTGTGGAACTGTTCAGAGGGAGTCCAGGCCTGAGGGCAAGAGAGCACTAAGGTCGGACAAAGACTATGGTTAGCCAAAGTGGGGTCATTGACTAGCCAAAGTGGAATCCTTTGCTACAGAGGCTACATTTCAGTTTTGGGTGTGGTTGCAGTGTACAAAGGGGGTCAGATGACCTAGAAAGATACAATAGCAACATCTCCTAAAATTTAGGGAACTGCTATTTTGGGACTTCAAAATGTGTTTGCGTCATTACCTCCGGAATGACAAGGGGAACATTTTCTTACTCTGCCGTGAAGTCAACTGGGCAACCGATTGGGAGATTTTTAGGCGGCAACCCCGAAACGGGAAAATGCTTGTAAATGCGCCAAGCGGCACATTCTGGTGCACTTTCCTCATGCAAGAGAAGGTGGCGCTGAATTTTAAGCTGGGAAAGGCTCATTTTCAGATTTTGTCACAAGTTAAGAGCTATGGAGCAGAGTTACCAGGGAACGCCCCCTAGCCCCCGTTTCGGCGTTCCGGGGGGCAGTTCCCTTCCCAAACGTTCCGAGACGTCCCGGAACGTTTGACGTTCCGCGTGGCCAGTGCAAACCGGAACGGCCGTTCAGTAACGTTCTGGAACGCCCCCGGAACGGCCAACGGCTACAAACAAATTTGGCAAAAATTGAAAAAATTGAAGTAAATGTTTGGGCTTTGTTTTGAAGTGTGCAAGGCCTCAAGGACTCATAAAATGCACCCCCCTCCCCCTTTCTCTCCACAAGCTAATCCTCAAGGCTCAAGCTCTCTCCCTCTCAAGACTCACTCTCTCAAGGCTCAAGCCTTCACGCCTTCAAGCTCTCTTCCTCTCCCTCCCACTCTCTCAAATCTCTCCCTCTCCCTCTCTCTCTCTCTCTCTCTCTCTCACATCGTCATCTAGTCATAGCAAGGTTGAATGGTCTTCAAAACGAGTTTTTTGTGAGTATTAGAGTCAAAGCACTCTAATACTCCTTGTATTTAAACACAAGGAGCTAAAAATGCACTATTTGGGTGTTTTTTATACCTCCCGTTCCACGCCGTTCCCGTTCCGGACCCCTAGCCGTTCCCCCGTTCCGCAGGGATCCCATCGCCGTTCCCGGTCCGCGTTCCAGGTAACCATGCTATGGAGTGCTTGCTTTCCCTCCTATGTATAGTGCGGTGCCAGGAGTGATGCCCTGCACGCTACGCACTGCCCTCTCTCTCCTCTATGGCAGTATGTTATGCCCCTCTAGTGGGCTTTTCAATTGACCAATGTACAGTTGTGTGGGTTCATGCGCGATTGCCGAGGCAAGAGCCTCTTGCACAGGTACTAGATTAGCTAGCGGCTAATCCCCCGCAGGTACAGGTGAATTCGGAGAGGTTTACACGCCAAAAATCTCGTCCGATTCAAAGGGCAAGTAGCCCTACAGGTGCGGGAGCTCGAGGACTTGCTACGGATGCGACCGGCACGCGAAACGGAGCCCAAAACAGTAAATTACAGCCTGCTGTGTATTTTTGCAGGTTTAGGGTTTTGGCCCTAAACAGTCCCTAATACCCCCAGGAGGTTCGGGGACGTGAGGGGACAGCTGTACAGGTGATCTGGCACATTTTCGGGGCTAAAAACAGAGAATTCAGCGTGCTGCAGATTCTCGCCAGGTTTTGCAAAGTGCCCGTATGCGTCGGGAAAGTCGTTCAATGTGTGGGTATACTGACTGTGAAGGGTCCTAGTACAGTTATGCTGCCGAAATCGGGCCGGAACAAGTGAAATTCGGCCAAGTTTGTGCCGGGCAGCTTATAGGGAACCACAGCATTTATTCCCTCTTTTAAGCAATAAAGAAATACCGAAAGGGGCGCCTAAGTTAGGGGCCAATCTGGTGTCGGTCTTCTCATACAGGTGCAATCTAGCAGCCTGTATGCCTTTCCCCCGTGTTGTGTCTTGAAAGTACACGTAGAATAGACGATTAATAATGGGTGAAAGCTAAATCAAGGTTTGAAGTAAAGTCTACCGCCCTTTTTGAAAGTACAGGCCAGTCTCAGCTGACGTGGCTGACCATACGAAGATTTTCGTAAATTGCGGTGACATGACACGTAGCCTGGCTGTACAGAATTCCGTGATTCGCGGGTGTACATGTCACAAAGTGATGACGTGGCATACCCAACGCTCACGTGGCAAGCTGTATGGATGCTGACGTGGCAACTATTGTATGGATTTTCTGTTATTTGCGTTGTTGATGCCATGTGCCAGGTTGTACGTATTTCCGCAAAAAGCGTTGGTTGTTTTGGGAGCAATGCATCTGGCTGCCATGCCGTGTCTCTCTCTCTCTCTCTCTCTCTCTCTCTCTCTCTCTCTCTCTCTCTCTCTCTCTCTCTCTCTCTCTCTCTCTCTCTCTCTCTCTCTCATTTTGACGTTTCTATTCGTGTGTTGCTATTGATTTCCCGCTTACAGTGTCCAAGCCTGTAATAGTGTGATCAATCATCAAAGCTCAGAAAGATTCTTCTTCTATGGACGATCCGATCCCTTCTGCAACGCACACAGATTCTCGAGGAGACTCTGACAGAGCAGTCAAGATTTTAGTTGTGAAAGAATTTGCATGTCCCTGCCCCGAACTCATTAGGCACTCTCACCCTTAGTCCATCGCGCATCGGAGCGCTACTGTCTTCATCGCTCTATCTTAAGGACATAAGCCATAAAGAACCCAAGATCCCACATACGTTCTCGCGGAGAATCTGACAGAGATAACACCTCTCAAGGGAAAGGCGAAGAAAAGTTGAAACCCGATGCGGAAATTGAAGAAAAGAATGAAGAATTGGGCAAATTTTAGGCGGGAGAGTTTGCCAGAGTGGAATACAAACGTCAAGTGCAAGTGGATGTGTGTGAAAAGATTGATAAAGTACTCCAAAGACCCGGACGGGAAGAAAGTTGAGAGACAAGCGGAGTGCAAAAAAGTGGAAATTGTACTTGGAGAAAGAGTTGGGCAGAGCTCTTGACAAGAAGATGGACCAGATAATGAAAGGCTAGAAGCACTCTCAGAAGAAGAGGAAATTGGTGGATTTCCCCAGTCATTTGGGCGAAAAGTCGACTTTCAAGGTGGCAAGCAGATCCAAGAAGCATAATCATTTCGAGGATGACTCAGATTTTCCTTCGTCTTCAAAGAGTTCCGACATTCGTCGTCCTCTAGTTCCAGAGAGGATGAGAAAAGACGAAAGAAGCAGGGAAAAAGCAAGAAAAGTAGATTTGTGAAGAAGTCTAGGAGGCATGGGAGGCCCTCTGTAACACACTTAGACACCCCAAGTCAAGATTCTACCGCGACACAGCAGAGATTCACATCAAAACAGTTCACAAAAGACGACACGGCCCGGTGTAGTTCCGTGCCAAGAGGTATTGGCCCCAAAAACTAGGGCCCCTTTCGGTACTTATTTTTATATTAATCTATGTGCATTTCACAAGAGAGTCTGCGGGTACTCACTCTCAGACTCTGCGTCCAAAAGCTCTTAGTAGTGAGTCCGTAAGGACTTATTTATTCTTGCAAGGGATGCCCAAAAGCAGAGCCCCAAAATCAATTAACTCAAACTCAAAAGAAACTGCCCAAAAGAAGCCAAAATCAGCCAGCGCGATTTCCGTACGCTATCAACGGAAATCAAGGAATTTTGTACGCTGCCACGTCAACATGTCAACGCGTTCTACGATCGTCCGTACAATGCCACGTCAACTTGTCGGCGCATTTCCCGAGGGCTTGCCACGTTAGCAATTGTGTTTATGTGTGTGTCTGAGGGCTTGCCACGTCACCACTTTGTGGCATACCCCCCTCTTGAAAGAATTGTAATCGCCCTCTATTACGCCTGCAAAATAGACAGACCATAAACTGTCTTAGTAGACACTGACAGTTAGTACCGACGCACTAGACACAACACATCTAGCACTTGTACAAGAAGACAGTCACATCACCGGACATCACTTGACATCACAAGACATCACATGACAAATCACAGACAAAATCATTCCAAATCTCAAACCATGACATCGGCAACGTATTTAGTAATTGCATTTAGATCCATTGCGGACCTCATGGATGCCCGATTAACTAATCCTTATTGCAATCATGTTTATAGAGATTTATGCGACCAAAATGTTGCAGTCATTTCGTCTTTTAGTTCCTGCACTCAAACAAGCAAGTACAAATCAATCATTTTCATTTTCAGGAATTCCTGTTATAAAGACATACAACAAAATACTACTCAGCCATTTAGTATCCCTGAAACCCCAAAGGAGATTCAAAATCGGGGTAATCCGTTGACAAAGGAGCGGAGTGACTCCTCTCTTGTGCAAACCCACTGCACTAGATTCACCCTCGCTGAAGTCGGGGTTCTATCGGAGTAGACTATACTAAACCGAATGCTTCAAGGTAGAGTTCCAAAATCTAAGGAGTATCTGCTAGGTCCTCCTCCTTCATCCACTTCGCATCTCGGGTCAGTCAAATAGAAATAAAAAGCCTTTTGAATTTCAAACCACTTGACTGGAGCTTCTTTCCTCAGAAGAAGAGTGGACCACCATGTTTGAGCATTTCCTTTGAGAAAAGATGCAGCCCTCCTAATCTTGGAGTGCTCTCAGTAGTGCCCTCCAGAGAAGGCTGTGTCAAACTATTGGATGAAGGCCAAAGCCCTCGGAGCATCTCAAAATCCAGAAAAGGCTTCAAATTTTATCGAATGTCCACCTTATATTAATCTGTGTGCAAAGTACAAGAGAGTCCGCGGGTACTCACTCTCAGACTCTGCGTCCATATGCTCTGACTAGTGAGTCTGTAAGGACTTATTTATTCTTACAAGGGATGCCCAAGAGCAAAGCCCCAAAATCAATTAACTCAAACTCAAAAGAAACTGCCCAAAAGAACCCAAAATCAGCTAGCGCAATTTCTGTACGCTGCCACATCAACATGTCAGTGCGTCCTACAGCCATCCGTACAGTGTCACATCAACCTGTCCACCCATTTTCCGAGGGCCTGCCACGTCAAGAGTTATGTTTGTGTGTGTCCGAGGGCCTGCCACGTCACCAGCTTGTGACACCCTCTAGCAATTTAGAGGAGGAGAACTCGTCCTCTTCTGATAGCGAAGAGATGAGCAAGAAGACCAAGGAGTTCAAGGAAGGGGGTCGGGCCATCAGGTTTGAGACGTTCTCAGGCTATCACGACACCCATCGAGCCCTTGAGTTTATACAACAGTTTGACGTCGCCTTCTCGAGAAGTCGGTTCACAGAACGCTCCAAGGTGCGAAGGGCAACTGTCACAAACTGGTGACGTGGCAAGCCCCAGACACACAATGCGGCAGAAATGCCACGTGGCAATAGTACGGACCTCCAGACAATGCATTGGCTGGCTGATGTGGCCAACTGTACAGAATTCCGAAAATTGCGGCACAAAATACGCTGACATGCTGACGTGGCAATGTACAAATTTCCGAGAATTGCGCTGACAGATTTTTGGAGCCAAGCTTTTTGGGGATAATAGCTTTTGAGTTGAGAAGCTTTTGATTTTAAAAGATTTTGGGGCTTTGCTTTTTAGCATCCCTTGTAACCTTTATAATGAACCCATGGGGGCTCACTCTGTAGAGCATCTGGACGCAAAGTCCGAGAGCGAGCACCCGCGGGAGTTGTACTTTGTTCAAAGATTAATATAAAAAGAAATACCGAAAGGGGCGCCAGTCTTTGGGGCCAATACCTTTGGGCACAGAACTACGCCGAGCCTTGTTGTCTTTTGTGAATTGTTTTGAAGTGAATCTCTACTGCGTCGCGGTAGAATCTTGATTTGGGGTGTCCAAGTTTGTTTCAGTGGCATCAGAGCAATTGAAAGATTCTTCTTCTACAAAGAATCCGATCCTTTCTGCAACGCACACAACTTTTGGGAAAGAATCTTCGTGCCCCGACCCCGGACTTATTAGGCACTCCCACCCTTCATATATCGCCCATCGAGCGCGCTCCCGTCTTCATCACTTTGTCTTACAGGGCATAAAGCCATAAAGAATCCCAGATTACACATGGCTTCTCGTGAAGAATCTGACAAAGATGACACCTCTCAGTGGGAAGGCAAAGAAAAGTTGAAAATCCGATGCGGGAAATGAAGAAAAGAATGAAAATTTGGGCAAATTTTTTTCGAACAAGTTTGACAGAAAGGAGTACGTGGCATATGTGTGAACAAATTGATTAAGTATTCTAGGGACCCGAGATTGGAGAAACACATGAAGGATTACTCAATTGATTAAGTATTCTAGGGACCCGAGATTGGAGAAACACGGAGGGGTTTCCTCGGGTTCTCGTGCTTGTATAAGAATTCTCCCTGAATAAAAGAATACTCTTAACGGGGGAGGACCAGCCCATCTTCAGGTCCCCAATATTGTGTCGATCTTCTCCCTTCTCTCACATTTGCAAAGTATTTTAATTTTCAGATTTTCAAGTGCTCGTGTACGCTCCCGTTTTGTGACAGTGGTATCAGAGCTCGGACTCCTCTCTTTCTCTGCAAAGAAGGACGATTCCGGGAAGAACGGGAAGAACCATGTCGAGCCAAGGGAGAAGCGTTGAAGAGGAGCTTCAACAAGTGCAAGCTCAGCTTGCGGAGTTGCAACAAATTTTACTGTTGCCAGACGTCCAAAAGCTTTTGGGCGGAATGAAGAAAACGAATGGAATTGATGCAGTCAAGCATCCAGACAACACTGTTGGCTTGAGACCACAGGAGGCAAGAGGAGAAGAACGTGCCGAGGTGCACAAAGGATCTTCGGATCGTAATGAACGGCCTACTCCAAGGAAAGGCCAGGAAAAAGCGCTCTCTTTGCTAGACGAGAGCAAGGACATCTCTATCTCATCTCCATCTTACTCTCCTGATTATACTTCTACTTCTCGATCATCTCGAAGGAGGAAACCGCTACTACTACTACTCTTCATCAACCTAAAGATAAGCCTCGATTCAAGAAGCATGGTTGCAAGTCTCAACATCGCATGAGAGTCTTCAAATCGGGCGACAAGGACATCAAGTTCGAAACCTACAATGGACGGAGAGACATCTCCAAAGCACTGTCCTTCATCAGACAGTTTGAAGTCGCCTTTACCAATGGGCACTTCACAGAAAAATCCAAATTACGCCATGTGGGGATGGACCTCAAGGAAACGGCAAGTAATTGGTGACTAGCCAAGATTCTGGAAGGTTCTCAAGCCAGAACTTGAGAGAGCTTCAAATCTGAATTTTATGAACAATTTCTTCCGCCTGACTTCGAGCAGGACATACGGAAGGAATGGGACTCGCTTGCCCAAAAGGAACATGAAAGAGTAACGACTTATGTGGACAAGTATTGGTCGTTCTTCTGAAGGTCACTCCCTTCATGAAGATTGCCGACAAGGAAAAGAAAAGAAAGTTAGAAGCGGGTCTCCAACCGCAGCTTCGAAAGAGTATGAAGGTGTATCCGCATGATACTCTTCAAAGGATGATGGAGTCAGCAATCATTGCTGAGGATTTGCACTCAACTGGGACGCCCAGAAAGATGGAGCATAGCACTTACCGTGCAAGACAAAGAGGGGTCTACGATGACCAAGGGGACCAAGGAAGAAAAAGTCCTCCATCTAGGGACGATTATCATTCTAAGAAGCCAGAGGGCACTGGCAAGCGAACTAAGTATCTTTCTCCTACTCAACTTCAAACTTTCAGAGAGGAAGGAAGATGCTTCTACTGTGGCGAGAAAGGACATATGAAACCGGATTGCCCGCTAAAGCAACAACGGCAAGAACAAGCCTCTACGAGGCAAGAGAAAGGAAGGAAGGAACCCGCACTGCCAAGCTCGAACTCAATTCCAGATGTTCAAGGAAACACAGAAACGGAGAAAGGGAAGCGTCAACTTCTGAAGGGCTGGGGGTCTTTGAACAACCAGCGAGTACTGATTCTTTATGATCCAGGATCCACGGATAACTTCATCTCCCTGGATACTGCGGAACGATTGTGCCTCACACCGGCTCAGCTTGGCACACCGGTTACATCCGGATCGGCATTCGAGGGGTTGACAACCAATGCAACTCCCGTGCAAGGACAACTCAATCTTCGGATTGGTAAGTACAAGGACCGCGAATCATTTTTGATGGCACCTATCGAGGGATGTGATATCATCTTGGGTATGCCATGCCACTTTCGCATGACACCTATTCCTGATTATGTGGAAAAGACCCTCACTTTTGATCATGGGGGTAAGAAAATAAAGATTCAAGCTTATGCAGGAGATTGGCAGTTCCCAATTGTAAGCCATATCTCCAATAAGAAAGAAATGAAGAAGTGTGTTTTTGCTTACTTGATTTTTGCAAAGGATAAAACTAGTAGAGACTCTCTCTCTAGTCTGGAAATCAAGCGTCTTCAATTTATAGAAAAGTACAAGGATTGTTTCACGGAAAGACTTCCTGATGAACTCCCTCCGGTACGCCCGGAAGATCACCGCATAGATCTCATACCGGGTAGCTCGCCTCCCAATCAACCCCCTTATCGGGTGAGTCTTGCTCAGCAAGAGGAAATTTTGAAGCAAGTCAACGAGCTTCTAGAGAAAGGGTTAGTACGGCCCAGTGCTTCACCCTACTGCTCTCCAGTTCTACTGGTGCAGAAGAAAGATGGCACGTTTCGAATGTGCATAGACTACCGGTCTTTAAACAAGATCACGATCAAGAATCGCTTTCCGATTCCTCGGATTGATGATATACTTGATAAGTTGCAGGATGCAAGTGTCTTTAGTCGCATAGACTTAAAGAGTGGGTATCATCAGATACGGATCGCCCCTGAGGATGTCCATAAGACTGCTTTCCGCACAACCTTTGGACTATATGAATTTTTGGTAATGCCTTTCGGCTTGACCAATGCTCCTGCAACATTCAATCGCATGATGGACCGCATTTTCAGCCCGTATCGAGCTTTTACGGGAGTATTCTTTGGCGACATACTCATCTTCTCTAAGTTAGAAGAGGAACATTGGAAGCACTTAGACTTAGTGTTTCAAGAATTGCGAAAGCATGAGTTGCATGTGAATGCAAAGAAGAGCGAGTTCTTTCTCTCTGAGATACACTATCTCGGCCATATAGTCTCTCACAATCAAGTGAGTATGGATCCTGCCAAGATCCGAGTGGTAGAAGATTGGCCTATTCCCACTACGGTACATGATGTACGTAGTTTCCTGGGATTATGTTCATATTATCGAAAGTTTGTCCGAGGATTTGCTCATGTAGCAGGACCACTTCATGACTTGACAAAGAAGAAGATTCCTTTCAGATGGGGATCGAGACAACAAGGAGCTTTTGATCGGCTCAAGTACTTGCTAAGCCATGGACCTATTTTGATAGTGCTTGACTTAAGGAAACCATTTGAGGTTCACTGCGATGCTTCAGGTGATTGCATCAGAGCAGTGTTAAACCAAGAAGGCCATGCAGTGGCTTATGAAAGCAGACGGCTTAAGGATGCAGAGTTGCATGCATCAATCTACGAAAAGGAACTCACAGCTGTGATTCACGCCTTATCCAACTGGAAGCACTATCTTCTAGGAGCGGATTTTGTGATCAAGACTGATCACCAGAGTTTGCGGTATTTTCTTACGCAAAGGAAACTATCTGAGAAGCAGATGAGATGGGCAAACTTTTTGTCTATGTTTCACTTCCAGATCCTTCACACGGCTGGGAGTAAGAATGTGGTCGCAGACGCATTGTCTAGGCGGCCAAGGGTGAATGCTATCACTTCGGTGTATCACCAAGAATTAGAAGCACTACCGGATTTGTATCCGAATGATCCAGACTTCTCCACCATTTGGGAAAAGCTACATCGTGGAGAGAATGAGTTTCCCTATTCAATTCGGGACGGTTATCTCTACCACCATCAGGCCATATGTGTGGCGGAACCATTAAGAAAGAAGATCATGGATGAAGCACACGCTTCGCCTTATGCGGGTCATCGAGGTATTCTCTCTACGACCTTAGCAATGGAAAGATATTTCTTTTGGCCTAGCCTTAAAGCAGACATTGATAAGTATGTCAGGGAATGCTTGGTTTGCCAAAAAGTGAAGTATGATCGGCATAAGACGCCTGGGTTGCTACAACCTTTGCCTGTGCCTAATGAACCTTGGGAAAGTATTGCCATGGACTTCATCATGGACCTCCCTAGAACTCAGACTGGAAATGACGCGATCTGGACCATTGTGGACAGGTTTAGCAAGCAAGCACACTTTATACAAGTCAAGAAAACGATCAAAGCAGATCATATGGCTAGGGTCTTCCTGGCACAGATCTTTAAGCATCATGGAATGCCTAAGTCAATTGTGAGTGATCGAGATCCTCGCATGACAGGAAATTTTTGGCGTGCCTTGATGGATAATCTTGGTACAAAGCTGAATTTTCCATCTGCCTACCATCCTCAAACGGACGGGCAAAGTGAGATAGCCAATTCCACAGTATTGGATATGTTAAAAGCTTCTGTGTCAGACCGGCAATCTGACTGGGAGAAATATTTGCCTCTTGTCGAGTATGCGTATAACAATACCATACACTCATCGACGGGGAAAGCACCTTTTGAGATTCTTTATGGTAAGCCTTTGCTTCCACCCATCCTTTTAACTAAGGATAAGATTTTTGCAGCAGATGAATTTGTCCGAGATTTGGACACAGCCTACGGGCAAGTTAGGAGAGCTATTCTACGCTCTCAGGAAAAGCATAAGAAAGCTGCAGACAAGCACAGAAGAAATCTAGACTTAACAGTCGGACAGTTAGTCTTACTCAAGTTTGAGAAGTCAAGACTTAAGAAACAAGCCTCTCATAAGGGGAAAGTGGTAAAACTTTCTACCCGTTATTATGGGCCGTTTAAGATCACTGAGCGAGTGAATGATGTCGCTTTCCGATTAGAGCTACCGCCTAATTGGAAGATCCATAATGCTTTCTATGTCAATTTACTCCGGCCGTATGTGGGACCGCCTCCAAGCCAGCTTAGTGCTGAGGAACCTCCTGAGGTTGAGGAAACAGAAGAAATACTCCAACCGGAGCAAATAGTAAGTCATTAGGAACGGTCTCTCAAATCCGGAAAGATAACACGGAAGTATTTGGTTAAGTTTAAGAACTATTCGAATCTAGATGCTCAGTGGATGACGCAAGAGGAATTAGCAGCTTATCCCGAGATACTGGGGGTATATATCCAAGCACTACAGTTGAGGTCAACTGTTTAGAAGCCAGAGGGATGTTGCTAATTGGACTGTTTTCTTATTTTTAATGATTAATTTCTTTTTTAGGATATTTTATTATGTGCACTAAGAACTGTTAAAAGATTGTAGCTACAGGAACTGCCATCAGGAACGGACAACTCTGATGTGTCATTTGATGGGTGACGGTAAACATCGCGAAGGAGTTTCCGTACGTTCGGTGGAAAGGGCCGGGTTACGAGTGCCCCTGATGCGTCACATGATGGGTGACGAGTGCATCAGTAAGGGGGCATCCCGTAGGCTAAGGAGGAAATCCGAACTGAGTAAGAAAATACGCGTAAGAACGAAAGCACAAGAATAAAGATGGGTTCAATGAAGCTTTTTACGAAAAGCAGGAACAATCGCAGGAAGGCAGACGCTTTCCCGCGAGGAATCTATGTTTGCATTGCAATCGTGCATGTGGTTGCATCCAGGGACGCCTGGGAAGTGTTGTGAAATGCATTGGTTTTAACTTATAAGGTTTTATTGAGTTTTTGGGCAAGTTCAGACCAATTTTAAAATATACCGACCGCCCACTTAATAAGTGGGCAACCACTTAGAAGATGAAGTAACAAAACCAGCCAGCGAATTCTCTCTCCCTATTTCGGGTAGAACAGCACCAAAAAAAAAAAAAAAAAAAAACGGCCGCAATCTCTACGCGACCAGCTATTCGTGTCGTGGCCAAGGAGCTATAAAAGCACCACACGCCCTCACTCAAAGGGGGTACCAACGTCAGCAAGAGAAGACTGCCACCGCAAGAGATCGCGAGACTACGAAGCACGGAAGTCGTTTTTTCCCGCGCAAGAGCAGCAGGTATCTATTGTGGATTCGCCATACGAATTGTTGTCGCGTGTTTGTGTGGTTTGTTTTGCAGGAACCTCCTGTCTTACGGGAAGGCCCTTCACGGAAAGTACGGCTTCACGCCTAAGTCCCTTACGAGAAAGTACGGCTTCACGCCTAAGTCCCTTACGGGAAAGTACGGCTTCGCGCCTAAGTCCCTTACGAGAAGGAACGGCCTTGTGCCCAAGCCCTTTACGGGGAAGCACGACCTTCGGGTCTAAGATTACAAAACGGAGGGGTTTCCTCGGGTTCTCATGCTTGTATAAGAATTCTCCCTGAATAAAAGAATACTCTTAAGGGGGGGGGGGGGGGGGGGGGGGAACCAGCCCATCTTCTGGTCCCCAATACTGTGTCGATCTTCTCCCTTCTCTCACATTTGCAAAGTATTTTAATTTTCAGATTTTCAAGTGCTCGTGTACTCTCCCGTTTTGTGACAATAAGCTCTGTAGCAGGCTGGAGTGCAGATCGCCCCCCTTGTATCACTATCATCCTGCTGGTGGAAGATAACTCAAACTGAAGTGCCGTGCCCGTGAGGGTGGACCAAGCCGCTGCCCCCCAAGTGTACTGGCGAGCTGTGGAGAGAGCAGGCATCAGCCGAAGAACTCGTAGCCACACCTGCTGGGCCGAGGGATAGTCCCAAAGACAGTGACGCTGACTCTCCACCAAATGGTCACAAGCTGCACATGTGGCCGAGAGACCACTATGCACAAGCCAGCTCCCTACTGCTGTGGCTCTATGTGCGACCAGCCACTGAAACAAGGTGACTCGCCTCGGCTATCTGGACTCCCACAGCCTCTGCCAAAAAGCTGCCAAGAACTCGACTGTGAGGCCCTCCTCCTGCCAATGACGTGCTGCAGTGGGGGGGGCCTCTCTCTGTGCTGCAAGTATATGACGTCCAAGCCGAACAGTGTACTGAAAGAAGGGGACTCCTGGGCGGTCTACAGAAGAGAAGGGGTCCCTCCATAGCCACTCACCAGGATCCCATTGTACTCGTGCCAGTGGATAGCACTCCCAAGCCCATAGCCTCCAGTGTCCTGTCTCAAGAGCTGCTGGGTCAGGGTCTATGACGCAAGTCCTCCCACAGATGCCCACAACTCGGATCCTTTGGAAACAGCACTCTGCTACTTGCGGAGCCTCTACTGCAACTCGCTGTAATCGTCCCCCACCCTGAAGCTCGAAGAACAAGGCTGGGACAGTCTCTGAGCAAGCCCTAACTGAAATGAGAACCTCCAGTCGTGTGAAGGCTCCCATTCACCGGGGTGCTACTGGCTCGAGAGGCGTGAGCCACTCAACTGGAACTGACTCTGAGATGTCCTGACACATGCTCTGCACCCCTCTCATGCCCTGTAGCTGGACAGCCTGCACCACCTCTGACAAACCTGTGAACTCTAGCCAGTCACCTAGAGAGCGCGCTGGACCAGCTGCCATGGGACCCCAGGAAACATGAGGCCGACTACCAACCAAGTGGCCTCTCTGAGTGCTAACCATGGGGTTCCAGACGAGAGGCTGCCGTAGGCGCTCCTCCGTGCACGTCGGATGTCTCTGCTCTAGGCCATGTCGTAAGAGCTCCCAAGATCGAAGCAAACTCGCAGCAAATCGGTCCTCCAGTCTCCTGCTCAAACCAACTCGGCGCAGCTCTGTAAAGATCCATCTGGTCGAAGGTTGCCAAGGGCCTCCTGACTGAGGCACCCTGGCACGAAGCCTCTGCAGCAAGAACTCCTTCCAGGGCTCCTCGCCTGGAAGAAGTCCTCTGACGACGAACTTCCCAAGAAGGGCTCTGCTCTGCTGTGCTGGATCAATGATCCCAAGCCCTCCCTGAGAACAGGGAAGTGTGATGACCGACCAAGCCACCTTGGCTCGGGCAATCTGAGTGTCGCGACCTGACCAAAGGAAGTTCCTGATCAGCCTCTCTACCTGGCTGATACAAGAACTCGAGAAGATCCAGCAAGAAGTGATATACCACATAGTCGCCAACAACACCTGGTTGGCAACTACTACTCTACCAGCCAGCGAAAGTCGTGCTGAGCTCCAATGTAACAGCTTTCTCCTGATGGACAGGAGAAGAGGAGCAATCTGCTGCTCGGGGGACAAGTCCAAACCAACTTGACAACCCAAGTACCGAACTGCAGTCCCTGGAGGAATCCACCTGAACCCTCTCCTGGCATCCAATCTGGCACAGGAGCACTGCCAACCGAGAAAGCCACTGTCTTTCTCCAGTTGATCACTGCGTCCGATGCACAGCAGAAGGTCTCCAAAGCCTGCTCACATCTGTGTAAATTGGCCTTCTGGCCCTCTAAGTACAAGGCCGAGTCGTCGGCAAACTCAGCGTCCAGAAGCTCATCTCCCTGTATAGGGAGTGCTAAGCCCCTCAGACCAACCTGCAGTGACACCAAAAATCTGCTCATCGCCTCCGCATAGAACAGAAAGAGAAAGGGGACAAGAGGACACCCCTGTCTGACCGATCGTGTGAGCATGAAGCGCTCACCTCTACCTCCAGCCAAAAGCACCTGACTGTGAGCCTGTCTGTACAAAGCTGACACCCCTCTGATCCAAGCATCTGAGAAGCCCATCCTGCATAGCGTGTCCTCTAGAAAGTCCCAGTCAACTCTGTCGTATGCCTTCTCAAAATCGAGAAGAAGAATCACAAGGTCCTCCCCACGGAGTCGTGCCAGGGCAGAAGCCTCTCAGAAGGTGTGAAGATGCTGTCAAGGATACTGCGTTCCTTGACAAAACCTGTCTGAGTCCCATGTATAAGGCTCTCCAAAAGTGGCTGAATCCTCAAACTCAGAGCCTTGGCAAGAATTTTGTAGGCTGAGTTTAGGATTGCGATGGGGCGCCACTGTCGAATCTCATCCAAGGAGCCACCCTCCTTTGGAATGAGGTAAATCAAGCCCTCACTCATGCTATCCGGCATCACTCCTGTGTGCAGAATGTACTGAAAGGCACTACAAAGATCTGGGCCAAGCAGGTCCCAATACTCCAAGAAGAAGCTGGGATTCAGCCCATCCTCACCTGGACAGCTACCACGAGGGAGAGCCCTAAGAGCCGTGTGCAACTCCTCAAGCTGAAGAGGTATCTCTAGCCTCTGGCGCATCTCCTCAGTCACAAGACAAGGCATCTGTGCCCAAACCTGCTCCCTGCATGCACCCTGTCTCTCTGACTGGGGCTCAGCCGACAGTAACTCACGGTAAAAGTCAGTAGCAACTGCACGCATATCCTCGGGCTCACAAACAACTGACCCATCGGGTCTCCTCAACTGATTGACCTTGGCATGCGAGTGCCGAGGTCTCACTGTCTCAAAAAAAGCACCTGTCACTCTGTCACCCACCTGAGTCCACTGAGATGCCTGTCGATGAAAGGCAAACTCATGGCGCCTCTCCTCTGTGCAAGCAAGCTCCTGTCGAGCCTGCTGTAACTGCTCCTCCAACCATGGACTGTCTGGATGCTGCTCCTTCATCCTATGTAGTGAAGCAATGCCTTGTCTCAGACGAGGCTCCTCCTCTCTCGCTGCAACCCGTCGAGCCAGAGACTCCTGGAGAAAAAAGTGGCTAAGCTGAGCTAGGCCTAAGGCCACTCTGTCTGCAGGTAGAGCCTGGCTGTCCATGCCCTCTGTCCAGAGAGCCTCTACCCTCTCTCTGAGTGCTGAGTCCAACAAGACCCGCTCTGGGATGCGAAGCATCATGCTCACACTCCTCTGCCTGTCTGCCACCACTGTGAGGATCACTAGTGCATGGTCCGAGAAGGATGTCCCTGCCAGGATGCCCAGTGAGCCCCCCAAGTCACTGAAGTGATCACTAGTGTAGAAGCGATCTATCCGCGATAGATTCACTCCTCCCACTCTGCGGTCCGATCTAGAGAAGGCAAGACTCTCTGGAGGCCTCACAAAGCCAAAATGCTGCCATGTATCCGAGACCCTCAAAGTGATACACAACCTCTCCCAAGCTGCTAACTCGACTCCATGCACAGTAGCATGGCTGCCTCCGATCCTGTCAGAAGGGTCCTCCAACATGTTGAAGTCCCCTCCTACACACCAATGGTCAACCTGTGGCAAAGACTCAACAATCTGTGACCAAAACTCTGCACGAGCACTCGCCACATTGGGCGCATAGATGTTCAGGAAGCCCACAAGGCCACCCTGAAGCTGCATAGTAATCCATTGAGCCCTGCCTGGCACAATAATCCCTCTGCCCACAATGGCCTACTGCAATGAGTCCGCAATAGTCATACATACCCCACCCTGGATGCCTCCAGGTCCAAAAGCAACTGACCAAAAGGTATCATAACGTCCACGCAAAATCTGACCACATCGCCGAATGCGGCTCTCAGACAAATGGTGCTCCTAAAGCATAAGGAGATCAATCTCTCCTCCCACAAGGCAACGCTGAAGCTCCTGACGCAATCGGCCCCGCTGTCGCTGAAACTGGGGCCCACCTAGTCCCTGCACGTTCCACGAGACGATCCTCATGGGGAGCGAGAGAGAACAGATGCTGTCGCAGCAGCAAGACGGGCTATCTTTGAGGCTAGCTTGGATGGGGAGTAATCCGCATCCGAGCGTCCTCTAGAGAGGCGAGACTGCAGTGAGTGTCTGGCCCAAGCCCAAGCAGAGCGAGCCGTGCGTAAAGCAACCTCCTCTGTCCAGGAGTCCGCATGAATGTATACATAGCAAGGCAAACACTGCGTATCAGCAAAAAAGTATACCACAATGTGCCTACATCCTGCTGAGTCTGGGGATGTCACCGCAAACTTGGCCAGTGGCCACAAAGTCTGCAGCAAATCTGTAACTCCAAGTTCTCCCATGTGGTGAGAGAACTCGAGAACCTTTGTATGCAACCATCCCACCACTGAGTCGAGGGACCACTCTGTCTCGGTCCTACCACAGAGGGGGAAGGAGAAACCAACTGCTGAGTCCAAGGCCTCTATTCCCCTAGCGGCGAGGAACAAAGCGTGGACCCTGAAGCAGGCTGCCTCGTGGTCTTCTGCGGAATCGCCGAGGAAGCGAGTGAACCCGTAGTCGAAGAAATCCCAGCGGCGTCGTAGGTCAATGCTCGTCAAACCACGAGGGATAGCTGCAAGGAAAGACGTCTGAATCTGCAGAGGGGGCCGCAAGAAGGGCTGACCCTCTCTCGCTAGGCGACTCGTGGCAAAGGCGCTGCCAAGAGATCTCCTAGCCGCCGGTGAGGGACCAATCTCTTGAGTCGACTATGGTACTGGAGCAAGAGGAGGGAGAGAAGGAGCTAGGGGGGGGGGGGGGGGGGGGAGTGAAGGAGAAGAGAAGCGGGGTGGGGTGACAGAGACAGGGGGGCGAAGAGGGGAGTAGGCGGGAGCAGAGGGCGGGGGAGGGGATGAGGAGGAGGGGAAATCTGAAGGTGGGGCGGCTGGCGAAGGTGAAGCTGAGGTGGAGGCTGGCGTAGGGGGCTCCTCCTGCTCGAGAGGACCAAAGCGGTTCTCCGTGGGAACCCACTGCTGCTGAGTAGACACCTGAGGGCCACTCTGAGTGCCAAGCTGTCGCTGTGGCCCCTGGCGTCGACGGCCACGGGCCTGCTGCCACCCCTCCTCCGCTGGAGCCCCAGGCTCGGAGGGTGGCTCTGAATCTGTGCGCTGTGCTGCTGGCTGTGGCTGCGGCCCAGCCTTGGCAGGCTAGGGCTGAGGCTGAGGTGCAGGTCGTGGCCTCCTCCGTGGACAGGCCTTCGCTAGGTGGCCCATCTGTCTGCAAATGAAGCATTGGTTCGGGAGACCCGAGTACTCCACACTCTGTCTAAACCAACCCCCACTCACCCGAGGCAGGAGAATGACCTTCGGGAGCGTGTGGGTATCTCTGACCAAAACTCGAACTGAAGGGATGTCAGCCGCCTTGGCAGCTACTGATGCTGCCGTACGAGGTGTCTCCAGGACAGTCCCGATGGCGGAGCCAATCCTAGAGAGAAGTGGAAGGTACTCCCTCCGTAAACCCGGAAAGCAGACTGAGATGGGGATGTCTACCTCCTCTACTAGCACATCCGAGGTCGGGTCAAAACCATGTCGCCACTGTCGAAAGTGGACGCGTGATGCTCGGATGGCCAATGGACTCATAGCTATGACCTTGGAGGCCATCTCGGAAGTCTCGAACTAGATCTGGTAGTACCCCCGTCCGAGAATCTGGACATCCAAGATCTTGCCCACCTCTGCGAGAAGGCGGGCCTGGAGAAGGTCTCGCAGCTCTCCTCTGCTAGGAGGGATACCGAGAACCTTGCATATGACAGAAGTCGCCTGCAAGCGCTCTACCTCTGCGGCAAGGCTTGCTTGCTCTGTCGGCGAAAGAGCAAGTCGAATGGTGGGCTCAGCGGGGTCGGGCGAGGGAGCTTCGGGTGAGTCCCTCTGTGGCGGAGCTGGAGCCTCCATCTGTGTCTACTGCTGAGTCGAAGAAGCGGATGGTGAAGAAAATCTGCAACTGAGCACGCCGAGCACTTGTCCGAAGAAGAAGTGTTGCAGAGCCAAGTGCAGAAGACCTTCGGGAACGATGAGGACGGGGGGGGGGGGGGGGAGACGGATAAAGCGGCGAGCGAGAGTTAAAAAGGCTGCGGGACGGGGGGGGGGAGCGGCCAGGGGATGGGGAGCAACGGCGGGCTAGGGGACAGCTAGGGGCGCAGGCTAGGGGACAGCAGAGGGCGAGGGTGGTGGGCAGGGCTGGGCGAAGGAGGCAGCGCGAGGACGAGGGGGGCAGCGCTAAGGGGGCAGCGCTAAGGGGGCTGGAGGCAGCGCGAGGGTGAGGGGCAGCGATAGCGCAACAGGGGGGGGAGGGAGCCTGCAGCAGCAACGAGCCCTCTTGTCTCCATATGTTTTTGAGCTTGATAAAGAACGCCAAGATTTTCTCCACTCTCATGTCGATTGCTTTTCTGAGGCCTGCCAGGCGAGTTGCCACCATCTCATCTTGAGGATCACACTATTGATCTGATACCTGGAAGCACACCACCGAACCGGCCACCTTATCGTGTGAGCCAAGCCCAGAATGAAGAGATTATGAACCAAGTGAAATACCCCTTCGAAAAGGGTCTTATCCAGCCGAGTACTTCACCCTATTGCTCTCCAGTGTTGTTGGTTTTAAAGAAAGACGGATCTTGGAGAATGTGCATTGATTATAGAGCTCTCAATAAAATCAACATCAAGAACAGATTTCCGATTCTGAGGATCGATGATATTCTTGACAGATTACAGGGATCCTCTTGTTTCAGCAGGATCGATTTGGAAAGCAGATATCATCATATCCGAGTCGCGCCCAGAGATGTCTACAAGACAGCTTTTCGGACGAGCTTCGGTTTATATGAATTTTTGGTGATGCCTTTTGGCCTTACCAATGCTCCAGTGACTTTTAACTGAATGATGAATGGGACTTTCAGAGAGTACAGATCTTTTGTTGACACTTTCTTTGATGACATTATAGTCTTCTCCAAGGATGAAGCAGAACATAGACCACATCTGCTACAAGTCTTTCAGGCCTTGCGAGATCACAAGTTAGTAATCAATGCCAAGAAGAGTGAATTTTTCTTACCGGAGATGCACTTTTTGGGAAACATCGTCTCAACAGCAGGAGTACGAATGGACCCGGCCAAGATTGAGACTATACGTGATTGGCCCGATTTGAAGAATGTTCATGAAGTAAGAAGCTTTTTGGGCTTATGTTCTTACTATTGGCGGTTCGTTAGAAAATTTGCAGAGGTTGCTTCTACTTTGCATATCTTGACACAGATAGGAGTCCCTGTAACGTGCAGCGGATGTGAATGTTGAACTTCGCTCGAGATGAGTGCTCCGAACTGTGCTCAAGAGTTCCTTTTATTTATGGAAGTGAGAGCCTTCCATTCTTTTGGTGAGAGTGCAAATGATCACAAACAAAGTGGTAAACACTGTGAATGAAGGTGCTGAGACTGAGAGATAGAGAGAGAAGAATACAACACCAGAATGTTGTCAAACCCTCCTTCGAAGGCCCCACTCTCTATGGCGAGAGCAGTCTACTATTGATTGCACAAATCTCTACAATGCAATGGACTTGCCGACGATGAGGACGACGACAAGACGGGCTGAAAACTAAAAACGCTGAGGGCTGAAATCTGCAAATCTTGTATCTGGTGAATTCTGACTCTATGTCGATGACGACATCGATGACGACGATGAGATGGCGACACGCTAAAAACGCAAATGCTGAAATTTGCGAATAGCGGGCTGAATTTGCAAACGCTGGCTGATCTGACCGCGTGGCAAGGATATGTTTGTGGGAAGGTGAGATCTACGAGGTTTGGGGACTGCGATACGGAGTCTGACTGCTGAAAATGCAAAACGCCGAGGCTAATGGGTGTTCTGTCGCAAGGAATCTGCAAAACGCTTAGGGCTTTGCAAGTTGCAAAAACGCTAGGGCTGTTGCTGCACAAATGCTAGACAATCTGCTGTGAAGTGCTGACGCCAAGCTGATCTGCTGTTTGCAAAACGCCAAGGCTGATCCGATGAAAACGCTCGGTTGTCCTTGATGGAAAACGCTAGGCTGGTCTTTGGTGGCTGAAAACGCTAGGTTGCCTGCCCAAGGGGTCGTGCTGAGAAGGTACATTGTTGAACACTTGGTCCCTACTACCTCTTCTGCCAAAAAGTGCTACCTCTAGCTTTTTAAATATAGATCTTTAGCCAAATTGCCCTACCCAGTTTCCCAACAAAGTCACTTATTAATAATGAGTGAAAAATGGCTAAACTAGGGAAAATAGGTTCTGTGCACTATAAAATGCTTCTGATGGGTTCTGACTGTACTGCTGATGATCATGATGTGTGCAACCAGAGGATATGCATCTACTCTAAGTGCCTGGACATGCACTCTCTGCGAACAAACTCACAAAAGTGCCAAATCACTTCCTAATGTCACAAGATGGGCACCACGTGCCAATAGATAAGAACAGACTTTTAGCACTTCAATAACAACTGAACTGAGAGAGAGAGAGAGAGAGAGAGAGAGAGACGCGACACGAAGTGACAGAATTCCATCTCAAAGAGTATTGGTCCCAAACCTTGGCGCCCCTTTCGGTATTTCTTTATATTGCATCAACACTGTACAAGCCGATACTCCAGACTCTGCACCTTCTCCAAGAAGCATGCTAGAGAATGAGCCCTAGCCTCATATTTAAAGGCCCTAGGTCCCCAAAGCAATTTTTCATGAAAAGCATTTTAACTCAAACGCTCTTGGTCCAAAAGCAATGCCAAAAAGCTACCAACATAATTTACGAAAATCCGTACAACCTGCCACGTCATCAACCAACGCAAAACACAAAAATCCGTTCAACATGCCACGTCATCAACCAACGTAATTTTCGAAAATCTGCCACGTTATCAATAGCTACGCAATTTCTTTTGTGTGTGTGTGTGGGGGGGGGGGGGGGGGGTCTTGCTTTATTTCCTTTGCCACTTAGGGCCCCATCAAACGGAGTCCCCATAAGTTGGTTGGACTTCTTCTTTTGTTACTTGTTCTTCTTAGCGTTTAAGCCCCTCGGCCAGCATCTGCAAGTTGACTCCATTCTTCAAGGCTTTGACACGTCAACAGTTTGTTACATCTCCCCTTCTTGAAAGAGAGTAATCGTCCGCGATTACAGCATATCTACAAAACAACTCAAGTTAGCTCAAAAATTTCCGAGCGACATTCTGAGAGACAATCAGTTTTCTCTTTTTGTTAAGGAGTTAGCTTCTCCTTTTGGCTCTTTTGATAAAGGAGTTAGCTTCTCCTTTCGTCCAGATCGAAACTCTTGATATTCCGGCGTAGTAAAATTAGCCATCACACCCAGACCGTACTGATCTTCCACGGGTGTCTTGATGCACTAAAATTACATACCCAGGCAATCTCATCCAATTAGGAATATTCAGTAATTGACACATCATAATGCAACACAAATGCTTACATATACATGTTACAAGACATAACAAACAAAGCCGTTAAGCACTCCCCCGAGACAAACGGTCTACGGTATGAAGTTACTCAACGACTACCTCGTCACTCCCCTAGCAAATAACCTAAAAAGGTCCGAGCCATGAGCTGAGAGCAAAGTTACCCGGAACAAGAACGAGACCTCCAGAACGAGACCTCCAAAAAGATGATAGATCATAGATTATAAAGATGGCTTACAAGGCAAGCCAAGGCGCTACAAAAAGACATGTAGAGACTAAGAGTACTAAATAACAATTGTAAGAGTCAATAGGTGACATGTCAAGACTCAATCACTCATATGGTAGTGCAATACAAAAAGGGGGTAAAGCCGACGGCCACAAAGGAAACAAATATCAAAAACCAATGAGCAATGAGTCATGACTCATACCTGAAGTTGACCTCCAAGTAGGGGCAGAAGAGCATCCCAACTCCCAATTTATAGTGGAGTCCTCAACGTCGTGAATATCATCCCAATCCTCCTGTAGAGGCTCATCCTCATGCGTAGATCCTCCTACCTCTCCAAGCACCTCTAACTCTGCCTCCATCTCCCACTGTAGAAAGGGATCTGTCACTTTGGATGCTGACTTGCAAAGCATTCTTAATTTTGCACTGACAAAAACAAGGTCATTTGCTTTCTCCACTCCAAGTCGGTTCCTCTTTCTAGATGCAATGTGGCTATATACACTCCACAATTGCTCCAAGCAAGAGGAGCTAACCGCTTGGTTGAGAATGCGGACGGCAAGTCACTGAAGATCGGGACCATCTGAACCATTTTCTTGCCACCACAAGACGGAGGAAATCTTGGTGCAATCAATTTGGACATCAGTTGTCCCAAAACATCCTCGCATATCTCTATAAAATGCAAGTTTATCCTTTATCTTGCGTTGCATGTCACGATCAGGGTGAAGCTTCTTCAAGATGGTGTTCCAATGTGTCTTTACCTCCGAATCATGCTCCTGCCCTGCACCCTCGAACTATGGGTCCAATACAAAAGATGCACCATGAAGAGGTGAACTATAGGCATTCCACCTGCTATTGCAAAGCTCTTTGATTTCTTCGAGCCTATCTGGATCCTGCTCATACTCTTCAAGGGCCTCGACCATGCGATCCATTGCTTCATAGACCTTGCCAATGCTAGGTTGCATACCATCCATCACTCTAAGCAAGTGGATCACTGGTTTCACCATTTTGTCAATACTCTTTAGGGACTCCCAGAACTCAGGATCCTCCACCTTCCCTGTACAAATGATCCTTGCGACTGTACTTGCATAGGTAGTTTGAGCAAACTCTGTACTGATGAAGAGCTGCCGCCCTACACTTTGACACTCTACAAAGCGGCTCACCATTAGATAGTTGTAGGCGAAGCGGGTCTCACAATACTTTAAAAGCACTTCGTCCCCCGACCACTTCAAGAACTACACTCGAAGTATGTTGTGGTTGTTGATGAAAGCAACCACCATGGACGTGGATGCAATGAGAGGCCATGCAAAAAGACACCGTGATGTGAGGATAAGTGCCTTCCAAAATAGCTCCGGCTGCTCTGTTTGATGCCTCCCCATCCGTGACCAGACCTATCACAAAGTCCGACCCAATGGTCTTTACGACGGAGGCCCACTCACCCGCAAGGACATCTGTTGATTTTTCTGTCTCCGTGGCGTCATGGGAGTGGACAAAATACATCTTCCCTTTGGAATAGGCAACAATGCCATGGATGGACCTCCTCCTAGTATCGCTCCATCCATCCGCAATGAGGGTCACGCCATACTTCGTCCATTGCCTCTTCATGTTGAGAGTTACAATCTCCAAACGGCCTTCTCTCTATCGAGTAGAGTAGTACGGAGGGCCTCGGAAGAGGGTGGCACGTAGCGTGCCCCATACTCTCCAATCCTCGTGCACATGGTCTTGAAGTACTTTGACCTAGACATTGCACACAAGAGGTATTAGTATTTACTATTTAGATGAGAATGAGAATCGAGATGATTGATTGTATGAAAAATTGAAAATGATAGTAAGTCTTACCGAGCCTTTATGAAGGGAATGTGATCGTGATAGAAAAAGCGGACAACGCTTGCATCCACATCCTCTTTCCTTTTTGGATCCCAAGTGGTATGTAGAGTGCGTTGGTGAGATTTGGGAGTGGAACCCGGGGTAGTATTAGGTATTGAAAATACCGATCGAAATGATGTCTCCGTCGTTGCCGCATTGCTACCACCACCAATCGATGAAGAAGGTGTAAAAGAGGGAAAAACCAAGTTGTTGGGATCGATTGCGGGACGCTTAGGCCTTGCCGCTTCTCTCTCTTCTTTGTTGGCTTTGATGGCGGCATCCTTCGCTTCAAATTCCTTCAACCGTTGTTCGTTGACGGCCTTGCATATTGCAACTTGTTGTCCCTCTAGCTTAAGGAGGTGCGCACAAACTTTGGTTGTGCCGGATTGCCGTTCAAAGCCGCATAGTTTGCATTTCCATGCACGGGCACCACCGGCCTTTCCCAACACTCGAGAATGCACTTCGTCCTTCTTCTTCGCGCCCAAGGGCACGCGTTCACTTGATGCGGAAGCTTGGGCCATGATGATAAGAGAGAGAGAGAGAGAGAGAGAGAGAGAGAGAGGAAGTTTGAGCCTTCAAGCCTTGAAGCTTGAGCCTTGAGGCTTAAAGCCTTGAGGCCCAAGAGAGAGGGAGAGAGATGAGAATGAATGAATGAACTTTGAAGGCTTGAGCAATGAGCCTTGCCAAGGGATGCGAAGAGAGCTTGATGGAGAGGGCCGAGGCTAGAGGCTAGAATATGTGAAGCTTGAGCAAGTGAAGCTTGAGCCTTGAGCACGAGAACTTCAAGAAGCGGCAAGCCACCTTAACCCTTCAGGCTAGAGAAGTTGAGAGAGATGAGGTTTAGGGGAGGCAAAGGTGCCCTTATATAGGTAATAGGCCCCTCACTCCCTCTCCCAAGCGTCCGAAAACGCCACCCTAAACGGCTGTTTTTTTTTTTAAACGGCCATAAATTTGAATTTCAAATTTCTGCTATTCCCACTGCCAGTCGTTTCGCGTTCCGTCTCCCCGTTTCGGCCCACGTTCCGGTTTGGCTTCTGAACGGAACGCTGTTCCACCACCGTCTCCGTTTTGGCCCGGCCAACTTCTGCAGGAACGCGTTCCGGGAACAGCAAGGGGCCGTTCCCTATCACTCTGGCTCAAAGGACTGTACAACCAAACACTCCCCAGACAGCGGCCTGCGTCGTTCAGAGGTTTTCTAGCATACAACGGAACGCTCCCCAAGCATCGGCTTGCGTCGTTCGAAGGTTTTCTAGCATACAACGAACGCTCCCCACACATCAGCCTGCGTCATTCCGAGGTTCAAACAATACCAAAACAATATTTATCACTTCTCCACCCGGGAGTAAAATCACCAATCATTGAAACCAGTATTAAAACCAGAGTCAAACAATTCAAATCGGCACCAAGACAGGTTCAAAACAAATACCATCCATTTCAAACAAATTCCAAACAAGATCACCAAACAAGTTCAAACAAAACTCGAACTTAAAAAGCAATCTCGACATCAGTCGAGCTCTTGGACAAACTGTTTACTTTGGCAGCGATTGTAGTCCCAAGATAGCAATCGCACTCGACCTCCGAGGTTATCAACAAGAGGCACACGACTCTGCCAGAAGTTGCACTCCGAAGGAAGATGTCAGAAACCATATAACTTCGGGCAAAAATTTTCTTGAAAGCTTGCCAAGTCCTCGAAAGTGTGTTGCTTGGTAGCTATAGTCATCAACACCTGCATGGTACCGTCTCTGAGAAAAATAGCAACTCGAAACAAATCTTAGATCCTTCTCTTGCAAGTGATCTTTATGGCTTATGCCCTGTAAGACATGAGCGGTGAAGACGGGAGCGCGCCCAATGCGCGACAAAGGGTGGGAGTGGCTAATAAGTCCGGGATCAAAGCACGGAGCTAAAATTTCCAATAAGCTTTGGAAGTGCGATCTTGCTCTATTTGCTCTTTGGAGGACAGGTATGCTTTCAAAAAAGCACACCCCTGATGCTCTGATACCACTGTCACACGACGGGCACCACGTGCCAATAGAAAAGAATAGACTGAACAGACTTTTAGCATTTCAATAACAACTGAACTGAAAGAGAGAGAGAGAGAGAGAGAGAGAGAGAGAGAGAGACGACGCGACACGGAGTGGCGGAATTCCATCCCAGAGAGTATTGGCCCCAAATCTTGGCGCCCCTTTCGGTATTTCTTTATATTGCATCAACATTGTACAAGCCGGTACTCCAGACTCTGACTCTGCACCTTCTCCAAAAAGCCTGCTAGAGAATGAGCCCTAGCCTCATATTTAAAGGCCCTGGGCCCCAAAAGCAGTTTTTCATGAAAAGCATTTTAACTCAAAAGCTCCTGGTCCAAAAGCGATGCCAAAAAGCTGTCAACGTAATTTACGAAAATCCTTACAATCTGCCACGTCATCAACCAACGCAAAAAAAGAAAATCCATACAGCCTGCCACGTCATAAGCCAACGTAACTTTCAATAATCTACCACGTCAACAGCAACTACGCAATTTCTTGTGTGTGTGTGTGTGTGGGGGTCCTACTTTATTTCCTTCATGTCACATGGGGCCCCATCGGACGGGATCCCCATAAGTTGGTAGGACGACTTCTTTTGTTACTTGTTCTTCTTAGGGTTTAGGCCCCTTGGTTGACATCTGCAAGTTGACTCCATTATTCAGGGCTTTGACACGTCAACACTTTGTTACACCTAAGCTAAGCTAATTGAACCCTTGTCATGAAGTATATTGTCCACATGCACATAGGGTTAGATGTGCACGTGACAGTCCCTTTCTCGTAAGGACCCACAGAGGTGACTGCCTTTCAGACTTTATAAGAGAAATTGACTACGGGACCAGTTTTGACTTTGCCGGATTTGCAAAAGTCATTCGCAGTATATTGTGATGCGTGTGGTCGTAGTCAGGGTGCAGTCTTAATGAAAGAAGGCCATGTCATTGCCTATGAGAGCCGATTGTTTTCAAGGCTAGAATGGACAACACAGATTTATGAGAAAGAGCTTTTGGCGATTATCCATGCTCTTACTCAGTGGCAACATTATCTACTCGAAGCCGATTGTATGGTCTTCATTGATCATCAGAGTTTACGCTACTTCTTGTCACAGAAGCAGCTTTCGAAAAAGCAAATGCGGTGGGCTAACATCTTGTCACAGTTTCACTTCCACATTGTCTATGTACAGGGACGGAAGAACTTGGTGGCAGATGCTTTTTGTCCCGAAAGCCGTTAATCTTGGCTATTTCCGCGATTCATAATAAAAGCTTCAAGGACATGGTCGATGAGTACGCCACAGATCCAGATTTTTCAGATGTATTCAATCGAAAACAGAATGGGGAGGTAGTAGCAGGATATTCCATACAGGATGGCTACTTGATGAAAAAAACGATGTTGTGCGTTACACAGTCATTGAGGGAAAAGGTTCTAACCGAATGCCACTATCCACCATTTACGGGTCACCGCGACATTGATATCACCTTGAAAGGTGTGGAGCGTTACTTCTTTTGGCCGAGACTCAAGAAGGATGTGGACGACTTTGTACGCAGTTGCTTGGTATGCCAAAAAATCAAGTTTGACAGGCATAAAGCACATGGATTGTTACAGCCTTTACCCATTCCCACCTGTCCCTGAGAAAGTATTGCTATGGATTTCATTTTTAATCCCAAGGACACAGAGTGGGCATGATGGTATCTGGACTGTTATTGACAGATTTAGCAAGCAAGCTCATTTCATTCCAATGAAGAAAACAATCAAGCCGGATCATTTAGCGAGACTGTTCATTGCCCAGATATTCAGATTACATGGCATGCCTAAGACAATAGTCTCTGACAGAGATCCCCGGTTCATGAGTTTGTTTTGGAAGGCTATTTGGGAGACCATTGGCACACGGTTGCAATTCTCGTCATCTTTCCACCCGCAGACGGATGGGCAATCTGAGATTGCAAATTCAGTTGTACTAGATTTATTAAACTCTTACAATTCTGATCAAAAGACTCAATGGGAAAAGTTTTTGCCCTAGGTGGAATTTGCCGATAATAACACGATCCACTCTTCGACGGGGAAGGCGTCATTTGAGATTATTGAAGGTGCTACGAAGGTTCTAACCTTCCTAAGCACGAAAGATAAGATTTTTAAAGCCGACCAGTACACGAGGGACTTGGACGCTGCTTTTGCCACGTCCGAGAGGCTTTAGTAAAATCTCAGGAAAGACACAAGAAGGCAACAAATTGACACCGTCGCAATTTGAAATTAAAGAAAGACAATCGGGTGCTCTTACGATTTGCGAAGACACGCCTGAGAAAGAAAAAGAGAAAGGAGCTACTTTTCCAAAGCTTAGCATGAGATACTATGGACCTTTTCAGATAAATGAAAAGATAAATGATGTCTCCTTTAGACTGAAGCTACCCGATACTTGGAGAATTCACAATGCTTTTCATGTGAGTCTCTTGAAGCCTTTTAAAGGCGATATGCCCGATGATGGGGAGCTAGACGAGCAACCCGAAGTGGAGGAAAGCGAGGAGATACTCGTTCCAGAACAAATATTGGCACATAAAGATAGAAAGATTAAAGATAATGATTAGGCGGTTCTTGGTTAAATTCAAGAACTATCCTGCATTGGATGCGAAGTGGATGGAATACAAGACCTAGCAGATACTCCTCATATTGTGGAACTTTACCTTGAAGCATCCGGTTTAGCATAGTCTACTCCGATAGAACCCCGATTTCAGCATGGGTGAATCTAGTGCAACGGGTTTGCACAAGAGGGGAGTTACTCCGCTCCTTTGTCAACAGATTACCCCGATTTTTGATATAGAGTCACTTATGTCCCTTTGGGTTTCAGGGATATTACCGGGCTGACAGTATTCTATTGTATGACTTTATGAACTAGAATTCCCAAAAATGAAAATGGTACTCATTGATTTGTACTTGACTTGTTTGAGTGCAGGAATTGAAAGACGAAATGACTGCAGCATTTCGATCTCATAGATTTCTATAGACATGATTGCAATATGGATTAGTTAATCGGGCATCTGTGAGGTCCCGAATGGATCTAGATGCGATTACTAAATATGTTTGCCGATTAATCATGGTCTGAGATTTGGAATGAATTTGAATGTGATTTGGTGATCTCCTGTGAAGTCAAGTGATGTCCGGTGATGTGACTGTCGATTGGTACATGTACTAGATGTGTTGTTCCTAGTGCGTCGGTACTAACAGTCAGTGTCTGCTAAGACAGTTTATGGCCTCTGTCTGTTTTGCAGGCATAATCAAGGGCGATTACAATTCTTTCAAGAGGGGGGTATGTCCCAAACTGGTGACATGGCAGGCTTCCAGACACAATGCGGCAGAAATGCCACGTGGCAGCAGTACGAACCTTCGTATAATGCGTTGGCAAGCTGATGTGGCCAACTGTACGGAATTTTGAAAATTGCAGTGCAAAACGAGCTGACATGCTGACGTGGCAGTGTACGGAATTTCAAAAGTTGCGCTGACAGATTTTTGGAGCCAAGCTTTTTGGGGATAATAGCTTTGGAGTTGAGAAGCTTCTGATTTAAAAGATTTTGGGACTCTGATTTTTAGCATCCCTTGTAACCTTTATAATGAACCCAAGGGGGCTCACTCTATAGAGCATCTGGACGTAGAGTCTGAGAGCGAGCACCCGCAGGAGTTGTACTTTGCTCAAAGATTAATATAAAAAGAAATACCGAAAGGGACGCAATCTTTGGAACCAATACCTCTGGGCACGAAACTATGCCGAGCCCTGTCGTCTTTTGTGAATTGTTTTGAAGGGAATCTTTGTTGTGTCGCGGTAGAATCTTGACTTGAGGTGTCCAAGTTTGTTATAGCATCATCTTATTTGAAAGGAATTGCACAGACATGGTGGTCTACTCTATTGCCACGCAAAGAAGCACCTGCAATAACTTGGCAAGAGAGGGGCAAGCAATGATCCGTATAATTAATTTAGACCCTTGTGTTGCAATTCAAGCTATCGCTGTTTGAACCCGTGGGGCAGAGTTAAGGACACATGCATCTGGCAAGAGACCAATCACATCACACGTATCTAAAACACTATGGATGAGTGCACCAATCCATTGTTGTTGGTCAGATTATGGAAAGAATGTATTTCAAAGTTCATTCTCTGGAAAGTATTTTGAACATGATGTGTTCACGGTTTGCGAATGGGGATTGTTGAACGTAGTATGGTCTATAGTTCAATTTTCTAAAAGGCAACCAATGCTCAAGATGGCATTCTTCTAAAGAACGAAGTTGAGGGTAGCAAATCCGAGGTGTATCCAGTGGAGTGTACGGTTGCCGAGGTATCCATGGTAAATTTTCATCGACTTGGTCTCACTATTTATGTCCACTAAGAGCAACAGAGAGGGTGTTAGAGTTTAGGCATCTCAAGTGAACTGCCCAAAGTGATCCCATATTTATTTTGACTTTTAGATATTTATTTTACTTATTTGTCAAAGTCTGGGTAGGGCAATTTACTGAGGTGGATATCTATGTGACCCCTTGCCCCCATTGTACATCGTATCAGTTATTCATTGCCAAGGTTGATTGGTTCAAGAAACTCTCTCGTGCTTTCTCCTCTTGGTCTCTACACTTCCGCATCGTCGACTTTGACATGTGTGTTGAAGCATTGGGTGCAGGTTCACAACTTCGATGAAAAGCTTGCCTTCTTCTTTGTCTCATGTAGCGCAATGATTTGCTCTCGTGCATCTCTCTCCCCTTTGCACATATTGTTGGGCTACTCAAAAAGATTGCGAATTTGGAGAGTTTTCTTGCGTGGAAACTCGTCCAAATCACAAGGGGACTGTCCCATTGCATGCAAGAGCTCTTGAGACACGCATAGACGTGTGTCACAAACTGGTGACGTGGCAGGTCCCCGAACACTTTGAGAAAACAGGCTGACACGTAGCATGTCGTACGGATCGTCGCAAAATGCGAACATGCTGACGTGGCAACGTACAGACTTCCGTGATTTCCACTAACAGTTATACGGATTTTGCGTAATCGCGCTAACTGCTTTTAGCACCTTTTGGCAGACCAAATGCTTTTGGGAACTTTGCTTTTGAGTTTAAAAAGATTGGGCATCCCTTGTAAGAATAAATAAGTCCACACGGACTCACTCCTCAGGGCATCTAGACGCGCATAGTTTGAGAGTAAGCACCCGCGGGCTCATTGTACTTTGCTCAAAGATTAATATAAAAATGAATACCGAAAGGGGTGCCAATCTTTGGGGCCAATACCTCTTGGCACGGAACTACGCCGGGTCATGTCGACTTTTGTCACCTGTTTTAAAGTGAATCTCTGTTGTGTCGCGATAGAATCTTGACTTGGGGTGTCCAAGTTTGTTACATTGGTCCCTATTGTATCGACTTCGGCCGTTTCCAAATTAATGAAATCCAATTTGTTTGTTTACTCGATCTACTTGAAAGAGTTAAATGATGAACACATAACAAATATGTCTAAAATTGATAAAGAACGCTAAGATTTTCCCACACTCATGCCGCTTGCTTTTTTGAGGGCCTACCAGGCGAGTTGCCACCATCTCGTCCTGAGGATCACACTATTGATCTGATACTTGGAAGCACACCACCGAACCGGCCACCTTACCGTGTTAGCCGAGCCCAAAATGAAGAGATTATGAACCAAGTGAAAGACCTTTAAAAAAAGGGTCTTATCCAGCCGAGTACTTCACCCTACTACTCTCCAGTGTTGTTGGTTTTAAAGAAAGACGGATCTTGGAGAATGTGCATTGAATCACCATCAAGGACAGATTTTCGATTCCGAGGATCGATGATATTCTGGACCAACTACAAGGATCCTCCTGTTTCAGCAGGATTGATTTGAAAAGCAAATATCATCGTACTGGACACGTTTCTGCAGCGAGGCGTTCTCTTGGTAGTGCTTTCGCTACGAGCCGTGTGGCTCGAGAGGGACAGCCCCACCTGAGGCCGCCTTTTTTGGTGCTCACTTCTCTCTTTGCAACGGTCCCTAGAGGTCTGACCAGCTTCGACATTCGTAGACGTTGGGACTTCTTCGACTATAGCTTCACTCGTTTTCTAGGTGACTCCTCTCCCAACTTGGAGGAGGCCAGCTTTCGAGTCCACGTCCTCTTTCTTGCAGCTAGAGGCAATGAGACCCTGGACACAGCGGTGGGTTTCTCCTTTCCGTTGTGTGGTAGGGATATCACATAGTGGACCCAGCACACAGTCCTTGAATGGCCCCAAACCCATGCTACTGAGTTCTCACACCACACAGGGGACTTAGCAGTGACAGATCCGGTGCAAACACTTTGGCCTCTTGCCACGTTCAATGTGACACCTCCAGATGCAGCGAGTTGCAGGCACATTGTGGTGCATTTGTTTGCTGACACTCAGTGCCCTCTGGCCTCAAAAATAGCGAGGTTGGCTGCTATGGCAGCATCTGTTTTCTCTCACAGACTCCATGAGGATCATCTCATGGAATGGGCGGGGATTAGGAGGGCCCCAGTTTCAACGTCAAGAGGGGTCAACTGCGTCAAGAGCTGCAGAGATACCTTGTGGGTGGTGAGATTGACATTCTTATGCTGCAGGAGCATCATCTTTGTGAGAACCGCATTCGACGATGTGGTCATTTTGCGTGGTCGCTATGAGACTTTTTGGTCAACTGCTTTTGGACTTGGAGGCTGAGCGCACGTACAGAGTTTTGGGCTCACATTGCAGAGTCTCTGTCGCAGGCAGAGCAATGGTGCATTCGGGGAGACTTCAACATGTTGGAGGATTCAGCTGGCAAGGTTAGAGGTAGCCATACTACTGTGCATGGAGATGAGTTGGCAGCTTGGGAGAGGTTATGTATCTCTGCGGGTTTCAAATGTGTGGCAGCATTCTAGCTTTGTGCGGCCACTTGACAGCTTGGCCTTCTCTCGTTCGGATCGTCGAGTGGGAGGAGTGAATCTATCTCAGATAGATCGCTTCTACACTAGTGATCACTTCTGTGACTTGGGTGGGACTGTTGGCATTTTGGCTGAGACATCCTTTACGGACCATGCATCAATGATCCTCACAGTGACTAATAGGCAAAGGAGGGGAAGCACGATGCTATGCATCCCTGAGAGGATCTTGCTGGACTCTACGCTCAGAGAGCAAGTGGAGACTCTTTGGAAAGAGAGCTTAGACTTATAGGATTCTCCTGCTGACAGAGTGGCCTCTAGACTTGCTCAGCTTAGTCGTCTCTTCCTTCACGAGTCTTCGGCTCGCCTGGCTGCAGCGAGAGGTGGAGCAGTGTCTCCGACGGGGCGTTGCTTCCCTGCAAAGGATGCAACAGCAGCATCCAAACAGTCCTTGGTTGGAGGAGCAGTTGCAGCAGGCTCGCCAGGAGCTCGTCAGCACAAAGGAGAGGCGCCATGAGTTTGCTTTCCATAGACAAGCATCTCAGTGGACCCAGGTGTGTGACAGAGTGATAGGCGCTTTCTTTGTGGCAGTGGGACCCCGGCATGCGCATGCCGAGGTCAGTCAATTGAGGAGGCCCGACGGGTCAGTCGCTTTAGAGCCAAAGGATATGCGTACAGTTGCTACTGACTTTTACCGAGATCTACTGTTTGCAAAGCCCAATTAGAGCGCCAAGAGGCATGCAGAGAGCAGGTCTGGGCACAGATGCCTTGTCTTGTGACTGAGGAGATGCGCCAAAGGCTTGAGCTACCTCTTTAGCTGGAGGAGATGCACGAGGCTCTCAGAGCACTCCCCCGTGGCAGCTATTCAGGTGAGGATGGTTTGACTCCCAGCTTCTTCCTGGAGTACTGGGACTTGCTTGGCTCAGATCTTTGCAACGCTTTTCAGTACATCTTGCACACAGGAGAGATGCCTGACAGCATGAGTGAGGGCCTGATCTACCTCATTCCCAAGGAGGGTGGCTCCTTGGATGAGATTCAACAGTGGCGACCCATCACCATCCTCAACTCATCCTACAAAATTCTTGCCAAGGCTCTGAGTTTGAGGATTCAGCCACTTCTAGGGAGCATTATACATGGAACACAGACAGGTTTTGTCAAGGAGCGTAGTATCCTTGACAACATCTTTAATTTTTGGGAGGCTTCTGCCCTCGCGCGGCTCCGTGGTGAGGATCTGGTGATACTTCTTCTCAATTTTGAGAAGGCCTACGATAGAGTTGATTGGGACTTTTTGGAGGGCACTCTACGCAGGATGGGCTACTCAGATGCTTGGATCAAAGGTGTGTCACCTCTATACAAACAGGCACACAGTCAAGTACTTTTGTCAGGAGGTAGAGGTGATCGTTTCATGCTCACACGTTCGGTCAGACAAGAGTACCCGCTTGCCCCCTTCCTCTTTCTGTTCTATGCTGAGGCGATGAGCAAGTTTTTGGTTTCACAGCAGGTTGGTTTACGAGGCTTAGCGCTCCCTATTCGAGGAGATGAGCTGCTGGACGTTGAGTTTGCAGACGACTCAGCCATGTACTTAGATGGCCAAGAGGCCAACCTACACAGGTGTGAGCAGGCTCTTGAGACCTTTTGTTGTGCATCAAGCGCACTGATCAACTCGAGAAAGACTGTGGCTTTCTCGGTTGGTAGTGCTCCTATGCCTGATTGGATGCCAAGTGAGAGTTTCAAGTGGATACCCCCAGGGACTGCATTTCGTTACTTGAGCTGTCAAGTTGGCTTGGACTTGTCTCGAGCAGCAGATTGCTCCCCTCCTCCTGTCCATCAAGAGGAAGTTGTTACATTGGAGCTCCGCACGACTTTCTCTGGCAGGCAGAGTTGTAGTGGCCAACCAGAATGTTGTTGGCTCTTATGTGGTACATCACTTCTTGTTCGATCTTTTCGAGTTCTTGCATCAGCCAGGTGGAGAGGTTGATACTTCCTTTGGTCAAGGCGTGGCACTCAAATAGCCCGGGCCAAAGTGGCATGGCAGGTCATCATCCTTCCTTGTTCTCAAGGAGGGTTGAGGATCATAGACCCAACACAGCACTGCAGAGCCCTTTTAGGGAAGTTCATCGTCAGAGGACTCCTTCCAGGAGAGGAGCCCTGGAAGGAGTTCTTGTTGCATTGGCTTAGTGCTAGAGTGCCTCACGCCTCCCTGGCGACCTTCGACCAGATGGATTTTTAAAAAGGATGCGCAGAGTTGGCTTCAGCAAGAGACTGGAGGATCACTTCGTTGTGAGTCTGCTCCGCTCTTGGGAGCAACTACTGAGTGGCCTGGAGCAGCGATAGCCTACTTGCACGGAGGAGCGCCTGAGACAGCCCCTTATTTGGAACCCCATGGTTAGCACTCAGAGAGCCACTCGGTTGGTAGTAGGCCTCGTGTTTCCTGAGTCCCATGGCAAAGGGTCCAGCACGCACTTTAGGTGACTGGCTTCAGTTTTCAGGCTTGTCAGAGGAGCTTCAAGGCATCCAACTTCTACAGGGCATGAGAAGGGTGCAGAGCATGTGTCAAGACATCTCAGAGGCACTACCTACTAAGTGGCTCACACGTCTCGAGTCAGCAGCGTGATGGATGGGGACCTTCACGCGACTGGAGGTTCTCATCTCAGTTCGGGCTTGCTCAGAGACTGTACCCTCATTGTTCTTCGAGCTACAGGGTGGGGGATGCTTACACGGAGTTGCAGTAGAGGCCCCACCGTGGCAGAGTGCTATTTTCAGAGGATCCGAGTGGTGGGCATCTGTGGTAGGACTTGTGTAATTGATCCTGACCCAATAGCTCTTGCGACTAGACACTGGAGACTGTGGGCTTGGGAGAGCTGTCCACTGGCACGGGTACAGTGGGACCTTGGAGAGTGGTTTTAGAGGGACCCCTTCTCCTCAGCAGATCGTCTAGGTGTCCCATTCTTTCAGTACACTGTTCGGCTAGGACGTCACATACTGGCACCACAGAGAGGCTCGTCCTGCTGCAACACCTCATTGACAGGAGGAGGATCTCACAGCTGAGTTCTTGGCAGCTTTTTGGGAGAGGTTGTGGGACTCCAGACAGCGGGGGCGAGTCACGCTGTTCCAGTGGCTGGTTGCACATCGAGCTACAACAGTTGGGAGTTGGCTGGTACATAGTGGTCTATCCGCAGCTTGTGACCATCTTGTGGAGAGTCAACGGCACTGTCTTTGGGACTGTCCTCTAGCACAGCAGGTTCGGCTTCATGTTCTTCGGCTGATGCCACTACTCGGTAGTACACGTGAGGGGCAATTGCTTGGTCCACTCTCACGGGCCCGGCATTTCAGTTTGAGCTATCCTCTACCAACAGGATGATAGTGATGCAGGGGGTCGACCTACACTCTAGCCCACTACAGAGCTTACGCCAGAGGAGTGGTGCAGTGAGGAGTGTTGGGAGCTCATCTGCGGCCTGACACTTTGGTTCATCTCGCGGGCCCGCTGCTTCCGCATCTTCGAGGCTTGCCCTCTACCACCAGCAAAGACTGTTCGGGATTTTTGGCTAGAGCTGATCCATACTCTCAGAGGACAATTCGAGAGACTCCAGGGCAGCTCCGACCGCATGAATGAGCGCAAAGAGGCTTTTCTTCGACTCTGGCGCCCTGGGCCTTTCTTCACCATGGTCTAGGGTGTACTCAGATGGCACTACCGTCCACCTGTGTGGCTTTTCCCTCCTCCCATCTCTTGATTTAGCCTCATTGTACATATGATGTTTTTTTCATTGAGAGAGTCTCCCCGTCATGTTTGTTGTAGCCCTCTCTTGTAGAGGTCGTTGTAGCCCTATGGGCAGCTTCATTAACTAATAGAAGGATCTTTTTCTGGAAAAAAAAAGACAGAATTCTTTTGAAGAAGATTTTTGAAACAAAGTCTGGAAGGCATGGAAGGCCATCTAGCCGTTTATAGGAGGAGAGGTCCTCCTCTTTTGACAATGACCAAATCTACAAGAAAACCAAGGAGTTCAAGGAAGGGAGTCAGCCAGGACACCCATCGAGCCCTTGAGTTGAACAACAGTTTGACGTCGCCTTCTCCGGAGCATGGTTCTCCAAACATTCCAGGGAGCGAAAGGCAGCATCTTACTTGAAAAGAACGATGAATATGCAAGAGATGTCATCATGCCTTGGCATCACTTGAAAATGACTGGTATTCACGCTGACAGGCTAACGTGTGGCAAGCCATAAGGATCACCGCAAAATGCGTTGACATGTTGACGTGGCAACGTACAGACTTCCGTAATTTCCGCTAACAGTTGTACAGATTTTGCGTAAATCGTGCTGGCTGATTTTTGCAGCTTTGGGAAGACCAATTTCTTTTGGGAACTTTGCTTTACTATGCCGCACCGTGTCGACTTTTGTGAACTCTTTTAAAGTGAATCTCTATTGTGTCGCGGTAGAATCTTGACTTGGGGTGTCCAAGTTTGTTACAACGTGTTTGCTCCGCTCAAAACGATCCAGAACAGAAACCTACAACCTGCTGTTTTTTTTTGCAGGTTCAGAGTTTTGCACTTGAGCTTCGAATGAGCACCAGGGCAGCCTTGGGGAAGCCTTGGGGTGGTTATCGGCACACCTATCCGAGGCCACACAGTAAATTATAGCATCACCAAAAAGCCTCTAAAATGCAAGGGAATCTGTCCTAGAGGTGTACTTGTGACCTACAAGGGTTTTGACGCCGTTACGCTACCGAAATCAGGTCGAAAACCTGCGATTTCAGCCCTGACACGTTTGGACTGCTTGGTGAGAGTTTGATCTAAGTGTTCGGATCCTCTATTTTCAATTGAATAAAGAAATGTCGAAAGGGGCGCCAATCTTTGGGGCCTATAGAGCGTCGGTCTTCGCATGCACAATGACAATCTAGTCGTTGGACGCATCTGTGCTCTCTTTTCTTCTCAGTGCTCTGTGTAAAGTAAGAAGTAATTGAATAAGTACCACCCTCTACTGTGTACTGGCCAGTTTTAGCTTGGTATAATACAAAAAGTAAACAATTGCCATCCAAGAAATTACTCTTCTCCAAGAACTTCTGTCTTCAAGATTCCATCTGGTATGGGCTCCACACCAAGCCCAGTCAAATCTCTCTCTCAAGAAGGGCTCACATCTGCTTTAAAGCTAGCATTAGAAGCTGGAAGGATGTTTTTGAAGATAACAGAGGTCTCATCAAACCTGAGCTAAGACAGCAATCTAACATCTCAGAAGGGTGTGCTGATTTTCTAGGATTGATGCCATGCAATAAGAAGATTCAAAAAATCTGTTTTTCCTATCCATAAAATTTGCAAAGACATCTACAACTTCAAGGAAATTAAGGAAAAGAAGGGTGGATGGGACCCAATCTTAGTGGCTAAGCTTAACTCCAATTGGGAGATTTGGAATTCACACCGATGGGCTAAAGATTCAAACTAAAGATTCAAATGTATTTGGACCTACCCCCTTTCTATCAAACGAAGCTGCCAATCCTTCACCAAGGCATATGGACAGGAAAAAAAGCAAGATCTTTTGGTTTTTCTAGTGGGATTTGTTGCAGATGTAAAGAGCAGGAGGAATCCCTTCAAGCTTTATTTGATGATTGCCCTCACAACTTGCACTTCAAATTGCGTGTGGTGCTTCCTGGAGGTCTCTTTGCTAGGAGAAAGTAAACACACAGATATTCCTCTTTGGACTTGTGCCTACTTATGGAATATCTGGCTAGGAGAGGATCAAAGCTTGCTTTGGTAGGACCTTCACTATAAATGCCACCCAGCTCAACCTCATTTTTGTAAATGTCATGGAAGAACTTAAATCTCATCTGAGAGATACTACTTCCTTTGATGTGAAGCTTATTCAGAAATCCTATAGGTGGCAGCAATGGAGAAGAGTTATTATATCTCTGAATGAGCCTGACAGACTCTCATTTCTTGATGCTACCTGCATGGACATCTTTAGCCTTTTTTTTTTTGCCTTGTCACAACGACCCCTATCCTCCCTTGGGGGTAACTTGTATTTTTCTACCGTGCTTTTTCCCCCCAAAAAAAAAAGTGGCTAGCTGGTCTTTCCAATTGGCATGTGGTGCTGTCCAGAGTTCTCTCACGCCCAAACCCACATGCACGCCCAACCACCCACGCACATAAACACAAAACCAGGTAAGCATCACTCATACACAATCACCCACCCGCACCATTGACACAAAAGTAATGATGTGGCATCTTATGTTAGGATGATTTACATTTTGGAACCCCGGCCAAGGGACTTCAAACGAATTGATTGCCTACTGAGCTTCTATGGTACTGCTCAAGTAGTGATTTGAAGAGAGATAGAGACTGTGACAACAAGAGTCCCATTCTCACCATTGTTTTGCTCTTTATTGGATGGATCTTGCTCAGAGAGGCCACTCTCAACACTGTGAGTTCCAATTGACTCGCCGACCTCTTATTTATTCTGCCTAATTGCTAAAGTAACTCTCTAGCAATTGCTTAGTACTTTTCCATTAAAAGCAATGTGTACATATGGTAGCTCACGTAGGAGAAAACCCATAAAAATATCAACAATGGGAATTCAGTGTAGGCTGCAAGTAAGGACGATGTTCCATTTGTTTAGCCACGTTTGCAGCGGAATCTTTCAGAGTTTTGGATAAATTGGGTCCATAGTTGAATAAATTCACGTTTCAAAACCTGCCTTCAGATCTAAACACTCCCATAGCCTCTTATGCCAAAGCAAATTGTAGAGTAGACTGTAGGTTTTGGTAAGAAAGACTTTGCATATTCAAACTCACAAACTACCTTTCTTGCAGCAAGCTTTGATTGTTGTTCACTCTTAGCTCCAGTGCATACCTGGCAAAGAATCAGAAAAGTCAACTTAAGCATTGGTGGGGCAGCCCGCCACATCCACATTAACATCAGGACAGAAACATCTGAGAAATAGTTCCCCCATAAACATTCTCATAATTACGGTTTACCTATGAAACACAAGTCACAGAACACAGTCATTCTCTTTAAAACATGATCTGCAAACTATGTTCACTCATAGAATGAAGGAACGATCAAGATAACACTTCAACTATTGAACTCTTAACTTTTTTAACAACCACCCTCCCCCCCGGTGTGGGGAGGGTGGGGGGTATACAACGCCCAAATTCACATACATACTATTTGGCATTAAGGTATAGGAGACAAGGGTTTGCATGATTTTATACTCACAAGAAAAAGCACAACATGTACCCTGCAAAATACACAAAAACTCCCTTGATAAAGTTGGTTTGAAAGCCAAAACAAGCAAAGAACCTTCCAAAACTCCACAAAAGCCCACAACATAGACACAACAAAAAAATTACATGTAAATCGATCTTCCCTCCATGGTGATAATCCTTACCATTTTTCCTGATGCAAAAATCAGAGCCGTAGTTTTTGGGTCCCTGATGCGCATGATCACAGCAGCAAAACGCTGCAATATGGGAAACAGATTAGTTCAAAAGCCAACAGACAAGCGATCAGCTACTCCCACTCTGAAGGGACAAACCTTAGGATTGTATTCTGCATTTCGTGCATGTAATGCAATGGTCTTCAATTCCAACCTGCAATCCATGTTTACTGTTGAAACGATATTCCTGCCATCCAAAAGGCTCTTAGCAAACAATAAAATCAGAGCCGTCTAACCGTTTCTGCAAGGACATGAAAGATGAAGGACTTACTGCAGAGTGGGCACGATCCCGGACGGATGCCTTGCAAGATCAACGGGTTGGGTGCCTTCGAGAGACATCGGGGCCTCCTCAGAGAGCAAGTAAATTGTTTTCGATCAATAGCTTACATCGCACATTGCGATCACCGCCCGTAGAGGCCAGAAAGTGCACACGCCCAAACAGAGAGAGAGAGAGAGAGAGAGAGAGAGAGAGAGAGAGAGGAGGCCGGGGGAGGGAGGGAGGGAGGGAGGGAGGGCGGGAGCGAGCAGGCAGCGTCTTTTACCTATATGTAAGAGAAGATGAAGAGTTTCCCCTCTCTACCGGCTAAGGGTCGAGGTTGGGGGCTGCTTATATACAGGTGAGGATGTCAATGGGTTCACACTACAACGTCCGGGCAGCACCGTTTTGGGGGAGGACTAAAGAACACGGGGTCTACCCCATCATGGGACACGTGCATCTCGAGGGCGATCGGACAGCCATCAAAAATGCGGGATCAACGCTCGGCCAGTGACTCGAATCCACAACCTGGGCCATGGCAGTGAGATGAGCTAACCACACAAGGGCGTGCATTTTGTTGCCATCAAGGCGCAAAATAAACCTTACATGGTGAACTCACGCAGGCAAAAGTAAATTATGACAGAAAATGTCAACTCGGACACGTCCGTTTAAAATTGGATGGCCGAGCTTACCTTTGCTTTTGTGCGCACACTCCCTTGCCATGGATCCCATGACGGGGTCTTCATTGAAGACCCCGTGTTACTTAGTCCTAAGGGGGGGGGGGGGGGGGGGGGGGGCGGGGGGCCTTGACATTATCATCCTAAATGAAGGCCAAGTGATTCATCTAAATAGGGCACAAATTAAAGGTCGCAATGATCATCCGGAAATTGTGTTCTGGATATTTTTTTATTAGTGTTTGATCCTACTTGAAACTCTTTTGTTGTTGAAAATATGCATGTCCATGTTGGTCTACTTTTGACTATTTGAGTTAACGTTATATTGATGTGGTTTACCTTTTGAGGACTCCCTATGCGCCGACATCGCCTTCTTTTTTATCCTCTTTCATTAGTTTTGGAATGGATACATGTTATGGACGCTTATTGTCCCTCAAAACATCTATAAATTATGCAATTGTTTTTAGCTTCTACCATGTGATGGTGTTTGTTTATTTTCCCATTTATGACATTGCAGAGATGATGCAACCTATGATGGGGTACGACTCACAAGACTATAGCTAATGGAAATTAGTCGGTTACAAGAGCAAATTTTACTTATTGTTGAGGCAAGGCCTACGAACCGTAGATTAGGATTAAACTTTTTGTTTTGGCAACACCAATAACTTTTTGGTTTGGCAACACCAAGATTTCAAACACACCTTCTTAAGATCAACAATGTTGAAACACTCAAAGCCTTGGTTAAATTTACAGGACATAGCAAAAGTGTTTATAGAATCTCTATTTATTTTTGGGTATTCAATCATGGCTTTGGAGACATTCCTGTGGATTCCAATTGGTTGCTCATTTACATCTTTTCTCAATACCTCGTATGTGCCACAACCAATTTCCTTTGGCTATGCTTTTGTTGTTTCCAACACATATTTTTTTGTAATCATGAGTTGCAAAATTTATCTTTTTGACCGCTCACTTAGACTCATATTTTCTCAATACCTTGCATGTGCCAAAATCAAAGTATCAATTCCATTTTTCCAACTATGATTTCTTTGGCTATGCTTTTGTTGTTTCTAGCTTTTGTTTTTGGTAATTATGAGTTGTAAGATCATTCTTTTGTACCTTAGTTAGACAATTTCTTCGAATTTCTTGATTTTATGCTTTTAATGCATGAATTTCTACCATGATTGCATCTTTACGACGAGGAAATGAGAACATTTGAGCGGTTTTCTCATGATGTTATGTCATGAAAATTAATTTCTAACCTTCAAAAGTGTATTTTCCATCTTAATTTAGCCATTTAAGTTTGGGAATAATAAAAGAGAACAAGTGAAATTGATTTAAGTGCTTATGGATCATTCTTCTTGGTCCTCGATCTCCGGTGGGTCTTCAATGGTTGCTTCTTGAGGTGGCTCTCCTTTGTAAGGCTGACGGGCAAGCGTTGTGTATGAGCCAATGGTTGGGCAACTTGAGTTGATAGGCCATCTCATTGATCGGCCTAAGAATTTGAAAGGCACCATAGTACCTTTTTGCTAACTTAGCATAGTGTCCCGTAGGATTCTTGCCCGTCGTGTGCCTTAATCGAGCCTTGAGAAACTTAAGCAAGACCCAATCATTTTGTTTAAAGGCTAGGGTTCTTTTGTGCTTATCAACAACAACCTTTTGCCTTTGCTGAGAGATGGATATAGCATCCTTAATCGTTTGGAAAGATTCTTGTAGGTCTCGGCTATATTCCTCTGCAGCGAAGATCTTCCCATGTACCTTGAGTAGCAGGGGACTTTTTTATCTTCCCTCCATCACCTCAAAAGGTGGCTTTCGTGGAAGTATGTACACTATTATTGTAAAGCATACTCCACTAAAGGTAAGTACTTCTCCCATTGGGACTTTTGATCTACTTCTATAACATAAGCTTTTAGTAGATCAAGAATTGTTAGTTAGCTATTTCACTTTGGCCATAAGTTTGGGGGTGATAAACCAAAGAGAAGTTTAGCCTTGAACCTAAATTCTCAAAGAGACCCTTCCAAAAATTAATGGTCATTCTAGGATCTCTATCCGACACTATGGACATTGGCAAGCCGTGGTACTTGAAGATTTGTGATATAAAAAGGGTTGCCATTTGATGGGCCTTGATAGTTCTTTTGACATGTATGAAATGTGCTTGTTTGCTAAACCTGTCCACTATCGTCCATATTCCTGTATTCCCATGGATAGACTTGGGCAATCCAAAGATAAAATCCATGGATATGCTCTCCCATGGTGAATCAGGGATTGACAAAGATTGAAGCAATCCAGGTTGCTTCTCTCTATCAAACTTCGTCTTTTGGCATACCACACATTTGGAAATATACTCTTGTATGTTTGTTTTCATGGTAGGCCAATAGAAGTATGTTTCTATTCCTTTTAGGGTAGACTGAATCCCTCTATGCCCCGCATAAGGAGGATCATGAGATTCATACAGTACTTTTTCATGTACTGAGTTAGTAACACATAGCCTGTTGCCATAGAGAAGATAACCATCTTGTAGGGTGAACGGTTCTTCCTTCTTCCCTAGTGCAAGGGCTGAAATCACATCTTTAAAATCGGGATCGATAGCGTACTCATCTATCATAGAAGATAGATCATTGTGAGTTGCTATGGATACCGCATTCACTCGCGGTCGTCTTGAGAATGCATCGGCTACTTGATTATGCTTGCCAACAATGTGAGAAATATGAAAATGAAATTGCGGAAGAAAATTTGCCCACTTTATTTGTTTGTCGGAGAGGTTGGTATGCATCATGAAGTACTTAAAGCTTTGGTGATCCGTTCACAGAATGAAAGGAGTCCCCAATAAATAGTGCTTCCATGAGTCTAGAGCATGTAGAACTGCTAAAAGTTCCTTCTCATATATACCTAGAGCTTGCTCAATAGAGTCGAGCCTCGATTTCATAGGCTATGGCTTCACATTGGACCTCAAATGGCTTTGAGAGATCCCGCGGTGTAAACACAGGTTGAGAGATAAGCTTCTCTTTAAGCTTTTCGAAAGCATTGTTCTCCTTGGTGGACCATATATACCTAATGTTTTTCTTTGTTAGGTAATGTAATGGTCTCGCGATTTGTGATAACTTTTCTGTGAAGTGTCTATAGTATGCACACAAACCTATGAAGTTTCTTAGTTTATGCAGATTCTTAGGATTAGGCCATCCTTTTATTACTTCTAATTGTGATGGATCCATTTGGATGCCATCTTGAGAGATAATGTGACCTAAATATTGAATCTCTTGGAAGAAAAATTCACTTTTCTTTTTATTAATATAAAGTTTATTCTCTCGTAAAACTTGAAATATTACCGGGAGGTGTTCCTCGTGTTCGTCTAATGAATTAGAATAGATGATTATATCATCAAAGAACACTCCGGTAAAGCTTTGGTGAGGCCTGAATAGCTTCTCCATCATACAATTAAATGTGGCATGTGCATTAGTCAAGCCACAAGGCATGACAATGAACTCGTAAAGGCCGAACGTAGTGCAAAATGTGGTCTTTACAATGTCTTGATCAACTATCCTTATTTGATGGTAGCCACTTTTTAGGTCAATACTATTGAAGTAGGTTGACCCCTGTAGCTTATCAAATAGGTCTTCTACCGTGGAACGGGAAACCTATTCTTGATAGTGATCCTATTTAGTGCTCTATAGTCGACACACGTATGATATGTGCGATCTTTCTTTTGCACTAATAAAACTGGTTAACAAAATGGAGATGAGCTAGGCCTAACCAGGCCTTTCTCAACCAACTCATGCACTTGCCGCATAATCTCCTCTTGTTGAGCTTGAGAAACTCGATAAGGAGGTTTATTAGACGGTGAACTTCCTGGAAGAAGTTCAATTGCATGGTCGTCATCCCCTCGTTTGGGAGATAGCTCACAAGGGATGTCGTCAATAAAAACATATTGGAATCCCTGGAGGAAATTGGATAACTCTAATTCCTTTTGATTGCCTGTATCTTCTTTCGCTAAAACATTAGGTTCATTTTGAGAATCGTTAACAAAAATCATATACGCAGAAATAGAGCTCTTCATTGACTTATTGAAAGCTTGCTTATGTACAATGGGTATGGTGCTACCCGACTCCTTAGCATCTATGTACATATCTTTTTCCCTGTACCTAAAGTAGATTTGTCTTTCAATGAATTTAACAGCCATGCGATCAAACCATGGTGCCCCAAGGATTACATCCTCATGCTTGAGAGGAGAGATGAAGAAATCCTCCTTGTCCACATAGCTCTGGACATGGAGCCTCAATTTACCAATTAAGAGAGTGACTGAGGCTTCTTGTCCCTTGAAAGCACCATCGGCAGGTAGGACATCTCCCATCTCATAGGCTTGGATGCCTAGCTTGGTGGCCAACTCTGTGGATATGAAATTGTGAGTAGAACCAGGGTCAAAGAGAATGAAATCATCATGTTCTCTTACCTTTCTCCAAGCATGATATAGAGGAGATCCTTTGTGATGAGCATCCTCTTTTTGAATTTTGACTATGGAAGCTTTAGGAGGCTCATTACGTGTATTCTTGTGGGGGCAAGCACGATAGGCATGCCCTTGCTCCCCGCACTTGAAACAACGGTTATCATTTCGATAACGCTCTAGCTCTTCAGGAGAGAGTTTATTTTTACCTTTATAAACTACCTTCTCCTTGGCTTTGTTGTTGTTGGAGTTGCCTTTGGGAGACTTTTGGACATTGTCCTTTCCCTTAAGCTCACTACGGTCCTTGTTTTCCACGGGCTTAAGATTTCTCTTAGCCCCTTGTTGGAAGTTGATTCTTGAAGCCACCATGGTATGGTGTATGACCGCAGATATGGTGCGAGGCCTTTGGGAGTTAACATACTATGTCATATCCTCAGATAAACCCGCATAAAATTGTTGTTTTTTCTCTCCAAAATCCATCTTTTTGTAGACATTGGCTTTGAGATGTAAATCCCAAAACTTGCCTAAATATTTGTGAATAGATTCATAGGGAGAGAGCTTCGCCATTCGGTGAGTACTTTGTCTTTGGCATCGCTAGCCAAAAATTGCTTCATGATGGAATCTCAGCTTTGCCATTCGGTGAGTACTTTGTCTTTGGCATCGCTAGCCAAAAACTGCTTCATGATGGAAGCTCTTAAAGCTTTCCATGTTCGTGGAGCTTCACCATTTGTTCGTAGGCTAGACCACCATTGCTAGCGGACTTTTGAAAATGCATAGCTACATGACGTAGCTTAGAGGACTCCGTGAAGCCCTCATCTCCAAAGGTCGCATTGAATTGTTGGATAAAGGCCAAGACTTTGTCCGTAGCACCAAAGGTGCCATTGTATGTAAGGAAAGAGACGTTCTTTCCTCCCTCTTTGAACTTTTTGAGCTTGGACGACCTTTTCCAGGCGGCATAGGATTTCCTATGGCCTCTTCTCTTGGGCGGTTCAAGAGATGCACCATCACTTTCTTCAGAAGAGGAAGAGGATGAGGAGGATGAAGAAGAGGGTGACCTCTTTCTCGCCTTTTTCTTCCCTTGTCCCTCCTCTTCTGCACCATTACTTTCTTCAGAAGAGAAAGAGGATGAAGAAGATGGAGAAGAGGGTGACCTCTTTCTCGTCTTTTTCTTCTCTTGTTTCCTTTCTTCCCTCTTTGAATTATGGTGAAGAGGAGTATGTGATGGTCTTCTTCGTTTAGGGGGTGTTGGAGAGCATTATGCTCGCCATTTTCATGGAGCCATCTTCGTCGATGTGGCAGGAGACTCGCTTCTTTCTCATTCTTTTGATGGAGCCTCTACCATTGAAACTTGGGCTCTCCTTTGAGAGGGAGACGCCTCATCAAGTAGTAAGTTTTTGAGCCCTTCGTACGGATCCTCCTCTTCTTCCCTTATCAAAGAGAGTCCTCTTTTGGAAGTCTCTCTAGGAGATTCCCTAGGTACTCTCTCTTCTTGGTGGGGAGTTTGGAGAATACCATGGGTGCGCAATTGTTGTAGTACTTCACCTTGGAGGGATGGATTTCCCAGGGGTTATTGAAGCCTAGAAACAAAATAGTTTACAAGCATAGGGGCATCATTAGTTGCTCTTTCATTAGCAAAATCAAAGCTATCAACATTCATTTCAATATCTTTTCCATTGTCAGCCATACTAGCAAATTTTAGATGTAAATTTTTACTTGTACTTTGGCACTTCAAGCCCTAGTTGCTACTCCTCTTTACCTTCAAAGATAAGCACTCAAGCATTTATACCCATGGCTCGAATATTATTAATTGCAAGGAATAGAAGAGAGGTTCCTGTCAAGCTTCTAATAGCTCAATAATGGTTAAGCCATAGGCAAGCCTCGTAGGACTCCATTATTAAGACCATAGCTCTCGATGGTATCCCCGTTAACTGCATAAAGCAGGCATGCTTCAAGGATAAAAAATCTCTAATCTGCTTACTCTTTTGCAATTAATAACACCAACCATTTGTAGCAACCTTGAGGACCTCTCTTCTTTAGCAAGAAAGAAGAAACCAATAGCTCTGATACTAATGAAACATGAAATGCATCAGTAACTTGTGTGTAGCAGAAAATGATAACATAGTGAGCATTTCATTAAGAACAAGTTCCTAATGAGCATAGAGAGAGTACTTAGTTTGAGAAAGCAACTTAGCAATTTACACCTAGCTAGTTTGGCATAGACAATACTTGAAAAGAGAGAGAAATAGAACAATTGACAATAGTTGAGGATCGGATTTACATAAAGTCGGTCCCCCCTCCAAAAAGGCTTTGTATTATAGCTTCTCCTATCAAAGGAGACTCTTGTACAATAGAATCTTTATGTTCCTTGACAAAACTCATTGGTGCAATGAAGATGGAAGCTTCATGCACCAAATTATGCTTGAAAAACACACCTAGTTAGCCAATAGGAAGTAAGAAGCATAGTTGATAGCCTTGTGACAAGTGTCTCCCTTTCCCCTTTTGTGAGAGATTTAGGTAATTAGAATAATTTATTTAAACTCTCATTGGACCTTTTAGTCTTCTGGCCAATTAGAATCAAGCAAGCCATTGGGTTGTTGAATGCTTATTGGACCCCATGGTAGACTGTCCAATAGTCTTCTAAGGAGCTTAAATTTTATCGGTTCTTTTATCAAGCATTTTTAAATTGATTAGACTGATTTTACTCTAGCCTAATTCTCATTGGTCCACCTCTATGGCCATCCAATAGGATTTGAGGGGAGATTGGGGGCATCTGGGCTAGGATCCTGCCATGTGTCCATTATTCCCTTTGTGTAAAGAGGGAACTTGGGAGTGTGTGTGTGTGTTTTCTCTCTCTTCCCCTACCATTAGGGCTAGCCCCCTCCTTCCTAGGGATGTGAGAAGACTTTTTAGTTTTCCCATAACCATCCAATTTTTCTCCAGTTTTGACCATTGGACAATTTAATTAAATTTAGAAACCTTAGCTTAATTCTCAATTGGAATGTCATTCTCGTTCATCCACCGCATCTATGCCTCCAATCGGTGATTACCATCCCAAACCACAAAGTACCTCTCGACCATGTGACTAAGCTCGAGGATTTGGCGAAGCTCCTCATCCAAATCATATGACATTGCAAGATCCTTCGCAGCGTGACCACGACGAGAAAATTGTTTGTGATCCTCCCCAAGAATTCGTTCACTAACAATAAATCTTTCCATGGTTGGTTGGTAGCTTTTGTTTGCAATGGAGAGTTGCAAATCGGCCACATGGTCATCATGCATGCGAATGGCGGGGTTTGAAAGAAGTCGACATAGAGGCAAGCGTGGAAGTTTGCCATCGTATGGTACTCTATGAGAATCCACCTAGCCCAATGAAATGTGCTTGTCGACAACGTTTTCGAACGCTTCATCTCTTACATCTTCAATAGCGGCACCTGTTTCCACACGATGACTGGGTCCGGCGCTTGATTGTAATGTTCCATCCACTCCAGTTACGATGGACACAATGCGATCTAAAGAACTCAAGGCTTGAGATTGTTCAGTATCCTGTGTGCATAGCGAATACTTCTTGTGACGTAGTAACATCAACCTCATCCATGACACCAGTATTTTTTGTTTGATTTCTTGTTCTCATGCTTGCGCTAAAGAATTAAAGAAGATAGATAAAGGATGATTTATGAGAAATTGTAGGTAAGAGTTTGAGATGTGACCAAGAGAAAACTTGACAGAGAGAAAGAAAGAGATATGTGTAATAGAAGAAAATAGAGAAGAAGAAAGTGAAAAGAGAAGATCAATGCACTTTATAAAGCATTCATATTTTTTATTAATTTTAAATTTTTAATTATATTATTTTGTCCTTGTGTGTGTGAGAGAGAGGAATGTGTGTGTGTGTGTGTGTTGGCGTGTGTGTGTGTGTGCGCATGTGGGCACATGTGGGTGCGTCTGGACGTGTGTGTGTGTGCACGTGCACGTGCACATGTGTGCATGTGTGTACACACACACACAGCCAGGCGCTGGCGTTTGTGTGTGTGTGTGTGCGCACACACACACGCTGCATGCAGGCCCGTGTCTGTGGTGTACACACACGCGCGCCTGCGTGTGTGTGCGTTTGTGTTCACACGCGCACACACACACGCTTTTTGCAATGTGTGTGTGTGTGTGGACACACACATGTGGCAGTTCCACATGGACACGCTGGCCACGTTGGACGTCACGTGTCCACGTGGACTCGCCACATGTACCGTCGTCAATCGACGGTACACGTGGCCAAGAGCACTGTCACGTAGGCAATGCGTCGGCCACGTGGCCTGTTACGTGTACTGTCGCTGGGCGACAGTACACGTGGCACTGCGCGTGGCACCTTTTTAGGCAACACGTGGTGTGCCACGTGTACTATTGACCACCGACAGTACACGTGGTAGGCCACGTGGCCGACACGCTACTTGCATAGCAGTGTGCGTGGCCACATGGCCGGCCACGTGGTCGACACGCTACCTGCATAGCAGTGTGCGTGGCCACATGGCCGGCCACGTGTACTGTCGACTCACGACAATACATGTGGCGAGTCCACGTGGACACGCGACGGTCAGCGTGTCCACGTGGTCTGCCACGCGTGTGACGGGTGTGTGTACTCTGCCTCTGGCCAACGCGTGGCCAGAGACAGAGTACACACATATGTCACACGCACCCATGGCTAGTGCGTTGGCCATGGGCGGGTACACGCCCCCGTGTGGGAGCGTATGCCCGCCCATGGCCAACGCGCTGGCCATGGGCGCTTGACGCCCATTGCCAATGCCCCGCCCTCCCCCCCCTCCGCCCCCCTTGCGTTAGTGCCCTGCCCCCGCCCATGGACAACGCTCCGGCCGGCCGGCCGGCCTCCGCCCCCCTTGCCCCCCCCTCCCCGATAGATAGCGCCCCCGCCTCCGCCTCCGCCCCAAGTGGCGTCCCTGCACACAAAACCCGCCCAGCCCTGCCCCTCCTCTCCTTACCCCACCTCCACTAACGCACACATCCCCCACCCCCCTACCTCGTCACCTGAATGGCGTGGGAGGGGGTGGGGAGTACTATCTCCTAAATGTTCTCCGACTTACAGCATCTTGCTCCTCTATCCTTAGCACACCCGATTACTCACACATCTCCTTTACACAAATATTAAAAAAATAAATTAAAATAAATAAATTCACGTGATCACACAGTCACAAACAAATATTTTGTAACAAATATTTTTTAAAAGAAATATTTGGTATTTTTTAACATTAAATTTTCAAAATAGTAAAATAATATTAATTTTAAATTTATAACGGCTATATTATTAGACGTAAGTATATAAACAATTTGTTTTAGTTTATACAATGTGATCTTGTGCTTAATTATTTGCTTAGCATATTATTATGGCTTGCTCTTTATTTTTCTTGGGTAAAGAGTTTTCTTATCCTTTTTACAATGGTAAATTTATAATATCTGAATCATTTTTTTAAGAATTAATTTCTCCAATGCAATTTACAACTTTAGATGCAGTCATCGAAGTAGGTGATATTGAAATGAATTTGCCTCTTGAGAAGATGCTCAACAATTTGGGTGATTCATCTATGTATTGGATGAGCAGCTTTCACGTAAATACAAAGTCAACGTATCCCATCAAACATAATATGCCGGCTCACCTAGCATGACTCCCATTGCCATTGTAAATAGTTCGTCAAAGATGCAATTCGGTCAAAAGGAGTTAATAGATCTATGTACCCCTCCTCGAGTTTTGCTTTCAAACAGCTTCAAAAGGAGTACAAGACAAAAACTCTTACAGGCCGAAAATAAGGGCACATTGACAAAGCTTTAATGCAAACATAACAAGTGGAACAAGTTACAGAGATTCCAAGGTCTTACAATGGGGATCTCGTTCTAGAATTTCCACCTACCATGGGAAAGTTGCACCATATGGATGCGATGGAGCATAAGTATGATCCTCATTTGTGGTCGAAGCCTACTACATCCAATATTGTTCCAGGTGTAGTGCGTCTTAGTCATTGCATAGGATCTCTCAAGTGCATGAATGAACAATGTGTCCGCTTGGTTAATTATCATATTCCCAATACAAGTTATTTCAACGGGTACATACAAAAGGCAACTGCACCCGGGCAATATTGTAAGATTAGAGATAAGAGCCTTACATGCCACTTTTGTAAGGCAATTGCTTTCTGTATTGCAACATGTGATTGTGTAGTATACTATGTCATGTCATCCGATGAGACTGCCACTAGAGTCATGATTCATCGTGGCACACATCGACACGATGTGCGCAGCGGCACATCCAAAACACTAACGGACAACACCAAGCTTATGGTGCAAAGGATTTTGACTGTTGACCCACACGCAGGAGCCAGGAAGGTTCAAATGTGTTTGGAAAAAGAAATTATAAGTACAACACTTCTTTGCAACAACACCAACGAAGGAATTTTAGGCGAGCAACAGCTATTTGCAATCGCTAAGGAGTTGGGGCCATTGGTGCAAGATAATTGGTATGAGCATTTCCTAGATTCTTATTTCAATGCAAAACTCTATGCTAAATTATTTTTTTATCTAAACACTTTTAACATTGACATGTTTCGGAGGTCAGTATCTATTTTACGTAGAGGGGTTGACAAAGAATCTTTTGGCATTGATGCACTCCTAAAATTGAAGCGAGACTGCACATATGAGTTTTTCCATGGAAGCCGGTTTCCTGGTCAAGGTATGGAGGGGGAGAAATGTTATGTCTTCAAAATGTCCACAATTGGTCCAGCATCCGGTGTGGACCTAGTGAACCGAATGAGACAAGATCGGGATGGCGATCTTCGACGTGCATGGATCCAATTTGATCACACCATACGTGTTAACGAATGGGTGACTATGGCCTGTCATGTCTATGATCCAAGGTACATGGCGCACCTTTAAGAGCTTTGTGGCTTGCCTTTTACTCTCTCTAAAACAATTTGTTTGCAGCATGCAGGACCTTTTGACTATTGCAACTTGTGAAATGAAACAGGAAGACATGGAAACGCAATGTTTGTTTTGGGAGTGCCTCAATGATGTAATGATATCGTGTGGGTGTGACAAAGCTAATTTCTTTGGCTACATGGCGGATGAAGCTCAAGCAAATTGGAATGCAATTCGAATTGTTTTCAATGGTGGTGACAAGACCAATACAATGAGCGGTCGAGAGCGTTCTTGTCTTTTCCATTGGAAGCAAAGCTTGAATCAACACACAATGAAGTATGTGGTGCAAGCTTCTCAACACACACACAAAGAAATGTGTGAGAAGTGGAGGCAAGCACCAACAAAAGAGGCAGCAGCAGCAGAGGCTCGTCTGATACGCCAATGGTGGCGTAACGGTCATTGCATAGACCGTAACATTCCATACATGGAGTCATGGCTTAGTTGGTGGGAAATCCGTATTGCACATTGGGGTGGCATTATGATATGCATAGAAAGTAGCTCTGATGGACCAAACACTCCACACACTAACCTTGCGGAGAGCAAGCATGGCAGCTGGCTAGCAGGGGAGGGTTTCCGTAAACGCATTTTATTATATGATGCATGTACAACCGACCTTGCGAATTCCATCTTACAGAGCACAAAGGCCATTTCATACAGCCATGGAAAACACATTGGGAAGGGTCCATCAATACAAAAGATTATGGAACGCCATGAAAAACGTCCTAGCCAAGTGATAAGAGCAGTGAATGCGGCTACTGAGGGCACTCCAATAAACAACCAACTCCATTAACAGAAGATAAGGAGACATCAAGGCAAAAAGGCAAGCCAAATGAGGTTATCAGCGTGGAAGATGATGCATCACATAGGCCTGAGTACAACTCGATCACCAAAGATCGCAAGAAGTGTGGAAGACCACGTAAGATCAACTTTGCAGAAGAAGGGATATCACAAACCCCAAAACGAAGTATAGCTTCTGGTGGGTAGTATGTAGTTGAGTGCAAGGTCAATGAAGCAATGTGGGCCATACGCCAAACTCCACAAGGTGGTAGGGTCACATGTAGAGGCACGCCAAGAGGAGGACGCATGTGTGGATGCAATATAGCAGGTTCTAGCCTTGGTATACCAGTCCCCTTGTTTGAAGGATATCGAAAACATCCAAATGGTGTGGTGCGTCAATGGTTTTGGTTTTGTCCATATCATGTCTTGCATTTCCATATAGTAGACCAAACATTGAGCCGCAGCCTCAACATCCACCACACACTTGGCCCGTGCATGTGGGCACCAACCTATCGAAGGATGAGGTGCAAATATTACATGAAGGGGGGTATCAAGTGGAGCTAAGCAAAGAAGGAGTATCTAATGTAATGCCAGTTGCTCAAGAACAAAATATGACAAACTCTCCTTTCAAGTCAAAAGATACATCCACTCTTGAAGGCAGTTCAAGAGCCACATTACTAGATGGTCTGCGTGTACAGTATCGGACTTCCATTTCCGAGGATGCTGCTCACAAGATCAGTTTAGCACTAGCCCTGAGAGCGAAGGTCGTAGAAGAGATATGTGCAACAGATAGTGTTAATGAGGTCTTCAAAGTAGACACGAAAAGTGAAGATGGTCATGTCGGGATGTACAAAGTTTGTATTAGCAACCAGCCATCATGCACATGTCCAGATTTCATGGAACGGGTGTCAAAGCAAAAACCATATCTTGCATGTAAACATTTGTATTTTATTTATCTGTGTGTGCTAGGGCTAAGCCAAAATGAGAACATGTTTATCCATCAACCAATCCTGGCAGATGTTGATATCTTCAGGGCACTGAAGCCGGACTTATCCTGGCATGGATGCATAACATTTGTCAATTCTCACTTTTTTTTAGTATGCTTTACCTAGACAACCCTACTAATTTCTAATTTTATCTTATGATGGCCACATTTGGATACATTCATTTGCAGCTATTTTTCATATTTGAGTACTGGTTGTTTATGTGTCAAATCGTGTAAAAAGTAATATAATATTACCACAGTGGCTATAAATTGCCATAGCTTGAGTTATTTTTGTGAAAGCGTCCACTAGCTTCCTAGCACACCTCTCTTTCTTTTCACGATGTCCGACGATCTTGAGAGTAAAATCAAGTCTGCGTGGGATGCCAAGGAAGCCATTCCCAACAGAGAGGCATTGTATGGAGTCGACTGGTTTAGGGAGGCTCTAAAGGCAACCATCAATGTGTATCGCCTCTATCGATGCCGCAAGGAACTCAATATGCGGAGCTTAATCAATTTGAACGAGACGGAACAATTTGCTTTCTGGAAGAAGATTGGGCTCATCACAGAGGAGGATGAGGAGGAAATGACGTAGCAGCTAGGGAACGTGGTGAATCTTAATTTGCCACTCGAAGGGAGCACATCAAACACTTCTTGCCTATGTAATGCAAGTTTAATAAAATGTAACTCTTTTATTATTAATGGGTGTTCTTGTTTTAAGTGCCCTTGTCTCTATTGTTTTTGTAACAATTTGTTTAGCTTCCATATCTTTGACTATGTCTCAACTCTCTCTCTCTCTCTCTCTCTCTCTCTCTCTCTCTCTCTCTCAGAGATAGAGATATGAAAAAGACGAAAGAGTCGACAAGGAGGAAGAGAGAACCTTTTTAGGAATTTGCTCACCTGATTCCTAAAAAGCGCTCACCAAAAACTGCTCGCCTGGCTAGCATTCTCTCTCTCTCTTTTCTTCTCAAGTGCTCCATTGAGGCTAAGCAAGTACTCTCTCTCTCTCTCCCTTTCCATGGGAGTTCCAGAGGTGGATTCTTTGCTCGAAGACTCGACTGTGTGGATACAAATCCAAGCAAGTGAAATATCTTCTTCTTCTCCTACTCTATTATACTAAGTTATGCTAAGAGTTTGCTCATGGAGTAAGCATATACAAAGTACTATTTCTCTTCCTTGAAAAATTATTCTTTCACCCTCATCTATCTCTTACCCCACAATTCTTTCTGCTCGTTGGGTGTTTAGGGCTTGGGAAGGAGGGTTACACCATGGAATCTTGAAGAACACCATCTTCTTGGTTTTAGGCAAGCTCCACAAGAGCACCAGTTGTGTTGTAATCAAATCTCTCTTTGAAAGAGATTTATAATACAAAGACCTTTTGGAGGGGGGATTTGCTCCAAGCAAATCCGATCCTCATCAAGTTTTCAACCTTAATTGTGGTATTTTCTTTGAACTATGTGCATGGTTTTAATGTTCTAATGTGTAAATGTGCAATGAAATCAGCATGGCACAACCTCTAGTCTCCTCTAAATAATTCTCTTAATTAAGGGAAATTTCCCTCCTTTCATAAGTTAAATTATGTTGAATCTAAAGTAGTACTAGATTCTCCAACATTGATATCAGAGCTAAGGTTTCTCTTTTTTTGCCTAAGAAGAGAGGTTCTTAAGTAATCTATGAAAGGCACGATTTGTTCATTGCAATAGGGTAATTGGGACTAGGATTTATTATATCGGTTGGCATGCCTGTTTACAGGGTACAAGGGACAATGTCGGTAACTACAATCTTAATAATGGAGTCTTTAGGGACTTGCTTATGGCTTAACCATTATTGAGATATCAGCAAGCTTGATAGGAACGTATGCTAGCTTAGCACTGTTGAACCAACTCCACTACTCTTTGCAATTAGCAATATCCTAAACCGCAAGTGTTGTTACTCTGGTGCTTATTTTTTAGGGCTAAGAGGAGTAGCAACCAAAGTATTGGAAGCATCAAGAAAAGAGCTAGCATACACATACAAGGAAATTCAATCATGGCACGACGTAATCAAGATAATGTAATTAATATTGACAACTTAGATCTAGCTCATGGTGTAACATTTGATGATGGTCGCAGAGTTGTCAACTATCTTGTTGGCAAGCTACATGAAGCAATGGGAAACCCTACTTTGCAAGTGCAGGTTCAAAGTCAAATTCAAGCCCTTCAAGTTTCCCCGAGTACCCAAGAAGAGAGAGTTTCTGAGAGGCCTCCTAATGAGACCTCCAAAAGACAAATCTCTTTGGATAACGAAGAGGAGATACCAAAAGGAGCTCCAAGGCAAATTGTTTGAGAAGAATAAGTGTGTCATGTACTTACAAGGAAGAGTATGAAAGTGACACCCCTTTTATCTCTGAAAGTGATGTTGCCCCAAGAAGACGGCAAGCACGCCAGTCACTTAGCTGTCCCAAAAAGAAGAGTAAGCCATCAAGCACTCCCTCCCATGCAAATCCGAAGAAGGGAAAAATGAATTCAAGTAGGAGGCATCAAAGAAAGTGATCACCAACATTGCCATCTTCTTCCTCTTTGTCGTCACCATCTTCTGATCTGGAGAGCAGTGACTCGCCACCCAAGAATGACTGGTCTCAACTTAGAGGAGGGCACAGGCTGATGGGCAGCAGGTAGGATTGGCACAGGAGTAGCCATGGAAAACTCGAGCTATTTCCACTCAATGCTTTCTCTAAAAAATCGCTATTGTTTCCACCACCATATCGATAAAAGTTTTATCGTGCTAAAAATACACACACACACACACACAGAGTTTTATCGTGCTAAAAATACACACACACACACACAGAGTTTTATCGTGCTAAAAATATACACACACACACACACACACACACACACATAGAGAGAGAGAGAGAGAGAGAGAGAGAGAGAGAGAGAGAGAGAGAGAGAGAGAGAGAGAGAGACTCTATGTAGCATCTACCACATCTCGTGCTGCCCTCCCATGCTGCCTGTCAGACCCCAAATTGCACACGTTGTTTTCCTTCCTCTCTCATGGCTAGCTCATGAACAATGTCTCCTTATTTTTCCTTTTCCCTTGGACATGTCATTTGCACCCTTTTCCTTCCTCAATGACCGTCTAGGCATTTCTATAGATTCCTATAAATAATGCACATCCATAAAAGTTTGGCACACTTGCTCTTTTTGTAGTAGATTCAAAAGTGATTATAGTTTTCTTCTTACTTTCCCTCTCTCTTTTTGTACCAAATGCAAAAGTGAATAGTCTTTTCTCGTGAGTGGGGGCCCTAATAGACATTGTTGCACTGGAGCATGGAGGTGCCTCACGCTTCGTCTTTCGTGGTGTTAACAAGAGACGTGTGGCGTGCATCCTCGCATCAAGGATTTGCTCCAGGTTTGGAGGATTTGGTTGGCAATGATATTGCCGACTCCCTCCCTATCAAACCTCCTCCATTTTTGGAAAGATAGGCCTACTTCTTATTCCTTTAGGGGAGAAATCTCACCCAGTCTAAGTCATGTTGGTTCCTCGAGGGTGGCTCAACCAATGTTTGGTGCCCTCTGGGATTTTCTTGGGGTGGCTTCCCTATTATGTATATGATGGTTGGGGTATGTTCGTTGTTCTGTGGATGGGTCACAGTTGTCTGATCTATGGATCTTGATGGTATATGTGGCTCGTGTTGAGCATGGATGTTGATGCAAGTTTTTTTCATTTTATTATGGGTTTTGCAAAAAAGAAAGAGCAAGGGCATGCAAGAGAAGAGATAGCATGTGGCATGCGTGTGCCTTACAACTCTTGGAGTCAAAGACTCACGAGTCACGTGTCTTGAATAAGGACATGAATACAAGAATTGACACACATAAATCATTACTCTATTAGGCTTTGAAGGCGGTTTGACATATTCTATGGAGAGAGAGAGAGAGAGAGAGAGAGAGAGAGAGAGAGAGAGAGAGAGAATATAGAAGAAAACTATAGACATGGTCCCTAGGTGGCATGCCCCCCTCTACTTCATCCTTCATGTTGAGGATGGGACCCTAGTAATGTTGAGTAGAGAAGTTGCCAACTGCTACATATTGGACAACATGGGCTCATGTCATATAAATATTCGCTTGAATTTTGGATCGCTTGGAAAATGTCGCTCGGTGTATGGTAAGATCCATTGTTGATCATGGTTTTAATAAACCCAAATTTCAAGGATTTATCGCAGATGAGGCAAATGCAAACTGGATTGCAGTTTGTACTGTCTACTTAAGTGGAGCAAAAAAAAAGATGCCTGAGAAAGAGAGATCATGTGTTTTCCAATGGGAACAAAGCACGATTAAACACACCACTAAGTGTATTCGTTCCTCAGTCAAAGAAGAGAATAAAATACTATGTCAATAATGGATGCACCATCTGAACATGCAGATCAAGTGTGCAAGGACGAACTCAAACAGTTTTGGAGAAAGGGACATGCAATTTTGGATGAGATTCTAGCATTGGAAACTTGGTTGTTATGGTGGGATGTTAGAGTGCCATACTATGGAGATAGATTTTTTGCTCAAGATGAATCAGGTGCTTTTGTCCCAAGAAAAAATCTTTCCAAGTCCAAACATGCAAGTATGATACTTCCGCCTCTCCAAGTCTTTGGCCAGAGAAGAAGATGCCTCGAACAGTCTGGACAATGAAATGCATAGAGCATGGCAGAAAAATGATGTGTTTTGGTGTTCTTCCTAGAGAGAAAGTACATTGTGGTAGGTTCATAAACAACGATTCAAATAATGTGCAAAATGGCGCTCCTGCACCTTGCTTTTAGGGAAGAAGAAAATATCATGTTGTGGGTGCAAAACCAGGAGGAATTGTATCCTGAAGATGACTACCACAAATCAAAGTTTGTTATTGTCACTACCCCAGTTTACAGTGTACCGCATAACAAGCAAAATGCTTCCGCCTCTCCAAGTCTTTGGCCATAGAAGAAGGTTCCTCGAACAGTCCGGACAATGAGACACATAGAGCATGGTAGAAAAATGACGTGTTTGGTGTTCTTCCTAGAGAGAAAGTACATTGTGGTAGGTTTATAAACAACGATTTAGATAATGTACAAAATGGTGTTCCTACACCTTGCTTTTGGGGAATAAGAAAATATCATGATGTGGGTGCAAAACCAGGAGGAATTGTGGAAGAGCTCGTATGATTTTGCAATGATAGTAATACTCATGCGTGGAATATTGATGATTTGAGAGATGATTATTGGACCTCTTGGGCCAGCCCTAGGGATGTGGGTTGTGGAAGAGGGAACCTGTCTTCTTTCATGGGAGGTTGAGATGTTGCAATTTGTGCTACAAGGCGATAATGTGACAACACATCCAAACAATCAACCTAGTGGGCAATGTGAAACATAGCCTAGTTCTTTCCGAGCTAGATTCAAGTATTAATCAAGTATATATTATGTTACTTGATCAAGTACGAATTTATATTTTAGGAGTGATCACCTTCATGCACTGGAGTTTTCACTCCTCTATGGATTGACCATTTTGCTTGATTGCCTGCACTTGACATTATGGGATGGATTAATTATCAAAAAAGAAATTTGTGTTACAATTCTCTTTCCTTTTGTTTTGGAAAAATGACACCCTCCGTTTTTATTGCTCGGTGTATGGATTTCCTCATAGCTTTCCAGGTCTTTGGAGCTTCACCTTGAGCACATAGGCTTGCTCACCATTTCCAAGCTTTGAAGATTTCGAGAAATCTTCATCTCCAAATGCCACGTCAAATTTTTTGGATAAAAGCCAACACTTTATCAGTTGCTCCAAAGATTCCATCATAGGTAAGGAAAGTGATGTTGGTTGCTCCTCCCTGTGGCAAGATACACATTCTTACCAAACCTAAAGACGTCCTCATGGTTGTCAAGTCTTTGCTTTCTATTGCAAGCTGAAATTGATCATACCCTGAGTAGAGGTCCCCCATTGAGTAGATTGCCCTCCCTGCAAACGCTTCTGCAAACTCATCCACAATCGGTCCTGTACCTATATTTCTAATTGTCACCTTGTTAACTGGTTGCTTGCATATCTTGGATGAAGTGTAGAGCACCATTCTTCGGAACTGTAAACCATCTGTTTGAGTATGGAGCACAAGAAGATTCCAAAATCCCCATTTTGATATTTTCATTCAATAGCTCTACTAACTTGGGCAAATGAGCCTTTGGAACCGGAATAGGCCACAGATTCGAAGGCACATGAGGTATTGTAAAAATTACCATAGGAGCTACAATAGAAGGATCAACACAACCTATCTCATGTGGATCAAGTGAAAAATCCTTATCATGCTTTGAAAGCATTTCTTTAAAGCACTTTGTCTCCTCCTGTGTTGGAAACTCCTTGCAACCATTCTGCAACTCTTGAAAAGACTCCTTTGTGAAGGTGTGCCCAATCTTTTTAGAATTCCTCAAACTTGGTTGCAAAGAAGCATGCTCAATCTTTTCCCTGTTGTTGGGTGGTAAGGGTGAAGCTACTGGTTTCACCTTCTTTGCTACACTCTTGTATTTAGTTTCAACATGGACTTCTAGGCAATTGTTTGCTTAAAACATTGGTTTTCTTCAAAGGCTTCAATGACTTGATACATTTCGATAGAGCATACTTCCACAACTTCATTTTCAAGATGCAAACTAGACTCCATTATAGCATCAAGCTCACCCATAGTATCTACAAAAGAAACTTGCTCACACAAACCCAAAACATTTTCAGTAGGCTCTAGCAACCCACTCTCTTTCATGCCTATTTGTACATTATGTACATATTTCCTCTTACATCTCTTCAAATCTTCAAGTTTTGCAAAACATATGGATCCATTCCTTGTTACCAAGGAGCTCGTTGAGAAAGTTTAACTTATTTTTGGATGAGGCAAGACCCTTTTTCTTTTTGTACCACTTCAATCCCGCTTTACAATGGTACTTGGCCAAAACCCATCATTTCCCTATGGTCATGAAACTCTTTGCTCACCTTTGGTAGAGGATGATCTCTGAGGTTGTCACGATTTCTTTCATGGTTTACACAAACTGTGAGAAATTGAACAACACGTTTACCATCTTTGCTTCGTATCCTCGCATAAGCTGACCATCATCCATTACCTTTGTTTCCATTTGAACTCCCACAATGTATGGTTGTCCAAGGATAAGATGATATGAAGATGTGTCCTGTATAAAGAAGTTTTGCTCAACCTTTACATCACCTATTGTCACCTTTACACTTGGACATGCTGCATACAATTCATCCGATGAATTGTTTGCCACTCTGACCATCCAACCATGTTCTGTGTCCAATGGCCATTTGCATTTGTTGTAAAGACTTTTTGACATTCTATTTATTTCAGAACCATGGTCAATTAAGACAACAAATGGTTCTTCAAGATCACCTACCTTGATCAATGTCTCTGTAGTAGCCCATGCCCAATGGCTTCTAGAATAGTGGCTCCTAGGAATACTTTGAGATTCTTTCCCATCATCAACAAATTTCACTTGCCTTACATTCCAAGAAGACTGGTAGCATCCTACCATACCTCTATCACCTTCTTTAGCTTGCACTTGCACTCCTTGTGTCTTCACAGTATCGCCTTCAGCTTGTGGGCGAATAGGCTTTCCAAGTATTTGCTTCTTTCTCTTGATGATGTTGATAATTTCTTCATGGAATTCACGCTTGGCTATGCCAAGCACCTCCCCCAAAGTAAACTCAACCTTGCTATTCAAAATCCCCTTCTCTAGAACTTTCTTAAAGTCTATCGGATTGTAGTTTGTAAGCTGGTCCTTTTGCCTTACCTTTTGTTGGCTCCTTTTTCTTCCCTATTATAGATTCCTCCATGGTCACTTCTGGTGAAGGTGCCTCTTGTGTTGGTGGTGCTTGCAAAGGTGTTGCATCATTCCTCCCTCCAGTTCTTGTAGCTCTTTTTGAAGGTACTTCATCACCGTTTTCACGCCTATGCTTTTCTTCTACAATGGCTTCATGACTTTGGAAGTTTGTAATATGTAGGCATGGACAGACATTGAATCCACTGGATCACTCTGCCCTATTTCTAGACGTATGCAATCACCTGCTTCATGTAGAATCTCTTTTGTAAGCTTTCCCTTTTTAGCTAATTGCATGACATTTGGCCAAAGTAGACCATGATGGTCACTCACCTCTTCATCACTAAGATGCTCAATTTTTACTCCATAAGTAGCTGCCTCAACTAAAGAGGTGGCATGGTTAGTTGCCTTATCTTCAACTAAGGTTTGCATTCCCCCCTTCCCAAAGTCAGTTCTCAAGGGTAGACCTGTCTCTCTTAAGTGGATTTTACCATCCTTAAAAAAGACAACATCTTTTGTCAAAGGATCACTAAAACTATCACAATCCCTTCTTACATGGTCTGTACTATTACACCAACAAATACATCTATTAACAAAACCTTCTTTGTGTTGTTGTCTTTGCATAGGAAGTGGCCCTGATGGTTGGCCTTTTTCTTCAAGCTTTGCAAGCTTCACCTTCAAGTCACACGTTCCCTTCATAAGCTCATCTAGCATAGACTCATCAAACTCAGGAGCAATAAAAGTAGGCTTTATCATTTTGTCAGAAGTTGAGGTGGAAGGACTTGTAGTGTTTACTGCCATCTTGTCCCTTCTTCTTTGTTGTTTGGCAAGCAGTGAGACAACACCTTCAACCTCATTCCAGTCGGTCTTTAGTCCTTACTCATCATCTTTACCTTCAAGAAGAAACTCCAAATTTTCTTGAAACTCTTTACCTGCAGCTTGTAAGAAAATATATGTCTTCTTTGCATCTAGTGTGGCATTTTTTGTCCTTGTGAGTTGTGCATAGCGCCACTCAAATTCCCTAAGTAGCTTTATTATTGATAGTCCTTGCTTCGGCTTGACTACCCATTCTAAGAATTTCCTTTTGGTCACTCTCTCAGAGTCCTCCATGAAATACTCCTCCTTTATAGTTACTTTGAGTTCTTCCCGGTTTCTCCCATGCCCATCTTTAATTGCCCTAACATGTTCCCTAATTTTTGGAGCAAAAACTAGCTCAAAGCTTTGAATCATCTCACCTTATGACACGCGATGCAGCTCCATCTCCTTCACATACTCGTGCAAGTACTTGGCTACATCTTTGCCATTGAACTGATCCATTCTGTTGACGACCACTTGTATGGCTTTGGTTGTTGAAATCTCCCTTCTTTCAGTGGCATGTTGTTGTTACATGAACATTGCAAATGCTTGAAACATTTGCATTGTTGCTGGGTCAAAATGCATATCATGTTTCTCCACCTGATCACCCATGGTTACTCACAAACTCTCACCCTCGCAGATTCGCGTCAGGTTCTCCAAAATATATATCGAGAAGTTTGCGGTCTTGCCAGGAAAGCACCGGGCTTTGGCTGTGAGAATTTATGAGAGAACTTCAAAAACTATATGAAGGAGATACCATAGATGCCATGAAGTCTAGGGTTTGGAAGGAGGTGCAATCAAAGAATCCCCACTCTTTCTCTTCAGGACTCGTAGATTGAGGATCCGACCCTGCTTTTCACAAAAAAGCACCGAAGAGCACAAAAAACATGAAAAAGCTAAGAAAAACAATTTTTTTTCAAAACTGAACCAAATGTCCGTCTAACCTATTGGAACATGAAAATGACCTTGCTTTTCATTTTAAAACCTTAGAACACTACCAAATGAGCGTTATAAACAAAAAATGTAAGAAATGGACATTGGAATCTATTTTTCTTATTTTTAAAAGAGATCCAAAAATCAGGGATCTTACTCTCTCTCTCTCTCTCTACCACACTTTGCATGCGTGCTCTCTGTCCACTTTCGTCTATCATGTCGAGGCAATAAAGGGGGAAGGCCTATGGCAAGACACATCCTTGAGTAATCACGGGGTAATTATAGAGAGTAGTGGAATGGGTCTAATATTGCAGAGTTGTTGAGGGATAGCTCCTTTTGGACTTCTTATGGCTTAATAATGGTAAAGCTGTAGGCAAGTCTAAAAAGACTCCATTATTGACTTCTTATGGCTCAATAATGGTAAAACCTTAGTTGCCACTCCTCTTAGCCTTTGAAAATTGGTTCTTAAGTATCTACACCCACGGCTCGAAGTGGTTAATTATAGAGAGTAGTGGAGTGGGTCTAATATTGCAGAGTTGTTGAGGGCTAGCTCCTTTTGGACTTCTTATGGCTCAGTAATGGTAAAGCCGTAGGCAAGTCTAAAAAGACTCCATTATTGACTTCTTATGGCTCAATAATGGTAAAAACTTAGTTGCCACTCCTCTTAGCCTTTGAAAATTGGTTCTTAAGTATCTACACCCACTGCTCGAAGTGGTTAATTATAGAGAGTAGTGGAGTGGGTCTAATATTGCAGAGTTGTTGAGGGATAGCTCCTTTTGGACTTCTTATGGCTCAATAATGGTAAAGCCGTAGGCAAGTCTAAAAAGACTCCATTATTGACTTCTTATGGCTCAATAATGGTAAAACCTTAGTTGCCACTCCTCTTAGCCTTTGAAAATTGGTTCTTAAGTATCTACACCCACGGATCGAAGTGGTTAATTATAGAGAGTAGTGGAGTGGGTCTAATATTGCAGAGTTGTTGAGGGCTAGCTCCTTTTGGACTTCTTATGGCTCAGTAATGGTAAAGCCGTAGGCAAGTCTAAAAAGACTCCATTATTGAGTTCGAAGCTCTTGAGGTGTGAACCATATTCCACATAGTGGGCTTATCAAAATCGATAATATATCATAGTCCCACTTACCCTAATATAATTAACAAAATCAACCATTTATAGGCTACTTAAGGACCTCTCTTCTTAAGCAAGAAAAGAGAAACCAAATACTCTAATACCAATGTAATGGAATTGGTCTATTAACTTGACAGTAGCGGAAATTAGAGAGAGTAATTTTGTGAAATTACTTTGTGAGCATAGCGGGTGAACATAATTGATGGTAGCAACATAAACATAGCATTTTGTTAACTTGGCATGAACAATACTTTTGCAAGAGAGAGAGTTTAGAGAACATGACAATAGTTGAGGACCGAATTTATGTGGAGCCGGTCCCCCCTCCAATAGGCATTTGTATTGTAGTTTCTCCCATCAAGAGAGACTTGTTACAATACAGTCTTTGTGTTCCTTGTGACCTAGGTGATACAATGAAGATGAAAAGCTTCATGCATCACGAGCATAACATAAACTTTGTCGAAAGCATTAACTATCCCAAGCCTTAGTCCCAAAGACCTCAAACACCTTCGAAGGTGGAGAGAGCTAGCAGGGAATGAGGGTAGGGAAGAGGAAAAAGAAACATTTCATAGGAGAAAGAACTTGTTCCTCACTTATCATCACTCTTCTTGCTAGCATACATAATAACATAGTAATGAAGTTGGAGAAGATGACAATCTTAAGCATAGAAACATGGCTCTTGGTTGGATCCACATTCAATAGCCAAGAGTGTTTGTGTAGGCTCTCGAGTCTCAACCTCTCTCCTTGCTTGGAGAAGGAGAGAGAGCTCTTGCACTTTGCACACTACACAATGAGAGTGTGTGTGAGTGTGTGTGGGAGAGTATACCCCTCAAGCAGGCCCCCTACTTGCTTTGGTCGACCCCCACTTGTAGCTCATGCTTGAAGCTCATTGAACCCATCCAGGCCTAGCCAATCACAAGCAAGAGTCATACCAAGCAACAAGGGTAGCCTTGGGACAAGTGTCCCCCTTTCCCCTTTGAGAGAGGGCTTGATGATGCTAAAACAATTAATTAAATTCACTAAATTATCATTGGACCCCTTGGAAGGCCAACCAATAGGCTTTAGGCACACCATGAGGGTAACCCTAGCTAGGGGCTTGACGTGTACTACTTGCGTCTTGGGCAAGGGGTGCCCTTTGGGAGAGAGTGGTCAAGCAACCACCCCCCCTTCTTGCATGGATCGCCCCCTCCTTGTAGGGATTTTATTTGACTTTTGTGCCACCTCAAGCCCCTCAACCTTGGGCCTAGTTCTCACAACAAGATTGGCCCTTAAGCCCCTCAAGCTTGGGCTGGGTTCTCACCTCAAGTACAACCCTATCATCTCAAGCATGCCAAGCACCTCAAGCATCTCAATCATCAAGCACTTCAAGCATCTCAGTCATCAGGCATGACAAGCACCTCAAGCTTGGGCTGGGTTCCCACCTCAAGCACAACCCTAGCTTATCTAAGGTCAAATGACTTTTAACACTAACTATTGGAGGTCTTTAATGAAGCTAACCCTAAGGTCTTTATGCTCCATTGATTATCCTTGCTCTTTCATTTGGGCCCCTTTACCATTGGCCAAGTGTTGAGATAGATCTATAAGCACATGTCTATATCCTAACCCTTGTTCCCTCCCACATTAAATGGTCAGTTTAATACGAGAAAATCATTTGGGTTGGTTAGATATTAGATTTTATGACATTACCTCTCTCTTGAAATCATAGGCGTCCTTGATTATGAGGTAGAAGAGATAAAGCCTTAGTCATTAGTCAATCTTACTTAGCGGGTAGAGGATCCCTTTTTACCCTACGACATCTTTCCAAGATGGATGACTAATCCATTTGGTGCTTGGGGAGACATAGCTTGTTAGCTGCAAGCTAACACGGATACCATTTTTCAAAGTTCTCATTGTAAAAACACTTATTATTTTGATAAATCGAGAATATTATAACTCCTATTTTTTAGATAAACCTTGTAATTGATGAGCCGGGGCTACAAGTTTTCGGATTGTATCAACCTGTCATTACCCATCTTTGGTAGAACTCCCAAATTATTAGTTTTGACTACCAAAAACCTTGGCTAAGGTATCAAAGCAAATTTTTGTAAGTTATTATTAAATTTTGGATAATGAAATACACTGCGTGAGCTAATGGCGCTCACTTCTCTCCTTTTAGTGCTTCCTACTCCCTCCTCGGTTGTCACATTGCAGCCGTATTTGTTGCATTGCAACCGTAGGTAAGAGCTCTAAGCATTGACATAAACACATCACAGTATTTTGTAGCTTTTGGTGTCACCGACCCGCAGCCTAATTTCATCATAACTAGGAATTTACACTTCAAAATAAAAAACTAAGCATAGGCGGGGTATTGGGGCATCATTGCTAAGCATTTAGGTGCATTCTGGCTAGAAAACGACCAGGTCAAAAATCCACTGCTGTTAATAATCACGATTTTGGCACTTGACCTAAAGTGGGGTTTGAGACCGTAAGCATGTGTGCTTAGGTCTTATAAACTTGTCCTAGAAGTTTCGTTACGTTTGGACGTCATTTGATGCTGTAACGGATGTGATTTGTTTGTCGATGAGCGATTGGCTTTTGGTGATTTCAGTCACTTGAGTGTAGCTTGAGTTAGATGCGAGTTGTTAGTTGTTTTTTGAGAGATTGACACCCTCTTGTAGCGTCTATGCACTAGTCGAATCAGCTTCATCCCATAAATTGACAATTTAATCGTGGTTCTCGCTAATACTGCAATAAGATAGGATAGTGAGGTTAGACACGCATCCCACATTTGGCGGCATTGCCGAGGATCGAAGAGACATAAAATAGGGAAAAACACGAGCGTCTTGTGAAGTTATCCTTTAAATTCCTCTAGGATCTCGTAGAGTTAGAAACCTTCTTTTAGAAACCGCATAGCTTTAGATTGTCGTCTTTTGCTGTGTAGAGGTAGTTTGGAGGTAATCGTACTTGCTGAGTGCCTTTAGGATTGTAGGATTATAGAATTAGATTAGGATTTTGAGGATGATTGATAGACGAGGCAAGTTTTAAAATCAATGCTCAAAAAACCATAAAAAACAAGAAAACGAGTGTTTGTGGACACTTTCCACACCCCATTTGCATGAGAATCTAGGAGTAGGGTATGTAGGATCCGAAGTGGATATCATAACATTGCTCTCTCTGAAAGAATCAAGTGTGAGTTGTTATTGAAAGTTGTAGAATTTCAGGTCTACGGCTAGAAATAGCACAAAAAGACTCCAAACCACTCAATCCGACTGGAGAGTATGCTTAAGAGTTGTATGAACTAGTGGGTAAGCTCAAGGACACTTTAAGGTAAAAATTTCAAGAGTTGACCAAAACTTAGATTATTTGCTTTTTCTTGACAATTTAGGCCAAATTAAGTTTTGACTTAATTCATAGGCTTAAAATAAATCATAAAAGGATTGTCCTTGAAAAAAGTGCAAAAATTGGTTTATTTCAAGCTTGAAGTAAATAATCGCGATTATTTACTTTCTGCTTCAAACTGACCAAGCTTGGTTCATACCATTGACTCATTGCATGTGTACAAAATACTTTTGTAAAGGCACAAAAGATTTGGCTCACCAAACTGACAAAAAACTGGGTAAAAACTAAAGCTTGTACTGACTTTTTGAAACTTGAGTGTAAATTGAAAAAAAGTTTGTCCAAATTTGATGAAATTTGATTCATAGGCTTATATTGATGTGATAAACATGTGTACATGATCACTTGACCAAAAAGTTACAAAAAGTTGCCAGTAGTAAATAATCGTGATTATTTACATCTGTCCCATTTTTCAACTTTTTTGACCAAATCAGCATACCACTAGCTTTACCATGTCGTAATAAGCCCACAAACCAAATTTGGTGAAATTTGGATCATTGGATTGAAAATTGTGACCAAATTTGTAAAGTTAGTATGCGGGACAGAAAATTGATGACTATTTGATCAAAAAATTGTCCAAACTTGTTGAAACTTGGCTAGGGACCTTAACTTGAGTGCTAAAAAGATCTGTGTCAAGATTGGGACAAAAATCTGCAAAAATATAGCTAGAGTAAATAATCGCGATTATTTACATCTGCTTCAAAAAGTGACAATTTTGCATATTTGAGTATACCACAAGGTCAAGTATATCAAATAGATTACACAAATCAATTTTGGTGAAATTTGGATCACAAAAGTGAGACTTACGCTAGACTCTTGAAATCAGAGTCTGTAGACACAAAACAGTTAATAAACTTGAACAGATTTTGTCCAAACTTGTTGAAACTTGTCCAAGGACTTTAACAGGTTGTAAATCGGCAAACTAAGCCAAAAATTATAAAAAACTGACAAAAGTAAATAATCGCGATTATTTACTACTACTATATAGGGACACCAGTTTTGACTTTTGATCTTGTATAGAGTTAGACCAACATAATACAAAGCCATAGGGCAATTTTGGGTTCAATCGGGTCCAAATCGGTACATGTTCACTCAGTTTCCAAGTTGCAGATTAATCCTTTGATTTTTTGCCAAAGTCGAATTTAAAAGTCAATTGCTGACTTCTATAACTCGATTTGAAGTGATACACACAGACCAACCACAATAGTTAGCAGAAATCATACCGTCTTTGTGAAAGAATAGCTAATTTGATCAAAATTGATACAGGAATCAGGTTGCAAACAAGGAATTGGCAATTCGACAAAAGCTGCAATCGAGTCAAGTGGAAATTGACGACAAGTCAATCCAAAGGTAAGTACTCTATCCAGGGCTTCACAAGTCTTTATGAACCTTAGATCTAGTCGTGTACTAGGAAATCAAGGCATATTCGGAGAAACCTCCAGTAGAGTATCCACTGAAGAAAGCGTGAATCAAGGCAATTCCTTACACACTATCCTTGAAGAAGTCTCAGATACTTTTTCAGATTCAACATATGAAATGTCTTCCTATTCGACTCACTTAGAGATCGGAACGGCAGTACGCTAGAAGCATATACTTTTAGTTTATAAGACTAATCGTCATGGAGCGCATGTTTACCTAGATCCTAACGAAGAGTATGCTATTTGCATTGATGAGACCTTGGTATTGAGTTCGAAGAAGAGATTAAGGCAAACAAACAAGGAAAAATGTACATGGACAGAAACGGAACTCAGTATTTCTAAGTTGAAAACCTTGACATGATAGACAAATGGGGGTTAGAAGTAAACACCATAATCTCATATATGTCAGCAAAAGAAGGACCACCAACTTTAGAATTTGAGGGATACGATCAAGTAGAGTTGAAGCCTTTGAAACGGCTTAGTACAGATAATCCTAGGATTGGAGTCTATTGTTGGGAGGATAGAAACGTAAAAGATCTTCTATGGACTTTGCATGCCAAACCAGGACAACTAACGACCATGAAGATCATCTATATCTTCAAGATCAAGGATAAGGGATTAGCAGACCTACCGACCTACCTGTTTAGGGATTGTTATAACAACAACTTTGTTATGATGACTCCTGAGGAGGTAGAACAAACCAAATACCAAGGGTATTCCATAAGGGATTGGATATTGGGCCAAGGACTAGAAACCATTCCAAGAGGGAACATCGTGAGAGATCTTCTGAGAGTAATGTTAAGAAACCAAAAACCACATAATCACGCAGGGTGACACTAAGGCCAGCCCAGGGCTACATGAGTCACTATTTCCAACAGACTGGTTTGAAGGACTCGGAACATGACCAACTACCAGGAGACCGGGAGTTGAACCAAACGGACGTATCAGATTAGTTGATTTTCAGAAATGGATCAAAAAATATAGTGGATCAGGGGATCCATATGACCACTTAGCAAGCTTCAAGCAAGTGCTAAGAGTAGAACGTATACTCGATTTTCATACTCAATTCGAGGGGTTTGGAATGACATTAGAAGGAAAAGCATTGACATGGTTCCAAAACATTCCACCAAGGTCAATCATGGACTTGAAGACATTAGCTCAAGGATTTATAGCTGCTTGTTTCAAAACGGGGATCAAACACAACACGGTAGCTCAAATCTACAGCTTTAAACAGAAACAAGGTGAGTCTATTAGGGATTGTGCAAATCGAATGAATCAATACATTGCCAGATGCCCAGAGCTAGAGATACCTGCATAAGAACGATTAGTATCTTTGTTTCTTTAGGGACTGCTAAACAAAGAACTTCATGCTATGCTTTATAGCAAGAAGCATACAACCCTAGAAGAGTGTGTGTCTGATGCTATTGACTTAGGAGACAATTGTGATATTTTCAGTACAGAAGATGTCCCTAAGGATAACCAAAGTGAGAAAACAGCATCCACCAAACCATCACAAGTAGGAACGGCTACTGTAACACCGCTTTCAGCCATAGAAGACATGCTCAAAAGGATGAATGATATGATGAACAACATGCAAGAAGCACCTATGAGGGGACTCGGACAAGGGATACCTCACAGTGACAACCTATTAGGCCACAAAAATGGTGTGCAATCGAGGGTAAATGGACCAATCATGAGACTAATGAGTGCTACTTCCGACCAAAGTATGATGGGAATGTTGAGTACGTGCCTATGAGGCCACAAGGACAACCCATGTACAGATACTAGCCTAACATGGCACAAGCTCAAAGACCACCGATGGGTATGGAAAGACCTCAACCCGTGTTGGGTCAACAATCTCCGTATCTAGGACATAATGCAGTGCCTGTAAAGTACATGCATCCAGAGGGAGTCATAGATGAACAAGCACTTGTGCCTGTTACACCTTATACTGAGCCTAGTCCATCTACGATAATGGTAGAGGGAGATTGGCATAATTGACATCCACCACCAATGGAAGAACCTGTGACTTATGCTCCACCAGAGCTTGCACCAATGTATTATGTAGCTAATCAAGGTGTCAGACCTCCTATGGTAAGACCCATGATTAAGCCAAGAACGGGAAACTGTCACAACTGTGGTGCATATGATCATTGGAAGAATGAATGTCCAGAGTCTGACAAAAACCTCAAACCAATTGAAGCTTATTGCATACAATGTTGCAAAAAGGGAGGACATTTTCCGAAAGATTGTCCTAAAAATCCTTTAAACAAGGGCAAAACGGTAGTAAACGTAGTCCACGTGATACCTAGTAGCTCATCTAAGAGTGAACCGATTGTTCCAATCAAGGTAATCACTAGAGCCCATGTTAAGAAAAAGAAACATAACTCCTTAGATGATTCGGAGAATACAAAAGTTGCCTCTCAAAAGACTAAAAGAAGCACAAGCAAAAGGTATGAGATAAGAAAACAGAAACAACGAACTGAAATTGAGGAGAAAGCGAAACAACTATTCTAGGAAAAGGTGAAAGAAATTGCAAGCAAAAACAAGGAAACAACCGTGAAATATGGAGGATCAATTTTGATTGATAAAATTTTTGAGCCTATTAATGCAGCCTTGGAAGCCTACCAAGCAGGACTTAAAGCAGGCCAAAACATGAAAAACAAATGGAAGAACTATCCTTCTCCAGACATGGAAGCAGCTAAGCTTGAAGCTTATCAAAATTTGGTAAGAATCACGCAAGAAAATGCTAGAAAAACAAAAACCCAAGCTTAAAAGTATCACAAAACCTGAAGAGCTTGTTAAGAGACAATCAAGGAAAATCCAAAGTGGTGGTAGAACCCCACCTTGAAACAAAAGAACTAGAACTTATAGTGTCGGACAACGAAGATGCCTTAGACAAAATTCATTTCGTGGAGGAAGGCTGGCCATGACACTTATGGGAAAAGGTTCGAGAGATCAATGATGGGAGCCTAACTCTAAAGTCAGCTCCTATAGAGGAAGTTTGGTTAGACAACCTACCTCCTGATATGGATGTGGACGTACAATCCTTGTATCGGGATTGCGGATCTGAAGCTTCAAGAATGTCGAAACCATTGACCTTGAAAACATTACTCTCTTACTTGGGAGATAACGAAGATGAATCCATAGTGTGTAAGACCACTCAAGTAAAAAGAGCAGAACAGATCCTAGAAGTAGACAACATTCATTCAATCATGTCTACACCCATCCAATGCACTCTTACTTTGGGAGAACTGTTAAAACTCAGACCATATTTATGGAATGATCTACAGAAAGCTCTAGAGAAGGTGGGGATAACGAGGCTAATCGCAAAAAAATTGCAAATGGACAACAAAGAGATTTGATCTATTGCAATGAACAAAGTGGGAGAATATTACGAAGGGGAAGAAGGAAACACCACCCTTCCAGTGAAATATAATGACATAGAAACCATGGCAATACTGGATAGTGGACCAGGCATAGCCATAGCCACAAAAGTAGTATGGGAATTGTGGGGACAACCAGCCATTAGACAAACTCGAATGAAATTGCAATTGGCTGATGGACACATTGAAAGACCCTTAGGACTGCTTGAAAAGGTGATATTTAATTCCTGTGGGATTGAATATCAACACACTTTTGCCATAGTAGACTTTGGGAAGAAACTCAATTACGAAATCATATTGGAAAGACCTTTCATGCGGCAGGTACAACTTATCCAAGATTGGGGAAACAACTATCTGTACTTGAAGCAAGTGGGATCTATAACAAGGGTTAATTTAAAAGATCACACTTAATAGAGACGTCATGAAAACGCCCATACAAGAGTTCGATTCAGTCTCTTTGGTTGAAACTAAGCTTCCATCTTGGTTGAACAAAGACACTCCTATTTGGATGTGCGGAGCTGCAGAGAACGGGAGCTTAAAACGAGAAGAATGTATCTTAAAAAGGGATTGCATAGATGAAGCCTATGTACCTGAACCCTTTCCAAAGCATTTGTTTGAGCCATTTGAGTGGACTCAAATTTTAGCAACAAGACGTCTATGCCTACTCAATTTTTCAATGAGAACAACTATGATATGATTTTCATACAAATGATTTCAACCCTCTACATTGAAGATGAAATTGAGAAATCCAAGGACTTGATGAAAGCTCAACAAGACTTTTCAGACCTCCACTATGATGCAACAGATAAGTTAGAAGAACATTCAGCTACCTCAGATGATTCAGGGTCGGAAAAAGAACATGTGAGAGCTAAGATACTCATGAAAGGAGGGGAGGAAAAGTTTTTTGACTTTCCTAACCAGAAACCAAGAAGACAGAAATGGTATAGACGCAAAAGAGACAACAAAAACGTGAAAACTAGACCTATACCATCAGTCTCTAGTAGAACACAATTCTTGATGCAGATAGATGCACATGATTGTGTCAAGGATAAAATCACTGGTACATATCCTTCAAACAAAAATCCAGAAATGTCAAAAACATCGAGAAAAACGAGGAAGGATACTCAAGTAAAACCAAAAAAACAGGAAAAGGAATCAACCATGACACGAGTTGAACAGAAAAAGAAGTATCAAGAGTTGAAAAAAGCTCTAAAGGAGATATATACGACTGAAATGGAAACCACTCAAGAGGATAGTAAACATGTAATGAGTGTTTCATTCCATTACAAGAAATATACTCTCCAAGATCGAAAAATCATAGTCAAACAACCTATTAGGGAACTACGGAAACAAGGTGAGTCCTACGAAGGGCTTGAAAATGCAAAAAAGATAGATCTGGCTAAACCAGGAGAAGAGCCTAGACCTGCTTACATTGCAAATGACCTAACAGAAGAAGAAGAAGAAGAAGAAGAAGAAGAGCTTTTGTTAAGCTTACTAAAAGAATACCGAGATATCTTTGCTTGGTCTTACAAGGATCTCAAGGGTGTTGATCCAGAAATCTGTCAACATACCATACCCATGAGAGATGATGCGAAACCAAGTAAACAAAGGCCATACATATATAATGAAACATTTGCCAGGAAGATCAAAGAAGAGATTGAAAAACTAAAGGAAGCCGAATTCATTTACGAAATTGAACACACAGATTGGATGTCTCCAATTGTGATAGTACCCAAGAAGAATGGAAAATTATGAGTGTGTGTCAATCTCAAAAAAGTGAATGCAGCTACCATTAGAGACAACTTTCCTCTTCCAATCACTGAGCATTAGAATGAGTTGCAAGAAAAGAATCTTACAGCTTCTTAGATGGCTTTTCGAAATGGGATATTTTTGCCTATCGGGTTATGCCGTTTGGGTTAACTAATGCTTCAGCCACATTTCAAAGATTGATGAGCCATTATTTTAAGGAATATTTGAGGAAATCCTTGGAAGTATATATAGATGATCTATGCGTACATTCATCAATCCGAGCTGATCATTTTGAACACCTCAAAAGGTATTCAAGGAATGTAGACTTTATAGGATTTGCTTAAATCCTGAAAAGGGCACATTCATGGGTAGACAAGGAAAAATTATTGCACATATAGTGTCTAAAAATGGCATAGCTACTGATATGAAAAAAATTCACGTCATTGCTGATTTGCCTAAACCAACAACAGTTAAGGGGGTTCAACCCTTCATAGGACATTGTGAATATTACAGAGACGGTTCATTTACATGTACGCTATAATTGCAAAACCCCTGTATAGCTTGATTACACACTTTGAATGGACCAAGGCATGTGAAGAATCCTTCATGAAGCTTAAGCAAGCTCTCACCTTAGCTCCAATATTGAAAGCACTAGATTGAAATAAGATATTCCACATACATGTAGATGCTTCCAATTTTGCCATTGGTTGTATACTAGCTCAACCAGGAGACGAAAAAATTGACTTTCCTATTTCTTATGCTAGCCAACAGTTGAACATGGCAGAAAAGAATTACACTACCACTGAAAGGAAAGGACTAGGAATGATCTATGCTGTTAAAAAGTATAGATATTACCTATTAGCCAACAAGTTTGTGTTCTTTGTGGACCACCAAGCGTCCTTGGTCAACAAGCCATGTAGCATAGAAAGAATAATGAGATGGTTCATCATTATTCTAAAATTTGATTTCACTGTGGTTGTAAAAAAAGGTCACAACACATTAAAGAGCAGATCATTTGTCAAGGATTATTTCAGAGAGTCACGAAAGGGGTAGACGATGATCTACCAGATGCCTATTTGTTCTCCGTGGAAATGATACCTTGATGGTCGGAAAACATGGTATCATTGATGACAATAGCTCAAGTGGATTCACAAATACCACTTTCTATTGCAATTGGATTAATTGAGCAATCGACTATGAATCAATTACTAGCTGATAGACTATACAAAAGAAATCGAGATAGAATATCGCTCTTATGCATTAATCTTGAAGAGAAAAACCAATACCTAAGTCAAGCACATGTTACCATAGTAGGACTTCACTTTGCGGAAGACCAAACTATGCAAAGAATTTTGAGACTTGGAGTATTGTGGCCAACTATGAGGAGTGATGTTTGCTCTTTCGTAAAGGATTGTCCTCAATGTAAAAAACAAACACCCATACCTCATGTAACATTGTTCCAAATGTCACCTGTTCCAAAGTGGAGTAACTATCTAGATACTTACTTATCAAGCCGAACATTTCCTGAGGACATGAGTAAACACCGTCAAAGAGCAATTGAAATTGAAGCAAGAGATTATGCTCTTATTGCAAATCGATTGTATCGGAGAGGTAAGGATCAACATTTGCGTTTTTGTGCAAATGAAAACGAGTATATTCCGATTATAGAACAAGCACATGCTGGATTAGTTGGAGGTCACTTTTCTAGTGAGACCACTGCAAGAGCAATCTTAATGGCAGGCATATGGTGGCCTACACTTTTTGCAGACGCCAAAGAATATGTTCGAAGATGTGATGCTTGTCAACGAGGAAAAATGCCAACACGAGTAGATAGCATGCCCTTAAGACTAATGATGGGGGCTAGAGCTTTCACAAAATGGAGTATAGATTTTGTGGGGCCAATACAACCACTTGCATATAGAACCCAAGCTCAATATATTATTGTAGCTACGGATTACTTGACTAAGTGGACCGAGGCTAAAGCAACTCAAAAGAATGATGCCAGACCCACTGCCGCTTTCTTATATGAATATGTATTCACGAGATATGGACTACCAATAGAAATTGTTAGTGATCGGGGAACTTATTTCCTCAATGAGGTGATCGAGTATTTGCTTAACGAGTTTATGGTCATCCATAACAAATCAGCTCCCTATCACCCACAAGCAAGCGGACAAGCTGAGTATACAAACAAAATTCTTAGCTCGGTATTGACTAAAGTAGTCAGTTCAGGAAGGACATTTTGGAAAATGAATCTCCATGCAGCTCTATGGGCTTATCAATTTTCATTCAAAACAGCTTTAAATGCTACACCCTTTAACCTTGTTTATGGTCTTGATGCCATACTGCCAATAGAATTTCTATTGCCGACACTAAGGGTAGCAAAGAATCTTGAGTGGACTGGACATGAATTGTCAAAAAGACTTGAAGATTTGGAAAAGCTAGATGAGCAAAGGCTAACTACTGTAGCTCACATCTATGCACAAAAGCGAAAACAAAAACAGTTTTTGATTCCCATCTAATTACGAAAATCTTCAAGAAAGGGGACTTAGTTTTAGTCTATTCCCTTAAGCAACACATTCCCAAGTTTAAGAAAAAGAAAAACGGACCGTTTATCATTGAAGATGTATCTCCAAGTGGAGCAATTAAGTTGTCCACCCTAGATGGTGAACCAATGGCTAATTGGATTAGTGGATGTCATTTAAAGAAGTACAATCTGTCACTAACCAATGAATTGCTAGAAAGGATGCATGCAGCTAAGCAAAGAAAGATAAAACAACAACAGGTTATTGATGAAGCCTAAGAGGAAGCTCGGCTTTGGGTACTCAAATGGAAAGATGCTCTCAAGAATCAAAAGATACCGATTCCCATCAAAACTTTGGAAATAGATGACCGACAATGGGAATTGCCTAAAGATGCAGTGTCAACAGATGATGAATGGTTAGACGGTATGGACCTTCGCATCAAAGTACATCTCAACAATCATAGTACCGATGCATTGGTCGATACATGAGATAGAGTAAATGCAGTCTCAGTTATTCCACCTACAAGAAAGCAACAAGTCAAGCATTTACGGCGGGAATAGCGACTATCAAAGGATGCAACAAGAACCCAATACCAACATTGGGAGTAGTCAACTTGAATGTGATAGTACATGGATGTTCATGTCCTCATTAGTTTGTATGCTTACCAGATGAACACAAGAATGAGACGATGATTCTTGGAATTCCCTGGATGCGGACATAAAAGGCAGTACCAGATTGGGATACGAATCATCTCAAGCTATCACCGAAAGACGGGCAACTCATTGTTCCAATTGCATCAAGCAAAGAAAAATGGAAAGGCAATCAGCAACACAAGAAACCACAAAGTAATCAATCTTCTCCATCCTCTCAACAAGTAAATGCTACAAGTAGCATGCAAGGATTCATGCAAATTTGGGTACCAAAAGCACAGCTTAAGGACAAGCCGATTCAAATCTGGATGCCCAAAACATCATCGACAAAACCAAAGGAGGTTCCAAAGTTCAAAACAGAGAGACGAGCATCTCCGAGCAAGGAACCTAATAGGAAATGGGTTTGGAAGAAAAAGGGCACTTATCTTCTCCGCAAACTGTAAAACCAATCAAGCAATGGAGAGTTAAGTCTCAGAAGACTCCACCACACCATTCTGCACCAAGCAAACCAAGCTACCAATGGTGAGAAAAAGCTCAACAACAACCATTGTTGATATCGAAACATCAAACAATCAGTGTGCTGAAGTATCTTGATGTTACAATCAAGCAGAGAGCACACATGCTACAAGATTTTCTCTTTGGAAGACAGTAACAACAAGGCTCGACATCAGAAACCCTTGAGTTAATTACTCAAGGCCTGGCTCTTGCACAACATAATGGTTTGAACTGCATTGATCTTCAAAGCATGGTAGAGCCAACCAAGGCTATGCATAGACACGATTGTTCATCCCATGCACATAGTCGTCCTGGAGTACGCCATCTAGGAGGGGTGGAAGGGTACTACTATGTAACTAAGGGCAATGTTTGAAGAGGGAGAAAAAAGTTTGATGTTAACGTGTGAGTTTTTGCAAAATTACCTAATAATGATCTTATAATTCATCAACAAGGAAAAATTCACTGATAATATCTTCTCGATGAGTGTAAATAGTGTAGATACTATCCGAAAATCATAAAAAATAGTCCTTTTTGGTTATTTTTCATCATTTTTCTTCATATTGAGACTTAAAAATGGAGAAATCCAACAAAAAACAATAAAGCTGTGTTTTTCAATGGATTTTTTTAATTCTTGGATTTTCACTTTGCCTTTTTATCATATTCTGTTGTTTTCTTTGATTTTTCCAATAAACAAGTCAAAAATTAGTAATAAATAGCAAAGAAGCGTAGATGAAATAACAAAGAATCTCAGATGAAAAAACGGAAGACACGGTGGTGATCAGAAAGACAAGACGGACAAACACAAAAAATTTCAATGAAATTGAAAGATGGAAGCTAGAAGCCTAAATTAGGCGACCAGACCTACTTTTGCAAAATTCTTGCAGAATGAGCTACAGGAATCCGATCGGGGAAATTTTTGAGTCTAACATAGATTTCATGGTGTAGTAGGACTAACGGGGGAATTTGGCGAAAAATGGTTTGGAAAGTTCGGGTATAGATATCCCAGGTAGGCTAAGACCACCTCATTTCCACTTGTGGCCTTTGCAAAAAGAGCTTTTTGACCTCTTTCGCGCGTACTTTTCGGAGTCTACAGTTGCCCGATGTCGTGCGGCTCCGCTTCCATGATGGGAAAAAGAGCAAAAGAAAGCAGAAAAAGTCTATTTGAAGCTTACACATTTATTGAGCAGTGACTAGGGCTCGAGAATAAGCAAGGAGATCCAGAAAGTGTATGCTTTATGTGGTTATGAGGGCCTAAGCGTAGAGAGTTCATGCTTGAAGAAAAGGTTGTTACATGTGAAAAGGCTCTTAGGACATGCAAGGAAACTTGGGTAGAGGAAGACATATGGTCAGTGGTAAAAAGGAAAGTTTGTGAGAGACTTCACACCTTTGCATGAGGAAGTCTTAGTCTGTAAAAGTTTCGTAAAATAGATTTTAAATAAAAACGGGTTGCGATGGGAGTAGGAATAGGGCGTTTTGAGCATTTTCGTGTCTCACGCATAGAGGCTAATTCTGCACCGATTAGGAGATATTCAAGTTTTTGTTCTCTGCTGTATCAAGGGAGGAAGCCATAAGCTTCCATAGCCCACTCTAATCCAAGCTTCCATAGCCACTCTAATCAAAGAAGCCATAACCCAAGCCATAATCTCTTTCTCAAGCCATAATTAATCATTTTCCTGGGATCTCTCTCTCTCTCTCTCTCTCTCTCTCTCTCTCTCTCTCTATCTTAAAGCAGCAGAGGAAGAACAAAGGAGACAACTATTATCAAGGCAAGCTCGGCAAGCCAATGAAGGCAAATTAACATGATGTAAGGAGTTTAAAAAATTTAAGCAGCGGTACTGTTAATTGTCTGCTTTGGATAATCAAGCTTTAGAATCGTGTTCAAGTTGTCAGTTTTAAGCTTTGTCTACATTAATTGTGTTTGCTGCAACTCTCTTCCACACACCTCTCACAGCCAGAGGCCCCGCGCCTTCCGGGCTCACCTTTCGAACACAAATCCCTCGACACCGTTTTCAGTGCCGTCTCACACGAGATATGAGGGGTAAGTTCTTTACTCATCAATGATCCATTTTGTATGGCCGATAGCTAGTCTAAACCCCTAGAAAAAACCTAGAATTTGAGCAATGCACAAAGATCTCCGACCAAAAACTGACCATAGCGGCCTGCCAGCTCGACCAAATCGGACGAGATTTGAACTGTAGCATGCCCTAACATAATAGAACCTTTCTATATCATCAGTTGACCATTCGGCAGGGGTCGAGGAGGTCCCCAGTAGAAAAGCTAAGTTTTTGGTAGATGCCAGAATTGGGTTCTGACTCCACAGACAGCTTGTCTACGGTTTATACACAATGTATATGATAGGTTTCGTGAAATCAATCAAGCAAAGCCCTCAAAAAGCAGAAAACGGCTCGAAGGCTACAAAGCGTCAAATTCGACATACGAGGTCAAACTGACTCCAAATGAGCCAAAGTTGGATGAGTTGCTTCACGACTAAGTTGCAGACAAGTCCAAAGCCTCAAAATTGACTGCTCAACTCAACAGGCAGTGTAGTCATAGAAATCGGTGATTTCAGAGTCGACAAAGCACAAAGTGATGCCGACAAGACCAAACTTTACCAAATTCAATTTAGGACTTGTTTTAGGTGTATAGAATGTGTTTAGGTAATTTTTTTTTAAATTTTGCAAGAAAAATGTGACTGCTGTAAATAATCACAATTATTTACTTTTACACTATTTTTGCTTGGAAATTATATCATCACCTCACCTATCATTTGTACACACCTATTACATGCCAAAAATCAAGTATGAACCAAAATGATCACCTATAACTTGGAAAATTGCCAAAAAATGCAAAGAAGTCTTTGCAAGCCAATTTCTGAGTTATGGACCATATTTCTTGATCCAAATCACCTCATATCCCATATACAAGGTCTATACAATACCTAGAACCAACTTGTACCAAAAAATATTTATTTTGGTAGAAAAGTTAATAATTGCGATTATTTACTTTCATACCAAAATGGGGGAATTTTATTATCTTGCCATCATACATCCAAAGTACATGAAGTGCTAAACCCACTAGCCAAGTTTGAACAAATTTGGAGCTCAAAATCTCAAATTTCCTTTATATCTACTTTTTCAAAGACGTAAAGCCAAAATCCTATGCATCCAAATGAGCCCATATTTCACTCAGAGTATCTATTTGGTATATACTTCAAGTCTATAATGCTAAATTTGTAAAAAGTTTAAAAAATTACTCAGCTGTAAATAATCACGATTATTTACTTTTGTTGCAATTTTTTGTTTTGACTTTATAATTTTGTTCCTTACATGTTTTTATGCATCTATGCTTGTTCAAAAATTGATTTGAAGCAAATTGGACCAAAATTGACAGCATTTCAGACTAAAGGACATTTCAAAGAAACATCTGTCAAATTTGCTAATTGTGACTCTCTATTCACTGAACAGGAGCCATGCAAGCAGTAGAGAATGCCAAGAAGAAGCTCAACCAAAAAGAAAAGTTGCAAGAGCTACCAACATACCAACTGGACCTCGATTCAGTCAAAACCGCGAAGGCAACCTATCTTTCAAAAGAACACCTTGAAGAGCATCACACCACAATATTTATTGGAAGATTCAAGAGCAAGGAGAGACATCAGGTAGAGCTGCAACTCCTACTAAAAGAAGTGTATGATGTCGCTACAAAGCCCGAGACCAAAGAAGCCAATCGACGGCTAGGACTCATAGATTTTTATGAACAAGAACCGTGTGGAGTGGACTTCCAAAAAGCGTATGAGCTTTTGTCCACAATCAAAGAAGATGGAACTGCTCAGATTTCTGACCCTCAAGGGAATAAAGTTGAAGTGGTGATCACCAAGGAGATAGTGGCAGAAGCACTCAGACTGCCCACAGAAGGAATAAGCATAGGTGGGGTATTGGGGCATCATTGCTAAGCATTTAGGTGCATTCTAGGTCGAAAACAACTAGGTTAAAAATCCACTTCTGTTAATAATCACGATTTTCACACTTGACCTAAAGTGGGGTTTGAGACCATAAGCATGTGTGCTTAGGTCTTATAAACTTGTCCTAGAAGTTTCGTTACGTTTGGATGACATTTGATGCTGTAACGGATGTGATTTGTTTGTCGATGAGCGATTGGCTTTTGGTGATTTCAGTCACTTGAGTGTAGCTTGAGTTAGATGCAAGTTGTTAGTTATTTTTTGAGAGATTGACACCCTCTTGTAGCCTCTATGCACTAGTCAAGTTAGCTTCATCCCATGGATTGACAATTTAATCGTGGTTCTTCCTAATATTGCAATAAGATAGGATAGTGAGCTAAGACACGCGTTCCACATAGCTGCCGCAAGCATGTCTGCTCTTTAATCCATTTCACTCTCCAAGTAGAGTGACAAATTCTACTTGGTGTTTGAGAAACGTCATCATCACAAACATGATTCTAAGTATGTATACTATTCAAAGTTGTGCATAATAAAAAGAGAACTAGTCTTGTAAGACAAAAACATTGGTCATTTAAAAGAAATTTGTACATGTGCTTATGCTAATGTAGCATTGTAAGCATTGACACGGTTCATACTATCCTTAAGATGTATTTCTTGCATCCATCTAACATCTTCAAAAGGATGACTTTTGAACTTAATAAGATACCGTCATATAATCTTACCATGTCGTAGTACCTTATCTTCATGCCGAAGAATAGCTTCGGGTTGTAGCACCTCTTCTTGGTCTTCAACTTCGGGAGGGTCTTCAATAATTGGTTCACTTGGTGGCTCTCCTTTGTAGGGATTGAGTAGGCTCACATGAAAAGCATTGTGTATGAGCCAATGGCTGGGCAACTTGAGTTGATAGGCCATCTCATTGATAAGCTTCAAAATTTGGAAAGGACCATAGTATCTTTTTGCTAGCCTAGCATAAAACTTTTGATGGCCCGTAGGATTTTTGCCCATCGTTTGCCTTAATCGAGCCTTAGGGAAACTTAAGTAAGACCCAATCATTTTATTTGAACGTTAAGGCCCTTCTGTGCTTGTCAGCAATAGCTTTTTGCCTTTGTTGAGAGATGGATATAGCCTCCTTAATATTTGGAAAGATGCTTGTAGGTCATGACTATACTCATCATCAACAAAGATCTTCCCATGTACTTTGAGTAGCAAGGGACTTTTGGCCTTCCCTTAATGATTTCAAAAGGTGCTTTTACCATAAAAGTATGTACAGTATTATTGTAGGCATACTCTACAAGAGGTAAGTACTTTTTCCATTGTGAGCATTGATCTACTTCTATAATATAACTCTTTAGTAGATTGACTATTGTAAGATTGGCTACCATACTTTGGCCATCCGCTTCTGGGTGATAAGACAAAGAGAAATTCAATCTTGTTCCTATATGTTCAAAGAGACCTTTCCAAAAATTACTAGTCATTCTAGGATCTCTATCTAACACGATGGATGTTGGTAATCCATGGTGTTTGAAAATCTATGATATGAAGAGAGTTGCCATTTGGTGTGCCTTAATATTCTTTTTGACAGGAATAAAGTGTGCTTGCTTGCTAAACCTGTCGACTATTGTCCATATTTCCATATTCCCATGGATAGACTTGGGTAATCCAAAGATGAAATCCATGGATATACTCTCCCATGGTGAATTTGGGATAGACAATGGTTGGAGTAATCCAGGTTGCTTCCCTCTATCGTACTTGGTCTTTTGGCATACTACACATTTTGAAACATACTCTTGTATGTCCACTCTCATGGTAGGCCAATAGAAATACGTCTCTACTCCTCGGAGAGTAGGTTGAATGCCTCCATGCTCCGCATAGGGAGGAGCATGGGATTCATACATAACTTCTCACGAAGGGAATGGGTGACACATAGCCTATTGCCTCTCCACCATCTGCAAGGTGAATGGTTCCTCTTTCTTTCCCAAAGCAAGGGCTGACATTATGTCTCTAAAGTCAAGGTCAGTAGCATACTCATCTATCATAGAAGATAGATCATTGTGAGTAGCTATAGACACCACGTTAACTTTTGGTCATCATGAAAGTGCATCGGCCACTTGATTGTGCTTACTAGCAAAGTGAGCAATATGGAAATTAAATCGCGAAAGAAAATTTGCCTACCTCATTTGTTTGTTGGAAAGCTTGGTTTGCATCATGAAATACCTCAGACTTTGGTGGTCGGTTCGTAGAATAAATGGAGTCCCCCCAATAAGTAGTGCTTCCATGTGTCTAGGGCATGTAGAACAGCTAAAATCTCTTTCTCATAAATGCCCAAGACTCATTCATCCGTATTGAGCGGCTCTCATATGCTATGGCATTCCCGTTTTGAAGCAAAACTACTCTAAGGCTTGGACCTCAAATGGCTTTGAGAGATCCGGAAGCATGAGGATTGGTTGGGAGATAAGCTTTTCTTTGAGCTTATCAAAAGCATTTTGGTCCTTAGCAGTCCATACATACTTAAGGTTCTTCTTTGTTAAGTCATGTAATGGTCTTGCTATTTGGCTATGAAGCGTCTATAGTATGCACACATACCAATAAAGCGTCTTAGCTCATGTAGATTCCAGCTGATTGAGAGGGTGGGAAAGAGGGAGAGAAAGTTGCCAACAACTTGCATGCAAAAAGGGAATGTGTGGAGGGTGGGCTACGCATGCAAAAGGAAAAGTGAGGAGCGTGGTTGGTCTGGCGGTGTTTTCTAGTGGATAGGGATGTTGTGGAAGCCCTTGGCTATAGAGAGGCAATTGATTGTGTGCTGGGTGTGTTTCCCTTTCCATCTTCTGGTGCCACCACTGAGGAGCGTAGTGATGCTCTTGTTTGAAGTGAAAGCAATGGATTTGGCGGTGCCAAAATTGTGAGATTTGAAGAGCAGGTGCTGCTAGAGAAGATGTGGTCCAATTTTCCCATTTGGATTAGGCCATGATTTTATTACCTCTAGCTTTGATAGATCCATATGGACACCATCTTGAGAGATAATATGAACTAGGTATTGAATCTCTTGAAGGAAAAAATCACTTTTCTTTTGGTTGAGAAAAAGCTTGTTCTCCCTCAATGCTTGAAAAATCACTTGGAGATGTTGCTTATGTTCCTCCAAAGACTTGGAGTAGATGGTGATATCATCAAAGAACATGGAGCCTTAATTTCCCAATTAAGAGAGTGATTCAAGCTTCTTGCCCCTTGAAAGCACCATTGGCAGGTAGGATTTATGTAATTAAATAATTCAATTAAACTCTCATTGGACCTCTTATTCTTCTGGCCAATAGGAATCATGCAAGCCATTGGGCTGCTGGATGCTCATTGGACCCCTTGGTAGACTGTCCACCAATAGTCTTCGAGGGAGCTTAATTTATATTGGTTCTTTTATCAAGCATTTTTTAAATTGATTAGACTAACTTTACTCTAGCCTAATTCTCATTGGTCCACCTCTAAGGCAATCCAATAGGATTTGAGGGGAGATTGGGGCCAACTGACCTAGGAGCCTGACATGTGTCCAGTATTCCCTTTGTGTAAAGGGAAAGCTTCGGAGTGTGTGTGTGTGTGTGTGTTTCTCTCTCATCCCCTACTAAAAAGGCTTGCCCCCTCCTTCCTAGGGATGTGGGAAGACTTTTTAGTCTTCCCATGACCATCCAATTTTCCCCTACTTTGGCCTTTAGACAATTGAATTAAAATTAGGAACCTTAGCCTCTGGAAGTCTTAATGGAGGTGAACGTTGTCTTTTAAGCCCCATTGAAGCACATTGCTCTTTTGCAGACTGCCTCTCTTTGGATCCATATTATTCCTCCTTTGGATCCCTGCAGAGACTGGTTTGGCAACCTTACCAATATTCTAGCTTTTACTCCCTTGGTATTTCCCCATATTAAATGATCAGTTTAACATGAGAAAATCATTTGGGAGAATTAGATATTAGTTTTTATGACAGAATACCTCATTGGTCAAGCATGCCCAACGCTTGTTCCCTCTTGCCTTGCATGCTAGAACTTGCCCCCCCCCTTCATGGGACTCATCTTGGCAAGTGGAAACATCACACATAGTCACACACACTTGTTAATTTCACTCAAAGTAAGTGTAGGCTACTTTGGACATGTGGCTTATCTAGACTTAGTAATCCAAGCCTATAGTCAACTTACTAAATGAGGAAGGGCTGATCTAACCTTAGTCTTTAGCTTTTTCCTTTCATTTAATAAAAACCATAAACTTTTTTTAAATTAATTAGCTCGGGTGCAAGACCTTTGCACAAACCTTGGAGGGTTATGAAGCTGACACATGCCTACAGCCTATGTGCTAAATTAAGACGTGATAAATTAGGATAAACTTTGGTAAAAATAAAACTCACCCTTTGGGCTTTGAAACTTTGACCTCCTACGCAAAACCTTAGCATAGTGCTTTGGAGGTGTTGCCAAGCTGCTCCCATAACCTACTAAGTTTAGACAATTTATGGCAAGTTAAAACTTCACCCTAAGACTTCCCAGACTTCATACTTAGAGTCTAAAGAGTTATTCTAATGACTTGAGCTTATCACATTCATTTTCTATTTTTAGACTCCTATAATTGCTCTCGATCATCTCCTTTGTCTTGTACCTTTGATAAAGGCTGCCCGTGATACATGAATAACATGTAAGTTGTTAAGATGATGAAGTTTTCCACACCAAGACCACATTTAAATGGTTTGTGTTGCAAAATTTACAAGGGATTTCTCCTCTCTCTCTCTCTCTCTCTCTCTCTCTCACACACACACACACACACACACACACACACACTTGGTCACTCCATCTAGCTATGAGTGTTTCACCCAGCTAAATACACTTACACTTGATGATAGGCGCTGCGGTAGAGTGTGCAAGAGAGGGAAGCATGCAAGAGAACGGGGGATTGGAGAAGAAGGAGAAGCTGCACAGCACAATGGGTTAGTAGAGAGGAAAGTGAGAGAGTTGTCAACTCTCTCACTTTCTCTTCATATACTGATTAGGAAGAAAATAGTGGGTGGTTTCCAAGGCCACCTGGCCTACACCCCAATAACCTCCCACTTGAAGGTCATGGTGGCCAATAGTGGCATCAATATAGTTAGTTTATACAAAGTTGATAAAGCATCACCTAGGTTTCATCCTACACCCATAAATTCTATGCAATGTGTAAATTGCTACGAGGCTAGGCTCTTCGTGAGAGCATCTACCTATAGGGTTGTCGTCAGTGTGAACCTTGACAAGATTGATGTGCTTTCCAACCAATGCATCTCATATGACATGGTATCTGACCTCTATGTGTTTCGACTTTGAGTGAAACACCGGATTCTTTGCCAAAGCAGTGGCACTTTGACTATCACAATGTAGTACTGGAACCTCATGAATGTCCAAATCTCCCACTAGACGAGCTAACCATATGGCTTCCTTGCTTGCGTCAGGCGCAATAACATATTCTGTCTTAGTGGTAGATGAAGACATGCAGTCTTGGAGACACGCTCTCCAAGAGATAGCTGCTCCAGCAAACATGAACACATAGCTAAATGTGGATCTTCTACGAATTACACAACTTGCATAATCCGCATCCGTGTAGCCTACAATAGATGCATCGCTATTTTTGAAGTGTAAACACTTGCTAGCTGTACCCTTTAAGTATCTGAGGATTTTCTTCACTGCTTCCCAATGCTTCTTGCCAGGGTTTTCCATGTACCTACTAACCACTCCCACTGCATGTGCAATGTCCGGTCTTGTGGCTACCATAGCGTACATCAAACTACCGACTGTTGAAGTATATGGCACTTTTGCCATTTTCTCTTTCTCAGCAACTGTCTTGGGAGAATCATTTGGAGTATGCTTGCATTGGGGTACTCAGTGAATTCCCCCCCTACATACTAAAAGGTTGCAAGACTTTGTGGATGTACTTTTCTTGAGATAATTCAAGAATTCCACGTTGCCTGTCTCTCTTGATTTGCATACCAAGAAAGTGATTGGCATTTTCCAAATCTTTCATGGAAAACTAAGTGCTTAGCATCTTTTTCAATTGATTGATCTCATCAATTGATTTGCTTGTGATAAGCATACCATCTACATACAAGATTAAGATGAATAAAGAACCATCATTCAACCTCTTTGTGTATGAGCAATGATCCTCTTGACTTCTAATGTAACCGTGAGACTGCATGAATTTGTCGAATTTTTGATATTATTGCCTTGAACCTCGCTTGAGGCCATAGAGTGTATATTTAAGTCTACAAACCAATTCTGCCCTTGTTGGATTTTGGGTTTCACATACGAAACCCTCTGGTTGTCTCGTGTAGGCATCTTCATCTAGATCCCCGTGAAGAAACACTGTGTTCACGTCCATTTGGACAAGTTCCATGTCAACCAAGCCAAGCATAGTGCGAAGTGTAGTCATCTTGACTACTGGAGAGAAAATCTCATTGAAATCCACACCTTTTTGCTACTTGAAACCCTTGGAAACTAGACGAGCCTTGTACCTAGGCTCGGGATCTTCTGCTATATACTTCTTTTTGTATACCCACTTGCAAGGTAAATCATTTTTGCCTTTTGGTAATTCAACCAAATCCGATGTTTCATTAGCCATAATCAAATTGTATTCTGATTGCATAGCTTGCTCCCACTTAACACTATCGTCCATTTGTATAGCTTCTTTGTAGCAGGTTGTCTCTCCACTGCCAGTGACCAAAATGTGGTGTATACTCGGCTTAAACTGCTTGAGTGCACGTGATACTCTTACAGAGCGTCTCAATGCCTGACTGCTAGACTCTGTTCTCTTTGGAGCAATAGTAGTATCTTGCACTTGAGGATTAGGTGCAACACTACTGAATTGAGTTGGTTTGGAGGCTACATCCTCAAAACGAACGCGTATGTACTCAACTTCTTTAATGGGCCTATTGTGCATTTTTGATTCATTGAAAATCACGTGTGAGCTACGAATGACTTTGTTGGATTCTGGGTGCCAGAGATGATAGCCCATCTCTCCATTTGCACCATAGCTGATAAAAATGCATTTGTGTGACCTGTGATCTAACTTGCAACGAAGTTCTTTGGGCACATGTGCATATGCCTCGCATTCAAATACACGTAAATGCTCATAGCTTGGCATTTTCCCAGTCCATAATTCCTATGGAATTTTGAAATTCAAATGAGAACTAGGTGACCTGTTGATGATGTGCACTACAGTCAGAATGGGTTTCCCCCAAAACTTTGGAGTAAGCTTTGCCATAGACATCATACAAATAACTTGTCCTTGAATCGTGAGATTCATTCTTTCAGCTATCCCATTTTTTGTAGGTGTGTATGGAGTAGTAAACTGCCGACGAATGCCTCTTTGATTGCAAAAATCCTTGAACTCTGTGGAGACGTATTCTCCACCATTGTCCGTGTGAAAGAATTTGAGTTTTTTTTTATTGATTCTCAACCACGGCGAGGAATTTTTGGAACATATACCTCTTCCTTACACTTAAGGAGATACACCCACACCTTTCTGGTAGAATCATCTATGAAGGTGAGAAAGTAGTTTGCCCCCCCCCTAGAGTTTTATGTGGCATTGGACCACACAAATCACTGTGCACTAAGTCTAGGGGCTCACCTAGTTTCTTATTCAATGGCGAAGATGTCAACTTAGTTTTTTTTTTGTATACATAATGCTCACACAATGGAAATTCTGTGTAATCTAACATAGGTAAGTAGCCAAAATACTAAAGTGTTTTCATTCCCTTTTGGCTAATATGCCCTAGTCGGCTACCACAACTCAGTAGACGACAGCTTGGTAACATAGATAGAGTGTTCATCGACACTTGAAACAAACATAGAGTACAAGGATCCATTTTTGTGACCTTTCATCATGACAAATTTGTTCCTGCGGATTAGCCAAGAACAATTACCAAAAACTATAGCGTAGCTAAGATAATCCAATTGCCCTATAGAAACCAAGATTTTTGTGAGCTTGGGCACATGTCTGACATTTTGCAACACAAAAATAGTGCCATTATGCATCTGAAGTTTCACATCACCAATGCCAATAATTTCAAGCTCATAGGAATCACCAAGCTTGACTATGCCATGCATGGATGTATAAGAGGAAAACCACTCTCTATGCGGTGTGACATGAAAACTTGCACTAGAATCAAGAATCCAATTCTGTGCATAACCCTCATCCTGTGCAAGCAAAGCATCTGGAGTGAGATTTGAAGTGAAAATGAGAACATCTGAGGGATCTGCTGTCATCTCTGTATCCTTTTGCATGTTTTTCTGATCTCTTAGAAAACTGCGACAATCCTTTTTGTAATGGCCCTTCTTGTGGCAATAGTAACAATCAACATTTCTGGGTATTGCGGTCTCTACTTCAGTTCATGTGTCTACTAGGACTATGAGGATTTTGCTCTCTACTTTTACTTTCGTATTTGTTCCTGTCACCGGACTCTTGCCTTTGTTGAATTGCCAGTCATATATGCATCTTCATGACTAGGACCTTCGAGAGATTTGCGTCAAATTTTTTCAGTGAGCAACATATCTGTGACAACATTGAACACTAACTTGCCATTCGGAGCCGAAAAGATGTCCCATGAATTGGGTAGAGAGCATAACAAGAATATAGACTTGAGTTCGTCGTCAAACTCCTTAAAGCCCTGAGATGTTAACTAACTGAACAAAGAGCTGAACTCATTTAAGTGACCAAAAACTGTGCTACCTTCTTTCATGTTGAGCTTCATAAGCTTTTTCATGAGAAAAATTTTGTTGGATGCACTTTTGCTCGCCCATGTTGAACATGAACTATCCCAAAGTTTCTTGGTTGTTGCCTTCCCTATGATAGTGAAGAACACTGACTCGGCTAGATGTAGACGTATCATAGCCATGGCTCTCGTATCCAAAAGCTCCCACTGAGCTTGCATATAGTCATCATCCTCTGTACACTCTTTCAATGGTTCTGATAGGCCTTTGTTTGTCAAAACATCTTTCATGCTCTTTTTCCACATGGTGAAGTTGCTGCCATCGAACTTGCGAATGAAATACTTCTCCTTTTTTGAAGAAGAAGCCATCATCGACAAGAAAGTTTGAGAGGTGCCAAACTATGGTGAGAAGCTGTAGAAATTTGGGCAGAGTCTCCTTTCTCTGAGGAGTCAAAACTCAACTCAAAATATGCATAAATGTGCCAATTGCACTAAGTGGGCATCAAAAACTAATACTATCACTGCCAATGTGATTGCCAACTCGGCGTTAAAAGCATATGAAACCGTCCAGATACATATCCTATGGCGAGGGTACCGTAAAGGGGAACTCCAACTACCTGTATCATTGAAGGTGTCTCAACATTCGAGCACATCCCAACTCAAAGAAAATCTCACGCTATCGACCCTCCAAAGGCTAATGCAGACACAAATGGACTAGCCACAGTCTCAGAAAGAGCTCTTTCAGTCCGAGTCTCAGAAACGGCCGAGAAAAACTACTAAAATAGCCAAAAATGGCTCCACACGTAATATAGTGGGCAATGTCTGCAACTCAACGTACATGAGTAAACCGCACTCAAACAGGTGCCAAAAACTGCTGTATGCAGTAAAAGTGATCCCTGTGGGGATATCTACTCTCAAAGGAGCTCAGTAGCACTAGGTGTGCTCACACAAATATGCATCTATCAATGCATCTGTCCGCAGAAAATCTGCTGTCAAAATGACTACCAAATCGCATGTGAAAGCGTTGTGTCTCAAACCTGGAGAATCTGTGTGTGAACAGATTGAAAAATCCCCCTGTAACTTGTAACCTACATGTCAGTGGTGTCGCTATGTGTTGATTTTTACCATCGAGCAAAAATGCGCTAGTCGAATAGCCGCCAAAGGTATCATAGCCGAAAACTATGCCATACAACACGATCGGGCAAGTACAACTATCGATCGTGGGAAAATGTCGTCCGCATGAAACCGGTGTTGGGTCGGATATCAAGGAATCTGTCGCAATGTGTAAGAATGTCGAGTTGGTGCACTAGAAATGGTATCATAAATCGATGTGTTGATGCGGAGCAGTAAATCATTGATGTCAGGGAGCCGGAGCTCTCTCTCTCTCTCTACCTGAAAGTGATGACAATGTCAATGTCGATGTCGCCTTCCGCCGCGCAGGACGGAAGTGGCTATAGCCGCAGATGCCTATGCTCGAAGCCGGTGTCGAGGAAATTTGTCGAGGTCGAGGTCGATATCAATGCATAAACAAAAGTGCACACACATTGTGTATGTGTCAAAATCGAAAACTGAGAGCAAATAGACTCGATGTCAGAAAATTGAGAGTAAGTAAGTTTGATGCTGATAAATTAAGTTGATGTTGATGTCGGAGCCGGATGTGCATACACGCAACCGCTCTCTCTCTCTCTCTCTCTCTCTCTCTCTCTCTCTCTCCCTCTCTCTCACTGGATCTCTTAAGCTCGCTCTCATTCTGTCGCTCTCTCCTACACACACACACACACACACACACACACACGGCTGAAAAATCTTTCTCTCTTTATCCCCGTGTATACACAACTGAGAGTGTAATCTCTCTTTCCCTCTTGCCCTATCAAGCTCTCTTGGGCATTTGTTTGTGAGAGCAATGTGTGAGAGTCGACAGCCCCTGTGGGAGCAAGCCCTTGCACACAAAAAGGTGTGTAAGGCTCAATGTATTTTTCTTTCTCACTGTTGAAAATTTCCTGTCGAAACTGTCGACAGCAGGGGAGCGCGAGCGCACCAGGGAGTGAGGGTGTATGTGAGTGCCCTGCGAGAGCTTGGGTGCTGCTACCTGTGTCAAGCCTGACAACAATCTCACGACCTCTTCAAACCCACCCTCGCTGTCTGCCTTCGCTCATTGAGTGTGTGTGTGTGTTTGTGTGTGTGTGCCACCACAAACACAGTCACTATTCCACCTTTGAGCTACAATACAGTTGAAAAGGTGATGCAAGAGGCCAATTCTCCCTTATAATGCTTTGTGATTTAAACTGCCTGGTGAGTACCCCGGTGGCCTAGCACTGCAATTGTTTGGACAATTTCAATCTCCTTGATCTGCAGATCTTGGCTCAGCTTGCCTTGATTCTCTTCAAGATTCCCTCTCCTCGAGCCTTGGACTTTGCACTGGCTTGATGGAGTTGCCAAGGTAACAGATTTACAAGGCAAACCAGATACAGAGATCATAATCACGGAGCGGGTGGTAGCCCATGCACTAGACCTCTCCAATGAGGGAGACAGTGTGACAAAAAGAAGGGATGAAGTCAAAGTGTACAAAGAGAAAAAGGAAAATTACACCTTTGAAGACATTGCCAACCCAAAGGTGGCAATTATGAGCCAGTTGTACAACCAGTACTTCCACATGTGCACTAAGAGGCCACAGAAGTACACGATGCCGCCAGGTGCAATTGCCACGACGTTCACTTGGGCAATGACAAAAGGCACCCCAAAGATAATCAACTATGCGGCATACATACATGACAGCTTAGTAAACATGGGCAACAAAAAGCCAACATACATAGTGCCATGAGAGCTGATCACCAAGGTGGTTTATGGGGCACTACACACTAAAGGAAGGTGGCCTGACCCCCCATCTCAGAATGATTGGCTAAGAGTAAAAGAAGACAAGGAAGATGAGCCGCAAAGGGCACCAAGGGTGGCTACGAGGTTGAAAAGACGGCTAGAGCAAGTTGAAGAGGAGCAACCCGAGCAGAAAAAAGGAAAGAAAGAGTTTTCTCAAGTGCCGGCCAAAGAAACCAGGTCTCAGAAAGCGGCAAGACTCGAGAGGCTGATCGAGAGTTTCCGAGCAGAAAGAGCCCTCAAGGGTGATTTAAACGAACTCTGGAAGCCATCTCTCGAGTCTATGTCCGGATCATCCAGAAGAGTGCAAAGGGACCGTTTTGAAGATTATATCAAGAATTTTGAGATTCTTGATGCTGTAGCAGAAAACATTCCCCGTGTCCCTTTCACCGAGGAGGAAGTGGAGCAGATAAGGCAGACACTGCTAGATGAACAAGAAAGCCAAGAAAGAGAAAGAAAAACAAAAGCAGACAGGGACTTAAAGGGCAAACCGACAGCTTTACCAGATAGCCCTAAACCCAGCCCACAGCCATCTCCACCGCCCTCACCACCTCCTATCAGCCCTCCACAAGAAGATAATGCAGCTGAGGACAAACAAGACGAAAGGCAAGCAGAGGAGCAAGAGCAAAGGCAGGAACTTGAGCCAAAAGAAGAGGCCAAGCATGAATCTCAGCAAAAAGGATTAGATGAGGCCTATTATGCATTTTTGGACCTGCTAGCTGCAGGCTATACAAAGGAAGAAGCCGCCACAGTCACATTCGACTTGGCAAGGACAGGGCATAAAGAACAGATGCAAGGCATCCGGCTAGTGGAGCTAAAAGAAATTGCTACTGACACGGTAGACCTGCACCCGCCCTCCAATGACTGGGAGGTGGTGATGACAAAGCTAGCTGGATTGCGAGCATAATCCATGGCTTCAGAGAAAGAAATGACAACTCTCAAGGCCACTGAAGAACAGATCAAAAAGGAAGTAGATTCTCTGCAAACACAAAGCCAAAGGCAAAAAGAGAGAGAAGATGACCTGCAGGCCAGCTTGGCAACGGCTCTACAAAACTACCAAGCAATGGAAGAAGCGTATGTGGCAGTAGCAAAAAGAATACAAGCAGCTGAAGAAGAGTGTCTGCAGCTCAGAAAGTCATTGCGAGATGCCGAAAGAGAAAGGGATAATCTGACACTACAGCTGGCCGAAGAATCGAAAGAAGTAGAGGCCATGAGAAATGCCAAAGAAAAAGCAGAGATAGAACAAGAAGCAAGCCTGGATGAGGTCCTTGAGCTCAAGGACCAACTAAAAGTCAAAGATCAAACCATCCAGAGGCTGTGAGCATCACCTGCTAGAGTCAGAGCTACGAGCTTGACTCAAATCATTTCCGAGAGTCAACTATATGAAGAGCAAATGCAGGAACTTCAGAAGGAGTTGACTCTCGAGAAAAATCAAAGTTTAATGATGGCTGAAGGTTCTATCGTAATGCAAACAAGAATGGAGGAGGGCCAAAAAGCCCTCCAAGAAGAAGTGGAAAACATAAAGAAAAATATCGAGGAGGCGGAAAGAGTAAACGCTGAACTTAATGACCTCCTCGTGAATATGGGGGGAGAAGCTGAAGCGGAAAAGCAAACACTCCTCAAGAAAATTGAGGAGTTGAAAGGCCAGCAAGGAGGAGAAGCAGAAAGCTCAGGGCCAGCCGCCAATGAGGGCATCGACCTCGAAAATGTGGCAGATCCAGTGGACACACACATGCAAGAGGAAAGCATAGCAGGATACTCTCAAGAGCCACAGGATCTAACACAAGAAGAGGAGGAAAAATTGTGTAAGGCAATAGAGGAAGAGCTAAGAGAAAGCACGAAGGAATCCTTGGAATGGGAGCAGAGGGTCTTCAAATCTATGACAATCCAGAAGATCGACACCAGCACTCTCAGGCGCGAGTGGCTTCAACCCTCTCTCCCATATCCATTGCTGAAATATGAGGCAGCTACAATAACCAAGCGGATCAGAGAAGAGCCAACGGTACCTGTTTACAATGCAGACACCTCGAAGCCAGAAGGAGTTAAGCTTATAGTGGATTCTCAGCCAAAGTGGAGGAAGGCTTGGCTTACAAAGTACCCACAATACCTAATCCACCTGGTAGAGGCACCTGAAGATATCAGAGACAATCTCAGCTTCTGTCCCCTACCAAGGGTTAGGACGTGGAAGGCACATCAAATTTTGCAAAGAAGCCAACCCACTTGGCTGAACTACCCAAAGCTGCCAGACGTAAAGGCAGGTGAGAGAATAAGTGTCCAATACATGGTGAAAACCCTAGCGGGCACCATAAAGTTGTTCACTGGCCACCTGACCTTACAAGCATTATGATGAGGAAGATTTGCAGAACCATCTTAGCAGTGTTCGAGACCTTCAAGCCAGGCCAGGTGATCGACAACATATTCTTCTTCCAAGATACATACAGATGTGCTTATGATATGTCAGGTCAGCCTTCCAAGGAAGCGATACATGCGCTGTATCAAAGAATCATGTTTTTACCATCCTATCACCTCCAGGCTTTTGAAGAAGCATTCTATACGGGGTTCTTCACCATGAATACAGATATCTTTGGCCCAACAATGCTGAACCTACATGCCAGGTAGGAATCACTGCTAAAGATGCGGGAAATGATCAGATGAAGCAGCAGATCAAGGCCATGTCGGGGACGACATGAGCAAGGAGGGGGGGGACTGTTAGAAGATGGACACACCCTACGGCATCTAACTACTCGGAGGACTATTATTTTTGTAATTATTCATTCATTAAGGAAAACCCGATTTTTCACCTTGTAATTATTGGGACTTACAGAAGTTTCCGGATTGTATCCCAGTTTTGATAGTTAGATTGAGTAGATGGTTGATTTTGGAACTTTAGGGTTTGAGACATTGTAAGGTATATATACCACTTTTTGACCTTAATGAAGGACCTTTTGTCATTTTAAAACAGTTTTGAAGTCTGTGAGTGAGCGTACTGTGTACGAGAGAGAGAGAGAGTGTGAGCTTCATCTTGACGCTACGTGTGCTCCGCTGGTCGAAATCGAGTGCGGAGAAGTGCAGCGTGTTGCCCCCGACAAGAGCTACGCGCCGATACCAACATTGCACGCATACGGTCCGGCTTTGTGAGCTCCTTCTACGAGCTTCATCGGTTGTTTGGGTGAGCATACGTTGTCCGATTTTGCATTGCAGCATATCCATGCGTTCACATTGAGTAGAACTACACATTAGGCACTTTAGATTTTGGAAACGAAGACCTGCAGATTTCGGCCAGACATCCTACGTGTTTCTGCACCGGGTGTTTTGGGTCGGGATTTTGGTTCATAGACCTTAGGGAGAGTGACCTATTGATATTAGTAGGGTCTCCTTCAAGTTCTATGGTGTTTCGAGATTGTTTGATGGGTGTTCGGCTCTAGAAAGCGTTGTAGGAAGTTTCCTCTCTTGCACTCTTGAAGGCTGTGACTTAGACAATTGGTAGAGACCTCTGTAGGAATTGGGTAGGAGTCGGTCGAGTGTAGGTTGACACCTTATGCTTGCTTCCACGCGCCTGCGGGTCGAGCTTCGTCCTTAGCTGACATTACATGTTAGGTGAGTTCTCGCTGTGCTGACGTCCGTCGCGGCGTATCCGTCCAACATATGCCTCTTTACAATAGGTGGCGTGAGTGCAAAATTAAAACAATTCCCTGATCGTGAAGTCAGCCTTCACAAAAGATTTGTGAAGCACCTCTTCACAGAATTATTCCGCCTCGAGAGAATTAAAAGAAACCACGAATTCTTTGCATTGCTTCGTGTGAAGATTTGAATTTCTTTGCCTTCTTTTGTAGATTAGATTTGCTCCGTCTTGCTTCGTGTGAAGAGCCGTCGTGTGTATAAAATTTGAAGGGCCGGTTTGCTTGGTGTGGGTGGCGGCTGCCTTGTAAGCCTTGAAGGGATTGAGTTTCAATTCTCCCACTTTCATAATGAGGTCATCTTCACTTGGTGTGAACGGCCACCTTGGGAGCTCAAAGGTAAGTGAAATAAAAAATCAAAAGAAAAAACGAGCTGTTGAGAAATGGCAAAAGCTATAGAACAAGCAGGACTCGTTGGTTGAATTGCTGAGCAAAAATGAGTAGCTACACTCGATCAGAGGGTGTAAGGAAGGGGGGGGGGGGGTTCATTTTTGAGTTGCAACAGCATCCGCAGGGGCTGATCAACGAACTCCAAGGCCGGGAACAGATTCTGAAGCGAAGCCGCTGAAGTTGTCGAATGAGGTGATAAGCTGAAATTTTCAGCTTTGCATGATTGGAAGTTGCAACATGGAGCGCTTTAGTGAGGAAAAAACATCCATGAGCTCGGATCGAAGCAACTTGAAGCCGTGCTCTCAATTTTCTTCGATTAAGGGGCTGATTTGGGCTTCTTTATCACCTTTTGATCACTCATTAATGCAATGCAAATTGGGCTTCTATGTGATGCTAATAGGATTGCTAAGCTTGTCGTGATGCTCACTAGCTCTGATACCAATTTTTGGGGTTGATGGTGTGTGTGTGTGTGTGTGTGTGTGTGTGTGCAGACATAACTTACACAATTAGAGAGAGAGAGAGAGAGAGAGAGAGAGAGAGAGAGAGAGAGAGAGAGAGAGAGAGAGAGAGAGAGAGAGAGTACTCGTGATTTTGACTCAAATGGTGTTACATCAAAAGTACACACCGTATCATAAAAATATGTACATAGAGGGCTTTATTTATAAGCTAGAGTAGATATCCAACTGGAGCTCCTCCCTTTCTACTTAGCTTACACATAGCCAAACAACACATAGGCCAAATGCCAAACACTAAGCTATACAAGTGTAGAGGTGTTTCTCATGGTTACAGAAGAACATGCCTATCCAACACATAATAGACACATCCAAAGCATAACAACATGATGCATAAGAGGCATGCTGAAAATTTGAACAAGTACAACTAGATAAAGGTGTACCCAATTCACTATTAATCAAGGTTTGCGCACTAGCCATCTTGGGATACCTCTAGCTTGCTCATTTTCAGCCCTATCCTCATCAATCAAATCTTGTAAGTCTACATTAAAAATTGGCTAATCTATAACATCATGTGAAGCCTACATGGGATGTACATGTGCCTCATTAGGACTTACATTTGTACTGCCACCATTGAACAGAGGAAACAACATATTATATACATTTTGTGAGATGATGCAATTTTCCTTTTTACTCTTTGTAATACCATTTTTTTGAGTGGTATATTGCACTGCACATTGATGTTTTATATGATGACTAGCGAGAAATGCATTAAAATATTTACACATATATTTCCCCCCTCAAGGAGGACACCCACCTTACAACCATATACATTTTTAGCCATAAGTAAAACTACTTGAAGTGTATAAATACTTTGTACTTTTTCTTAAGTGCATATACCCTTGCATGCCTAGAGTAATCATCAATGAAACTCATAAGGTACAAATGATTTCCATAAAAAAGAGATTGCATTGAGGGCCACAAACATCGCTACGTACAAGCTGCAATTTGCAAATAGTCTTCATAAAACCATCCTTTAGAAAGACAGCTACATTCAATCCCAAAATACAGACTTCACTTACAGGTTCCAATGGTGTCTCAAGAGGAGGCACTCAAACAATGATATCAAATGTCTGTAAACACAATAAAATTTAGATGACCAAAACAAGCATGCCAAAGTTTTGCATTTGCAATAGCCTTGAATGAAAATTTGTGCATGCTGAATTTTTCCACACATTATACATTGAGCTTATATAACCTATGAAACATTGTATCAAATGCCACAATAATATCACCAAAACTAAGACCATGCACGGTACATTTGTCATCCACAAACTTGATTACAAGACCAAGTCATGCAAGCGTAGACACAAACAAAAGATTCTTCTTGATCCCAAGTACATAAAAAGAATCCAAAAAAGTGTGAAAGAGCTACCACCTATAACAGAAAGCACAACCTTCCCAATTCCTTGAATCGGATAAGAGGCAACAAAGAGAAGTGAAAAAATCACGAAGAGACATAATGTTCTTAGTGTTTCACCATTGCCAAATAACACATGATCCACAAATTATGTAATACATGCATCAGGAACAAATGGGTCATAATGATACTGCACACTAAAAGCACATTGTGCATCTTACACAACATTTGCTGAATTTGCATTGATAGAAGCATATACAATGGCTGCATTTGCCTCTTTCTTTCGAGCCTCTTTAGCCACCATAAGCTTAGGGAATTGCTTGATGAGATGATCATTTGCCTTACAGTAATTACATTTTACCTTCTTTTTGAATTTATTACCAGACTCCTTAGACTTATTCTTGTTTGAAGAAGCATCAACTATGGGGGTAGGCTTGCTACTTGTTAAAGCATTGGAAGTGTCAACAATGACATTCATCTTTTGATGTGCAATCACAAATGCCTATTCAATGACATGCTGGTTAGTTCTTTTTTTTTTGAACTAGGCCTTGTGAAACAATATAGAGATGACTATCAAACTTTACATCAACTTTACCTTTGTCACAAGTCGAGGTCTGATAAAAATTTGGCAAAGCATAAATAATTTCTTGCATAAGAGTATCGTCAATAATAATCTCACCAATGGAAATTAAATGTTTATTGAGAACTTCCATCCTTGTAAGAAATACATCCATATTATCCTCCTCGTGCATAACCTTGGACTCTAGCTCCTTATGCATGTAAAATCTTGAAGCATAAGTGTCCTAAAAGAGCTCAGTTAAGAGCTCTCTGACTTAGGAGCACTACCTAGAGTTGACCACCCAACCATAGGATCCCCATGCTTATATGATCATGGCCTGACTATTCACACTTGGATGGACATGACCCAAGCCTATGATGTACCTAACTACACACCTCTGTGGCATCTAGGCCTCCTCAACTCCCGTGTGGAATCCACCCTCAAGATTTGCATCCAAAGTGTGCTCTAAAAATGTATTCATGCATGCCATACGTGCTCCATGGTGCTGATGCAATAGATGAAGTGGCATTGCCACTCTCTAAAGCATAATTTTACATCCTCATAAACATCCTTGGACCCTTAAGGAGAGAAAACCATAAGGTAAAACACTCTCCCTGATTGAGTTTGGTCTTTGAAATCCTTTCCTTATTTTCTTTTGGAGTTTCAAGTTGAGAACTCTCTATTACCTCATGGGTTTACTAGTGTGAACTCCAAAGATGTTACTGAGTTCATTGTTGTGAACTCCTTAAACTTGAATGGAAACCCCTAACCTTTTATGTTATTTTGTGATGCACAATTACCTATGGCATTTCAATGCTTGGGATGCTACTTGGTTAAGCATTCCAATGGTCCATCTTAGGTAACCACCATCCACCCTATCTTTATAGTCTTTGAATCACTAGCCAGGTGAGACCTCCAAATATTATAGAATGGTTTCCATCTACCCATAAAATTCCTTCTCCAAGCCAGAATTTTTCTTTTTCCACAAGTGTGTATACTTTTCTAGTTGGGAATTTACCATTCACCATTAACCTTAGGGTGTGTCACTGGGGTAAAGTGACTTCTTTTCCTTGAGACTTACATCGAGCTCTTGATTGGTTACCATTCTTTAGCCTTAAGAGTTTACACTAAGGCTACTGCAAGGGTAACTCAAGATATTCCCTTACTCTCTTATCTTGTTACATTTCCTCCCTTAAGGACTTTATATTTCTTTATATAAAAATCCTTTGTCAGGTGTAACAACCTCTTGGACTTATCTTTTTACCTCTATGCTAGGAGTTGAGCACAAAAACTCCTACAAAGCGCTCTCAAACAAAACCATGCATCCCATACATTATAGCTTCATTCAATTTTTCTTATTAAGAATTCTTGTAAGGATCACAGATCATGTACATTGACAGAAGTATCTGAATCATAAAGCGTGCTTTGTAACATATTTGTGTGAGATTATCTTTTTTTTTTTTGGTCATTTTCTCTTATACCAATGTAAGATCTTGAGGCATAAGCCTCCTCAAGGAGCTCACGTAAGAGCTCTGTAACTTAGTAGCAACCAAGAGTAGGAGTCCCATGATTATGTAATCTTGGCCTAAAACTGTCCACCCAACCATAAGTGTCCCATGCTTATATAATCTTGGCTTGGTTGTTCACACTTAGACCAAGCCTACAATGTGCTGGGCTACACACCTCTGTGGCCATCAGCCTCCTCCATTGAAATTAGGGTTGCAGGGATGCACATAGAAATTGGAGAATTGAAGAATCTCAAGTCACACAACAAAAAGTGTATTGCTTAGTCTGCAAATAGAAAGATAATTTAGCCTTAGACTGATGGACATATATACAATGCACGAGGGAGAAACACTCCTAGTGAGGAAAAAAGTGCCTCGACAATCCTAAGTGTGTTCACACACATCACTACCACATATATGGTAACATGTCCCCCCTGGGAGTGATGAAGTGAAGGAGAGCTGGCACAAAGTGTATAGGGAAGTGCCATGCCCTAAGAACATGATGAATCCACAAAGGGAAGCAAACCCAAAGCTTTGTAGAAAGCTTTAAACTTTTCATGAGGCAATGCCTTTGTGAGCAGATATGCATGGTTGTCCTATGTCAGCACATAAGCCAAATTGATCTCTCCTATTGAGAGTCTCTCTCTAACATAGTGATAATGCACCTCAATGTACTTTGTGAAAGCATGAAGAATTGGGTTCCTCGCAACTGCCAATTTGCTCTGATTTTCAATGTACATGAGGTTGTTTGTGTCCTATCCAACACCTAAATAAACCATAAGATGTCTGATCCATACACACACAATTGTAGCTGTGAAGACTACCTCGTACTCAACTTCACAACTAGAAATGGCCACAATAGGTTGCTTCTTGCAACTAATGTTATTTCTTGTAGCAAATGAATGAAATTCCCTAAACATGACGAGCTAAGATTGTCTCTTTGAGATGCTACTACAAAGACAAGGGGAGATAGCAAAGGCAAAGAAAAGCTTCACTTGATTGAAGAAGATCAATTTTCCCTACCCATTTTTTGTATGCTTTATAAATGTTTTTTTGTGTTTACACACGATGTTGTATCTTGTCGCACACTGTTGTCAAGGTAGCATTGTTGTCTTGGATAGCCATGTTGTATATTTTCTATGTAGGGAAATACAATTTGATGTTTTATGCCTTTAGAGTTACAATCATCTTGCAATGTGTGAGACACATACACTCCTCCTCTAAAAATCACAAGTTTTCAATCTTACAACCACTTACCAAGTCACCACATGCAACAAATGCTCCTAATACATTACATTTTTCTTTTAAAGATTCTCTAAGGAAGGCATGCAAAACCATCTATTTAAGTACACAATATCTCAATGCATTGGTCCATGTACACCACTATCAATCATTTGAAGCTTACAAAAAGCACAAACACTTACCCAAATCACAAAGCTTCACATACAAAAGAGTTTGAATAATGGGTCAAAGGAACTTGAAGTTCATAATCATGCAAACCAAGAAAACTGACAAGGCAAGATTGCTTGTGCCATAATTGCATAACGGAGTCCACAATAGAGTCATCACCATTGTAGAAAGTAGCAATCCATACCAATGCAAAACATAAGATTCATTGTGTGTAAAACCTATGAATAGAACATTAGATTCACAATATTTACATTGCAAAATGCATTAGATCCACAATGTTTACGTTGTGATGTGTGTGAACATACTTAGGACCAACGAGGCACTTTTTTCACTCACTAAGAGGTGTCTTTTCCCTCGTGCTTTGTATATATACCCATCACTCTAGGGATATCTTATCGTGTATTCGTACACTTAGCAATACAATCTCTATTGTGTGCCTTGAGCTTCTTCTCCATCTTCTTCAATGTGTGTGTGCATTATTGCAACCCTAATTCCAACCACTGATATCAGAGTAGGTTGCATCCTCTGCATCCTCCTAGGCATAATTGTCAGTGTCACCAACACCCCTTGCTCACTTTATCCAATTTTGCTGAGCTTTGGCAAGCATCAACGGGTTGATAAATACTTTGGGTAAGCTTGTAGAGCTTGGTTTACTCATAGTATTTATTTAGGCTCAATTTGGCCTCCATTTTCTCTACTATAGGTACTGCATAGGTAATTTTGTCCTTTGGTGCAAAATTTCTTCCGCTGTAAATTTTGCATAACACGTCTTTGAAAGTCTACTATGGTTTTCACTATATAGAATGTGCAGTTTTCAGTTAATTTCTACTCACTTTGGGCATATTCTACACTAGGTTTAGTCTTTCACCATGCCTGAGAGCAATTATGTTTTCACAAGTGCATATTTCATTTAATTTCTACTCACTTTGTAGCATGTACTTGTTTCCAACGGTTTATGGAGCATTGTTAAAGGTTTTGATGAATGCCCAAGTTCAGTGGATCTAGGTTCTATAAGGGATATTGCAAGTTGTAGCAGTTCTACTACTACTACTAGTGCCATTTTACCTATAGCTGAACAGGCTCGTCGAGATAGTAGAGATGCATAGGCACATGTATTGATTGTGTTGTCTATTAAGTGCACCATTACTCTTCACATTCAATAAGCCAAAATAGAAAAACATGCTTAGGACATTCTAGTTAGATTGTATGTGGGTTGTAAGGAGGCAAAAAAAATATTTTTGCACAAACAACTAGAATCAAAGATCATGCATATCAATAAGAAACTTATTGCTATAGGTGAAGTCATTCTTGACCATTTACTTATGCAGATTGTCTTGGAGGCATTATGAGATATGTATTAGAGCCTTTTGATTCTACTTTGAGGCTTGTTACAAAGGACAATGATAATGTTGTTAAGTTTGATGCGTTGGTCGCTTTGCTATTATAAGAGGCTATGTCAAGAAAAAATAAGGCTAAGAAACATGCTGTTGATCAAGCTTTTGTTGGTACACAAAGAAGAGGTAGCAATAACAATGCTTCTTTTTCTACAATTCCTTTTTTGGGTAGCAATCCATCTGTGGCAAATGCCTCCCATAACAACAATGCATCTTGTAAATCTGCTGAAAGAGGAAAGAAAAAGGAAAAGAAAGTGAATCTTCTTCAAAGGTAGCCATTATAGAATCTACAAAATTTGTTGTTGATGCAGAATGGACTTTTAGTGCATAATGTTAGTATAACCCTTCTATCCATGATGCATGCATGATTGAGATTCTGGATTCACATATATGGTATTTTGATAGTGGTCCTAAAAACACATTACTTCTCATCATGACTTGTTCACTTCTCTTGATGTTGTCCCCAATGTGAATATTGTCACTTGTGCCAACAATGCTTATCCAGTTCAAGGAGTTGCAAAGATTGTATTGAATGCACTTAATGGTAGTTCCTTCACACTTTTTGATGTACTTTTTGTGATTGGGATCAAGAAGAATCTGTTGTCTATTTCTACATTAACAAGACTTGGTCTTTTTGTGTAAATTTTGTAGATGATAGATTCACTGTTCAAGATCTCACTTTAGGTGATACTATTGTGGAATTAGGTACCTTGTCTCATGGGCTGTACAAGCTCAATTCTTATGATGTGTGTGAAAAACTTTGCAAATATGAGAGAAGCCACAAGAAGAGGAGGTCCAGTAGCATCAGTTATTCTTCTAAGAATTTTGATTCTACTGCAACTTCCAGTAGCTCTGACAACACCTCAGATGAGAAAAGCAAGGACAAGGCTAAGAAGGCGCCTTGGTCCAGAAAATTTGATAAAATGGCTTGACAAATTGCTGAAATCAACCAAACCAGACAACTAGTTAGGAGAATGGAAACTTAGTGCTCAAGGTGCAATTCTAAAGATCATGTTTCCAATGAAATCCACAATGTACCTATTGCAAAGCGTATGGTCATTCATGGAACAATTGTGGCATTCACATTCATCACTTTAAGAAGAAGGGAAAGGATATGTCAGTAGTAGCATTTACCAATGCTGAACCAGCTAGAGTGGAGACAACCAGTGTTCCCCAAGAAGAGAAACCAGGTACCAATAGTACTGGTACTGGGCGCTACAGATACTAGGGAGGTACTAGCTGAGGCCGGGGTTGTGGTAATTTTCAAAACTGAAGCCTGAATTGTTATACTTGTGGCAAGTATGGGTGCTTTGCAACTCAGTGTCCAGAGTCCACTATTGCGGCTACTGAGGCAAAAGTCCCAGAGCCAGTTCCAATGCGAGCAATTACATGCAGTAAAGGGGTAGTCATTGAGGAAATCCTAGATGAGCAGGCAAAACCAATCAATGCTGAAACTAGCAAATGGACTCAGCAGAGAGAGGTATGGAAGGCAAAGGGCAAAGAGAAGGTAGTCAATGAATGGCAGGAGCAGAGACAACTGGCGGCTAAGATCACTGAAGATCTAGCCAAGAAGCTACCAAAGCAGCCAGAAAGTTTTGAGGCTTGAGTCATTCAGAAGATACCATCCCAGTCTCCTCAGAAAGGATAGTCAGGTCAGTTAGGATCTGGACTTTCTGAGACCATGTTGGCTACAGTCCAAGGACTACCGGAGGATCTAGAAAATGTCAAATCAGATCTAACTAGAATAGGAAACAGTGCACAAGGGAAAATGACATCAGAGTGGAGGATTGGCGCTGTGCAGATGGTTCAGTTTCCTCGAGTTTTGAGGATAGCTCTGATCAAGAGAGAGAGAGGAAATACATGTGAAGATCTGTGAGAGAATTCAAAACTGACAGTTGAATTAGAAGACATCAAAAAGACTTTGCCGGAAGCAGCGAAATTCATCAAACAGTGAAGGAAAGTTGAAGCTAACGCTAGAGCAATTGACCTTGCATCTGTCAAGGATGATGAAGTGCCGGTGATCCAGGTAGACTACAAAGTCATAAAAAAATGGAAACCACAATCCGATGTCATACTGGATGGAGGGATAGGTGTCAACATCCTGGGGGCACACCTTCAGCAAAGAATGGGTATAACAAAATTGAAACCAACACCATTCAAGATTCAAATGGCCGATCACAGAGTTGTGCAAGCAACTGGGATGATAAAAAATATGCAGATAAGGGTAGGAAAAGAAAACTTCAAGACCAGTTTCTTAGTTTTGGATGTGCAAGGCGCATATGGGATGTTACTGGGATGGCCATGGCTGCGAACGGCACATGATGTTCACGACTATGCCAATCAGACTTTGACAATACAAGGTTCCATTAGAAGAATTCAGGTCCAGACAACCAACACCAGAAACTAGAGGAAGGCATTGCGACCAGAGGGGTAAAGAAAATTGAGAGAATGCTGGCAACAATGAATATTTTTCCATTGGCTGAGATAGATCTGAATGTAGTATTATTTGACAAGGACTAGGCTAAAAAGTAGAGGAAGCAATTTCCAGATCAGTTCACTGAACTGAATCCTGGAGAAAGACCAGTTCAGCTAACTGGACGGCAGCAATTCTAGTTGACTCCAAAGAAGAGTTGTTAGATTCTAGTACATCAATGACCACACTGAAGAAAGGCACTCTAAAAATGTTTCTGAAGTTCAAAATGGCAGTCCAGAATTACAAGGACCTTCCTGGAATTACGTTGAGGAGTCAACTAAAAGGAAGGGAGGTGGGCCTAACTGGTTGCTTCCAGATGACCAGAAAATCAAAGAGTGGAATCCGGGTTCTGAAAAAAATCCTTGACTCATCAAGGTAAACAAGCATCTGAACCAGGAATTAGCCCGACACATGTTCCAAAATTACAAAGACGTATTCGCATGGGAACATACTAATCTAAAAGGTGTAGATCCAGAGGTCTATCAGCATAGAATACCTCTGAAGCCAGATGCTAGACCAGTGCGTCTGCAATGGTACAAAATGAATCCAAATTACGCAAGAAGGTCAAAGAATAAATCGACAACCTTCTTAAGGTTGGATTCATCACAGAGGTATCCATTAGTGACTAGTTGTTTCCAATTGTGGTTGTGCCCAAGAATAATGGCAAGCTCAGGGTTTGTGTGGATTATCAAAAGCTGAATGCTCAAACAATCAAGGATCCTTTTCCATTACCTTTTACAGACATGCTTCTTGATGAGATTGTAGGCCATGAGATGTATAGCTTCATGGATGGCTATAGTGGTTATAATTAGCTAAAGATTGCTCCTGAAGATCAGAGTAAAACCACTTTTATTGCTGAATGGGGTGCATTCATGTATCTAGTCATGCCATTCGGTCTTTACAATGCTCTAGCAACGTTCCAACGTTGTATGATGAAAATATTCAGTGAATTCTTGCACCGATTCCCTACCGTATTTATGGATGATTTTACTGTATTTTCAACAAAGAAGAAGCATTCATTATTTCTAAAATTGATCTTCCAAAGATGTAAGGAAAAGAGGATCTGTTTGAACCCATTCAAATCTGTATTTCTGGTCTAGAAGGGACAACTACTAGGACATATAGTGTCTAGGAATGGTATCAAGATGGCCAATGATAAGATTTAGAGTGTCCAGCAAGCCAAGGCACCCTGCACAACATCAGATTTAAGTTCATTCTTGGGATACATCAGTTTTTATAGAAGATTCATTCATATGTTTGCTTCTAAGGCATTACCTTTGTATGAGCTCACAAAGAAGACCAGCAAGTTCATCTGGACTGCTGAATGTGAGCAGAGTTTTCAATGTTTGAAGAGTGCCATTATCAACAATAAGCCAGTACTCCGACAACCTGATTGGGAAGTGATTTTCCATGTGCATGTTGATGCATCAGGACTAGCAATGGGGGCAATCTTGGCTCAACCAGAAGGAAGGACTGACTATCTAATATATTTTGCCAGTAGGAGATTCAGTCAGACTGAACAAGGAGACACTACTACGGAAAGAGAAACTTTAGGAATGGTTTTCAGTGCCACTAAGTTTTGACATTATTTACTAGGCAAGATGTTTCATTTTTATGTGGATCATCAGGCATTATTATTCTTGATCATCAAAGTTATTATTCAAGGCCGATTGATTAGATTCCGTATATTCCATAAGCCCGGTAAATCCCATTGTGGGGTTGATTTCTTGTCCAGAAGCAGTGATGGTTATTCAGAAGTATCCTTGAGAGATGAGCCAGTGGATGTAGAATTGTTCTAGGTAACAGCTGAGGAGAACACGGATCCAGAATGGACGGAGGTATATCACTTCCTTTCCAAACGAGGATTCCCAGAAAACTGGACTCAAAATCAGAAGAAGGCTCTGATTATAGCCTAGCTATAATTTCCATTAGTTGACAGGATACTGTTCAATTGGCTAATTTTGCTGTAAAAATTGAATGGTAATTGAAAAAGTTGACCACCAAAAGCAAAGGCATGTTTTGAGCAAAGTTGCCAAAAGCTTGTAGCTATTCCTGGCTCAAAAACTAGCGCTACCTTCTGGCTTGCGCATCATTCTAACCTGCTACACTTGCCTATAAATTACGAGTTAGTGCTCAGTTTTCAGTGCCGTTTGTTGCATCTACTACCACAAGGCTATACATATCTATTATACTGAGTGGTGCAAGCTCTTCATCACCATTACCATAAGCTCTTCTCTTGAGAAGAAGAAGAAGAAGAAGAAGAAGGATACTCTCTCTCTACTTGCTTACTATCTTCTCTCTCGTTTTACAGTGTACATGCTCTTCGGAAGCTTTCGTGTTGAATACCTCTACGTAGCTCTCATCACTGCTCTCTTGTGGCAAAGCAAGGAACCTTTTGACATCCCCTAATCAATTCTAAAGAACGGTGAGAAGCTCTAAACTCCATAGCCATCATCTCTCTCTCTCTCTCTCTCTCTCTCTCTCTCTCTCTCTCCCTATGTCGTTTTTCTGAGTAATCACCCTCTTGGTGATTGCTTTTCGCATACGAGTGCATTAATGGATTAACTGAGTACGTATAAAGTTTTCCCATGATTAGTTCATTTTGTTTAACACCCTGATTTACGCACATAATGCGTTTATGATCACGTGCGTGCATAAAAAGCGCTTTTTATTTCACATCATAGAGACGGTAGGAACATTGTTTTAGTCATAACTCACAAACCGTTATGAATCATCCCGAACCCTTTATATCAGAGATTAAACACATCATTTAGAACATTTTTTCTCTAAGGTGTCATGTGAAAATCACACACGAGAGATAAGAGATATGGTAAAAAAAGAGCTTACTGTCCACTGCACTTAACCAAATTTTTTAACTCCAGGCTCCTTGGATAACCACTATATAGATTCACCGGATGGGCAAACCCAGTTAGCCAATTGAAAATCTTGATGATAAATGAATTTAGGTCTTCGTTATTAATTGTCCCATAACCGGTTTTACCTACACGTGTAGAGGCGCTACCAAGGGGGGATACCATATGACGTCGTGATTTAATCGAGTTGTTTATGTATGATTTATGGTTTGTTTTGGTAAGTTGGTTTTAGCTATTAGATGGCCATAACCTTATATGAGAGTATATGGTTAGACATCCCAAACCGCATAGGCATATATGACTAAAGTGGATTTCTTTTTGGGTTATTGTTTGTTGCGTGTGTACCATATGGGTGAAGTGATGTCTATATTATGGATCTGAGCTTGATGCATTGGATTGAAGTCAAATAATTTCATTTGCATGTTTTGCATGCTCTTGAAAATGCCAAAAATTTATTTTTTGCATATGTGTGAAGTTATGGTTTATGGTTGATCTAAAGGTCGGAGCTGCTTTGCATCATGTTTATGGTGATGGAATGTTATCATATGATGTATGAAAACTCATGGATTGATGTGGATGCCTCATATGCATGGTTATGATTGCTTTCCACCTTTCCAAGTCAAAAACTAGCTCTATGTGCTAGGGATGTGAAGTGTAGATGTGATGCATCAACTTTGCATGGTTGAATGTTGTCAAAACTGGATTTTTATATCATGATTAGTTGATGGTCGGACTCTTTTTACTTATGAAAGAATCATGTCTTAAGGGTCATATGTGTGTGGACTCCAATTGATTGCAGGGGTTATGTCAAACTCCAAGTGTGGGAGTTGGTTCAGTGTGGTTATGATTTATGGTTAAGGGCTGAGATTCCCTCATGGATTATGGTTGTGATTTGATGGTGGAAGTCGGTGTGGCTCATGGTTTTTTTTCTGGGTATGGTTATGCTGTCAAAATTTTTGCATCAATGTCATGTTCTAAAGTGGTTATGCAGGATTGTTTATGCCTCGCCCAAGTTGGGTGGAGTGCTCACCCCTGTGATGTGATTGGATTATAGTTTATGGTTTTGGGAATGGATCATGAAGTGATCTAGATGGTTGATGGTAGACATGTAAGGGTAGAGACCATGTACAGTCTAACTGTTTGGAAAAGATTGTTTGTGCATATGAAAAGTGCTATTGTGATTGGACTCACGTGTTATGTTTCTCATGGCAGCGTCGCTACAAGACTAGGATCACCTCCATAGCTTAGCCTTAAATTAAAGGGTCGTTGACTTGGGGCTTTCACGTCAGCTTACTTAAGAAGTACGTATCTGATCCGCAACATATTCTTGATAATTCTCTATTATCTACATCTACTGATGGAACTTTTGAAGTATATCCCGAAGTAATACTTTAGAGCAGAACCAAGCCTCTCCGTAATCGGACCATTATTGAACACCTTGTCAAATGGTCAACGTATCCTCAAGACGATGCCACTTGGGAACGTGATGATGTAATGAGGCTAAATTATCCAGATTTCATGTCGAGGTGAGGACACTTCAAATTTTTCAAGTGTGGAAGGATGTAAGATCCTCAATTTTTGGGTCTCTTTTAAAAATAAGAAAAGTAGCTTTCAATATCTATTTTGTCAAATTTGATTTAAGAGGCTTAATTGACAGTATTGTAAGGTTCTAAAGTTAAAAGCAAAGCCGTTTCCATGTTCCAGTAGGTTAGACGGACGTTTGGTTTTGGAAAAATCCGCTATTTTTAGCTTTTTCATGGTTTTTTGACAAAAAGCAAGGTCGGATCTTTCATGTACGTGTTCCAGGGAAGCTATGGTCCAATTTTGTAAAAATCTGTTTTTTGAGCGCTTTTCATACTATTTTTAGCTTTTCATGATTTTTAGTGCTTTTTAGTGAAAAGGGAGTCCGATTTCTTAATCCAATGGACGAGAGGAACCCATTGTTCAGTTTTAAAAACTCTGTTTTTTTTTTTGCTTTTTACGCTATTTTTTGCTTTTCGTGCTTTTCGGCGTTTGTGAAAAGCAATGTGCTTTTATGATGACCTAAATATAAAAATATTAATTTTAGTCTCCGTCGGATTTAAAAATGATCACACAAAGTAAAAACGAGATCAAACGAGATTTTTACGGGAATTATTTTATAAAAAGCAGTAACCTAAATACGCTGGGTAGTACGGGAAAGTTGTAAATATATCGGGACATTACGGTGCGACATAGCCTAGATACAGTTTCCATTAGTTGACTGAATACTGTTCAATTGTCCAAATTTGCTGTAAGAATTGAATGGTAAGTGGAAAAGTTGACTACTACAACAAAGGCATGTTTTTAGCAACATTGCCAAAAGCTTGCAGCTATTCCTGGCTCAAAAACTAGTGCTACCTTCTGGCTTGGACATCACTTTGACCTACTGCACTTACCTATAAATTGTGAGGTGCCCAGTTTTCAATGCCTCTGTTGTGTCTACCGTAAGGCTATATGTATCTATTATATGGAGTGGTGCAAGCTCTTCATCATCATCTCCATAAGCTCTCTCTCTCTCTCTCTCTCTCTCTCTCTCTCTCTCTTAGAGGATACTCTCTCTCTACTTGCTTACTATCTTCTCTCTTGTTTCACGGTGTACGCGCTCTCTGAAAGTTTTAAATACCTCTACGTAGCTCTCATCACCACTTTCTTGTGGCAAAGCAAGAAGCCTTTGGATAGCCCCTTATCGATTCTAAAGCACAGTGAGAAACTCGAAACTCCATACCCATCATCTCTCTTTCTCTCTCTATGTCGTCTTTCTAAGTAATCACTCTCTTGGTGATTGTTTTTTGTATACGAGTGCATTAATGGATTAACCAAGTATGTATGAAGTTGCCCCATGATTATTTGATCATGTTTAACACAGTCATTTATGCACATGATGCGTTTATGATCACGTGCATGCAAAAAAAGTGCTTTTCGTTTCACGTAATACAGGCGATAAGAACAAGTTTTGGTCATAGCTCACAAATCGCTATGAATCAGTCCGAACCCTTACTACCAGAGATAAAACATATCATTTATAATATTTTCTCTCATTGGTGTCATGTGATAATCACGCAAAAACTAAGAGATATGGTCAAAAAATAGCTTGCTGCCCATTACACACAACCAAATTTTTTTTATTCTAGGCTCCTTGAAGAACCACTTTATAGATTCACCGGATGGGCAAACCTACTTAGACAATTGAAAAGCTTGATAAACCTTGATGATGATTGAATTTAGGTGTCCATTATCACCTCGGGAATGCGAGTTATTAATCGTTCCATAACCGGTTTCACGTACACGTGTAGAGGCGCTACCAAGGGAGTGATGGGGGCTTTTCACAAGCCAAGCTCCCATACCCCTCTTCTCTCGTCCCCACCCCATGGAAACCCCCTCTTAGGGAGGGAGTGATAAAAGGCATTGGAAAAAGTAAGAAAAAAAATAAAGTATGATTATGTAAATATACGAGAAAGGTAAAATAGGCCACCTCATGCCTGCGGGACAGCCCATCCCCACCTTGCCTCCTTTTTCTTCACTGTTGCCCCGCCGTGTGTCCCTTTTCCTCTCCTCCACTCAAAAGGTGAGCCCCCTCTCTCCTCCCCTTGTCCTTTCTCCTTTCTGTCTCCCCTCAAGCTACCCCACCTCTCACCAATAATGCATTCTAACTCACCAATAATACATTCTAACTCACATGCCACCTCTCCTATCTTCCAAAAATAGTATACCCCACCCCCCTTTTCTCTCTCCTATCATATCCCATGACCCAAATATCCCCCTCTCTCTCTAAAGGGCGCCATGTCTCTTGTTTTGTAGCTAAATAACCTCCCCCACACTCACACAGACTCAGTTTCACTGAAAAAGGTGTCCACAGACCCATCCCCATCCGGTGGTTACCTGATTTTTCTTGTGTTCACACACATCTGCACACAGATTCACCTCTGAACACACTCCCCTCTCTCCCCTCTTGTAATTACTTTATTCTCCATGTCACCTCTCACTTTTTTTCATCAACCCATCTCTCTCTCTTAGTCTCTCTCTCATGAGACTGCTGTTCTGGCACATATACACACAGCCAGACAAGTGGGGCCCACAACCACATGGCCTATGTAGATAATGATTTCTTCATTTCTAAATTCTAGAATTTCTCCCCCCTCCTTCCCTATATAAAGAGGGTTACCATCACACTAAACACACACACAACATCACCAAAGAACACACTATGCACTGTGTGTGCCTAGTGCACCCACACACACCCACACCATCACCATCACCATCACCGCAATCACCATGCTTGTCTTGAGCATGACCTCTACACCCTTGGCTATGGAAGATGAAGGGAAACTAAATGAAGGATGATGGCCATAACCCTCGTGCGAATCTTCGCCATCAACTCCCACCTATCCGCCATGTGCTCTACCACTCTCTCCCTTCTCATTCACCTACCCTATGCTCCCCATTTCATCGCCTTATTCTCTAAATAAAGCTTGAGGTTTTGTGAGTATGTTTTCTTGCAATGTTTTGCCCATGTGAGGTGTGCGGAATCGCCACCTAGTCTTGTGTTTGGAGTGAGCTTGTGTATGTGTGAAGGGTGTGCGGATTCGCCATCCTTTTGTGGTGCCTAAGTACTAAGCCGCTATACCCCCTCCCTCTCTCTCTCTCTCTCTCTCTCTCTCTCTCTCTCTCTCTCTCACTTGATCTCATTCCCTTTCCTCTTCATCATTACTCCCAAGCATCCATCTCTCTTGGATGAAAAATTTGTTATAGTGGTGTGTTGTTTGCGTCCTAGCCGCTGAAGCTAGGTGGTGCCCCTATTTGCTTTACTATGACAGGCTCGAGGCGCGCCATTCGGTCCTTGGTTTTTTAGAGGCTGTCGGGTGTTCGGGGTTTGCTTTGATCTCGTCATTTGGTGCCCCCACTGAGGATCTTTTCATGAAACCCTTCAGTTTACAAGACTGAAACCCCTAAACTATTGTGAATGGATGAATGGCTAGCAGGATTTGCTAATTGGACGACAGAAGAAGAAGAGCTCCAACCACAACTAGACGAACTCCGCATCTCCATCGAAGCTCGAGTGCCAGGCGTAACGGTAATCGATTTGCAGTGGGAGAGTCAACCAACACACCAAACCCAGTGGATATACATAGGCCAAGTGCCAAGAAGAAGAAGGAGAAGGTCGAAACCATGTCCGCAACCTACAACCAACCAACAACAACAAAATGGAAGGAGCTCTGCACAATAGAGAATTAACACTATTCTACTTTGAGAATCGGGTAACTCAAGTCACCGAGGTAATTATCACAGTCAGTTTTCAAGTCGCATCTGATGTTGCAGCACAGATAACGGAATCATTGGCTCACACTCTCACTAGAGAAACTAGGGATCTACTGAGTTTGTTTCAGGAAAGAACACCACCCTCTTCCACAAGCTTGGGCAGTGACTAAGCACCTCTAAGCTTCACATGAATCAGTACAACCTACCTCAAGACAGATCACACATACCAACACATGTACGCTCAATCAAGGTAATACTGTACTTGAAGGCTCACTACCAGCACGTCATTGACACCATGCCGGGTGGGGAACGGTTTTTTGAGGTTCTGGCATCAGATCAGCCATTTGTCTTACCTTTGGTACAAGGCAATGTACCGTTTGAAGTTTTAATCTATGTCCTAGTATAAGAGGGTATACACGCCTCCTTGTAAAGAAGAAAAAACTTTTGCAAGTTAAGCAGTGTGTCTTTCTAGCTCTCTCTCAGTAATCATGGCAAGTGTAGCATTTCCAACATTTAAAGGAAAGAAGGGGGAGATTTGGTAACAGACTTCTTAGATGACTTTGAAGTAGCATGTGTAGTGAGCAACAAAGATACGGATGAATCCCGGGTTAGAATCTTTAAGCATCTCATGAAGCTAGAAGCTAGATCATGGTACAATGCACTTCCACAAGCAACCAAGGATGACTGGGAACCCTTAAAAACCGCTTTTCAGAGGCGCTTTGGGGGAGGTACCACTTCAGAAAAGTTGTGGGACAAGTTGAGAGACTTAAAGCAGGGAGGCCTGCTGGAGTATGCCACCTACGAGTCCAAATTTGTGGACTTATGGGAGAGATGGGTTGCCTCACTGGAGGAAGGTGAAGGAGCGCCTAATTTCCTAAAGAAGGACCGTTTCATTGCTGGTCTATGGTCGCCGCTTAGAGAGAAGGTGAAGGGAAGGTTTCCTGCAACATATGAGTTGGCAGTCGAAGTAGCCCGCCTTAAAGACAAGAAGCTACGCATGCAAGCAAGAGTAAACGAGTCAGAGGAAACAAGCTTGGCCCGACCAACCCCAGTGACTGCAATAGCCAATCATAGAGTCCAACCGCAGGAGGCATCAGAAGAGCAAGACCTATCCCCATCCCCATCCAGTGGTTACCTGATTTTTCTTGTGTTCACACACATCTGCACACAGATTCACCTCTGAACACACTCCCCTCTCTCCCCTCTTGTAATTACTTTATTCTCCATGTCACCTCTCACTTTTTTTCATCAACCCATCTCTCTCTCTTAGTCTCTCTCTCATGAGACTACTGTTCTGGCACATATACACACAGCCAGACAAGTGGGGCCCACAACCACATGGCCTATGTAGATAATGATTTCTTCATTTCTAAATTCTAGAATTTCTCCCCCCTCCTTCCCTATATAAAGAGGGGTCACCATCACACTAAACACACACACAACATCACCAAAGAACACACTATGCACTGTGTGTGCCTAGTGCACACACACACACCCACACCATCACCATCACCGCAATCACCATGCTTGTCTTGAGCATGACCTCTACACCCTTGGCTATGGAAGATGAAGGGCAACTAAATGAAGGATGATGGCCATAACCCTTGTGCGAGTCTTCGCCATCAACTCCCACCTATCCGCCATGTGCTCTACCACTCTCTCCCTTCTCATTCCCCTACCCTATGCTCCCCATTTCATCGCCTTATTCTCTAAATAAAGCTTGAGGTTTTGTGAGTATGTTTTTTTGAAATGTTTTGCCCATGTGAGGTGTGCGGAATCGCCACCTAGTCTTGTGTTTGGAGTGAGCTTGTGTATGTGTGAAGGTTGTGCGGATTCGCCATCCTTTTGTGGTGCCTAAGTACTAAGCCGCTATACCCCCTCCCTCACTCTCTCTCTCTCTCACTTGATCTCATTCCCTTTCCTCTTCATCATTACTCCCAAGCATCCATCTCTCTTGGATGAAAAATTTGTTATGGTGGTGTGTTGTTTGCGTCCTAGCCGCTGAAGCTCGGTGGTGCCCCTGTTTGCTTTACTACGACAGGCTCGAGGCGCGCCAATCGGTCCCCGGTGTTTTAGAGGCCGTCGGGGGTTCGGGGTTCGCTTTGCTCCCGTCAGGAGGTACCATATGACGTCGTGAGTTAACCGAGCTGTTTATGAATGATTTATGGTTTGTTTTGGTGAGTTGATTTCAACTATTAAATGTCCATAAACTTTTATGAGAGTCTATAGTTAGACATCCCGAACCGTATAGGCAGATATGACTAAAGCGGCTTTCTTTTTGGGTTATCGTTTGTAGTGTGAGTACCATATGGGTGAAGAAATGTGATAGAGTGATAGTATATATTATGGATCTGAGCTTGATGCATTGGATTGAAGTCAAATACTTTCATTTGCATGTTTTCCATGCTCCCGAAAATGCCAAAAATTTGTTTTTTGCAGATGTGTGAAGTTATGATTTGTGGTTGACCTAAAGGTCGGAGCTGTTTTGCATCATGTTTATGGTGATTGAATGTTATCATATGATGTCTGGAAACTCATGGATTGATGTGGATGCCTCATATGCATGTTTATGATTGCTTTCCACCTTTCTAGGTCAAAAACTAGCTCTATGTGCGAGGGAGGTGAAGTGCAGATGTGATGCATCAAATTAGTATGGTTGAATATTGTCAAAATTAGACTTTTATATCATGATAAGTTTCTGGTCAGACTCTTTTTATGCATGAAAGAATCGTGTCTTAAGGGTCATATGTGTGTAGACTCTGATTGATTGGAGGGTTTATGTCAAACTCCAGTGTGGGAGTTGGTTCAGTGTGGTTATGACAACCTCTCGCTATCTCTCTTTGCACGACAAACTTTGGGGGGGGGACACACGTTGACAAACACCCAAAAATACACGCACACAAGCAGAGAAGAGAAGTGGAAAGGGGGAATGACACCCAGAGACAGTAGTGAATAGCCTTCTTGCATATACAATTATGTAAAATAAATCCCTTGCCGGCACGAACCTCGGCAAAAAAAAAAAAGCCCAAAAGCATACACAGACAAAGAGTTCCCATGGCAAAAAGGCCCAAAAACTTAACGTGTGCATCTTTTTATAGGGGGAGCTATGTCCAAAAAAAGAAAAAAGGTGAGCTCTCTAGCTCGTTCTCCTCTTTCAGCTTCATTTAGAATCATCTTTGCATTGTTAGCACTTGGCATACTCCATTTTTGGCAAAAAATTGCATTCTCTCTATTGCTCACAACGCCCAGTTACTGCTCAAGAGTGTTTACCCAATCGAGTACTACTAGGCTGTGTCCTCTTTAGAGAATTTTGCCTGCCGTCTTCATGGAGCCGTCTCCGCCGAGGTGGTAGGAGACTCACTTCTTTCTCGTTCTTTCGGTGGGGGCTCTACCATTGAAACTTGGGTTATCCTTTGGGAAGGAGATGCGTCATCGAGTAGTAGATTTTTGAGCCCTTCGTACGGATCCTCTCCTTATTCCCTTATTGGAGAGAGTGCTCTTTTGGAAGTCTCACCAGGAGCTTTCCTAGGTACTCTCTCTTATTGGTGAGGAGTTTGGAGAATACCATGGGTGCGCAATTGCTATAACACTTCACCTTGGAGGGATGGGTTGCCTAGGGCTTGTTGAAGCCTAGAAACAAGATAGTTTACAAGCATAGGGGCATCATTAGTTTCTCTTTCATTAGCAAAATCAAAGTTATCAACATTCATTTCAATCTCTTTTCCCTTGTCAGCCATACTAGCAAATTTTAGGTGTAAATGTTTACTTGTACTTTGGCACTTCAAGCCCTAGTGTTTACTTGTACTTTGGCACTTCAAGCCCTAGTGCTACTCCTCTTTACCTTCAAAGATAAGCACTCAAGCATCTATACCCATGGCTCGAATATTATTAATTGCAAGGAATAGAAGAGAGGGTTCAACAGAGCCAAGACAACACCAGTTCCTGTCAAGATTCTAGTAGCTCAATAATGATGAAATCTACGTTGGCCTCCATTATTAAGACCATAGCTCTCGACGGTGTCCTCGTTAATTGCATAAAGCAGGAGTGCTTCAAGGATGAAAAATCCCTATTCTACTTACTCTTTTGCAATTAATAACACCAACCGTTTGTAGCAAGCTTGAGGACTTCTCTTCTTGAGCAAGAAAAGAGAAACCAATAGCTCTAATACCAATGTAACATTTAATGCACTAGTAACTTGTGTGTAGCGGAAATTGATAATATACTGAGCATTTCATTAAGAACAAGTTCCTAATGAGCATATATAGAGTACTTAATTTGAGAAAGCGACATAGCAATTTACATCTAGCTAATTTGGCACAATACTTGAAAAGAGAGAGAAATAGAACAATTGACAACAATTGAGGACCGGATTTACAAGGAGCCGGTCCCCCTCCATAAAGGTTTTGTATTATAGCTTCTCCCATCAAAGGAGACTTTTGTACAATACAATTCTTCTGTTCCTTGACAAAACTCGTTGGTGCAATGAAGATGGAAGCTTCAATTATGCTTGAAAAACACACCTAGTGTCTCTAGCCTCGGTTCCAAGACCTCATACACCTTCAAAAATGGTGAGAGCTAGCAGGGAATGAGGATAGATTGAGAGGAACATTTTCTCGTGGATTGCGAGAAGATCTAGCATCATAATATTCCCAAGATCTTCTACAACGCTCGGGATAAAAGTGTTATGGCCAGAAATAAGATATAACTTATTTTCTAAGGGGAAAAAAGTTTAGAATATACAAAAGATTTTTCTTGATGATCTGGTTGATTGGGAAGGAAATTTAAAATTAGTGTTGGCAAAAGAGAAGTTGGGCCTAATCAAATATCACAAAATGACCCACTATGGAGGTGTAAACATGCTTTTATCATTGATGCGCTATATAATATGATAATCCATCTCATTCCAACAAAACGACTTTGTACTTATGAAAAGCCTTGGTAGATTTGAACTAAGTTACATAGTGACTCTTAGCTTGGTCAAGCGCATGGACTTGGGCTTTGTTTTGAAAATATATCTATGCATAGCTTATGGAGGTGGAAACATGTCTTTATCATTGATGCGCTACATAATGAGTATGATAATCCATCTCGTTCTAGCAAAACAGCTTTGTACTTATGAAGAGCCCTAGTAGATTTGAACTAAGTAACATAGCGACTCTTGACCTTGTGAGGGCTTGGTTTTGAATATATGTCTATGTGTATAAATTGAATGGAGGTTTAGGGTTTAAGATATGAAATATTTGAGTTTCTTTTTAGTTTTGACATCCATTAATGCAAATAAAAGAGTTCTCTTCCACGTCAAAATTATATACATAGGTTTTAGGGTGCGCTTGAACTTTTGTTAAAAAAGTACTACATAAGGGTACACAAGCATATAAATACACAAGCATGCCATTTATGTGATGTGCCAAAAAAAGATCAATGCTTAGATCCCAGAAAGCAGCTAGAATTGCAATCCTCCTTATGACAACCCGGCATTAATTTAGAGATCTAGAAAAACTAAAAAGTTACCTGTTGTATTGAGTTAAAAACTATCTCTTTTATGCATAGTGTGAATGTTTGTATGAAAACCAGGTAGACAATAAGAGCCAGAGAACCCGTATGTATTTTTTCATGTAGAGTCCTAGATATGTAGCTTTATGTGGTGCTTATGAAAATTAACCAGGTAGACAATAAGAGCGAGAAAACCCATATGTGTTTTTTCATGTAGAATCCCAGATGATGCCAACATCACATGTAGAATCTAGATGTTGTAGAATCACATGTACTACATGTGCTAATTTTAACAAGGACACCCACTTTGCCCAGTAGCTATCCACTATGGGAAAGCCAAGTGAAAGAGTAAGGTAGTCACTCAATACCAATAGCTATATTAAGTTTTGAGGAAAGGTAATCCAGCTACATATCGACCAAAGTAATCCAGCAAAATATCCAAGGTTATCTTTAGGTGAATTACAAAGCCAGTAGGGAATACCATTTTAGGTATGAACAAAAAACATTTTAGGTATACCTTAAATAATCAAAGCTATATTAAGTTGGAGACAACTTGTACAAAGGCAAGTCAGCTAAGTATCCAAAATCATCTCAGGTAAGTTACAAACCGAGTAGGAAACATTGATCTAGGGATGCAATATATATCATTAGTCAACAGATTAACAATGTATCACTAGAAAATGAGATCAGACGATATCACTATGCTGTGTGGTTGGGATAAACATGGAAGAGAAGTTCCACTGTCTCATGTTTAAGTGTGTGTGTGTGTGTGTGTGTGTGTGTGTGTGTGTGATAGTATCATGCAATAGTGAATGTTTAGGTTTTAGGGTGCACTTGAACTTTTGTAAAAAGGTACTACAATTTTTAAAATGAGTAACTTGGTTTTTTTTTTTTTGTTTATTTAGATATATATACTCCAGGATACTTTGAGCTACCCATGGCAAGAAAGGAGATTGTCATGCATTTGAATGAGGGTAGTTTAGACCAAGACACAACTTTAGGCTTTGTTCTTCTAAAGTTTGGAGGTACTTACAAAGAATTGAGAGCAGAAATTGCTTGTGACAAGATATTTTGTGATGACTTTGTGTTTTTGGTAGGGTCCAAAATGCTTCCTTTAGCACCATCACAAGAGGAGAGGTGGGAGGTTGAAGTGGAGGAGGTGACAATTTGGAAAAAAGAGGAAAGTAATGCATGCAAGCATCCACAAGTGGATTCCATGGGTTTAAGCAATGATCCACCTACCTTGAACTCTAGCAATGATCCTCATATACATTACCAACTACCTAGTGTTGGTAATGATGACATTCCTATGTGTGAAGATGTGGCTATCACCTCACACAAGATGCTAAAGAGAACTTTAGCCTCTGCAAAGGAGGTTAGAAAGTGGGAAGGAGATGTCAAGGTTGCTAAAGAGAATCTTAAAGCCATGGAGCATCATGATAGATTTGACTTAATGTCAAAAGATAAGGATGGGAAAGCTATGTTCCAACTTTGGTGTGTTGAATGTGAAAATCCATATGAGCAAGGAGGGCATGATACAAATTCTAACTTTCTACACTCACACATCAACACAATGGCTCATCGGCGCCACCTTGGAGTGGGCAAAAGAAGAAAGCAGAAGCATGACAATGAAATGGCGGAGCTCTCAAAAGTGGACATGAAGTCCAAAAATAAGGAGAAGGTGGATGAAGCCTTGCTTGAAGTTTCCACCTTTGAAAGGGACAATTCTCCCATCTTTAGTGTTGCTCTTGATACTCTTGGAGAGTATGAGAATTTGTCAAAAATATTTGTGGAATGTAGTCTAGACAAGAAATGGATACCTTTGTTTTCAAAGATCGGATTGATTGGCTAATGCATGATTGGACATGTGAGGTCCAAGCTTCATATAAAAGTGGCTAATGGAGACATTGATGAAAAGATAGCAAAGGTGGGCCATCCAAGCAAAGCGCCGGTTGAAGATAAGAACAAAGGAACTTACATGGTTTCTTCAAATGCATAAGAAGTCTGCCAATAATTATTGTTGAAGATGAAACTGTTGTCAAAAGAATGATTCATTGGGTAGCACGGGATGATCATCTACTCGGATTTTGTGGCAAAAAGGAAAACCATTTTTGCAATCCAAACTTTGTGGTACTTGTTGGAAATGGCGAGGAGGGTTACAATGTGATTATTGACTCTTTTCAAAATAACGTGATTGCACATTATGCAAGAGTCTTCATAGCAAATCCCTTGATTGATTGCTTTCCAAAGTTGGTTGTTTAGTTCAATTGACATGCAACAAGTTTGATTCGTTTATCAAAGAAATGGATGGGAATCTCCCTCTATTGTAATAAATTTGTGAGAAGCATTGTGGGTCCCTTAATGGCCATGCTTCTAATGGAGACTTGAGACAAAGAAAGCTTATGCCAGAGGATTATACATCATCTCTAGGCAATTGATTCTCAATGTCATGGAAACCTTGGCCTTTCATAGCTTTCGTTGAGATTGATGGGTCTATTTTTGGTTTGGATGATTCAGATTTCATTCATAATGGAAAGAAATTGATTAATCCTCTTGATAATGCATCTAGAAGATTAGTCCTTGGCTAGGACTTGGCTACTTTAAATCATGTAGCTCTTGATATCAAACTTTTAAGGTTGAGGAGCATGGTCTTCAACAAGGTGACATTGAAAGGAAAGATCACCAAAATTGGAGGTCTGCTTGTTCTCCGTGGAAATGATACGTTGATGGTCGGAAAACATGGTATCATTGATGACCATAGCTCAAGTGGATTTACAAATACCACTTCCTGTTATAGTTGGATTAATCGAGCAATTGTCTATGTATCAATTACTAGCTGGTAGGCTATACAAAAGAAATCGAGATGGAATATTGCTCTTATGCATTAATCCTGAAGAGAAAATCGAATACCTAAGTCAAGCACATATTACCATAGTCGGACTTCACTCTGCAGAAGACCAAACTATGCAAAGGATCTTGAGACTTGGAGTATATTGGCCAACTATGAGGAGTGATGTTTTCTCTTTTGTAAAGGATTGTCCTTAATGTAAAAAACAAACACTCATACCTCATGTAACATTGTTTCAAATGTCGCCTGTTCCTAAGTGGAGAAACTATCTAGTTACTTACTTATCAAGCCAAACATTTCTTGAGGATATGCGTACACGTCGTCAAAGAGCAGTTGAAATTGAAGCAAGAGATTATGCTCTTATTGGAAACCAATTGTATCGGAGAGGTAAGGATCAACATTTGCGTCTTTGTGCAAATGAAGATGAATATATTCCAACTATAGAACAAGCACATGCTGGATTAGCTGGAGGTCACTTTTCTAGTGAGACCACCGCAAGAGCAATCTTAATGCCAGGCATATGGTGCCCAATACTTTTTGCAGATGCCAAAGAGTATGTTCAAAAATGTGATGCTTGTCAACGAACAAAAATGCCAACACGTGTAGATAGCATGCCCTTAAGACCAATGATGGGGGCTAGAGCTTTCGCAAAATGGGGTATAGAGTTTGTTGGGCCAGTACAACCATGTGCTTATAGAACCCAAGCTCAATACATCATTGTAGCTACGGACTATTTGACCAAGTGGGCTGAGGCTAAAGCAACTCAAAAGAATGATCCCAAAACCACTGCCGCATTCTTATATGAGTATGTGTTCACAAGATATGGACTGCTAATAGAAATTGTCAGTGATAGGGGAACTCATTTTTTCAATGAGATAATCGAGTATCTGCTTAATGAATTTATGGCTATCCATAATAAATCAGCTCCCTATCACCCACAAGCAAACGGACAAGCTGGGCATACGAATAAAATTCTTAGCTCGGTATTGACTAAAGTGGTTAGTTCAGGAAGAACAGACTGGGAAATGAATCTCCATGTGTTAGAAGCTGGACACACGCTACGGAAACTTACTACACGGCAGATTATCATTTTTTGTAATTATTCATTTATTGAGAAAACTCGACATTTCACCTTGTAAATATTGGGGCTTACAGAAGTTTCCAGATTGTATCCCAGTTTTGACAGTTAGATTGAGTAGAAGGTTGATTTGGAACTTTAGGGTTTGAGAATTGTAAGGTATTTATACCACTTTTTGACCTTAATGAAAAACCGTTTGTCATTTTTAAAAAGTTGGAAGTCTGTGAGTGAGCGTACTGTGTACGAGAGAGAGTGTGAGCTTCATCTTGACTCTTGACGCTATGTGTGCACCAATGGTTGGAATCGAGTGCGGAGAAGTGCAGCGTGTTGCCCCCGACAAGAGCTATGCGCCGATACCTACATTGCGTGCATACGGTCAGATTTTGCGAGCTCCATCTACGAGCTTCATCTGGTGATTCGGTGAGTATATGTTGTCCGATTTTTCATTGCAGCATATCCACACATTCACATTGAGTAGAGCTACACATTAGGCACTTTAGATTTCGGAAACGAAGACCTGTAAATTTTGGCCAGACATCCTACGTGATTTTGCACCGGGTGTTTTGGGTTGGGGTTTTGGTTCATAGACCTTAGGGAGAGGGACCTATTGGTGTTAGTAGGGTCTCCTTCAAGTTCTATGGTGTTTCGAGATTGTTTGATGTGTGTCGACTCTAGAAAGCGCTGTAGGAAGTTTCCTCTTATGCACTCTTGAAGACTGTGACTTAGACATTGGGTAGAGACCTTTGTAGGAATTAGTTAGGAGTCGATCAAGTGTAGGTTGACACCCTATGCTTTCTTCCACGCGCCTGCGGGTCGAGCTTCGTCCTTAACTGACAAATCTTGTTAGGTGAGTTCTTGCTGTGCAGACGTCCGTCGTGGCGTATCCGTCCAACATTGGCGCCACTGCCGGGGACGAAAACCTTAGGTAGGTGACCGAGACTAGTCCTTGAGGATAGGGATTTTTGGCTTGCCAAGAGTCTCGTTTTACATTTAGATAGGACCAGAGGGTGGAGGACACTCTAGGTCTTAGAGGGAGTTTAGGAAGCGTGTGTCTGGCCTAGATCCTTCGACTTAGGTAGATTTAGGTAGATTGAGATAGTTTTAGGTATTAGTTGAGTTCTTGAGTAGGAGTTGGAGTGGTAGAAGCGGTGAGAGGAGAGTTTGAGAGTCCGTAGAGGCCAGAGAGCAACCAAAACACCATTATCACCATTTCACATGATGAGTAGGAGTAGAGTAAGTAGGACATCGTGATTCAGGATCTAGAGCACTTCATGCATGTATACTTGCTTGGTAAATTCATCACAAGGTTGTAAAAGACGCAAAAGTGTGTTTGAAAGCTGAAGTGAAGTCCAAAAGTTACTGTGAGTGTTTCTGATAGAGCTGCAGAGCATCATGAGCATTTCTGTCAGGAAAAAAATTAACTTTAAGCCAGGAGACATCCTACGCGTAGGATGTCTACATGCTAATCTGGTGGGAAGTTTGGAATTTTGAGTTGACCAGTGTGTTCTGTAAGGATAAGGCTAGATAGACCGAAATTGCCAAACATCCTACCCAAATTGTGCCAAAGCATTATTTTAAGACCAAAACCATAGGATGGCTGCATGATTTGGGTGAGAAAATTGGGTTCAAAGCAGACTTTAGCACTTTTAACTGAAAAAGGCAAGAACAGCTAAAATTGGGGACTTTTGAAATCCAAACCAGAATCTAAGCATACCACTGGGTTGCTGACATCAAGGGGAAGCTGTGGGTCAAGTATGGGGTCAAACAGGCCAAAAAGACATCCTACGTGTAGGATGTCTTCTGTGTGATTTTGCACTCCAAACCTAATTTTCAGCATACCAAAGTGATCAGCACCTCAAGGGGAGCCTGTGCTTTGAATTTGAAGCCATTTTGATGAAAAAGACATCCTACACGTAGGATGTCTAAAGCAAGAAATTGAAGCCAGATACTGGCTGTGGCATAGCAAGGTGTTGTATAGCCTGAGGCAAGCCTCCTAGTCAATTTTGGTCCAAATTGGAGTTGATTAGACTCATCAAGACTAGCAACAGGCTGTCGGAATAGATTTCTGATCCATTGACCAGCTTATAGGTGTCCAAATCAAAAAGTAAAAATAGCCGTGGACTCAGCACATCAAGGGGAATCCATAGTGCAAAAATCCAGGCAAAACAGAGCAGGAGACATCCTACGCATAGGATGTCTACTAGGGCCTACTAAAGAGAAAATTTGACTGGGCTTAGACAGTGAGGTTCCATTTGGTTTAAGGGTTCCAGAACTTCTTTCAGAAGTGAATTTGGACCTTGCTTGTCCATTTGACGGAGCAAAGACTGAATTCATACTTTTTCATGTAAATTGACCAACATATGAGGGAAGTACAGTTTCAAATTAGCAGACCTAATCCAGAACATCAACAGTGTAGAAAATACAGTAGTGGTTGAGATTAAGTCTCCAGTTATACCAATCATTACTAAGATAACCTCTAGCAGTTAAATGCTTTGATTCGATTGCCAAAATTAAACGCTTGTGTACATGTATATTCAGCAGCAGCAAAGCAAGAAGTTGTGCGGAGACTGATTTTTTGCCAGGTGAGTGGTTGGATTTGTGATAAATTGCATTGATAAGTTTGATGAATTTAAGATCAGGAAGATACATTTTTAGAGACCAGAAGGTGGCAGGTGACCAAGGTAGCTTAGTGTCCACCGAGGAGAGTGTAACTCAAGAAAGGCTAGATCCACTAGCACCGATTATTGAGGAGGTAGTGATACTGACACTCCGTCAGACAAATCTTTCTTCATGATGGGTAGTCAACAACCAAGAGGTTTTAGGACCAATGCCAGGAGGAAGCACCTCTCTAAATCCTTTGAATGATTCCAAGTTCACTGTGATCTTCTTCAAATACATGTATGATAAGAAAACAACCAGGGTTTCAACTTATAAATGAAAACGTGGGAATCTACAAGCATGAGAGTGAGGGAATAGTCGCTTACTTTCGCTGCAAAGAACCATACTTAACCGAATTAAGCAAAGACAAGGTTTTTTACTTATTCTCTTATGAAACTGCTATGGGAAAGGATATAGTTTTTGTTGATAGGTACGGGAGAGAATACCAACGTATTCTCCCAGAGGAGGTAGAAAAGGCAACAGTTCCAGGAGCATCAACATATGCCCCAGACGAAGTGCCAAGAGCCACCTACACCCCTAGCAAGTCGACAAATCTCTTTTCAGAGGAGTATGACGCTACCTCACATTCTACCCGACCGCAGACATTCAACAATCAAAACCAACCAGCAACTCAGCCATCATTGCAGGCATGGCTTTGACAGAGTGCAACATTGGAACAAGACCGAAACCGAAATGGTTATCAAGCCGCACGAGGGCTAAGGGATTTGCAAAAACCCCCACTCTATTCAAGGTATCAAGGAGAGAGTAAGCCAAAGACTCAAGGGTCAACAGAGCCTGGAAGACCACCCATAGAACGAGTTCGAAGAGATGAACCATCTCTGGCAAGAACTGTTAGAAATTATGGCTTAGGAGCACCACTGGGAGAGGAACCAACCTACTACACAAGACCAGAGGAGGTATATCGATTAGGACGTAGAGATCCAATGATGAGGTTTGTAGACCATCGTAGAATTAGACCTTCTCAAGTGCAAAAATGGGTAAACAAGAAATACACAGGAAACAGAGATCCAAGAGATCATGTAGCAGCCTTTGTGCGCGTAATTAGAGCTGAAGAGGTGTTAGACTTCCCTACCCAATTTGCAGGGTTTGGACTAACCCTAGAGGATGACGCTGCTACTTGGTTTGACTCTGTAGAGCGTAGAGACTTTGAGTCTATGGAGGAAGTGTTTGACGAGTTTATCGAGGAATTATCACAAAGGGGGATAGCTCATAATACCGTCTCACAAATCCATAAATTCAAACAGAAAGATGGGGAATCTGTACGAAAGGCAGCCCTAAGACTAAAAAGATATGTTAAGTTCTGCCCTGTGGAAGAATTGCCAAACTCAGTCCAGACTTATGCTTATATTCATCCAAGGACTAAGGAATGCAGATCTCTAGAAGGACTTACATATGAAGAGGAGCATGACGTTGAATGAGTTGACCAAGGAGGATCTTTACCTTGTGGACAATTGTGCGGTCTACAAAGAGGGGAAGTTCAAGGACCTTGACGATGATTCATCTTCACAACAAAGTGGAAGCAAGTCTTCTAAGACAGCACCAAAAGGAGAAGTAGCTACAAACCAAGAGCATCTTGTAGAGGAAGTGCTAAAAAAGATTAACTTGTATGCCAAACCCCAGGCTAAACAGCCCAAGTGGTGTGCTATTGAACAAAAATGGACAAACCATGGGACAGAGGAATGTTATTATAACAAGGGATATGTGAGAGAGAGACCTTACGCTCCACAAGATCAGGTAGCTTCTCCTCAAGTTCCACCAATGCCTAGGTATCAAGCAGGCGACCTACCAGGACCTGTAGGTGTAGAAAGACCACAACCAGTGTTGGGGCAACAACCACCCCTACCAGGATTACGACCAGTCGGTATAAGATACACACCAACCGTAACCAAATCAGAGGAGAATGCTTTGGTGCCTATGCATGCATATTATGAAGATCCCAATGGATATGTGGCAAACACTGTCTATTATCCACCGAAAGAACCCTCGACACCAGAACCATGGAGCATGATAGAAAGTACAGGACCACCAACAGCTACACAGGCAACAGGAGAAGGAAAATATAGCTTAGATGAACGAACATTGTTGTTCATAGCCAACGGGGGCATGGGCGGACAGAGACATGCATACCAACAAAGAGGAGCTCAAGGAGCACCTCAACAACCCAAAGGACCCTGCTACAAGTGTGGTGGAGACCATTGGCTAATAGACTGTCCTCATGATGAAATCATTAGAGTCAACGCATATTGCACCGAGTGTGGAGTTACTCATTTGATTCCTGATTGCCCTAAAAACCCGAGCAAAGGAGCAAAAACTACCTTGAACATGCTAGAAACAGTACCTTCCAGTGGAGGGTCAGAAAATGAAACAATCATACCAATTCAGGCGATGACACGAGCCCAAGCTTGAAGAATGACAAACGAACCCATAATTGAAGAGCCAAAAACTGATGCCCCAAGTTCAGAAACGAAAAATCAGAGAAGCACTTGGAAAGCTAGAAAGGTGCTGATAGCCGACTTTCGAAAATCAAGTAAAAAAAAGAAAAAAAACTCATTACACCTCCCCCCACTCTCAATACCCCCCCACCGTAACTTATTTTTTCCCCCTCCCGCCCTACGGGCATCGGATAAAACCCTCGCACTCTCTCCCCCCCCATTTTCCCTACATACCCCTTTTTTCTAATATCTCTCTCTCCTCGATTTACCCTCCTCGGCCAGGCAGAAACTCAGAGAAGGAACCCCCAACTCCTCTCTCGTGCTCCCTCGGTGTGAGCCGCGTGAGAACCCCCCCCCCCCCCCCCCCCCCCCCCCCCCCCACTCACTCTTACACTCACCCTATCCCCTCTCCCATTATCCTCTACCCTCATTTCCCCCCCCCCCCGACCCCTCCTCCCTCTTATCCCCTCACCGCTCGCCTCACCCTCCCTCGGCTCATTCACCCCTCCCCCGCTTTGGCCCGCAGATATATTCCCTTACACCCCCCCCATTGACTTATTTCCCCTTCGTCCTCAAGCCCCATGCAAGACAACACCCCCCCCCCCCCCCCTCTTCCTCTCACGCACACATCTCCCATACCCCGCCATTCCCCCTCTCCCCTCACTCTCCCTCACACACTCTCTCTATCTCTTATCCCCTCACCCACCCCCATCCCCTCCCCCTCTCCCTCATTCTCCCTCTCACGGGCCACGCCAATCTCTCTCTCTCTCTCTCTCACTCTCTCTCTCTCTCTCTCTCTCTCTCTCTCTCTCTCTCATCCGGATACCGGCAAGCCACGCCAAAGCTCTCTCTCTCTCTCTCTCTCTCTTGCGCGCAGCGCTGCAGTCTCACACTCACACACACACTCCCTCTCACTCACACACACACCCCACAACCCCCCCCCCCCCCCCCTCTCCTCTCTCTCTCCCATGCGCTGTGCGCCGCGCGCTGCATTCGATACACACACACACACGCCATGCGGGCATCAACAAATATGCCAACACAACACACACACACACACACACACACACACACACACACACACACACACACACACACACACACACACCCACACCCACCCACACACACTCACACCCCCTATCCTACCCCCCCCCCCCCCCCCCCCCCCCCCCCTCCCTTTCCGCCTTGCGCAGAAGAGTAAGCCGTCAGCCATCCGCAGAAGGAAAAATTAAAAATAAAAAAATTATATATATACATTATATATATATAGCCCCCCTTCCCACGCACACTTTCGCACACACATACCTATACAAAACACACACACACCCGCCTCATGCACAAATACATACGCACACGTATATACGTACACGTATATACGCACCGCACCGCAATACGAAGGAAAAGGCTATGACATCAACAAACAAAAAGAAGAAGGATCCAAAGCACGCGCCCCCAACAACAAAAAACAAAAATGCGCCGAAGGCATGCCCCGGCCGACTCTGAAAAGAAGTACGCTCGACACCGACGCACCGGCAGTACGCCATTCGCCGACAACACGCAACCACGACGCCATCCCAGTAATTTTTAGGTTATTTTACCATTATCTTCAGTTTTTCACCCGAGCCATTGTAAATTTCCATTTTGTAAATATCCTCTCTCTAGGTGACAGTGACAAAGGCCAACCTAGAGATTCCCATCTTTTAATAACCTTCCCCAAAACAAAGCAAGGGTCAACCACACCAGGTCCACCACTTGCTTTGTCTCCCCGATTAAGATTACCCTAACCACACTGGGATTACCATAATCCAAGAAGCCAACACCTATAAATTGGCACTGAGAGGTCACTATCGGGGGGCAACTTATGTGGAACCAAGCATTGGGTAGAGTGTAGTAGGAGGGATTGAAACCATCACCATCACAGGGAGGGGGTCTTGTGTGTTGGGTTTGCCTTGGAAATTGCACCATGCAAAGGGAACCACATCCACCTCTCGACTCCAATGGTTGATGCACACACGTATGCACGCTCTTGGCAATGAGTATTCACCGTCATTGAGTCGCCCTAGAGAACACACCAAGTAGGTTGCACCATCTTCTCTCCCTACCTCTCTACCATCACTGCATGCCACCTTGTAAATATTGCAGAAATAACTCACCCTCACACCCCCAAGGTTGTTTTCATCAATTGCAAGTATTCTCTCTCTCTCTCTCTCTCTCTCTCTCTCTCTCTCTCTCTCTCTCTCTCTCTCTCTCTCTCTCTTTCTCTCTCTCCTCTTTTCTCTCTCACGGTGCGTAGGCTTGCGGTGTTCATATCACCGTGGGCTTTGCGTCCTAGCCGCTCAAAGCTAGGTGGTGCCCCCTGTTCGCTTTACCGTGGCAGGCTCGAGGCGAGCCATTCGGCCCCCGGCGTTTAAGAGGCCGTCGGGATTCGGGGTCCGCTTTGCGTCTGTCATTTGGTGCCCCCACTGAGGAGGGCTTTTCTAAGACCCTTTAGTTTACAATGTTGAAAGTGATGCCCACTATCAATCATGGACGAGTGGCTAAATGAATTTTGTAACTGGAGGACGGAAGAAGCAGAGACGAAGGAGGCCCTAGCCGCCTTCATTGAGGTGCTACTACCAGACTGCAGTGTCATCAACATTCAAGAGGTAAATTCTCCATCAGCATCAGGTGGGAGATTGGTGAGGTGCCATCACTGTTGTCAACCAAGGCACACGGTCGATGAGTGCAAGCAACGAAGGCAGCGGAAGGGCTGAAGTCTTCTACATTGACATTCATCGCAAGGAGGTCATTCACGTCAAGGAAGGAAAGCAGATGGTGAGGCCTCTTTTCCCAAAAGAAACTGCAGTCAAAGATAAAACCCCAAAGTGGCCTAAAGGGGTTGCTCGAGCCAAGGGCAAGGAGAAGATAGGCTAGCCTAGAAACACATGACCCCGAAGGGAGAAGCATCTGGCCAAGCAAGTGCTTCAAGCTCAGAGATCCGGGTTGTACCCACTTTGTCAAAGAAGAAGTGATCCAAAGCTAAGCGGCGGAAGGTCGCCTACCAATTTGCAGGACGCATGCGAGTGCTACCAATCCACTTTGACAATCCAGAAGAAGAAGTGGTGAGAAGATTCCCATGTCCTAGAGAAGAGTGGTTCGGCTAATGCTCTCACTGTTTTGGGAAGCGAGTGGAGGACCTTCCTCCCCTCCCTGTACAACTTATCCTGAAGAAGCTCTCTACCACGGGCGAGACCCAGTGGGCTCGAGATGAGCTACAGCTGAATGGAGTAGAATTCATGCAACACGCCGATTATGGAAATTACCTACAATTGCTGTTAGCCAAGAGACTGGGAGTGGTCAGACACGTCGCCATCACCCCGTACGTGCTAAGCAACGAAGGAAGGGTAGAGCCCATGAAAGGTGACGACCTCTTGTGGATGTGCCGACTCATCAACACTGGCACGGTAAGAGTATAAGTAAGTATTTCACCCTTTGTGCATGATGGAAAACGGGCCGACGACATTCCTATTCAGATTCCTGCAGCATATGCATGTGAATATCTATGTAGATAGGAAAGTCTTCTACCAACAGAAGATTGTTTACCTATTCGGTGCGGCAGTACTAGGAGAAATCCTCAATTCCCCGAACCCTATCATTCTCCCCATACTAGATTACCATCATTCCTTTAATGTCTCTATTTTTATCCTGTTTTAGCCTATCCGTTCGCCCCTGTAAAGCCGCTATGAGCCGTTGCTGTTGATGTAAAAAAAAAAAAAAAGAAGGTTTGTAATTTCCCGAGTCACCACCATGGCAAGTGTTTCTTTCCCCATGTTCAGTGGAAAGAAGGGTGAGGATCTCACCACTGATTTTTTGGATGATTTTGACATTGCTTGTGTTTTCTCCAATAAAGATGACGACGCTTCACGACTCAGAATTTTTCCTCTACTGATGAAAGTAGAGGCCAAGTCCTGGTATAATGCATTGCCCCAGGCTACCAAGAATGCATGGGATGTGTTAAGGGATGCTTTTGTAAAGAGGTTTGGTGGAGGCACAACCTCGAAGAAGCTATGGTAGCTATTGACAGAATTCAAGCAGGCATGCCTGTTGGAGTACGCCACCTATGAGTGAACGTTTGTGGACTTATGGGAGAGGTGGGTTTCCAAACTGGAGGAAGGTGAAGGAGCGCCTAATTTCCTAAAGAAGGACCGTTTCATTGCTGGTCTATGGTCGCCGCTTAGAGAGAAGGTGAAGGGAAGGTTTCCTGCAACATATGAGTTGTCAGTCGAAGTAGCTCGCCTTAAAGACAAGAAGCTACGCATGCAAGAAAGAGTAAACGAGTCAGAGGAAACAAGCTCGACCCAACCAACCCCAGTGGCTGCAACAACCAATCATAGAGTCTAACCATAGGAGACAGCAGAGGAACAACAAGACCTGCTGAGTCACATCACCACCCAACTAGAGAGTTTATCTGTGCATCTGGTGCAGCAAGGGCATGCATCTGGCAGAAATCCAAAACAAGGAAGAGGACAACGAAGGCAGAACCCAGAATACCATTGTTACAACTACGGGGAAGACTGCCATGGAATGTACTACTGCCCACACCCAAGAAGGCAGAATTTCAATAGAGGGGGGAGACAGAATCAGATCTCTCCGCCAAGAGTAAGACCACCACCAAGGCAGCCAGGACCAATCCCAACAATCCAAATCCTGCGACCACCTATACAACAACAACCACCACCCCAACCTCTCATTCCACCACTATCCCCACCACCTGCGGTGAACCAAGCGGTGAGTGTGATTAGCTTAGAGGCTAAAGGAAAGGTGAAGGTAGAAGAGTCAGCTCGAGAGAAGCACAAAGGAAAAGTGAAGGTAGAAGAAGTGGATGCTATGGGAGTGAAGCGTGCGAGGCATGAGGAGGCATCTCAAAAAGAAGAGAAGATGAAAGGGAAAGCCGAGTCTAGCAAGCAAGCAGCTAAACCGCGGCGGAAGATAGACATCGTAGACTTCTCACTAGGTGAGGAAGCACAACCCTATGACTTAGTTCAGGATGTGTCAATGCACGGCCCGAACATAACTTGGCCCCAATTACTCCACCTTGCACTCAGAATGAGGAGGCAATGGACGAAAATGGTAAGTACCAGGAAATCAAAACCACGGATAGCTGGGGCTATCTCTGGGAGGGATCTCGATGACATCTTGCCAACCATGGACGCTCACATCAAAGGGCAGCGGATTTCAAATGTCTACATAGATGGTGGCGCGCAAATATGCGTCATGAGTGAGAAGATGATGCACCACCTAGGTTGAGAGGTAAATAGGCCGGCACCCTACCGAGCCAAGATGGCAAACAATGTAAGAGTGAAATGCGTAGGCATTGAAAATGCTGTCAAAGTAAAAGCATTCAATACGGAAGTGGAGGTAGACATCTTCTTCATGCCACACAAAGGGGAGGGCTACCCCATCATTCTTGGAAGGCCTTGGCTTATGGCCATGGAAGCCAAACAAGATTGGAGCACCGGGATGATCCAGATGAAGGATGCTAAAGGGAAGTCCATATTCTACATGAGGACTGGAAAGCAGCGCAATATGATCTTGGAGGCTTTAGAAGACGAGTCCACCAACGACTCCTCGTCTACCTCAAGAGAAGCCACAACCACCACCGACGGGAGTGACAGTAGCATCGAAGTAATGGGAGTCATTCTAAAGACCCAAACAGATTAAGACAATATGAAGCAACCTCAGCAAACCAAGAGGGACCATCAGGTAAGTAGTTATTGGAGGATGCAGGTAAGCTACAAAAAATGCTCTCAAATGAGTTAACCAATGAAGAAAGGAAGGAGTATGTCTCCATGTTAGGCAACTTCACTACTTTGCTCATTGATGGCTATGATAAGATCACAGGAATTACAGTTGTTCAACACCACATAAAGCTCACGGAAGGCAGTAAACCCGTAGTAAAGAAGCTCAGAAGACTTGGACTAATCCAACAAGAGGCATTGCTTAAAGAAGTAAGGAGTTTGCTACAAGCAGGTTTCATCTACCCTGTCGAAGACTCAGAATGGGTCTCCTCAGTAGTAGTCACACCAAAAAAAATGGTAAATGGAGAGTCTGTGTGATTATAAACCTCTCAATGCAGCCACAAAGAGGGACCATTTTCCCCTCCCATTCCAGGATGAAATACTCAATGAAGTGGCAGGTCACGAACGCTACACAGTATGTGATGGCTACTCAGGATACTTCCAGACTAGCATTGCGGAGGAGGATCAGAAGTAGTCAACCTTCATCACACCTTGGGGATGTTTTGCTTACAAAGTGATGCGATTTGGCCTCACCAACGCCCCAGCCACATTTCAACGCTATGTGACATTTGTTTTCCAACTCTACTTTGGAACATCAATACGGGTTTTCATAGATGATTTTTGCATCTATAGCTCACGAGCCCTTCATCTAAGCAAAGTCTATGACGGCTTAACCAAGCTACAAACCCTGGGTGGCCAACTCAACGTGGACAAGTGTCACATTGGTGAGAGCAAGGTCACTCTCCTTGGTCATGTAATTTCAGCAAAAGGAATCGAGGCTGACCCCAACAAAATTCAAGCTCTGGTATCTTTATCATCTCCCACCACCGCCAAGTAGTTGGTTTCTTTCCTTCAGAAGGTAAGATATTTAAGCAGGTTCATTCACCTGCTATCTCAAGTGGTCCTTCCCCAACAACAACTCACCCAAAGGGATGTTTTCTCATGGAGTGAAGAGAATGAGGAGCAGTTTTTTGAGGTAAAGCAAGTCCTATCTAAGCTTCCCACTATATCACCTCCTAAGTGGGACGAGCCATTGTATGTGAACCCTAGTGTGGGAAATGATACTATGGGAGCAGTGCTAATGCAAAAGGATCCCAAAACTTCTTTCATGCACCCTATTTACTTCTCTAGTCGAGTCATGACCCCATCAGAAAAGGGATTCACCGAAGTAGAACACATGGTTCTGGCACTAATGTTTTCTACCACGAAATTCCGCTCCTATCTCTTGCCTAGACCATTTGTAATCCTGACAATGGAAGAGGTTTTCCCATATGTAATGCGACACATGGATGTCTCATCTAGGATCTCAAAGTGGTTAATTAGAATACAAGAGTTTGATTACACCATACAAGTAGAAAACTCCACCAGGGCTAGTCTAGCAGGAATTCTCACTCATCGCCACTACGAGAAGAAGTTGAAGGTCAACACGGAAGCAAAGGAAGGAATACCAGATAAAGAGGGCCCTAAGCTAGGGAGAGCTCACTCTCTTTTCTTTGACGGAGCATACAAGAGAACAATGGATCAGTCTGCAGCAGGCATGGTCATTTTCAATGAACAACAGGAAAGAGTATTCTCCATGGGGCAGTTATTACACTCTCACTCTAACAATGAGGCAGAGTATGCAGCCCTAATCCTTGGGTTGGAACAATGTATTTCACAAAAAATTCAGCGCTTGAATGTGTTCGGCGACGCTTTGCTTTTGATTATGCAGATAAATGGTACCTGGGAGTGCAAAAATTAGGTTTTACTTGGTCAAATTCGCCAAGTTAAGGACCTTCTGAAGAAGTTTGAAGCAGTAAAACTCTTCCATATTCCTAGAGCAGAAAATCAAGAGGCAGATGCACTAGCTAAAGAAAGAATACAAGATGTTACCATAGGAGCAATCAAATTAAAACTACCCCTCTTCCAAGGCAGTGACGCTATGCCTGATATCATCAACTTTCTGAATACAGGGGAATGTTCAACAGGGCACACTAAAGGCCAAAAACAATGGCTGGTAAGGAAGGCTACTAGGTACCGCCTTATAGACGACCACTTGTATTGTAAGGGCAAGGATCAAATTCTCAGGAGGGTGCCAACCTCCAATGAAATCACAGAGGTAATTTCAAGCTGCCATGACACCGTCTGCGGTGGTCATTTTGCTCTAGATATCACTAGTCGGAAGATTCTACAAGCAGGATACTTTTGGCCTAGTTTGAACAAAGATGTACACCATTGGTGTAAAACATGTAGGGCTTGTCAAGTGGCTAGTAATCGTACGCTAACCTACGAGCCACAAACCCCTATCATTTCATATGGTCCGTTTGAGAAATGGGGAATCGATGCAATTGGTCCCTTACCAAGGGCCCAATCAGGTAAACTGTACATCATAGTGGGTGTAGACTATATGACACGATGGGCAAAAGCAACGGCCACCACCCGGATTACAGCCCAAGAGGTGGCAAAGTTCATTTTTGAGCATATCGTTTGCCGTTTTGGCACTCCTCTTGAGATAATATCAGATGGAGGACCAGGATTCAGAGGTGATGTGGTAGGGGAACTGATGAAGAAGTTAGGCATCACACGTCGGCATTCCACACCATACTATCCACAATGCAATGGTTTGGTAGAGAAGGTAAATGGAATGATTTGCAAGATCATCACAAAACAGGTGAACAACCATACAGGAGATTGGGATAAACATCTCATGGCAGCTCTTTGGGCTTACAGAACAACGTTCCGAACATCACTAGGTTTCACCCCTTTCCATCTAGTTTATGGGAAGGAGGCAATTCTACCCATTGAGGTACAAATAGCCAGCTTAGGAGTCTTGGCCAACTAGACCCACCGTCCAATCATAAACCTTAGAAACCACATCTTGGATCTAGAGAGACTCCAACTGGATAGGGAAGAAGCAATCAATCACTATGTAGCACAGGCAGAACGACGCCGACTCACTTTCAATCAAGGGCTTAAAGATAAAGGACTTGAAAAACGCATGCTAGTACTGCGATACGACAACAGATTTGATACCAGGAAGGATAAGAAATTTCAACCTAGATGGGAAGGGCCATTCATCATCAAGAAGCGCTACGACAATGGCAGCTATAAGCTGATGGATGCAGATGGGAGAATTCACAAGACTAGAGTTAATGGATGGAGACTGAAGAGGTATTTCTTTAGGTTTGACCCAGAATTCATGCTAGACATTCCAGAAGAAGGAGAACCCTCTAACTCTACAGCTGAAGAAACTGAAGAAGGGCTAGAAGAATGAATGCCTCTAGCCAAAACAGAGAGGGCTAATGATAGCCAACTTTCGAAAATCAAGTAAAAAAAAGAAAAAAAACTCATTACAACCCCCCCCCCCCCCCCCCACTCTCAATACCCCCCCACCGTAACTTATTTTTTCCCCCTCCCGCCCTAACGGGCATCGGATAAAACCCTCGCACTCTCTCCCTTCCATTTCCCTACATACCCCCTTTCCTAATATCTCTCTCCCCTGATTTACCCTCCCCGGCCAGGCAGAAACTCAGAGAAGGAACCCCCAACCCCTCTATCGTGCTCCCTCGGTGTGAGCCGCGTAAGAACCCCCCCCCCCCCCCCCCCCCCCCCCCCCTTCACTCTTACACTCACCCTATCCCCTCTCCCATTACCCTCTACCCTCATTATCCCCCCCCCCCCCCCCCCCCCCCCCTCTTTTTGGCCCGCCAATATTCCCTCCCCCGACCCCTCCTCCCTCTTATCCCCTCACCGCTCGCCTCACCCTCCCTCGGCTCATTCACACCCCCCCTCTTTGGCCGGCAGATATATTCCCTTACACCCCCCCCCATAGACTTATTTACCCTTCGTCCTCAAGCCCCATGCAAGACAACACCCCCCCCCCCCCCCCCCCCCCCCCCCCCCCCCTTTTCCCTCTCAGCCACACATCTCCCATACCCCGCCATTCCCCCTCTCCCCTCACTCTCCCTCACAGACTCTCTCTATCTCTTATCCCCTCACCCCTATCCCCTCCCCCTCTCCCTCATTCTCCCCTCACGGCCTTGCCAAGCTCTCTCTCTCTCTCTCTCTCTCTCTCTCTCTCTCTCTCTCTCTCTCTCTCTCTCTCTCTCTCTCTCTCTCTCATCGGAATATCGGTAGGCCACACCAAAGCTCTCTCTCTCTCCTCTCTCTCTCTCTCTCTCTCTCTCTCTCTCTCTCTCTCTCTCTCTCTCTCTCTCTCTCTCTCTCGAGCAGCGCTGCAGTCACACACTCACGCACACACTCCCTCTCACTCACACACACACCCCACAACACCCCCCCCCTCTCCTCTCTCTCCCCATGCGCTGTGCGCCGCGCGTTGCATTCGATACACATACACACATGCCATGCGGGCAGCAGCAAATACGCCAACACAACACACACACACCACACACACACACACACTCACCCACCCTCACACACTCACACCCCCTATCCTACCCCCCCCCCCCTTTCCGCCTTGCGCAGAAGAGTAAGCCGACGGCCATCCGCAGAAGGAAAAATAAAAATAAAAAATTATATATATATATATATATAGCCCCCCTTCCCACGCACACTTTCACACACACATACCTATACAAAACACACACACACCCGCCTCATGCACAAATACATACGCACACGTATATACGCACCGCACCGCAATACGAAGGAAAAGGCTACGACATCAACAAACAAAAAGAAGAAGGATCCAAAGCACGCGCCGCCAACAACAAAAAACAGAAATGCGCCGAAGGCATGCCCCGGCCGACTCCGAAAAGAAGTATGCTCGACACCGACGCACCGGCAGCACACCATTTGCCGACAACACGCAACCACGACGCCATCCCAGTAATTTTTAGGTTATTTTACCATTATCTTCAGTTTTTCACCCGAGCCATTGTAAATTTCCATCTTGTAAATATCCTCTCTCTAGGTGACGGTGACAAAGGCCCACCTAGAGATTCCCATCTTTTAATAACCTTCCCCAAAACAAAGCAAGGGTCAACCAGACTGGGCCCACCACTTGCTTTGTCTCCCCGATTAAGATTACCCTAACCACACTGGGATTACCATAATCCAAGCAGCCAACACCTATAAATTGGCACTGAGAGGTCACTATCGGGGGGGGGGGGGGGGGGGGGGGGGGCAACTTATGTGGAACCAAGCATTGGGTTGAGTGTAGTAGGAGGGATTGACACCATCACCATCATAGGGAGGGGGTCTTGTGTGTTGGGTTTGCCTTGGAAATTGCACCATGCGAAGGGAACCACATCCACCTCTCGACTTCAATGGTCGATGCACACACGTATGCACGCTCTTGGCAATGAGTATTCACCGTCATTGAGTCGCCCTAGAGAACGCACCAAGTAGGTTGCACCATCTCCTCTCCCTACCTCTCTACCATCACGGCATGTCACCTTGTAAATATTGCAGAAATAACTCACCCTCACACCCCCGAGGTTGTTTTCATCAATTGCAAGTATTCTCTCTCTCTCTCTCTCTCTCTCTCTCTCTCTCTCTCTCTCTCTCTCTCTCTCTCTCCCCTTTTCTCTCTCTCTCGGTGTGTAGGCTTGCGGTGTTCATATTGATAGCCGAATTTCGGAAATCAAAGAAAAAAAAAGAAAAAAAAACTCATTTCACCCCCACCCACTCTCGGTACCTCCCCACCGTAACCTATTTTCCCCCATTTTCCTTACATACCCCCTTTTCCTAATATCTCTCTCTCCTCGATTTACCCTCCCCGGCCAAGCAGAAACTCAGAGAAGAAAACCCCAACCCCTCTCTCGTGCTCCCTCGGTGCGAGCTGCGTGAGAACCCCCCCTCCCCTCACTCTTACACTTACGCGAATCACACTCAGCCATTACCCTCTACCCTCCTTCCCCCCCCCCCCCTCTTTGGCCCGCCAATATTCCCTCCTCCCTCTTCCCCACCCGCTCGTGTCACCCTCCTTCGGCTCATTCACACCCCCCCTCGGCCTCATTCCCCCCCCCCCCCCCCCCCCCCCCTCTGGACCCGCGGATATATTCCCTTACACCCCACCCATTGACTAATCCCCCCCCTTCGTCCTTAAGCCCATGCAAAAAACAACACCCCCCCCCCCCCCCCCCCCCCCCTCTCCCTCTCACCCACACGACCCATGCCCCGCTATACCCCCTCTCCCCTCACTCTCCCTCACACACTCTCTCTATCTCTTATCCCCTTACCCCTCTCCCCTCCCCCTCTCCCTCACTCTCCCTCTCACGGCAGCGCCAAAGGCTCTCTCTCTCTTTCTCTCATCCGGATGCCGCCACAGCACGCCAAAGCTTGCTCTCTCTCCCATGTGGGCAGCGCTGCACCACAGACAACACACACACACACACACACACACACACACACACACACACACACACACCCACCAACACCCCCCCCCCTGTCCCTCTCTCTTCCCATGCGGTGTGCGCCGCGTTGCATCCCACACACACACACACACACGCCCTCTCTCCTCGCGCGCAGTCCGCAGCCGACACACACACACACACGTCCTCACGGCAGCATCATGAAAAACACACACACACACACACACACACACACACTCACACACACCATACATACACACCCCCCTATCCTACCCTCCGCCCCCCCCCCTCTCCTTCCGCCATGCGCAGTAGAACAAGCCGCCGGCATCAGAGAAGAAAAAAAAATAAAAAATATATATAAACATTATATATAGTACCCCCTCTTCCCTTGTTCCCACGCACGCATGCGCACACACATATACATATACGCACTCACCCGCAAATACACATATATACTCACACACATACACACGACACGCATATACGCACGCACCAACAAAATACAAAAGAAGAAGAACAAGCAAAACGCCATCGACATCAACAAAAGAAGAAGATGATCCAAAGCACGCGCCGCCAACAACAAAAAGAGAAAATGCGCCGAAGGCATGCCTCGGCCGACTCCGAAAAGAAGTACGCTCGACACCGCGCCCCGGCAGCACATTATTCCCCGGCAACACGCAACCACGACGCCATCCTAGTAATTTTTAGGTTCTTTTACCATTATCTTTAGTTTTTCACCCGAGCCATTGTAAAATTTACATTTTGTAAATATCCTCTCTCTAGGTGATGGTCACAAAGGCCCACCTAGAGATTCCCATCTTTTAATAACCTTCCCCAAAACAAAGCAAGGGTCAACCACACCGGGCCCACCACTTGCTTTGTCTCCCCGATTAAGATTACCCTAACCACACTGGGATTACCATAATCCAAGCAGCCAACACCTATAAATTGGCACTGAGGGGCCACTATCGGGGGGGGGGGGCAACTTATGTGGAACCAAGCATTGGGTAGAGTGTACTAGGAGGGATTGACACCATCACTATCACGAGGAGGAGGTCTCGTGTGTGGGGGTTTGCCTTGGAAATTGCACCATGCGAAGGGAACCACACCCATACCTGGACTCCAATGGTCGATGCACACACACATATGCACGCTCTTGGCAATGAGTATTCACAGTCATTGAGTCGCCCTAGAGAACGCACCAAGTAGGTTGCACCATCTCCTCTCCCTACCTCTCTACCACCACGGCATGCCACCTTGTAAATATTGCAAAAATAACTCACCCTCACACCCCCGAGGTTGTTTTCATCAATTGCGAGTGTTCTCTCTCTCTCTCTCTCTCTCTCTCTCTCTCTCTCTCTCTCTTTCTCTCTCTCTCTCTCTCTCTCTCTCTCTCTCTCTCTCTCTCTCTCTCTCTCTCTCTCTCTCTCTCTCTCTTCCTCTCTCTCGGTGTGTAGGCTTGCGGTGTTCATATCATCGTGGGATTTGCGTCCTAGCTGCTCAAAGCTAGGTGGTGCCCCCTATTCGCTTTACCGTGGCAGGCTCGAAGCGATCCATTCGGCCCCCGGCGTTTTAGAGGCCGTCGAGGTTCAGGGTCCACTTTGCGTCCGTCATTTGGTGCCCCCACGGAGGAGGGCTTTTCTAAGACCCCTTCAGTTTACAATGCTGAAAGTGACGCCCGCTATCCATCATGGACGAGTGACTGAAGGAATTTTCTAACTGGAGGACGGAAGAAGAAGAGACGAAGGAGGCCCTAGCCGCCTTCATTGAGGTGCTATTGCCAGGCTGCAGTGTCATCAACATTCAAGAGGTAAATTCTCCATCTCCTATTGTTCGTTCTAACTATAAATCGAAAGCATCAGGTGGCGGATTGGTGAGGTGCCATCACTGTTGTCAACCAAGGCACACGGTCAATGAGTGCCAGCAACGGAGGCAGCGGAAGGGCTAAAGTCTTCTACATTGACATTCATCGCAAGGAGGTCATTCACGTCAAGGAAGGAAAGCGGACGGTGAGGCCTCTTTTCCCAAAAGAAACTGTAATCAAAGATCAAACCCCAAAGTGGCCTAAAGGGGCTGCTCGAGCCAAGGGCAAGGAGAAGATAGGCTAGCCTAAAAACACATGACCTCGAAAGGAGACGCATCTGGCCAAGCAAGTGCTTCAAGCTCAGAGAGCCGGGTTGTACCCACTTTGTCAAAGAAGAAGTCATCCGAAGCTAAGCGGCGGAAGGTCGCCTACCAATTTGCACGACGCATGCGAGTTCTACCAATCCACTTCGACAATCCAGAAGAAGAAGTGTGAGAAGATTCCCATGTCCTAGAGAAGAGTGGTTCGGCTACTGCTCTCGCTGTTTTGGGAAGCGAGTGGAGGACCTTCCTCCCCTCCCTGTACAACTTATCCTGAAGAAGCTCTCTACCACGGAAGAGACCCAGTGGGCTGGAGATGAGCTGCAGCTGAATGGAGTAGAATTCATGAAACATGCCGATTACGGAAATTACCTACAATTGCTGTTAGCCAAGAGACTGGGAGTGGTCAGACGCGTCGCCATCACCCCGTACGTGCTAAGCAACGAAGGAAGGGTAGAGCCCATGAAAGGTGACGACCTCTTCTGGATGTGCCGACTCATCAATACTGGCACGGTAAGAGTATAAGTAAGTATTTCACCCTTTGTGCATGGTGGAAAATGGGCCGACGGCATTCCCGTTCAGATTCCTGCAGCATCTGCATGTGAATATCTATGTAGATAGGAAAGTCTTCTACCAACAGAAGATCGTTTACCTATTCGGTGCGGCAGTACTAGGATAAATCCTCAATTCCCCGAACCCTATCTTTCTCCCCATACTAGATTACCATCATTCCTTTAATGTCTCTACTTTTATCCTGTTTTAGCCTATCTATTCGCCACTGTAAAAACCGCTATGAGCCGTTGATGTTGATGTTAAAAAAAAAAACAGGTTTGTAATTTCCCGAGTCACCACCATGGCAAGTGTTTCTTTCCCCACGTTCAGTGGAAATAAGGGTGGGGATCTCACCACTGATTTTTTGGACGATTTTGACATTGCTTGTGTTGTCTCCAACAAAGATGACGACGCTTCATGACTCAGAATTTTTCCTCTACTGATGAAAGTAGAGGCCAAGTCCTGGTATGATGCATTCCCCTAGGCTACCAAGAATTCTTGGGATGTGTTAAGGGCTGCTTTTGTAAAGAGGTTTGGTGGAGGCAGAACCTCAGAGAAGCTATGGAAGCTATTGACAGAATTAAAGCAGGCATGCCTGCTGGAGTACGCCACCTATCAGTCAAAGTTTGTGGACTTATGGGAGAGGTGGTTTGCCACACTGGAGGAAGGCGAAGGAGCGCCTAATTTCCTGAAGAAGGACCGTTTCATTGCTGGTCTATGGTCACCGCTTAGAGAGAAGGTGAAGGGAAGGTTTCCTGTAACATATGAGTTGGCAGTCGAAGTAGCCCGCCTTAAAGACAAGAAGCTGCGCATGCAAGCAAGAGTAAACGAGTCAGAGGAAACAAGCTCGGCCCGACCAACCCCAGTGGCTGCAACAACCAATCATAGAGTCCAACCACCGGAGACAGCAAGGGAACATCAAGACCCGCTGAGTCGCATCACCACCCAACTAGAGAGTTTATCTGTGCATCTGGTGCAACAAGGGCATGCATCTGGTAGAAATCCAGAACAAGGAAGAGGACAATGAAGGCAGAACCCAGAATACCACTGTTACAACTGCGGGGAAGACGGCCATAGACTGTACTACTGCCCACACCCAAGAAGGCAAAATTTCAATAGAGGAGGGAGACAGAATCAGATCTCTTCGCCAAGAGTAAGACTACCACCAAGGCAGCCAGGACCAATCCCAGCAATCCAAATCCTCCAACAACCTATACAACAGCAACCACCACCCCAACCTCTCATTCCGCCACTACCCCCACCACCTGCGGTGAACCAAGCGGTGAGTGTCATTAGCTTAGAGGCTAAAGGAAAGGCGAAGGTAGAAGAGTCAGCTCGAGAGAAGCACAAAGGAAAAGCGAAGGCAGAAGAAGTGGATGCTATGGGAGTGAAACATGCGAGGCATGAGGAGGCATCTCAAAAGGAAGAGAAGATGAAAGGGAAAGCCGAGTCTAGCAAGCAAGAAGCTAAACCGCGGCGGAAGATAGACATCGACTTCTCACTAGGTGAGGAAGCACAACCCTATGACTTAGTTCAGGATGTGTTAATGCAGGGCCCGAAGATAACTTGGCCCTAATTACTCCACTTTGCACCCAGAATGAGGAGGCAATGGACGAAAATGATAAGTACCAGGAAATCAAAACCACGGATAGCTGGGGCTATCTCTGGGAGGGATCTCGATAACATCTTGCCAACCATGGACGCTCACATCAAAGGGCAGCGGATTTCAAACGTCTACATAGATGGTGGCGCGCAAATATGCGTCATGAGTGAGAAGATGATGCACACATACGTCTAGATGTAAGTAGGCCGGCACCCTGCCGAGCCAAGATGGCAAACAATGTAAGAGTAAAATGCGTAGGCATTGTAAATGCGGTCAAAGTAAAAGAATTCAATACGGAAGTGGAGGTAGAGATCTTCGTCATGCCACACAAAGGGGAGGGCCATGGAAGCCAAACAAGACTGGAGCACCGGGATGATCCAGATGAAGGATGCTAAAGGGAAGTCCATATTCTACAACATGAGGACTTGAAAGCAGCGCAATATGATCTTGGAGGCTTCAGAAGACGATTCTACCAGCGACTCCTCGTCTACCTCAGGAAAAGACACAACCACCACTGATGGGAGTGACAGTAGCATCGAAGTAATGGGAGTCATTCTTAAAGACCCAAACAGGTTAACACAATCTGAAGCAACCTTAGCAAACCAAGAGGGACCATCAGGTAAGTAGTCATTGGAGGATGCAGGTAAGCTACAAAAAATGCTCTCAAATGAGTTAACCAATGAAGAAAGGAAGGAGTATGTCTCTATGTTAGGCAACTTCACTTCTTTGTTCATTGATGGCTATGATAAGATCACAGGAATTACAGTAGTGCAACACCACATAAAGCTCAAGGAAGGCAGTAAACCCGTAGTACAGAAGCTCAGAAGACTTGGAGTAATTCAACAAGAGGCATTGCTTAAAGAATGGGTCTCCCCAGTAGTAGTTACACAAAAAAAAAATGGTAAATGGAGAGTCTGTGTGGATTATATGCAGCCACGAAGAGGGACCATTTTCCCCTCCCATTCCAGGATGAAATACTCAATGAAGTGGCAGGTCATGAACGCTACACAGTATGCGATGGCTACTCAGGATACTTCCAGATTAGCATTGCGGAGGAGGATCAGAAGAAAACAGCCTTCATCACACCTTGGGGATGTTTTGCCTACAGAGTGATGCCGTTTGGCCTTGCCAATGCCCCAGCCACATTTCAACGCTCTGTGACATTTGTTTTCCAACCCTACTTTGGAACATCAATACGGGTTTTCATAGATGATTTTTGCATCTATAGCTCACGAGCCCTTCATCTAAGCAAAGTCTATGATGGCTTAACCAAGCTACAAACCCTAGGTGGCCAACTCAACGTGGACAAGTGTCACATTGGTGAGAGCAAGGTCACTCTCCTTGGTCATGTAATATCAGCAAAAGGAATCGAGGCTGACCCTAGCAAAATTCAGGCTCTAATATGTTTATCATCTCCCACCACCGCCAAGCAGTTGGTTTCTTTCCTTCAGAAGGTAAGATATTTAAGCAGGTTCATTCACCTGCTATCTTAAGTAGTCCTTCCCCTACAACAACTCATCCAAAGGGATGTTTTCTCATGGAGTGAAGAGAATGAGCAGCAGTTCACTGAGGTAAAGGAAGTCCTATCTAAGCTTCCCACTATTTCACCTCCTAAGTGGGACGAGCCATTCTATGGAAACCCTAGTGTGGGAAATGATACTCTAGGAGTAGTGCTAATGCAAAAGGATCCCAAAACTTCTTTCATGTACCCTATTTACTTCTCTAGTCGAGTCATGACCCCATCAGAAAAGGGATTCACCGAAGTAGAACACATGGTTCTGGCACTAATGTTTGCTACCACGAAATTCCGCTCCTGTCTCTTGCCTAGACCATTTGTAATCCTGACAATGGAAGAAGTTTTCCCTTATGTAATGCGACACATGGATGTCTCCTCTAGGATCTCAAAGTGGTTAATTAGACTACAAGAGTTTGATTACACCATGCAAGTAGAAAATTCCACCAGGGCTAGTCTAGCAGGAATTCTCACTCATCGCCACTACGAGAAGAAGCTGAAGGTCAACACGGAAGCAAAGGAAGGAATACCAGATAAAGAGAGCCCTAAGCTAGAGAGAGCTCACTCTCTCTTCTTTGACGTAGCATACAAGAGAACAATGGATCAGTCTGCAGCAGGCATGGTCATTTTCAATGAACAGCAGGAAAGAGTATTCTCCATGGGGCAGTTATTACACTCCCACTCTAACAATGAGGCAGAATATGCAGCCCTAATCCTTGGGCTGGAACAATTTATTTCACAAAAAATTCAGCGCTTAAATGTGTTCGGCGAAGCTTTGCTTTTGATTAGGCAGATAAATGGCATCTGGGACTGCAAAAACCAGGTTTTACTTGGTCAACTTTGACAAGTTAAGGACCTTCTGAAGAATTTTGAAGTAGTAAAGCTCTTCCATATTCCCAGAGCAGAAAATCAAGAGGCAGATGCACTAGCTAAAGAAAGAATACAAGATGTTCCCATAGGAGCAATCAAAGTAAATCTACCTCTCTTCCAAGGCAGTGACGCTATGCCTGATATCATCAACTTTCTGAATACAGGGGAATGTTCAATAGGGCACACTAAAGGCCAAAAACAATGGCTGGTAAGGAAGGCTACTAGGTACCACCTTATAAACGACCACTTGTATTGTAAGTACAAGGATCAAATTCTCAGGCGGGTGCCAACCTCCAGTGAAATCACAAAGGTAATTTCAAGCTGCCATGACGATGTCTGCGATGGTCATTTTTCTCTAGATATCACCAGTAGGAAGATTCTACAAGCAGGATAATTTTGGCCTAGTTTGAACAGAGATGTGCACCATTGGTGTAAAAGATGTAGGGCTTGTCAAGTGGCCAATGATCGTACGCTAACCTACGAGCCAAAAACCCCTATCATTTCATATGGTCTGTTTGAGAAATGGGGAATAGATGCAATTGGTCCCTTACCAAGGGCCCAATCAGGTAAACTGTACATCATAGTGGGTGTAGACTATATGACACGATGGGCAAAAGCAACGGCCACCACCCGGATTACAGCCCAAGAGGTGGCAAAGTTCATTTTTGAGCATATCGTTTGCCGTTTTGGCACTCCTCTTGAGATAATATCAGATGGAGGACCAGGATTCAGAGGTGATGTGGTAGGGGAACTGATGAAGAAGTTAGGCATCACACGTCGGCATTCCACACCATACTATCCACAATGCAATGGTCTGGTAGAGAAGGTAAATGGAATGATTTGCAAGATCATCACAAAACAGGTGAACAACCATACAGGAGATTGGGATAAACATCTCATGGCAGCTCTTTGGGCTTACAGAACAACGTTCCGAACATCACTAGGTTTCACCCCTTTCCATCTAGTTTATGGGAAGGAGGCAATTCTACCCATTGAGGTACAAATAGCCAGCTTAGGAGTCTTGGCCAACTAGACCCACCGTCCAATCATAAACCTTAGAAACCACATCTTGGATCTAGAGAGACTCCAACTGGATAGGGAAGAAGCAATCAATCACTATGTAGCACAGGCAGAACGACGCCGACTCACTTTCAATCAAGGGCTTAAAGATAAAGGACTTGAAAAACGCATGCTAGTACTGCGATACGACAACAGATTTGATACCAGGAAGGATAAGAAATTTCAACCCAGATGGGAAGGGCCTTTAATCATCGAGAAGCGCTACGACAACGGAAGCTATAAGCTGATGGAAGCAGATGGGAGAATTCACAAGACTAGAGTCAATGGATGGAGTTTGAAGAGGTATTTCCTTAGGTTTGACCCAGAATTCGTGCTAGACATTCCAGAAGAGGGAGAACCCTCTAACTCTACAGCTAAAGAAACTGAAGAAGGGCTAGAAGCATGAATGCCTCTAGCCAAAAGAGAGAGGGCTAATGATAGCCGACTTTTGGAAATCAAAGGAAAAAAAAAACTCATTTCACCCCCCCCCCACTCTGGGTACCCCCCCACCGTAACCTATTTTTCCCCCTCCCGCCCCACGGGCATCGGATAAAACCCTCGCACTCTCTTCCCCCCATTTTCCCTACATACCGAGAGTTTCTAAAAACTTATGAAGCCAGACTCAAAAAGAACCAAACCCAGGAGCAAAGATGGATGACTTATCCATATGCTGAAATAGGAAAACAAAGGTTGAAATGTGTAGAAAGATGATTGAAACAGCTCCATCATTGATGGAAGACCCGCTTGGTAAACCTGCAAATTGGCATGAAGTACTAGCTCCAACCTCTATCCAACCAACTTTAGAGGAACAAGTAGAAACGAAGGAAAGACTCACGAATGCCTATGAGTCCAGAGGAGAGCCTATCATAGTGCCAAATACAACAGATGAGGCAAGTGACGGGTTCTAGCCTAAAACATTGACAGAAATGGGTAAGGACTGTAACGGTCTAGATGATCTTTGGAAGAAAATCCGTGAGGCCAACGAGGCTAACAGGGTGAGTAACCACATGAATAGCACGAGAAAAGAGAAGAATGAGATCTTACCTCCTATTGAAGAATTTGAGGCAAGGTCGCAAATGAACTTTGATATACATTCACAAGGGGGAGACCAGGGATCAATTAGTTCGGGGCACAGTCAACGAGACTCGCTGAAAACTCTACCGTCTTACCTAGGAGAGTATGAAGCCAAGTCTGAAGTGAGAGCAATCCCATCTCAAAGACTTTCTTCTAACAAAGTGATGGATTCACAAGGATTGATTGAGTTATTGTCCACCCCGGTGGCATGCACAATCACATTAGCCGAACTCCTAAGGTTACGACCAAACATGTGGACCACAGTAGGTAAATGCCTCGAAAAATTTGGAGTGAAAGACCCCACCTCGAAGCTTCAGGAAGGGATTAGAGAATTGGACAGGCCTCAACTAAACACTAGGCCAGTACCATTAAACAAGGTTGGAGAGTATTGCGAGGGAGAAGATGGAAACACCACGCTACCAGTAGAATTCCAAGGAGTAATTTCCAAAGCTATTCTTGACAGTGGAGCGGGAGTTGCTATCGCCACCAAGGAAATCTGGAAAAAATAGGGAAAACCAGCTTTAAGAGCTACCAGAATGAAATTGCAATTGGCAGATGGGCTCATGGAGAAGCCTCTAGGACTCTTAGAAAAAGTGATTGTCACTTTGTGCGGAATCGAGTATGAGCATACATTTGCAATAGTCGATTTCAACAAAAAGAACAATTATGAGATCATCTTGGGAAGACCATTCATGCGACAATTGACGATGGTCCAAGATTGGGGTTATGAACACATATACCTCAGACATGGCGAGACAACAACCAAAATACACCTGAAAGACCATAGTTACAAGGATGTGAACCAGACACCAGTGGAAGAATTTGATTCAGCTACATTAGCAGGATCGGAACTCCCAGCATGGTTAGGGCAACAAAAAGAGCTATGGATGTGCGGAGCTTCACATTGTGGAAGCTTAAGAAGAGAGGAATGCGTCTTAGAAAGAGTGATTGAGGACAAGGAGTATATTCCAGAACCTTTCCTTGAAGATGCCTTGGAACCTCTAGAATGGGAACACATACTAGCAACATTGGATGTCTGTACCATTATAGATAGTCCAACAACAAAATTTTGCGACAAGGATAGCTATGATGTGCTACCCTACTACATGGTAAGCATTATACCAGGAGGAGATGAGACGATAGAACCACCATAACAAGAAGAGTTTTATAACTCCTCTGAGCATCTGGAAGTAAATAATGATGCAGATAATGAGTGTTCAGACAACTCAAGTGAGCGTGGGGGAAAAACAGAGAATATCAAGTTTTATGATTTTGCTAATTAGCACCCTAGACGCCAGGAACACTATGGGAGGAAACGAGCAGGGAACAAAGCGAGAGAGAACCTGATGCCCAGGATAAAAAGTAAAACTCACTATTTGATACTTGTAAAAGCAGAGGATTGTGTAAAAGATCAAATATCAGGAAGATTCTCAAAAGTCAGGGAAAGAACGCAAGAGGAAAAAAGACAAGTACGAAAAGCTAAAACAGAAACAAAATCACAAGAATCTCAAAAATAAAAAAAAGAAACAACAAAAGACCAAGAGTGGACCAAACTGGAGCATAAACAAAAATACCAAGAACTGGAACGGTCTTTACGAAAGGTATGGACTAGTGAGGAAGATAGTGATGGTAAAGGGGAGTCAGAGAAGGGAAACATGAATGTACCATCGCACTATCGGAAATTCACCATCCAGGACAGAAAAATCATAATGACATCACCAATCAGGGAAAGAACCAACCAGGAATCTTACGATGGGCCAGAAAATGCAAAAAGGATAGACCTTGCGGAACCAGGTGAAAAGCCTCAGCCGGTCTATATAGCAACCGATTTAGAGCCTGAAGAAGAAGAACGGCTAACACAACTTCTCAAGGAGTATAAAGATGTGTTTGCATGGTCCTACAAAGACCTCAAAGGAGTTGATCCAACGATATGTCAACATACAATTCCTTTGAAATCAGATGCAAAACCTAGCAAACAACATCCTTATACATATAATGACACATTTGCTAAACGAATCAAAGAGGAGATTGACAAGCTGATGGAAGCTGAATTCATCTATGAAATCGAACATACAGATTGGGTGTCATCCATTGTGGTAGTCCCCAAAAAGAACGAAAAACTGCGAGTGTGTGTAAACCTCAAAAAGGTAAATGTAGCCACCATAAGGGATATTATCCCTTGCCAATCACAGAACATGTACTTGAGAGGGTGGCCGGAAAATGGGCTTATTCCTTTCTGGACGGGTTTTCAGGATACAACCAATTGACAATTGCAATGGAGGATCAACACAAAACAGCGTTTGCCATAGAATGGGGAATTTATGCGTATCGAGTTATGCCGTTTGGCTTAACTAATGCCCCAGCTACCTTCAAAAGCTTAATGACGCACGCGTTCAAAGAATACCTGAGAATATTCTTAGAAATATACATGGATGATCTTTGTATACACTCTCTTCTACGAGAGGAACATATTGACCATTTGCAAAAGGTATTTGAAAAATGCAGGACATATCGAATCTGTCTTAACTTGGAAAAGTGTATTTTTATGGTTAGGCAAGGCCGCATCTTAGGACACATTGTCTCAAGAAATGGCATAACCACTGACCTAGACAATTTCAAAGTCATAGTAGACCTACCCAGGCCTACTAATGCGAAACAAGTGCAATCCTTCATGGGACAATGCGGATATTATCGAAGATTCATATATATGTATGCAGTCATTGCACAACCTCTGTATCGTTTGCTAGTCAATTTCGATTGGACTGAGGAGTGTGAAACTTCATTCCAAAAGCTAAAGGAAAACCTTGTATCAGCACCTGTACTTAAAGCACCAGATTGGGAAAAGATATTCCATGTTCACATTGATGCTTCTACATATGCAATCGGGAGTATTCTGGCTCAACCTGGAGATAGAACAATGGATTTTCCAGTTTGTTATGCAAGCCGATAGTTAAACAGTGCAAAAAAGAACTACACAACCACCGAAAGAGAGGGGTTAGGAATTATTTATGCTGTAAAGAAATTTTGGCATTATTTGCTCGCAAACAAATTTGTGTTCTTCACAGATCATCAAGCTCTTTTGTATCTGGTAAATAAACCATGCAATACAGGGAGAATTGTACGTTGATTTATTATATTGCTAGAGTTTGATTTCACAGTGGTGGTCAAAAAGGGTAAAGCCCATCTACGAGTGGATCATCTTTCAAGGATACACAACAGGGAAGCTCCTGAAGGAGTAGATGATGACATACCAGATGCTTATCTTTTCAATATTGAAATGATACCCAAATGGTCTCAGGAAATTGTTAGCATTCTTTCCTTTGGAGGTAGGTTTGATAATATGGAATACAGATCCAAACAACAAACAATTCGATAAACAAAAAACTTCCAGTTGATTGAAGGACGGCTGTATCATCTAGGATCGGACCAAATTCTACGATTATGTATAAATCCGAAAGAATTCGAGTGTTACCTTGAAGAAGCACATGTCCAGGATTGTAAATTTCATTGTTCAATAGTGAAAACACACCAGAGACTGAAACAGTTAGGGGTTTATTGGCCAACTATGTATGCGGACACACATTCTTATGTTACCAATTGTACTATATGTAGTGTCAAACGACCAGTGGATCACACGACATTGTTTCAGGTAAACATTGCACCTGCATGGAGTCAATATATCATTGATTTCTTAACCACCAGGACGTTTCTTGAAAACATAACAAAGGCACAGAAAAGGGCTATAGAGTTGGAGGCTCGCGACTTTCAGATAATTGGGAACCAACTCTATAAGCGAGGAAAGGACAATCACTTAGAATCTGTGCAAGTGAAAGTGAATACCTGCTGATTCTAGAACATGCACATAGCGGAAAAAGTGGAGGCCATTTTTTCGGTGATAAGACGGCAAAAACTGTCTTAACTGCCGCAGGAATATGGTGGCCTACATTGCATATGGATGCTGAAGAGTTTGTAAAGTGTTGGGATGCATGTCAGCGCACCAAGGTGCCGATAAGGAGAGATGAGATGCCACTACGGCTAATGATGGGAGCAAGGGAAGTTGAAAAATGGGGCATTGATTTTGTGGGACTTATTTCACCCCCTGCATATCGCACCCATAGCCAATATATCATTGTCAAGCTGAGGCCACAAATAAAACACTATGCACGGTTCTTACTAAATTTGTGTCAGAGTCAAGAACAAATTGGGATCAACAGCTACACTTAACACTATGGGCATACAGGGTAGCTTACAAAACATCGATAGGAACGACACCGTATAACATGGTGTTTGGCCTAAATGCTATATTATCCATTGAGTTTTTAATTCCAACTCTACGAGTAGCGAAACACCTAGAATGGACAGGGCATGAGCTTTCTTCAAGAATAGATGATCTTGAAAAGCTAGATGAACTCCGCTTGAGAGTTGTAGCTTCGATCTATGCTAAAAAGAGAAGACATAAAGAGTTTTTTGACAAGCATGTGCGCACGAAAGAGTTCAAAACAGGTGATTATGTACTTGTTTATACTTTGAAGCAACATGCCAACAAACTTGAAAAGCGAAGGATGGGACCCTTTGTGATTAGTGATCTATCACAAAGCGGAGGTGTCAAGCTTGCTACATTAGCAGGTGAAGAAATGCCCAATTGGATTAGTGGGTGTCGATTGAAGAAATATCATTTACCACTAACACAGGATATGCTTCAACAAATCCATCAAGGAAAACAACGAATGAAGGAGAAACAGAGAGTACGAGAAGAAGCTCAAGCAGAAGCAAAAGAACGCATTGCAAAACGAAGACTTCTGCGACAACAACAACAAAGTGGAGCACCATTGCAAATAAATGCCATTCGACTGGACGAAGACACAGTGGAGCCAATAATTGCAGTCAAAGTGGGTAGCAATCAAGTTGAATCGGCGGCATTGCTTGATTTTGGAGCTCAAGCAAATTTGATCTCTTACAGACTATACAAAGAGCTCAAGCCCACAAGTCAACTTCATCCTACTCCACAAGTGCTGGAAAGTAGTACATCACATTCTCTGAAAACATTGGGCTGGACTATATGTACAAGTACATCAATATATTTACCCACACAAATTTTATGTAGTCGAGGATGAAAGCACACAACACCCAATGTTGTTGGGACAACCTTGGCAAAAAGAGTACAATGTGCAGATAGATTGGAGTGTGAATGCAGTCAAAATTCAGCATGCACAAGAACAATAGGTAATAGCCTTTGCTCAGCAATACCGGAATAATCAGCTGCCAGCAATGCAATCACTGGAAAAAGAGCCAAAAGCAAGAGTGCCACCAAAAAACAACATGATACCCAAGGCTAACAAACAGGTAAAAGCCAACCATGCTAACTACATACATACGAAGTCACCGATCGCAGTGCAAAGATCTAGGTTACCAAAACAAGGGAAACAAGTATGGATGCGGAAGGATAGAAATGACATGGCATACCAAAAACAATACAATGGAAGAATTCAACCGAAGCAGATAGTTTGACCAAACACCAAGGGCATAAAACAGATATGGATCCCAAAGAAAATGCTCAGCAATAACTCAAATGTGACTCGCATTTGGATACCGAAACAAAAGCAAAAGGAACTCCCTTCAGTACAAGCAACATCGGAAGGCAGACAACTGCATTTGCAACCGGAAAACCGACTTATGTGGATGCCAATAAGCAACAAAAAAGTGGCAACAAAGGAAGTAGCAAAAAACCTACAAAAATCGGCAAAAACAAGCTACCAATGGAAAGAAAAAGAGATACGGTCTACGGCCATTCCGGCCAAGCCAATCCTCTCCAAAGAGACAACTACACCCATATCAACAGTAGCGACAAAGCGACTGCCTTTTGCAAGAAAGACAATTAAACAGAGAGCAGTAGAGTTACAACTGTTACTTGCAAAGAAAACAGGAAACCTCGACGGCGAATGCCAATAAGCATCTTGCTTATACCCTTCTCTTGCACATCATTAATTTTTCCATGTATTGACCGAGTATGCATAAAATAGGGCCACATTAATCGGCCAAGCATTAGCACAAATTTTTCAACCTATGCACGGCACATACTCCGAGGCGATACCTTGTCGTTCGGGAGGACTCCGGCTAGGAGGGGGGGAGGCATTCTCAAATGCGGAACCAATAGTAGAAAGAGCAAAAAAGGGCATGATTTTCGACTATTTTTAAGGATTGTTGTTTCATCGCGAAATTTTCTGGACTAACCCAAGTACATATGCCCTTATACAGCATGTATCTATAGGTATATGGGGCCAAACGCCGAATCAAGCCCCTAGGTTTGTGTATATAAGTAGAAATAGCCATTTTTCGGGCAAAATATTGGTACCGGCCATAAAAATTGCATGTGAGTGTATATAATGTTTTGTGGTGATGTTTTTGATTTATTATGATTTTGGGGGATTTTTTGGGTTTGATTTGCTATTTTCCTTTTAAGTTTGCTAATTTTCGGCAGAAAAACTTCAAAAATACAAAAAGCAGGTGAAAAATGGTCGTAATGAAAAAAAAAATATGGGGATAATCAGTGACTATAGGACAACCTATGGTATAGTGGGAGTGCAAATATGAGACTGGAGCGGAAAGCGTGTTTTGGCCAGATTTTGACCGAAATGCCAAATTTCTGGTAAATAGGGCAAATGGAGTCCAAATCAAAAAAAATTTGAGCCTAAACCGCATCTCCCAAGAAGTTGGGAGCACATGTCAAATTTTATGAAAAGTGGTTCGGGGACCTCCATTATAAGAAATTTTCACTATTGTCCTTTGAGAGAGAGCTTCTGCCACCTAGAGCGAGCGGAACTTCCAGCAGCTTCTACGACGCGCACGACTACCCGACGGGCTTCAGACATGAGAGGTAGGCTCACCACCTTGAGCTTTTCGCGCATGTTTGTTGTTTTGTCGCGAAAACTAGCGTAGGGTTCACACAGAAAGCGGACAGTAGAGACCTACAAGTAGAAGCGGCCACCTACGGCTAACCCAAAAGCAACGAGACTTCATCGGCAGCTTACCCTAGCATAGGAGACCAGTCTTGGATGTCCAAAGGTAGTAGAAAACCATCGAGAAAAACCCTAGCCCACATGACCAAAAGGTGACCCAAAACGGAACTAAACTTCAGAAACGGCATCAGACACACAAAGCGTCAAATAGCTTTCGCGGCCAAACCGCATGTCCGTTTGCCACCAAACTTCACGAGCAGCTTCCCTAGACCATCAACAACCAAGTCCTATGGTGGTAGACCACCACAAATAATCAAAGACTTGTAAATGCAACCACGGGTGCTTATAGAGCGACAAATTGCCAAATGGAGCTCCGGTGAAGCCAAAGTCGACAAAAACCATACGGCAAGGATCCCCAAGGGATCGGGAAGCTATGGAGACCAATATCAAGAAATTTCATCGTCGAAAAGCACTCTAAAAATCAAAAAATGGCTCAGAGGCTCTGAAATCCACACAGGGAGTTACTTTTTATCCATTTTGACTTTTTTGTTGAAATTAGGCTTAGAAGGGACTCAAGGAGACTAAGGGCAAGCACTAGTGACAGATTCCATGAAAAAATCATTAGGAGACATCCTACGCGTAGGATGTCTCAAGGGCATTTCTGGGCACAGAACCCAACATTTTTCATCACACACATTTTTTGAATAGCCTTTACATGCTGGCCACCAAGTTTCATCCCATTTGGACCAACATTGACCTCACGTGCATGAGAAAACGCAAAGTCAGGACATAGAGGCAATAATGGGCCATAGACCTACCAAAACTTGTCCAAATCACGTGAAACTTGCACAACACATTCGCAAGCACATAACCAACCAATTTGTGTGGTTACCTGCAAAAATTGATGAAGTAGACATCCTACGTGTAGGATGTCTATTTGACATTTTTGGCCTACAAGGGGTATTTTTACATTCCAGATCTTTTCTTATCATCTTCAAGAGCTCATATACCAAGTTTGAAGCCATTCTAATCATTTTTGACTCCCAACAGCTTCAAGATACACTTTTTGAGCCCAAAAACACTACCCAGGGTCTTACCAACATCAATTCTTGACCAAATCGAAATCCAAGAGCATGGCTATGTTCCACATGCCAAGGACTACCCACAGAACAAATCCAAAGCTAATTTGATGAAATAGACATCCTACGCGTAGGATGTCTCCAACATATTTTTGACCTTCTGTACAAAGAGTGACATCATGGGAGCCAATACCATGGTGCAATGAGCCCATATATCAATTTTCAACCCATTTGGACATCACTTGCTACCTGTTGTGGACTTTCTACCCAATTTGTGACCTAAAGCCTGAATCAGCCCAAAAATCCACTTTTTGATGCCCAAATCCAAATCCAAGCACATAGCCATGTTGTACAGGCCAAGGACCACCAGCATGCCAAGTATCACCCAAATGTGATGAAAAAGACATCCTACGCGTAGGATGTCTAAATGAAAATTTTTGGCCAGAATTGCACTGTGAGCACATGCACAGTTTCACAAGTTCCTTTTAAGCTTTATTTTCAATTTTCAAGTCATTTGGATAGTTAAAACTCAGTTTCTCAGCTGATATGGAAAAAACGCTAACTTCGGACTACTGAGTGCAACAGGATCTATGGTAGCCGCAAAGTCACCTGCAAAGAAGAAAAGGATGACCATAAAAGATTACCTAGAAGAGGTAGAGCCCTTCGTCATACCAGAAGGAACTCTAAAGCCAACAAGCACATGGATCCAAGAAGATCTGCTAGAGTCCAATGATCTAAAGATTTACCAAGGCGTGTTCAAAGACATCGAAGGAAACATGATAGAGCTACCAATGCTACCGCGGGAACTCAATGAGTTCATCAGAAGCAAGATGGCAGAGTATCTGGAGAAGATTGATCTCCACAATTACTTTGAAGCGGTGCCGACAGGTATTGACATAAAAAGAGTATGGGAATTTGTGAGAACAATAAAAGAAGATGGAGTGGCCCGAGTTACAGATCTGCAGGGCAAGCCATGTACTGAGATTCTAATCACAGAAAGAGTAGTGGCAGTTGCACTAGACCTCTCCAACAAGGGGGATAGTGTAACCAAAAGAAGAGACGAAGTAAAGGTGTACACTGAAAAGAAAGCCAACTATACCTTTGAATATATTGCCAACCCCAAAGTGGCAATCATGAGTCAGATGTACAATCAATATTTCCATGTGTGTACAAAGCGGCCACAAAAGTACAGGATGCCACCTGCAGCAATTGCCACGACATTCACCTGGGCAATGCAGAAAAGCAAGCCGAAGATCATGAATTATGCAGCTTATGTACATGATAATCCTGTGAAGATGGGCAACAAGAACCCCACATACATCGTGCAGGGTGAGCTAATCACGAAGGTGATTTATGGGGCATTGCACACCAAGGGAAGATGGCCCGACCCTCCATCACAAAACGACTGGTTGAGGCTCAAGGAAGATAAGGAAGACGAACAGCCCAAAGCGCCAAGGGTGGCAACCTGTTTGAAACGCCGGTTAGAAACCGTGCAAGAAGAGCAGCCAGAGCTGAAGAAGGGAAAGAAAGAATCTGCCCAAGTGCCAGTAAAAGAGACGAAATCACAGAAAGCGGCATGTCTAGAGTGGGTGATGGAAAGCTTCAGGGAAGAAAGAGCCCTCAAAGGAGATTTAGACAAGCTATGCAAGCCGTCTCTAGAAGCAATGTCGGGATCATCCCGAAGGGTGCACAGAGACAGATTCGATGATTACATTAAGAATTTTGAGATTCTTGATTTGATGCCATAGCAGAGAATATCCCACATGTACCCTTTACAGAAGAGGAAGTGGAGCAAGTCCGACAAAAATTGCTAGAAGAGCAGGAAGGCCAAGAGAGAGAAAGGAAGACAAAGGCGGACAGAGATTTCAAGAAAAAGCCAACAACTCCACCGGCAAGCCTTGAATCCAACCCACCCCCCTCACCACCTCGTAGCCCTCCACAAGAAGAGAAAGAGGAGCAAGACAAACCAGAAGACCAAGAAGAGTCCAAGCAAGAACAAAGCCAGGAGCAAGAACCAAAGGAAGAGGCTAAGCCTAAAAGTGAGCAGCCAGAGCCAAATGAATCATACAACACATTTCTAGACCTGCTAGCTGTCGGATATACAAAAGAAGAGGCTGCCACAGTCGCATTCGACTTGGCAAGCACGGGGCCCAAAGAGCAAGTGCAAAGCCTACGGTTAGTAGAGCTAAAGGAGATGGCCACTAATACAGTTGGACCTGCACCCGCCCACCAATGATTGGGATGTGGTGATGACAAATCTAACCGGGCTAAGAGCACAGTCAATGGCCTCAGAAAGTGAAATGGCAACTCTCAAAGCCACTGAAGTGTAGATAAAGTTGGAAGTTGACACTTTACAAAAACAAAGCCAAAGGCAGATAGAGAGAGAAGCAGAGCTGCAAGCCAGTCTGGAAAAAGGCATTGCAAAGATGCCAGGAAATGGAAAGAGAAAATCAGGCAACAGCTCAAAGACTGCAAGGAGCCGAAGAGGAGTATAGACAACTTAGCAAGTCATTGATAGATGCAGAGAGGGAAAGGGATAACCTAACCCTACAACTTGTTGAGTCCAAGGAAGTTGAGGCAATGCGAAATGCTAAAGAAAAGGCAGAAATAGACCAGGAGGCTAGCCAGGATGAGGTCCTTGAGCTCAAGGACCAGCTTAAAGTTAAAGATCAAACCATCCAGCGGCTATGGGCATCTCATGCCAGAGTCAGAGCTACTAGCTCGACTCACACCACCACAGAAAGCCAGATCTATGAAGAACAGATGAAAGAGCTTCAGAAAGAGTTGAATTTAGAGAAAAAGCAAAGTTTGATGATGGCAGAAGGGTCGGTGGTTATGCAAACACGCATGGAAGAAGAGCAGAAAGCAATGCAAGATGAGCTAGAAATTATCAAGAGAAAGCTCGAGGAGGCGGAGAAGACAAACGCCGAGTTGAACAACCTCCTCGTGAACATGGGAGAAGAAGCTAAAGCAGAGAAACAAACACTCCTAAAGAAGATATAAGAGCTAAGAGGACAGTAGGTAGAAGAGCAGGCAGGCACAGGGCCAGCAGCCATGGAAGGCATAGACCTAGAGAATGTGGCATATCCTGTGGACACACCCATGCAAGAGGAAATCCTAGTAGGACCCTCTCAAGAGGAAATCCTGTGGACACACCCATGCAAGAGGAAATCCTAGTAGGACCCTCTCAAGAGCCACAAGATCTGACACAAGAAGAGGAAGAGAAGCTGCGCAAGGCCATAGAGGCAGAAATCGGTCGAGTGTAGGTTGACACCCTATGCTTGCTTCCACTCGCCTGCGGGTCGAGCTTAGTCCTTAGCTGACAAATCTTGTTAGGTGAGTTCTCGCTATGCTTATGTCCGTTGCGGCGTATCCGTCCAACACCATGCAGCTCTATGGGCTTATCGAGTTTCATTCAAAACATCTTTAAATGCTTCACCCTTTAACCTTGTTTATGGTCTTGATGCCATACTGCCAATAGAATTTCTATTGCCGACATTAAGGGTAGATAAAGATCTTGAGTGGACTAGACATGAATTGTCAGAAAGACTTGAAGATTTAGAAAAGCTAGATGAGCAAAGGCTAGCTGTTGTAGCTCATATCTATGCACAAAAACGGTTTTTTGATTCCCTAATTACAAAAATCTTCATAAAAGGGGACTTAGTTTTAGTCTATTTCCTTAAGCAACATATTCCCAAGTTTAAGAAAAAGAGAAACAGACCTTTTATCATTGAAGATGTGTCTCCAAGTGGAGCAGTTAAGTTGTCCACCCCAGATGGTGAACCAATGGCTAATTGGATTAGTGGATGTCATTTAAAGAAGTACAATTTGCCACTAACCAATGAACTGTTAGAAAGAATGCATGCAGCCAAGCAAAGGAAGATAAAACGACAACAAGTTATTGATGAAGCCCAAGAGGAAGCTTGGCTTCGGGTACTCAAATGGAAAGCTGCTCTCAAGAATCAACAAATATCGATTCCCATCAACACTCTGGAAATAGATGATCGAAAATGGGAATTGCAGAAAGATGCCGTGTCAACATATGAGGAATGGCTAGATGGAATGGACCTTCGCATCAAAGTATAAATCAACAATCATAGCACAAATGCATTGGTCGACACAGGAGCTCGAGTAAATGCAATCAGTTATTCCATGTACAAGAAAGCAACAAGTCAAGCAGGAATAGCGACTATCAAAGGATGCAACAAGAACCCAACACCAACATTGGGAGTAGTCAACCTGAATGTGATAGTACATGGATGTTCATGTCCTCATCAATTTGTAAGCTTACCAGATGAACACATGAATGAGACGATGATTCTTGGAATTCCATGGATGCGGATGTACAAGGCAGTACTAGATTGGAATACGAATCAACTCAAGCTATCACCTAAAGGCGGACAACTCATTGTTCCAATTTCACCAAGCAAGGAGGAATGCAAAGGAAGCAATCATCAGAGCAAACCACAAAGAAATCAATCTTATCCATCCTATTGACAAGCAAGTGCTACAAGTAGCATGCAAGGAGTCAGTCAAATTTGGGTACCGGAAGCACATCTTAAGGACAAGCCGATTCAAATCTGGGTGCCCAAAACATCATCGACAATACCAAAGACAGTTCCAAAGATCAAAACACAGAGACAAACATCTCCGAGCAAGGAACCAAACACCAAATGGATTTGGAGGAAAAAGGAACACTTATCTTCTCCACAAACCGAAAAACCAATCAAGCAATGGAGAGTTAAGTCTCAGATGACTCAACCACACCATTTTTCACCAAGCAAACCAAGCTACCAATGGTGAGAAAAAGCTCGACAACAACCATTGTAGATACCAAAACCTCATGCAATCAGCGTGCTAAAGCATCCTAATGGTACATTGTGCTATTGGTGAGGAAGATGATGTCCCAATAGTCCACCATAACGGTGAGCTCCAAACCCCAAGCCCCAAGCTCCAAGCTCCAAGGGAGAACTCCTTTTCCTTGTGATACCATGAGAGTAGTTCTCGTCTTATATGCATATCCCACTCAAATCTATCAGAACAATCCATGTGGCTTTTCTTGGATGCCAGATGGCTCTCCCGCATAAAACCCCCCTTCACAAATACAAGTCCATAAAAAACAACTCATAAATATTGGTCAATTCTAGCTAATTTTGGACCTAATTTAGGCCCAAAAACCACATGCTTGGTCCTAAGCTCAAAATTTATCAATTTGTTATTTTCCTTCTGATTCATCACTTTTAATCACATGCAACATACATATCAACCAATATTTTACAACAAACCTAATAAGTGATTTGTTTCAACTACAAATCCAACCAAAACTACATCGGAACACAACTCATGGCATCATTCTGAGAAAAAACATGGTTGACTTGATTCACAATACTAACCAAGAGCCAAGTAATAAACAAAAATGAACTTTTACTATGAATTTCAATCTGTGCACACAAAGTGTCACGACAGTGTAAGGGGGGATTTACTATTTAATTAAGCAAAGTGGCTATGGGAGCAATGAATTCATGTGCCCATGTGATTAGGGGGCTGGCGGGCTACCAACAAGATGGTCATGGGTTTGCGACTCTAGTGGGAAGGGGATGATCAATGCCATAGATATTGTTTTGAGTTCTCAATTTAGATTCACACCCACCGATGATCCCATCTCTTCAGGTTCATTAGGAATCTTGTGGTATATAGTGTTCAAGCCTCAAGAACAACCAACCTCATGTCACCAGTGGTGGTCAACATGTCCAACATATCGCAAGTTTTAGGGTACTATGAACCATCAAAAATCAAGTACTAGAGCCTTATGATCTCTTTAAGACTACTCATGTTGGCTATGCTACGTGTGCCCCAATCTTGCTTTATAATATTAATATCAATATGTTGCAGAGGATTCCCTGGGTAGAAAGATATAACTGCTATAGGGATACTTTTACAATGGCCATTGATGTCTAAGTTGTTTATAGTTCCTCTTTGCTAAATGAGGCACACTTAATGAGCAACTTGATCCACCAAAGCTTGCTGATATCTCATTGAATGTCTTCAGAGCTTTGATGCAAACAGTTCCAAAGCTTACTTCTCTACTTAGGGATACACCATAAATTGGCCATGTGTATCACTGCTACTTTGAGCATTTTGAGAGATGATATTGTGGTGGTCTTATTTATCGTCTACTTGGAAAGGTCCACACCAAATCAAGGAGTGATTTGTTAACTAGAGAGAGCTAGAAAAGGATTTGTGAATATCTCTTTGATCGCCATTATCTCATAAACTATTACTGATCATCATCAACTTAGAAAGATATCATTGGTGTGGCATCACATAATTTTTGTGAGAAAATTAAGTTGAGGTGTCTCTAGGTTGAAATGTCTTAGTTGAGAGACTTAAGTTGAAATGTCTTAAAGTTGCAAAGTCTTAAAGTTGCAAAGTCTTAAAGTTGCAAAGTCTTTTTTTTGCCATACTCAGAACTGTGTGTGGATGTGTTAGGTCAAACTAGGAAGGAATGTACAATTACCTCAAGCATGTCATGCAATGGAAATGATAAATATATATTTATTATTTCCATTACATTGATATATAGATTAAAATTATATGGTTTTCTTATCAGTTTCACTACTAGCTATATCTTCAAAAACGTCAAGGTATGTAAATTTTTGGTGAATTTTAAGCATACTCATCTCAGCAATGTATTTGATACCACGATGATAATATTCACCATCTTTATTTTCTTGTAAGTTACTCTATTTGAAAATATACCTAACAGCTCGCCAACATGAGAGTAGGTGGTCACATAGTTGAAATTTGTCAGGCCACCATCATCACACTTTACTTTAAAGGCATGTAACAACAAATCGCGAAAGGAAAGGTGGTGGATGATGAAACTTTTGGGGGCATCGACAATGTTGCCTATAGAGCATCTGGACATATTTGGTCGAATTTGGTACATCATAGCTATGAGGGCATCTACAACATTGGTTTCAACCAGTGGACAAGGACGAGGAGGTGGTGCAGGAGGTAGTGGTGGTGGGCTACGAGAGGAGGTAGAGTGCTACCAACCATAACTAGGAATCATGGAATCTAAGCTACCAGTTTCATAGGTAGCACTAAAAGCCTATGAAAATAATTGCATGTAGTATATCATCTTCTACAATATATTGCTCCAAATATACAATATATTAAGAGTCACCACACTCTTCAAACATGGAGTCTTGATATTGGTCATAGAACACGCTATGTATTAATGTGGAATCTATACACAAAGATGGTATTGTTTATGATAAAAAGAGCCAGAGAGTTCTCTGTGCAGCATATATTTAGGGTAAGCTCTACAACAACGAGCCCACGGATGGCCTTGGCAGACTGCATGCACACCACGTCTAGAAGGGACAAGAGCATGAGTTCGAGAACCACCTTCTTAGAGGCAACCATTCTCAACTTCTCTAAAGGCAATGTAGGTACTATGATGCATCTCTCTCTCTCAACGCTCTTAGTCACATAGATGTTTAAGGTCTCTTGGGATAGTTTCCTACGATGTTAAAAATTCTCTTCTTCTCTTCTTCTTCTTCTTCTTCTTCTCTCTCTCTCTCTCTCTCTCTCTCTCTCTCTCTCTCTCTCTCTCTCTCTCTCTCTCTCTTTCTTTTTGGTGCAAAATTGATGGCCTTATCGGACAAAATTAATTACGATTGTGTCTAAGACAAATCCATCTTCTCTATACTTGATAGAAACCCTCCAGAAAAAACATTGCAAAATGATGGACAATCATGTAAAACTCGGCTTACTCAAAAGGTCACTGATTTTCCCTTCTGACCTCTTCCTCTAGAGTGAAGTCATTTACGATGTTGAAAATCCTTCTAATCTTTTATGGGGTTTTGTTTCTCATCATGTCTGCGATCGTCTGACATGTCAACTCAAGTAGACTTTGTATGTTCAAATAGTTGGCTGCTAGAATGAGATCAAAGAGTGAGTGTTGATTAACCTTGACAAAATTAGCATCGAAGGCTTTGAGGTCTTCTCCACAGAGGTCGGTGGAGGATTTGGATTCCGCAACAGAAGAAGTGGAGGAGGAGGAGGAAGACGAGGCGGTTTTCAGGCCAAATTTGCTGTATGTCCTTGATGAGGATCTTCTTGGTGAGGTTGGACAAGGGGATGATGACACTGTTGCATGTGTACCATGTTCTTTATGAAAATGGATTAGAAGGCCATGCCCTCCTCCACCTCAAAAAATTCCTCATCTAGGATGTGTAGTTTGATCTTTGCCATCGCTTCTATCTTACTTCTACCTCTTCTTCTTCGTGGACCGTCCCTTCCTCTCTCTCTCTCTCTCTCTCTCTCTCTCTCTCTCTCTCTCTCTCTCTCTCTCTCTCGTTTTTATTGAGGTCTGCAAAGATCCTTTTGATAATATGAAAAAACCCCAAATCAGTCCACGGTGCCCCACCCTGATTTGGAGGGGTTTCTACTATTGCTTCCTTGGCAGATGGAGCGCACACCACAGCCAAAAGGGCCAAGAGCATGAGTTAAAGAATGACCTTGGAGACTACCATCCTCAGCTTCTCTGCAAGAAATGTTCTCTCTCTCTCTCTCTCTCTCTCTCTCTCTCACACACACACACACACACACACACACACACACACACACACACACACACACACACACACACACACACACACACATATGCGGTGTGAGATCCTCCCCGCCCCCCAATCAAGATGCGGTGCCACGTATTGATTTAGAGGGTCTATTTGGACCAATTCCTTGGGAAGCTGGAAATTATAGAATGAAACATAACGCCATGGTCTACACTCAATCATCATCCCCCTGTCTGTGTGTCGCAAGCAAAAAACACGCATACACACCCTCTTTGAGTGGGTGCGTACGGTTGGCATCTCTCCCTCTTTCCATCTTTGCCCTAAAATAGACCATCTTCCTCTGTGTCCCACCATATTCTCTCATGCTGCTTCATGTCCTTGCCCGACTATGCCATGTCCCCAAAAACTTTGAACGGAGCGGCCAACACACAAAGACTTGTTGAGCTGGTGCAACTTGGTGCTCTCTCTCTCTCTCTCTCTCTCTCTCTCTCTCTCTCTCTCTCTCTCTCTCTCTCTCTCTCCCCCTTCCCCTTCCATTTGCCACCTCTCTCCTCAAACCCATGAGAGCATCTCGGTAGATTTCTCTTAATCAACCACGTTAAAATCTTTTGTGACACCTAGGTGGCTCTACCTTAAGAATAATACTAGATTTTTTCAAAAGATTCTCTCAAATCTTCTAAATTTAAATATAAAAAAAGCTACAAGCAGGAGAGATGGCAAAAAAAACATGCAAACCTCGCAAAGGCGTGCACACAAGCAAGCCCTCTTCCCTTCTCCGTGGGATCTTCATGTGATATACCGACCAACCCTCCTTTGTCCACCCATGTCAAAGTCTTGCACCACAAGGCCACATGCCGTCATCCCTTCGCATTTGGTGGAGGTAGCAAAGAGATTTGTCTTGTGTAACCCTTTGCAATTAGTGAAATGATATTTCTGCCATAGAAATTTTAGCAATACTAGGGAGTAGGACATGAAACATAGCCAAAGCCAAGGCCTCACAAGAACGAACACACACACACACACACACACACACACACACACACACACACATTCCATGAAGCCAATCCATGTTCTAGGCATCCCAAAGACAACATCTAAAGATCTAGTTTGTCAATATTCTTGTTTATCTCAAGACCCACAAATGTCAATTTTGTCTTGTTTATCTCTCTTGGATTCGTCTTGCTCTGGATTATGTGTGTATATGCAATTTTTTGGGTATGGAAATATGTTGGTTTTATCATTTGTAGCATGCTAGTTTGTGTATTTTGCAGGCGTGTTGCACCTTTGTTTTTGTAGCACATCATGTGCCTTGGATTTCAAACTACACAACCTCTAAATAATGAGAGCTACTAAATAGTAACATTTTGTACTGATTGATACCAAAACCATAATGTCTTTGATTGTTGGAGTCCATTCTTTAGATTTCTTGTGGTTTCCAATAGAGATAATCGCTTCGCTACTTTCTTGTGGTTTCCAATAGAGATAATCGCTTCGCTACTTTCTTGAATAGTCTCTTTCAAATTGGCCATCGAGTTGTCGTTTTCAAAGACACGCCTGTTCCTAGATCTTGAAACTTGTTTGAAGTAGTAGAAGCGCACAATCTGTGTGCAGATCGGGACTAATTTCACACTCTTACCTCCCAAGAGTAGGTTCTTCTTCAAGAATATGATCTTCTAGGTCTTCTATATTCATTTACATATTTTATCCATGAGGATTTTATATCTGAACAATGTTGGAACGGATGAAGGGGGTCCTTGCAAGCCGCTTTGTACCTTGAGAATCTATTAGAGCATATCCATGTGGCTAGTATTTTGTCCCCTATAGGCATGGCTCCCCATAGAACCTTCCATAGGAAGATCTTCATTGTTGAGGGCCACTGAGGCTTCAAAGTCTTATGTAGAGCTCGTGAGGAGGCATTTCAAATTCCAAGAGGGAGGCCAATGTAGAAACATTCTTGTAGTCTCATGGGATCATTTGGGTAATCTAAGTTTCATACTTATAATGTTTTCCAAAATCCATAAAATTGTGTTGTGGTGATTTTCTCCATCATATACGAAAACTTTTACCTTAAAATTTGCTACTTAGTCTATAATAGGAAAAAAGATGGTTGGAAAAGCAAAGCAAACCATCTTGTGCTTATAAGTAGTTTGTAGTCTTCTAAGGGTTCCACATGTGTACACATGTACTTCAAAAAAAGGATTTGGTGAAAGCTGTATTTTAAAAAACTTGATTTTGTTATGCACAAAATAAGTGGTCTTTCCTTCCTCTCTTTGGACCAAAGTGCTCACGCATAGTTTGCTTTTTTGACATGCTAGGCAAGGGATGAAACCATGAATGTAATCATGGGGATATCTCTTGCTTGATTATTTGTTGGCTATGTGATGTGACAACTACTTATTGTCATTTTGCGTAAATAAAACCAATGAAGCTAGGGTCATATGATGATCCTAGGAGTTCCTTCTATGGATTCACTAAAATTTGTTGCCTCTCTTGTGTTGTTCAGCATGTTAATCCATATTGTCTTCACCATTGGGATGTGAAGAAATAGGCAAGGTTCCTCCACAACCACTCCACCATCATGAGCAATGCATCCCTCAATTGCAACGTCATGCTATCAAGATGATTGTGAGGAATATGTCCCATTGTCTCCCACAAACTCACCATATTGCAACATATACAACGATGATGCAAAGCACCTTGCAAACCACCCCAGAGCCATGTAAGCTAGAGACAACTTCACCATCTTAAAACATCAACCAATATCAAACACATCATAGGGATGCTCCATCACAATCCCACAAATCTCCTACTAATGGAAATGGAGTTCCTCCACAGGAGAAGGTTGGGGAGGGGTGATGGTTTTCCAAGATTGGAGCCAGCCCTAACGCAATAACCTTGATGTTGTAGGCTACTGTCATCATAGTAATAGGGCACCAATGTTTTAATATGGAGCATCATACAAATTTAGAAGTAGGTTTGATCAACCCTTTTCTCAAGAACCTTGTCGGCTCCTCTTTTGAAGCTCTACCTTCTTACTTTCTTATTGAGAGTTCTTCCATATCTTCTTTCAGAACTCTATTTTTGGCCGCTCCCTTTTTTTAATCGCTAATTGAATGCTACGCATAAAAGAGGGCCAAACAGAAGAGTCTGTTGCATTCACATCATTTTTCAACATGTGCAGTGCAATCAAAAAGAGAAAAAGGCCACACTTAAAAGTCTTCCGATTTTGAGGTGAGAATTTGAAGGATTTGCTGGTTTTTACACTAAACTTGTAAAATCTTATCAGTTTTCTTCATCAAGGCAAGCACAGACCCTAGCCTAGATGATATACAGCCAACTAGCTAAGCTAGATGAACATGCAAAAAAAAAGTGTTGCCAAAGTATTGCATAGCGCTCGCTTTTATAGGTGAAACAAGGATTCCTATTGCTCCTCTCTTCCATAGGTGAAACAATGTTGAGACCTGTTGCTCCTCTCTACCACCGGTAAAACAGCTCCCACCTTGATCCCCCTCCTCTCCTATCGACAAATGTTGGCAAGAAAATCAAAGTAGGTCTCTTGCCTCCTTGGGCTTGGAAGTGCAAAAGATTGCAGGCAAAGCCGCCATATCTTGGGAATCCTGTGCATAGTTCAACTTGTCATGCAATGAGAATCTTATTCTTACGGAAAAGGATGTATGTTGAAGCTTGCATTTTGCTTACATTTGTCAAGATTTTGGTGGTATGTAAGCTGGATATGGAAGTGTAACATGCATACTATTGTCAAGAATTTTGTGGGACGTAATTTTTTGGCGAGCATTTTTTGGAGAGCGCTTCTTTGAAATTCGGCAAGCAGATTCCAAAAAGATCCTTTCTCTCTCTCAACCTTTGATAATTGAGGATCCACTCTTTTTTTCTCTTTCCTCTCTCTCTCTCTCTCATAGATTTCTTTCCTTGTGGTGAGCACACATACACAAGGAACAAAACACATCCGAATTATCAAACATATACACACTCTTTCAAATATTTAACACGACTTGATCAAAGATTGTGACCCCTTGAACAATAAAGGCTTCTCTCTTCTTTCTCTTGTAAATCTCTCTCTCTTCTCTCTCTCTCTCTCTCTCTCTCACACACACACACACACACACACACACACACACACACACACACACACACACACACACACACACACACACACACACACACACACACACACACACACAAGGACAAGTATACACCCAAATCATTTAACGCCAAGAATAATATTCACAAAAAGATTATATTTAAATTTAATAGGGACATGGCAATGAACTATAGTTATATGAAAATTACATCTCTATCTCTCGACACAAGCATTTTCTCTCTTTCTACACACTTTCCTTCTTTGTGCATCCTTTGATGTGTGTGCTAGAAGCACTACATCTCCTGCATACAAGAAAAGCATGATTAACACATTGCAAAAAGTGATCTCTTCAATTCCTTCTTCTTGCATTAATTCAAGTACCATTTGTTTCAATTGATCGATGCATAGAAAAAAGAGAGTTGGTGACGATGGATATCCTTGTTTAACCCCAATAGTGCTTGCAACAAATTTTGAAATTCATCTTTCCATGAGCAATTGACACATCACCTTCTCATAAATTTGAGAAGTTGAAAGCTTAAACTCACTTGGCACTTGGAGTTCTTCCATCATTCTTCACAAATTGTTACGTGGAATCATATCAAAGGATTTCTTAAAGTCCCAAAGTAACAATACAATTGCTTGTCTTTCAATCAACTTTCCTCCATGAGAACACGAAGAGTGACAAGATGATCAATGGTGCTATGGCACCGATAAAAACCCGCTTGTCCTTTTGCACGCTTGACATTCTCTTCAACCCAATCACTCAATTTTATCTCCATTATGCACCCAAACAACTTTGCCATGAGAGAGCCAGTCATTCTAGTTTGATAGCTATTTACATTCTTTACATCCCCTCCTTTATGCAAAGGTTTTACCCAATTAATACTCCAATCATAGATCATACCATATTGAAGTGCAAGGTTGAACATATCATACATCCACTCATGTGTAAAATCTCCCATCCATTTAATCACTTCTGGCTTGATACCTTGAAGATATCCCACTTTGCGAGTGGCTAAATTTTTGAGCCCACCACATACATTCTCAATAGTAAGAAAAGATGGCATACATTAAGTGAACCATAAAATGACATTTTTTTAGCATTTGGTTGCTCATATAGTTGCCTACAATGTGAGCACATATCCATAAGACTCAAGTTACCAAAACTCTCAACTCGCTTGTCTCTCAAGTTTCTCTAAAATCTTTCACATGCATGTGCCTTTTCTTGGACTTCAAATAATTGTTGCTTTACTTCCCATCTTCTTCTCTTCTTTTGAATCAATGCCTTGTACGTATGCAAATGAATTTGATAGTTTTCTTTGTCCCTAGTTGCATCAAGATTTGTCAAGGACTTTCAAGCATCTAGACACTCTTTATCAAACCACCTTTTGCATGATCTATATTTGTTGATACCATGGACATGCTTTTTGGCAAAGCATTCTTCAACGCAAGAACAAATAAATTTCTTAAAAGCTCTCCATTTAGTTTCCAATGGTGCATTTTATTGAAAATTTGTCATCCATAACGTTTTCTCAACCATTTCAATGTACATAGGTGCCAGTTTGAAATCCATACATAGTGATAATTTCTCTTCCCTGGTGCTGAGGTCATCATGCTTAGTTGCTTGTCCACATGCAAGGTCAATACATAAGGTCCAATGTTCTAATTCTGGGGTCCATTGAACAAGCGTAAAAATTTTTATGCGATACATCATGGATTTAGAGAGCAACATATAGTCAATCACACTATCCCCATTATGTTTTCTACATGTAAATCCATTGGTTCCACTTCACAAAGATACACCATTGGTAATGAGCATGCCCGTACTATTACACATGTATAAAGGTAAGTTTCCATAGTGATCCACATCTTTCTTATCCATTGAAGTACGATCGTACAAGTAAACTTCCTTGGACTCCCTTGAAATGTATGGCATATCAAATTGTTGAGTATCATGTTGCAATGTTTTTGTGCAAGCATTCATATCCCCAAAGACAATAACATCACCTTCATATTCAAAATAAAAAATATCCTCCTCTTAATCAAAATATGGCTAATCTCTATCCATGCAAGCATAAAAGAGGGAATCATGATGAGGAATGTAGCAACCGACTACAAAAATGGGTGCTCTTTTCAACCATACATAATGTTTGTGCTTGTCATCTTTCACAGTTGGATACAAAATCTTCTAATCCTTTCTTAACCATACATGCTAACCCTCCTTACCCTTCGTTGCTTGATATTCTTTGACCAAATCAATGAATGTACGTTGTAATCCTCCAACCCATTAATCCTTTGTATATCATGCTCCCATGTTTCAATTAAGTACAACTTTCTTGTGACCTACGTGATGCAATGAAGATGGAAAGCTTCATGCATCACAAGCATGACATAAACTTGTAGAAAGCATTAACTATCCCAAGCTTCGGTCCCAAGGCCTCAAACACCTTCAAAGGTGGAGAGAGCTAGCGGGGAATGAGGGTAGGGAAGAGGAAGAAGAAACATTCCATAGAAGAAAGAAATAGTTCCTCACTTATCGTTACTCTTCTTGCTAGCCTACATAATAGCACAGTAATGAAGATAGAAAGCTTAAGCATTAAAGCATGACTCTTGCATTCCATAGCCAAGAGTGTTGGTGTAGGCTTTCACTCTCACAAGCTTGGAGAAGGAGGTGGTGTTACTCAACTTTCACCAAGTGAGAATGCCCTTGCAAAACGAGTGTGTGTGTGTGGAGTATATCCCCCTAGCACCCCCCTTCCTTGCTTTGGGAAAAATTTATACGTGTTACAAGCTCATTGGACCCCTCTCCCCCTAGCCAATCACATGTAGCATGCAGTCAAGCACATGGGTAGTCTTTTGACAAGTGTCCTCCAACCCCTTAGAGAGAGAGAGAGAGAGAGAGAGAGAGAGAGAGAGAGAGAGAGAGCTTGAAAATATCTAGATAATTGTTGGATGGAAGTAGAAGCTCATTGGACCCCTCTTTAGCCCAACCAATAGCATTCAAGCACACCATGTGGTTAAGCTTAGTGAGAGTTTGACATGTGTCCTATGTGCTCTTTTAGAATTCCCCTAACTTTGATGCATACGAAGTTTCTCAAGCAACTTTCTCATTAAGTGTGTAGGTTCTCTTTTTGACTCAAGCATCTTACCCCCCATGCATAGGAAGCTTCTTAAGTGGCTTCCTCATTAAATGCGACAAGTACCTCAAGTACCTTAGTCATCAATCATGACAAGCACCTTAGGTGGAGTTCCCACCCCAAGTACAACCCTAGCCTGCTTAAGTTTAGGTCGGGTTTCCACCTCAAGCACAGTCCTAGCTTGCTTAAGTTTAGGTCGGGTTTCCACCTCAAGCTCAGCCCTAGCTTGCTTAAAGTCAAAGGACTTTTAACACTAGCCATTGGAGGTCTTTAATGAAGCTAACCCTAAGGTCTTTTAAGCTTCATTAGTTAACCTTGCTCTTTGACAGACCATCTTTTATTTGGGCCCCTTTACCATTGGCCCCGTGTTGAGATAGATCCATAAGCACATGTCTATATTTTAACCCTTGTTCCGGTTTATTATCCCATATTAAATGATCAGTTTAATATGAGAAAATCATTTGGGTTGGTTAGATAGTAGATATTTAATGACATTGCCTCTCTCTTGAAATCATAGTTTTCCTCGACTATGAGGTAAAAGAGATAAAGTCATAGTCATGTCATAAAATCTAATATCTAACCAACCCAAATGATTTTCTCATATTAAATTGATCACTTAATGTGGGAGAATAAACGGGAACAAGTGTTAAGATATAGATATGTGCTTATAGATCTATCTCAACACGGGGCCAATAGTAAAGGGGCCCAAATGGGAGATGGTCTATCAAGAGCAAGGCTAACCAATGGAGCATAAGACCTTAGGGTTAGCTTCATTGAAGACCTCCAATAATGTGTGTAAAAGTCCTTTGACCTTAGGTAAGCTAGGGCTGAGCTTGAGGTGGGAACCCGGCCCAAGCTCGAGGTGCTTGTCGTGCTTGAGGTGCTTGTCCTGCTTGAGGTGCTTGTCATGCTTGAGGTGTTTGATTAAGATGATTGAGGTGCTTGACTGGCTCCATGCTTGAGGTGCTTGACTTGGTGCATGATTAAGGTGCTTGAGGTGCCTTGAGAAGCTTGCCTGAGATGCTTGTGGGAACACCCCCTACTTCAAGTGCTTAGTCATGCTTGATGACTAAGGGGCTTGCTCATCCAAAGTCAAAAAGATCCCTACAAGGAGGGGGGCGAGCCTACAAGGGGGGGGGGGGGGGGGGGATGAGAGAGAACACACACACACACACACACACACACACACACACACACACACACACACACAAGGGAAGCCCCAGCTTGAAGAGGCAGCAAGGACACTTGTCAAGTTCCTCCTCATGTTGCCCTCATGGTGTGCTTGAAGCCTATTGGTTGGCCACCCAAGGGGTCCAATGATAATTTAGGATATTTAATTAATTGATTTTTCATTTATCAAGTCCTCTCTCTCAAAGGGGAAAGGGGGACACTTGTCCCAAGGTTACCCCTGTTGCTTGTAATGGCTCCTGCTTGTGATTGGCTAGTTCTGGAAGGGTCCAATGAGCTTCAAGCATGAGCTACAAGGGGGGGTCGACCCAAGCAAGCTAGGGTGGGTGCTTAGGGGGTATACTCACCCACACACACTCACAAACACTCTCATTGTGTGCTATGCAAAGTGTAAGAGCTCCCTCTCCAAGCAAGTAGAGGTTGAGAGCCTACACCAACACTCTTGGCTATGGAGTGCAAATCCAACCAAGAGCCATGCTTCAATGCTTGAGCTTGTCATCTCCTTCTTCTTCATTACTATGCTATTATGTATGCTAGCTCAAGAGTTATGATAAGTGAGGAACTAGCTCTTTCTCGTATGAAATGTTTCTTCTTCCTCTTCCCTACCCTCATTCCCTGCTAGCTCTCTCCACCTTCGAAGGTGTTTGAGGTCTTGGGACTGAGGCTTGTTATAGTTAAAGCTTTCTTCAAGTTTAGGTTATGCTATGATGGTGATGCATGAAGCTTTCCATCTTCATTGCTTCACCTAGGTCACAAGGAACACAAAGAATGTATTGTAACAAGTCTCTCTTTATGGGAGAAATCATAATACAAATGCCTATTGGAGGGGGGACCGGCTCCACATAAATCCGGTCCTCAAGTGTTGTCATGTTCTCTAAATTCTCTCTCTTGCAAAAGTATTGTCTATGCCAAGTTAACTAATTGCTATGATTATGTTGCTATCTTCAATTATGTCTACCCGCTATGCTCACAAAATCATTTCTTGAAAGTATTCTCATTAAATTACGCTACTCTCAAATTGAATAGGCAAATTCCATTACATTGGTATCAGAGCATTTGGTTTCTCTTTTCTTGCTTAAGAAGAGAGGTCCTTAAGTAGCCTATAAATGGTTGATGTTGTTAATATAATAGAGTAAGTCGAAGTGGGATCTAATATCGGTTTTGTTAAGCCCACTATGTGGGGGATGGTGCACACCTCGGGAGCTTTGGACTAAATAATGGAGTCTTTTTAGACTTGCCTACGGCTTTACCATTATTGAGCCATAAGAAGTCCGAAAGGAGCTAGCCCTTGGGAACTTTGCTATGTTAGACCTACTCCTCTACTCTCTCTAATTAACCACTTTGAGCCGTGGGTGTAGATACTTAAGAGCCGATTTTCAAAGGCTAAGAGGAGTGGCAAGTAAGGTTTTGTATTGCCAAAGCATACACTAAGTATAAACCTAAATTTTGTTAACATGGCTGACAATAATCAAGAGAGTAGAATGAACATTGATAGCTTTGATTTTGCACATGAAGGTGCTAATGATGATGCTCCCATGTTTGTGAATTATCTCATCACTAGGTTGCAACAAGATATGGGCAACCCTGTTTTGCAAGCCGAAGTTACTCAACAACTTTGTGCTTATGGAATTTCCCTTCCTCTCCCAGAGGAGAGAGAGCTTAGGAGGCCTCTTGAAGAGACCCCCAAAAGAAGAATCTCTCCCATTCGAGAGGAGGAATCCAAAGAGAAAGAAAGCAATGACAGTCTAAGTTCTTCTGAAGATGTGGCTCCACGAAGACGGCGGTCTAGACGATCGCCTACTCCTCCCAAGAGGAAAAGAGCAACCTATAGTCCTTCTCCTCATCACTCTGAAAGGCAAGAGAGGAGAAAAGGGCTAGGAAGAGGTCACCCTCTTCTCCTTCTTCTTCACCTTCCTCCTCTTCCGATGAAAGTTATGGCTATTCTCCTAGAGAATACAAGAGGGGAGGACATCGCAAATCATTTCCTGCATGGCGAAGGTCACAAAAGCTAAAGAAGTTCAAGGAGGGAGGAAAGAGTATCTCTTTTCTCACCTATGATGGCACCTTTGGTGCTACCGACAAAGTGTTGGCCTTCATCCAACAATTTGATGCGGCCTTTGGGGACGAAGGCTTCACAGAGTCCTCCAAGCTACGCCATGTAGCTATGCACTTCCAAAAATCAGCTCGTCAATGGTGGGCTAGCCTTCGTGGCAATGGAGAAGCCCAAAGACATGGAAAACTCTACGAGTTTCCATCATGAAGCAATTTCTTCCAAGTGATACTAAAGATAAAGTTCTTACCGAATGGCGCGGCTTGAAGCTTCTCTCTCATGAGTCTATCAACAAGTATGTAGACAAGTTTTGGGATTTACATCTCAAAGCTACTATCTTTCAAAAGATAGACTTTGCCGAACAAAGACAGCAATTCTGTGCAAGATTACCTCAAGAGATGGCCGAATACATCAACTCTCAACGGCCCGGTACTATTACCGAAGTAATCCACCACACCATGGTTGCTTCACGCATCAATTTCCATCAAGGGGCTAGACGTAATGTCAAGCCCATGGAAAACAAAGATAAAAATGATGCAAAAGGGAAATCCAATGCTCAAAATAATTCCCAAGGCACTTCCAACAACAACAACAACAACAACAACAACAATCGGTCCAAGGAGAAGGGAGTTTACAAAGGTAAAAACAAACTCTCTCCTGAAGAGCTTGAAGCTTTTCGCAAGGACCATAAATGTTTCAAGTGTGGGGAGCAAGGACATGGCTATCGTTCTTGCCCCAAGAAGAATACTCGCAATGAGACTCCCAGGGCTTCCACCATCGAAGCTCCAAAAGAGGATGCTCATTGCAAAGGATCATCACTCTCCTATGCTTGGGGAAAGGTAAGAGAGCATGATGCCTTCATCTTGTTTGACCCTGGCTCTACTCTCAACTTCATATCAATAGAGTTGGCCACCAAGTTGGGCATTCAAGCTTTTGAGATGGGAGATATAGTAACAGCTGATGCAGCTTTCAAGGGACAACAAGCCTCCGTTACTCCCTTGATTGGGAAGTTGAGGCTTCATGTCCAAAGCTATGTCGACAAAGAAGACTTCTTCATCTCTCCTCTCCAACATCAGGATGTTATCCTAGGGGCACCATGGTTTGATCGCATGGCTGCCAACTTGAAGATTATCTCTCACGATGGTATTCGTATGGATCCATCAAAGTTAGAGGTAATAAAATCATGGCCTAACCCAAGGAATCTACATGAGCTAAGAAGCTTTATTGGTATGTGTGCATACTATAGACGCTTCATAGCAAAATTCTCTCAAGTAGCAGGACCACTACACGACTTAACAAACAAGAACGTTAAGTTTGTATGGAATGCTAAGGAGCAAAATGCTTTTGAAAAACTCAAAGAGAAGCTTACTTCCCAACCAGTCCTCGTGCTTCCGGATCTCTCAAAGCCATTTGAGGTCCAATGTGATGCGTGTGGTGATTGCCTTGGAGCGGTTTTGCTTCAAGAAGGGCATGCCATAGCATATGAGAGCCGAAGGCTCAATAGTGATGAACGAGTCTTGGGAATTTATGAGAAAGAGCTTTTAGCTGTTCTACATGCCCTAGACACATGGAAGCACTACCTATTGGGGACTCCATTTATCCTACGAACCGACCACCAAAGTCTCAAGTATTTCATGACTCAAACCAAGCTTTTCGACAAACAAATGAGGTGGGCAAATTTTCTTTCGCAATTTAATTTCCATACTGCTCACATAGCTGGTAAGCACAATCAAGTTGCCGATGCACTTTCACGACGACCAAAAGTTAATGCGGTGTCTGCAGCTACTCACAATGATCTATCCTCTATGATAGATGACTATGCTACTGACCCTGACTTTAGAGACATAATGTCAGCCCTTGCTTTGGGGAAGAAAGAGGAACCATTCACCTTGCAGGATGGTTATCTTCTCCACGGCAATAGGCTATGTGTTACCCATTCCCTTCGTGAGAAGGTTATGTATGAATCCCATGCTCCTCCATATGCAGGGCATAGAGGTATTCAACCTACTCTCCGAGGAGTAGAGACGTATTTGTATTGGCCTACCCTGAAAGTGGACATACAAGAGTATGTTTCAAAATGTGTAGTATGCCAAAATACCAAGTATGATAGAGGGAAGCAACCTGGATTACTCCAGCCATTGCCTATTCCAAATTCACCATGGGAGAGTATATCCATGGATTTCATCTTTGGATTACCCAAGTCTATCCATGGGAATACAGGAATATGGACAATAGTCGACAGGTTTAGCAAGCAAGCACATTTTATTCCTGTCAGAAAGACTATTAAGGCACATCAAATGGCAAATCTCTTCATATCTCAGATTTTCAAGCACCATGGATTACCCACATCCATCGTGTCAGATAGAGATCCTAGAATGACCAGTAATTTCTGGAAAGGTCTCTTTGAAAATCTAGGAACAAGATTGAATTTCTCTTCGGCCTATCACCCACAAACGGATGGCCAAAGTGAGATAGCCAATCTTACGATACTCGATCTACTCAAGACTTATGTTACCGAAGTAGATCAACGCTCACAATGGGAAAAGTATTTACCTCTAGTAGAGTATGCCTACAATAATACTGTCCATACTTCTACCGGGAAAGCACCTTTCGAGATCATAGAGGGAAGACCTAAAAGTCCCTTGCTACTCAAAGTACATGGGAAGATCTTCGCCGCCGATGAATATAGCCGTGACCTACAAGAATCTTTTCAAAAGATTAGGGAGGCTATAGCCATCTCTCAACAAAGGCAAAAAGCTGCTGCTGATAAGCACAGAAGATCCTTTATGTTCAACGAAAATGATTGGGTCTTACTCAAGTTTCCTAAGGCTTGATTCAGGCAAACGACGGGCAAAAATCCTACGGGCCATCAAAAGTATTATGCTAAACTAGCAAAAAGATACTATGGTCCTTTCCAAATCTTGAAGCCTATCAATGAGACGGCTTATCAACTCAAGTTGCCCAACCATTGGCTTATACACAATGCCTTTCATGTAAGCCTACTTAAGCCCTACAAAGGAGAGCCACCAATTGAACCAATTATTGAAGACCCTCCCGAAATTGAAGACCAAGAAGAGGTGCTACAACCCGAAGCTGTCCTTCGGCATGAAGACAAGGTACTACGACATGGTAAGATAATCCGACGATATCTTATTAAGTTCAAAAATTATCCTTTTGAAGATGCTAAATGGATGCAAGGAGTACAACTTAAGGATAGTATGAACCTTGTCAATGCTTACAATGCTACATTAGAGTAAGAAAATGTACAACTCTCTTTTAAATGACTCATGTTTTTGTCTTATAAGACTAATCTTCTTTTTAATTGTGCACAAATTTAACTAGTATGCATGCCTAGAATCATGTTTGTGATGACGACGTCTCTCAAACACCAAGTAGAATTTGTCACTCTACTTTGGGAGAATGAAATGGACTAAAGAGCAGACATGCTTGCGGCAGCTATGTCTCCCAAGCACCAAATGGATTAGTCATCCATCTTGGAAAGATGTCGTAGGGTAAAAAAGGGATCCTCTATCCGCTAAGTACGATTGACTAATGACTAAGCCTTTATCTCTTCTACCTCATAGTCGAGGACGACTATGATTTCAAGAGAGAGGTAATGTCATAAAATCTAATATCTAACCAACCCAAATGATTTTCTCATATTAATTGATCACTTAATGTGGGAGAATAAACGGGAACAAGTGTTAAGATATAGATATGTGCTTATAGATCTATCTCACCACGGGGCCAATAGTAAAGGGGCCCAAATGGGAGATGGTCTATCAAGAGCAAGGCTAACCAATGGAGCATAAGACCTTAGGGTTAGCTTCATTGAAGACCTGCAATAATGTGTGTAAAAGTCCTTTGACCTTAGGTAGAGCTTGAGGTGGGAACCCGGCCCAAGCTCGAGGTGCTTGTCGTGCTTGAGGTGCTTGTCCTGCTTGAGGTCTATCAAGAGCAAGGCTAACCAATGGAGCATAAGACCTTAGGGTTAGCTTCATTGAAGACCTCCAATAATTTGTGTAAAAGTCCTTTGACCTTAGGTAAGCTAGGGCTGAGCTTGAGGTGGGAACCCGGCCCAAGCTCGAGGTGCTTGTCGTGCTTGAGGTGCTTGTCCTGCTTGAGGTGCTTGTCATGCTTGAGGTGCTTGATTAAGATGCTTGAGGTGATTGACTGGCTCCATGCTTAAGGTGCTTGACTTGGTGCATGATTAAGGTGCTTGAGGTGCCTTGAGAAGCTTGCCTGAGATGCTTGTGGGAACACCCCCTACTTCAAGTGCTTAGTCATGCTTGATGACTAAGGGGCTTGCTCATCCAAAGTCAAAAAGATCCCTACAAGGAGGGGGGCGAGCCTACAAGGGGGGGGGATGAGAGAGAACACACACACACACACACACACACACACACACACACACACACACACACACACACACACACACACACAAGGGAAGCCCCAGCTTGAAGAGGCAGCAAGGACACTTGTCAAGTTCCTCCTCATGTTGCCCTCATGGTGTGCCTGAAGCCTATTGGTTGGCCACCCAAGGGGTCCAATGATAATTTAGGATATTTAATTAATTGATTTTGCATTTATCAAGTCCTCTCTCTCAAAGGGGAAAGGGGGACACTTGTCCCAAGGCTACCCCTGTTGCTTGTAATGGCTCCTGCTTGTGATTGGCTAGTTCTGGAAGGGTCCAATGAGCTTCAAGCATGAGCTACAAGGGGGGGTCGACCCAAGCAAGCTAGGGGGGTGCTTAGGGGGTATACTCACCCACACACACTCACAAACACTCTCATTGTGTGCTATGCAAAGTGCAAGAGCTCCCTCTCCAAGCAAGTAGAGGTTGAGAGCCTACACCAACACTCTTGGCTATGGAGTGTAAATCCAACCAAGAGCCATGCTTCAATGCTTGAGCTTGTCATCTCCTTCTTCTTCATTACTATGCTATTATGTATGCTAGCTGAAGAGTTATGATAAGTGAGGAACTAGCTCTTTCTCGTATGAAATGTTTCTTCTTCCTCTTCCCTACCCTCATTCCCTGCTAGCTCTCTCCACCTTCGAAGGTGTTTGAGGTCTTGGGACTGAGGCTTGGTATAGTTAAAGCTTTCTTCAAGTTTAGGTTATGCTATGATGGTGATGCATGAAGCTTTCCATCTTCATTGCTTCACCTAGGTCACAAGGAACACAAAGAATGTATTGTAACAAGTCTCTCTTTATGGGAGAAATCATAATACAAATGCCTATTGGAGGGGGGACCGGCTCCACATAAATCCAGTCCTCAACTGTTGTCATGTTCTCTAAATTCTCTCTCTTGCAAAAGTATTGTCTATGCCAAGTTAACTAATTGCTATGATTATGTTGCTATCTTCAATTATGTCTACCCGCTATGCTCACAAAATCATTTCTTGAAAGTATTCTCATTAAATTCCGCTACTCTCAAATTGAATAGGAAAATTCCATTACAGTCATTAGTCAATTTGTCTTAGCGGGTAGAGGATCCCTTTTTACCCTACGATATCATTCCAAGATGGATGACTAATCCATTTGGTGCTTGGGAGACATAGCTGCTGCAAGCATGTCTGCTCTTTAGTCCATTTCATCTTACCAAGTAGAGTGACAAATTCTACATGGTGTTTGAGAGACGTCATCATCTCAAACATGATTCTTAGTATGCATACTACTTGAATTTGTGCACAATAAAGAGAGAATTAGTCTTATAAGACAAAAACCTTTTTCATTTAAAATGCATTTTCATATGCTTACTCTAGTGCAACATTGTAAGCATTGACAAGGTACATATTATCCTTAAGCTAGGTTCCTTGCATCCATTTAGCATCTTTAAAAGGATAATTCTTTAACTTAATAAGATATCGTCAGATAATCTTACTGTTTCTTAGTACCTTGTCTTCATGTCATAGGATGGACTTAGATTGAAGTACTTCTTCTTTCTCTTCGATTTTTGGAGGGTCTGCAACTATTGCTTCTTTTGATGGCGCTCCTTTGTAAGGCTTATGTAGGTTCTCATGGAAAACATTTTGCATGAGCCAATGGTCAGGCAACTTCAATTGATAAGCCATCTCATTGACTGGCTTAAGAATTTTAAGGACCATAGTATCTTTTTTTCTAGTTTAGCATCATACTCTTGGTGGTCCGTAGGACTCTTGCCCGTAGTATGCCTCAGATGATCCTTGAGAAACTTTAGCAAGACCCAATCATTTTCCTTGAAGGATAAGGCTCTTTTGTGCTTAGTAGCAGCAACCCTTTTTGCCTTTCCTGTAAGATGGATATAACCCCTTTAATCTTTGGAAAAGATTCTTGTAGGTCTCAGCTATATTCATCAGCAGTGAAGATCTTCCCATGTACTTGAAGTAGCAAGGGACTTTTGGATCTTCCCTCTTTAACCTCGAAAGGTGATTTCCCTATAGAAGTATGTACAATGTCATTGTACGCATACTCTATAAGAGGTAGGTACTTCTATCATCAGAGACGTTGATCTACTTCCATGACCTAGGCCTTTAGTAGATTCAAGAATCATTAGATTAGTTATTTCACTTTGGTCATCCGTTTGTGGATGATAGGCCAAAAGAGAAATTTGATATACTTCTTAGATTCCAAAAGAGACCCTTCCAAAAATTACTGGTCATTCTAGGTTCTTTGTCTGACACTATGGATGTTGGAAATCCATGATGCTTGAAAATTTGAGATCTGAAGAGGGTTACCATTTGATGTGCCTTAATAGTCTTTTTGACAAGCATAGAATGTGTTTTCTTGTTAAGCCTGTTGACTGAAACAATCCAAGTTGCTTCCCTCGATCAATTTTCAACTGTTGGTATACCACGCATTTTGAAACATACTCTTGTATGTTTACTTTTGATGGTAGACCAACAAAAATACATTTCTACTCCTCGAAGAGTTGACTATGGAATCCCTCTTTGCCCCGCATAAGGAGAAGTATGGGATTCATATATGACTTTCGTATTGTATGGGTGATTAACACATAGCCTATTGCCGTTTAGAAGGTAACCATCCTTCAAGGTGAATGGTTCCTTTTTCTTCCCTATTGCAAAGGCTGGAATTATATACTTAAAGTCTTGGTCTGTAGCGTACTCATCTATCATAAAAGATAGATCATTGTGAGTTGCTATAGACACCACATTTACCCTTGGTCGTTGTGAAATTGCATCGACCACTTGATTGTGCTTGCCAACAATGTGAGCAATATGAAATTTAAATTGCAAAAGAAAATTTTCCCACCTCATTTGTTTGTCGGAGAGCTTGGTTTGCGTCATGAACTTCTTGAGCCTTTGTGATCCATTCGGAGGATGAATGGAGTCCTCAAGAGACAGTGTTTCCACGTGTTTATGGCATATAGAATAGCTAGTAGCTCTTTTTCGTATTTGCCCCATACTCACTTATCGAAGTTGAGTCTTTGATTCTCATATGCTATGGCATGCCCTTCTTGAAGCAAAATAGCTCCAAGGCAATGACCACAAGCATCACATTGGACCTCAAATGGCTTTGAGAGATCTAATAGTGTGAGCACATGTTGAGAGATAAGATTCTCCTTAAGCTTCTCAAAAGCTTCTTGCACTTTTGCAGTCCATGAATACTTAATGTTTCTTTTTGTTAAGTCATGTAATTTTTTCTATGAAGCATCTATGGTATGCACACATACCTATGAAGCTTCGTACCTCATGTAGATTCCTTGGATTAGGCCATATCTCTAACTTTGTTGGATCCATACGGGTGCCATCATTAGAGATAATGTGACCTATCACCTGTAGAAAAAATTCACTTTTCTTTTGATTAATAAAAAGCTTATTCTCTCTCACAACTTGAAAGGTTACCTGGAGGTGTCTCTTGTACTCTTTAAGAAAATTTGGATGGCATGAAGATTTTTGCACATCATGAGTTTGAATGCGTCTGGAGCATTTGTCAGGCCAAAACTTGTAAATTATCAAATAGATCTTCTACCTGTGGCACGGGAAATCTATTTTTGATAGTGATCTTATTTAGTGCTCTATAATCGACATACATGTGATATGTGTCATCTTTCTTTTGCACTAAAAGAAATGGTGAACAAAATGGAGAGGAGCTAGACCTCACCATCCCTTTTTCCACCAATTCATGCACTTGCCTCATGATCTCCTCTTGTTGAGCTTGTGAAACTCAATAAGGAGGCTTGTTAGGGAGTGAGATTCCTAGTAGGAGCTCAATTGCATGGTCATCATCCCTCATTTTAGAGGTTGCTCACTAGGGATGTCATCAATGAAAACATCTTGGGATCCATTTAGGAAATTAGACAACTCTAATTCCTCTTGATTCCCTTTATTTCAAGGGTATGGTGCTCCCCGACTCATTAGCATGTATGTACATGCTCTTTTCCTTGTAGGTGAAGTACATGCTCTTTTCCTTGTAGGTGAAAAGAGCATGTATGTACATGCTCTTTTCCTTGTAGGTGAAGTAGATTCTTCTTTCAAGGAAATTCATGTTGGAAGCCATGCAATTAAACCATGGTGCCCCAACGATTAACATTCTCATGTTTGAGAGGGGAGATGAAGAAATCCTTTTTGTCCACATAGCAGTGGACATGAAGCTTAAATTTTCCAATTAAGGGAGTAATTGAGAGGTCTTGTCCCTTGATAGCTCCATCAGATTTCAATGTATCTCCCATCTTGTGGGCTTGTATGCCTAGCTTGGTGGTTAACTCCGTGGATATGAATTTGTGAGTTGAAACAGGGTCAAACAAAATAAAGGCATCATGCTCTTGCATCTTTCCCTAAGCATAGGAAAGGAGAAATCCTCGGCAATGAGCATCCTCTTTTGGAGCTTCAAACAAAGAGGCTCTAGGAGTCTTATTGCGGGTAATTCTCTTGGGGCAAGGACGATAACCATGGCCTTGCTCCCCACACTTAAATTATTTGTGGTCCTTAAGAAAAGATTCTAGCTCTTTAGAAGAGAGTTTATATTTACCTTTCTAAACTCCCTTCTCCTTGGACCGATTGTTGTTGTTGTTGGAATAGCCTTGGTAAGAATTTTGGGCATTGGTTTTCCCCTTGGCATCACTTTTGTCTTTATTTTTCATGGGCTTGACATTCCGTCTAGCCCCTTGTTGGAAATTGATGCGCAAAGCAACCATGGTGTGGTGGATTACTTTGGTGATAGAACCAGGCCATTGAGAGTTGACATACTCGGCCATCTCTTTGGGTAATCCCACACAAAATTGTTGCTTTTTCTCGACAAAGTCTATCTTTTGAAAGATAGTAGCCTTGAGATGTAAATCCCAAAACTTGTCCACATATTTATAGATAGACTCATGAGAGAGAAGCTTTAAACTTCACCATTTGGTAAGCACTTTGTCCTTTGCATCACTTGCAAGGAATTGCTTCATGATGGAAACTCGTAGATTTTTCCATGTCTTTGGGCTTCGCCGTTGCCACGAAGGCTAGCCGATCATTGACGAGCTGATTTTTGGAAGTGCATAGCTACATGGCGTAGCTTGGAGTACTCCGTGAAGCCCTCATCTCCAAAGGCCGCATCAAATTGTTGGATGAAGGCCAATAATTTGTTGGTAGCACCAAATGTGCCATCATAGGTGAGAAAAGAGATACTCTTTCCTCCCTCTTTAACTTCTTTAGACTTTGTGACCTTCGCCATGCAGGGTAATATTTGTGATGTCCTCCCCTCTTGTATTCTCTAGGAGAATAGCCATAGCTTTCATCGATATAGGAGGAAGGTGAAGAAGAAGGAGAAGAGGGTGACCTCTTTCTTGCCCTTTTCTTCCTTTGTTTCCTCTCGTCCCTTTTGGAGTCACGAGGAGAAGAACTATGGGTTAACCATTTCCTCTTGGGAGGAGTTGGCAATTGTCTAGACCACCATCTTCATGGAGCCATATCTTTTGAGGAACTTAGGGAGTCGTTAATTTCTCATTCTTTGGATTCCTCCTCTCATATGGGAGAGAGTCTTCTTTTGGGGGTCTCACCAAGAGGCCTCCTAAGCTCTCTCTCCTCTTTGAGAGGAAAGGAACTCCCATAAGCACGAAGTTGTTGAGTAACTTCGGCTTGCAAAGAGGGGTTGCCCATAGCTTGTAGCAACCTAGTAACAAGATAATTAACAAATATGGGGGCATCATCATTAACACCTTCATGTGCAAAATCAAAGCTATCCATGTTCATTCTACTCTCTTGGTTATTGTCAGCCATGTTAATTAAACTTATATGTTTACTTGGTGTATGGTTTGGCAATTCAAAACCTTAGTTGCTACTCCTCTTAGCCTTTGAAAATAGGCACTTAAGTATCTACACCCACGGCTCGAATTGGTTAATTATAGAGAGAAGTGGAGTGAGTTTAACATAGAAAAGTTGCCGAGGGATAAATCCTTTCAGACTTCTTATGGCTCAATAATGGTAAAGCTATAGGAAAGTCTAAAACTCCAATAGGCATTTGTATTATAGTTTCTCCCATCAAGAGAGACTTGGTACAATACAATCTTTGTGTTCCTCGTGACCTACGTGATGCAATGAAGATGGAAAGCTTCATGCATCACAAGCATAACATAAACTTGTAAAAAGCATTAACTATCCCAAGCCTCAGTCCCAAGGCCTCAAACACCTTCAAAGGTGGAGAGATCTAACGGGGAATGAGGGTAGGGAAGAGGAAGAAGAAACATTCCATAGGAGAAAGAAATAGTTCCTCACTTATCAGTACTCTTCTTGCTAGCATACATAATAGCATAGTAATGAAGATGGAGAAGATGGCAAGCTTAAGCATTGAAGCATGACTCTTGGTTGGATTTGCATTCCATAGCCAAGAGTGTTGGTGTAGGCTTTCACTCTCACAAGCTTGGAGAAGGAGGTGGTGTTCCTCAACTTTCACCAAGTGAGAATGCCCTTGAAAAATGAGTGTGTGTGTGGAGTATATCCCCCTAGCACCCCCCTTCCTTGCTTTGGGAAAAATTTATATATGTTGCAAGCTCATTGGACCCCTCTCCCCCTAGCCAATCACATGCAGCATGCAGTCAAGCACATGGTTAGTCTTTTGACAAGTGTCCTCCTTACCCCTTAGAAAGAGAGAGAGAGCTTGAAAATATCTAGATATTTGTTGGATGGAAGTAGAAGCTCGTTGGACCCCTCTTTAGCCCAACCAATAGCATTCAAGCACACCATGTGGTTAAGCTTAGTGAGAGTCTGACATGTGTCCCATGTGCTCTTTTAGAATTCCCCTAACTTTGCGATTTTTATGCATAGTAAGTCTCTCAAGCAATTTCCTCATTAAGTGTGTAGGTTCTCTTTTTGACTCAAGCATCTTACCCCCCCATGCATAGGAAGCTTCTCAAGCAACTTCCTCGTTAAATGCGACAATTACCTTAAGTACCTTAGTCATCAAGCATGACAAGCACCTTAAGTGGAGTTCCCACCTCAAGCACATCCCTAGCTTGCTTACGTTTAGGTCGGGTTCCCACCTCAAGCACATCCCTAGCTTGCTTAAGTTTAGGTCGGGTTCCCACCTCAAGCTCAGTCTTAGCTTGCTTAAGGTCATTTGCTTAAGGTCAAAGGGCTTTTAACACTAACCATTGGAGGTCTTTAATGAAGCTAACCCTAAGGTCTTTTAAGCTTCATTAGTTAACCTTGCTCTTTGACAGACCATCTCTCATTTGGGCCCCTTTACCATTGGCCCCGTGTTGAGATAGATCCATAAGCACATGTCTATATTTTAACCCTTGTTCCAGTTTATTATCCCATATTAAATGATCAGTTTAATATGAGAAAATCATTTGGGTTGGTCAGATATTAGATATTTAATGACATTGCATACTAGTTATGAACACAACTCCTTATCCTTTGTGGCCAATGGTAAACATGTGCTTTTGCTTGGTGAGAAAAATATACCAAATACACCTCTTTTATGTACAACCGAGCTTTGTATTTTGCAGAAAGCAGATTTAATAGATGAAGTCTTTTTGTGCTATTGCTTGTCTCCAAGTCTTGTGAATTCTCAAGAGCAAAGTGCTGTGAATTCTAGTAATGGTATACAACGTGCAATGAATTCTAATGATAAGCAAAGTGTTAACAAATCTAACAAGCAAAGTGCTCTCAATTTTTATTCTATGGAGTAACGTGCAGTTGCTGTAAAACAAACATTACAGGAAATACAAGATTCTCCATCCCAGCACAACTCTAGTTTATTTTCTCATTTTCAAGGCAAAAGCTGACTCACTTACTCACGGAGTATAGTGATGTATTCTCAAGTGATTTACCGCCAGAATTACCCCCTACACGTGATGTGCAGCATGGCATAGATGTCTTGCTAGGCACTAAACCGGTGAGTAAACCACCTTATCGTATGAGTGCTAAAGAAGCCAAGGAGGTTGAGAGTCAGTTGATTGACTACCTCGCCCATGGTTTCATTAGACCTAGCACTTCACCTTGGGCATCACCAATTTTATTGGTAAAAAAGAAAGATGGTACTATGCGCATGTGTGTAGATTATCGCAGATTAAATGCCATAACCATCAAGAACAAGTATCCTCTGCCTCGAGTGCTGCAAGATATCTCCAAAACTGCCTTCAGAACACGGTTTGGGCCTTTTGAATTTTTGGTTATGCCTTTTAGTTTAACCAATGCTCCAGTTACATTTATGACACTCATGGATAGTGTCTTACATCCCTATCTTGGAAAATTTGTTGTGGTTTTTCTTGATGATATTCTCATTCACAGTAAGACTAAAGATGAACACATAGAACATTATGAGTAGTGTTCGAACAGTTACGAGCTCACACGTTGTATGCTAAGCAAAGAAAGTGCGATTTCTTTAAAATAGAGATACATTACCTCGGTCATGTGATCTCTTATTTTGGTATCAAAATGGACACTGAACATTGACAAGGTCACTGCCATGCTTCTGTGGCCACATCCCAACACGGTTGAGAAGCTTCAAATATTTTTAGACATGGCTAGATTTTATAGACAGTATATCCGTGATTATGCCAAAATTGTTGTTCCTATGACGGATCAACTTAAAGAAAAAGACAAGACCTTTTCTTGGGAAGAAGCCCAAAAATGCAGTTTTGAACAGCTCAAGGTAGCTATAGCCATTGTTCCCATCCTAGCAATTTTTGACCCACTTAAGCCGTTTGTGACCCACTTAAGCATGTGACTACAGGGTTTAGTCCATTTATGCTTTTATATGGATTTCAACGTAGATCACCCCGTTACAGTGGGGTTGGCTAAGGAGAAGATACAACAAGCGAAGGATTTTCTCCAAGACCATTTTGATATGCTTCGAGTTGCTCGACAGAATGTTAAGCAAGCTCAAGATCAATATAAGAAGTACGCAGATGAGCATCATCGTCTTGCTACTTTCGAAGAAGGAGACAAGGTTTTCCTCAAATTTTTGGAGCATTCAGAAAGTCTAAAGAGGGGAAAAGTTGCTAAACTTTCACCACGCTATTGTGGACCGTTTACCATTCTCAAACGTATAGGTCAAGTGGCCTATAAGTTAGCTCTTCCAGATCACTCACAAGTTCATCCTGTTTTTCATGTTAGCCGTTTACGAAAACAGTTAGGACAGAATGATAATGTCATTGACACAGGTGTGTTAGTTAACCTTATCAAACCGCCAAGCATCCCTCATGAGCCCAAAAGATTTTGGATTCTCATGAGCTTCGCACCAGACATCATGTCAGACAACAGGTGTTCGTAAAATGGCTAGATAGACCTGAAGAAGGTTCTACATGGGAGAATGTCTTCACACCAAAGAAACGTTTTCCTATGTTCGTTTTCGAAGATGAAAACGATTCTCCAAGGGGGGGGTAATGTAAGGACATGGTCCTACGCACAAGGCCAACGGCACGGCCGGACAGTGTGTACGCTAAGGGGAGGCTATAAGATAGCACAGTTGGGTGGAGACTAGCACACGCATTACCACCGCCCTTTCAGTTGTCAGTGCAACTTGGTCGATTTTCAAATATGACTGTGCATGGAATTGTTCCTAATGACATTACAACATTACAATGTCTTACTCTATTGTGGCACTTATGAGTATATACTCGACCACTCTAGGTCTAAGGTTGTGATTGCATACACACCTTTGTAAAAGCGCACCTGCCCAGAGAGCCAAGCTTTGTTTTGTACAATTCCGATCTTTCTTCTCATTACTATTGTGCACTTGCTAGCCAACGTGAAGTCTTAAGTGGTGCTTCCTAAGTTTTTTCACATAAAACTTTGTTGTCCTATATTATTTTGACACATAACTTTGTTGTACTATATATATAACAAGTTAAAGAGTCACGATGGCTTTCAAAAACAATAAGAAAGTGATAAAATTGTTAGGTTGAGTTAAACTGGTATCAGTGTTTGGGAAAGGATTGCCTCAGCTTAGTCTTGAGCCGATTGAAAATCGAGACTAGCTAGCTGCAAACCATGGTAAATGGAAGAAAAATCGATGAAATATGTGAGAAAATCGTCCAAAAATTTTGCAAATCTTAAAATTTCTGCTAGTATTTCCGGTTTTCTTCTTTGTGAGGAGGAAACTTGACCAACAGCCGCTTAATAAAAGAGACCTCAAACGTTAACATTGACTAAAATCAAGCTATAGAATGCAAGAAAAGTAAAGCCATGTGAAGTTGTGAAATGAAAGGTGAAATAAAAAGAATCAACTAGTATATGTGTGTGTATAGAATTTATTAGAATTATGCAAGGTGAAGCTTTACTTTAGCATTCTAAAACAATAGAATGAAAAGCAAGTGAAAGAATCACGATGGCCTTCTAAAATAATTAGAACGTGATAAAACCATTAGGTTGAGTTTAAGTAGAATCAGTGTTCAAGAAAGGATTGCCTCAACTTAGCCTTGAGCTGGTTGAAAATGGAAACTACCTGGTTGCAAACCATGGTAAAGGGAAGAAAAACTGATGAAATATGTGAGAAAATAGTTCGAAAATCCTGCAAATTTTAAATTTATGCTAGTATTTCTTGTTTGCTTCTTTGTGGGAAGGAAACTCAGTAAACGACAGCTTAATAAAAGAGACTTTCCTGAATATTGACTAGAATTAAGTTATAGAATGTAAGAAAAGTCAAGCCATGTGAGGTCGTGAAATGAAATGTGAAATTAAAAAAACCCATTAATATATATGTGTGTGTATGTGTGTATCCATAGAATTTACTAAAATTATGCAAGTGAAGTTTCACTTTAACATTCTAAAACAATAGGTAGTGCCAACGTTTGATTTAGATGGAATCTAAAGAGATGCCTTGGCTTTGGAGATGAATTGCTTCATTATCTTTAGACATAATTGCCAATTGCCTTAGTAAGAGTTGCACCTTTTGCAAGAGGATGCTCGAGTAGAACAAACATTCAAATGGTGGGGTGGTGGGGGTGATATGTTGGATGAATTTGCAAGTACAATTCCAACTATTGTTTGCGAGTAAAGCGAGTAGGTAGGCAGGCACGCATGTCTTGACGTATGTCATCTCTCTCTCTCGCTCCGTCGTGAGGCTTGGATCAATGTCCGCGCTGCACGAGAAAGATGACATGCGTCAAGAGCAACAAGAGACATGCGTTTTAGAGGAATTCTCTTGTTCTACGTCTTCGTCTCTCTCTCTCTCTCTCTCTCTCTCTCTCTCTCTCTCTCTCTCTCTCTCTGTTCTTGTAAGACGACGAAGAGGTCAGGCATAGAGATGTGAGGCAGAGGACAGACGGCGAGGGGGCATGAGGGATCAAGGTAAGGACGCGCGTGAAGACGTACCTCGTCAAGATTGACGCCTTGCACAGAGAGAAGGAAACTCGAATCCAAGCGAACTCGCAGACGATGGAGGAGAAGAAGGCTTGCCCATGAAGAGCAACATCGCGGGAAGAAATGCCAAACTCGTAATAGCGTGCAGACAATGAGAAGGAAGGAAACGTAAAGGCGATATTGAGCTTTGCGCGCATGCACACACACAGAGAGCAACAAAGGGGCGATGATCAGAGCGAGGACAGGGAAAGGAATCTAGTGAGATTCCGTGTATTACAAGAGGACAATAGAATGCAAAAAAAGTCAAGACATGTCACGATATGAAATGAAAGTGAAACAAACATTCAAAGTAAGTCTCTATCATGCACCGAAAACAATGAAAGTCTCCCTAACCCAACACAACACTAAGGTTTTTTTTAGAAAGCAAAAAAACATATGTGTGTATGTGTGTGTGCAAAATTTACTAAAATTATGCAAGATGAAGCTTCACTTTTATACTTCTATATCTATCTATATTATATATAATGCAGCTTAAAAGTTTTAAGGAAGGAGAGGGTCTCCACGTGTCACTCATTCGAAGGAGAGGGCCTCCACGTGTCACTCATTCGTTCACTTCAAACTTTTTTACAAAACATCTAGTCTAAAATGAAAAAGTGAAGGGGTAAAACTGCTGGAATGACCATATGACAATCCTTTGACAATGAAAAGTCAAAAGACTTATTACTTTTCTTTTGCCAAAAGACTTTTGACCTACACAAGAGGGTAAATGTATCATGTTAAATATGCCTCATAGAAAAAAGGTAAATTGGGAGGGGATTTTATTGCATATTTGACTTTTGAATTTGAAGATATATTTGGAAAAAAAAATTCAAAAGGATTTTTTCAAGACCAATCTATACTATATATTAACAAATTTTATAATTTTGTACTTTACAATTTTTAAAAATTACTCTAGATAGTCACTCTTATACTTTTTCTTAAAGTTCTTGAAAATCTGACACCTCCACGTGTCGCAAGCAAACGTGCTACCCCATCCCCTCTCCCACCGAATTGTTGATTGTTACGATGAGTGTGTGTAGCATGAAGAGAGAGAGAGAGAGAGAGAGAGAGAGAGAGAGAGAGAGAGAGAGGAAAACTTAAAGGTTGAGTATGTATCTATGAATAGAGGGGGGCTCGCTTGCTTATCGCAAAGTTCAACAAACCACATGCTAGGTCCAAATGTAGTTTAAGTTTATCACCCGGGGGGGGGAACAGAGAGAGAGAGAGAGAGAGAGAGAGAGAGAGAGAGAGAGAGAGAAGGTTTGTGGAAAGGCCATTGTCATATTCGACAAGGGTGTACTTGCTTGTGTGAATCTGCTTCTAAGATCATGGGTAGGCACACACACACACACACACACACACACACACACACACATATATATATATATATATATATATATATATATATATATATATATATATATATATATATATATATATATATATATATATATAGAGAGAGAGAGAGAGAGAGAGAGAGAGAGAGACAGCGAGAGAGAGAGAGAGAGAGAGGAGAAGAAGAAGAAAATTAGTTCTACCTCCAATAAATCTGGGACTCTGAATCTGTTCTTTAGAAGGAAATTGGATAACCAATCTACTATGTGTTGGCAATAAAATGGAATTTTTAATTACTCTCTCTCTCTCTCTCTCTCTCTCTCTCTCTCTCTCAAAAGAGGCTTATTCGTATTACTTGAATTGTTTTTTAGAATGCCCAGATGATGATGAATATAAGAGAAATAAAGCAACAAATTGGAAATGTGAGAACCAAGTACAACTAGCTATGCGCAAATGAAAAAAACCAAAAAGTACAGGAAAAGCCTCTCCTAAAGATAGTAAAATTCCATGGTAAGCTAAATGGAGAGAGGACAACAACAACCTTGAAAGATAGACCGTTCCACCAAAAGCACACTGTGCAAAAACTCTCTCTCTCTCTCTCTCTCTCTCTCTCTGTCTCTTTAATATTTCCATATATATGTACACACACACACACACACACACACACATATATATATATATATATATATATATATATATATATAGAGAGAGAGAGAGAGAGAGAGAGAGAGAGAGAGAGACGTTGATTCTCAACTATTCACATCAAAGTATCTCGGTTTTTAGTAAAAGATAGATAGAGAGAGAGAGAGAGAGAGAGAGAGAGAGAGAGAGAGAGAGAGAGAGGAGAAGAAGAAGAAAAATAGTTCTACCTCCAATAAATCTGGGACTCTGAATATGTTCCTTATAAGAGAATTGGATAACCAATCTACTACGTGTTGGCAATAAAAAGGAATTTTTAATTGCTCTCTCTCTCAAAAGAGGCTTATTTGTATTATTTGAAAAATCTCTAAGAATGCCCACATGATGATGAATTTGAGAGAACTAAAGCAACAAATTGGAACTGTGAGAACCAAGTACAACTAGCTACATGCGCAAATGAAAAAAACCAAAAAGTATAAGAAAAGCCTCTCCTAAAGATAGTAAAATTCCATGGTAAGCTAAATGGAGAGAGGATGACAACAACCTTGAAAGATAGGTCGTTCTACCAAAACCACACTGTGCAAAAACTCTCTCTCTCTCTCTGTCTCTTTAAATATTTCAATATATATGTATACATATATATACATACATGCATACACACACACACACATATATATAAGTGAAGGGTAAGAATGTATGAATGAAAACCAAATTGTATGAATGAAAAGCCTTTTGACAATGAAAAATAAAAAAAACTTACTTTTTTATATATACAAAAGACGTTCTACTCTACTAGAGTAAATAATAGAAAAAAGATAAATTTGAGGGGGATTTTGCTTCTCAATGCAAATTTGGCTTTTGAAGATATATTTGGATTTTTGTTAAAGGGAAATTTTTCAAGACCAATATTGATATTATTTTAACAAATTGTATATTTTTATATTTTAAATTTTAACAAATTATTATAAAGACGCACTTCTATACTCTTTCTTAAAGTTCTTGAAAAAATTGACCACCTCCATGTGTCACAAGCGATTGTGCTACCCCCCTCCCCTCCCCCACTGAGTTGTTGATTGTTGTGATGAGTGTGTGTATGCACGCGTACACGAGACGTGCGTACATGAGAGAGAGACTAAGGAAAACTCGAAGGTTAAGTATGTTTCTACAAATAGAGAGGGACTTGCTTGCTTATGGCACATTTAATCCGTCCACATACCAACTCCAAATGTAGTTCAAGTTTGTCATGGGAGAGAGAGAGAGAGAGAGAGAGAGAGAGTTGGTAAAGAGAGTAGGTTTGTGGAAATCTCATTATCAGCTTTGACAAAAGTGCATTTGATTGTGTGATTCGTCTTCTAAGATCATGGCTAGGCTGCTGTCAATGCACATGCATGCATGTGTGTGTGTGTGTGTGTGTGTGAACAACACACACACACACACACACACACATATATATGTTGCCACCTTCAAAGAAGGTGAGGGAGGAGAGTGCCACAATTACTTCTTCACGACCACAACAATGCACGGGTCACATACTATTGTATATATGTACATGTTGCCACCTTTGGGGGAAGGTGAGGGAGGAGAGTGCCACGATTGCTTCTTCTTAGCCGCAGTACCGCATGGGTCACATGCTAGTTAGCATTCTAAAACAATAGAATGCTAGAAAAGTAAAGACTGATGTGAAATGAAAGGTAAGTCTCCATCATGCTTATGCACTGAAAACAATCAAAGTCTCCCTAAAGCAACACAACACTAAGGCTTTCTTTTAGAAAGCCAAAAAATATATCAAAGATAGCCCAAGTCTTGCACAATTGCACAAGATATGCTTGTGCATCTCCCGTTGAAGATGAAATTTATAAAGTGCTCACAACACCTGGTAGATATTTTCACAGGTTTTTGGACTGCTAAAGCATTGGCCTTAGTGTTGGGCTCGCTTGGGCATCCTACTGCCTATGGCGTCCACGTGGAGGTCAGTTGCGTGTGAAAGTTTGTAGAGCCTTAAAGGCTTAGAGGCAGTCCACTGTACTCGGTGACTGTGTCCAAGGGTCAACAGTCAATCGAGAAGCACTGGACGAGCTTCTCTTTGCGAGGTTGCAGAGGACGAGGGAGGTGGTCAGTACGGCTGCATAGTTTGAGCATGAGGTCCTTGCGAGTACTGTGCGCATAGTGTGACTGGCTACAGCGTTGGTACAGAGGGTTGGTGACGACTCCATCGACTGCCCTCTCCTTATCGCCATCACGTCTAGTACTTTGCGTCCTTCCTCTGTGGAAACCCCAGCGTGAGGACAGAGCTCCCAGGTGTAGAAGTGCGCAAGACCGAGGCAAATGGGCTCTCTCTCTCTCTCTCTCAGTGCTCATCGACGCATGGCATCTCACTCTGTCTCTCCTCAGCTCCACGTGAAATCTAATTTCAAATGGAGTGGCATTGATGATGGCATGAAGTTCAATTTTTCAAACTCCAGAGACGTGTACTTTCAGAGCTTGTTGCAATCGGATCCTGAGAATCCATTGCTTCTACAGAATTATGCGCAGCACCTCTTCAAGGTGGGTTTTCTTTTGTATTTACTTATATCCTCTTTACCCAGCGTTGGTACTCTCAATGCCATGATCTCTGTTGCATTCATTGTTGATGAGAAAAGAGCATGGAACATGCGTTTATGAGTGCTGTCGGTATTGACACAGAGATCTTAATCGACTATAGATGCACTTTGAGTATGAAACACAATTACTCTTGCAAACTTGATGAGCAAGGGTTGAAACGCTTGGGATGTACTTTGTATGTTAAAGAGCTTTAATGGCATATCTTTTTGCAGAAAGGTGAGGTGAAGAAGGCTGAAGAGTACTATGAACGGGCAATTTTGGCGGATCCAAGTGACGGTGAGGTTCTTTCAAAGTATGCAAAGCTGCAGTGGGATGTAAATAGAGATCAAAAGCGGGCTGAAGCTTACCATGGTCAAGCTGTGCAGGCGGCACCAAACGACTAGTTAGTTTCTTAGTCCAACTAAATGCGACATATTTTCACAGTCTCATCTATATGCATGATGTGATCATGAGCAGGGGCCGACTGCAAATTTGCAATGTTGCATGCAAGCAACTCTGCAACGATGCATGTGTGCCACGTATGGTGTTCTTGTGTGTGTGAGTAGAAATTAAAAGGAAATCTATTCTTTACTGTTTTTGCTTGAAGGCATACATGTGTAAAATTATGAGTTTTCTTTACGTGCAGTTATGTCATGGCATCCTATGCTTCCTTTCTCTGGGATGTGGAAGACAATGAGGAGACAACCCCTGTGGCTCCTCCACCACCTGCCTATGGCTCGACACCACCGGCTTCATCACCTTTACTGGCTTCTGCGTAATGTGTCGGGCGAGGCGATCTGGAGTTTCTCTTTCCTTTGTGATGGGTTGCTGTAGAGTGATGGGCGTTTGTTCTCAGATTTGCACAGCAGGGTATTTGTTCCGTGTATAGGTGTTCTCTTGATCGGTTTGAATGTGGGACTCTCTTTGGTAGCTCATGAGGGTCAAGTAGAGCAGGACGGAGCCCTCATTATGAACAACCTCTGCTGCTGGGTTTTCAGATCTTTGCTGCAGAGAGTGGCAAGATCCCATGTGGTCCAAGCGAAGCATTTAAATGCAATTGTGGCCTTGTTTCGATGCGTAAGTTACAAAACTGCTTATTAGCAAAGTAACCAATTTTGCGTTTTTCTAATGGTGTCGATACAAATTATAATTTGTAAGAGCAGACTCGGGAAGATTAGTAGTGTAATCAATATTTCATTGTAGCCAAGTGTTGACTATACAAATTTAGCTTTATGTTGGCTTTGGAGGACTATGTGTAAAATAGCTCTCTCTCTCTCTCTCTCTCTCTCTCAAACATACATCTATGCTCGTGCATTGCGCCTTGGCGATGGATGTATAATTCTGTGAGTCGTCCGATATCCATGATGACCAGACTAAGTTTCTATGTTATGGTCGTGCATCTATACTAGTTAGTGTGGTGTAGATTGATGGGATTGGCTGTGTGTGCAATATGTGTTTAACACTATGGACATTTTGTGCACCTGAATCATATGGCTTCCGTTTAGATAAATTTAGCCTTTTGTGGTGTGCTAAAGTTTTTCTTTCTGCAAGCTAGATTGGAATTTAATGCAAGTAATTTGTACTGGGTTAAGCGGCGACGCAAGGGACCTTGCTATGGAAAATTGTGATGCTAGGGGAGTGGAAGATGGAAGAGTTTGTGTTTAAAAAAACAGCAGTAAAGTGATGTATTAAGAGAGAACAAAAAACTATAACCATATCTGCCCAGAGGCAACTGTCCAGAGGCAAGGCAGTGAGTACATATACATGTGAGAGTGGGAGTTCAAAATATCTAGTGTTGGGAGACTTTAGCAATTACAGTTTGTGACTTATCTGAAAAACAACGGAAGAGCTGGACGCCTGGTGCTAACTCTCGTCATGAATGATGAAGCCCAAGAAGCCCATTCTTTGTGCCGCATCCTCTTGTTGTTCTTGTTTAAGGTTGTGAATTGTAATTTGTCTACCCCAAATGTAGAAGTACATGGAGAGGATTTTGCAGATGATATAGTATTGTTTTGAGCATAGTCAAGAGGGCACAATGGTTTTTGTCAACTCCCTCCTAGTATGATGATTCTTCTGCTGGTTGTCAAGCAGCACTCACTCGCTCACTTGATCTTTTGCGTCAGTACTAGGACAATGGTCCTACATACTTGAGCATACGAGATCCCCTTATCAAACAACTCAAGGGGCTAAGGCAATAGCCTCTCTATCGATGAACTATAGCCTATGATGGGAGGTGGACAGGTTGCTAGTGTTGCCAACAAATTGAGCCACCCTTTGTCAAGGAGGATATACAAGCTCACCCAAGTAGTATTGATGACAGATTGGCATTGTTGCTACATGCTTGCCTCGTAGGTGATCATGTACTAGTAGTCATGTGGAATCTGGAGCAATTTGCATCTTGAAGTCTCAAATTGTACCAATTGAATGCAACAAGCACCCTTCTTAAGTGTACCTTACATCTAGCCCTCCATATAAACAATGTAGGTAGGCTAAATGAATGAGCTCTCATAGCTAAATCTAGGGTAAAGGTCCCAAGTTAAGGATAGTAAAGTGTTTTGCTTGACATATCCCCTTCACCAGAGGGTTACAAAAATAGAGAGAGAGAGAGAGAGAGAGAGAGAGAGAGAGAGAGACCTACAACTTCAAATTACAACTCACACCCGACTCTGCGAGGTGAGCATCCTAGCCGGATAAGGTTGGCCAAACCATCACATAGACTTGGGGAATAGCCCCTAAGGGCCACATGTCATACGAGTTGTCAAGGGGGGTTGAACCCAAGACCTTAGACACAAGAGGCTCTTGCTCTATCAACTGAGCTAGCACTCGCTCCGAAGGGAATTTTTGACCAACTGCTGGCTCATCAACTTCACCTCATCAAGTGGATGCCGACGAAGATGGGCATCGATTGGCATGAAGTTATGCACAAAGGACAATGCACAGATCAACCTCTGCATGTAACAAAAAAGTCCTTGTAAATTATTATTTAGGGGGCATTTAAAAAGCTCTATGAAGGCTTAAACCAATGCTATGACCGTTCTTATGGCTTCACATCAAGCAAGCTAACTATTCCGCCTCGAGGGAACTCAATGTGTGAATGCCCAATTTTAATCGATTAGCTAAGAGCTAACATCATCACAATCACAATCGTGCACAATAAAAAAAAAGAAGAAGAGGAGAATTTTCAAAGTCACAGGAACAATCCCAAAAGACCTGAAAGACCTATCTAGTGAGTCTTCAAGACCTGTTGCTCAAGAGTTCGATGTAAACCCACTTGGGACACTCTCTGGGTCACAAGGTTTCCCCTAAAAGAGAGAGAGAGAGAGAGAGAGAGAGAGAGAGAGAGAGAGAGCTAAGGCCATTGTTGTAGCAGTATCAGTAATTGGTAGTCAAATTTCAAGGAGCAACTACTTTGGGCAAAGCTTCACTTCAAGGCTGTATCTAAAAGAACCCATAATACTTGAAATCAATCTTCCTTTGATTCTCTTCTTCAGCCCATTGGACAAGGTGGAGAAAACTTTCCAACTATACAAGAGGCTGTGAATAGCCTTTAGTTTGGCATAGCCACAAGAAGTTTTGGACAGATTCTCACAATAATTCTCACATTATGACTTACCTTAATATCATGAGCTTCTATGAGGGAGGCACGACATACCTAGCTAGGTACGATTGGGGGCAGGGGACCACCGGCCCCCCAGTTTAACTTTTCAATCTCATGGCATGTGCAGAGCTTCGAAGCCTACGATCACACTTTGAGTGTTTTGTGTTACATAATGTATGTTATAGGGCAGTGATGGTCGAGGGTTCTACACTAGGCTATGTTGTCCCAATTACCAACACAATTGCACACACTTCTAAGTGGATGTGTGTGACATGAACTTTAGTAGAATTGAACTTACAAATGTTATGGAGCTATATGGTTGCCAAACCATATGCAAAATTAGAACTTGGTGTATGAGTGGTAGGTATGAAAGGGTGAGCACATGCATCAAAATGAACCATAGCATCCATAAGACTAACTTAGCTCCAAAGATTCCACAACCATGGCTAATCCGTCAAAGTAGGTCTTAGCACACAGTTAGACACTGTGTCTACAAAATTCTTGCAGCGTCTGTGTGCTCGTGTGTGGTCCCGTTTGCACTTCATGTGGGTTTCAGTATTGTTGCAGTAGTGTCCGATCTTTAAGGGTTGGAGCCTACTGGAGTGAGGGTTGCCTCATGTGAGAACCCTCTAAGGCTTTAGTCATCTACAAAATGATCGACAGCCAAGTCTCACATGGGCATGCTCTTAGAAAGATTCTTTCTCTAAGGTAAGGTAGAGAGTAGAATTTCACACACATCCGAGTTGAATAAGGTTGGCCAACCCATCCTATAGACTTGGAGAACAGTCCCTAAGGGCTACATGTCACACGAGCCATGAAGGGGGTTTAGACCCAACACCTTGGGCACAAGAGGCTCTTGCTCCATCAACTAAGCTAGCACTCGTTGACGAGAGCATTGTGTTCCATAACTTCAATTGCTGAAAATTTTCAATCATGAGATGTCAAACAAAGGAGTCCCTTGCTGTCATGATGTGATGAGCGAAACAAGAATTATGGCCCACAAATACGAAGAGAAATAGGAGATCTTTAGGAAGACCAATGGAGTGAATGCACCATGAGGGAGTTGGGAACTAAAGAAAGCATATACACCTATCCTTTCTCTATCAATCTTGCATACTAGTGGCAAGTTGGCAACTTGCCACTAAGAAGAAGTGATGCTTCTCTTATTAAAACTAGGTGAAAGTTCACTATGGCTTACATTATGCTATTGAGAGGATTTTTCTAATAGTTTTAATTATAGCCAAACTCACAATAGTCAATGTAGGTGGCTATTGAAAGAAATTTAATAATAAGAGGGTTCTTTGTGAGAAGAAAAATGAGAAAGTGAGACTATTGTTTTTTTTTTTGTCACAATACAATATTACACTTTTTGAAAACAATTGTAATAATGATTTATTTATATTACAATATATTTCAAAAGCATAAAAAATAATGATTAAACCAATATTCAATGGCTCTCTTTAAAGAGAGGGTACACAAATGCCAACACCTCTCACAAAGACCTAAAAAAAATATTGAAAAAGAAAGTTTTTTTTGCCATGTGGCACTAATCCACAAGCTTGCTAGTTAAAATGACAAATGAGCAATTTGCTAGCTACTACTAATAAAAAATTAGTGCATGTAGTAGTTAAAGCGTATTATTCAACACAGCTTTGAATTTACATGCTCGTCTCTGATGAGCCCACTAATATTCCTACTTCCTGACAACACCTTCACAAATCCTTCCATTGGCAGGCCCTAGTGGTTCTTCACCTTGTTTTCCTTTCTCCTTCTCGCTTTTGAGTTTTCCAGTACACAAATTTATGGAGTCCTCAACTCACAGCTTTAAAATATACGCACGCCCTTTAGCGTAGCTCCTCTCTCACTCTCCTCGTCCTCACCTTTCTTCAAGTGCAGCACAGCCAATGTCTTCTTATGATGGTGATGATGACGAGGCACTTGCAATGGAGCTCGCCTATTTCCGGAATGCTGTTGAAAATCTGAATGTTTCTACACAGGTGATGGTCTGGACAAAGGTGTATGCTCATGTATTCCCCCCCCCCCCCCCCCCCCCCCCCCCCCCCCCCCCCCTCCTGAAAACACACACACACACACACAAGAAGATACCGTGTAGCAAAGCTCAAGCTGCCAAACCATGTGTAGGAGGTAAACAATTCGACATGTCTGCGGTTTCTGAAGGCAAGGAGCATGAATATCAGCAAGGCAGCTAAGATGTATGTGCAATACTGCACATGGAGGGCTTCATTTGTGCCTCTTGGACACATCCCTGCAGAAGAAGTGATATCAGAGCTTAATGCAAATAAGTGCGGCCTTCAGGGCTATTCAAAGAAAGGGCACCCTCTCTTGATCGGCCTTGGTGGCAAGCACTACCCCAGCAAGAACAATCTTGACACTTTCAAGAGTGAGCATGTCATTGTTGTGCTGTGCTCGAATAGTCATTGTCGCAGCAAGTTGGGTCTTTCGGCTTTTCTCTGCTTGATGTCTTTCTGTCAAAGAATGCATCACTTTATTTCGATTGCAAGTATGCAATCAATCATTATAATGTGACATTGGCAATTGATTGTGAGTGTGTGTTGGAATTGAGGTCACCTGTAAAGTCTTGAGATGCATGTACCATCCAGTTTTGTTTTCTTCCAGGATACGTTGTTCATTTACTTGACAAAAGTATTGCAAGGTGAGAGAGAGAGAGCGCTTACTCGATAGTTCTCTGCTTACCTTTTTGGTAAAGCATCTCTCATATGGACAATGCAGCACTGTCATGCATGTCACCTAATGTGCTGTTTGGTCTTTCTTCAATGAAGTGCTCCTGCCGGTGTGGAGAAAATTATTGTGATCGTGGATCTTAAACATTTGGGCTACAAGAATGTGGATGTGAAAGGATACATTGCAGCATTTCAACTTTTACAGGTATTTCATTCCGGCGAGGATAATGAGCTCTTTTGTTTAGTGTGAACAATGGTAGATCGATCTGGTATGGCTGTTTGTTGTGCAGAATTATTTTCCAGAGAGACTTGCAGCATTGTACATGGTGAATGTACCCAGGTTCTTTCATGGTGTTTGGAAGGTCATTTCTTGCTTTTTGGACCAGGCAACAAAGGAGAAGGTAATTGGTTGTATCAGTGTATGTGAGAAGTTCCAGTGTAAGCGTTGAACGGAGGTGCAGCATGAATGCTATAGTTATTTGTGGATTTAAGAATAGCAAGGGAGACCGATGGTTGGAAAAGAAACAAATCAGAGCATGATTTGAGTATTTATCAAGTGCTGGTATGCTAGAAAGGGAGTGAAAGGTATACCAACTAGAAGTGGCAAGGAGCTATCACGAGTACCAGGGATGAGGGTATGGTTGGGCTAGCATTGGTTTTAATTTGATGTTCTGAAATTTGTGCTTGGCAGATTGTATTTGTGGAAGATCATCTGATGGCAGAGGTGCTTCTGTCGCAAGTGGACGCAGCCACCCTCCCATCATCATATGGAGGCAAAGCTGATATTGTTCTTCTTCAAGATGTGTGTGTACCCAATTGGCCAAGGCCGGTGTCCACACCTGCTTGAATGATTTAAACTGGTGACTCATTTTTGCGGCGCCATCATATAATAAGCATTCATGCCAAACATCGGTGCTGCTTTTAAGAGAAGAAACTTAATGATGCGCAATCAGGTCAATCCTTGAATTGCTGCTTCTCACAGAAATGCTTTAGAAGTGCCTCTCTGTAAATTGTTCTTCCAGCCATTTGGACCGAAGACAACCTTATTGTCTTTCAAGTGTAAGGGCCCCTAGCGTTAATACACATGACTTAGACAACATGCACCTGATCACTAGTGTTAATTTTCATACACTTAACTATTTCTTTATTCCATCAAGTGTAATCTTTTCTGATTGCAAGGGCTAACATCAATGTAATTAGTTTGTTCGTGCCATATGTCCCCCTTGTGATGAGTGCGCTTTTGAGACTCGCGACGACATAAGGCAAGAGGTGTCACAAGTCTCATTGGGTCTCCTCTTAGGGGACTATATCGTTACATACATAAGGGGGAAACAATGAGTCCATTGCAGCTAGCATCAAAATTGTGGCTAGTAGTAGCATTATGTAAATGGCTTGAAAGGTAATATTGAAGCAAAGCCAGATCAATACGAAGGGGTAGCTCAATCATGCGATACAAATCAAGACGCCAGACTGTGGGTGTTGTCTTTGCAAATTTTTCATGAGGTATGTACTAGCCATTCTTATCAACTTTATGCTTTACTAGTACGGCCGGCCGCCTTCGGCGGCCTCTCTCTCCCCCTCTCCCCCTCACTCATATAAACCGGAATCACCGGATGCAACAAACTTTGACACGTGGCATTGGAAAACCAGTCTCCTTAGTATATAGTATAGTTGTTTACATTGAAAGGATCAAACATTGATGCTTGCAATCTTATGAACACAAATACATTAGTAGCAAAGAGAGTTCCATGAGATTGAAGAATATTACTTCCTCTTATCTTATCACGATCAACATCAATACAAAATGAGGTTTTGGGATCGGAACTTGCTATTTAAAATGCTTTTAAGCGAGAGCGAGTCATGCATGCTTTTTAATACCATACCTAGACCATGATGGAATGTTTATAATGCAATTTGGTTCCAAACCAATAAACTAAAAAAATTGGAAAGCCTGCTTATAAGAAACTTTCGAGGTAACCTAATTTTATCTAGACGTTTTATATCTCTACTTTGGGGGGTTTTCTCACCTTCAAATACAAAATCTAGAGTTGAATTTTTATAAGTTGTAGGTTTGCCTACCACATTGTGTTGTCCATAATAGAGAATTGTACTTTCCTATGTGAAAGAAAATTGTTGACAAAGTCCACATGATGTTTATGAGTATTTTGTTGAGGTGGTATTCATTTTGTGATTTGTTAAGAGACCTTGGCCACTATCTACTCCATGGTTAAGGAGGTAAGGGCATTGCTTCTTTGGGCCACTTTAGTGTCCGAAATAGATTTTCTCCTAGTAGTAATCACGGCACACGGGCATCTCGAGGACAATCGACGGACAACGAAAAAGGGAGGTCAACGTTCCTCCCGCAATTCGAACCCACAACTTGGGCCATGGCAACGTAACGAGCTAACCACGCGGGCACATGCATTTTGTTGCTCTCAAGGCATGAAATTAATACTATATAATAAACTCTTGCAAGAAAAAATAAACTAGGACATAAAAGTAAATTAAAACATGTCCGTTTAAAATTGGACGGTCGAGCTTACCTCGCCTTTTGCGTGCACAGTCCCTTGCCATGGATCCATGACGGGGCAATTCATGGGAAGAGCTTCCTTGGTGTAGCATGAATCGTGCGAAGAGGGGAGCTAATGATCGCTCAATCCAGATTGACTTTGCTTGTTAGTTCATCAATGCCAACCCCCATATTCCATGGGTATCCATTGCAATACTTTCAATTGTAACTCAACCTCTTAGGTTGCACATTCCTATTTCCTCAAGGGACTTGCATCCTCCTTGGGCACATTTTCTTCATGAGAGCTCCCCTTGTTTTTCTTATTCCTCTCCTCATATGCCTTGCGACGTATATTTTGTTGCTTACCGACTCTATGTGTTCCAAAACCATAACTCCTGTCGTGCAAAAGTGGGTTTTGAAAAAATCTTTGATAATAATGGCAAGAGAAGGAGTTGTCTCTAACTTCTCTTCAAAAATTTCACGAATAACAATGTTCTTGGAGCATCGCTTCCGTTCCTTCAACTCCTCTACATCCATATTCTCAACATTCTTTGTTTGAGCCATAGCTTGCATGAGGGAGAAATTAGGAATCAAATTGCTACCACATACATTAGCCTAAGACTTGTTTTTGCATACATTTTTCATGTCGCATACATCCCGACTCATGGTGTCAAATTTCTCCTCTTTCAATACATGGTCATGCTCTACTTTTCTCATGCACTCCTTCAAAGCATTCAAGTCCACAAGAGAGCGTTTACATTCCTTGACTTCCTCTTCAAGTTGCATCAAACGTGTTGTTTGTATCTCAAGTGTCCTCTTGAGATTCTCATTCTCAACCACAAGAACCCTTAGAGTGTCATTCTCCATTGCATGTGTCCATAAGTCTTCACCTTGTTTTTTTACGGACTCTTGCAATGATACCAAGTATGCCATGATCATGGTTTCTGATGTTGTTGGTTGAGTGGTTGTGTTGCTTTCTCCACTCTTAGGAGTTTTTGGATCATGTTCTACAATGGTATTGAATCTTGTTGAAGAAGAAGAACCCTTGCGAGTGCCAAAAGACATTGTATGTAAAATAAGACATGAGAGTCAACTTCTTTTAACTTGTTCATATAAAAATTGCTACTGTAAAAATGCATTTCATAACTCTATTTTTTTTTTTTGGCTTTATCATCGGTGCGTAAAGGGCATTGTGCTCTTTTATTGAGGCTATAGATAACCCAAAACGGAGTTTGGATGAAGAAGTTATGATCAAAAGAGTGAATTGTTGTCTACTAGATCAAAAACGGTTGCGAGAGAGCGAGAGAGCGAGAGAGAGAGAAGAAGAAGAAGAAGAAGTGTATTTTAATGTCGTAAGAAACTATCCCAAGAGAGAGAGAGAGAGAGAGAGAGAGAGAGAGAGAGAGAGAAGGGTGGAGAGAGAGAGAGAGAGAGAGAGAGAGAGAGAGAGAGAGGAGGGTGTGGAGAGTGAGTGAGTGAGGAGGGGTTTGGAGGAGAAAGAGAGAGAGAAAAGGAAAGTGAGTGGAGTGAGAGAGGGTAGAGAGAGAGTGAGTGAAGGAGGAGAGAGGTGGATAGATAGATTTTATTATCGTTCTTTGAGGTCAAATATGACCTATGGGACCAGAGTTACAGGTGATGTAGTCTGTGTATGGCTCATGAGTGACTCTCAATGCTCCAAAATTGTGGTGATAAGAGTCACAATGGAGAGCCCACATTGTGGCTCGAAGAGAAAAGTGTGTAGGTCTAAGTCATGGCTAAAAATGTGACAGAAGCAAGTTTGGATGTGACCAAAAGCTGAGTACTCCAGTACTGTATGATACTCAAACTCTCGAACTTGCAGTGAGCATAATGTGCACAGTCAATTTGACTCTTCTTCATTGCCCCAACGCCCTGTCTTGCATCGAAGGGAATGGGAGCTAAGCCGAATGGCCACGATAGTGTGTATCGCGAACAAGGGGATAGGCTCAAGCATGTAAGTGTGAGTACGGTGTCGGAATGTGTGCGGTCTAGCTAGGAAGGTGCAAAACCTTTGGCTGTGAGAGTTCGTGATGAGAGTCACAAACACTTTGTGAAAAAGAGTTTGTGGAGAATCACAACCCTCTTTCTAAGGGTGACAGAAAATCTAAGAACGTTCATGACAGCAAAGTCACAAACCCTCTTTCCTATCGTGCTTGGAGTCTGCTTGTTTTTGTAGTCGAGATTAAGTGGATCACCAAATCACATTCAATTTCACTTTAAAAGACCATTGAAAAACACTAACGTTTCAGCCATGAAACCTCGTGGAATTGGAGCTGATCTCTTGAGATAGCTAATTCTAGTGTTAGAAGATTTCAGCTAGCTACTGGTGATGTATAAGTTCAAACAGTAGACTGGACAAAGGAACAAAAACTAAACTGGAATACACCTACTAGAATAAGAACCAGACTATGTATTGAGAATGATATTCAGATTTTAGATTCAGATTCAGATCACTGAGTCCAGACTAAGTATAACTGGAATATATTGATGTATTTGGAATTACAGATGGAGGATTACAATGAGTATGATGTGGCTTATGAACACAAGGATAGACAATGCACAACCGACAACAACTGCCAATGATTGATAACTCGAGTACAATTGCCAACAATTGCCACCAAAACGCTAACCCAATTATGCTAACCCGATTACAATGTAATGGAACCTATTTATATGCCTTGGGTTTACCATGGTAATTACCGTAGTAATTACTGATTGATTCACTGCCCGTCTCATAAGAGAGCGTTCCCACCTAGTGAAACTGTCTCAGCCGTCTACATCCTTCCCTCCTTTCTTGAATTTTGGCAAGGTTCCAAAATTTTTGAAAAATTTTCCTGTCTGATTCTGGTTTGAAGCTGAAAAATCCATTGTCTGCTTATGATGTTGGGGATTGGATTTGACCAATGATAGAGAGCCAGCTGGACAGTTCAGTGTAGAGCTCTCATCATCTACACAGACTGATATAAACCTTCCAGTTGAGAAGGAAAAGCCTCCAACTGAATTCTGAGATGGAACTACCCAGTATCCTTCCATTGAACCAGCTTCCGTTTACCCTTGGCCTGGATGGCGTCTGAGAAGTCCCAGTGCCAGCATTCTCCTTCTGAATGAGCCGGTAAATGGCCTCCTGCTCAAGCTGATCCCACCTTTCTGTGGTCATCTCTACTTCATAAGGTGTAAGAGAATGATAGGTTTTGGTGTCAGGATCATAGAGCGTGCGTCTGCCTTTGGTGATCCTAGTTCTGGCCAGCTTGTGACAATGCGAAGCCGTATGGATCCATCCTTCTGGAAGAGGCTGATTGGTTCTGACCCGAGCTTCAAAAAGAATCTTATCCATCTCTCTATACTATGGTGCGAGGCTTGCCTTAGCTGCAATATCCTTTTCAGGAAGTTTAGAGGACTCAACAGTAAGTTGCAACAACTGATTGGTGATCTTGGTAAGGCCTTTGATCTGAATCTTCCACTGACCCATACACAGTCGGATCCTCTGCATCTCCTCTTTCAGCTCGTGAATATCATTGAGTTGGAGAGCATCATTGAACAGTGTTTGCCAAGTTTTTCATTCCACAGTCGATCGCTCATACCAATCCTGGAGCTCATCAATAATCTTGAAATATGTAAGGCGATCGACTGGTTCTGGATGTTGAGGGTAAAGTGCTGCAAAAAATCTTGGCAATTCTGTCTCTCTTGCTGGGAAGGCATACAAGAGAACTGCAGAATCAGGCACGAATTCTAAAAGATTGAGAACAGTCTGGTTCTCTTGCTGCATCATTTTTCTGGTTATTCTCACTAGCTGAAACAGTTTGCGGAGAGCAGTTGCCTGTTCTCCGACTGACATCCTAGTCTGAGGTCCTTCACTAGTGGCTGTCTGATCTTCAAGAATGGCCCGCACTCTTTGATCCAAGACTCCTCTGGCAATTTGCATCTGGACCAGAACCTCTTTCAACTGATCCCTAACATCCTTCATACATTTGTAGGTTGGCTTGTTTCCCAGCAGAAGTTCTAATTCAAGAGCGAGAGAGCGACAATCTGCAGTAGACTGTCTTTGCAAGTGTGGGTTGGTCACTCTCTCTTCAGCAGTGATTATCCATTCAGGGACCCTTTCCAGCAGTTGGATTGTGCTGGGATGCGCAAGTAAACGGCAAGTCTCTTGATTATGAAAATCAATTGATTTCTAGGGCTCCACCATTTCCTTGGCTCCGATATATAATCGTTGAAAACGTTCCAGATCAGATAGGAGATCATCGTTCTCCAGATATTGCCTAGTTATGGGAGCCTGTTCATGTCTCAATCGCCTATTAAGGGTGATAAGCTATAAGGAATTCTGCTGATCAGTTGTCTGCTGGTCCCTCATCCCTAACTTTGCTTTTCCCTTTATCCTCCCTATTGAGATGGGACTGGTTCGCTGGCTGATTCCCAGTGTGACTGGGTCGTTGTTCTTTTGACTGCTAATTGCCTGACTTCTGCACTTCATTCTGGTCTGGCTGTTGACTGACCTCCTTCAGTTGGCCATATGCCACCAGTACCAGGTCCTGGAGGTGGAGACGGAGGTGAGGCATCATCATCATCATTAGTATGCCCTTCGTTTTGGTCATCTTCCTCCTTATCATCTCCTTCTTCCTTATCCTCTTCTTCTTCATTATATTCTTCTGCTTCATCCATGGAATTCTGCTGCTCAATATAATCCACGATTGCTTGATTTGTCAGATCACTATTATATTCAGCCAATTTGTCCTGCAAGTCACTCTCCATAGTCTCCATAAGAGACTTCAAGTTCTCCAGATCAAAGACAGCGTTGCCTGCTAGATTTAAAATTTCAACTAGGCTATTATAAATATATCTGTCAGTGAGGGAAGCCTTCAGAGCTGTATGGCGAAGCAGCAAGGAGTTGTAGTCAACTCTCTTCATTTTCAGCATCGTTGCAGCCCGATCTGCAGCTCTCTGTGCTTCATTTCTTTCTTCCATCACAATCTGCATATCAGACTCCACCTTAGCTAACTTGCTTTCCAATAGCTTAATAGACTTGTCTAAATGAGATTCAAGTAGCTTATGGCACAGATTCTGGCTATCTCGTGCTTCCTTCAGCTTTTGAATCTGGTCTTCAGCTCCCTTCAAGTCAGATTTAGACTTATTCATTTCTTCTTCTGACCTTGCAGCATCCAACATTTGTCCCATACAGTTGACAATAGTGTTCCATGAAGACTGGATGAGAACTAAACATCCATCATGGATTGTGGCTAGGTCAGAATTAATGGGCTCATACACTGGAGCCATATAGGGTAAGGCTGCATAATCAGATTTTTGTAGGAAGAGACGCCCTTTCAGTGGATGGATCTGCATCTGCTGCAACCTGTCCTTCTTCACCAGGTGCAAAGCTTCCTCGTTGTTTGGGATGGAGACAACACCGAGTAAATTTGGAGATGCTGGACCTTTGCCTTTGTCCAATTGACCTTTATCCTTGCCCAGTTGTCCTTTGTCCTTATCCGACTGTTTTGCTGCCTTCTCAGAAGTCGCTGCTTTTGCCTGATCTTTGCCAGTACCAGTAGCGACTGTAATCTGTCCTACTGACTGGTTGACTTTAGTGCTCTGAGCAGGTTGTTTGTCAGCTTGGCTAACTAGAGCCTTTTCAGTAGTCACGGTTTTGAATTGACTCTTTATCTTCTTCAGAAAAGCACTGCTCTTCGTCAATGTCGTCTTCAGTTTCTTCGAACTGCCAGACTCATCTTGGGTGGCCTTTTCAGACGAGTCGGAGTGGTCTGACTGTCCGTGGCTTCTTCATCTGAAGACAAATCAATATTCTTTGATTCTGGAACTGGCTTCTCACTCCAAGCCATTCTGACCTTGCCATGAGCATCGGGAGCAGTTGCCCAATATAAAAATTGCGAAACATACCAAGCTTTAAAAACACTCTGGGACTTCAACTTGGCAGTTTGTTGAAGCACGTTGTGTGAAAAGATCTGACAAAGGTTGATAGAAACCTTTGAATCCAATGTCTTGGCTAGCAGCATAGCAAAAACCTTCTCGGACACATATGTTGGATTATTTTTAAGACTCACTGCTTCAGCTACAAACCTGTAAGCAGTAGAGGCCTCCAGTCCTGCCATTGGAATCCCTTGACCACTGGATTTTCTTTTACGCTTGGCAGCTTCATCCTCCTTTAGGACTATACTGATCTGCTGTGGGGTTGCCACAGACGGCTTGGGCTCATTTGGCATTCGAAATGCAAAAGCTATGTCGTCTGGTGTAGCAGATACCTTTTTACCATACACCATAGCACTACCCTCTTCAACATCGAAACAGTCAAGAACCCGCTTTATGATGGCCGCGTCAAAAGCGATTCTTGTAGCTTGCAGAACTACCCGTAGATCCCACAGTTGCAGCAAAGCCATAGCTTGGTCAGTGAACACGTAATGCTGAATCTTGCTGTAAGGAATGATGGGAAGACTTGCCTTTGCAGTAGTGACAATGGCTTGGGTTTCCTCAAGAGATTCCTGCATCTTTTCTGAACGCTTCTTCCTACCCATACACTATGAAGACAATGAAACAGGTGAGGAAGAGGAAGACTTACTTGATGCTTCAAAGCCGTACCCAGGTGTTGCTGGCAAAGCTAGTAGATAGTCGACTGTCTCCTCAGAAGATGAAGTCTGCGGCTGTAGCGAAGATATCTCAGAGCTTGGTGATGGCAAATGAACAATGGAAGGAAATTGTCGTGTAGGAGATTTGTGAGGAAAAATGCCGACTCTTCTCACTATTATACGCGTTCGCACCATAAAAGCTCCACCACTCACCGCTCCTAGACTTGTGTGTGTCGCTGTTGTCATGGCAGACATGCATTGGACAAGACTTCTACCCATTCTTGAAATGATTACTACTGGTGTGCCATCTGACCGTTGGGCGCTTAAAAATTGAAAACTGTGTTCCCATTGATATTAGACTGGTTCCCAGTCTGGCTTGATCACACTGGTACTGATCCTGGGATCAGTCTAGTTTGGTCCTACTGGCATTGGTTCTGAAACTTGAACTGGCTGCACATGAAAGAGCCCAAAAATATCTGATTCTAGTATCTCTTGATCGTCAGTTCCCAGCTCCCTAGTACCTTGTTCCTAGCCAGACTCTCTAGCTTCTGAATAGTAGAGCTTGATCTTCGCACCATTATATACTCCTGGCAACAGTAATCCAGATAGATCTTTCAGTCTTACTGTGCCATTGGAGAAGACCCAATCTACCTCAAATGGTCCTGCCCAGGCAATCTTCAGGTTTGGCTTCTTAGGACCCAATCTAGACTGATAGAGAAGCACCAAATTCCCTTTCTGAAATTCTTGGACCTTAATTCGGCGATCATGCCAGTGCTTCCTTCGTTGGCTGAACAATTTCTTGTTCTAGCATAGCCCTTTGCCTGAGTTCATCTAACTGCATAAGTTCATCCAGGCGCTTTTTCATATTGTGGTTGAAGTCTAAGCCATATTTTACAGCCATTCTCAGACTTGGGATAACAAACTTATAGGAACCACAGCTTCAGTGTCATAAACCATTCTGAATGGTGTCAACCCAGTAGTGACCTTAAGCTATCCTATACGCCCATAAAGCAGTCTGGAGTTTCAAATCCCACTGGTTTGGCTTCTTCTGCACAACCTTAGTGAGAATAGTCTTGATTGTCTTGTTACTACTTTCAGCATGTCCATTGCATTTGGGATAATAAGGAGTAGATTTCCGATGCTTGACTGAAAGCATATCCAATAGAATTTCCATGGTGTCATTGATAAAATGTGTTCCTTGGTCTGACACAATCTCTACCGGACATCCATATCGACAGACAATATTCTCAAATAGAAACCTTACAGTTGACTTGGTTGTGTTGTCAGGAAGAGCCTTAGCTTCAACCCACTTAGTGACATAACAAGTAGCCATTACTATGTACTTGTTCTTTCTGGGGGTAACCTTCTTAAAAGGTCCCATAAAATCTAAGCCCCATTTCATGAACACACCCAGTGGTTGTACTGGTGTTAAAGGAGTCATATCTGCAACTGTAGGTCTACCCATTCTTTGGCATATGTCACAAGTTTTACAAAAACTTGTAACATCAGCAATTAATGTTTGCCACCATAGACCAGCTTGTAGAATCTTCTTGTAGGTAACTTCATTGGAAAAATGTCCACCAGATTCGCCATTATGTGCCTCTAAAATGACTTGCATTCTCCCTTCCACACAACGCCAAAGAATACCATCAACACCTAATCGACCGAGCCTAGGTTCCATTCTTCAACTTCTTGGTCGTCTGGAAGCAACCAATTAGGCCCACCTCCTTTTCACTTGTTCGATTCCTCAACTAATCCCAAGATGGCCCATTCAGTTCTGAATCAACATTCTGATTCACTGTGTGCTCTCCAAGAATGTACTGGCTCCTCTACCGTGCCAGTTTCAGTTGATTCCTCCAGCCTCCCAGTTAACTGAACTGATCTTTCCCCTGTGTTGATTTCAGTAAACTGATTTGGGAATTGCTTTTCTTCTTGTCGGCCTGCTCTTTATTCAATAAAACCGCATTCAAGTCAATCTCTGCTAAAGGAAATATGTTCAGAGCTGCTAACATTCGTTCAATCTTCTTGGCCTTGTACTTCTGGCATAATTCCTTCGGCCTCAGCTCTTTTCTCCAGCTCCTAGTATTGTTCGTCTGGATTTAAATTCTGCCGTTGGCCCCTTCTATGGTTAAGGTTTGATTTGCATAGTCATGAACAACATGTGTTGTTCTTAACCATGGGCGCCCTAGTAGCATGCCATATGCCCCTTGCACATCCAGAACTAAGAAGATGGATTTAAATTTCTCCCTGCCTACTCTTATCTGCATATTTTCAATCATGCCCGTAGCTTGTACTACTCTGTGATCTGCCATTCGCACTTTAAATGGTGCTGGCTTTAGATTTGTAATGCACATCCTCTGCTAGAGATGGACCCCCATTATATTGACTCCTGCTCCTCCATCCAAAATAACACTTGAAAGAGGTTCCCATTGCTTCCGAATCTTGTAGTCCACCTGAATGAGCGGTACTTCATCATCTCGGACGGTCGTCAGATCCACTATTCTGGCCTCCGCTTCAGCTTTCCTGCACTGTCTGGTGCCACTTCAGGCAAGGTTCTTCTGATATCTTCCAGCTCCACAGTAAGCTTCTGAATTCTATCACAGATCTTAACATGGATTTCTTCTCTCTCCTGATCAAACTGGTTGTCGGAGCTCGAAGGACTGGTTGTATCTTCACACTGAGCTCCCAATCCTTCCATCAACTCCCAGTTCACCAACCATTCCTTGTACCGCAGCCAGCATGGTCTCAGGTATGCTCGGCATTGACTGATCTTTCTCAGTTGATTGGGCTGGTATCTTCTGAATGACTCGAGCTTCAGAACTTTCTGGCTGCTCTGGCAGGTTCTTGGCTAAATCCTCCGTGATTTTAGCCACTAGTTCTCTCTACTCTTTCCATTCATCTACCACCTTCTCTTTACCCTTGGCCTTCCAAATCTCTCTTTGTTGAGCCCATTTCCTGTTGTCAGTAGTGATTGGTTTTTCTGGAGTATCTGGAATTTCTTCAATTACCATGCCTTTGCTCCTTGTGACTGCCTGTACTGGGACTGGATTTGGTGCCTTTGCCAGTAGCAACAGCAGGTGCAGGTGTGTCTGGGAATTGAGCCACAAAATGCTCGTACTTTCCACAAGTGTAGCAATTCAAACTCTGGCTCTGGAAGTTGCCACGCCCTCTGCCTTGGCCCGTACCCGCTTGGAATCGGCCGCGTCCTTGACCAGTACCACTGGTACGTGGTCTCTCCTCCTGAGAAGCTTTGGCGGGTTCTTCTTTCACTGGTTCAGTATAGGCTACCACTGATGACAGGTCTTTGCCCTTCTTAAAGTGATAAATCTTGACACCACAATTATTCCATAAATGACCAAAGGCCTTACAGTAAGCACACTGTGTGCACTCGTTGGAAATATGGTCCTTGGATTTGCTTCCATTTTCCGAACTGGTTGTCTGGTGTGGCTAATCTCGGTAATCTGCCTAGCCATCTCTTCAATCTTCTTAGTCCAGGATCCCTTATCTGACTTATCCTTGGACCGTTCATTAGAGCTACTTTCAGAGCTGTTGGACACTTCACTGGAATCAGAGTTCTCAATAGAAGAGCTACTGCTACTGGATCTTCTCTTTTTATGGCTCTTTTCCTTCTTGGCCTGTTGTTCTAGCTTCAATGCCCGTTGTACCAGATCATTGAATTTCTTGGTTGGAGCTGGTACCTCCTGCTCCCTAAGCTTTTTGCTTCGAAAGCCATTCAGAAACCATGCACGCAATCGTTTCTTGGACGACGGTTCCTGTAACTGCCTGGTTAGCTCCTTGATTTTTTCCACATAGCTTCGGACTGACAGATTCCGCTGCTTGATCGTATCCAGTTCAGAGAGGATATCTTCATCACCTCTGTTGTCGGAATACTCCAGTCTGAAGGCTTTAAGTAGTTTGTTATAGGATCTAAGATGACAAGCGGGGTAATGGTAGTACCACTTGCTCGCTGCCTCCTTCAAGGTTTGCGGAAAGTATTCCCCCCAATCATCCTCATCAATAGTCTTCAGCTCGGCATACTGCTCAAAAGCCTGTATGTGAACATCTGGATCATCCTTCTTGCCCCCTTTGAATACTGGAAAAGAAATCTTGAAAGAAGATGTAAAATCAGTCTGGCCACTTCTCTTCTTAGATTCTGAACGGCGCTTGGGAGTCTTCTTATAGTTGTCAGTATCTGCATCCCAATCAATATCTGTTTTTGTCTCTTTGTCAGTGTCCTCTCGGGCCTGTCTACAAGAAGTGCGACGACTCCCTTTACTACCTTTGGTACCCTCATCCCCCTGCCTGGACCGAGAACTTTTGGCTTTCCATGCTTCCCTTTCTGCCCTTCTGCGTCTAGAGTGACTGGAATGCTGTGAGTCCTGCGTCTCATCAGCCTGACTATGCTCCTCATGAGCCTTAGTGTCAGTCACCCTCTCTTGCTTAGGGTCAAATTCTCTTCTCGACTCCTCAGGAATAGGATCAACACGGATGGTGGATTTCCGGCCACGATTGATTTTGGGTGCCATTGCTGTAGCTGAGAACTTCCAACTGGGAGAAGAGTGTTTTTGTCAATGAGCTTCAACTCTAGCCACCGTGATCGCCAAAATGGAATTGGAGCTGATCTCTTGAGATAGCTAATTCCAGTGTTAGAAGATTTCAGCTACTGGTGATGTATGAGTTCAGATAGTAGACTGGACAAAGGAACAGAAACAGAACTGGAATACACCTACTGGAATAAGAACAAGACTATGTACTGAGAATGATATTCAAATTTCAGATTCAGATTCAGATTATTGAGTCCAGAGTAAGTATAACTGGAATATATTGCTGTATTTGGAATTACAGATGGAGGATTACAATGAGTATGATGTGGCTTATGAACAAAAGGATAGATAGTGCACAACCGACAACAATTGCCAATGATTGATAACTCGAGTACAATTGCCACCAAAATGCTAACCCGATTACAATGTAATGGGCCCTATTTATATGCCTTGGGTTTACCATTGTAATTACCGTAGTAATTACTAACTGATTCCCTACCCGTCTCATAAGAAAGCGTTCCCACCCAGTGAAAGTGTCTCATCCGTCTACACCTCGATGCTCATACAAGCACAATTCTCAATCAAAACCCAAACCTCTTTCATGGTATCATATAGCCTTGCCCCCAATTACATAGTCGTAACATCAAACAGTCGAAAGGAATGCTCGAGCTTCCACCTTCTTGGCGACCATTTTCTGATTTTGCAAAGATTTAAGAGCTTCTATATTGAAGCCCAAACACCATTTTGATAAGGGGAAACCTTAATTCACTCCCTCACAAGCTCAGATACAAGATTGCGAAGAGGCAGGACTGCAACACACATAGATTGGGCAACCATGGGAGCTATTACACAGTGGTGCAAAATTGCTGGTCTTTTCTGTAAAAATTAGCCTTCTCTCTCTTACCCACGGAATTTTCAGCTGATGTGTCAATTTTCGGGCCATTTTGCCACTTTGGACCAAAACTAGGTCATTTTCAGCTCATTTTTGACCCGAAAAATGCCATTTTTGATGCGAAAAATCCCAAACGCAGTCAAAAAAATCCCTAAATTTGTGGGATCACTCGCATAAGCATAAAAAAAATAGATAATCATCATTTTCCATCAATATACCATTTTGGGTCACTTTTCATGCAATTCTGCAACGACGCTTGTTAGCTGCTATTTTTGGCAATTTTTGCCCGTATCAATCTTCATAGGTGAGATGCGTGTGCCACCATGAAACACTCGGAATATATACATTGTAAAACCAAATTAAGCATATTATCAAGTGGAAAAGCATGCAAATGCGCCACATCCAGGGCCACGACTCCCCGGATAGGTATGTACATGATATGACCGCAGTAGACGCTTCAACATATATCACAATATGTACATGATTGCTTTTATTTGCATACATCGAGAAGTGTCAAGAGTGAAGTGAATGTTTTTATTTCACACTATGTACGTGCCATGGTACGACATCCACCCCCTCTGAACCTGCACATCCTCCGGTATGTGCCACAACAACATTTGTAGAGCATTAAAACTCATGGTCAAACACCATATTCTCACTTTCATCCTCACTTTGCATATAGTTGGCTTCATCATCCTCTTCACTTGGTTGTACATCAAATGGATCAGCATTCCCTCTTATTTTGAATAATTTAATTCTTTTTCTTGCAATGGGAATTTTCAGTTATGTCCCATCCAGTTCACGCAAGGTGTAAGTTGCTTTTCCATGCACATGTTTTGACAACATAAGGACCAAACCATCTTTTTGCAAGCTTCCTTATTGTAGAGTGCTAGTTTTCAAGGCTACTATTGTACACCAACACCCAATCACCTTCTTCAATGTCTTTTGGTCTGAGCCTATGGATCTTGTCAAATCTGTCTTTGTTTTTCAACCTTGCATTCTTTAGTCGAGCTTTTGCAAGCTCAATGTCTTCAGGCCTTGTTTCTAATTTTCATATTCACAATGCAAGAAGGTCTTCTCTACTCAGTCCATCTTCCCATGGCAATACATTCCATGTAAGAACTACATCTTCAATTGGCATCACAGGTTTTTGACCATACATCAATTCAACAAGCATATAGCCAGTTGACTGAACTATGTGTTGTACGGTCAGCCCACAATGCAAATGGCAGTAACCTTGGCCACTCTCCAAGCTTACCTTCACAAGCCTTAGCTAAATCTTTGATTATTGGAGGATGCCCTCTTTCACTTTTGCCATTTCCCTCTGGGTTATAAGCACAAGTTAAAGCTAGTTTGATGCCCATTCTAGAGAAGAACTCCCTTACTTCATTAGCATCCAATTCTCCTCTATTTGCAATTATCTTTCCCACACACCCATAGCGGCAGATCAAATCTTCAAGAAGAAATTTACATACAACTTGTGTACTCTTTGTCCTCAATGCACGCCCTTCAACTTGATTAGAAATCTTCTCTTGCAAGCACCAAATACCTCATTTGCCAAAGTCCCAAAGGCATTGTAACCAAGTCCACAACCCATTTGTAATGCATGGCTGATGGATAAGTAGGATGTAGTGCATCATGATGCCGTACATTTGAATACATTTGGCTTGTCACACAAGACTCCACAAACTCAGCCACATCCTTATACATTCCTTTCCACCAATACCTTTCTTTTACCTTGGCAAATGTTGCCCATACACCTCGATGTCCTGCCCATAAACTTTCATGGAAATCCTTGATAATTTGTTGTTGAGTAACCTTATCGCATACTACCCGCAATGGTGTTCCAACTCTTCGTTTAGGATGCTTCCATAAGTAGCCATCCCTCAAGAAGTATCCATATGCTTTTCTTCTTATCCTCTTAAATTCGTGCTCAGTCCAATCATCCTGCTTGTACAGAGTACTTAAGTAGCGACCTATCAAGAGCCATTCATCCTCATATAGTTCCTCTGAAAAGGACTCAAGTGAAGACACAAAACATGCATGACTACTCTTTGCATGATCAATGGTGTAAAACTTTGTGCCTACATCATCTCCCTCAATAATCATGTCCTGTTCATCTTCATACCTTGCCCTAGATAACATATCTTCCATTGGATTGTCTTTTCCTACAATATGCTTGAACTCAGGATTCAAGGACTTTATATAGGCTATCCATCGCAGCATTGCAATATCAGGAGTAGAACAGTTTGTGATCATTCCAAGAAGAGGCAAACAATCAGTTTCCACAACCACTGATGCCCCTATCAAGTACTCATTGTCAAACCTCAATGCTCTAACCACCCCCCATAGTTCCCTTTTTACTTGTGCATAATCGCGTTGGCGAGAACTCAAAATCTTGGCTCCAAATCTCACCACATACCTTTTTCCTTCATCATCATCTTTCCCTAATGCCCATCCTATCCCTGTAGGACTCGTGTCCACTATCACAATGACAGGTCTCTCACATGCATAGTCTACCTTTCTCAAGGTTGGCAATGAAAGAAGTAGCTTCTTTAGCTTTCTCATGGATTTTGTGTGCTCTTTATCCCATCAAAACTTCTGATTCTTTCTCAATAACTATAAAGGGGATCTGCTACATGTGCATAATGTGGTATCCAAATAAGATAGAAGATGCAAGCACCAAGAAATGTTTGAACTTCAGTTATAGTTGTACATGTTTCTTTCATGTTTTTGATTGCATCCGTCTTTTTTGGACAAGGCTTTCTACCATAAGGACCACACATATGCCCCACAATCAAAACTTCATTGACACCAAATACAGATTTTTGCCCTGACAGGGTAAAATTTACTTCTTCGAGCTTTGTCAAAATCTTCTCACAATCTTCGATATGGTCTGCAACAAATTTACGTCACCCCCTTGAATCCATAGCTTCATTTTTATCTTTGTCTTCACATCCTTTGATGGGCACATCATCAAGATATGGCATTGTGATTTGAGGTATGAAGTCACATAGAACCATGTTCATCCCATTCATCATGTGTGCAACTGAATTTGTTGCTCCTTGAGGTAAGGTACACATTCTTACCAATCCCAAAGGTGTTTTCATATTTGTCAGATCTCTACTCTCAACATCTAGCTGAAATTGATCGTACCCTGAGTAAAGATCTCCCATTGAGTAAATTGGCTGCCCAAGGATAAGAGGATAGGTAGACATCTCTGCACAAATAAATTTTGCTCATCCTTCACATTACCAATCGGCACTTTCACATTTGGACAAGCCCCATACAGCTCTCCTGATGAGTTATTTGCAGCTCTAATCATCCACCTATGGTCTGCGTCTATCAGCCACTTACCCTTCATGTAAAGAGTCTTGGACATGAGATTGATCTCAGAGCCATGATCTATCAATGCAACATATGGCTCCTCAAGATCACCCACCTTGACTAAGGTTTCTGTTGTACCTCTTGCCCAATGACTTTTGGAGTAGTGGCTTTTATAGGAGGCTTCATCATAATCATCATCATCTGCAAATCGAGCATGTGCATCTCTTCGAGAAGACTGGTAGCATCCTACCACATTTTCATCACAATCACTCTCTTGGACATGTATTCCATGTGCCTTAAGTGACTCCCCTTCACCCTCAGACTATAGAGGAATAGACTCAGTAAGAGTTTGCCTCTTTCTTTTTATGATATCTATAATTTCTTCATGAAACTCGCGTTTAGCAATGCCAAGAACCTCACCCAAGGTAAACTCAATTTTGCTATTCAAAATCCTTTCCTCCAATACCCGCTTTAAGTTTGTGGCAGCTTCAATGTCAGATTGTAGTTTGTATGCAGGGCCGTTTGCTTTAGCTTTTTCTTGCTCTTTCTTCTTCCCTGTAGATGCCTCCTCCATAGGAATCTCAAGAGGAGGAGGCACATGTGGTGGAGCCTCATAAGAAGGTCCTGGATCCTTTATTCCACCAGCTCTTGTAACCCTCTTTGAAGTAGAAGGACCTACATCTCCATTCTCACGTTTGCGCTTCTCTTCCACAATTGCTTCATTGTTATAGCATTTTGCAAGATAGGCATGCACTGATAAAGAGTCCACAGGGTCATTCCAACCTGTTGTATGGCGTATGCATTCACCAGCTTCATGTAATACCTATTTAATTACCTTTCCTTTTTCGACTGAGGCTACTGCATATGGCCACAAGCTTTCAACCTCCTCAAAATCATCTGGAGTATACTTTAACACTTTCTTTGGAATTAGCTCTATCTTTTCCCCATAGGTAGTAGCCTCCACTGTAGAAATAGCATGACTAGTTTCCATATCCTCCACTAACTTCCGCATACCTCCTTTTCCAAAGTTAGTTCCTAATGGCATACCTGTCTCCCGCAGATGGATCTTGCCATCCTTAAGAAACATAAGATCTCTTTTTAAGACATCACTAAAGCTATCACAATCCCTTCTGCCATGGTCCGTGCCATCACACCATATGCATATGTGCACAAATCCTTCTTTCCTTTGGGATTTTTGTCCTGCAGGTTGTCCTTTCTCTTCAAGCCTTGTTAGCTTTAACTTCATTTCTCGCATGCCCTTAACAAGCTCATGAGGCATTGAATTATCACCTTTTGGACTCACAATAGTAGGCTTTGGTGGAATCTCTGACGTGCTAGGAGGAGAGGTAGTACCATTCACCACCATCTTGTCCCTATGACGTTGCATCTTAGCAAGCAATGAAACTGCGTCTTCAACCTCTTTCCACTCAGCCTTTAGACCCTATTCTGTGTTCTTGTCTTCAAGGAGTAGCTCTAGATTTTCTTGGAGCTCATGACCTGCAGCTTGAAGGAACAATTCGGTCTTTTCACTATCCAAAGTAGCCCGCTCTGTTTCTGACAGTTGAGCATAGCGTCGCTCAAACTCTCTCAACAGTTCGGTGATGGAAAGTCCTTCTTTTGGCTTTGCAACCCATTCCAAGAGGTCCTTTTTGTAACCCTTTTAGATTCATCCATGAAGTATTCCTCCTTTAGGGATAATTTCTATTGCTCCCAACCTTCTCCATGCTCCTCCCTGATTCCCCTTACATGGTCTCTAATCTCGGGGACCACAACAAGCTCAAAACTACAAATCATGTCCAGCTCTGGAACCCGTTGTAGCTCCATCTCCTTTACATAACCACGAAAAAATTTTGTGACATCTTTCCCTTCAAATCGGTCCATTTTGTTCACAATAGCTTGAAGGACTTTCGTTGCTGGCACCTCCCTTCTTTCTGCAGCCTGCTGCTGTTGCATAAACATGGCGAATGCTTGAAACATTTGCATTGTGCCTTGATCAAAACGCATGCCTTGTTGCTCTTGTTGATTCATAGCTTTAATAATTTGTAATTAAACCTTTCAAAACAAGTTTTTGAACCCCCACCGTAGCTGCTTCACGTCGGGTTTACCAGAAATGTCGAAATGTGTGCGGTCTAACTGGGAAGGTGCAAAACCTTTGGCTGTGAGAGTTCGTGATGAGAGTCACAAACACTTTGTGAAAAAGCGTTTGTGGAGAATCACCAACCCTCTTTCTAAGGGTGACAGAAAATCTAAGAGCGTTCGTGATAGCAAAGACACAAACCCTCTTTCCTATAGTGCTTGGAGTCTGCTTGTTTCTGTAGTCGAGATTAGGATGAGAGGATCACCAAATCACATTCAATTTCACTTTAAAAGACCATTGAAAAAAACTAATGTTTCAGCCATGAAAACTAGATGCTCATACAAGCACAATTCTCAATCAAAACCCAAACCTCTTTCATGGTATCATGTAGCCTTGCCCCCAATTACATAGTCGTAACATCAAACAGTCGAAAGGAATTCTCGAGCTTCCACCTTCTTGGCGACCATTTTCTGATTTTTCAGAGATTTAAGAGCTTCTATATTGAAGCCCAAACACCATTTTGATAAAGGGAAACCCTAATTCACTCCATCACAAGCTCAGATACAAGATTGCGAAGAGGCGGGACTGCAACACACATAGATTGGGCAACCATGGAAGCTATTACATAGTGGTGAAAAATTGATGGTCTTTTCTGTAAAAAGCATCCCCCTCTCTCTTACCCATGGAATTTTCAGCTGATGTGTCAATTTTTGGGCCATTTTTCCACTTTGGACCAAAACTAGGTCATTTTCAGCTCATTTTTGATGCAAAAAATCCCAAACAGAGTCAGAAAAATCCCTAAATTTGTGGGATCACTCGCATAAGCATAAAAAGCATAGATAAGAATCATTTTCCATCACTATACCATTTTGGGTCACTTTCCATGCAATTCTGCAACGGCGCTTGTTAGTTGCTATTTTTGGCAATTTTTGCCCGCATCAATCTTTATAGGCGAGATGAGTGTGCCACCATGAAACACTTGAAATATATACATTGCAAAACCAAATTAAGCATCTTATCAAGTGGAAAAGCATGCAAATGCGCCACATCCAGGGCCACGACTCCCCGGATAGGTATGCACATGATAATGACCGCAGTAGACGCTTCAACATATATCACAATATGTACATGATTGCTTTTATTTTCATACATTGAGAAGTGTCAAGAGTGAGGTGAATATTTTTATTTCACACTATGTACGTGCCACGGAACGACAACGGTTTCCTCTTTCAATGAAGAACATGGTTTTGTAGTTGGGGGCAATATAGGTGGTGTAATGTATGAAACGTGACCCACCGGCTTTCACCCAAGCCGTAATACATTGGCATTGTAGAAAAACTTCATTCACTTGGGAGTCAATTAAAGCATCATGCAACAAGTGTAATGCATCCCATCTCCCAAATCACTTCTTTATGTCTTGCATCCATTTCATTCTCAAGACCTTGCTTTTATGCGTCATTTGAACTTTTTTTCTTGCTTTCCATGCAATTGTAGGAAGTCGATAAGAGGAGTTTTGACGCATCTTTATCATGTACTCCACAACCCTTTCCATGCCCATAATCTTAGTTGGAAGAGATCCCTACTCAAGAAGTAGGAGCATATATGGTGTTTGTGTCTTAACTTGGAAAAAGTTTGTAAGAAAATGCTTTTGGACACTCAAACTCTTTCTAAGTAGACTTTAAGATGCTCCCACCCCACACTTCAAGTCCATACAGAAGAAACGGTGTCACCAATGCGTCAGAAAGGTACTTCTTGAGAACCCAACACTTGAGGTTTCCCGCATTACACATGTTCTCAAATGCATAATATGCTCTCTTTCCAACTTCCAAATGACACGTAGCACATTCATGCCACTTGTGATTGGATGGAAGCTCAAGGCTAAGGTACTTAAAGCTCTTAACAACTTCAAGTGTCTCATTGTTGTACACAATGCATGGCTTCTCCTTATGGTTGTTTTTCACAAGCATAACCTTTGTTTTGGATTCATTCACAATCAGCCCACTATGCAAACAAAAGTTCTCAAGGACAACCATAAGCTTTTGTGCATCTTCTAAAGTGGTGTGCTAGAAGAACTACATCATCTGCATACAACAAAATCATGATTACCGCATTGCAAATAGTGACCTCTTCAATGCCTTCTTCTTGCATAAAGTCAAGTACCATTTGTTCCAATTCAATATTGATGCATAGACCAAAGAGAGTTGGTGGCAACATGCATCCTTGCTTAATCCCAATAGTGCTTATAAGAATTTTTGAAATTCCTCTTCCCATGCGCAATTGACACATCACCTTCTCATAGATTCGAGAAACCGCACTTGGCACTTGAAGTTCTTCTATCCTTCTCCACAAATTGTTACATGGAATCATATCAAAGGCTTTCTTAAAGTCCACAAAATAACAATACAATCGCTTTCCTTTCAACCAAGTTTCCTCCATGATAACACGAAGAGTGACAAGATGATCAATGGTGTTATGTCATTGACAAAAACCCGCTTGTCCTTTTGCATGATTTTCATTCTCTTTAGCCCAATCACTCGATTTCATCTCCATTATGCACCCAAGCAACTTTTTCATAAGAGATCCAATCATTTAGTCCGGTAGTTGTTTACATTCTTTACATCCTCCTTTATGCAAAGGCTTGATCCAATTAGTATTCCAATCATAAGGCATACCATGTTGAAGTGCAAGGTTAAACATATCACACATCCACTCATGTGTAAAATCTCTTGTCCATTTGATCATCTCTGGCTTGATACCTTGAAGATCTCCTGCTTTGCGAGTCGCCAACTTTTCAAGCCCGCCGCATACATCCTCAATAGTAAAAAAGGAGAGCATACATGGGAGTGAACCATAAAATGACATTTTTTCAGCATTTGGTTGCTCGTATTAGAGAGAGAGAGAGAGAGAGAGAGAGAGAGAGAGAGAGAGAGAGAGAGAGAGAGAGAGAGAGAGTTTTAACTATTAACAATATACATAACACATGAGATATTCTACAAAGACCATGGCCTACAGATACAGTACAAAGTCATGTATTACTTTCGACAATTTATCCAAAGCAAATACATCATAGTAACAGGCCATTTAAAGGGTAGGAAGGTCCTGTTATAGTGCAATAGTTACAGGTACAACACTTCTTCTTATAAATCAATAGCCAAGGAAAGGACACCCTTACCTGCATCCACAGTAAGAAAACAAACCATTCGTTAGCTTCCAAACAGCATTGTAGGTAACTGGGGTGACCTAGTTGTCATCCATGTCACCAAGGTATCAGAAAAAGAAAAAACATGCTGCTAGGGTTCAAAGTGATTAGTAATATTTATTTCCAGAAAAACTTTCCAGTTTTAGTTCAAGTTCATTTCTTTTCTTCCGAAGTTTTAAATGAATTTTTTATAGCCCAGAATATTGTTCACGCTATACCAATTGTTTCTTATGTTACTGTGAAGTCAGGTTTTAGTATTTTTTGATCAGATTCAACAATCTTTGGCATGGCTGTCCTCTTCTACCAGTATTTCCATCATCAAAAAAGTTCCAAAAAACCTAGTTTAGTGAGTTATAGCAATCTTTCAGTCACATCTTCTCTTCAAAAGCACCCACAGTAATGATTCGAGACCATAATCAACAGAAAGAAGCATCTTTTACCATCAGCCATTCAGTCTAGGCAGTAGTTTTAATCTGCTAGCATTTCCAGTCGAAAAAGCCAGTCAACTTTATCCAATATACCACTACTAGATAGTGATACGAGTTGGGAAAAAAACCCGTCGGCACAAAAACCAGTCAAGACCAGTAAGGGATAACTTACCTTTACATGTATCCATCATTGGCATGGATCTTCACAAATTCGAACATAATATGATAACCTAGATCAGCAAGGCTAGCTAACCCTTGCATGTATCAGTCATCGGCAAGGGTCCTCACATAATCTAACATGATCCGAGACCATAATCAGCAGAAAGAAGAAAATGATATGAGACCATAATCCGAGATCATGATCAGCAGAGAGAAGAACATAATCCGAGACCATAATCGAACAAGATCCAGTCGGAAAAATCCGGTCATCCTATCACTATACCACTACCAGATATTGACAAGATTCGGAAAAAAACACCAGTTGGCAAAAAAACCGTTAGGCCCATCATAAGATAGCTTACCCATACATGTATCACTCAACTGCAAGGATCCTTACAAAATCAAACAGTTTATCTTAGTTCAACCCCTGATTATACACAACATAACCAGATAATGCTAAGAGTTAAGGTACAATCAAGCCCATCCCCTCAAATCGAGAGAGAAGAAAGCAATCTAACAGCCCGAGACTACCATCTAGTGCCAAGAGTCAAGGTATCCCAAAAAAATTGGAAAAAATAGTCGGCGAAAAAAACTAGTCGGTAAAAAAACAGTCAAGCCCAACATCCGATAGCATACCTTTATATGTATCATTTATCTGCAAGGATCTTTACCAAGTCAAACAGTTACTTTCATTTCAACCCCTAATTACATACAACATTACCAAATATTGCTATGAGTTAAGGTATATCAAGCCCAACCCCTCAAACCAAGAGAGAAGAGAGAAGCCTCATAGCCCGAGACTTCCATATAGTGCCAAGAGTCAAGGTATATCAATCCCAAAGAGTCGGAAAAATTTCGTCGGCGAAAAGATCAATCATCAGCAAAAAAAAACCAGTCAAGCCCAACATCTGATAGCATACCTTTATATGTACCACTCATCTGTAAGGATCTTTACCAATTCCATCAATTAATCTTAGTTCAAACCCTAATTGCACACAATATTACCAGATGCTGCTATGTGTTAAGGTATATCAAGCCCAACCCCTCGAACCGAGAGAGAAGAGCAGTCTAACAGCCCGACACTTCCATATAGTGCCAAGAGTCAATGTATATCAAATCCAAAAAGTCGTGTAAAACCAGTCGGCAAAAAAAACCCATCGGCAGAAAAAAACCAGTCAAGCCTAACATCCGATAGCTTACTCATCGGCAAGGATCCTCACCCAGTCAAACATATAATCTCAGTCCAACCCCCGATTACACACACCTTTACCATATACTGCTAAGAGTTTAGGTATATCAAGCCCAACCCCTCAAATTGAGGGAGAAGAGCAGTCTAGCAGCCCGAGATTACCATATAGTGCCAAGAGTCAAGGTATATCATTCCTAAAAAGTCTGTCTCAGCAGTGAATGTACAACAAATCAGTCGGTCAAAAAGTACCCAGTTTAGTCCAGCATAGGATATCCCTTCCTCTCATACATCAACCCATCGGCAAGGATTATCATATAGTCGAACAATCCACCTTAGCCCAACCATTGATTTGACATCTCACTATCAACTAGAGTCAAGGTAAGTCAAGCCCAACTCCCTTTTCTCAGATATAAGAGCAGTCCAACAGCCCGTGACCACTCTTTGCCTCATATAATACTACACATTGGATATAATGATCAGTGTATCAGTCTGAAACTACTGATTAGACTAGTCCTTACCTGATAATGCCAAAAGTTTCTAAGTTCCCCATTTAGAAATAGCAAGTGCATATAGATTAATTCGCATAGTTCAAAACTGAATCAGGTGTAACCAACAGCAGTGAAAAACCAAAACCAACTTTTATTCTATTCCATAATGTCAAAGCAAACCATACCCAAAAATGCCTTTTAGTAAAAAAAACCCACAGGTACCTCTGTCGATTCGGCCAATGATTTTTTGTTGGGAGCCATCACCAAAAGACTTGCAGGGATGAATTATCTCACCCACAGTACAGTGTGTGCAACAGGATTGCAAAAGACAAGGTGAAATTTCTCACACCCTTACCCACTCAGTGTATGCAAAAACATGAAAGGATAGAATACCATATAATTAATGGAAGCTAACTGAGCATTATGCTCACCTTTATAAGGTATTGACAGGCTTTGCAGACTCCCACTCTCGGCCGTGGAGCCCCCTCATGAGCACATGGAGCTTGGCCGTGCATTCGAATGCCCACCCACCGCGCAAGGGCAATGTTAGTCGCATGCACCCAAAATCAGCAAGCGGCGTTCGCAATATCCGCAGAGAGGCACGATTCCCTGTCACGTCGCGCTGTGCCATCAAGTGAGCTTTATGATCGTTCCCTCAAATAGTACACGACCCAGATAAAGCAGGTGCCCAAAAAAAATCCCATTATTTTTCCAACCACCTTGTGGCCAAACCCTGTTCCCACGGTAAAAAGTTACCATATGATAATAAACAATCACCTAGACGACCCAAATCACCACGAGGATACTGTAATTATTCCCAAGCTTTGAAAGAGGGAGAGGGAAGCCCAGTTGGGCCAAGGGGTCATTATCCGATAGTTTTAAGAGCACAGTTATATAACAGTCAAAGAAAAGGAAAGTAAAGAAAGATAAATAGAGAGAGAAGATGAGATACGGCTATCCACTCACATAATGAATCAGTTCAGGGGTTGAGCTAGTGTTAGTCCAAGCCAGAGGTAGGATGTGGTACAACAAATCCTGTTATAGAAAGTATAGAGAGAGAGAGAGAGAGAGAGAGAGAGAGAGAGAGAGGATCCTCCACTATCAAGGGTTGAGAGACAGAAAGACTCTATTTGGAATCTGCTTGCCAGATTCCAAAAAAGTGATCGCCGAAAAATGCTCGCCAAAAAACCTTCCCCAATTTTGTGGACCGTATGTAAACTTGATGTGTGGAAGCACATAATGCTTTTGTTGGTATTGTTGCAATTATGCCTCTCACTAGTGGGTGTGCTACAAGGCAATGTGTGTCAAGAATTTTTTCAACTAGAACATAACGATGTATATCCTCTTTGAGTGTGATGACGTATTGCATGTCGAGGATTTTCCATGAACAATGTAATGATTGTTGGGTGTGCTATAAGGTAATGTCTAGTAGGTGGTATGCCTTGATTATTGGATATCCCTACTAACAACAACTGATCGTGGCATGTGCATGCTACTATTGTTAGGATAAGTGATATGCTGGTGATTTGCGTTGAAACTTTGAGTTGCATGAATTATATTTGGATCTTGTGGAACCTGAAAATTGGATGTTAATTAGGTTTTTTGAGGTAGTAGTCAAAATTCACCATTGGAATCAAATAGTTTTGATCAGTGTGTTATATGTTTGACTGGTGATCTTGTCAAGCATGGCTTGATTGCATTCACAAGTGTTCTTTACAATCATGTGTAGTTTAATCTCCATGCTTTTTTGTTGCTTCGGCAAAGGCACCAAGCAAGAAATCATCTTGAGGCTCAACACTTGCTACTTTTTAATGGTTGCAGAAGGTTGACCCACACACAGAACAAAGATTGCAATGTTTTTATTGCTTTGTTGCATATGTATATCAAGCATTTCTATTCAGAACCCTTCATTGCACGACATGCAATTTTAGAGTGGTATGTGAAACCGCGCACTCTTAAGTGGTGGAATTATTACGTCACTTTTTTTCAAGCTAGCAAGAAAAGGTTTAAGAGTGTCTTTAGGTTTCCATAATCCCTCTTTCAAAACTTGATGGATCTCCTTAAGGATCAATTGCAACATGAAAATATATCGACATCGTTTGCAAGGATAAAAGACATATTTCTTTTTATCAAGAAGCAAGTGGCCATTGGAGTGGCAATAGGTACTTTGACCATGGCCATGGCCCACTAGTGTTGGAAAATCAACAAATATGGAGACTATAAACAACCGAATCATTGCATTTCTATTTCATCAATGCAAGTTTATACAACAACTTCTCTCTTATCAATAACATCAAGGAAGGATTTTTAGCTAAGCAAGGTTTACCAAATGTGTGTGGGCCTATGGATGCTACACACATTGTCATGGAGAGAGCACAAGGTGAGTTGGCCTTATATTGGTACGATAGCAACAAGGACTATTCCATGCTGGTCCAATGCGTAGTGGTAGTGAGATGTAGTTCATGGATTTCTTTCTTGTTTTCTAGGTTCTATTAACAACTCTAGGTTGCTTCAAAATTCAGAAATTTATTATTGTGCAAACAGTGGTGGGATTTTGAATGGGCCCAAGTATGTGTGTGGTTCTTTCTCCATTAGAGAGTATATCATTGGAGGTGGTAGGTATCCCTTACTTTCATGGCTCATGAGGCCTTATAGGACCCCCTCTAGTCCAACTGAGAAGATTTTCAATTGTAAGCTTTCATCTCCAATAACTATGTCGAAACACGGCTTTGGATGGCTTAAAATGAAGTGGAGATACGTGCACAAAAAAGCGATGAAACTGTATCCACACCTCCTGGAAAGGGCTATTATTTTATGTTGCATTCTTTATAACATGTGTTTGGATTGTGGGGAGGAGAGCAACCTACATCATGTGTTGAGATTTGCAATAACACCATCAATGAGAAGAATTGACATCAGATTTTGAGGCTATGCAAGGCAATTGGAATGCCCATCGTTGGTTATGCTAACTTGTTGGTATTGCACTAAGAATTCTCATTTTGTTTGCATTCCCACTTTGCTCTAATTCGTAACGAAGGACTGGTCTGAGTATGACACCTTATTTGTGCATCTCAAAGTATGTGATTTAAATATCAACTACAAAGTAGTCATCTAGATCATGAGTTATCAGCTCTCTCTATTTTTTATGGCGCTATTTTTGTGGTGATACATATACCTTGACCACAGAGTGATGGATATCACAAGCAAGTCTGCCCCTATCAAAGTTCGTCTCTTTGCTATAGTGTGCTAAGATCAGTAGGAACTTTGTTATATGGTGAGTCTTTATGCCCTTGTGGTGAGTATAAGCCATTGTTAGTGCTTTGATAGACTAGGATATCTCTTCCTCATGTGGTAGGTGTGGAGTACAATAGTTTTCTTGGCAACGAAATACTTGATCAGTGTAAGTATATTTTAGTTTTTGATTTGTTGAAAAACGACAAAGGTGAGAGTTTGCAAAAAGCTTCCACTCTTGAGTGAAAACAATACATGTAGAAAGGAAAAAGAGGATCACGTATTTTGCAGTGGCTTCCATGCAGAAAGGCTGATTCCTCTCAAGTCAAAGTGGTAGGATCTTTACTCAAAAGATGGGGACACTTTATTGCCAAGAAAGGTCTGTTGTTGCAAGCTCATTTATTTGATCATGAAAAATTCATTCAAAATGATTGGTCGTGCTTATCACCATTGAAATTATGGCCTCACTTTGTGCTTTAGATTTTGATGCAGATAAGTGCAGGAATTGCAAGACCATAGCAAAAAATGAAACAGCTTGTTGGTACTTAGAATTTGGGCAATGCTTAGCAAGTATGCTGTTGATCTACTCTTTAATTCTCAGCTAGCAAGAAAACTTTTACTTGCATAAAAAATACATATTCACTTTTATGAGTGTTTGGGGTGCACGTATTCTTGAATTGACCATTCCAGACAGGCAAGCTGTGCAAAATGCAAGAACTAAGAAAAAACTTATTACAACCGCAATAGTGTAAAATATAATACCCCTTCCTGAGTTTGTGTCTAAATGTCAACAATATTAATAAAGTCTTGCATTCCAAGCAAAACATTGATTGGTTGCAATAGTTTCAAGTAAAAAACGAAGGCATTGGTTGCAATCTTTTACCGGTTATTCTCATTCTTACTCAGTGAGGCTTTCTTCTCATTTGTTAAAATATCAGTGGTCTACTATCTTAGATATCCACAAAAGAGAAGCAAAAAAATATTATACACATCATGAGGAGATCGACAATATTTACATCACTTGAAAATCGACGAACAAGAGATACGGTTCCATTACATTGTCAGCGAGATAATTGGCATACACATCGAAGGTTGGAGATAAGCCAAAATATCATCCCAAGAGAAGTTAGCATTTTAGATTTTGTTGCCAAAAGAGCAATATCTTAAACACTAGAAGTTATGAGCAATCTGGTATGCATTTCTTGGGTTTGGTATAAGACTAAATAGCATGTTATCATAACTCTAAATATGAATTTTTAAAGGAATTTTCTAGAAGTTGTGCTTTTGATGCATACATTGCAAAACACTTAAATGCATTAGAAATTTGTTTAAGTGCCCCATTAGACTCCTCCTCTAACACCAAGTGCTCCTGATTGATTGCCACTGCCTCCTCAAACTCAGTCTTTGTCAGCTCAATGACCTCATAATCATGCTTTGACCTTCTTGCTTCCACATTATCCATAAATGATATTAGCTGCTTGTCTGTGCTCTTGAGTGCCTTCTTCAACACCGTCATTTTGTTGCCTCCGTTGTGCTTTTTTCCAGATGAGGACTTGTCACCCATGAGGAATTTGTGTTCTTTCTTGTTCAAACCACAAGCTTTTTTTGGTGATGCAATAGAATCTCCTACACATGGAGACACGACATGCACAATAGCAATGAGACATTGCCAACAGTAAGCAATGGTAGGAACGAGAAAATCCACATCTAACCAAGTTAAGAGAAAGAAACTCACCCAATTTATCCTTTATAGTATTGTAGACAATGTTGTCAAGATTGGGTTGCCTCTCTTTCCCAACATGATCAAGCATAGTGGTGTATAAATCCTTCAAAAAGGCTCGCAAGAGCGGGAACTTCATTTCTTCTTGTTGGTTTGCTAACAATTTCCAATAGCTATCACAACCAGATGATATAGGTTGTTCACATATATGCAAGATGAAATTCTATCCCAACAAAAGAGACATTGATTGGCGGAACGAAGGACTCTTCGTTGGACATAATATTTTGGAATATACTCACATTTTCATCTCCTGGTTTGGAAATGACATTCAAATTACCATTTCTCATGTCTTCAAATATCTTGGTGCACGCATCCAATAATTGTCCAACTGCCTAATGTGTAAAACATATTCCTTTGGATGGGATTTCTACCATTGCATTGAGTGTCACTGATCACATCTCTAGAAATGTGTGTAGGCATCGGCTGGGAATTCAACTCTAAAATTTTTAATGATAGGTAGTGCAGGCTGAGATGTAGTTTCCATAGCTCTCTTTCATATTTGTCTCTTCAACTTGCCCTCTACCTGCACCATTTTAGGTGGAGCCACATTGACAATGGTTTTCAAAGGAGTCCATGTAGTTGTTGCAGCCTTATTTAGCCTATAAGCAGCATTGGGCGATTACGTGAGATCCACTTGAGAGAAGCAATGTTGCATTTGAGAGCAAGGAGTCCTTGGAGATTTCTCAAAATCAAAGTGGGAGCTAAGTTGCATTTATATGCCAGTATATCAAAAAATGTACAAATAATATGTCATTATATGATGATTAGCCGTATTATATGCATATACTCATATAAAGTAAATTTTAATCAAACTAATTTTTGATCAAAAAATTGTAGTAATATAAACAATTGTCTCCGCAAGCGAGACAGTCGAAACAAACTATGACCTGCACTTTTCATCTGCCTCTCTTACATTTTGTGATCTGAATGTTACCTACTACCTCTCCCCCTAGCACTTTCTCCTCGTACATCCGCATCTTTTTTAGTTAGTAGGTAATTATATGTCCAAATTTGAATATGTAATTTATCTAACAATTTTTCTTGCCCTTTTGTTGTAGCACATTGCTCACACCTTAGGATCAGTTTACAAGTTTGATTTCCATCCCTAGCAGTGTTGACCTTCATGTCACACTCCAGGGGGGGACTAGGGCTTAGACACTCACCCTTGGCTGTGTCGACCTTTAGGTCACACTACAAGGGGGTTAGAACTTAAATGCTTCAATCCTGGACGTTGTTGAACTCTGTGCTGCATTGCAGGGAGAGGCATAGCAAATACAATAAGATTGCTCGTCTCTATCAGATGCTCACCGTTGCGACGCACTAGAGGGGGATTAGGCTGAATAGATTCCCACTGTGTCGCATTGCAGAGAGGGGGTTAGGTGTAATAGATTCCTCGCTTTGGTTTTTGTTGACCTTGTGTCACACTGCAAGGAGTGCCATTGCCTAGGGAATACGATTAGATTGCTCACCCTTGGCTGTTGTTGTTGACCACTGCATCGCACTGCAAGGGAGTTACGATTAATAGATTCCCCATATCTGGTAGTTGTTGCTGACCATCGTGTCGCACTGTGGAGAGGGGATACAACTAAATTTATCACCCCCTGTCTGTTGTTGACCACCATGTTGCACTACATGGGGGGTTAGGCTTAATAGATTCCCCGTCTTTGGTAGTTGTTGGCCACCACGTCGCACTGTAGAGAGGGGTTAGGTGTAATAGATTCCTCGCCCTGGCCCACATCAGCAGTGATATGATTTCGCTTGTGTGTGTGTGTGTGTGTGTGTGTGTGTGTGTGTGTGAGAGAGAGAGAGAGAGAGAGAGAGAGAGAGAGAGAGAGAGAGAGAGAGAGAGAGAGAGAGAGAGAGAGAGAGAGAGAGAGAGAGAGAGAGAGAGAGAGAGAGAGAGAGAGAGAGAGAGAGAGAGAGAAGGTGGTTACGAAGAGCCTAAGAGGCACATATACAAAAAGTGGGTGTGTATCTCAGAGAACAGTGTTGAGCGTACATTTTAGAGCACTTGCTCATAGCTATGCGAAAAGTGTAGCTAGAACAGATGACCCTTTGACATGAAGGGGCCCGCTAGTGTCGACGAGGCAATCCCATAGAGAAGCTTCTTTTGGCTGCAGGGTATTTCTCGATTGCTGTTTCGGTTTCCAATGTTGGAACGGGTCCTTTTCACCGAGAGTCAATTGAGTATGCATGTCTTAAACATGCAATCTCCTGTCTCAGAGGTGGGAGACCATTTTGGAGGGTGGTTGAACCACTCCCCAAGCCATGGGCTCTTTTCATTTTGATGGCTCTTGCAGCAAGCCTACAAGTAGGCCTTTTTAATTGGGGGACGCCTTTAGAGGATCTTTTGGAGGGCTATGAGAAGTCTCTCTTAGGCTTCTATAGCATGTTGCTTGGATGCACTCACGACATTGTGGACCTCGACAAGGGCATCGGGATACACAAGCCTTAAAAGTTATGAGAGCCTGGCTTGACAACTTTCACGAAGCGGCCCTTATGAGAGCCTGCAAAAGTCTATAAGCGTGCAAATTTGAAACGAGAACTGATCTGTGCTGCTAGGGCCTTGCTTCCACTAGCGTGATTGCACTCTCTAACAAAGCCCTGCATGGATGATTGGGCGTATGCACAAGAGGAAAAAGATGGCCACCACGCAGGAGAGGAAGGAAGTTGGCTAGATCATGTTGTGAGTATGGGTAGCTTAGAGAATGAAAATTAGAGCATTGTTTATTGATCTGTAAACTCTCCGTTCTTTGGTTTTTGTTGTAGGTTTTGCACCGACCCCTCCTGCTCTATTTCCCTGTCTGGTTTACTCTCTTGCAGCATGAGAGATGTTCGGTCCTCAAGGTCATCCCTGTGTGCTACCTACAAGCTATTGTGGCACCAACAATACTACTTGATGAAGGCAGTCATGCCCCTTCTTGGCATCCTCAACACTATTTGTCAAAATGTCTTTCCGATACCATGCTGCAGTACAAGGACACGCTTGCTTCCATGGGACGTGTTTAAACGCTACAAGTGCAACTACATGCAGTGTATGTGATGGCAAGTAATTATAGAGTAGGCCATGGCTCCATATCATCCACAAGCAAGAACGTGGAGGCATTCACCAAATCACAGTTTGGCAGAGCAAATAGCTAATGAGAGAATTGCCACGGAATTGACATCATGGCATGGCACTGCACATAAGCTTCAATGGTAGTAGTTGGTCATTCGCCTGAAGAGATAGTGGCATAGATAATTACTTCCAAGCCAAAAATATTGTTAAGATCCAGATATTGTGTCAGAATGCAGCTACATGTGTTGATTCACCTCGATAACAACTCCTACTGTAGTAGAAGCAGTGCTAGCCAAAGCAAAGAAGCAAGTCTAGACTCTACTTGCAAGGCATCAAGGGTGATTGTGCACATATTTTGTTTATAGATGATTCCATTGTGGCATCTCCCTACAAAATGCAAGACTTTTCAATGAAAAATGTTGCAAGGGAGATGGGGATTCAGGCAAGCCATGTCGCACAACTAGAGGATGGGTTAGTGGACTCCGGGTAGCAAGCCTCACCTTTAAGTGCCACGGCGTCCCAAAGCATGGGATCAATAGCTCTTGTGCAAAATCAAAGGCGCGCGCAAATCTCGGCCGTCGACGAGTAAAAACTAAACTCGGGATCCCGAGTTTAGTTTTTATGTCGGGATCTCGAGTTTACCTTCAAATAGATGTGAAATCACATCTATTTCAACGAGGCGCACGCGGGCATGTTGGTCAAGGCGTGTGCCTCCCAAGCTGATGACGAGGGTTCAAAACCTGGTTGGGAAAGCGAAGCGTCTCGAGATTAGGCTGACCTCCCGAGATTAGTTTTTCAAAATCTAAACTCGGGATCCCGAGTTTAGATTTTAATCGATCAACGATCCAGATCGATCGCCATCCCGCCTTTCCATTGGGACCATTGATCCCATGCTTTGGGACCTCGTGGCACTTAAAAGGGAGGGGGTAGCAAGCAAAAAGAAAACGAAAAGGCATCACCTCTTTTATCAGCGATGTGCAGAGAGAGAGAGAGAGAGAGAGAGAGAGAGAGAGAGAGAGAGAGAGAGAGAGAGAGAGAGAGAGAGAGAGAGAGAGAGAGGAGTTGCTCCAGCTATGCGAAATTGTTCTGACACCGCTCTTCCACATCCGCTTACATTTGCAGCGGCGTCGCATATGCTTGCACTGCCGTCCAAACCTTTGTCACACCGGCCTCAATGCTGCCACCATCGCACAACTCCCCATATTTACCTACAAGGCAGTGATGGCCGTCTCTATGAACAATCTTGAAGCAGGTAAGGAGAATCCATGGTGCCCCTGCTCGAATGTGCGGTTTGCCTCAGTGAACTCGAGGAGAATGAGGAAGGTAGAATGCTTCCATCTTGCAGGCACACATTCCACACCGAGTGCATTGACATGTGGTTCTTCTCGATCTGCCCTGTTTATCGATCGGTACTACTATCTGCATCGACAACTAATTCACTCCATGTATACGATTGGCCAGTGCAAAGTGTTTATTAAGGCCCATTGGTAAGAGCGAGCGAGATTCGCCATAGGCGGGTTGCGTGAGCTCGTACAGCCGACCACTGTTAAACTTGACAATCCCACGGATCAAAGTTCAAACTAAGAGCAAAATACAAATTAGGGGAAATACCCCTCTAATTTGAGGAAATTCCCAAAATACCCCTCAAATTTCAAAAATTCCCAAAATGCCCCCGATATTTTGTCATAAATTCCCAAAATGCCCTTCAAATTTTCCAAAATTCCCAAAATACCCTTGGTTGTGAGACTAAATTTCTCAAAAAATAAATTTTTTTGTAGGTGTTCACAAGAAGAGTGATTGACTATCGTACAAGATGCTAAAACGATGGTTACGTAGGCTTTGGAGATGAATTGCTTCATTATTTATAGACATAATTGCCTTTTTTGCGATGGTAACTGGTGACAAATTACATGCTGAGCACTCAAAAACGGATCTCAATTGTCAAAAACGAATGAAGATTAGAAAATCTTGAACATTCCAACCAAAATAGATACAAGGGTATTTTGGGAATTTCCTCAAATTAGAGGGGTATTTTGGTAATTTTCCCTACAAATTAAGTTTATTACGTCAACAAAGCCAGCTGCATTGATTTCGCACTTCTGCATCGCTTCATACGCCAGAGAGAGAGAGAGAGAGAGAGAGAGAGAGAGAGAGAGAGAGAGAGAGAACAACATCTGAACTGCAAGATTGGGTCACATTCCCTTTTCTTCTCAAATGGACATTGTCTGCTTGAACATCCCAAAGTCTCTAAATATGTCTGTGCATCTGTGCAGAGGCAAAGGTGGTTGGAATATGCGCACGCAAAATTGCACAGGGCTCCACTACCCCCGAGTAAAACAACATGACAAGTTAAGTTTAAAGGTGGCGCTCAAAAAAATGAAGAAGAAACGGCGGTGTCCTTCATATCCGAGATCGTGGGCAGGACGGCAAGGAATACAGTGAATGTGCATGTCCTGAGCTCTCTCTTCAGATGTTACCCCAGCCATCTGTTCAATTTCTAGCTTGTATTATGCTGAATTTGAGAAAGGCAAATTATTTGGCAGCACACTCCATGCACATGTATATTCAGAAGAACGGTCAGGAAACCCACATATCATCGGGGAATTACCTCGTCGTTATGCTTGCAGGAATTGGAAGTTTAGGAACTGCTCGATTCATTTTTGACAAGTTGGTTCTCAGAGTTGCATTGAGTTGGACCTCTCTCATCAGTGGCTATGTGGAAAATGGAAGGACTGATTCTGCTTTTCTCCTTCACGAGGACATGCAAAAGGACTATCTCCAAGCAGTGAGACTCTTATTACCCTGCTGAAGGCTTGTATCAAACTGAAAGATATGAAAAGGGGCAGACATACATGCTGAGGCTGCTCGAACTGGTCTCCTCAAGCAAGATCTGTCTGTTGGCAACACTGTGGTTGATATGTACTCGAAATTCGGTTTCCTTGATGTAGTGAAGCAAGTGTTTTATAAGCTTCCACAGAAAAATGAAGTCTCTTGAAATGTTCTACTGTCTGGATATGTTGAATATGGGCTTGCTGAGAGTGCACTTGAGCTTTATGACCAGATGCAAAGCCAAAGTGCTTCTGCTTATGTTATAACCTGTCTTTGTTCCTTGAAAGCATGTGCTACTACAGGATATGCATCGAAGGGTTTGGAAATGCATTTTGAAGTTGAAAGACGCGGGTTCCTAGAAAGACACCTTTCGGTTGGCTGCTCCCTGATTGATATGTACGCAAAGTGTGGATGGCTCACAAAAGGGGAGGAAGTCTTTGCCAGACTTGCAGTAAAAAATGTTGTCTCATGGACTTCATTAATTGCAGGATATGCTGAGCATGGCCGTGGTGAAGAAGCTTTGAGGCGTTTTGAAGAGATGCAGCTGGAGGGAGTGTCTCCAGATGCGGTTACTTATGTGTGGAGTTTGAAAGCTTGTGCCAGCATACAAGGGAGGAGTAAATGTATAGAACTACATGCAGACATTGAAACATATTGTAGATGTGGCTGGCTTGTGAGGGCTAAGGAGACATTAGCCAGAGTGTCTGCAAGAGATGTTGCCTCATGGAATGCAATAATCTCTGGTTATACAGAACATGAGTATTTTGAGGAGGTTATTGATTGTTTAAATCAAATGCAAATTGAAGGGGTCTCACCAGATTCAGTCACGTATTTGTGCAGCTTAAAAGCTTGTGGCTACCTAGAGGATTTGGAGAAGGGTGAAGAGATAAATGCTGAGATCGATAGACTTGGATTGCTTGAAACAGACCTCATTGTCGGTAGCACCTTGGTTGACATGTATGCCAGGACCGGCTTGCTTGTGAAGGTGCAACAAGTGTTTGACAGGCTTCCACGCAGAGAGTGGAGAAGGGGAAGATGCACTTGTGCTCTTTGAGCAATTCCAGTCTGCAGGTCTCACCGCAGACATTGCCACGTTCATCAGCATCCTGAAAGCATGTGGTACTGTTGGTGCCACAGATGTGGTTCAAGAACTACATGGTGAGATTGAAAGGAAGGGGTTGCTTGACAAGGAGATTGTAGTAGGCAACACCTTGATTGATATGTATGCTTGCCTTAGCACGAATAGTCTTCGATGAACTTCCGCAAAGGGACATAATCTCATGGAACTCTCTCATTGCAGGATATGCACAGCTTGGGCAAAGCACAATTGTGTCTAGGCTTTATAATGAAATGCTACAAGATTGTATTAGACCGGATCCAGTCACCTTTCTGATTGTTCTTAATGGTTGTACCCGCACCTGTCTTCTGAGAAGCAGTAAAACGTACTTTGATACCATGAGCAAAGACTATGGCATAGCTCCAGCCTATGAACATTATTCTTGTATTGTTGACCATACCATGAGCAAAGACTATGGCATAGCTCCAGCCTATGAACATTATTCTTGTATTGTTGACCTGTTTGGGTGCACTGGCCAGCTTGAGACTATTGTAAGTACAGTAAGAAAGATGCCCATGTGCCCTGATCTATCCTTGTGGCATTCCGTGTTGGATGCTTGCAAGAAATGGGGAAACATTAGGCTAGGAAAACAAGCATTTGAGCATGCATTGTCAATGTATAAAGATTACCCTGCACAACGACACAAGACAGTGGCGAAGTTCCCTCCTAGAGATGCTGGCTCCTGAACATGCGCCCGTAGTGGTATTTATGTATTTGTATTGAAGTCAAGCAATGAGTACAACTACTCGGTGAGCCCACTCTCACAGTCTTGAGTATTTTCATAGAGCTCTCAAACTCGGAGAGCCCACCCTCACAGTCTTGAGTATTTTTATAGAGCTCTCAGACTCCTTAAAGCAGTCACAAAGCAACTGCTGAGAGTAACTCACAGTAAAAAGCAACTTGTGACTGAGTGTCCACATAGAGACACACAAAGAGTATCCATGTGGGCTGTCTGCCATGACAGTAGAGCGTCTGTATGTTGTTACCATGTCAGCACGCCGTTCTTGCAGTCCTTACGTCCGTAGAAGATTGCCCCATCATCATCCAGCCGAGCAGCAGGATTGCCATGTCATGACTTTTGTGGCATAACCCCGTGAAAGAAGAGTGATCACCCTTGATTACACTTTTCAAAATAGACATAGCTCAAGAGAAATAGTAGCCATTAACACCATGCAAACATGCTCATCATCATCCATACTAGTAGTACACCTACATGTGGTACACAACATAGAGCATGCAGAAATCGAGGTTCAACATTTCACATTGAACCCTACATTCTTGTCCAAGATTTCACTTCTACTAGACAACACGTCCTAATTCAATGTTTCACATTAGACTCATCTAGACGTATCAGATGCAATATGAGAGCATTGCTACTAGCCATCACATCCCTAGTTCAGTGTTTTCCATTAGACTCATCTACACGATAGATTGCCCGGTTGAATGTTCTCTCGCCTTCCTTACTAAGTTCTAGATAGATGCTTACTCACAAAAGATGTTGCAATATAGAGGATCTACGCTTGCAAATGTGATACTTTGGATACACAAAGAAGATGCCAAACAGGGAGCTAATGAAACAAGGCGTCTATAGGACGATTGGCATTACTTGTAGCAATAAGCAACAAGTCAATTTCGCTAAAAAGTTAAGAGGAATATCGGCATAGAAAGTTCTACAAACTACAAATCAGTAATAAACAAGTTGCTTCATATTAGCGCGCAGAGACAAAATAACTAGATTGAAAGTGAAAATGCCTTGGTTTTGTGGCGCTTTAGGAGCAAATTGATGCTATCTTTCTACACCATCCAACAAAATTCTTGTTGGCTTTGTATGTGTGATATACATAGTGTTCTATATTGGTTGCGAGGAAAAGCTTGGCTCAGAAGGCCTGTCTATGAGCTGCATGTTTTTTTTTTTCAAAAAAGTGAGCTCATATATGGGAATCATAGACCATCTTGACCAATGACATCATAGCACTTTTTCCTGCATCACTATAGCAACCATCTTTCAAACTGGAATGGAAAAAGAAGCTCTTGAAAGAACGTGATGTTTGTTTAATAGGACACATGATTGCAGGATATTGCAATATTGCAGCTAGAGACGATTGCATCCATTGTTTTTTTGACCTTTAGATAGGTGCTTACTTGTTTCTCCCACCTGCATTAATAAGCCAAAAAGAAAATTATGGTAAAAGTTAAGAGGAGTGCTACAATATAGCTAAATAGAAAGTGGGACGACCTTGGTTTCATAGTATTTTTTTGGAACATATGAATGGAATTGTTCACACATTTGATTGATACTTCTTTCCTGCGTGGTCTACTAAAATGTTTTGTTGGCTTTTTGTATGTAATATATTCTGTTTCATATACTAGTAGCAAAAGAAAGTTTGGCTCTTTAGTGACAACACCTTCGTGTGAGCTGCATTAATCCTCTCCCAATCATGAAGTCATGGTACGTTTGTCTACGTCACTTCTTCCTACACTACTAACCATCTCTTAAATTGAAATGACAGGAGATATCTTTTAAAAGAATTCAATGTCTGTTTTGAGAGGAATGATTAACATTGGCATACTGTAATTCAATGATTATACTTATTTATCAAGTGTTTCCTTGTGTATATTTCCATGGTTGCAAATCTGCAAAGTTGAATTTTGCTTTGGGAGATGTTTCATGTCATCGTCCACCTACATACGTGGCTCTCTCTCTCTCTCTCTCTCTCTCTCTCTCTCTCTCTCTCTCTCATTGTTTCTCTCTTACATTACCTCTTAAAATTTTGAAACTGTAGTTTCCATGTCCATGTTCAATTTAGCTTGTAGCTTCCATGCCCATGTTCATTGCATATAGCTACCTTTTTATAGTCTATTTTCCAGGTAAAAAATGGTGATGCAAAACATTTCTACAAGAGTATTAGATAAGGAAGGTAAAAAAAAGATTTCCTTTCGCGTATTTTAAAAAGTACATCCAGGGAAGAAGAATTCCATTCTTATGAGACTAATCTGAAACATCTTGTAAAGATAAATTTTAAAAAACTCAAGTAAAAGCTCTCCTTTGATAGAATGAATCTACATGCTTGAGATAGGAGACTAAAGAAACCATGAAACTTAATTTACCTCAAATTGGGTTGCCTCAAAAAAAGAGTAGCTTGTCAAGTCGCCAACAGTTCCAAACCTTGTAGAAATATCTTTGAACAGTTCTTTAGAATGCAAAACAATGACAAAGATCTCTTGAATGTTCCTCACTGTCTACCCAAATTACAAACAACCTTGGGTGGAGGTTTTCTCTACTGCTGCAAATAGAACATTCAGATGGGCAGTTGTGTAGCAGTGGAATACGTATTGTAAGCGTTGCTTGGCCTATGGAAGATAGAGCACCGTGATTGATATACTTAGTCTCCTCTGATTCTGTTAGCAAAGATGGGTCACAATTGGAAGAAATATTGTGTGAAGAAAAATATTCTCTATTTTGCTTAGGTAGACATTGAGCACCAATGTTGAATGTCAAAGATTTAGACATCTTGCTTTCTTTTACTTTAATTTCTATCTCTGCTTTCTTGCTTGATAACCACGTTGAGAAACTGGTACATCATGAGCTAGTCAGGTTGTGTTGACATATATGGAAGTAAATAGATTGAGCAAAAAAATGAAAATTGATTGGTCTTGAACTTACTTGCGACTGTATAGGCTCAAGCAGTCATTTTGGTAGGAAGACTACCTTCTAGAAAGCAGTAAACGTACGCTTTTCCTTCACAATTTTCATTTACAAGCAACATAATTGTTTCTTAAATAGGTGAAATTTCTCAAAAAAAATTACACAATAAGGTCCATAACAATTTGAGATTCCAATGAACAACCAAAATTTGATGCCTCAAAAATGAATCTTTTGTGCAAAGTACTCTTGTATATAGAACCTCCGTATAGTAGGTGCGAGCACCATCAAGACCGCATGTCGCTTTACTGTTGTCGCCTTTGCAAAATGAGAGTGCACTACTTTCTTCTTGATCAAAGTACTATGAGCTTTGTGCTAGGTTTAATGTCCATGTGGCCGACCACCCATCACTAACTGCTACTAACCCTCAGTGTACAGCTATACACTTGTGTGAGCCACTAACGCAAAGTAGAGTGTGTATTGTGCCTAAGTGCATAAGATAGAGAAGAAAGAAAGGGGGCACACAGTGTGTGTCGGCTCTCCCCCTCCAACCGGTGTGTATGGCTATGGTGGTGTGTGTGTGAGTATGTGTGCGTATTCCTCTTTTTCTTCCACTGTGCTCCCGGCTCCTCTCCTTCATCTGGTATCAGAACTGTTTTATTCCCGAAATCGCTTCCGCGCGTGCACTTTTAAGAGTGAAAACATGGTTCCGACTTCGGCATCGGAAAATTCAGCACCCCAAGAGTGTTTCCATGAGGTGTGTAGGGGTTTTACCCCCCTTTCAGAGCCATTCGCGCCATCAGAAACCTCATTCGAGCTACGGTTTAGGAGCTGCATTTTTCAGCTCTCTTTTGGTAGTTTGTGTTGCAGAACTTCCATAGCCATTACAGGTACCATTGCTGTAGTCTCTTCCATCTACGAGAGCCCACAGTTCATTCGGGAGTGTGTAGCCTCTTTCAGAGTGGCCTCATACACACACATAGAGTGGGAGTTTGATGACATTGTCTTCTTCAACTACAAGTACAGATACATGTACATGTATAGGTACATAGAGCGGCTTGGTTAGTTTCCTCTGTGCTTCTCGGCCTCGATTTCAGCTTCGGCTACGGCATCGGCATCGACTCACAGGCTACAGGTTTCAGTGCTTGCGATATTTTGGTTCCAACGGGAGCAATTTTTTATGCATACATGCATATGTTGGCACTTTTGACAGTGTTTGAGCTCTTTTGAGAGCAGTTTGACTCCCCGCAGGGATATTTCTTTGCATGCACATGCTTTTGGTGCATGTTTGAGCATCGTGACAGACTTGTACGTTTTTGTGGATACTGCCATTGTACGCTGTTGTGGAGCCATCTTTTGGCTAGTACGACAGTCCCGACCATTTTTGAGACTTGGTGCGGATGATAGCCATTTCTGAGACTTGGCTATACGTTTTGTTGCATAACCTACGTTGTTGAGGGTCAATAGTGTGAGGTTTTCATTGAGCCGTGGTATTCTCAAATGTGAAGATATCTTCGGTGATACAGGTAGTTGGAGCATCCCTTACGAGGCCTCACCATAGGACATGTATAGAGTGATATAGGTGCTTTTGACGATGAATTGGTGGTCTATGGTCAATTTGACAGTTTATGTGCGTCTGTTGGTCTCTATACAATGTGCTTTTGAGAGGCATTGCCCTCTTTTATGCTTTGTGAGTGACATACTTGGTCATTTTGTCTCATATTTTGGTTGACATAGTTGCAAATACAAAGAAGACTTTGCTAAAATTTTCCCAGAATCTTTTGGTAGTTTTTTCACCATGTCTACTAGCAAAAACGTGACATTTATGACATAAAGAAGTTTGATGGCACTAATTTTCAGCTTTGGAAGAACCAAATGCATGATGTGCTTGTCCAAAAGTTGCCTATTGCCTATGCGGCTAGAACTGAAGATATGCACATGACTCGGTTTCAATGGGAGGAGCTTGATGAGCTATGCAGGTCTATGATTAGACCGAACCTTGGTGAGTCGGTGTACTTTTCAGTGTTAAAATGCGATACTGCTCATGCTTTATGGCAAAAACTATGTGACACTTACGAAAAGGATACGGCTAGCAATAAGGTTTTCATGATGCAAAAAAATTTTAACCTTCGTATGAAGGAGTAAGCTAGCGTTGCCAGCCATATCAATGATTTTGATTCTCTTTTTGCCCAGATTCGTGTATAGCGCATGACCATTGATGATGAGATGAAAGCAACCTTTTTGCTTTGTTCCTTGCCACCCTCTTGGGATATCTTCTGCACATATGTTAGTAACTCTGCTCTTAATGGTACGCTAAAATACGATGATGTTACTAGTGTACTTTTTTCAGAGGAGATGCGTCAAAAGACCATGACTAGCTCGCATTATAGCAAAGCTCATTATGTGCAAAGGGATGATAAGAAAAGTATCCCATACATGGATTCTTGATTCGGGTGCTTCATTGCATGTCACACCTCATAGGCATTGGTTTACTATATACGAAGAAACCATTGGCCCTGTTACACTTGGTGACAATTATTCTTGATTCGGGTGCTTCATTGCATGTCACGCCTCATAGGCATTGGTTTACTATATACGAAGAAACCATTGGCCCTGTTACACTTGGTGACAATTACTCTTGTGACATTGTTGGCGTAGGTGATATTGCCATGGCCATGGAAAATGGGGTGAAGTTTATCATCCATAATGTGCGTCATGTTTCAACCTTCACACACAATATGATTTTGGTTGGACGTCTTGATGACTTGGTCTACAAAGTCACTTTTCATCAGCAGTCTTGGCATGTTGCGAAGGGTCATCTTATTATAGCCCATGGTTCTAAAGTTGGTTCACTTTATCCTCTTTATGTATCTAATAAAAACAGTATTCTTTCTGTAACCGAGCTGCCAACCGTTGCTTTGTGGCATAGTAGGTTAGGACATATGTCAAAGAAGGGAATGGAGACACTCTCTCGTTTGGGCTACTTACCATTTTTTCTTTTGTGAGCACTGCCAATATGGAAAGTAAACATGGACACATCGTACACATTCTTTTGACACAGAAAGCCCTTAGAGCTTGTGCACAGTGATTTATGTGGGCCTAGCCTTCTAAATCCCATGGTGGTGCGTCCTATTATGTTACATTCATTGATGATGCAACACGACATGTTTGGGTCTATGCCATGAAGTTTAAAGATGAGACCTTTTTTTGCTTCAAGAAGTTCTTATCTAGTGTTGAAACTCGGTCTGAACATAAGTTGAAAGATTTGCGCTCAGACAATGTTGGAGAATATGTCTCCAAAGAGTTTACAAACTTTTGTTCAAGTAGGAGAATTAAGCGTGAGTTTACAGCTCCTTATACCCTTGCACAAAATGATGTTGCAAAAGGAATGAATAGGACCATCCAAGAGTGGATTATGTCTATGCTATCACAGGCTAATTTACCGCAAGCATTTTGGGCTGAAGCATTATACACAGCCGTGTACTTGATCAATAGATCACCACATGCTTCATTACAGTTTCATGTACCTTTGGAGTTATGGCCAAGACATAAATTGTCTTATGAAAAACTCCGCACATTTGGCTGTGAAGCTTATGCACATGTATCCAAGGAGTTGCGTGCTAAGCTAGATCCTAAGTCCAAGAAATGCATCTTCATTGGCTATGGTGTAGATAGTCAATTTGGATATCGTTTATGGGATCCGAAAAGTCGATCAGTGATCCATAGCAATGATGTTGTCTTTAATGAGACTAAGATGCATAGAAAACCAGTGAAAGAGGTTTAATTCCTAAAAGAGGCGTTTTTCAATGTATCACCTCCTGTCCAAACAGCTCCCGAGCCACTTACTACACAGGCTAGTATGAATTCAGATCAGCCGCGGAGATCTCAAAGAGTCTCACATCCGCCAGAACGTTTTGTTCGAGGTGTGGATTTTTGTTTTGTTGGCAGATAGTGGTGAGCCTTCTTGTTACAAAGAGGTTATGCTAGCCAATGATAAGGTTCACTGGGAACACGTTATGAAGAGGGAGCTGTCCAATATTGCAAAGAACAAAACATGGGAACTTGTTCCGTTGCCCAAATGTAGGAAAGCATTGCCTTGTAAATGGGTTTACAAGAAGAAAATTGACAATTACAAAGCTCGTTTAGTGGCCAAAGGTTTCAAGCAAGAATATGGTGTTGATTTCTAGAAAATCTTTTCTCCAATGTGGTCAAGATGACCACACTGAGAATGTTGCTTGCTTTGGTTGCCATTGAAGATATGGAGCTTGATCAAATGGATGTCATTGCAACTTTCTTACATGGTGATGTTGAGGAAGAGATTTATATGCAGCAATCTGAAGGGTTAAAGGGCAAGGAACATTTGGTTTGTAAGCTTCTAAAAGTCTCTATGACTTGAAGCAATCATCCAGACAATGGTATCAAAATTTTGATGCATTTATGCGTTCTCTAGGCTATAAGCGTAGTAATGAGGATCCATGTATTTATGTGAAAAGACAACCCAATGGAAAACTTATTATGCTTATCCTTTATGTAGATGGAATGCTTATTGCTAGTCATTCCAAGAAGCACATTGCTGACTTGAAAACCATGCTAAAAATTCAATTTGACATGAAAGATTTGGATGACGCCAATCACATTTTGGGTATGCGCATTTTCGTGACCATAAGAAGAGGTTGTTGTACCTTTCTCAAAAAGAGTATATGCACAAGGTTCTTGATCGTTTCAACATGCAGAAGGGGAAGGCTTTGAGTACTCCATTGCCTGCATATTTGAAACTTAGCAAGAACGACTATCCCAAATCTACTGAGGAAAAAGCTGCAATGGTCAAGGTTCCATATGCTTCATCTTGTGGTAGTCTCATGTATGCCATGGTGGCTACAAGACTTGACATTGCACATGCAGTGAGAGTTGTCAACAAATTTATGTCTAACCTTGGTAAAAAGCACTAGGATGTTGTCAAGTCAATTCTCAGATACTTGAGTGGCACTGTAGATAGACAATTATGCTATGGTCGTGGAGAGTCATCCATTCAAGGATTTGTAGACAATGATTATGTAGGCTGTGTTGAGAGTCGTAAATCAACAACAGGTTGGATTTACACATTTTCTAGTTCTGCTATTTCTTGGAGATCTGTTCTTCAAGATTGTACATCCATTTCTACCACAGAGGTAGAGTATGTTGCATTGAGTGAGGCATGCAAAGAAGCTATTTGGCTTGCTTTCCTAGTGAAAGATCTTGGATTGGAGTAGTGTACATCAGTTCTTCATTGTGTGACACCTAGAGTGCTATTGCCTTGGCTAACAATCCAGTGTTTCATTCTAGAACGAAACACATTGATGTGCGTTATCACTTCAGTAGTGAATGCCTAGAAAACAAGAGCCTTGATTTAGTGAAGATTCCTACGTCGTCAGAGAACACAGCGGATGCACTCACTAAAAGTCTCTCCATCCATCAATTTCAGCACTGTCGTGAGTTGATGGGCATTGGGTGAAGTGTGGTTCTCTTCCATTCTTATGGTCTCCCACATTGGCCATCAAGTGGGATAATGTTAGGTTTGATGGCCATGTGGCCGACCTCCCATCACTAAATGCTACTAACCCTAAGTGTACAGCTATACACTTGTGTGAGCCACTAACAGAAAGTAGAGTGTGTATTGTGCCTAAGTGCATAAGATAGAGAAGAAAGAAAGGGGACACACTGTGTGTGTCGGCCCTCCCCCTCCAACCTGTGTGTGTGGAGTGTGTGTGGCTATGGTGGTGTGTGTGTGTGAGTGTGTGCACGTATTCATCTTCCTCTTCTGCTGTGCTCCCGGCTCCTCTGCTTCACATTGATATTTAGCTAAAAAATCACAATTTTGGACATCCATGGACCAATAGTATTGTTCTTCAAGTTCTCTAAAGATGTAGCAAGGGAGATTTGGCGAGCGTTTGCAGGTCAAAAAAAAATTCAGGAAAGCTCATAGAGTTTAGTCTGCTCAGATTTCTGATTCGGGCTCATTTCGGCCTCCATTTCTATTATTGGCAGTACTGCACAGGCTATTTCCTCATTTTGTGAAAAATTTCTATCAGTGCCATTTTTTGCATAACAGCTGCCTTACAGTCTTCTACGGTTTGTGCTATATAGCACGTGTTGATCTTGCTTCGTTTCTCCTCTTTTCGCGTAGTTTTCACATCAGGTGCAGCGTTTACCACGGTTGACAACAACACAAATGTGTTCAAGATGTTTGTTGTTGAGGATAGGTTGGATGGGGACAATTACCCTATGTGGGCTTACATGATGCAACATGTTCTTGTGTCAAAGGGCATCTAGAATATTGTGTAGCGCATTGATGTACGTCCTGATTCTGAGGATGCAGGCGAGGTTGAGGATGTTGCAGGTCTTGCTGCAAGGATTGCTGCTATTAGAGTTGTTTTGCCTACGACAGAACAATCTCGTTGTGATGTAAAGGGTGTGCAGGCTCATGCATTGATTGCATTGTTTGTGAGCCGCACCATTGTTTCTCACATTCGTTTAGCAAAATTTGCAAAACAGGCTTCGGATATTTTGGCTGGTCTTTATGCAAGTCGCAATGAGGCTAAAATTGCTTTGCTACGTAAAGAGCTAGAATCGAAGATTATGCATGAGGAAGATGATATGGACACTTTCTTGCTGGTGTCAAGGATATCAATGAGCAACTTATTTCTACAGGTGAAGTCATTTCAGACAGTTCCCTTGTGCAGATTGTTCTTGATGTCTTACCAGATTCTTACCAGACTTTTGCTAGTACTTGGAGACTTATGACGCAAGGAAATTCTGAAGCTGTCAAGTTTGATGCATTATGCACATTGCTATTGCAAGAGTCACTTTCCAGAAAAAACAAGACTAGACAGCGTGCAGTTGAACAAGCTTTTATTTCCTCTCAAGGAAAGGGTGGTAACAACAATGCAGCCACTTCTTATGGTTCTACTGCGACTGGCAAAACTTCTGTTCCCAATGCTTCTGCTGGTAGCACTTCGTCTGACAATTCTAGTGATAAGGGAAAAACAAGATGCGTTGCCATTATTGTAAAGCTAATGATCACTTGATCAAGTAGTGTCCTAAGTTGAAGACCAAAGAGGCTAAGATGAAAGAGGGTGGTTCCACTGCAAATGCTGGTTCCACTACAAATTCAGCCATTGTTGAGTCTTCAATGAAAGGAGACTGTGTTACTGATGTTGATGCAGAATGGGCTTTTAGCGCAGAGTGCACTTACAATCCTACTGTCCATGATGCATGCTCGTCAGTTGCTGCAGATTCACATGTGTGGTATTTTGATAGTGGTGCTACAAAGCACATTACCTCACATCGTGAATTGTTCACATCTCGCGAGTCTGTTCCTCATGGAAATTCAATCACTTGTGCCAACAACGCCTATTATCGGGTTCAGGGAGTTGGAAAGATTGTGCTTACTGCTGCAAATGATAGTTTTTTCACACTTGTTGATGCACTTTATGTACCTGGGATCAAGAAGAATCTTTTGTCTGTATCTACACTTGCTAGACTTGGACTTGTAGTCAAATTTGTGGGATGACAGATGTACAGTTCATGATCTCAGTTTTGGTGATGAAGTTGTTGCATTTGGGATTTTGTGCCGTGGGTTGTATAAGCTCACTTTGTATGACAAGTGTGGACAAAATTTTGCAAATGCAGTTGCTCATTCAAGGGCTATTTTAGATGCAAAACTTTGGCATGCACGTTTTGGTCATCTGAATTTTGTCAGTTTGCTGCGCTTGCAAAAATCTGATATGGTTGCTTCTTTGCCGTCTCTTGAAGCACCTATCAAACATGTTTGTGAAGGCTATATTTTGGGTAAAATGCAGTGTTTTAAGTTTCCAAAGGATGGTTCAGTTAGGGCCACATGGAGGTTGCATCTTCTGCATAGTGATGTTTGTGGGCCCATGCAAACTCCGTCCTTGGGAAATTATGTTTACTTCGTGAATTTCATTCATGATTACTCCAAGCATGCATGGGTATTTCCGCTTAAATCAAAGTCCGAAGTTTATGTGCTTCAAAATATTTCTGGCTATGGCTAAAAATGTATCAAAATGTACTATGGACACCCTCCGTTTCGATCAAGGGGGGGAGTATATGTCTCATGAATTTAATGCATTTCTGGCTAGTCGTGGGATAAAATACCAATGTACAGTGCCTTATACGCCTTAGCAAAATGGTGTTGCCGAGCGAAAAAATAGGTCACTTACGGAAATGGCACGATGTATGGTCAAAAGTCAAGCTTTGCCGCATTCTTTTTGGCTTGAGGCCATCATGTGTGCCACTTATGTACTTAATAGGTGTCCTACAAAAGCTTTGCAATCTATTACTCCATATGAAGCATGGCATGATAGAAAGCCTTCTATTGAGCACATGCGTGTTTTTGGCTGTTTGGCATATGCTTTGGGGCCACAAACACAACGCAGAAAATTGGATGATAAGGCTGTCAAATGTATTTTTTTTTGTTATAGTGTTGAAAGCAAAGGTTATAGGTTGTATCATCCGCAAACAAAGTGTATTTTGGTTTCACAGGATGTAGTGTTTGTGGAAGATTCTGTTCAGCCCTTGCTGTCATGTACTAGAGACACTAATATAAGCTCACAGGGCATTTATGACACTTTCTTGCCTCTTTTTAGTGGTGGAAGTTCGAATGTAAATTCCAATGAGGCCAATGTACAGCCTATGGGGGTTTCAAAAAATGTTATAGGTCAGTCTATTACTGATGCAGATGTACATGATGTACTTGATGAGGAAAGGGCTGAAAATGAGCAGGCTAGAGGTATGCCAAAATGGCTGGTGCACACTTTGCATGACAGTAAATTGGATGCATCTTTGTCTATTCGTACTCGTTCAGGCTCTCACCATGCATCTTATGAATCAGATTGTTATGCTTTGGCTGTGTCTAGCTTACATGATGTTGAGGAACCTCTATCTTTTGATGAAGCACAGAATTCAAAAAATTGGATGACTGCCATGCAATCAGAATATGATTCACTTATAGGAAATGACACATGGACTTTATGTGATTTGCCTCCTGGAAAAAAGGCCATTGGTATGCAGTGGGTTTACAAGTTGAAACGCAAGCCGGATGGTGAGATCGATCGCCATAAGGCTCGACTTGTTTGCAAAGGGTTATGCATAGCAAAATGGCATAGACTATGAAGAGACTTTTGCTCCCACTTGTCGTATGACTACTGTGCATTTTCTATGTGCATTGGCAACTCATTTTGTTTGGTATGTACATCAATCAGACATTGTTACAGCTTTCTTGAATGGTGACATATTTGAGGAAGTTTATGTAATGCAGCCTCGCGGTTTTGTTAACAAAGGACAAGAGGACAAAGTGTGTAGATGTAAGAAGGCTTTGTATGGGTTGAAGCAATCTCCTCGTGCTTGGTATGAGAAAACTGACACTCATTTGGTCAAACAAGGCTTTCGTAACAGTCCAACAGAAAGCACATTGTATGTAAAGTGTGACAGTGATGTACTTCTCATTGTGGTTCTTTATGTAGATGATTTGCTGATCACTGGACCAAATGAAAGATATACTACTGAATTTAAGGCTGATTTGAATGCTACTTTCAAGATGAAAGATTTAGGGATGTTGCATCATTACTTGGGTATATAGTTTAAGCATGTGATGGTGGTATTGCCTTGTGTTAGAAAAGTTACATAGAGACATTACTATGTAAGTTTGGACTTGAGGATTGCAAACCTATTTCCACTCCCATGGAAATAGGTTTGAAATTGAGTCTTCATGATGATGGTGATACTGTAGATGTCTCTCTTTACCAAATTGTTGTTGGATGCCTCATTTATGTATGCAACACGAGGCTGGATATTCAGTTTGTAGTCTCACAGGTCAGCTGATTTATGCATAGCCCAGGGTCTAAGCATTGGCAGGCTGTCAAGAGGATTTCCCGCTACCTTAGAGGCACTTTACATCTTGGCTTGTTTTATCCCAAGGGGGGATCATTGCCGCCAGACTTACATGATTTTTTGGACTCAGATTGGGCTGGTTGTTTTGACACGCGAGTGTCCACAAGTGGTTTTTGTTTCATGCTTGGCAATTCATGTATATCATGGTTGAGCAAGAATCAACCTACTGTGGCTACGTCGAGTTGTGAGGCTGAGTACAGGGCAGTATTCACAGCTACGGTTGAGTGTGTATGGCTCAGACGCCTTATGGTTGATTTGGGTGTTGGACAGGACACTGCCAGCACTATCTACACTGGCAGTCAGAGCGCATTGGTAGTTGCAAGGAACCAAATTTTTCATGCTCGCACAAAGCACATTGAGGTGCATTACCACTATGTCATGGAGAGGCTCTCAACAGGAGAGGTCAGCTTGGCTTATGTGCCAACATAGGACAACCTTGCATATATTTTCACAAAGGCATTGTCTCGTGAGAAGCTCGAAGCTTTCTGCAAAGCTTTGGGCTTACTCCCCTTTGTGGACTGATCATGTCCTTAGGGCATGGCACTTCCCTTTACTCATCTGCCGTCTCTCATTCATCGTAGAGGGATTTGTTACCATATACATGTGGTAGTGATGTGTGTGAACACACTAGGACCACCGGTGCATTTTTTCCCTTTTTAGGAGGTTTTTTCCCCCGTGCATTGTATACACGCCCATCACTCTAGGGCTATCTATCTTTCCATTGCACACTAAGTAATACACTCTCTATTGTGTGCCTTGAGCTTCCTTTGTCTTCTGCAAGCTATGTGTGTTTCTCTGCAACCCTAATTCCAACACCAACTTTTCTATTAATGCTTGAAGTACTTTTTTATCTTGAAGTACTTCCTCTTTGGCTAGAGCTGCGGTTGATGACGTCTTGATGTATTCTTTCTTGTGCTTGAAATTCTCGCTCGAGCTTTGAAATTCTGGAGCTTTCATCTAAGGGTGATGTATTTGCCTCTGCCAACCTTGTCAATCAAGGATTAGCCTTGATTTTTTCTCCAATGCGGCATTGAGCCATGAGCTCTTCCTTCGCACTAACTAGTTGTATCTCCACCATGACCAGCTGATTCTCCAGTGCATCTGCTTGGTTGTAAATGTCTGTAAATATTGATTGTAGATCACTAATGATGTCCTATTGGATTACAACAACTCTTTTGGCGGCTACTATTTCTTCATGAGATTCAACTAGCTTCTACTTTTGTGGGAGTAGCTGGTTTTGTCATTCTTGTGCTTCTTGTCGAGCTATTTGAGCCTCTATTATCATGTCCTCTTGCTCATTCTTGAGCATATGAAGATTAGAATAGACTTTGGCTAGCAACATTTTGATCTTGCATGTGCTCTTGTACAACCACATTGTACGAATCTCTAGCCACCCATTGCAAGGTCTGGTAATAAGGGTCAATCATGCTCCAACGAAGTATTGGTGCACTAGGTATTGGCACAGGTCACTGTATTTATCCTGTGACTACATGCAGATCTTCTGGCTTGGGATAACTGTTCTAATATTTTGTTTCCCCTTGTTTTCCTTGCCCTTGTGAGGTTTTAAGTTGAGAATCTTGAGTGTGTGTGGTTTCAAACCCAAAAGCTCCCTGAGATTTGTCATCAAAGCGAGAGTGGGAACTTTTTGTGGAGCTATCCTCTGCTATATTTTCTCGCTCCATTTGTGCCCCTCAGGAAAGAGAAATTATGGTGAAAACAACATTATCATGACATGGGAGTATTAGAGAACTCTCAGAGTTGGTGGGAAATCAAACAAGCAGTGAAGCAAAGATACTTACCCCCTATCCATGAAGCGATAAAGATGAATGAGTTCTTTAGCTTGAAGCAATACAGCTTATCTTTGGAAACGTACTACTCAAAGTTTGTAAGGATTAGACATTACGCTCCGCCAATGACCATAGGGCAACAGGTAGCTCGCTTTTGTCAAGGTTTAAGAGAACAAATTAGCTCACGATTGGAAGCCCTGAAACCTACCACTGTACAAGATGCTTTACTACGAGCTAAACCTTTAATGAAAGAACAACGGATTACAAGAAGAATTGAACAAAATCAAAGCTTCAAAGATACACAACCACAAAGAGCGTATATTGCTAATGTGCAAGACCCTCCAAGATTGAATGTTCGATGCTTCGAATGTGGAGAGTTGGGACATTATCGGAACAATTATCCATGATTGACCAATGGAGAAGTAGTAGCAAGTGAAGTAGACTAAATACACCATATTTTGGATATAATGATGGTCTAGATAGTAATTAGAGTAGGAGTATCCTCACTTTTTCTTGAGATATGGACATCTCGAATCCCTAAGGTGGGGAGATTGTAATGTACCCAACATTTTTCAATATAATTTTTTCAGATCTTCTTTGCAAATATTTAAGGTTTGCATTTTGTTAAATTATAAAGCATTCCTATGGAACGATTGGATCGGAAATCGGACTCTTGATTATGGTCTTTATTCACTTGGAAACAATAGGTTGATATGAAAATCTTAAGCTTCAAGTCTATTTCTAAAGATAAAAGTTGACCCTTAAGAAAGAAGGAGTATTTTTAGGAAAGAGAGAGGAAAGAAAGAGTATTTTTAGAAGAAAAAGAGTAGGAGTATTTTTAGAAAAGGAGAAGTAGAAGGAGTATTTTTAGAAAAGGAGGAGTATGTTTAGAAAAGAAAGAGGAGGGAGTCAAGTTTAGAGTTCTTGTCTTGGAAGCCAAACTTCTTCTAAAATAAGAGAATCGAAATCGCATATCATCAGAATGTTTCATGCAAAAAAAAGGAGTCACAAACATGCGCGAACTTATCTTTTTTCTTTTTGCTATTATTAGCTTAAGATTTTGGCTCTTGAGAGCCTATATAAAGGCCCCTCTTCCCTCACTTTCAAAGACACTTAAACACAAAAGTTTTCAAAAGTGGAAGCTCTCTTGCCATAACGTTGGAGTTACCCGTGAATAGACTAACCATTTAGTACCTGAGCTCTACGTGCCACGGGCCTACCCATGTTTTCCAAGCCGAATTGTTTTTTTGTCGATTGAAACTGCTCATGTGTTGGAAAATTGGCCTCTCCTAACTTCGCTTCATTGAATGTATCTTTGATCAGTTGCCACCTTGAAGTGAATTGTGAGTCGCGGAGGGTGAAAGCATAGAATGGTGTCTAAATACTTGGTGTCCATGCACACCAAGTATGATGCTATGGATGGCACTATAGCTCGGCTTGTAAGTCAATAATTTTAAAAGAATATTGCTGAAAGAATATAGTGATAGCCGTTTTTCGGCTTTCCATAATTGCCATAGTAAGCTACCTCACCCTATCAAATCACTCAAACATTGTGGCTATGCCTACCATTTCACTGTACATAGGCGTGTGTGAGTTAGGGGACTTTTCCCATATCTTCTTAAAAACCCTCAATTAGCTAGTCACTGGGCTAGTTGAGCCAATATATATATATATATATATATATATATATATATATATATATATATATATATATATATATATATATAAGTATATTATGGCCCATTTGTGTGTAAATATTTTATTGTATATAGGGCCTAAATAAAATGATTTTTCATAATTATTTTGGTATTTATTTAAATATTTATACTTAGGTGTGTGTTATTTATGCTATGTACATTGACTCACCATTACCATATTTTTTCTTACCATTTTTCATACTCTTTATTCCATATAAAAATAATTTCATGCAACCTTCTCTTATTTTTGGTGTAACTCCATCCCAACAAAAATCCAAAAAAACTAGTTTATTTATGTGTATATTTTTTCACTATTGTCATTTTTTCCTTCCTACATCTATTCTCTATTACTCTCATAAATTAGACCACCAAAAATATTCATCTTTTTATGGTAGACTTATAATGAGAGAGATTTAGTTTGATCCCTTTATATTTTTTCCACCTATATTATTTATATTTGACATGTACATATTTTTTTAGACCCCTCAATATTTGATTTTCTTAGTTGTACTATTCACTTATATCATGATCTCAACAATATCTTCAACTATAGACCTACCAAATAAGGTCAAGGGTATGTGGAATGCATGTATGCACCATGGGGAGCTCACTCTTGGAGGTATTCAAAAGAATCATCCAAAGAAGGACCTCACAAGGACCTTGTGCAGTGGAAAAAACAGTCGGTTTTGCTGAATTTTTAAAGATCACATGCTCCCCGAATTTGAAAAGGTGATACAAACAAAAGTTGTAGCTCGTGGGCTGCACTTTCACCTCAAATTCTTTCATATTTTTTTGAGCTACGAGCTGTGAGCTATGATTTTATTGGTGGACCCCAGTTTGCCCATGCTATGCAGCCACACTTTCTCTTCCACTTTACCATTTTCCTCTTTCACACACACCTCTCCACTCATCATCCCCACCTCTCTCACCACTCCTCTCTGCACCCTACTCACCTTCTTCTCAACCTTGAAGAATAAGCGAAACCATGGTGAACTCATGTCTCCTACACACACTTCCATTCCAAAATTGATCACCTAGTCTCATTTTTTCTCTTCCATATTACCCATATTTATAAAAAAACCACAAAATTCAGTCTCTTCTCTTGAAAGACAACATCATGGTGATTGATTACTCATGTTCACTTACCTTGGCTCCCAAGGAAGATCAAGAGTGGAGAAAAAATGTACCGTCAAAGCTAGTGGACCGTCAACAAGCGTCAAAATTGACCCTACCCAAGACACTTGGAGCATCGACATTGTGAGAAATCCATGTTTCTTACCTATTAAGAGTTTTTTCTTCCTTATTTGTATCCTACATGGATACTCCCATTGTAAATATCCAATTCCATTTGTAAATCAATAAAAATACTAACTCTACTAATTTACTAACACGAACTTAGTATGAAAAGTCCTATCACCTCCACTTCTCTCCTCTCTCTCTTCTTCAGCTATCCCCACCAACTTCTTGATAATTCCAAGCAAAAGAAATTAGATAAGTGCTGAAAATCTAACCCAACCATGGTTAGAGGAGTAACCCTAGCCCTCAAAATTGCTATAAAAGGAAGGTGTAGCTAGCACAAAAAAGGGAGAGTCATAAGCAAGAGCACTATGCTATAGCTTGAGAAGCCAAGCTCAACCTCTTTAGAAGGATCTCTTGAGTGGAAGCTCATTGGCTTATGCATATGCATGTGTTGTATTAGGGGTGATTAGCAAGGGAACTATATGCCATTGTAAGAGAGAGTGATCATTCAATTGAGAGTAGGAAATCTATCATTTCTCCTACTAGTGTAAGCCCAACATTTGTTGAATCAAGGAGGGTGGATTTGGACTAAGCTTGGATACTTTGTCTCTCTTCCAACGTAAAGTAATGGACAACAATGATGTATAAGTGTCTTGGTGTTTTTTTAAGTTCTTAATAGCCTGTCTTTGGGTGTTGTCATCAATTCAGCCATAAATTCCACGTACTGTAAGAGGGCAATAGGGTGGAGAGGACTCCCCTGGCCTTAAGACAGTGATTGGGGTGGATTTTCTTGTGATGTGTTGTGGTGTAATTTACTCAAGCTATGTTGAAAAAATACTAATCTCACTTTGATTGCTCGTGGACAGATTTGTAAGAAGGTATTAATGCAACAAGCATCCCCTCCCCCTTCTCTCTCTTTCTTACATATATAATTGTGTTTGCTTGATCATTGCCGATACATTTCAAAGCAGCCCGAGCACTCTCTCTCTCTCTCTCTCTCTCTCTTTACGCGTCCTAGCTCGCATCCAAAACTAGGTGGTGCCCCAAATTTGTGTAGGGTTAGGTTGTGGGTTTGTGTGTGTGTTTGTTGTTTTTTCCAACCCCAACCCAATTGAGCAGCACGGGAGCTTAGAAGGGTGCTTAGAGGCCACTCTTCTTGTTGCCCGCCCTAGACCGCCTCAATAGGTAAGATAACTGACTTCACAACTCCACTACTCGGATGAAAGACATGGAGCGGTTAGCACAAGTTGACCTCTACGTCTCTCTCCCTCTCTCTCTCTCTCTCTCTCAGATGGCCTCCAATGCCCATCTCCATCTCTCTCTCTCTCTCTCTCTCTCTCTCTCTCTCTCTCTCTCTCTCTCTCTCTCTCTCTCTCTCTCCTACTCTCTTGTTCAGAATATGGATGATGGAGACTCCCTTCCTCTCGCTTTGGTTCCAGCTCATACCTCCTCACAAGCAGCAATGGAGCTTCTTGAACTGAACAATGCACCCGGGGGGTTCACCTTACATAGTATGTGACCTATCACGTGAGTTCAATAGAAGGGTATTTTAATCCCTTAAAACTTACAGAAATAAATTTACATAAGGATATGTTTTTTACAAATCTCAAAAAAATTTACAGAATTTAAAAGAAAAGGGTTCATTATATTTCCTAGAAAATTCACAGAATAGGGATTTTAGAAGAAGATCATGAACGCACGTGATATAGTGGTCTTAAATATAGTGAACCCCCTGGGACAATGCAACACAAATGGATTTCAATTCACTATTACAATCAGGAAGTTTTGTACGAATTCATTCATTTCAAACTACTGCAGACTGTTCCAGGATGGTGGACGAAGGATTTTATGATGAGGCACATGGAATAGATATAGTTCATACACAGGTGCACTCCAAGGGAAAGGCTGGTCTAAATGAGGATGAAATTATTGCAGTGAGGAAGTATGAAGCACAAGCTAACGTGAGTACAGAAAGCGATGTCGTGCAAGAAAGAAAGTACAGCCAAGCGTCAACATTGGAGCGGAAGATTGTCATAGGGAGGATGTCGATGTACACACAAAAGAAGACAAGAAGCAACATACTAATCAGAATATTGTTCAGCACATTGTGAGACAGTTGCATAGTTACGGGAAAAAAGATAAGAATGCAATTCTTCAAGGTGTTTTCAATGATGATAGAATCTTGCCATTGTGTGAAGATTTGTATCTTCCTGCAAATGGCCTTATTTCTGCACTCAAGGTCTCCTTACAGGAATTAAAGATTCCAAAATCAGCTGACTAGATGTTTTTAAAACGAAGCACATTCAGCATGCTAGTGAATGGATTACTGCATGATAATGGGAGCCAAGGTAGAGGTGTTACTCTACATAAAGTGGCAAAGCTATTAAATGTTCATACAAGGAATTTATATTCAGCTTTGGGTAGACTTAACAGCGATCCTATGTCAAGTACGCTGAGGTTCGACTTATGCAAAAGGAAGTCTGGAAATGCTGGGTCCTTATCGGAGGAATTGAAGCAGACAATTATTACATTTTGGATAGATCACAGAGACTAATCGCTACGCGTATCAACCCCTAAGTGCTGTAGCTAACTTAGCGTTAAGTATCCCGCTTGGGGAGTATCGTTCCCCTTAGATCTTTAGGTAGGGTGTCTCCAAACAAGAAAGATATTTGTCGGAAACGTTTGGGCAGAAAACATTATCAAGAGCATCCCATACACTTACTTGATGAATCTCAAGTAAACATGTATCGTTCTTACAATGAATAACTCTCAAGTGAAACATCTCACTCTTATGAATAGCTACCCATTGGGTGTTATGGAGTTGTGTACATGCTACTATATGTGATATTTAGCCAAGTAATGTGTCAAGATAGTCCATTGTCTCTACCTACGCTATTATGTGTGCTATATTAAACAAGTGTAGCCCAATGTACCTGTCTATGCTATAAGTGTGCCATGTAAAAGGACTCTATTGTAGTAAGATAGCAACATGTGTGCTATACAATAAAAGTGTGTGTAAGAATAGCACAATGTTCTTGTCTATGATATGATGTGTGGTATGTGAAAGAGCTATATTACATATTGAGAGCACTATGTGTGCCATATAGCGTTAGTGTGTGTAATAAGAGGCCAATGTCCCTATCTATGCTATTATGTCATAGTATTTCTTGCAATATGAGTGCTATAGAGCATAACTATGTGTAATAATAGCCCAATGGTCCTGTCTATGCTATTATGTGTGCCATGTATCAGGACTCTATCAGAGTATGACAACATCATGTCTGCTATATAGCAAACATGTGTGTATAATAGCACAATATACCTATCTATGGTATTATGTGTGCTATCAAATTATATAATATTATAAGAGCACTATGTGTGCTACATAGCAGATGTTAGTGTAATAGTAGCATGGTATCCATGTCTATGCTATTATGTGTGCTATGCAGAGTGTGATATGTGTAATAATAACACAATATCCCTGTCTATGCTCTTTTGTGTGTTATGTACAAGAATTGTGTTATAATATGAGAGCACTATGTGTGCTATATAGCAGACGTTGTCAGGAGTTTTTTGGAGCAAGGGATTGCGCATATGTACATACACATGCATGGTGCATCAAATAAAGAATTGCCCATTTTCCAGAGCCAGGTGGTTACTTGGGGCCCACATGTGTACAGGTAGGACAGCATGTACATAGTGCATCGATTTTCACTATCACCAGTACCAGTATGTTTTTTCTACAATAATGAGGAGTTTATAGCGCGTAAAACTTCTCGAGGAAGCTATCCGCGGGCCGACGACATGAGGTAAGTAGGTGCGTCAGATGGAATCTAGTGGCGTCAGGAGGGCGAACGGGGTCAATATTTGCACGCGGATGAGGACGAACACAACGTGGGTGTTTTCTTGTGAGAGTTAAGCAGAAAGGTCATCATTAGGACCACTTTTTGGGGCCACTTCACGTGGTTGCGAGACGCATTATTGAAAAGAAATGAGTGCCAGGTGTGCGGATGATGCAAAAAGGTGACAACTATGCACTGCGAGGTCAGTCTTTGGCCTGTTCGGGGTCCGTTTGAGGTCATCTAAAAGGCCAAGGGTGCCCAACTAAAAAAGATAAGTTGGGGAACTGAAAAAACTGAGAGAAGACCAGAAAAAACGTGGAGAAGAGAGGAGGAACAGCCGCAGGTGTTTTTTTGGGGTTTTTGGAGCCTGTTTTGGCCGTAAACTGCTCATCCAAGGTCGGATTTGAGCACTTTGACATTGTAGACTGGGGTTTTGGGCCGTTCCGGACGCGATGGCGCTGTCCATTTTGCCAAATTCCTCACTCTTTTCCTGCTGTTTTTCTGTGTAAGTTTCTCCTATGAGGGAAGTTTCTGCTCTAGTTTGTGATTGTATCTGGCTTATTTTACCCATATTGTGTGAGCTATTTGCCCCATTGGTGTTGGCCCAAGCTCAATTGTATCTAAACATCAGAAATTCTCCTCTTTTGAGCTGAGTTTTTTGGGTGTGTGTGTGTGTGTCTGTGTGGAGTGGGCAAGTGGATAGTCTCTCTCCTCTCACTCCAGAGGTGTGTTCCTTGTCTCGGTCAGGTGTGTTGTCTAAGCCGAGTGGTGCCCCATAGTGTGTGTGTGTATCTTCCCAAGAGTGTGTGTCGGGTCGTTATAGAGGTTCTGTGTGTGTTTTCATCCCGCTCACATTCTTTTGGCGCCCTCACGGAGGATCTTCTTCGAGTACCTTCTGCTTCGAGCTTCGAGCTTCGAGATTGGGAATTACAGGTTACAGGTTACAGGTTGCAGATTACAGGTTATAGGTTACAGGGACAGGTACAGGTACAAGTGATTCACACAGGTACACGTAGCTGGAGTACAATGATATACTAGCAGTGATGTCACTTGCAGTTGTTGTGGGTATGCATCACTTGGCGCCTATTTGAGCGCATTGTCTGCTGGATTGTACGTTACTTGTGGAAACTGCCATTGTATGCATTTGTGGAGCCATACTTGGTTGTATTTGGTAGTCCTAGCCATTTCTGAGACTTGGTCTGGAAGATAGTCATTTCTAAGACTTGACTATACGCGATTTGCATTAGCCTTCGTGTGAGGTCGATAGCGTGAGGTTTTTATTGAGCTGGGGGATTCTCAAATGTAGAGATCCTTTCGGTGATACAGGTAGCTGGAGCACCCTTTTTGTGACCTCGCCATAGGCTATGTACTAGTGAGTCCTACTTGATGCTCGAGTTCTATTGTTGGCAGTTTATGCATACATATACAGTCTATATTTTGGGTTCCTACTGCTCTACTTCTGGGGAAACTCTGTCAAAATTTTTCCAAGTTATGATGGCTGGTTTCTTGGTCTTTTGAGCCATTTATGCTGTTATGCTGCTGAAATTTTGGCAAAATCAGAGGTTAAGTCAGGTGTGCCTTCTTGGGAGTTTCATGGTTGGCTTTAATGGATGATCAAAATGGCCCTTAATTTACTCCATTTCATTTAACTCAAAGAATCCAGATAAATGTTCATGTGTCCAGGAAGATTTTTTTCCAGCAGCGCATAGTCTTTATGTTCGGGCCAAGAAGATTACGAGAGATCTTGGAATGTCCTTTGCCTGTTGTAATTCCGATGATCAACTATGAAAACTCATTTGATGTGCATGTGTTTGTCCTTATCTAAAGTTGAGCTCCATTGAAGTTTCTAGGGATTGGGTAGTCAAAAGTTTTGGGTTCTTGCACGTGTGTTCAAAGGGGTTCTCAAAGCATTGAAACTTGGGTAACCATGGCTTTCTCTTATCCGGAGTTTCATGGAAGAAGTGATGAAGATGTGGAAGAATTTTTGGAAAAGATGGAGGTTGCCTGCATTAGCAACCAGATTCATGACCCTGCGCAGATGTTACGTCTTCTCCAAATTTGTTTGAAGAGTGATGCACGAGTTTGGTCTAAAGCATTTGAAGAGGAGTTGCGTGTGGCTGATCCACCTGTAAGGTTGAGTTGGGACAATCTACGACATGGGTTGGAAGTGGAGTTTGTGAAGATAGAAGATCCTGACAAAGTGTGGCAAGAAGTACAGGCTTTGGTGCAAAAGGAAGGTGAGCCAGTAGATGCGTACATACGTAAGTTTTCATTGGAATGGGAGCGAATGTGCAAGGCCTTAGCACCACAGGTACCCCCACCTGACATGATGAAGAAGGACAGGTTCTTGGCTGGTCTTTGGGAGAATATACGTTGGAGAGTGGAGCTAAAGAAGCTTAGGACATATGAAGAACCACTAGAGGTAGCATGGAACAAAGAGTGGAAGCTGAGGAAAATGAGCCAGTTAGGGGTGGAGTCTTTGCCCATGAGGTCTGAATTTCAGCCTATAGAGTCTTTACAAGGTCGCATGTCAGGAGTTCATCACGAACCAGTGGTTTCTATTACTACTCAGGTTATGCCAGCAGTGGTCACTACAGCAGTGCAAGATGATGGGCTAAGGCAAGACATGAGGCAAATGGTAGATTTGATGAAGAATCTCAGCCTAAACATGCTAGGTCAAGTGGGAAATAATCGAGGTCGAGGGAGGTTTGCAAATCAGCTAGGAGGTGAAGAAAGGCCTAGGAATGGTGTTGGAAAAAGCAATGGTAGGTTTTGGAGGCAGACGCCCACATGTTATAATTGTGGAGAGTTGGGTCACATCAGCCCGCAATGTGATAAGCCACCAAGGATGGGGGGAGACATGTATCCATTGCCAAGACAGGTGCTAACTAGGTCAAATGATTATGGCATCGAAATTAAGGGAGACGAAGGAACCAGTGGACTGACCCAGGAGGAAAAGGGAAAGACAAAAGTGCTAAGTGTAGTCACCTTGGAGAAGGCATCAAAGCTAGAGGATACATTAGTGATGCCTATTGGGAAGAGGACCACAGAGGATAAGGAAAGAAGAAGTGCCCCAGGTCCTAGTAAGAAGAAAGGAAAGAGCCATGAAGGCGAGGATGTCAAGGCCAAGAGGAAAAGGAGAGCTCGTCGAAAGTTTCATGTTTCAGATTTTCCACTAGGGGATGGGCAATTAAGCTATGACTTGGAGGATCTGACGAGCAGGAAGGCAGATGTTACTTTTGGGCAGCTTATAGAGATGGTGCCTAAGCTAAAGCGACAGTGGAAGAGGATGGTTAACCCAATGGAGAAAGAGCCAGAGAGAGGTTCAGTAAAGGTGTTGGCAATGGATGAGCTACCAGACATTTGTCCAATAGTAGATGTGTGGCATAAAAGGAAAAATTTGGGATAAGGTTATGTGGATGGTGGAGCCCAAATATGTGTCATAACACACTCATGCATTGAGAAGATGGGTCTCACAGTGGCTGGGGTGTCAGGTTTTCGGATCAGATTGGCAAACCATCAAAAAGTAAAATGCTTGGGTGTTGTAAAGAGCTTAGAAGTGGAGGCATATGATGCAAAGGCAGTGGTTGATTTTCATGTGATGCCAGCAGGGTTGGGAGCATATCCTATTATACTGGGCAGACCATGGTTACGTGCAGTGGGAGCTGTTCAAGATTGGCGACATGGTACGATTAGCCTCTATGGAAATACAGGTACCAAGAAGCTTTATAATATGGACACAAGGAAACGATTAGAGGAGCTTTATGAAGATGAGGATGAGTCTAGTGATGAAGACTCTTCCACGGTGACAGATGAGGACAGTGATAGCACTACCAGCAGTGATGAGGATGCTGATGTTGCATTTCTTTTGATGGACAAAGAAATACAGGAGTTTGGTTTAGTTGCATTTGAGAATGAGGTTGAAGATGAAAGTGAAGGGCCTTATGAAGTGATTGAAGGGCTGATGCAAACCAAGGTTGAGTTGTCAAAGAAGCAGGAATTGATGACACAAATGATCAGTGGAGACCTCTCAGCTATGGAGAAGGATATATATTTGCACATGCTGGCTAGTTTTCTTGATTTGTTCATTACTTCATATGAAGAGATCAGAGGGTTCAAGGGCGAAGAGATGCATATAGAGCTGAAAGAAGGTGCTAAGCCAGTGCGGCAAAGGCTAAGAAGGATGGGTCAAGAGCAAATGGAAGCCTTGCGAGAAGAGGTGGACAAGTTGTTGAAGGCAGGGTTCATAGTCCTTGTGGAGACCACAGAATGGGTGAGTCCAGTAGTAGTCAGTCCAAAGAAGGATGGAAAGTGGAGGATTTGTGTAGATTTTAAGCCCTTAAACGCAGCCACTAAGAAGAACCCATATCCTCTTCCATTCATCGATCAGATCTTGGATTCAGTGGCAGGTTATGAGAAGTACAGTGTGTGTGATGGTTTTTCAGGCTATTTTCAATTGAAGATTTCTCTTAAAGACCGCACAAAGACCACTTTTATTACGCCATGGGGCTGCTATTGCTACACAGTATTGCCATTTGGGTTGTCAAATGGACCTTCCTTCTATCAAGAGAGAGCAAATTGGGTGTTGGAACCATTCATTGGTAGTTGTGTTAAAGCTTTCATGAATGACTTCTGTGTCTACAGCAGTAGGGCTGAACACCATGAGAAGCTGCAGATGGTATTGGCTCGATATGATGAATGTGGAGGACAACTAAATCCAAAGAAATGTCATCTAGCACAGCCAAGGGTGAAGTTATTGGGCCATATGGTGTCAAAAAATGGCATTGAGGCTGATCCAGATAAGGTTAAGTCTATTATTCTTCTTCCATCACCTACGAGTACGAAGCAATGGGCAACTTTTATACAGAAAGTGAAGTACATGGCACGGTTTATTCCATTGTCTTCGCAGCTTCTTTATCCATTACAACAAGTAGCAAAGCATGATCCATTACAATGGGATGACAAGTGTGAAGAAGTGTTTCAAGAGGTGAAAGAGGTGTTAGGGGGTTTGTCAGCCATGTAGGCTCCTGATTGGGAGAAAGTTTTTTATGTAAATCCCTCAGTAGGGGATGATGCCATTGGAGCCATGCTATTGCAAAAGGGGAAGGGCAGCCATTATATGAGGCCAGTGTATTGTGCAAGCCGAGTGAAGTTGGTAGCGGAGAGAAAGTTCTCGGAAGTAGAGCTAGTGATGGCCAGTGTAATATTTGCTTGTCGATGATTTTGTCATTACTTGCTACCACGGCCTTTTGTTTTCTTGACGAGTTATGCTTTTTTGCCACAGTTAATTAATGGTACTAACATGTCAAATGTGGTGAAGAAATGGGTAATTGAGCTGCAAGAGTTTGAGTTCTCTTTTCTAGTGGAAGATAGTACAAGGGCTACCCTAGCTGATTTGTTGACCTACAAGGAGAATCCCCTTATTGTTAAGGAAGAGGTGGTGAGAAAGGTAGTTGAAGAAGTGCCACAGATCAGCAATGCACATGTGTTGTTCTTTGATGGTTCATACAGACAGAGCCATGATGCAGCTTCAGGGGGTATAGCACTTTATGATCCAGAGGGGAAGCTAGTATGCAAGAGAGGGTTCAAATTGGATGCTCATAGTAATAATGAGGCTGAATATGCTACTCTGGAAGCCGGATTACACATTTGTTTGAAGCATGGGGTTCGAAGGTTGAGCATAAAAGGTGATGCCTTGTTAGTGGTGAAGCAAGTGTTGGGTGTGTGGAAGATCAAGAACACCTCATTGAAGGAAATGTGCTTCAGAATTAAAGGCCTGTTAAAAAAGTTTGAAGCATGGATCATCAGACACATTGAACGTGCTCTAAATGGAGAGGCACATGAAGCAGCTCAAGGCATGATTGGGGAGCTATTTGTGTTGAGGACCACTTTACCTCTTTATCATGGCCGGGAAAGTTTGGCTCAAGAAGAGGAGTTTTTGCTAACAGGAATCATTCCAAAGGAGATTCAGAAGTCTAAGAAGTATGGCTTTGTGCGTAGAGCATACAGGTACAAATTGATTGGTGATTTCTTATACATGAAAGGGGACGATCTCGTGTTGAGACGTGTACCTTGGCGGGAGGAGCTTTACAGAGTGTTGGAAGAGAATCATGAAGGTGCATGTGGTGTCCATTTTGCTCTAAAGATCACCGTGCATAAGATTTTGCAAGAGGGGTATGTATGGCCTAGTTTGCACAAGGATGTTCACCATTGGTGTAGGTCTTGCAATAGGTGTCAAGCATTTGGGAAGAGAGTGTTGAAGCCAGAGCTACGAAAAACCATTATGGCATTTGATGTGTTTGAAAAGTGGGGGATTGATGCAATAGGCCCGTTACCTATCACAAGCAGGGGCAAAAGATATATCTTGACGGCAGTGGACTATCTCTCTAGATGGGCAGAGGCTATAGCAGTAAAACAAATCACTGCAAAGGATGTGGCAAAATTTGTGTATGATGAAATATGTTGCAAGTTTGGGGTGCCATTAGAGCTACTTTCAGATAAGGGGCCAGGATTTAGAGCTAAACTGCTAGACTTCTTATGCACAAAGATGAAGATTAGGCACCAACATACCACTCCTTATTACCCGCAGTGTAATGGCTTAAATGAAAGATTCAATGGTGAGTTGGTACAAATTCTTTCTAAAGTGACAGAGCACCAAGGAAAGAATTGGGATTTGGAATTTCCTAGTGCATTATGGGCTTACCGTACTTCGGTGAAGACAGGTACAGGGTTTACTCCATTTCATTTGGTGTATGGAAAGGAAGCACTATTGCCTGTGGAGGTAGAGTTGCCTGCGGTCAAGATGTTAGAGAAGTTGCTTGGGCCGCCTAGTGATGCATTCAAAGAGAGGCTCTTGCAGTTACAAGAGGTCCAGTTGGATAGGATGAGCGCATTGGAGCATTATGGGCAGATGCAGGATAAGGCTTTGGCAAAGATAAATGAAAAGGTAAAAAGTAAGGGTATCAAGAAACATGACTTGGTTTTGCGCTACAACAGTAAGATGGACAACACCTTCCAAAAGAAGTTTCAAATTAAGTGGGAAGGCCCTTTCAAGGTAGTGGAGTGTTTTCCAAATGGCACATATCAGCTGGCTAACCTGGATGGTGTTCTACATAAGTCAAGGGTAAATGGATTGCGTCTTAAATTGTATCATGCTAGATTGATGATGGTGGAGCAAGATGAGCTGTCTGTGGATAAAGCAGTGTTGGTTAGGGATGAGGAGACCTGTGATGCGGCGAGTCTCATATCTCTCTTTGCTGCTGCTGATCATGAATGATCTAGCAGGCTAGGGGAGGGGCAAATTATGTCAGGAGTTTTTTGGAGCAAGGGATTGCGCATATGTACATACACATGCATGGTGCATCAAATAAAGAATTGCCCATTTTCCAGAGCCAGGTGGTTACGTGGGGCCCACATGTGTACAGGTAGGACAGCATGTACATAGTGCATCGATTTTCACTATCACCAGTACCAGTATGTTTTTTCTAAAATAATGAGGAGTTTATAGCGCGTAAAACTTCTCGAGGAAGCTATCCGCGGGCCGACAACATGAGGTAAGTAGGTGCGTCAGATGGAATCTAGTGGCGTCAGGAGGGGGAACGGGGTCAATATTTGCACGCGGATGAGGACGAACACAACGTAGGTGTTTTCTTGTGAGAGTTATGCAAAAAGGTCATCATTAGGACCACTTTTTGGGGCCACTTCACGTGGTTGCGAGACGCATTATTGAAAAGAAATGAGTGCCAGGTGTGCGGATGATGCAAAAAGGTGACAACTATGCACTACGAGGTCAGTTTTTGGCCTGTTCGGGGTCCGTTTGAGGTCATCTAAAAGGCCAAGGGTGCCCAACTAAAAAAGATAAGTGTGGGAATTGAAAAAACTGAGAGAAGACCAGAAAAAACGTGGAGAAGAGAGGAGGAACAGCCGCAGGTGTGTTTTTGGGGTTTTTGGAGCCTGTTTTGGCCGTAAACTGCTCATTCAAGGTCGGATTTGAGCACTTTGACATTGTAGACTGGGGTTTTGGGCCGTTCCGGACGCGATGGCGCTGTCCATTTTGCCAAATTCCTCACTCTTTTCCTTCTGTTTTTCTGTGTAAGTTTCTCCTATGAGGGAAGTTTCTGCTCTAGTTTGTGATTGTATCTGGCTTATTTTACCCATATTGTGTGAGCTATTTGCCCCATTGGTGTTGGCCCAAGCTCAATTGTATCTAAACATCAGAAATTCTCCTCTTTTGAGCTGAGTTTTTTGGGTGTGTGTGTGTGCCTGTGTGGAGTGGGCAAGTGGATAGTCTCTCTCCTCTCACTCCAGAGGTGTGTTCCTTGTCTCGGTCAGGTGTGTTGTCTAAGCCGAGTGGTGCCCCATAGTGTGTGTGTGTATCTTCCCAAGAGTGTGTGTCGGGTCGTTACAGAGGCGATGTGTGTGTTTTCATCCCGCTCACAACGTGTGTGATGTGTGTGTAATAACAACTAAAAATCCCTATCTATGCTATTATGTGTTATATAGCAAAATTGAGCATGTAATGAAAGCTGAGTTATCTATCTATGCTATTATCTGTGCTATGTAGCATAGCTATATGTATTTATACCAATGCATCTGTAGCTATGCTATTATGTGTGATATATAGAAAAATGTAATTCTAATGCATTTTTTTTTCAAGCAGACAGAGTATTTCTTGAAGTTTAAAGATAGCCACGCACATGTGACAATTGGGCAAAGGTCCTTTGAGAAGTTGAAGCCTTGGTTTGTGCAAAAGTTGAAAGATCGCAATACTTGCTGTTGTGTTTATCATATCAAACTGATGTATCTCAAAGATGCGTTTAATGTTATGCGCTCATTTGTTTTTGGTTTTCTTGGGAGGTCATGTACATGTAAATGCAATGTTTGAAAATCAGATGGGGTGAATGCAGAATGTCTTGTTGTTGAGCACTCGTTTTCAGGGATCACGAAGTTGTGGGAATCATGCATATGTACAAAGGCTAAGGGAGATATGATCCATAAACACACCTGCTTGATGGGCCAATGCAAAAAATGTGGTGTGGAAAAGCTCAGCCTTTGTCCACGAGAACTTGCAGAGATGACAAAGAGAGTTCCACTGCAAGTCTTCGAGGACATTAAAGTTCAAACTAAGCATGGTCTAAGTAAGAGAAAGATGTTGTCACTCAAACAAGTGGCTTTAAGTGATCTGACAGGGAGGATAAAATACGACATCAGGATCTTCATCGAGGACAATTTCACTTACAGATGGCAGGCACATCAATACAAAGAATGTTTGAAGGTGTTTCCTTCAGATACCATTATATCTGTAGTAGACTTTGCTGAAAATTACTCCTTCAAAGAGAAAAATGAAGTACAATCCATGCATTGGCATACAGATCAATGCACCATCCTTGTTCACATAACGTACATGCGTGACAACGAAGATGACAATATTATCAAGCATATGCATTTCTTCATCTCCGATCATAGGCAACATGATACGCTATTTGTCCAACATTGTTTTCTTCTTTGTGATCAGTGGCTTAAAGACCAGGGGCTGAATTTCAAGAAGCACTGGGTGTGGTCAGATGGTGCAGCTTCGCAATTCAAGGCTGCAAGGCCATTTTACTTTGTTGCTAGATATTACCAACTAACAGGTTCAGAGATGACATGGAATTTTTTTGGCTCTGGCCATGGCAAGGGGGAGCATGATAGCGCTGGCGTTGTGATAAAGAGAGCCCTTACACATGAACAACTCAAGAGTAATGGAGTTGTTCTTAGGCAAGCTGCAGACGTGGTTGCATTTTTGACGAGAACAATGTCCAATGCTACATGTAGCTCTTATGCACAATCCACTAAAGCAGGTCCTACTATAAACATGAAATTTTGGCTAGTAAAAGAGATAGAAGTGGACATGTATAATCTATGGGATTGTGAGAGAGTACCAGGATCTCGATCACTCCATTGCATTTCAGGCTTTTGTCGTCATGATCCTACTCAATTAAGGACCAGGCGGCTTTCTTGTTTTTGTGATGCTTGCATGAAGGGCCATTGGAGGACTTGTTCCAGCAAATCATATGAAGGCAAGTGGACACGTTAGGCATTGAAACCACTCTCTGAGGTACCAGAAGAGACTGAGGTACCAGAATATGAAGCTACAATGTTTGAGGGATCCCAAGATATGCTGAGTGAGTATCTCATTGAAGGTGATAACTTTGCAGTCAATGCAGACGCTGGCAATGCAGAAGGTGTAGAGTTCTTTCTTTTGATATGTACAAAGAGAAAATGGATGACAGATTGCATCTTAAGAGATAAGTGGAAAAACAAATGTGATAAAAACACTTATGTTGTCACAGGGTGTTATTATCAACAGCAAGAGGGGGACCCAAATCACTACACTCTACTTGATGATAGGGGAGTTACTAACCTGTACTCTCACCTTGTTCGGGCAATCAAGTTTGACATGCCTTTGGTAGATGCTACCTCAAAGACATATTATTTATCACAGGGTGTTATTATCAACAGCAAGAGGGGGACCCAAATCACTACACTCTACTTGATGATAGGGGAGTTACTAACCTGTACTCTCACCTTGTTCGGGCAATCAAGTTTGACATGCCTTTGGTAGATGCTACCTCAAAGACATATTATTTATCTCCAAAACTACATGAAACCATTTACAATGCCATGCCCTATGAAGCAGCATGATACCTATTAAACAGGCTTATATTATGTTCTATATAGCCTTCACCATTCAGTACCTCCTTACACATGTCCATTGTGCTATGTATCACATAGCACACAACCACAGAGAGCACATAGCATAGAATCACACACATTTTAGATAACGAGGTTACTATTGTGAACATGTTGCACCTTGAAAAAAGTTAGCCAAGATATTTGTCGGAAACGATTGGGAAGAAAACATTATCAAGAGCATCCCATTCACTTTCTTGATGAATCTTAGGTAAACATGTCTCATTCTTACAATGAATAACTCTCAAGTTACACATCTCACTCTTATTAATAGCTACCCATTGGGTGTTATGAAGTTGTGTACATGCTACTTATGTGATATGTAGCCAAGTAATGTGTCAAGATAGTCCATTGTCTCTACCTAGGCTATTATGTGTGCTATATTATGCACAAGTGTGTGTAATAATAGCCCAATGTCCCTGTCTATGCTATAAAAGAACTCTATTGTAGTAAGATAGCAACATGTGTGCTATACAATAAAAGTGTGTGTATCACATAACACAATGTTCCTGTCTATGATATGATGTGTGGTATGTGAAAGAGCTATATTACATATTGAGAGCACTATGTGTGCCATATAGCGTAAGTGTGTGTAATAAGAGGCCAATATCCCTATCTATGCTATTATGTCATACTATCTCTTGCAGTATGAGTGCTATATAGCATAACTATGTGTAATAATAGCCCAATGGTCCTGTCTATGCTATTATGTGTGCCATGTAGCAGGACTCTATCAGACTTTGACAACATCATATCACCAAAATAAAATTACATCATTCAATCATTAAGTTTAGAGAACTTTGAACAGTTCACTTTTTGTATAGTAATGCAAGTACATTCAGTGCACAAAATGCTGTATACATGATTCCATAATCACAGTCAACCTTCCCTACATACTTTTCGTTGACTTCTATAGGGGGGGGAGCTGATGACACGAGCAGACACTATGTCCAAAGGATTTTCAAACTGGTTCATCTTTGCATAAGCATTAGGGCTGGGTGAGACTTTCCACTTGACTAACCAAGGGAACAATGTGCTAACCTGGTAAATTGGGGATTGACAAATATCTGCTGGTTCAAATGAAGCAGGACAGACCCAAGTCCCGGGAGGGTTGAGCAGACACTTGTAGAGTGTGTCATCCACCACCAATGTATTATCAGAGTTGAACTTAGGATGGTGCTTCCAAAAGTCTTTCAAACACTTGAAAAATATGGGCTTTGCGTTATCTCTACATGGAGTCCTACCATAGCCCGAGCAATATTTTGCGAGCAAAGCAAAACTCGAGCGAAGATCTATGTTGTGGTATTGGCACCTATCTAGAAAAAATGGCCATGATCATTATGACACTTCTCACCAAAAACTACGCAGGACATATATAGTACTTTTGAAAAAAACAGACAGTTTTCCTTGTATATGAAGCAATATTTCTAAAATAACCATAAACCTTCACGGCACCTCACATGAGGATTTTAAATCTTAACCAAATCCATCAATAGAGTACGTAGTATCTGTCCATAATCCAGAATATTAGAACATCTATAGTTGCGGTATTATCACCGCTCGAAAAAATAATAAAAATGGCCATAACCATTATCCCTCCTCTCACGAAAAACAAAGCAAAACAAACATAGTACTTTTAAAAAAAATTGGACATAGTTTCCCTTGTACATGAAGCAATATTTCAAAAATAATCATAAGCCTTCATGGCACCTCACATGAGGATTTTAAACCTTAACCAAATCCATCAAAACAGTACATACTACTTGTCCACAATCCAAAATATTAGAACATCTGTAGTTGTGGTATTATCACTGCTCGAAAAAATAATAAAAATGGCCATAACCATTATATCTCCTCTCACGAAAAACAAAGCAAAACAAACATAGTACTTTAAAAAAAAAATTGGATATAGTTTCCCTTGTATATGAAGCACTATTTCAAAAATAACCATAAACCTTCACGGCACCTCACATGAGGATTTTAAATCTTAACCAAATCCATCAAAACAGTACATACTACTTATCCACAATCCAAAATATTAGAACATCAGTATTTGTGGTATTATCACCGCTTGAAAAAATAATAAAAATGGCCATAACCATTATGCCTCCTCTCACGAAAAACAAAGCAAAACAAACATAGTACTTTGAAAAAAATTTGGACATAGTTTCCCTTGTACATGAAGCAATATTTCAAAAATAATCATAAGCCTTCAGGGCACCTCACATGAGGATTTTAAACCTTAACCAAATCCATCAAAACAGTACATACTACTTATCCACAATCCAAAATATTAGAACATCAACTGTTAAAAGTTTCCATCGTGATATAACGAAATTCTTATGAACACAACAAGACATGAATTTGAATTTTAACATCCACCAATGTTATAAATCCATTGTTCTTATGATGACTCGCACTCATCATCGATGAATACGTTATGTCTCTGATAGCTCTCAGGGATGCAAGAATTGTACCGCCTATCTGCTGCCATGGTTCTAGCCATCTGCTCTGCGTAGATCGGCAATGCACTTCCATTTATAAAAAAAAATATTGTGAAGTTAAACACCAAACAAGTAATATAGGCAGTATTGATAATCAATAAATACCAGCGCTAATACAAAAATAGTGACAAAAAAGATGAGAGCAATGTCAATGTCAAAAGTAAGAGGGGCCCTCACTAGTCGTCAAAGGGATTGACACGCGATGGCATGTCACTCTCATCATCAATATCTAAAGAGGTGGACGCCTGCTCTCTGCCCCACTTTCTAGGGCGAAGCAACGGTAACACATATCCTGAAATCAGTGGCTCATCAATGTCGACTGCAACACATGCTCATCCTAAAGCCAAGCAAGCTGCTAGTACAGGAGTTGTGCCACATCCAAGCTCCAAACAAATACCTCCTCATCGGCAAAGCAGCTCCACAAAACATGCAATGAAAGAATGGCTCGGTTAGAGTCCTCCTCGCAATGGCTCACCTGATAATGATCTAGCATGAGAGAGCTCCGGAAGGTGATGCACCATAAAAGAATCCGAAGAGTGCATACCAAGACGGGAGAACAAGGTAGCGCATTCTGATACAAAGCAAGGTGGATGCATACCCACTCTGTGAATCATAAATAGCATAGAGCAATTACACTGCAAAACAAGACACACGATTAAAGCAAACAACAAGACAAAGTGCTGAAATATTGATGTAAAAACAAATGTATCACCTCCACACGACCACCAAAACTCTCCACATAACCATATGCTCCATGATGGAGCACTACAATGCGTCGATGAACCACCATCTCCGAAGCACGAGAAAATCTCTCCACCTAGCCAATGGCCTCTCCTTTTATTTTAACTAAATATCAATGATAAATACCACAAATATTACAATTTTTTTGCATGACTATAAACAAGATAGACCTGCCAAAGAAACCATGATCAACAGCCATCCAGAATCCGTCAATGTCGAGAATGCCAAATGAACACCAGCACGTACATGATCCTCTGTGAAAATGTCCCAACGAGGTGAAGTAGAGGAGCCTAAGAGGGACCCACCAAATGGAAGATCTAAGAAAATCAAATCTGCAGCCCATGAAACTGATTTCGTGCCGCGGGTATACAAGATAGAGTTAGAGCATGCCCGCACGAGATGCTCGTGTACAGGGACCCATGCAAGATTACGGATCCCCGCCCTATAGTCTGCAGCAATGGCAATGTAGTCCCCAACAATAGCCATGCATCGAGTATCCATAGAACTAGAGAGACAATGAGATGGAGACTCCATAATATAAACAAAAGAGATACTCCTTCGAGCCACGATCGTGCCAGGAGAAACTGAGACATTACAGTGAGGTTTAATAAGCCATGCATCAACCACGTGGAAGGAAAGCATTAACAAATGTTTTGTAGCTTTTCTGGAGGTGGCTCCACCTCCTCGTCAATGATCTGATCCACAACCCTCTCCTTTTCCTTTTGTGAGTTGCGCATTGCTAAAATAGATAACTTCAAATCAGAGCACTATAACTTTTAGATAGGTAAATATGAGCATGATCAAACATACCTGCACGACTCTCTTCTACTATGTCTACTGGACGAACCTTCATCGCAGAATCCTTCGATATCATCTCTTGTAGCTCTCTTTCACATCCAAGAACATGGCCCTTCTCCATATCTATCCACCATGGACAATTATCTATCTCCCAAGGAGTCAATGTGTGCATAGTAGAGGGATACATGCTTGTGTCTTGGATCGCTAGCTGAGTCCACTGTCTAGCCAGAAAGGGCATGGCAGGCAAGACACTCTTGGTAACCAAGAACATGAAGAATCTACAAAGGTCAATTGGGTGACACAAATTTAAGAAACAATAACAATGAATATTATCAATCTAAGTCAGTTAGTGATTCATCTGAAAGCCAAACGTTGTGCTGCCATTCTCAATGTATCCACCTTCTTTAATGCCTGCTTATCGATATCCTTAGTCTTCACTCCAAGAGACACCTCTATTGGAAATAGATAGGGCCTCGCCTCAAATTTAATTTCTTCAAAGTAGAATGCAAGAGTGCAGTCATGCTGCAAAGGCACCCCGCCTGGCACATCCAAAAGATCTGACACGATCTGAAATGCCCTCTGAAAAACCCGAGCCAAAAAACCCTCTCTACGAAGCCAGCTACATTTCCAAATAAAAAGAGGAGAAAAAGTTAGACTTATATATAAAGGCATGATATATTTAGTACTTTTAATCTTAGCTATACTTACATGCGAAATACGTGATCTCCCTTTTTCAAACCATATGCACTCCTTGTAATCTTGTCTGCTTCCAATAATGAAACCCAATGAATCTTGTTTTGCACAGGGGCGTCTTGAAGTGCTATTAAGTTCAGCTTCTCCAATGTAGCCCAACTATCAAGACCCCATTTCAAAGACAAAACTCTTGCTAGCCAATCCGTCCCAAGATTGGGATCAACAATGTTAAGCAATTGAAAAATTTAATATTGCATATGACAAGTACTTAAGTAACTTTTTGCACGTTTTTCTCAAGAGAATGCCTTGAATTCATGTTATCTACATACCTTTCCAATTCGATCCTGATATTTGTGAGTAATCTCCTTACAAATTCTCTCTTCTTCTTTCTGATGCTCTTTCGCAGACAAGCTTTGTTTGATAAGAGCAACTCACTTTTCTTTTTCTTTTGTCATTTGAATCTAAAATTAAATATACGTTAACAAGCTTTGAAATCATGCATTTAAATGAGAGTAAAAATCATTTAGTCTGACACATACGTCATAGACCAATCTACCAAGGTACCGTCGCGTAATTGGATACCAAGGCTCTGTACCTTTGGCATTCTTCTTCCGTATAGCGGCAATAAGTTTTTGATCTCTATCTGGCAAACCCTTTAGATACATTTCATGGTCCACTGTACAAATGTGTCGTATTGACAATCTCATCACGAAGATGAGTGACAACAAGAGCATGAGTGTTCATGCTGCATTGAAAGACCAAAAAACCATTTGATACTCACATTCAATTGTTAGCAAAGATAGAAGAAACATCAACACTTACAAGTTCATTCGTTGTAAACTGCTTAGCAAGGCAATCTCTGGCACCTTAGTGGGATCTATAATGGTACATAGGACTCGACAGTGTTTCTCCTTTGAAGTGGAGAACTTCTCTTTTATCGCTTCCCTCCAAGCCACGGTGCGATGATTCCCTTCCCAAACATAGAACATGTGATTTGTGAGATCTTGAAACTTTGTTTGTTTTTTTAACTCGGTTTCAAATTCTTCATTGATTTCATTCCAAAGAGGATCCCATGTAGCCTTTATCTCATCTAGAACATTCACAAAGTCAAACTTCAAACAACATTCACAGCACGTGGACATCAATACAAAAATGAAAGTGTGAACACATACCATTCACAAAACTCTCCTCTCTTTTTCATGTTACCAAAGAGACAATGAATGCTCCTTTTTCTGGCATTAACCTTCTTTTGCAAAGGCCGCCTTCAATCCACTGAGATCATCTCTCAAACCTCTCACTCTCGCATATGGAATCAATCTACATAAAGGAATGGAGGGACAATCGAAGCAACTAAAAACACGTGTGATTTCAAGAATTTCTGCACCTCTATGCATAAAGATATTTTGCTCATCTTCCATCTCAGACGCTGCGGTAACCTCATCCATTATCTCCCATGGAACAATCTGTAAACCATTCTCCTCGGGGGCTAAAGTATCATCAACTTCGTGTAGAGAGCTCTGTCCCATTTCCATGGAAAGAACCTCCTCACCTTGTGTCTCAATTTCCTCTATCATGTCGATAGCTAAGACTGAAGATACTTGATCACTAGCATCTACCTGGCCATAAAGAGAAGCATTGCTACTATTACTCCTTCCCCTTCGTGATCTTCCACGCGGTTTCGGGCTGTTTCAACATCAACAAAAAACATGGAGACAATAATTTTACAAAAGAGTCAAATTATATATGGCACCATATTGAAATAAAACACAATAGAAATCTTTAAAAAAATTGGACAGAGCAACCTTTGTACATAGAGAATTATTTCAAAAAATACTATAGCCCATAATGGCTTGTCACTTGAAAAAATTTGGTCTTTAAAATTATTTCATAAACATAATTTATGAAGCAACAAATTTAGTACAAATATCGTAAGACAATGCATATGTAAATAAATTAAATGGTTTATATGCGTGTTGGCTATTGTTTTATTTGTCAAAGAGATAGTACTCACGCACATATACTAGTAGTCATCATAGTGTATACACCCTCTTCACATTTGTGAGACAAGTACTAGTTATAGTAAAATCAAATATTGTTTCTATGCCAATTAGAGTGTTTCTATGCCATCAAAAAGATGTAATTATTCAAGTGCTTAAATATGCTAACAAGGCCTTGAGAGTGCAAATGATCAATGACCTAGCATTTGCCAAACATCACAAACCAACGAAGATCCATGACTTTCAAAGCAAAGAATTTTCAAGACCAAAGTTTGCATTGAGTGTAACATTTAATGGCCTAATAACTTATGTGTAGCGGAAATTAGCATGAACATAGTGGGCATTTCATTAGAATAGATTCCTAATGAGAATTACAAGAGTGCTTGGTGGAGAGAGCAACAAAAAGCATAACATCTAGTTAGATAGCATCGACAATACTTTCAAAAGAGAGAGAAATTAAGCTATTGACAACAATTGAGGACCGGATTTTCATGGAGCCGGTCCCCCCTCCAAAAGGCTTTGTATTATGGTTTCTCCCATCAAGAGAGACATTGTACAATACAATTCTTTGTGTTCCTTCAAGACTAGCTAGTGCAATGAAGATGGAAACTTCATGCACTAAGCAAAACACTTAACAAACACAACTTGAATTATCCCCGTTCTCAGACCCAAGACCTCACACACCTTCGAAGATGGTGAGAGCTAGCAGGGTATGAGAGTAGATTGAGAGGAAGAAGGAGTATCTTACGAGAAAGATGTACATCTCCTCACATAATCACTCATATGTCGCATAGCTTAGCTTAGTAATTAGCTTGGTAGAGGAGATGAGCATGCATTGAAGCTTGGCTCTTGGTTGGATTTGCATCCACATGCCAAGAGAGTGTTGATGTAGGCTTCTATCTCACAAGCTTGGAGTAGGTGATGAGTTCTCCATTAAATCTTGGGAAGAGATAGTCTTCTCTTTCTTCACACATGAGCTTGTGTGAGTGTGTGTGTGATAATGCCTTGCAAAAATCAGCCCCCTCTCTCTCTTGGGCGAGCCCTCTTGCTAATTGCTCTTGCTGAAGCCTCATTGGCCCTCCCCAAGTCAAGCCAATTACAATTAAGCAGCATAAGTGATAGCCTTCTGACATGTGTCCCCCTTTCCCCTTTTGTGAGAGATTTAGGTAATTAAATAATTAAACTAAACTCTCATTGGACCCCTTTGCCTCCTGGCCAATAGGAATCAGGCAAGCCATGGGGCTCCTGAATGCTCATTGGGCCCCTTGGGAGACTGCCCAATAGTCTTCTAGGAGACTTAATTCTCATTGGTTTCTTTTATTAAATGTTTTTAAATAGATTTACTCTAGCTTAATTCTCATTGGTCCACTTCAAGGGTCATCCAATAGAAATTGGGCACACCTTGTGGGCATCTGGCCTAGGGAGCTGACATGTGTCCCTCATTCCCTTTGTGTAAACGGAGCCTCTGTGTGTGTGTGTGTGGCTTTCTCTCTCATCCCCTACCTTTAGGGCTCGCCCCCTCCCATGTAGGGATGTGCAAAGACTTTTAGGGCACACACAAAGCATCCAATTTTCCCCAGGGTTGACCTTTGGACACAACCTTTGAATTTTGGAACCTTAGCATTTTGGAAGTCTTAATGGGCTGAACCTTAGGGTCTTTTTAGTCCATTGTTGCACATGGCTCTTTTGTAGATGCCCCCCCCTTTGGATCCCTATTTTCCCTCCTTTGGATCCCTACTGTGGCCGATCTGCTAGCTTAACCAATATTCTAGCTTTTTCTCCCCTGGCCTTCCCCACATTAAATGATCAGTTTAATATGAGAAAATCATTTAGGAGAATTAGATATTGATTATTATGACATTGAGCATCATTGAGTACCTTGTAGGTGGACAACCCCTTCGAGCAGTGTTTCGACCAGTCATTGTATTTTGTGTTCTCAATCACACCTCTCAAAGCCCTTTCTAAAGCCGGAAACCGGACCTGCTGAAACCGGAATCGACGGACCTGCTGAGTTTGTCGCTACCTGAACCACCGCACGCCGGCGCGCGCTCCTACCGCTACTTGAACTAGCCTGCGCTGAACCAGTCTGCGCCTGACTAAACGCCTTAACCTGCCTGACCTGACTGCCTTAACCCGTTGACCCGGACCTGCCTGAACCGGCTGAAATCGAAAATGATTGACTGCTGAAATCGGGAATGACTGCCTTAACCCGCTGAACCGGACCTGTTGAACCTGATTGAACCGGCTGAACCTGCTGAACCGGACCTGCCTGATGTGGCTGAACCGGCTGAAATCCGCAGCAGGCGTTCGCTTTGTACATGCATGAACTACCGCGCGTCGGCGCGCGCTCCTATGGGTAGGTTCCTCGCACGCACGAGCAACAGAGCAACGGGTAGGTTGGTATGGCTCCTCGCACGCAGGCGTGCAACAGAGTGAACTCAGAGAATGGGTCGCGTTTCATAGAGGCTAAATCATTAAATTTTTAAAAGATTGTGGCCTAAGTCAAGTTACTTAGAGGGGGAATTTTACTAGATTTTAGGGAAACTTACCAAAATACCCCTCTACTTTGTGGAAATTCCAAAAATGCCCCTCAAATTTAAAAAATTCCCATAGTACCCCCATAATTTGTCATAAATTCTCAAAATGCGCTTCAAATTACTCAAAATTCCTTGGAGATGTAGGCTTTGGAGATGAATTCCTTCATTATTTTTAGGCATAATTGCCTTTTTTTGGGAGGTAATTTGCAAAAAATTACATGCTAAGCACTTAAAAACCGATCTCAATTGTCAAACAAGAATAAAGATTAGAAAATCTTGAAGATCCAACGAAAATAGATACAGGGCTATTTTGGGAATTTTTAAAATTTGAGGGTTATATTGGGAATTTCCACAAATTAGAGGGATATTTTGGTAATTTTCCTTAGATTTTACAGATTTTTACTCATTGACAAGATTTTATTGAATTTTTTAGATTTTGAACAGGATTTGCTTGACGTTTCGGTGATCATGTTTTATGAATGCAAGCCGTCTGCACCGCTTTTTGGAGAATGACGCCCGAAATAACGACTGCCATCTGTAGCTGATGTTATTTTTCAGTTTAGACTCTGCACTCACTTTCATTTGAAACTTAATTAGTAACCTTAACTTCTCTAAGACGATTGCTTCCAATGTCTAGGCACATTACAGTATTCGGACCACAAGTTGGTCAAAAGCTTGTCCTTATTTTTGAAGGCAGCACATATGCGCTTTCTGTCTCTTCTGTGAAACAGCATTTTGAGTTTACTAATGCGTTTACTTTACATCCACTTACACTAAGTGCAGGACATGTAAAAATGGAAGTTACTGAGTCTATTAGTGGTGAAGAGGTCTTCCTTTTGAATCATGATGTCTGTCAGTTCTTCAAGGTTCGCTTGACAATTCTTGAACATGACAATGGAATTAAGGCTCCTCCAGTAATTGTCGATTTAGAATCAGATGCCGAGTCACGTGGCTGCTCTAGTGTACTTGATATTATACGCTCAATGCCTTTGCAGAGAAACTTGTACTTGGCCCTGAAACAAGCTAAAGATATCATTCAAGTTCAAGAGCTTCCTGTGTTTTATGATGGATATGTTGCATTTGAGTTGCCCTCTCTAGGTCATGCTAATGGAATGATTGGGATGGAACAGAGACATGATAGCCACATGTGGACTGAATATGTCACATGTAGCAGTGATACCTTTCCAGGGGTCGTTAGGTTCAGTCGATGCTCGGGTCACTTATGTTGTGTCAACATTGATTGTCCATATTACTCGAGGACAGGACTCTACAATGAGGTTCATTGGCGAGGCCAACTTTCAAAGTCATCTCCAAAAGGCATGTTGACACCTGAATATGGCACCTTGACATGCAATCATTGTTCTGAAATGCCAGAGTGTGTGGCAACCTGTCCTGCAGTTATTTATTATTGTATGCCAAGGGAGAAGCAAAAGTGGACCCGTTGTGTGCTGCATCTAGGTGAGCATCAACATCCTTGTGCGGAAGGGAGGTCAAGAGTAAATGAGAAAAAAGTAGCATCAGTGCTTCAAGCTCGTGCTGCTCAAGAACCATTCACTACAACCAAACAGCTCGAGCGCATGACTACTCAGGATATGATCATGGGAAAGCTTGTAATGGAAAATGCAGAGAACACCAAATATATTGAAGATTGTGAGTTTGTTGAATTTCTGGACACAATCACACCTTTGTCAAGTAGACGAAGGATTGAACGAAGCTTGGAATGCGCCAAAAGATCAAAAAATATAAGTGCAGAAGGCTTAGAAGCAGTGCTTGACTTGAAGAGTAAGAGTAGGTATCCATATATACATGATGTTCTCTTCCCTGGTCAACTTGGAAATGCCCAGCAACCACATGTGTTCAAGATATCAATAATTGGGCCAGGAAGTGGAGTTGATCTAGTTAATCGAATGCGTTCGGGTGGAAATCTTGAGCAGATGTGGATACACTTTGATCATGTGCATCGTGTGCAAGGATGGCCCACAATGTCTACACATGTTTATGATCCGTTTGTTCGTGAACTTATGACAATCACAACATGTGAGTTTACTGTGGAGAATAACTTTGCACAGATAGAGTTTTGGAAGATGCTGAATAAGGTGGTTCAAGATCAAGGATTTGATAAGCCTGAGTTCAGAGGTTTCATGTCTGATGAGGCTAATGCAAATTGGATAGCAATCAGAACAGTTTACTTTGGGGGTCCCAACAAGGTTGTACCATCTAAGGAAAGGTCTTGCATGTTTCATTGGGAGCAATCCATGATCCGACATACTACTAAGTGTATCAAACTTTCCTCACAAGAGGAACACAAAATTAAATGCCAAAAATGGCGAAATGCACCATCAGAGAATCAAGTAGATATTTGCAAAGGAGAGCTTCGTCGCTTTTGGAGAGCAGGGCATGCTATTGATGGTGAAGTTTCATGTTTGGAGACATGGTTGGCTTGGTGGGATATCAGAGTTTCACATTGGGGAGGAAGATTTGTTATGCAAGATGAGTCTGGCATTTTTGTGCCAAACACTAACTTGTCTGAGAGTAAACATGCTAGCATGAGGGCATGCTTTGGTTTCAAAGAGAAAATTAGTTTATATGAAGCCGCATGGGCAGATATGGAAATGGCTGTACTACAAAGTTTTAAGTACAATGCATACCTTAAAGGTGCAAAGACATGTAGTGGTCCCGGAATACAAGACCTTGCACAAATATTTTTACATCATTCATCCACTGCCTCGACTGCAACGAAGTTGGTCAATCTTACACACTGCTCAATGGATGAAATGGGTTTGCAAAGTCCAGAGATGAATAGGTCAAATATAAGGGAGAAGAGTGTAAAGAAAAAGAGACCAATCTTTGTGGATGCTGGTGTTGTGCTAGAGGATGATAGCCACAGGCCCGAGTATGTCACAGTCACTGAACCCATTGGTAGAACAAAGTATGCACGTGCACATGGGGAAACAAAGTATTGGCCTGAGGTGACTGTTGCAAAAACGGTATGGGCAATTAGGAGAACTGAACCTGGACGTAAAATGACATGTTTTGGAATTTTGCAAGATCAAACAGATAGATGTGGACGATTCATTAATCAAGGCTCACCTAATATTAATTTTGGGGTAGCTGCACCATGCTTTTGGGGTTGAAGAAAATATCCCTCGTCAGGATCAAAGCCTGGGGGGATTGTTGAGGGTTATGTATGGTTCTGCAATGCTAGTAACATGCACACATGGAAGATTCATGGCATGGTGGTGGGGCCACCCGGACCTGCACTAGGGGTTTAGAGGGTCACAGAGGGTACAAATCTACTACCACATGAGGCAGAAAAACTCCAAGTAAATGGATTTGTACTTCAACAACAACATGGGGTAGAATGTGCAGCTGTGAATGGGGGCATTCGAGCAGCAAATAGAGTTACAAGTGCCTTTCGGCCCAAATATAGGGATGGAAATGTTATTAAATGGTGCTCAAAGCTGACAAAAGAATTTCAGACCATAATTGATATTGGAAAATGCATGGCAGCAACATTAGTTAAAGAGGTTATTGTTGTGTGCAATGAAACACATGTTTTCTACATTAGCACAGAGGGGTCAAGGGAAAATGGAGTTTCATACTCTGTGACATTGTCTGATTTTCCAAGATGTACATGTGAGGACTTCCAAAAGAGAGAGTCCAAGAGGTTGACATATGTGTCATGCAAGCATATTTACTATGTGTTTCTCCAAATTTTGGGTTTGGACTCTCATGCCCATGAGTTCATGCACCAAGAAACCCTAACGAAGGTGGAATTGTTTCAAGCTTTGGGAGGATTGCGGCCAAATGTGCGGCAATAGTTAAAGTGCCTCTAGATGTAAAGGCTTTGTGTGGTATGTAGTTTGAAATGCAGCGGTGTTTTGTCTACTTATGATAATCCCTAGTTTGTGAGAGATCAGCCCTATGATAAGCCCTAGCGGTATTTTGTCTACTTATGATAAGCCCTAGTTTGTGAGAGATCAACACAAGTTTTGAGACTGCATTCTATTAATAGTTTCTTGTAAATTTCATATGTGTTTGTAAAAAAATGAACACTATTTTGTTTTAAACAATGTAAGATGCAACGGGTTTGCTACATAATCTTATTGAAGATTGAGGTTATGTTCTTCATTCAATTTCTTTTGTCAGTTTTTTGGTGGCTAGGTTAGTTCAAGTGCCTCTCTTAAATTTTCCATTTACGTTTGCGAACAAATTAACATTATGGATCTTTTGTTATAAACAAAGTAAGATACAACAACTTCGCTTATCTAACCTACCTCGCTCGGTTTTTTGTTTGCTCGGAAGTACTTGCTCGGGGATGGGGATTCCCCCTCTACATGGAGGGATCCCAGGAACTTCATTTAGCTTGAAGCTTGCCTCTCTACACTACTCTTGACCGATAATATCAAGGAAAAATTGTTTGTTCAGCCTAGGAAAGCATGCACTCAAAGCAAGTGCTAGATTGTCCTGGATCATGCAGCTCCATAGTGTAACTTGTGCTCTTTGCAGTAGTGCATGCAAAAAGATTGATGCATTGGGCCTGACCACATATTCAAATTGCATCTTTCCTGTAGCATTTGGCCCGGTGACTACGTGATACCTTGATCTTGCCCAATCAAGAGTACTGCTTCTCGCTATTCCTTTGTAGAAGGAGACCTTATACCTCCTTATGAGAAGCCCATTCACATCTAGTATGATGCATAAATTGTCCCTTCTCTTCTTGTCCTCAAAAGACGTAGGAGGCAGTGCAACAATCTGTACTAGCATTACCACAAGACACTCTGGCCTCTCTTGCCTCTCATATTCATGTCCATTTTTGGCCTCTTTATCAGCATTGTTTGTACCTGCCTCATTTGTATTGTAGCAGCCGCTCGACCCATAGGGACCTCTGGACTTTTACCTTTGGTATTCCCAACAGTGGGATCTGTACAATACTCAGTTTTATCATGTGCAACTGCCTCTTTCGTGTCCACAACAGCCATGAAATGTTCTCCCATTGCCTCTCCCAATTGAGCTGCTCTGTCAGTGGGCACCTCTGTGCCTTTCCCTGCCTCATTGTTTTGCTCTATACATGCCTAAGTTGTATTCTGTGTATTTGCCTCTTTCATGTCCATAGTAGCTGCCACAAAAACTTCTCCCATTGCCTCTCCCGATTGAACTGCTGTCACCTACCTCAGCTATGTCGGCAAAAGCCGCGACATCACCGTTACCCACTACTGAGCCTATTCTAGGTACTCTCTTAGTGAGGTCCTCCTCACCCAAGCCTCCCATATCTTCAACAGCGGCATCTGTACCCTTTGCCTCCTCTGCATCAACAATGTCATCAGCTGCATCACTTGGACAGACCACCTCAGCTTGGTCTGTGACATCACTTTCACCCACTGCCTCACGTGTTCCAGCTTCTCTCTCAATGAGGACCTCCTCACCCATGCCTCTGGTATCCTCAACAGTGGCATCTATACCCATAGGCACAACTGCATCAAGAAGGGCATCTATGACAGCATGAACAATACTTTCTGTTCCACCATCATTAACATTGCCATCAACAGCAACATCTGTGCTAGCATCAACTTCCATAGCATCCACAATGTCATTTGTGCAAGCATCAACTACCGTAGCATCAGCAATGGCATCTGTGCAAGCATCAACTGTGGTAGCATCATCAATGGCATCTGTGCCAAATTCAACAGTGGCCTTTGTACCCATAGTCACAACTGCATCAAGAAGGGCACCTATGATAGCATGAACAATACTTTCTGTTCCACCATCATTAACATTGCCATTAGCAGCAGCATCTGTGCTAGCATGAACTTCCATAGCATCCACAATGTCATTTGTGCAGGCATCAACTACCGTAGCATTAGCAATGGAATCTGTGCAGGCATCAACTGTGGTAGCATCATCAATGGCATCTGTGCCAGATTCAACAGTGGCATCTATACCCATAGCCACAACTGCATCAAGAAGGGCATCTATGACAGCATGAACAATACTTTCTGTTCCACCATCATTAACATTGCCACCAGTAGCAGAATCTATGTGAGCATCAACTTCCATAGCATCCACAATATCATTTGTGCAGGCATCAACTAGCGTAGCATCAACAATGGCATTTGTGCAGGCATCAACTACCATAGCATCATCAATGGCATCTATGCCAGATTCAACTGTGGTGGGGGTGGGTAATGTACCCTTTTCAAGTTTAGCACGGTCAACGTCTGTATGCACATCATCATGCACAACTTGCAAATCAACTGCATTAGGCACATTTGGAACAAATTCAGCAGTACTAGTAGGTGTGCAGGGATCAACTGTATCAAAAGACTCTTTTTTTGCATGTAACCCCCCTGGAAGCTGTAGCACCCCCTCTTGGATTCTTCACAAGATAAGACTGAGCCAGTGAACCTACAGACCCCTCAATTGTATCAAAAGACACTTTTTTTTTGCCTGTAACCCCCCTGGAAGCTGTAGCACCCCTTCTTGGATTCTTCACAGGATAAGACCGAGCCAGTGAACCTACAGACCCTTCATCTAGAAACCCTGAAGAGCGAGTGCGTCTCATGCAAGCTCCTCTTTTTTCAGCTTCTTGATTATCTACGACAAGAGAAAGTAGAAACATATTACTAAACATGTACAGAAAATAAATCAAATAGTTTGCAACTACTCGATGCAAAGAATTAAGAGACATGTCACTAACAAATTCCAACACTTGATTCATCAATGAGCATGGATACAATAGGGGTGCAATGGATTGCACATGCCTTCTAAAGACATCTTCTAATTGCATGAAGTTACAACAAAAACACACTCATTGCTTTGCATTTGGTTTCTTCCTCTTCCTAAATGAATCAAGAGGTATATCCATTGTGGGACTTCCACCTAGATTCTTGGGAGTCGATTTCTTGCGCTTTGGTGTTGGCTTCTTCCCCGCTAGAGGGGGTGTTGCTTTCACCGCATCTGCAAGTGCCTCATCTGATGCTTCATCTCTAGTGTCCACACTTGGTGATGCTTTGGCACTCAACGGAGAACACAACAGCTTTCTTGGAGTTAGTTGTTTCCTAGGTGATTTGACTCCAGAAGACTTTGCCATCAAGATGTCTTCAACTACTCCAAGTACTGCATCCCCTACGGCAGACTCCGCTTCAAGGGCTGGCTGCATCCCTGGGGTAAACTCCGCTTCAAGTCCTGGCTGCATCCCTGGGGTAATCAGGCCATTCTTCCTTGTGGAATGCATCGTCTTGTTGGAGCAAGCATGCGATTATTGTTCTACAAAGCAAGCTATTTACAAAGTCTCACTTGGAATAATACACACATAAATACTGATTTTGGTATCTACCAGTGGCCTGCGTAGAGACTCTCTCTATTTTTATCCTCAATGATTCTTGTATAGAGGTCTCTGTTGCGATGTCTGTACCTGCAAATGTTTTCATTAAATGCAAGAGTTTAGACTACCAATGGAAAGTGGGCCTGCAATAGTACTAGTAAATAATTGACACAGTGACTACCTGCACTTGATTCTTTCATCTCACTCTTCACCTTCAGACCAATCATATGCTTAGCTCTAGGGGGAACACACATGTTGCAATCTAGTGCAACACAATAGCCATAATCCCTACATACATGCGTGAAGCATAGCATATGGTACACATGGGTGCAAGGCAGGGAGAATACATCCAAGCTTCTAGCATCGAACGGGAATCCACATCCTACACAATGGTAGAACCCATTAAGTGCCACCTCGCTAATGCTCTGCTCAAAATCCACAAGAGGAAAAGGCTTCATCAAACTGGCCCCCACGTTATGTGAAGTCCTCTCCATGGTAACACAAAATTTAAAGTGCTTTGATTCCTGTGCTATGTTGGTCTCTACTTCTGCAAGTAGTGCGTGTGAAACAAAGAAGAAAACACATCTAATTTAAGTCTCAATAACCCAACAAAAGCAGATTGCTGAAAAGAATATGCAGCGTGAATCTTATCCCCTATTTGCAATACCACATATAAGACAAGCACTTACTCTATATGCTATAAACACAAGCTTGATGTGGTATATGATATGCATTGTGCTATATAGAAAAGAGCACAGTCCAAGTATAATGTGCTATAAGTGCTACATAGAGTATGCACTGTAGATCATAGTAGAGAGACTTTTTAAAATACCAGATATAGCCCAAACATTTTCTCTATATGCTATATAGCACAAGCTTGTTGGGTATATGATATGCATTGGGCTATATGAGAAATAGCACATAGCATATAGCACAAATATTACGCTATGTAGCACATAGCACAATTAGAGATGGTGCTATGTAGCATATAGCAAAAATAGAGATTGTGCTATATAGAACAATTCACTATTCCACACACTCCAGGGCTATATTGTGAACATATAACACACAAAATTTGCTATTTAGCACATAGCACATAAAAAGAGTGTGCTATGTAGCACATATCAATATTTTAAACACACTTCAGGGCTATACTGTGAGCATATAGCATACAGGTTATGCTATATAGCACATATTACACATGTCCATTGTGCTATGTATTCACATAGCACATAACCACACAGAGCACATAGCATAGAATCACACACATTCCAAATAGATGAGGGTACTATTGTGAACATGCTGCACCTAGATTGAACTATAAAGCACATAGCACATAACCACACATGGCACATAGCATATAACCACCCACTCCATGAAGATGATGGCAATGTTGTGACCATATAGCACATAGCAGAAATAGAATATGCTCATACAGTACATAACCATACAATCCAAAACACTCTAACCACATAACCACATGGAAGTGAACCACATACTCCAAAACAAAGTGAAGCACATGTAGGAGGGTATGCACCTTTGCTTTAGCCACATTGGCTTCTAATTCAACAATGTTCTCTCTAGTAGTACTCGAGAACTGTCCAATCAAATCAATCAGGTGTTGTCAAGCTACAGGGTCTTGCACACAATCAATCTCCATTTGCAACTTTATGGCCAAAGTGTTTGAGCTTTGAGCACCCTCAGCCCTATGCAATTCTTTGACTTGATCCTCTACCTGCTTCTTTGCACCCTCTAGTCTTGACTTATAGTCTTGCAATCTACTCTCTACAGTATTCTTCATTTCTGCAAGTGCCCTGCTATCCTCCTCTGCCAATTGTACCAGGCATCCTCCTGTAGGCACGCTTGACAATGGTACAGACGTAACTTCTATTTTCAATGATGATCTGGTAGAGGCGGTAGTGGTTTTGGAACCTCTCCCTCTACCACTCATCTGCTCTTCCCACCTCTTGATCTTGTTTTGCAAGTTGTGTCTTTCTTCTGAGGCTCTCATTGCCCTCTTTGCAAAGGTAGCCCAAGAAATTTGATGTTTGCCAGATTCACTGCAGTTTTCCAATGCAAAGGCCTTTGCAAATTGAGTCCCTAATTCATACATGAAGGGACCCTCCTGGTAGACATCCCAGTGTCTCCACACAAGCTTTTGTAAGAACTCCGACTGAGCATGGTATGCCTTCACTTTCTTCTGGCTACCCGGAACAGGCTTTGGCATATAAACACAGCTTCCCAGTCCTCCTCAGAGATTTCATTGTTTCGTGTCAAGCTACGCGGATCAACTCCCTCCAATGGCAATCCACACTCCATATGAAATTCCTCGGCCAGACGATAAAACTTCGTATGCAGAGGTGGTTCGATATTCCTAACTAGACTGCTGCTTGCTTGAATCGGATGCTTTGAGGAAGGTACCATGATGCAATCTCAAGTGATATACCTGCACATCATCCAATGAACTCATGAGACGTGGTGTGCCCTCGCTTATCATCCCTGCTAAAAAGAAACAAGAACTTCATGGGCCTGTCTTGTAAGCAGGGCATTCAAGGTGATGTGCTATGGGATTTGCCCAAAGGTTGCATGCAGCTTGTGGACTAGCAAATTACCTCAGGAGTCTATGTCCTCTCATGCAGCCAGTAGTAGCATTAGGTTTCTCTCGCCTCTTGTTGCAAATGAGCAAGGTGTGGCACTCATGCAGCTCCAAATGTAGCTTAATGTAGCTAAATGATCCCAGGTGGGGGGCGCGTGCTCAAGCAGTAGAGAGTGTACATGTTCAATGGGAGAGACATACCTCGAAGAGAAGAGGGCGGTTACTGCAATCGTCCTTGAAGCAGCCAAGCTTGCATAGTAGAAGCTCTAAGCACAGTAGACCTTGAGCACGCGAGAGAGAGAGAGAGAGAGAGAGAGAGAGAGAGAGAGAGAGAGAGAGGGAGAGAGAGGGAGAGAGAGAGAGAGACGGGGGGTCGGGGCGGGGGGGGGGGGGGGGGGGGGGGGGGGGGGGGGGGGGGGGGGCACGGTGTTTGAAACTGCCAACTACTCATGAAACAAAGTGGGTGTGTGAAGGCTGAATTTTTCAGTATAACATTTTTTAGAATATAAATTTGGACGTCTGAAATATGGCACCAGTGACCACACCCCCAATGTCATGCTATGCTATTTAATTATATCACATATATAGCTTTCCACCTATTCATGCTTTCACCCTGGACAGTTGTGTCAGCAAAAAGATGTTGGTCCATTCCATTATCATCCACAAATCCCATGTCTGCCTCACAAAAATGCACAATTGCAGCTAGGCAATAGTCCTCCCGTATATTCAGCTCATGCATGATATCTGTGAGCAGAACGTAGTGGGTGTCGCCCACCATAGCAAAGTTGGGAGCGCAATTTAGAGGCAAAGTCACTTCCTTATTTGGGCTTTCTTGCTTGCACACTAATGATGCATTCGCAAGAGAAGCAAGAGTTAAGCCCGCATCAAATGTTTCCTTTAATACCTCTACCCGCTCTTCTTCTAGGTCAAACTGGATCTCCACATCCTCTACCTCTTCCTCCCTCGCCAATGGACAACTACCAAAAGTTGATGATGGGAAGTCTCTGACTCACCATCCGTCTGCAAGTACAAGTAAAAGACAAACCCATGGTTGAATTCCACTAAGCGACACTTTTTTAAGTGCTTCATACACCTGTCTTGTACAAGCAGTGCATTGGAGGGACACTTTTCTAGACAACGATTCACTCTCCTTGCCGCACTCTTGTCACAGTCAAGGTCGGTTGGGTGCACATATCTCATGCCATCAATTGCCATGGAGTTGTCACAAATGACTGCCTCATACTATTGCAAATGGGTTTGTAGGTACTCAAATGAGCAATCTATGATCCTCTGTATAAAAAACTCTGCATGAAACATTCCTGATAGTTCTCGTGTACGGTGATAAGCACGGGCATTGTATAAGAACATGAATAGTTTTTCTGCACATGTATCCTCATCCATATCGTCTGTCTCTAGGACTATGATCCCCATGTATGAAAGAAAAAGCAAGCAAAAACTACTATTCAAAATTGGTCTGTATTTGGTGTCATAACCAAGAAAATATTGGGCCTGTAGTATCCCTCAAGGTCTCTATTTGCTTCGTTCTATCCCGTGCGCTAATGTCATGATAGGTGACGTGACTAGAGTCAGAACCAGGCAAATAGGAGCCGCAAGAATCTCCGAAGGGACCTATTCGCTTGGTTCTGACCCAAGTTGAATTAACGTTGTACCCACGTCCATTCGGAACGGGTGGATTGGAACAGAGCATTTAATGTTATCAATGAAATATATATAGACCTACTCACTCACTATGCCCAAACATAGCATTGAATAACAACTCAAGCATGGTCACATAAGGAGTAATTATTCCAACCATGCCTTGAACCTCACAACGTTGCATGGGGAATCTCAACTAATACGTACGATTTGTAACTATGCCAATCTTGAGGTTGCAAGACTTCTAATCTTACTCTAACGACCACTCTTGGCCCTTGGAGTGTTGTTCCCCTTGTGCCCTAACCTTGTAACGTAGTGGTAGAGGAGGAGAGAGGGGGAGAGAGAGAGAGAGAGAGAGAGAGAGAGAGAACCTATCTCTGCATTATCCAATGGCATCGAGGTGGATGGTGATGTCGCAGGTCACTGAGAGCAAGAACCAAAAGGTGGCCAGGGGGAAGAGGACAAAAAGGCGAAGGCAAGGGCGATGGCAACACGGCAGCAAAGGACTCAAACCAGTGGAGGTCGCTCAACGCAGGATTGCGAGAGGTGGACAAGGGGAAGAGCACATAAAAGGCGAAGGCAAGGGTGGTCTATTTGTTCTACTTGGAGATGGAGATGGAGACTTCAACAGTGATCGGCGTCTGACTCTAAACAGTCACTAAAAAAAGGCACGTGGATTGTGCTCACAAGGACAACCAGTTTGGGAGTAATAAATGAGCTCAGATTCCCATGCAGTACGATCTACCAACCACAATCTCGAGTGTAATCATGCGCATAAGTGAAGTTGTCACCCTCGTCGAGGTGAGCATACTAAGTTTAGAGGCAGTACCCCTGCCAAACATTTTAACTATACGCTCATCCCAGATGAGCGCTCATGCAATGAGCAAATAGTAAAAGCTTAAGCACTCTTCTACCTCTTTTCACATTCTCTACTGCCCACTGTTTTAACTCTGCCCCCGTCGATGCTATGCAGTAAGCAAACCATCTCTTTTGTGCTCCCAACCCTTTTTGCGCATCCTCCTCTTACTCTCTAGTGCTCCTCCTTTTTGCGCATCCTCCTCTTACTCTCTAGTGCTCCTTCTTTTTGCGCATCCTCCTCTTACTCCTGTTCTATAGTGCTTTAGTGGCGCAGAACTCTACACACAGTGAAGAGGTATGCTACTACACTTTTGTGCACTTGTATTTTGTGAGGTCATAACCAAGAGAATAAGGGAAGGATATTCTGTTCGTTGCACCTGTTCGCTTGGTACTGACCGTCATTGCACATGTTCGCTTGGTATTGACCATCGTTGCACCTGTTCGCTTGGTACTGACCATCGTCTTTATTAATGATGTTTGCTATTATACTTTTATGAGGTCAGTACCAATCAAATAAGGGAAGGAAAACTCTATTCGTTGCACCTGTTCTCTTGGTACTGGCCATCATCTTTATTAATGATGTTTGCTATTATACTTTTCTCAGGTCAGTACCAAGCGAGTAGAGGCAATACAACTGTATTTGGTGCACTTCTTTGCTTTGTGCTGACCCTAGAAATCTTCAGTCCCTTGTGCAACAAATGACATGTCTTTTTTTGTTATGATATTTGTAGAGATGCCTCGTGCAAAGGCCACGCCTAGAAGGGCAACAGGTGACTCTTTGCATGCTCAAGCAAGAAGAAGTCGATATGAGGTGCACAGAGGTGTCCTGCAAGAGCTGCGAAGAATCGAACAACACATGCAACCGGACATTCCACATCTTCTTTTCCAGCGAGAAGAGTAGTGCAAGAGATTTGCAAGCATTAGAGAGTGGGCATGCAATGTGCCAGCAGTGTACTTCTCTACCTGCAAGAAATTGCAGAAAACTACCTCGTTGAATTCTTCAACGATGGGTATATCCTCGCTACCCATGCACACCGTGTTACTATCATGACACGGGATTTTGACACTCTTCGAAGGCTACGCTTTCGCTACGGTGGGCTGCTTCAGTCAGTACCTATCCAGGATAGTAGAACCATGGATATTCTTAACATCCCCCCACTCCATCCTTGTGCACGACAGACAGAGCCTTCTAGGGCTGAATTTAATAGCAGAAGGACATGATCACGGGTCGAGAGAAACGACACAGATGGGTAGGCTGAGCCAGCCATAGAGGGGCATGAGCAGGCCAGGGTGGACCCCGAGGCATTCATGGAAGAAACAAAGACAGTTATGGAGGAACCATCTAGAAAGAAAAATGAGCAAGGCATGGAGGATCCGGAGCCAGTTAGGGAGGATCCGAAGCCAATAAGGTAGAAGCCTATGCCACTAAGGGAGGAGCATGTGTCAGTAAGGCAGGAGCCTGTTAGGGAGGAGCCTATGCCAGTAAGGGAGGAAAATGTGCCTTCCAGAGAGGAGAATAAGCCAGCCACGGATAAAGCTCAAGAAAGGCAAGGGAAAGCCTATGCGTCACAAAGGCCATCCAACAAGGAGCCTTTATCAGAGGAGTTGATTATTTTAGAGCAAATCAACGAAGAAAATGAAGAGGAGTTGCAAGTTCTGATCAGTGCAGTACCTTTGCATGCACAGATACTGCTTCTTGGAAGGTCAAAGGAGTCCTGCATTTTCAACCTCGATCAACAAGACTTCCTGTGCATGCACAATTTCTCCAACTCCAACGCAATGGATGCAGTCGTCAACATTGCTATGTGGTACTTCTCAAGCTCTTTATAAGTCACGCTTGGTTCATTAAATGGCTCCCTTCTGCTAAGACATGGGTCAATACCAAGCGAGTCAGTGGCCTATGGAATTGGATAGTTATACCACTCGCTCAGTATTGACCCATGTCTTAGTGGCAGTCGTCAATGTTTCTATGTGTTATGTCTCAAGCTTTTCTTTATAAGTCACGCTTGGTTCATTAGATGGCTCACTACCGCTAAGACATGGGTCAATACCAAGCGAGTCAGTGGCTTATGGAATTGGATAGTTATACCACTCGCTCGGTATTGACCCATGTCTTTGTGGCAGTTGTCAACGTTGCTATGTGTTACGGCTCAAGCTTTTCTTTATAAGTCACGCTTGGTTCATTAGATGGATCACTACTGCTAAGACATGGGTCAATACCAAGCAAGTCAGTGTCTTATGGAATTTGATAGGTGCCACAATTGCTCGGTATTAACTCATGTGTTTGTGGTAGTGACAACCCGCTGAAATATCTAAAGTCTAATCTCTTCCATTGATTCATGTTAGAACAAAGTATACGTAATAGATCCGTTGATCTCGCCTATGCTGCAAAACAATGGATTTTCCTTTCTGGCTCTATTGGGCTAGTTTAGTAGAGTTAATTCTAATCTAGCACGTTTTTTGGTCACTGCATACAATCAATGGTGAGTTTCTTCTTGCCTTGTAAAAACCATGTTGGATTTAGGATCTTTCTTCTCATCTTTGATGGTTTTGGTTTAGTGATCATTGGAGTCTGTTGTTATTTGACCTTGAAGATAAGATTGTCTACTACACAAACTCCGGGCAAAGCAGGTTGTTTCACGGTCATGTAAAAATGTAAGGCACATCTGGATACATTTGGAAGTAGTATCTCTTTGTAATGTGTTACTGACTCAAGTGGTTACGTATGTAGTATGTAGTATGGATCACTACTACTAAGACATGGGTCAACACCAAGCAAGTCAGTGGCTTATGCAATTTGATAGGTGCCACAATTGCTCGATATTAACTCATGTGTTTGTGGCAGTGGGGACAGCCCGCTGAAATATCTAAAGTCTAATATCTTCCATTGATTCATGTTAGACACGCTATCTCGCTTCTTCCCACTGATGTTCAGAACAAAGTATACGTAATAGATCCGTTGATCTCGCCTATGCTGCAGAACAATGGAGTTTCCTTTCTGGCTCTGTTGGGCTAGTTTAGCAGAGTTAATTCTAATCTAGCGCATTTTTTGATCATTGCATACAATCAATGGTGAGTTTCTTCTTGCCGTGTAAAAACCATGTTGGATTTAGGATCTTTCTCCTCATCTTTGATGGTTTTGGTTTAGTGATCATTGGAGTCTGTTGTTATTTGACCTTGAAGATAAGATTGTCTACTACACAAACTTCGGGCAAAGCAGGTTGTTTCACGGGCATGTAAAAATGTAAGGCACATATGGATACATTTGGAAGTAGTATCTCTTTGTACTGTGTTATTGACTCAAGTGGTTACGTATGTAGTGCCACAAAAAAATTTGTATGTTGTGTAGAGCATGTTTTGTCAGAACATGATCTAGGGACTACCATCCGGCACAAACGGGTCACTGTGCCTACGCAGGTTGATGACTATATCTGTGGCTAGCGAACTTGTTTGAATGCCTTGTTGCTCCCCATTCAAATTTTAGATGTACCAAATGTAAGTAATCGTGTTGTTTCATTATTTGTTTGCTGCAACATTTTTATTGAAAGAAGCAACATATTTACTTACTTTCTTATTATCACGCTTCTATAGGAACTTCAATTACATAACTACACCCCCAACGATGTGTGATATTTTTCTGTAATGGCCATCCATCATATTATAATCTCAATAGATAGACATACAAGAGAGGAAGGGGCGAGAGCTGAGGAGTTCGAACAGGCTCGCATTGACAAAATGACGCAACGCTACCATCAGACTCAAGAGGAGGTTCGAAATATGCAAGAAGCAATCAATCAATATTATGCGGATGTCGTAGAAGTAGAGGAATGGGCTACACATCAGCAGCAAGAGCAAGAATAGAGGGAAGCTTCACAGGTGCAAGATGCATGGAAAGCCATGGAAGAGGCCCATGATTTCGAACGACACGAAAGGATGCCCGAGACAAGCGTCCCCTGAGGGAGAAGAAGCAAAAACCAGAGAAGAGGGCAGGGGAGCAGTGTCAGCAATCGAGGGAGAGGGCAAGGGAGCAGTAGCACCAACCGAGGGAGAGGACAGGGGAGCAGTAGTAGGGGAAGGGAGCACTAACTACCTCTCTTTGTATACATCTTGACATAAACAACATACAATGAAAAGTGTACATTTTTTTAACATTGTTTGAGCGGCACAAAATGTCTCTGTATTAGTAATTTTGAAAAGTACATCATGGTTTGCATGGCATCAAAGCTCATTGTGTGCACAATGTATGTGACCTAACTTCCGGTGGAAGCAATTAAGTGAAGTGTATTTGAGAGGGACTCCTTGCACAATGTTGTTTCTCCTTGCATCTTGGAATCTGAGAAGAAGAAAGAGTTAGATTCTATATCTCAATGTATTAAAGACAATCAAAATTTATCCGTTTAGTTAGCACCTTTCTATGTTGAGATTGAATGCATATAATTTTGGCAAAAGTGGAAGGTCTTCACATGTAAGATCTACCCTGAGCTGTGCAAGAGTTGTGCTTGACATTGTCTCCATCACAGTAAGTAGGCTATCTCAAAAGTAGAGCTCCATTGATAAAGGTTTGTTCTTGAGGCTAGACTTTGTATTTTGGTCAAGTGGAATGAGCTGCCCACTCAGAAGATGATATCTAAAATAGTAAAAGTAATAAACTTGCAAATTATGGACTTTCTTTTGCAAAATATAGATTTTGCCCTGTGAGACTGTTTCCTATCCCAATTATCATCTAAAAAGTCCAAACAGCTCTTAGACTTGCAAATGAACATTGTTGTGGTAGTTCTTATTTACTCATCAAAGAAGAAATCTACAAACACTTCAAGAGGCATAAATTGTGCGAGCCAAACTATTTTTGTAGCAATTGAATACTTGAAAGACTTTTGTATATCTTAAAACAACCTATTCCTAAAGATTTCACTAGTTTGCGAAGTTGGCAAAGACCAATCCTTGCTGTCAAAGGATGGAAGTGACAAAGGAGCTACATGACCCCAACCAAAGGAAGTTCTCAGTTCCAAATATGACATATCATAAAAAGAATATTCCATTATCTGCAAGTTCCTTATGTTGTCTTCCTCGGTACATTTGCTCACCAATAAATGCATACAAAGCATCAAAAATCCCAACTACACTCTCAACTGGTTTCCAGTCCGTCCTATTGGATGGATAAATATTTGAAACATACCAAAGATGATATACACCACTTAACCTTCGAATATAATCATGCACTAAGTGAGATGCTCAAAATAACTTACAATTGGGTCGATGCCATGGAAAACTTGGAGGCGATGTTTGTAACCTTAAGTCTGCATGCTGGAAAGCATGTTGTATAAGGACCTCTTTCACCCGCTTGCTTTGTGCACACACTTTAAACTCTTTAACTTGTCCCTTGAAAGCCTCCACAAAATCATTTCGTTGCCTTCTCTTCCTTCTCCTAGTTTACAGTAGTACCCAACTTCCGATAGTTATTTGTAATGGTATCCATGCTTGATCATCTGTAGTATAATTGTTAAAAATGCTAACAGAGTCAATGGTAGTGCTAGGCATTCGAGAAGTAGTCATGGCATGCACTATAATACACAGAAAAGTTAGCGCAAATATGAAAAAGGGAAGAAAGTTTTGAGAGGGAAGTAGAGCTACTCAGAATGATATTTGGGCGGGAACATAGATACTAGTCTTAAATGAAAGTTCTGAAATTTGTCGATACAGAGTTAGTGCGACTTATGGCATTTATGCCTTGAAAGTGTGAAATTGTACAATTTGATGAACAAAAATAATATTTTCTCTCTTTTTTCTAAAAGATCTTGGCTCCAAAATGTCGATTCTCAATGTAACTTAAGCCTCTTCTTCATTGGTCGAGCGCCACTCTCTCTCTAGAACTAAAAGGCCCAAAATTGAGCCCAACTTTCTTCTAATGGTTTATGATTGGCGGCCGTGACTCCCGGGGGATTCACCATGGAAAACTTACCGCACCACGTAAGTGCAGGGGAGGGGTTTTTTTTTACAAGCTACATAAGCGTATAAGTTAGGGACAGGCCCCCAATAATTTATCTCCCAAGTCAAAAAATAAGGGAGGGGGTATCATATTTATTGGGGGGGGGGACTAACCCGGCTTGATTACTTGTAACGGTTGGTCACCGATGTGCACTAGAACTCGGATCATCTTTGGGGAAGTTTTTTATCAGGTCACACATTAAATTTTGCATCAAGCCAGTCATAGATAAGGGCGGATTTGGAGCAGGTCAAAGGTTGATTTATACCAGATTTGGATGGGTTAGAATTGGAAAAGTAGCCAGAGTGCAGGTTGATCAGGCACATAATTTGAAAGTCAAACTAAGACACATTGAGGGTACATCTAGTTATCAAGAGAACTGGTTCCTTAGTACGTTGCCAGTCACTACGATATACACTCTTTGACTACTTTACTCAGTTAGATCATTGAGACCTAAATTTTATGTGTAAGATAGGGGTATGATAGTTTTCTTCATTGATTGTCGTATAAGTGTAGAAAGGGGGGTCATATTACCTAATATGAGTCGTATATAGGGGTTTTATCAAATTTGTCTGCTCGCAGGTGGCGTCCCATTTTGTATATAGAGTGAATCTCCCAGGCCGTGACTCTTAAACGTGGGGAAAAAGGCGTTGTTTATGGATTATAAATATGTCAATGAGATTTCATCTCTATGTCATAGGAAATAGTTTCCATTAAAATCCTTGATTTATCGACGTGGCATGTGGCGTATGACCCTGACAACCACGATCACGATCTTCTGTTGATCGTATCTTTGCTTCGTGGAAACGGAGTAGGGTATCATCTATCAAGTTTCCCCAATATTCTCGGGGTTGGGGACCTCACAATTGGTATCAGAGTCTAGGTTAAAATATTAAATTTTCTACTTCAAGCTTCCTCATGTGTATGGTTTTCTATACCATTAGTCGACTCACAAAGATATTATGATATGTCAGGTTATGTGTATTACAGTTGTGATTGAAACTTCTATTGTATTTTCTCATGGAAAATTTTTTCTTGATACCTATATGACATTTTTATGTCTTTATGAATAAAAGATTGAATTGTTTTTCTATAAAGAAATTGTTTGACTGGTTAAGTCATGTATATGAATTTTTGGTGGATTGGATGAGCCATGACTGGTTACGTTATGTGATTGAATAATGCATGATTGGTTAAGTCATGTGATTGAGATATCATGATAAGTTATGTGATTGAGATAATCATGATTGGTTAACTCATATGATTGAGTTTTGATGGACTCGATAAGTAATGACTGGTTAAGTCATGTGACTGAGTTTTGATAGACTGGATAAGTCAAGATTGGTTAGGTCATGTGATTGAGTTTTAATGGATTGGATAAGTAATGATTGGTTAAGTCATACGATTGGGCTTTTAGTGGATTGGATAAGTCTAAGTTTGAAAAATACTCTATTGATTTGAGTTATTATAAACATTGATGTACACTTAGGGGAATCCTTAAATCATTTCTACATTGGAAAACCCTCAGAACGATGCTATTAGCAAAAAAAATTCAAGAAAGAAATTATTGCTCAAACAAATACAACCACCTTCTTTTAAAGGAGAGGGTGCTAATATTAAGAAAGATGCAAAAGTATGGATTGAAGCTATGGATGATTACTTCTCTGCTACAAGGAACATACTTGCAAATCAAGAGATGCTAGGCATGTTTTGCCTCTCAAAGGAAGCAAAATTATGGTGGAAATAACATTGTCGTGACATGGGAGTATTAGAGAACTCTCAAAGTTGGTGGGAAATCAAACAAGCAGTGAAGGAAAGATACTTACCCCTTGCCCATGCAGCGATAAAAATGAATGAGTTCTTTATCTTGGAACAATACAGCTTATCCTTGGAAAAGTATACTCAAAGTTTGTAAGGCTTAAACGTTACGTTGTGCCAATGACTAGGTAGCTTGCTTTTGTCAAGATTTAAGAGAGAACCATTAGGTCACGATTGGAAGCCCTAAAACCTACCACTGTACAAGATGCTTTACTACGAGCTAAATCTTTAATGAAAGAACAAAGGATTAGAAGAAGAATTGACCAAAATCAAAGCTTCAGAGATACACAACCACAAAGATCTTATGTTGCTAACGCGCAAGATCCTCCACGCTTGAATGTTTGATGTGTAGAATGTGGAGAGTTGAGACATTATCAAAACACTGGTCTACAACTGACTAATGGAGAAGCATTAGCAAGTGAAGCAGACTAAAGACACCACCATTTTGGATATAATGATGTTCGAGATAGTAATCAGAGTAAAAGTATCCTCACTTTTTCTCTAGATGAGGACATCTCGAATCCCTAAGGTGGGGAGATTGTAATATACCCAACATTTTTCAATAGATTTTTTTTCATTTTCTTTGAAAATATTTAAGGTTTGATTTTGTAAAATCATAAAGCATTCCTATGGAATGATCGGATTGAAAATCGGACTCTTGATTATGGTTTTTATTCACTTGGAAACAATAGATTGATATGAAAATCTTAACCTTCAAGTCTATTTCTAAAGATAAGAGTTGACCCTTAAGAAAGAAGGAGTATTTTTAGGAAAGAGAGAGAAAAAGATGAGTATTTTTAGAAGAGAAAGAGCAGAAGGAGTATTTTTAGGAAAGGAGGAGTATGTTTAGAAAAGAAAGAGGAAGGAGTCAAGTTTAGACTTCTTGTCTTGGAAGCAAAGCTTCTTCTAAAATAAGAGAATCAAAATTGTGTATCAGAATAATTCATGCAAAAAAAAAGAGCCACGAACATCAGCGAACTTATCTTTTTGCTCTTCGCTATTCTTAGCATATGCTTTTGGCTCTTGAGAGCATCTCGATTCTCTTAATAAAAGGGAGTGGAGAGTTTCTCGACACTAATTGAGACCACCCATCCTTGACTGGTAAACTGAGCCAACCCACACTTTCCACCCCACACCCACACTTTTTAGCTTGTTTTTTAATTATTACCACACTATTTTACATATACAAACAGTGTTCCTTAATTTATTCCAGACACAGATTCTTTATACATCCCTTCAAACAATACCAAAACAATTCAAACAAGGCCTAATGAAGACAGTCCTATATTTCAACAAAAAGAACATTTTCAATTTCTTATGAGTTTGCCGCTACCTGTAAACTTTCTATGTCTAACCAATAGAGCCTTTGCTAAGGATTTATTCGCTAACTGCATTTTGCGTAACCTTCCTATCTTGCTAACCGCAAGGCATCCTGCTAACTTCCAGGCATCTTGCTAACCGCTATGCATTTTGCTAACCACCACAAGGAACAAAAGAGAGCTAATAACCTCAAGTTAATCTTTGCTAACTGTGGAATTATCTCGCTAACCGCCGCGAGGCATCTTGCTATCCACAAGGCATAAATTTTTTTCCCCAACAATTCTTCTCTTTAAATGAATCTTCAAACATGATCAACCAGCTCTTCATATCAATCAATAACAATTTAACAAATAGTGACAATTTATCAAACAATCCTTTCACTAATCTATGAAAACATATGCTTGTTTCTTGTGATAGAATCACGTTTCTTGGACGGCTTAAGAGATTCCCTATGCTTGACTTCCCAGGTCAACATGAATAACAATACAAAATTATAAATTTGTCTTACCGGATTAGCGACATGTTTGATTACCTCCCGTTGGACGGCTTCAACTTCTTGTGGAGTCAATAATTCTTCTCTTTAAATGATTCTTCAAACATGATCAACCAACTCTTCATATCATGCTAGCCGCTAGGCATACCGCTAACCGTCGCAAGGATCAAAAGAGAGTCAATCATCTTAGCTTAATCTTTGCTAATCGCATCTCGCTACCCGCGAGGCATCTTGCTACCCGCAAGGCACAATTTTTATTTTCCAGCAATTCTTCTCTTTAAATGATTCTTCAAACATGATCAACCAACTCTTCATATCAATCAATAACAATTTATCAAGCAATAACAATTTAACAAATAGTGACAATTATCAAACAATTCTTTCACTAATCTATGAAAATATATGCTTGTTTCTTGTGATAGAATCACGTTTCTTGGACGGTTTAAGAGATTCCCTATGCTTGACTTCCCAAGTCAACATGAATACCAATGTAGAATTATAAATATGTCTTACCGGATTAGAGATATGTTTAATTACCTCCCACTGGACGGCTTCAACTTCTTGTGGAGTCAATAATTCTTCTCTCTAAATGATTCTTCAACCAATTCTTCATATCAACCAATAACAACTTATCAAACAATAATAATATATCAAGCAATAACAATTTAACAAACAATGACAATTTATCAAACAATTCTTTCACTAATCTAAGAAAACATATGCTTGTTTCTTGTAATAGAATCACGTTTCATGGACGGTTTAAGAGATGTCATATGCTTGACTTCCCAAGTCAACATGAATAACAATGCAAAATTATAAATTTGTCTTATCGGATTAGCGACATGTTTGATTACCTCTTATGCTGGAGGTTGGACGGCTTTGACTTCTTGTGGAGTCAATACCTTCTCTTGAGTTATGATTGGAGAAGATGATACCTTCTTTTGCATCTTTCATGGAGGTGGAATGAAATGAGCATTCTTTGAGCTTCGAGTCACTCGCTTTGGGGCCATCGTATCGCGAAAGATAAGGGAGAAAGAGAGAAAGAGGACTAAAGAATCCGAAGGGCAACAAGACAATGGTAGAGAGGGAGATGGAGATGGATATGGGTTGAAGGTGAGGTTGAGCGAGAGAGGTAACTCCAGTTATGGCAAAATAGCTTTCACTTCTAAGAACTTTTGTGTTTGTGTGTCTTTGTAAGTGAGAGTAGAGGGGCATTTATATAGGCTCTCAAGAGCCAAAAGCATAAGCTAAGAATAGCAAAAAGCAAAAAGATAAGTTCGAGCACATTCGTGGCTCCTTTTTTCTTTCATAAAGCATTCTGATACGCGATTTCAATTCTCTTATTTTAGAAGAATCTTGGATTCCAAGACAAGAACTCTAAACTTGACTCCCTCCTCTTTCTTTTCTAAACATACTCCTCCTTTCCTAAAAATATTCCTTCTACTCTTTCTCTTCTAAAAATACTCTTCCTTTCCTCTCTCTTTCATTAAAATACTCCTTCTTTCTTAAGGGTCAACTCTTATCTTTAGAAATAGACTTGAAGCTTAAGATTTTCATATCAACCTATTGTTTCCAAGTGAATAAAGACCATAATCAATAGTCCGATTTCCGATGCGATTGTTCCGTAGGAATGCTTTATGATTTAACAAAATACAAACCTTAAATATTTGCAAGGAAAATGAAATATTTTTATTGAAAAATGTTGGGTACATTACAATCTTCCCATCTTAAGGATTTGAGATGTCCTCATCTCAAGAAAAAGTGAGGATACTCCTACTCTAATTACTATCTCAACCATCATTATATTCAAAATGGTGGTGTCTTTAGTCTACTTCACTTGCTACTGCTTCTTTATTAGTCATTCATGGACAAGAGTTTTGATAATGTCCCAACTCTCCACATTCGAAGCATCAAACATTTGTGTATCTCTGAAGCTTTGATTTTGTTCAATTCTTCTTGTTCTTTCACATTTGAAGTATCAAACATTTAAGCATGGAGGATCTTGCACATTAGCAACATAAGCTCTTTGTGGTTGTGTATCTCTGAAGCTTTGATTTTGTTCAATTCTTCTTGTTCTTTCATTAAAGATTTAGCTCGTAGTAAAGCATCTTGTACAGTGGTAGGTTTCAGGGCTTTCAATTGTGAGCTAATTGGTTCTCTTAAACCTTGACAAAAGCAAGCTACCTACTGTCCTATGGTCATTGGTGGAGCGTAACGTCTAAGCCTTACAAAATTTGAGTAGTGATTCTAAGGATAAGCTCTATTGTTTCAAGATAAAGGACTCATTCATCTTTATCGCCTTCATGGATAGGGGATAAGTATCTTTCCTTCACTGCTTGTTTGATTTTCCACCAACTCTGAGAGTTCTCTAATACTCACATGTCCCGAGAATGTTGTTTCCACTATAATTTTGCTTCCCCTAAGAGGGGAAACATTCCTAGAATCGCTTGATTTGTATGTGTGGTCCTTGAAGTAGAGAAGTAATCATCCATAGCTTCAATCCATACTTTTGCATCTTTCTCAATATCATCACCCTCTCCTTTAAAAGAAGGTGGTTGTATTTGTTTGAGCAACAATTCCTTTTCTTGAATTTCCGTGTTAATAGCATCGTTCTGAGGGTTTTTCAACGTAGAAGTGATTCAAGGATTCCCCTGAGTGTACATCAATGTTTATAATAACTCAAACAATAGAGTATTAATTTTCCAAATTTAGACTTATCCAGTCCACTAAAAGCCGAATCGTATGACTTAGCCAATGCGCAAGATCCTCCATGCTTGAATGTTCAATTCTTTGAATGTGGAGAGTTGGAACATTATCGGAGTACTTGTCCACGACTTACTAATGGAGAAGCAGTAACAAGTGAAGCAGACTAAAGACACCACCATTTTGGATATAATGATGGTCGATATAGTAATTAGAGTAGGAGTATCTTCGCTTTTTCTTGAGATGAGGACAGCTTGAATCCCTAAGGTGGGAAGATTGTAATATACTCTACATTTTTCAATAAAAGTATTTCATTTTCCTTGAAAATATTTAAGGTTTTCATTTTGTTAAATCATAAAGCATTCCTACAGAATGATCGTATTGGAAATCGGACTCTTCAGTATTTTTAGGAAAGAGAAAGGAAAGAAAGAGTATTTTTAGAAGAGAAAGAGTAGAAGGAGTATTTTTAGGAAAGGAGGAGTATGTTTAGAAAGAAAGAGGAGGGAGTTAAGTTTAGAGTTCTTGTTTTGGAAGCCAAGATTCTTCTAAAATAAGAGAATCAAAATCGCGTATATGAATGCTTCATGCAAAAAACAAAGAGCCACGAACGTGCACGAACTTATCTGTCTGCTTTTTGCTATTCTTAGCTTATGGTTTTGGCTCTTGAGAGCCTATATAAAGGCCCCTCTTCCCTCACTTTCAGAGATACACAAACACAGAAGTTCTCAAAAGTGAAATCTCTCTTGCCATAACGTTGGAGTTACCCTCTCTCGCTCAACCTCTCACCTTCAATCCATTTCCCTCTCTACCATCGTCGTGTTGCCCTTCGGATACTTGAGTCCTCTTTCTTGATTTCACCGTTCTCTTTTGCGATATGATGGCACCGAAGTGAGTGACTCAAATCTTGAAGGATGCTCATGTCGTTCCACCTCCAGGGAAGGTGCAAACGAAGGTATCATCTACTCCAATTATAACTCAAGCGGAGCTATTGACTCCACAAGAAGTTGTAACCATCCAACCTCCCAACACAATAGGTAATCGAACATGTCGCTAATCCAATAAGATAAATTTATAATTTTTTATTTTTATTCATGTTGACCTGGAAAGTCAAGCATAGAAAATCTCTTAAATCGTCCAAGAAATGTGATTCTATCACAAGAAAGAAGCATATGATTTCACAGATTAGTGAAAGGATTTTTTGATAAATTGTCATTGTTTGTTAAAATGTTATTGCTTGATAAGTTGTTATTGGTTGATATGAAGAGTTGGTTGATCATGTTTGAAGAATCATTTAAAGATAAGAATTGTTGAAAAAATATCTTTCGTACCTTGCGGGTAGCAAGATGCCTCGCGGTTAGCGAGATGATTTCGTGGTGGTGGTTAGCAGAGATTAAACTGAGGTTATCGGCTCTCTTTTCTTCCTCGCGGTGGTTAGCGAGATGCCTGGCGGTTAGCAAGATGCCTGGCGATTAGCGAGATGCCTCACGGTTAGGGAGATGGAAAGGCTACGCATTCGCAGTTAGCAAATAAATCCTTTGCAAAGGCTCTGTTGGTTAGACAAAGAAAGTTCGCGGATAGCGGCAAACTCATAAGAAATTGAAAGCGTTCTTTTTGTTGAAATATAGGATTGTCTTCATTAGGCCTTGTTTGAATTGTTTTGGTATTGTTTGAAGGGATTTATAAAAGTGTGAGTGTGGGGTGGAAAGTGGGAGCTAGCTCAGGTTTCCAGTCAAGGATGGGTGGTCTCAATTACTCGAGAAACTCTCCACTCCCTCTTATTAAGAGAATCGAATTTAGAGACTCATTGTGCTAAGATTTGAGAAGTCCCTATGTGCCTCTGAAAGCTATGGACCTGATTAGACGAGTACTTTTCACAAGATTACTAGCTAGTTTAGACTATGTCTCATATCATATTCACGTTTATGAATGGTGGCCGTGCCTCTTAAATGTGGAAAAAAAGGCGTTGTTTGTGGATTCTAAATATGTCAATGGGATTTCATCTCTATGTTGGAGGAATTAGCTTCCATTAGAATCCTTGATTTATCGATCTAGCATGTGGTGTATGACCCTTACAACCACAATCATGATGGATAGAGGACTTCCTCTCTTGTGTTGCTCGTATCTCTACTTCGTGGAAACGCAGTAGGGTGTTGTCAATGGAACTTGAGAATAAAGGAGGGCCATCTATCAAGTCGCCCCAATCTTCTCAAGGTTGAGGACCTCACAACTGATATCACCTAGTGTTGTTGACTGAAGATCATAAGATTTTGATTTTTTAGTTTCTCCAAAAGTAACTTTGTTATTGCTTTTGGCAATTTGGGGACGAATTCTGCTTTAATTTCTCTAGAATGATATTTTTTTGCTTTCTAAATTAAATTTTTTCGGTAGATACAGAAATCCCAAATTGAAGAGAAATTACATATTTGTGCTTCATGAAAATCTTGAAGGGCTAGGTTTGATTAATCTTTCTAATGTCTGATGAACTACTTGTAGATTCCTTCAATTAATACAAGCATTGGAGATCTATTGTCAGGAGGTCGTAAGATGGCATTTTTAACTTCTTCAGGAAGTGTTTTCCACCATGACTTTAGAATGCCAATGAATCCATTGATTGCCACTTCCACAGTACTTTATTGCCTCATTCTTGCAAACAGTATTTGCTGATATATCCAAGTATGAATATATTCTAAAACAAGGATGATTTCAATCTGTTCCAAATTGTCAATTTTGTAGAATGTGTGACCTACTTTTCTAATATCTTGCACAAATTGGGGAGTTGGTGGAATGGTGGAGCACTAGTAGAGTCTTCTCCCATGGGCTCATCCTTTTCCATATGTAGAGGCACTTCAGAGATATACAACTTCAAGTTATCTGGTATTAAAGGCATTAATACCTGTGAATCATCAATTTCACGTTCATTGGTATCATCTTCTATGCCAAAATTGTAATCATAAGGAGAAGATGGAAGTTGAGTTGGGATATATTCTTCTTGGAGGCCATTGTAATTTTTTTGGTTCATAGAAAAATTAAATTGATTCAGGTCTACATGAAATACAGCTTCATAGTACTTAATACCTGATGTACACTCTGTACTGGTTGCATCCCATCTAGGTTCATCTAAGTCTTCTTCCTAGGCATAATCAATCGTCTCAAATGATACACTTGTTGAGACTTTAAAGGGATTTTTTCATGTGTTATAAATAAGGTTGTTGCAGTTTTTGTGACAACAAGCAATAGTATAAAAATCTCTCCCCGCCTCAAACTCAAAATTAAGCAAGCTGCTTCGTGGCTTCCCAATCTTCCCACCTTGGTTCTTAGTTAGGGACGAATTTTCATGTGTGTTAATAAACTCCAAGACAATAAAGAATAAATGCTTTTAAGAGTGACCAGGAGTTTCATGCACGGAGGGTTTTGTGAATGAAAAGCTTGGTGTAATGGAAGAAGAGGAAGAAACAATGAGTTTTAGATGCAAAGAAGAATGATAGGCTTTCAATAGTTTTTGCATACTGTGAACCAGATTTTGTGAGCTAATCATATAATTATATGAATCTAGATTAGTGATACATAAATATGTATAATGAATTCTAATCTGAGAATTCTACTTACGATTAGAAATCTCAGAATTCTACTATTAAATACTAATCTAAGAATCTTGAGTTCTAATTGATCTATGCTAAGAACTCTATTTTCTAACTCTAATTTAAGAGTTATATGTACGAGTTCGAGTCGAAGAATTATGTCTAATAATTCTAATCTAAGAATCATATTTACGTATTCTGAATTAAGAATTCTATTGACAAATTCTAAGAGATCTATAATATCTACACAATAAAACTGTACAGAATGATTGCCTCCTTAGATGGCTTCCATTTTGTTATTTTGGAGGATCTCGGTGAGTTTAATAAAATACATTAGACTATCAGAAGGGATAGATGTAAAGGATCTATTTACCAAAGATATGGTAGATGCATGAGGATTAAATATATGTTTATGTTGATGGACTTGTTCGGGTTTTAACTATGGTATTTTCCATTGAGATGATGGTTTGGCTTCTTCTACCGCTATTGAGAGATTTGCAAGAGACTTGTCACTTTAAACAAAAATCTATTCAAAAATGCCATTGAAGCCTACATGAATAAACACCGAAAGATGGGGATTTATAGCGGGTGCATTACGCACGACTTTATGCTCGCAGGACTTCATGCAGGATTTTATCATGGCATGTTACCTATCAAATCCAAAAAGGATAACAACTCTACAAATCTGGTGAGTGCTTTGTCTTTTTTCATGCACTACCCGGGTTTACATGGAACCACTGCAAATGTCCGAGTATACGTGTAACTGTAGGAAATGCCTGGGTTTACGTCTTCTAATGTAATGTTTCTTACATTGCAAGGGGTTGGTCTACGACCTAAATGTTGAGGTGTGAAGCCCAATGTGCCCTCCCATATGAGGCTGTGCGGCCGGACACTATTCTTTCTAGGTTAAGTAATAAGGACTCACAAACCCTATCACTATTGTGATAAGGAGTCCACCATTGTCTGTGTGTTTCTCCCTGGCTCCTTCTTGCTCACACTTCTCCTTCTCCTTTGTGCCTACATCTTTGCTTGCATGCTCTTTCAATTGGTATCAGAGCCGGTGGGAGGCAGTCGATAGTGCATTGGTCTTTGTCATAGATCAAGCAGAGCTTTGGTGAGCGTGAAGTGCAACACAAGGTCTATAGATTAGCCCATAGGTCTTACCACCCTCAAAATTGGCATTTTTGAATGTTTCGGCCTATTCGGGCCCCACAATTTGACATCTTTGGTCGTATCTCGATTTTCTATGTTTTTCTACAGCATGTGTTTTTCTTGGGCAAAAATAGGTTTCAGGGGAGGTATCTAGTCATAGATACAATTTGCAAAGGTTTATAGGATATTACAATCTTTGTGATAGTTTAGTTTGCATTGTTGCACGCTTTGGGCATTGCTAGTGTGCATACTAGCTTGTGGATTGCCCTATGTATGGAAATTGCGAGATGTATAAACAAATAGTTTGAGATTTATATGCTACCTTTTTGAGGGTCCTGGTGGTGAGGTTTTCTTGAAACTGATTGTTGCACATGGCCGAGAACGTGTTTAATGGATTAGGTACTAGAGCGATACCCTGACATCCCTTTCTAAAGCTCGATCCATGTATGGACTTGTGGCACAATCAATGAGTGGATTGCATACATCTATTTGTTGATGCATATGCATTGTGCGGAGTATCTTGTCAATGATTTGCTCTGAGATTACAGTGCAATTTTGTTGTGTTTTGGTGGTTTTTTAGTATTCCTATATGGCCAAAACTCTGCAGAAATTTTCCCATGCAGTCTTAACATTTGGTGCTGGGTTTTTTTAGACTTCTTTAAAGGACCTATTTGTCTACCGTTCGATTTCTACCAGGTGGTCAGAGATCAGTAACAATCAAATTTCTATCTTCTGCAAGTTGTGAAAAATCATGGCATCTAGTTCTGAGACAGCATTGTACAACATTAAGAAGATGGATGACTCAAACTTCCCGTTTTTGAAGCAACAGATTTGACACATTTTGGTGCAAAAGAAGCAGACAAAGCCCATCAAGTTGAAAGGAGTGAAACCAAAGGACATGACACAAGAAACATGGGTGGAACTTGATGAGTTGGCATGCTCAACCATTATGCTAACTCTTGATGAAAGTGTTTACTTCAATGTTGCGAAAGAGACTACAAGCTACGGTGTATGGTAGAAGTTATGTGCCTCTATGAGAAGCAAAGTGCAGGTTCTTAGGTCTATTGGTTAAAGAAGCTGGTTGATTTGAAGATGAAAGAGGGCATGCCAATGTCTAATCACCTCAATGAATTCAACACAATTTTCAGACAATTGTCGGCGCAGGGTATCAAGTTTGAGGACTCTGTCAAGGCCATGTTTTTGTAGGTTACCATTTCCAGAGATCTGGGAAACTTTTCATACATCTCTCAGTAATTATGCACCTGCTATTGGTCTCACAAGTGCCAATGTGGAGGGTAGCTTGTTAACTGAAGAAGTGAACAAAAAGAATTCAGAGCCAACAAAAGGTAGCACTACTTTAGGCTAAAGGGAAATCTGGTGAGAGATCCAAGTCTCATAGAAAATCACGTGGTCCCGGTAAAAAGGACATTGAGGGCTATTGGTGTCATAAAAAGGGACATATGAAGAAAGATTGTCTCAAGTGGAAATTTGAAAAAGGAAAAGACAAGGAAGAGGGCCCCAAGTGGAAAAGCTAAAAAAGGCAAAGACAGGTGTGCCCGTAATCATGAACTTTGCTCCAACATTTATGCTTAAAATGTATGCTAGCTATGTGTGCATGTGTGTGTGTAGGTATGTGTGTTAAAGCCATATTTAGTACTTTTCATACCTTTAGTCAAGTGTTTGTAGATTCAGGCATTATCTAGTCATTTTGTAATGAAAAAGGGTGGAATCTCTTCAAATCAGGGATCATGGGTTATCCCGAGGAGTTGTAACGTTTTGGTGAGTCGAGGCGGGGCTAGGTAGTGTGGAAAGGGAGTCCAAATAGGGCAAAGGTCTAGGAGCCATGCTATATAGTGGGTGGTTGGGAGGTGGACTCCTAGGTTCTAGTTCCCCTTGTCCAACATTGGTATCAAGAGCAAGGTTATTATTTTTTGGGGAGGCACAGCCGTGGTGTTGGAGAGCCACACAAATTCTTGCATGCTTTTGGATGTCGGGGTCAAGGAGGCCGTGGAGATCACCCCTTGTGAGGAGGACGACGAAGCCGATGGCGTGGGCAGCACCTCTTGCGAGGAGAAGGGGTTGACAAGCGATCTTCAATGAATGAATCCCTCTCGGGCTTGACGGCATCGCGCGAGTGCGCGGAGCATTTCACGTGCCTGACACAGAGGCTCTCGACCACCATCGAAGGCAGGGTGAGCAAAAGCTCCCTCCTCGCGCTATCTGCGGGCCGCCATAGCCGATGAGCAGTTTTTTTTCATACTTAGTGGGCACCCAACCCTTTGGGTTAGTGGGCACCCTCAATTTTTTCACCAACAAGGGACGGTACCCACAGCAGGGTACCCCTCTTGTGAAGCTTCGGGCGAAGCTAGGCAAATCGATAGAGCCAAGCAAGGGCAAGGCTAGGAATACAAAGGCAAGGTGTTATTTTTGTTGTGTATCCTGCATATTATTTTTTGGTACGTTCATTCAAGTCGTCGTCAAGTTATCCAAAATACACAAACCAAGTGCAGTACGGGTGCTCAAGGCAAACACACCTACACTATTGAATTGTTTTCTTGGAACCCGGAGCAAGATTACATCCTCAACAGCAATTAGAGCACCAACAAAATTAGCAAGGCTAATTACTGGTATCAACAAAATTCTTTATCGATATTTACCAATTGTGGTACATCGGGTATTTTTCTTGCTATTCCTTGCACTGTACTATGTCGCCATGGATTCAGATATCAATATGACGTTTGATTTCGAGCAAAATAGGCCTGATCCTGCCCATGATGTTTCGCGGTGGGAATTGGTATCTGTTGATTCTTGAGAGCAGCTTTCCATTTGAGTACCCGAAGTCAAGCTTCCTCTTGGGCTTCATCAATAACCTACTGTCGTTTTAACTTTATTTGCTTGGCTGCATGCATCCTTTCTAGCAATTCATTGGTTAGCGGCAGACTGTATTTCTTTAAACGACATCCACTAATCCAATTAGCCATTGGTTCACCATCTAGGGTGGACAACTTAACTGCTCCACTTGGAGATACATCTTCAATGATAAACGGTCCGTTTCCCTTTTTCTTAAACTTGGGAATGTGTTGCTTAAGGGAATAGACTAGAACTAAATCCCCTTTTTTGAAGATTTTCGTAATTAGATGGGAATCAAAAAACTGTTTTTGTTTCCACTTTTGTGCATAGATGTGAGCTACGACAGTTAGCCTTTTCTCATCTAGCTTTTCTAAATGTTCTAGTCTTTCTAACAATTCATGTCCAATCCACTCAAGATCCTTAGCTACCCTTAATGTCGGCAATAGAAATTCTATTGGCAGTGTGGCATCAAGACCATAAACAAGGTTAAAGGTGTAGCATTTAAAGCTGTTTTGAACGAAACTCGATAAGCCCATAGAGCAGTATGGAGATTCATTTCCCAGTCTATCCTTCCTGAACTAACCACTTTAGTCAATACCGAGCTAACAATTTTATTCGTATGCTCAGCTTGTCCGTTTGCTTGTGGGTGATAGGGAGCTGATTTGTTATGGATGACCATAAATCCATTAAGCAAATACTTGATTACCTCATTGAGGAAATGAGTTCCCCGATCACTGACAATTTCTATTCGCAGTCCATATCTCGTGAACACATACTCATATAAGAATGCGGCAGTGCTTCTGGCATCATTCTTTTGAGGTGCTCTTGGTCAAATAGTCCGTAGCTACAATGATATATTGAGCTTGGGTTCTATAAGCACGTGGTTGTATTGGCCCAACAAAATCTATACCCCATTTTGCGAAAGCTCTAGCCCCCATCATTGGTCTTAAGGGCATGCTATCTACACGTGTTGGAATTTTTGCTCATTGGTAAGCATCACACCTCCGAACATATTCTTTGGCATCTGCAAAAAGTGTTGGCCACCATATGCCTGCCATTAAGATTTCTCTTGCGGTGGTTTCACTAGAAAAGTGACCTCCAGCTAATCCAACATGTGCTTGTTCTATAATTGGAATATACGCTTCTTCATTTGCACAAAGACGTAAATGTTGATCCTTACCTCTCCGATACAATTGGTTTACAATAAGAGCATAGTCTCTTGCTCCAGTTTCAATTGCTCTTTGACAACGTTTACTCATATCCTCAGGAAATGTTCGGCTTGATAAGTAAGTAACTTGATAGTTACTCCACTTAGGAACATGCGACATTTGGAACAATGTTATATGAGGTATGGGTGTTTGTTTTTGACATTGAGGACAATCCTTTACAAAAGAGAAAATATCACTCCGCATAGATGGCCAAAATACTCCAAGTCTCAAAACTTGTCTCTTAGTTTGATCTTCCGCAAAGTGAAGTCCAACTATGGTAATATGTGCTTGACTTAGGTACTGGTTTTTCTCTTCAGGATTAATACATAAGAGCAATATTCCATCTCGATTTCTTTTGTTTAGCCTACCAGCTAGTAATTGATATATAGCCAATTGCTCAATTAATCCGATTGTAATAGGAAGTGATACTTGTGAATCCACTTGAGCTATTTTCATCAATGATACCATGTTTTCTGACCATCGAGGTATCATTTCCACAGAGAACAAATAGGCATCTGGTAGATCATCGTCTACCCCTTTAGGTGATTGTCTTGAAATAATCCTTGAGAAATGATCTGCTCTTTGATGTGTAGTGCCTTTTTTTAAAACCACAGTGAAATCAAATTCTAGAAGAATGATGAACCATCTCATTATCCTTCCTGTGTTGAATGGCTTGTTGACCAAGTACAACAAAGCTTGGTGGTCCACAAAAAACACAAATTTGCTGGCTAATAGGTAATGTCTATACTTTTTTACGGCATAAATCATTCCTAACACTTTCCTTTTAATGGTGGTATAATTCTTTTCTGCCATGTTCAACTGTTGGCTAGCATAAGAATTAGGAAAGTCAATTTTGCCCTCTCCTGGTTGAGCTAGTATACAACCGATGGCAAAATTGGAAGTATCTACATGTATGTGGAATATCTTATTCCAATCTGGTGCTTTCAAAATTGGAGCTGAGATGAGAGCTTGCTTAAGCTTCATGAAGGATTCTTCACATGCCTCGGTCCACTCAAAGTGTGTAATTAAGCTATACATAGGTTTTGCAATTATAGCGTACATGTAAATGAACCGTCTGTAATATCCACAATGCCCCATAAAGGCTTGAACCCCCTTGACTGTTGTTGGTCTAGGCAAATCATCAATGACGTGAATTTTATCCATATCAGTAGCTATGCCATTTTTAGACACTATATGTCCAAGAATTTTTCCTTGTCTACCCATGAATGTGCACTTTTCAGGATTTAAGCAAATCCTATAAAGTCTACATTTTTCGAATACCTTTTTGAGGTGTTCAAAATGATCAGCCCGGATTGATGAATGTACGCATAGATCATCCATATATACTTCCAAGAATTTCCCTCGATACTCTTTAAAAGCATGGCTCATCAGTATTTGGAAGGTGACAGGAGCATTAGTTAACCCAAAAGGCATAACCCAATAAGCAAAAATATCCCATTTTGTTGCAAAAGCAGTTTCATGATTATCCTTTGGGTCAACCAAAAGTTGATTGTATCCCGAAAAGCCATCTAAGAAGCTGTAAGCTTTCTTTCCTGCAGCTCGTTCTAAAACATGCTCAGTGATTGGAAGAGGAAAGTTGTCTCTAATGGTAGCTGCATTCACTTTTTTGAGATTGACACACTCGTAATTTTTTATTTTCTTGGGTACTACCACAATTGGAGATACCTAGTATGTGTGCTCAATTTCATAAATGAATTCAGCTTCCTTTAGTTTTTCAATCTCTTCTTTGATCTTCCTAGCAAATGTTTCATCATATGTGTATAACCTTTGTCTACTTGGTTTTGCATCATCTCTCATGGGTATGGTATGTTGACAGACTTCTGGATCAACACCCTTGAGATCCTTATAAGACCAAGCAAAGATATCTCGGTATTCTTTCAGTAAGCCTAACAACAACTCTTCTTCTTCTTCTGTTATATCATTTGCAATGTAGGCAGGCCTAGGCTCTTCTCCTGGTTTAGCCAAATCTATCTTTTTTGCATTTTCAGGCTCTTTGTAGGATTCACCTTGTTTTGGTAACTCCCTAACAGGTTGTTCGACTATGATTTTTCAATCTTGGAGAGTATATTTCTTGTAATGGGATGGAATACTCATTACATCTTTTCTATCCTCTTCTGTGGTTTTCATTTCAATCGTATATATCTCCTTTAGAGTTTCTTTCAACTCTTGATACTTATTTTTTCGCTCAACTCGTATCATGGTTGACTCCTTTTCCTGCTTTTTTGGTTTGCTTGAGTATCCTTCTTTGTTTTTCTTGATGTTTTTGACATTTTTGGATTTTCGTTTGAAGGATATTTGCTAGTGATTTTGTCCTTGACACAATCATGTGCATCTGGCTACATCAGGAATTTTGTTCTACTAGAGACTGACGGCATAGGTTTAGCTTTCAAATTTTCGGTGTCTCTTTTTCGTCTATACCATTTCTGTCTTCTCGATTTCTGGTTTGGAAAGTCAAAAAAACTTTTCCTCCCCTCCTTTCATGATTAGCTTAACTCTTTCCAACCCCGAATCATCTGAGGTAGCTGAATGTTCTTCTAACTCATCTGTTGCATCGTAGTAGAGGTATGAAAAGACTTGTTGAGCTTTCATCAAGTCCCTGGTTTTGTGAATTTCATCTTCAATGTGGAGGGTTGAGATCATTTGTATGGGAATTATATCATAGCCAGCAAAATTGAGTCGACATAGACGTATTCACACATACATCCATTGTCACTAAAATTTGAGTCCACTCCAATGGCTCAAATAAATGTTCTGGAAAGGGTTCATGTACATAGGCTTTGTCTGTGCAATCCCTTACTAAGATACATTCTTCTCGTTTTAAGCTCTGGTTTTCTGAAGCTCCACACGTCCAAATAGGAGTGTCTTTGTTCAACCAAGATGGAAGCTTAGTTTCAGCCAAAGAGACTGAATCGAACTCTTGTATGGGCGTTTTCATGACATCTCTATAAGTGTGATCTTTTAGATTAACCCTTGTTATTGATTCCACTTGCTTCAAGTACAAATAATTGTTTTTCCAATCTTGGATAAGTTGTACTTGTCGCATGAAAGGTCTTCCAATATGATTTTGTAATTGAGTTTCTTCCCAAAGTCTACCATCGCAAAAGTGTGTTGATATTCAATCCCACAAAAATTAACTATCACTTTTTCTAGCAGTCCTAAGGGTCTTTCAATGTGTCCATCAGCCAATTGCAATTTCATTCGAGTTTGTCTAATGGTTGGTTGTCCCCAAGATTCTTATACTGCTTTCGTGGCTATGGATATGCCTGCTCCACTATCCAGTATTCCCATGGTTTCTATGTCATTATATTTCACTGGAAGGGTGGTGTTTCCTTCTTTCCCTTCGTAGTATTCTCTAACTTTGTTCACTGGAACAGATCGAATCTCTTTGTTGTCCATTTCGTATTTCAATTTTCCCAATTTTTTTGCGATTAGCCCCGTTATTCCCACCTTCTCTAGAGTTTTATGTTGATCATTCCATAAATATGGTCTGAGTTTTAATAGTTCTCCCAAAGTAAGAGTGCATTGGATGGGCGTAGACATGATTGAATGAATGTTGTCTACTTCTAGGGTCTATTCCGCTCTTTTTACTTGAGTGATCTTACACACTATGGATTCATCTTCGTTATCTCCCAAGTAAGAGGGTAATGTTTTCAAAGTCAATGGTTTTGACATTCCTGAAGCTTCAGATCTGCAATCCCCATACAAGGATTGTGCATCCACGTCCATATCAGGAGGTAGGTTGTCTAACCAAACTTCCTGTAGAGGAGTTGACTTAAGAGTTAGGCTCCCATCAATGATCTCTCTCACCCTTTCCCATAAGTGTCCTGGTCAATCTTCTTCTACAGATGGAATTCCATCTAAGACATCTTCACTGTCCGGCACTATAAGTTTTGGTTCTTTTGTTTCAAGGTGGGGTTCTACCACCACTTTGGATTTTTCTTTATTGTCTCTTAACACAAGCTCTTCAGGTTTTGTGATACTTTCAAGCTTGGGTTTTTGTTTTTCCAACATTTCTTGTGTGATTCTTACCAGATTTTGATAAGCTTCAAGCTTAGCTGCTTCCATGTCTGGAGAGGGATAATTTTTCCATTTGTTTTCCATGTTTTGGCCTGCTTTAAGTCCTGCTTGGTAGGCTTCCAAGGCTGCATTAATAGGCTCAAAAACTTTGTCAACCAAAATTGATCCTCCAAAATTTATGGTTGTTTCTTTGACTTCGCTTCTAGCATTTTTCACCTTTTCCTGGAATAGCTTTTTTGCTTTCTCCTTGATTTTAGCCCGTTGTTTTTGTTTTCTCATCTCATACCTTTTACTTTTTCTTCTTTTGGTCTTTTGAGAGAAAATTTTTGTATTCTCCGAATCATCAGAGGAGTTATCTTTCTTTTTCTTAGCCTGTGCTCTAGTGATTACCTTGATTGGAACAATCGGTTCACTCTCAGACGAGCTACTAGGTATCACTTGGACTACGTTTACTACTGTTTTACCCTTGTTTAAAGAATTTTTAAGACAATCTTCCGGGAAGTGTCCTCCCTTTTTGCAACATTGTATGCAATAAGCTTCAACCGGCTTGAGGTTTTTTTCAGGCTCTGGGCATTTATTTTTCCAATGATCATCTGTACCACAGTTATGACAGTTTTCCGTTCTTGGCTTAATCATGGGTCTTACCATAGGAGGTCTGACACCTTGATTAGCTACATAATACATTGGTGTAAGCTCTGGTGGAGCATAAGTCACAGGTTCCTCCATTGGTGGTGGATGTGAATTATATCAATCTCCTTCTACCATTACTATAGATGGACTAGGCACAACATAAGGTGTAACAGGTACTAGTGTTGTTCATCTATGACTCCCTCTGGATGCATGTACTTTACAAGCACTACATTCATTATGTCTTGGATACGGAGGTTGTTGACCCAACACGGGTTGACGTCTTTCCATACCCATCGGTGGTCTTTGATCTTGGGCCATATTAGGCTGATATCTGTACATGGGTTGTCCTTGTGGCCTCATAGGCACATACTAAACATTCCCATCATACTTTGGTCGGAAATAGCACTCGTTGGTCTCATGGTTGATCCATTTACCCTTGATTTCACACCATTTTTGTGGCCTAATTGGTTGTCCCTGTTGAGGTATCCCTTGTCCTGGTCCTCTAATAGGTGTTTTTTGCATGTTGTTCATCATGTCATTCATCCTTTTGAGCATGTCTTCTATGGCTGAAAGTGGTGCAGCAACACCCGTTCCTACTTGTGCTGGTTTGGTGGATGCTATTTTCTCGCTTTGGTTATCCTTAGGGACATCTTCTGCATTGAAAATATCACAATTGTCTCCTAAGTCAATAGCATCAGACACACACTCTTCTAGGGTTGTATGCTTCTTGCTATATAATATAGCATGAAGTTCTTTGTTTAGCATTGCCTCTAGAAACAATGATACTAGTCGTTCTTCTGCAGGTATCTCTAGTTCTGGGCATCTGGCAATGTATTGTTTCATTTGAGTTGCACAATCCATAACAGAGTCACCTTTTTCTACTTAAAGCTATAGATTTGAGCTACCGTATTTTGTTTGATCCCCGTTTTGGAACAAGAAGCTACAAATCCTTATTTAAGTCCATGATTGACCTTGGTGGAATGTTTTGGAACCATGCCAATGCTTTTCCTTCTAATGTCATTCCAAACCCCTCGAATTGAGTATGGAAATCGAATATACATTCTGCTCTTAGCACTTGCTTAAAGCTTGCTAAGTGGTTATATGGATCCCCTGATCCACTGTATTTTCTGACCCATTTTTGAAAATCAGCTGGTCTGACACGTCTGTTTGGTTCAACTTCAGGTCTCCTAGCAGTTGGTCATGTTCGGAGTCCTTCGAACTAGTCTGTTTAAAATAGTGACTCATGTAGCCCTATATTGGCCTTAGTGTCACCCAGTTTTCTGCGTGATGAGATGGTTTCTAGTTTCTTAACATTACTCTCAGAAGATCTCTCACGGTGTTCATCTCTTGGAATGGTTTCTGGTCTTTGGTCCAATATCCAATCCCTTATGGAATACCCTTGGCATTTGGTTTGTTCTACCTCCTCAGGAGTCATCATAACAAAGTTGTTGTTATAACAATCCTAAACAGGTAGGTTGGTAGATCTGCAGAACCCTTATCTTTGATCTTGAAGATATAGATGATCTTCGGGCGGTAGTTGTCCTAATTTGGCATGCAAAGTCCACAGAAGATCTTTTACATTGCTATCCTCCCAACAATAGACTCCAATCTTAGGATTATCCGTACTTGAAACCGTTTCAAAGGATTCAAATCTACTTGATCGTATCCCTCAAATTCTAAGGTTGGTGGTCCTTCTTTTGCTGACATATCTGGGATTATGGTGTTTACTTCTAACCCCCATTTTTCTATCACGTCAAGGTTTTCAAGTCGCAAATATTGGGTTTCGTTTCTATCCATGTACATTTTTCCTTGTTTGTTTGCCCTGATTTCTTCTTCGAACTCAATACCATGGTCATCAATGCGAATAGCATACTCTTTGTTAGGATCCAGATAAACCTGAGCTTCATGGCGATTAGTCTTATAAAATGAGAGTATATGCTTATAGCACACTGTCGTTCTGGTCTCTGAGTGAGTCGAATAGAAAGACATTTTAGAGGTTGAATCTGAAAAAGTGTCTGAGACTTCTTCAAGGATAGTGTGCAAGGAATTGCCTTGATTCACGCTTTCTTCGGTGGATACTCTACTAGAGGTTTCTCCGAATATGCCTTGATTTCCTAGTACACGATCAGATCTAAGGTTCATAAAGACTTGTGAAGCCCTGGATTGAGTACTTACCTTTGGATTGACTTGTTGTCAATTTCCACTTGACTTGATTGCAACTTCTGTCAAATTGCCGATTCCTTGTCTGCAACCTGATTTCTGTATCAATTTTGATCAAGTTAGCTATTCTTTCACAAAGACTGTATAATTCTTGCTAACTATTGTGATTGGTATGTGTGTATCACTTCAAAGAGAGCTATGGGAGTTAGCAATTGACTTTTAGATTCGACTTGGGCAAAAAATCAAAGGATTAATCTGCAACTTGGAAACTGAGTGAACATGTACCAATTTGGATCCGATTGAACCCAAAATTGCCCGGTGGCTTTGTATTATGTTGGTCTAACACTGTACAAGTTCAAAAGTCATAACTCGTGTCCCTATGTAGCAGTAGTAAATAATTGTGATTATTTACTTTTGTCACTTTTTTACACTTTTTGGCTTGGTTTGCCAAGTATACAACCTGTTAAAGTCCCTGGACAAGTTTCAACATGTTTGGACAAAATCTGTTCAAGTTTATCAACTGTTTCGTGTCTACAGACTCTAATTTCAAGAATCTGGCTTAAGTCTCACGTTTGTGATCCAAATTTCCACAAAATTAATGTGTGGTCTACTTGATATGCTTGACCTTGTGGCATACTCAAATATGCAAAATTGTCAATTTTTGAAGCAGATACAAATAATCGCGATTATTTACTCTGACGGACGCAAAGCAGACCCCGAACCCCGACGGCCTCTAAAACGCCGGGGGCCGAATGGCTCGCCTCGAGCCTGCCATGGTAAAGTGAACAGGGGGCACCACCTAGCTTTGAGCGGCTAGGACGCAAAGCCCACGATGATATGAACATCGCAAGCCTACACACCGAGAGAGAGAGAGAGAGAGAGAGAGAGAGAGAGAGAGAGAGAGAGAGAGAGAGAGAGAGAGAGAGAGAGAGAGAGAGAGAGAGAGAGAGAGAAAGGGAACACTCGCAATTGATGAAAACAATCTCGGGGGTGTGAGGGTGAGTTATTTCTGCAATATTTACAAGGTGGCATGCCGTGGTGGTAGAGAGGTAGGGAGAGGAGATGGTGCAACCTACTTGGTGCGTTCTCTAGGGCGACTCAATGACTGTGAATACTCATTGCCAAGAGCGTGCATACGTGTGTGTGCATCGACCATTGGAGTCGAGGTATGGGTGTGGTTCCCTTCGCATGGTGCAATTTCCAAGGCAAACCCCCACACACGAGACCTCCTCCTCGTGATAGTGATGGTGTCAATCCCTCCTACTACACTCTACCCAATGCTTGGTTCCACATAAGTTGCCCCCTCCAATAGTGACCTCTCAGTGCCAATTTATAGGTGTTGGCTGCTTGGATTATGGTTATCCCAGTGTGGTTAGGGTAATCTTAATCGGGGAGACAAAGCAAGTGGTGGGCCCGGTGTGGTTGACCCTTGCTTTGTTTTGGGGAAGGTTATTAAAAGATGGGAATCTCTAGGTGGGCCTTTGTGACCATCACCTAGAGAGAGGATATTTACAAAATGGAAATTTTACAATGGCTCGGGTGAAAAACTGAAGATAATGGTAAAATAACCTAAAAATTACTGCGATGGCGTCATGGTTGCGTGTTTCCGGCGAATGGTGTGCTGTCGGTGCGTCGGTGTCGAGTGTACTTATTTTAGGAGTCGGCCGGGGCATGCCTTCGGCGCATTTTCTGTTTTTGTTGTTGGTGGCGCGTGCTTTGGATTGTCTTCTTCTTTTGTTGATGTCGATAGCGTTTTGCTTGTTCTTCTTCTTTTGTATTTTGTCGGTGCGTGCGTATATGCGTGTGTGCGCATGCGTGCCTGGGAACAAGGGAAGAGGGGGTACTATATAAATATATAATGTTTATATATATTTTTTATTTTTTTTTCTTCTCTGATGCCGGCGGCTTGTTCTACTGCGCATGGCGGAAGGAGAGGGCGGGGGGGGGGGGGGGGGGGGGGGAGGTAGGATAGGGGGGTGTGTATGTATGGTGTGTGTGTTTTTTTCATGCTGCTGCCGCGAGGGCGTGTGTCTGTGTGTCAGGTGCGCATTGCGGGCGAGGAGAGAGGGCGTGTGTGTGTGTGTGTGTGTGGGATGCAACGCGGCGCACAACGCATGGGAAGAGAGAGGGAGAGGGGGAGGGGTGTGTTGTGGGGTGTGTGTGTGTGTGTGAGGGAGTGTGTGTGTGTGTGTGTGTTGTGTGTGGTGCAGCGCTGCCCGCATGGGAGAGAGAGCAAGCTTTGGCGTGCTGTGGCAGCATCCGGATGAGAGAGAGAGAGAGAGAGAGAGAGAGAGAGAGCCTTTGGCGCTGCCGTGAGAGGGAGAGTGAGGGAGAGGGGTAAGGGGATAAGAGATAGAGATAGTGTGTGAGAGAGAGTGAGGGGAGAGGGGGTATGGCGGGGCATGGGTTGTGTGGGTGAGAGGGAGAGGGGGGGGGGGGGGTGTTGTTTTTTTGCATGGGCTTAAGGACGAAGGGGGGGGGATTAGTCAATGGGTGGGGTGTAAGGGAATATATCCGCGGGCCAAGAGGGGGGGGGGGAATGAGCCGAAGGAGGGTGAGGCGAGCAGGTGGGGAAGAGGGAGGAGGCAATATTGGCGGGCCAAAGAGGGGGGGGGAAATGAGGCCGAGGGGGGGTGTGAATGAGCCGAAGGAGGGTGAGGCAAGCAGGTGGGGAAGAGGGAGGAGGGAATATTGGCGGGCCAAAGAGGGGGGGGAAAATGAGGATAGAGGGTAATGGGTGAGTGTGATTCGGGTAAGTGTAAGAGTGACGGGGGGGGTTCTCACGCGGCTCGCACCGAGGGAGCACGAGAGAGGGGTTGGGGTTTTCTTCTCTGAGTTTCTGCCTGGCCGGGGAGGGTAAATCGGGGGGAGGGAGATATTAGGAAAAGGGGGTATGTAAGGAAAATGGGGAGAAGAGAGTGCGAGGGTTTTATATGATGCCCGTGGGGCGGGAGGGGGAAAAATAGGTTACGATGGGGGGGTACCAAGAGTGGGGGGGGGGGGTGAAATGAGTTTTTTTTTTTTTCTTTGATTTTTGAAAGTCGGCTATCATTAGCCCTCTCTCTTTTGGCTAGAGGCATTCATGCTTCTAGCCCTTCTTCAGTTTCTTCAGCTGTAGAGTTAGAGGGTTCTTCTTCTTTTGGAATGTCTAGCACAAATTCTGGGTCAAACCTAAGGAAATACCTCTTCAGTCTCCATCCATTGACTCTAGTCTTGTGAATTCTCCCATCTGCTTCCATCATCTTATTGCTGCCGTTGTCGTAGCGCTTCTTGATGATGAATGGCCCTTCCCATCTGGGTTGAAATTTCTTATCCTTCCTGGTATCAAATCTGTTGTCATATCGCAGTACTAGCATGCCTTTTTACAGTCCTTTCTCTTTAAGCCCTTGATTGAAAGTGAGTCGGCGTCATTCTGCCTGTGCTGCATAGTGATTGATTGCTTCTTCCCTATCTAGTTGGAGTCTCTCTAGATCCAAGATGTGGTTTCTAAGGTTTATGATTGGACGGTGGGTCTAGCTGGCCAAGACTCGTAAGCTGGCTATTTGTACCTCAATGGGTAGAATTGCCTCCTTCCCATAAACTAGATGGAAAGGGGTGAAACCTAGTGATGTTCGGAACGTTGTTATGTAGGCCCAAAGAGCTGCCATGAGATGTTTATCCCAATCTCCTGTATGGTTGTTCACCTGTTTTGTGATGATCTTGCAAATCATTCCATTTACCTTCTATACCAGACCATTGCATTGTGGATAGTATGGTGTGGAAAGCCGACGTGTGATGCCTAACTTCTTCATCAGTTCCCCTACCACATCACCTCTGAATCCTGGTCCTCTATTTGATATTATCTCAAGAGGAGTGCCAAAACAGCAAAGGATATGCTCAAAAATGAACTTTGCCACCTCTTGGGCTGTAATGCGGGTGGTGGCCGTTGCTTCTGCCCATCGTGTCATGTAGTCTACACCCACTATGATGTACAATTTACCTGATTGGGCCCTTGGTAAGGGACCAATTGCATCTATTCCCCATTTCTCAAACGGACCATATGAAATGATAGGGGTTTGTGGCTCATAGGTTAGCGTACGATCACTGGCCACTTGACAAGCCCTACATGTTTTACACCAATGGTGCACATCTCTGTTCAAACTAGGCCAAAAGTATCCTGCTTGTAGAATCTTCCTACTGGTGATATCTAGAGCAAAATGACCACCGCAGACGCCGTCATGGCAGCTTGAAATTACCTCTGTGGTTTCACTGGAGGTTGGCACCCGCCTGAGAATTTGATCCTTGCCCTTACAATACAAGTGGTCGTCTATAAGGCGGTACCTAGTAGCCTTCCTTACCAGCCATTGTTTTTGGCCTTTAGTGTGTCCTGTTGGAAATTCCCCTGTATTCAGAAAGCTGATGATATCAGGCATAGCGTCACTGCCTTGGAAGAGAGGTAGCTTTAATTTGATTGCTCCTATGGGAACATCTTGTATTCTTTCTTTAGCTAGTGCATCTGCCTCTGGGAATATGGAAGAGCTTTACTGCTTCAAACTTCTTCAGAAGGTCCTTAACTTGGCGAGGTTGACCAAGTAAAACCTGATTTTTGCACTCCCATATGCCATTTATCTGCCTAATCAAAAGCAAAGCGTCGCCGAACACATTTAAGCGCTGAATTTTTTGTGAAATACATTGTTCCAGCCCAAGGATTAGGGCTGCATATTCTGCCTCATTGTTAGAGTGGGAGTGTAATAACTGCCCCATGGAGAATACTCTTTCCTGTTGTTCATTGAAAATGACCATGCCTGCTGCAGACTGATCCATTGTTCTCTTGTATGCTCCGTCAAAGAAGAGAGAGTGAGCTCTCTCTAACTTAGGGCTCTCTTTATCTGGTATTCCTTCCTTTGCTTCCGTGTTGACCTTCAGCTTCTTCTCGTAGTGGCGATGAGTGTCTCCTGCTAGACTAGCCCTGGTGGAATTTTCTACTTGCATGGTGTAATCAAACTCTTGTAGACTAATTAACCACTTTGAGATCCTAGAGGAGACATCCATGTGTCGCATTACATAAGGGAAAACTTCTTCCATTGTCAGGATTACAAATGGTCTAGGCAAGAGATAGGAGCGGAATTTCGTGGTAGCAAACATTACTGCTAGAACCATGTGTTCTACTTCGGTGAATCCCTTTTCTGATGGGGTCATGACTCGACTAGAGAAGTAAATAGGGCGCATGAAAGAAGTTTTGGGATCCTTTTGCATTAGCACTGCTCCCATAGTATCATTTCCCACACTAGGGTTTACATAGAATGGCTCGTCCCACTTAGGAGGTGAAATAGTGGGAAGCTTAGATAGGACTTGCTTTACCTCAGTGAACTGCTGCTCATTCTCTTCACTCCATGAGAAAACATCCCTTTGGGTGAGTTGTTGCAGGGGAAGGACTACTTGAGATAGCAGGTGAATGAACCTGCTTAAATATCTTACCTTCTGAAGGAAAGAAACCAACTGCTTGGCGGTGGTGGGAGATGATAAAGATATCAGAGCCTGAATTTTGCTAGGGTCAGCCTCGATTCCTTTTGCTGAAATTACATGACCAAGGAGAGTGACCTTGCTCTCACCAATGTGACACTTGTCCACGTTGAGTTGGCCACCTAGGGTTTGTAGCCTAGTTAAGCCATCATAGACTTTGCTTAGATGAAGGGCTCGTGAGCTATAGATGCAAAAATCATCTATGAAAACCCGTATTGATGTTCCAAAGTAGGGTTGGAAAACAAATGTCACATAGCGTTGAAATGTGGCTAGGGCGTTGGCGAGGCCAAATGGCATCACTCTGTAGGCAAAACATCCCCAAGGTGTGATGAAGGTTGTTTTTTTCTGATCCTCCTCCGCAATGCTAATCTGGAAGTATCCTGAGTAGCCATCGCATACTGTGTAGCGTTTGTGACCTGCCACTTCATTGAGTATTTCATCCTGGAATGGGAGGGGAAAATGGTCCCTCTTCGTGGCTGCATTGAGCGGTTTATAATCCACACAGACTCTCCATTTACCTTTTTCTTTTGGTGTAACTACTATTGGGGAGACCCATTCTAAGTCTTCGGCAGGGTAGATGAAACCTACTTGTAGCAAACTCCTTACTTCTTTAAGCAATGCCTCTTGTTGAATTACTCCAAGTATTCTGTACTATGGGTTTACTGCCTTCCTTGAGCTTTATGTGGTGTTGTAGTACTGTAATTCCTGTGATCTTATCATAGCCATCAATGAACAAAGTAGTGAAGTTGCCTAACATGGAGACATACTCCTTCCTTTCTTCATTGGTTAACTCATTTGAGAGCATTTTTTGTAGCTTACCTGCATCTTCCAATGACTGCTTACCTGATGGTCCCTCTTGGTTTGCTGAGGTTGCTTCAGATTGTGTTAAGCTGTTTGGGTCTTTAAGAATGACTCCCATTACTTCAATGCTACTGGCACTCCCATCAGTGGTGGTTGTGTCTTCTCCTGAGGTAGACGAGGAGTCGCTGGTGGACTCGTCTTCTGAAGCCTCCAAGATCATATTGTGCTGCTTTCCAGTCCTCATGTCATAGAATATGGACTTCTCTTTAGCATCCTTCATCTGGATCATCCCGGTGCTCCAGTCTTGTTTGGCTTCCATGGCCATAATCCAGGGCCTTCCAAGAATGATGGGGTAGCCCTCCCCTTTGTGTGGCATGACGAAGATGTCTACCTCCACTTCCGTATTGAATGATTTTACTTTGACCGCATTTACAATGCCTACGCATTTTACTCTTACATTGTTTGCCATCTTGGCTCGGCAGGGTGCCGGCCTACTTACCTCTAGACCTAGGTGGTGCATCATCTTCTCAGTCATGACGCATATTTGCACGCCACCATCTATGTAGACGTTTGAAATCCGCTGCCCTTTGATGTGAGCGTCCATGGTTGGCAAGATGTCATCGAGATCCCTCCCAGAGATAGCCCCAGCTATCCGTGGTTTTGATTTCCTGGTAGTTACCATTTTCGTCCATTGCCTCCTCATTCTGGGTGCAAGGTGGAGTAATTGGGGCCAAGTTATCTTTGGGCCCTGCATTAACACATCGTGAACTAAGTCATAGGGTTGTGCTTCCTCACCTAGTGAGAAGTCCACGATGTCTATCTTCCGCCGCGGTTTAGCTGCTTGCTTGCTAGACTCGGCTTTCCCTTTCATCTTCTCTTTCTTTTGAGATGCCTCATCGTGCCTCGCACGTTTCACTCCCATAGCATCCAATTCTTCTACCTTCGCTTTTCCTTTGTGCTTCTCTCGAGCTGACTCTTCTACCTTCGCCTTTCCTTTAGCCTCTAAGCTAATGACACTCACCGCTTGGTTCACCGCAGGTGGTGGGGGTAGTGGCGGAATGAGAGGTTGGGGTGGTGGTTGCTGTTGTATAGGTGGTTGCAGGATTTGGATTGCTGGGATTGGTCCTGGATGCCTTGGTAGCGGTCTTACTCTTGGCGGAGAGATCTGATTTTGTCTCCCTTCTCTATTGAAATTCTGCCTTCTTGGGTGTGGGCAGTAGTACATTCCATGGCCGTCTTCCCCGCAGTTGTAACAGTGGTATTCTGGGTTCTGCCTTCGTTGTCCTCTTCCTTGTTCTGGATTTCTGCCATATGCATGCCATTGTTGCACCAGATGCACAGATAAACTCTCTAGTTGGGTGGTGATGCGACTCAACAGGTCTTGTTGTTCCTCTGTTGTCTCCTGTGGTTGGACTCTATGATTGGTTGTTACAGCCACTGGGGTTGGTTGGGCCGAGCTTGTTTCCTCTGACTCGTTTACTCTTGCTTGCATGCACAGCTTCTTGTCTTTAAGGCGGGCTACTTCGACTGCCAACTCATATGTTGCAGGAAACCTTCCCTTCACCTTCTCTCTAAGCGGCGACCATAGACCAGCAATGAAACGGTCCTTCTTCAGGAAATTAGGCGCTCCTTCGCCTTCCTCCAGTGTGGCAACCCACCTCTCCCATAAGTCCACAAACTTTGACTCATAGGTGGCATACTCCAACAGGCTTGCCTGCTTTAATTCTGTCAATAGCTGCCATAGCTTCTCCAAGGTTGTGCCTCCACCAAACCTCTTTACAAAAGCAGCCCTTAACACATCCCAAGCATTCTTGGTAGCCTGGGGCAATGCATTATACCAGGACTTGGCCTCTACTTTCATCAGTAGAGGAAAAAGAATCGTGAAGCGTCGTCATCTTTGTTGGAGACGACACAAGCAATGTCAAAATCGTCCAAAAAATCAGTGGTGAGATCCTCACCCTTCTTTCCACTGAACGTGGGGAAAGAAACACTTGCCATGGTGGTGACTCGGGAAATTACAAACCTCTTTTTTTTTGTTTACATCAACAGCAACGGCTCATAGCGGTTTTTACAAGGGCGAATGGATAGGCTAAAACATGATAAAAATAGAGACATTAAAGGAATGATGGTAATCTAGTATGGGGAGAATGATAGGGTTCGGGGAATTGAGGATTTCTCCTAGTACTGCCGCACCGAATAGGTAAACGATCTTTTGTTGGTAGAAGACTTTCCTATCTACATAGATATTCACATGCATATGCTGCAGGAATCTGAACGGGAATGCCGTCGGCCCGTTTTCCATCATGCACAAAGGGTGAAATACTTACTTATACTCTTACCGTGCCAGTGTTGATGAGTCGACACATCCACAAGAGGTCGTCACCTTTCATGGGCTCTACCCTTCCTTCGTTGCTTAGCACGTACGGGGTGATGGTGACGCGTCAGACCACTCCCAGTCTCTTGGCTAACAGCAATTGTAGGTAATTTCCGTAATCGGCATGTTGCATGAATTCTACTCCATTCAGCTGCAGCTCATCTCCAGCCCACTGGGTCTCTCCCGTGGTAGAGAGCTTCTTCAGGATAAGTTGTACAGGGAGGGGAGGAAGGTCCTCCACTCGCTTCCCAAAACAGCGAGAGCAGTAGCCGAACCACTCTTCTCTGGGACATGGGAATCTTCTCACCACTTCTTCTTCTGGATTGTCGAAGTGGATTGGTAGCACTCGCATGCGTCGTGCAAATCGGTAGGCGACTTTCCGCCACTTAGCTTCGGATGACTTCTTCTTTGACCAAGTGGGTACAACCCGGCTCTCTGAGCTTGAAGCACTTGCTTGGCCAGATGCTTCTCCCTTCGGGGTCATGTGTTTCCAGGCTAGCCTATCTTCTCCTTGCCCTTGGCTCGAGTAGCCCCTTTAGGCCACTTTGGGGTTTTATCTTTGACTGCAAATTCTTTTAGGGAAAAGAGGCCTCACCGTCCGCTTTCCTTCCTTGACGTGAATGACCTCCTTGCGATGAATGTCAATGTAGAAGACTTCAGCCCTTCCGCTGCCTCCGTTGTTGGCACTCATTGACCGTGTGCATTGGTTGACAACAGTGATGGCACCTCACCAATCTGCCACCTGATGCTTTCGATTTATAGTTAGAACGAACAATACGAGATGGAGAATTTACCTCTTGAATGTTGATGACACTGCAGCCTGGCAATAGCACCTCAATGAAGGCGGCTAGGGCCTCCTTCGTCTCTTCTTCTTCCATCCTCCAGTTAGAAAATTCCTTTAGCCACTCGTCCATGATTGATAGTGGGCGTCACTTTCAGCATTGTAAACTGAAGGGGTCTTAGAAAATCCCTCCTCAGTGGGGGCACCAAATGACGGACCCAAAGCGGACCCCGAACCCCGACGGCATCTAAAACGCCGGGGACCGAATGGCTCACCTCGAGCCTGCCACAGTAAAGCAAACAGGGGGCACCACCTAGCTTTGAGCGGCTAGGACGCAAAGCCCACGATGATATGAACACCACAAGCCTACACACCGAGCGAGAGGAAGGGGAGAGAGAGAGAGAGAGAGAGAGAGAGAGGGAACACTCGCAATTGATGAAAACAATCTCGGGGGTGTGAGGGTGAGTTATTTCTGCAATATTTACAAGGTGGCATGCCGTGGTGGTAGAGAGGTAGGGAGAGGAGATGGTGCAACCTACTTGGTGCGTTCTCTAGGGCGACTCAATGACTGTGAATACTCATTGCCAAGAGCGTGCATACGTGTGTGTGCATCGACCATTGGAGTCGAGGTATGGGTGTGGTTCCCTTTGCATGGTGCAATTTCCAAGGCAAACCCCCACACACGAGACCTCCTCCTCGTGATAGTGATAGTGTCAATCCCTCCTACTACACTCTACCCAATGCTTGGTTCCACATAAGTTGCCCCCTCCGATAGTGACCTCTCAGTGCCAATTTATAGGTGTTGGCTGCTTGGATTATGGTTATCCCAGTGTGGTTAGGGTAATATTAATCGGGGAGACAAAGCAAGTGGTGGGCCCGGTGTGGTTGACCCTTGCTTTGTTTTGGGGAAGGTTATTAAAAGATGGGAATCTCTAGGTGGGCCTTTGTGACCATCACCTAGAGAGAGGATATTTACAAAATGAAAATTTTACAATGGCTCGGGTGAAAAACTGAAGATAATGGTAAAATAACCTAAAAATTACTGGGATGGCGTCGTAGTTGCGTGTTACCGACGAATGGTGTGCTGCCGGTGCGTCGGTGTCGAGCGTACTTCTTTTCGGAGTCGGCCGGGGCATGCCTTCGGCGTATTTTGTGTTTTTGTTGTTGGCAGCGCGTGCTTTGGATCGTCTTCTTCTTTTGTTGATGTCGATGGCGTTTTGCTTGTTCTTCTTCTTTTGTATTTTGTCGGTGCGTGCGTATATGCGTGTGTGTGCATGCGTGCGTGGGAACAAGGGAAGAGGGGGTACTATATAAATATATAATGTTTATATATGCTTTTTATTTTTTTTTCTTCTCTGATGCCGACGACTTGTTCTACTGCGCATGGCGGAAGGAGGGGGAGGGGAGGTAGGATAGGGGGGTGTGTATGTATGGTGTGTGTGTGTGTGTGTTTTTTTTTCATGCTGCTGCCGCGAGTGTGTGTGTGTGTGTGTTTTTTTTTTTCATGCTGCTGCCGCGAGGGCGTGTGTGTGTGTGTGTGTGTGTGTGTGTGTGTGTGTGTGTGTGTGTGTGTGTGTGTGTGTGTGTGTGTGTGTGTGTGTGTGTGTGTGTGTGTGTGTGTGTGTGTGTGTGTGTGTGTGTGTGTGTGTGTGTGTCGGTTGTGGACTGCGCGCGAGGAGAGAGGGTGTGTGTGTGGGGGGGGGGGGGGGGGGGATGCAACGCGGTGCACAGCGCATGGGAAGAGAGAGGGAGAGGGGGGGGTGTGTTGTGGGGTGTGTGTGTGTGTTGTGTGTGGTGCAGCGCTGCCCGCATGGGAGAGAGAGCAAGCTTTGGCGTGCTGTGGCGGCATCCGGATGAGAGAGAGAGAGAGCCTTTGACGCTTCCATGAGAGGGAGAGTGAGGGAGAGGGGGAGGGGAGAGGGGTAAGGGGATAAGAGATAGAGAGAGTGTGTGAGAGAGAGTGAGGGGAGAGGGGCTATGGCGGGGCATGGGTTGTGTGGGTGAGAGGGGGGGGGGGGGGGGGGGGGGGGGGGGGGGGTTGTTGTTTTTTGCATGGGCTTAAGGACGAAGGGGGGGGGATTAGTCAATGGGTGGGGTGTAAGGGAATATATCCGCGGGCCAAGAGGGGGGGGGGGGGGGGGGGGAATGAGGCCGAGGGGGGGGGTGTGAATGAGCCGAAGGAGGGTGAGGCAAGCGGGTGGGGAAGAGGGAGGAGGGAATATTGGCGGGCCAAAGAGGGAGGGGGAAATGAGGGTAGAGGGTAATGGGTGAGTGTGATTCGGGTAAGTGTAAGAGTGAGGGGGGGGGCGGGGGGTTCTCACGCGGCTCGCACCGAGGGAGCACGAGAGAGGGGTTGGGGTTTTCTTCTCTGAGTTTCTGCCTAGCCGGGGAGGGTAAATCGGGGGGAGAGAGATATTAGGAAAAGGGGGTATGTAAGGAAAATGGGGGGAAGAGAGTGCGAGGGTTTTATCCGATGTCCGTGGGGCGGGAGGGGGAAAAATAGGTTACGGTGGGGGTACCGAGAGTGGGGGGGGGGGGGGGGGGGTGAAATGAGTTTTTTTGTTTTTTTTTTTTTTTCTTTGATTTCCGAAAGTCGGCTATCAACTCCAACTATATTTTTGCAAATTTTTGTCCCAACCTTGACATAGATCTGTTAAACACCTCAATTTAAGGTCTCTAGCCAAGTTTCATCAAGTTTGGACAATTTTTGGTCAAATGGTCATGAGTATTTTGTCCGTATACTAACTTTGCAAATTTGGTCACAATTTTCAATCCAATGATCCAAATCTTACCAAAATTGGTTAGTGGGCTTATTACAACATGGTAAAGCTACTGGTATACTGACTTGGTCAAAAAAGTTGAAAAATAGGACAGATGTAAATAATCGCGATTATTTACAACTGACAACTTTTTGTATCTTTTTGGTCAAGTGATCATGTACACATGTTTATCACGTGAATATAAGCCTATGAATCAAATTTCATCAAGTTTGGACAAATTTTTTCCCAATTTACGGTCAAGTCTCAAAAAGTCGGTACAAACTTTAGTTTTTACCCGATTTTTTGTCAGTTTGGTGATCCAAATCTTTTGTGCCTTTACAAAAGTTGTTTGTACACATGCAATGAGTCACTGGTATGAACCTTGGTCAAATTTGAGCTGAAAGATAATAATCGCAATTATTTACTTCAGGCTTGAAATGAACCAATTTTTGTACTTTTTCCAAAGACAGTCCTTTTATGAGTTATTTTAAGCCTATGAATCAGGTCAAAACTTAATTTGGCCTAAAATGTCAAGAAAAAGCAAATAATCTGAGTTTTGGCTAACTCTTTAAATTTTTACCTTAAAGTGTCCTTGAGCTTACCCACTAGTTCATACAACTTTTAAGCTTACTCTCCAGTCGGATTGAGTGGTTTGGAATCTTTTCGTACTATTTTTAGCCGTAGACCTGAAACTTTGCAACTTCCAATAACAATTCACACTTGATTCTTTCAGAGAGAGCAATGTTCTGAAATCCACCTCGGATCCTACTTACCCTACTCCTAGGTTCTCACCCTACTCCTAGGTTCTCATGCAATGGGGTTGTGGAAAGTGTCCACAAACACTCATTTTCTTGTTTTTTATGGTTTTCTGAGCATGGATCTTAATATTTGTTTCGTCTATCAATCATCCTCAAAATCCTAATCTAGTTCTACAATCCTACAATCCTAAAGACACTCAGCAAGTACGATTACCTCCAAGCTACCTCTACATAACAAAAGAGGATAATCTTAGGCTATGCGGTTTCTAAAAGAAGGTTTCTACTCTATGAGATTCTAGAAAAAGTTGAAAGATAACTTCACAAGAAGCTCGTGTTTTTCCCTAGTTTAGGTCTCTTTGATCCCCGACAACGGTGCCAAATGTGGGACGGGTGTCTAACCTCACTTCTATTTTATTGCAGATTTAGCGAGAACCACGATTAAATTGTCAATCCATGGGACGAAGTTGAATCAACTAGTACATAGAGGTTACAAGAGGTTGTCAATCTCTCAAAAAACAACTAACAACTCGCATCTAACTCAAGTTACACTCAACTGACTGAAATCACCAAAAGCCAAATGCTCATCGGCAAACAAATCACACCTGTTACAGCATCAAATGACATCCAAACGTAACGAAACTTCTAGGACATGTTTACAAGAGCTAAGCACACATGCTTATCATCTCAAATTTCACTTTAGGTCAGGTGCCCAAATCGTGATTATTAACATCAGTGGATTTTTGACCTAGTTGTTTTCGACCCAGAATGCACCTAAATGCTTAGCAATGATGTCCCAATACCCCGCCTATGCTTAGTTTTTGATTTTGAAGTGTAAATTCCTACTTATGATGAAATTAGGTCGCAGGTCGGCGACGCCAAAAGCTACAAAATACCGTGAACTGTTTACGTCAATGCGTAGAGCTCTTACCTGCGGTTGCAACGCAACAGACACGAGTGAAATGTGACAACCGAAGAGGGAGTAGGAAGCGTAAGAAGGAGAGAAGTGAGCGCCATTAGCTCACGTTGTGTATTTTATTATCCAAAACTTAATAATAACTTACAAAAATTGGCTTTTATACCTTAGCCAAGGTTTTTGGTGGTCTAAACTAATAATCTTGGAGTTCTACCAAAGATGGGTAATGACAAGTTGATACAATCTGGAAGTTTGTAGCCCCAGCTCATCAATTACAAGGTTTATCCAAAAAACAGGAGTTACAATATTCTCGATTTATCAAAATAATAAGTGTTTTTACAATGAGAACTCCGAAAATGGTATCTAGGTTAGCCTGCTGCTAACACTTGACTACTTTCATGAAGGTATTTTTGGATGATTTTAGTGTTTCTGGCAACAAGGAGGATCATCTCAACCATTTGAGATTATGTTTAGAGAAATGAAGAGAAGCAAGGATTTCATTGAACCCTGCTAAGTGTTCTTTTGCTGTCAAAAGAGGTATCTTATTGGGCCATATCATCAGTAAAGAGGGAATACAAATAGACCCAAGGAAGGTGGAAGCAATCTTCAAAGCTTTACCACCAAAGACAGTGAAGCAGCTGATGAGATTTATTGGACAAGTAAAGTGGCATGGAAGATTTTTGAAAATTTTGGCTCATGTTTGTGTTTCCCTTACTCAACTGGCAAGAAGGGATGTAGGCTTTGTGTGGAAAGAAGAACAAGAAGCTGCATTTAACTTGCTGAAGAAAACGCTGCAATCTTGATTCCTCCTTATTGGAAGTTACCTTTTCATTTGTTTGTAGATACATCCCTTTCAGTTGTGGGTGCAATTTTGATGCACAAACCTGAAAAAGGGTGGTTTAAACCTATTTATTATGCCAGTAGAGTGCTCTCATTTGCAAAAAGAAACTACACGGTTACTGAAAGAGAATGTTTGGGGATGATTTTTGGATTGCAAAAATTCAGACATTACTTATTGGCAAACAAAGTAGTGATCCATGTGGATCATCAGGCTCTGGTGTATTAGTCAATAAACCGCATCTTTTAGGAAGGCTAGCTAGATGGGTATTGTTGATGCAAGAATTTGACTATTCAATTATTCACAGGCCAGGTCAGGAGCAGGTGATAGCTGACTATTTGAGCAGGTTAGCTACAGGAGAGCCACATACTGAAGTAATAGATGAGTTACATGATGCAAATCTGGATAATGAGGATTCTTGGTATGAAGATATGTTATATTTTCTATTGCATGGAATCTTTCCAAAAGAATTGTTAGTGGTCAAAAGAAGAAAATTGACATGGAGAAGTAGAACATTTACAGTGATTATGGGTGCTCTCTACAAAAGAGGAATAGATCAGGTTTTGAGGAGGTGTGTTCAAAAATTTGAATAGAAATTGATCTTGAATGAAGCACATGCAGGTGAGGCTCGTGGTCATTTCTCAGGGGACATTACAACAAAGAAGATTTTTGAGGCAGGTTTGTGGTGGCCATGAGTTTTCAAAGATGCTCATGAGTTTTTTAAAACTTGTTTAACTTGTCAAAGAGATGCCAGACCGATGGATGTGGACAAGTTGCCTTTACAACCAATTCTCCCTCTAGAACCTTTTCAAAAGTGGGGTCTTGACTTTGTGGGTCCTGTCAAGCCAACTGTAAAGTTTACAGGTAAGCAATATTTTTACTAGCAATTGACTATTGCACTAAATGGGTGGAGGCACAAGCAATGAAGGATAATAAGGCAGAGAGTGTGGCAAAGTTCCTATACAAGAATATAATGACCAGGTTTGGGTGTCTAGTGGAATTGGTCTCTGATGAGGGAGTTCACTTCATAAATAAAGTAATCAAGCGGTTGATTGAATATCATTTGATTATTCTCACAAGAAGTCCACAATATATTATCCACATGAAAACGGTCAAGCAGAAGGTCGAGGGAGGATACAAAACTAATTGAGGATCTAGAGGAGTCCTTTCAAGATTTAAAATCGGATTTGGAGAAGGCAAAAGCTATCTTCTACAAATTTCACTTGGATAGAAGACATAACATTGCAGAAGAGCTTAAAGGCTGGAAGGAAAAGTGGGATGCCATCATGTCTGTTCAAATGGAGTTACTGCAGTATAACTACTCCAAGATTCAATCAAAAAATAGTATTCTTCTAAGCAGAGTTCAAGCATGTAAGGAACTGGAAGGCAAATTGAGAGATATGTGAGAGGATGACGTTGATTTGGATGGTTGGTATGTGTCAAGCCAAGATGTGGATGTTTTAAAGTCTAAAATCAAAAAACAGGGAGAACAGGTATGGTGGAATTAAGGAAGACGATATTTTCATTGGCAAGCATTCCTTATCAAGCATTTGCCAAGGAGGACCAAAGTGATGAACATGTACTATTGCAAAGAAAATATGAGGACTTAGAGAAGGAGGTGGTTGAATTAAAGAAGAGAATGTCTACATAAAATTTCCAGGTTGGAATTCATAAAATGGAATCTGTTGGAAGATTTGATAAGAGGGTTAACACACAAGATGATGGTATACAGGAAATTGGAGATGATGGTACAGGTTTGCATGATAAGGATACTGAATTCAGTTGCATTATTGAAGAAGTGGTTAAAAAGGTACTTGGAGCCACAGTAACAGGGCAATCTACTGATGATACTGAAAAAGGGCAGTAAATCAAGAAATGGAAATAGACAGAGTATAGGGCAAGGATGAAAAAGAGGAAGTGAAGATATTTGAACCAGTGAATAGTTTGGAGTTACCCTCAGGGGAGTTACCAAAGTCTTCAACATTGGAGATGACTAACTGAAGAGTGCTTTTGAACACTAAATTAGGGAATGGGAACTGGTCATAGTTTTTGTGATGTATTTGTGTATCTTGGTTTAAGTACGAGGCACTGCGCTTTCTACCACCGGGCTGTGCCAGGTGATAAAGCCATATTTAGTACTTTTCTTACCTTTAGTCAACTGTTGTAGATTCAAGCATTATTTAGTCATTTTGTAATGAAAAAGGGGGGAATCTCTTCAAATCAGGGATCGTCGGTTATCAAGGAGTAGTAACATTTTGGCGAGTCATATGAATGAAGAAGAAGAGGTTGAAGCCCTGTGAACTGTGTTTTTATGTATGAATTCCTGTATGTTGTGTGTAGTATACTTGAAGTTGAAGAATGTAACTTGATTGGTACATTCCCATGACCCTAATAAAAATGTGCAAGTCAGGCCATGCCACACTTAGGGTAGGACATTAATGGAGCTATTGAGGCTTATTAAGGTCAATTGAAGTCAAAAGTATTGGGTTCCTCTAAAAGAATGAGTGGGTATCATGCTGATTGGTTGGTTCAAAAGTTGGAACAACATTGTGTACCATTTTATTAGTATGCTCAATAGATGAATGAATATGGATTTAAAAGAAGCATCACCAGTGAGAAATTTGTGGAAAAATCTTACTCAAAAGACTTAAAGATACCTAATATCCATGTTACTTTTCTTGAGGAAGGACATGGTGTTTCTCTTGTTCGTATCATTTAAAAGGTGCAACATATCTACACTATCTTTAAATCTGGTAGCCAATGGGGATGTTGTGTATGTTGTTGGACGGAGCTGGGAAATATATGCAAACTCTAGATTAAGGTAATGCTCTACAATGGCGTATCCAAAGGTACAATCATGCTTAGCATCTATTAAAATTGTGGTGTGCAGAGAGAGTGCATGTGACTACTGTGAATGAGGCTACTATAGAAAGTGCATGAGGCTACTACAGCCTCACATGATCTTGAGAAGACATGAAAAATGTGAGTGGAGAGTACTTAGGTTTATGCAAAGAGGGAAATCTTTTACCACTACAAATATGTAAGATTGAGGCGAACTCTAACACATGTGTTCATATGTACATAACTCAAAAGGAGAAATTTGTTGCCAACAAAAATTTCAGTTTATATCAAGATGGATTTGAGAACACTCTCAAGAGGTCTAAACCATTTATTGAGAAAGGTTGAAAATGAAACGCAAGCGCCATCACAACACACAAGGGCTCAGATAGGAGCAGCCAACAAAGGAACAAAGGCCTTCAATGCAAGCAAAGCTTGATAAGAAATCCACCAACAAGAAATCAATAGAGTAAGTTACTTGTCTTTTCATGCTTTCCAAGGATTTCAAATTTAAGTGATCACTCAAAATTCCATTCACATCAAAATGCTATCCGTGTGAACATCTATGGGCATTAACATTAATTCACGCTTTGTGATCAAATGTGATTATATTAATTAAAAATCCTTGATGCTCTTTTTATAATCTTTCGCATGCTTTGTACTGAGTGGAATTGTGTGCATTGATTCTTTATATATAAACATTTCACATAAATGAGAGGATATTGTAATCACCTTCTCTAATACAAAATCTATTGCTTCCTTTTGTGGAGAGGTGGGGAGGGGGAGGGGGGGGGGAGGGGTGTACTTCCATATGGCTCTCATTAGATCTCTGAGTACCCCCTGCTTTTGATCCACATTTCACCAACCACGCCGGTTGCACTGGTGTTTTTTTTCTTGGTGAACATGTGTTTGAATAAGGTTATGAACAACCGTTTGCATACATTTTTCAATTGAGCAAAAGTAGTGGAGTGGAAGCACAAGGTCCAACGTTTGAAACGTCAGTTGTACTGTACTGATTACATAACATTTTTGTTTAAACATTTGTTTCAACATATGTTCAAACCGGTTACCGATGTAACGAAAGATTCCATGTGATCAATAACTAGCTATAGAGAGAGAGAGAGAGAGAGAGAGAGAGAGGGGGGGGGGGGGGGGGGGGGGGGGGGGGGGGGGTTATGTAGGGTGTGGGTACGGCCCTTGGCTTGTAGGCAACAATATCATTTTAGGGTCCTATCTAAATAATTTGCAAGCGGAAGTAGTGTATAGGCAAAAGATATATACACAGAGTGTGCAATGGATTGTTCTACAAAGGAGAAAGCTTATATTAATGATGCTTTGTACAAGGCATAGGCTAAGATTACTATGAGATATGGACGAACTCAACTAAAGATGACTACTAAGAGTTATGCGCTCTATAAGAGCTAGGCTTGACCCAATATGGCAAGAGTGAGGAAGTGGATACTAGAACTCAAACCCGAGATGGATTTACAATGAGGCATTGCCTCCTTTATATAGGAAAGTCTTGGCTTGAGGCTCAAGGTAATGCCTTGGTGGGTAAGGTAGTGGATGTCACTTTACATGAGCGGGCATCACTTTACACTAATGGGTTTCATTGTCCAAGGTGGTGATAGCCGTTTTTTCGGCTCTTTGTAATTGCCACAGTGAGTTACCTCACCCTACCAAAATCACCCAAACACTGTGGCTATCCCTACCATTTCACTGTACATAGGCGTGCGTGAGTCACGGGACTTTTCCCATATCTTCTTAAAAACCCTCAGCTAGCTAGTCACTGGGCTAGGTGAGCCAAAAAAAAAATAAAAAAATAAAAAAATAAAAGTATATTATGGCCTCTTTGTGTGTAAATATTTCATTGTATATATGGCCTAAATATAGGGATTTTTAATAATTATTTTGGTATTTTATTTAAATATTTCTACTTAGGTGTGTGTTTTATTAAACATATGTACACCTTCTGTCATCCTCTTACACCATAATTATATTTTTTTTTTTGCCAATATGTACATACTCTAACCTCATATTTTTCCTTTATACAAATCACTCCCACATTTTCACCCTCACCCTTGTGAAAACAAAAAATTGATTTCTACTCATTGGTTACTTTTATTATATTATTTACTTGCATACCTTTTCCTCTTTCACCCAAAATAATTCAAGGAGGGACCATATCATATGATTCCAATATCTTTCCATATCCATAACTCCTCCATATTTTTATTATTATTTTTACTCATTATTCTAACACCATGTGCTCATTGAGCTAAAGTCCATGAATAGTCCATACACTAGTCCCACCATGTATATATTTCTTATTTCACCAATAATCCTCCTCCATGCATGGGTCAAGGGCAACTTGAATGCTTTGTATTATAATATGACAAAGGAGGGGCTCACTCTTGGATGCATTGTACAAATTCAACAAAGGAGGGGACCACTAAAAGACTTTTGCAGGCATAAAAAACAGGCTTTTTGGTGAAAATTTTGGCACCTATCTCCACTCCGAATTTGGAGCGGTGGTCAAAAGAGAAAATGTAGCCCACGCTCTGAATAATCACCCCAAATTTTTTCATGATTTTTGGAGCTACCAGCTGTGAGCTATGAGTTTTTTAGTGGACCCCAGTTTTCCCATGCTATGCAGCCACACTCTCTCTTCCACTTTATCATTTTCCTCTTTCACACACACTTCTCCACTCATCATCCCCATCTCTCTCACCACTCCTCTCTGCACACTACTCACCTTCTCCTCAACCTTGAAGAATAAGAGAAACCATGGTGAACTCATACCTCCCACACACAATTCCATTCCAAAATTGACCACCTAGTCTCATTTTTCCTCCTCCAAATTACCCATATCTATCAAAAAACCACAAAATTCAGCCTCTTCTCTTAAAAGATAGCATCATGGTGGTTGATTACTCAGCTTCAATTACCTTGTCTCTCAAGGAAGGTCAAGAGTGGAGAAAAAATGTACCGTCAAAGCTAGTGGACCGTCAACAAGCGTCAAAATTGGCCCTACTCAAGACACTTGGAGCATCAACCTTGTAAGAAATCCACCTTTTCTTACCTCTTAAGAGTTTTTCTTCCTTATTTGTATCCTACATGGATACTCCCATTGTAAATATTCAATTCCATTTGTAAATTAATACTAACTCTACTAACACTAACCCACTATGAAAAGTCCTATCACCTCCATTTCTCTCCTCTCTCTTTCCCCACCAACTTCTTGATAATTCCAAGCAAAAGAAATTAGATAAATTGCTGAAAATCTAACTCAACCATGGTTAGAGGAGTAACCCTAGCCTTCAAAATTGCTATAAAAGGAGGGTGTAGCTAGCATAAAAGGGGGAAGCCATAAGCAAGAGCACTATGCTATAGCTTGAGAAGCCAAGCTCAACCTCTCTAGAAGGAGCTCTTGAGTGGAAGCTCATTGTCTTATGCATGTGCATGTGTTGTAATAGGGGATTAGCAAGGGAAATCTATGCCATTGTAAGAGAGAGAGTGATCATTCAATTGAGAGTAGGAAATCTATCATTTCTCCTACTAGTGTAAGCTCAACATTCGCTGAATCAAGGAGGGTGGATTTGGACTAATCTTGGATATTTTGTCTCCTTTCCAACGTGAAGTAATGGACAACAATGATGCGTAAGTGTCTTGGTTTTTTTTTAAGTTCTTGATAGCTTGTCTCTGGTGTTGTCATCAATCTAGCCATAAATCCCACATACTGTAAGAGGGCGACAGGGTGGAGAGGACTCCCCTGGCCTTAAGACAGTGATTGGGGTGGCTTTTCTAGTGATGTGTTGTGGTGAAATTTACGCAAGCTATGTTGAACAAGTACTAATCTCACTTTGATTTGTCATGACAGATTTGTAAGAAGGTATTAATGCAACAAGCACCCCCTCCCCCTTTCTCTCTCTTTCTTAAATATATAGTTGTGTTTGCTTGATCATTGCCGATATGTTTCAAAGCAGCCCGAGCACTATCTCTCTCTCTCTCTCTCTCTCTCTCTCTCTCTCTCTCTCTCTCTCTCTCTCTCTCTCTCTCTCTCTCTCGTGTTTTAGTGTGTGAGAGTATTCCATTGGTGTTAGGGTTAGTGTAAATTCCTTGCTTGTTTGTGGGTTGCTCTAACGATTCTCCTCTTTTGCGTCCTAGTTCGCTCTTAAACTAGGTGGTGCCCCTTGTGTAGTTGGGATTTGGCGGTGGGTTTGTTGTTTTGGTTTGTGTTGTGTTGTGCCCCAGCCCCATTGAGCAGCACGGGAGCCTTGAAGGGTGTCTAGAGGCCACTCTTCTTGTTGCCCGCCCCGGACCGCCTCAATTTTGGTGCCCCCACTGAGGACGGCTTGTGTATTTTTGTGTAGAATCAACCTTTAGCATAGTCAAGTAGTTTGCATGAATCACGAAGCTTTGTATGATCCCTTCATTCCCATTGCAAGGCAAAAGGTACACATAATTGTTAGTACTAAGTTGCAATTTCAACGTGTCATTCGTAGAATTTTAGGTCCTCTTAGGTTGGCCGAGATAAACGCTTCAGTAAATCCTTTTATTTTCCTCTCATTAGGTACGACCTTAGTTTGGACGTCTATATTTTTGTTTTGTTGTAAGCATTAGGACATGCATAGGCCATGGATAATGGCCCAGGAATAGAGGTTTTTCCCTTTCATTTTACTCCACACATTAGAATAAACGTTGCAATTAGTAGAAAGATCCATTTTCAACAACGAATGGTGTTCATGTTTGGTGCCCAAAGAGCAGGAGAAATTCTTGCATCACCAAACCCTGACACTTTGTTCATAGAGACATTGTAAATCTCTTTATGCTTTTGAATGATTTAACCATAATCCTAAGGAGTTTTTGTCCAGGAATTTTGTAGCACAAGTGGAGTCTTTAAATCTTGCAAACTTGATTGGACTTGATGAGGATGTTCTTTATGAAATTGTGAGAAGGTTGCCTCACTCCGACTGTGTGGAACTCGAAGGAAAGGAGCTCCTAGTCAATTGCTACTTTCTCACGGCCTTCGACGAGCATGAAGATCTAGTTTTTATACAAACCGCTTGTGCATTGGGAATTGTAGAGCAAGTGCAATTTATCACTTGGGACGTGGTTGCTCTTTTGGATCCAGAAAAGGAAGTTCTAGAGATTTCTGTTTATCGCCTTAGCTTTGAAGAATTTCAACCCTTCTTAGAGCTCATCAATAGTCTACCCTTTTGTTTTGATCAAACAAATCGAGACCTTATTGAAGCTTGGATAGCTGAAGAAGAAAACCTAGAGTGGTATTTTCTCACTTCTTCATTTGCAGGCGAGTGGTTCTAGATCTCTATTGTATCCCTTATTGTAACTCGTGTTGTAATCTTTCATAATAATGGAGAGCCAACGCCAAATGTCTGGATATCCTCTTTTCTTTGGAGAGCCTGGAGAGGATGCAGAATTATTTTTAGCAAATTTCAAGATGTCTTGCCGTATCAAGAGGATAGTAACCGATCAAGAACGTGTAGAAATGTTTGAGGTGGTCCTTAGGAAAGATGCTAGTACTTGGTTTGACTCTTTGCCTGAGGAAGTTAAGGGGAATTACACAGAAGTTTTGAATCGTTTTAAGAGATACTTCTTTGATCCCCAAAACACTCAAAAACTATGGCAAGACATTGTTTCTCATAAGCAAAAAGACTTAGATGACTACTACTTGTACAAGCAAGAGTTTCTACGTCTTTGGGCTCTATGGATACGAAATGTTACTAACCCTGGTGATGGTGCAGAATTTTTAAAGAAGGAGAGGTTCATAGCCGGACTCTTTCCTGACCTTAAGGTAAAAGTTGAGGCGGGTGCACCTGCTACTTTTGATGCAGCTGAAACTAGGGCTGCTGAGAAGTATAGGAAACTCAAGTGCTTAAGGGGAGAGGTTCCAATAGAAGGTCTTAGACCCAAAGGTAAGTCACAAGCATCAACATCGAGGGAGCTTCCTGAGGTAACGGCGGAAGTAATTGAGAAGTTAAACGAATCTTTAAGCAGCCTGTCAATTCACCTTGCACAAGCTGTAGGTCCAAAGGGACAAGCAAAGAAGTCTGAAGAGCGAGATCCACGACCTAGGAGAGTCTTGCAATGTTGGAATTGCGGAGAGTCTGGACATGGGATGTATAATTGTCCTTGGCCCCGTGGGGAGCCAGGGAGGCCTAACTTGAACTACCCAGTGATGAATGCAGGTGAAGGAACTGGTCAACAACCAAGGCTTCTACAAAGGCCAAAGGGACCAAGACCACCTCCACACGGGGTAGAAGGAGTTCCACCTTTGCCAGATCCAAATGTGCATGTGGTAGAGGTGACAAATTCAAATGAGGTTGACATGGAAGCCAATGGAATTAAGCGTGGCCGAGGAAAAGGTAAAGAGAAGGAAGGAGTCACATCACAGAGTGACCATGGACAAGGCAAGAAGGCAAAGGGAACCAAGGAAACCAAGAGGGCTCGACGTCGTATCAACCTCCAAGACTTCCCTCTTGGACATGGTATGGCTCCGTACAACTTGTTGGAAGACATGAGAGGTAAGGGTCCTGATATTTCATGGCCTCAATTTCTTGCATTATGTCCACAAGTTAGGAGGGATTTAACAAGGGCAGTTAGCACTAGGAGAAAGGTAAAAGAGAGTGTGCCTGTTGTAAAAATTGCACAAGCTGAAATGAATGAGGACATTACACCGGTGCTAGACTGTTACATCAAAGGAAGATTGGTTAGGAAAGGTCTAGTGGATGGGGGTGCACAAATTTGCATCATGACAGAGGGACTCATGCAAAAACTAGGCATGCACATCCATGAGACACCTGAAATTAGGGTCAAGATGGCAAACAATAGCAAGGCTAGGTGCGTAGGCATTTGTAAAAATGTTTTTGTGGAGGCCTTTGGCATTAAGAAGGCAGTGGATTTCTATGTCATGTCTACCAAGGGAAATGGTTACCCATTTATCCTAGGAAGACCATGGCTAATGAAAATGCGAGCTTTGCAGGATTGGGAGAGTGGAAAGCTAATTTGCAGGAATGACAATCACAAGAAGGTTGTCTTTGACATGAAGGAGCAACGCCAAGAGGAGCTCCATGAAGAATCATCTCAAAGTGAGACGGAAGAAGGTTGGACCGATAGCACTTCAGAAGAAGAAAGTAGCGGCAGCATTACTGAAGAGGAGTCTTCCATCGAAGTCATGGGGGTAAGGTTTAAGCCAAGCAACCAAGAAACCTCTTGTCAAGGCTTGGAGGAGGTAGGTCCTCAAGAGAACGAAGGTGAATATCAAGATGAAGGGATGCTGGAAGGTATGCTATCAACAACACTTACAAAGGATGAAAGAGAGGAGTTCAAATGTGTGCTAAGGAAGTTTCCTAAGCTTTTTGCTAAAGACTACACCGATGTGCGTGGAGTAGATGCTGTTCAACACAAAATTGAGTTGAAGCCAGAGGCCACACCTAAGGCTCAAAAGCTACGAAGGCTAGGAGTCATTAAAGAGCAGGCTCTACTCAAGGAGGTAAGAAAGCTTCTAGCAGCAGGGTTCATTTATCCAGTGGAGAATTCAGAGTGGGTCTCTCCTGTTGTTGTCACTCCTAAGAAGAACGGCAAGTGGAGGGTGTGTGTGGATTACCGTCCCCTCAATGAGGCAACAAAGAGAGATCACTTTCCCCTCCCATTCCAGGATGAGATACTAAATGAGGTAGCTGGTCATGAGAAGTACACTGTGTGCGATGGTTACTCAGGTTACTTTCAAATAGGGATTGCACTGGAGGATCAATTGAAAACAACCTTTATCACTCCTTGGGGTTGTTATGCTTTTAGAGTCATGCCATTTGGTCTGACAAATGCTCCTGCAACATTCCAACGTTTCATGAATATGGTGTTTCAAGCATTCTTTGGAAAGTCAATTAGGGTGTTCATTGATGATTTCTGTATTTATAGCTCAAAATCATTGCATCTACAAAGGGTAGAAGAAGGTTTAAAGAAGCTCTACGACATGGGAGGTCAACTCAACCCCGACAAGTGCCACATAGGTGAGGATGAAGTGATCTTGCTCGGTCACAAGGTTTCCTATAAAGGCATTGAGGTGGATCCTTCAAAGGCAAAGGCTCTTATTGAGCTCCCATCACCAAAGAGTCTTAAGGAGGTCATCTCTTTCATTCAGAAGGTGAAGTATATGTCACGCTTTATTCACTTAGCCTCGGAGTTGCTTCATCCTTTGCAAAAGTTGACACAACAAGTAGAATTTGCATGGTCTGATGAGCTTGAAGAGTACTTTTGTAAAATTAAAGTCATTTTGTCAGAGCTACCAACACTCATGCCTCCTTGTTGGGAGTACACATTCTTTGTTAGCTCTAGTGCTGGGAAAGAAACAATTGGTGCTGTGTTGCTACAACAAGATCCCCACAGTACAAGGATGCGACCCATCTACTTTGCTAGTAGGGTCATGAATGCTTTGGAGAGAGACTACACAGAAGCAGAACTCATGATGCTTTCTCTCATGTTTGCGGTGAGAAAGTTTAGATCCTACCTGCTACCAAAACCTTTTGTAATTCTCACTGCAGAAAATTTGTTCCCTTGGGTGTCATCTCAAATGAATCTTAGTACTAGGATCTCAAAGTGGATTATGGAGTTGCAAGAGTTTCAATACTCTTTCAAGGTAGAAGATAGTGTGCGTGCACAATTGGCAGGGATTCTCACTTATAGGGTGCACGAAAAGGAGATTAAGGTGCCTGAAGTAAAGACCCTACCATTGCCACCACCAAAAAGTATTCCTAATGCTTTTACTTTGTTCTTTGATGGAGCTTTTCGTCGAGCCACAGGAAAAGCAAGGGGAGGGCTAGTGTTGCTCAACCCAAGTGGAGAGGTGGTCATGAAAGAGAAGTTCAATCTACCAAGTTCAGCTAGCAACAATGAAGCAGAATATGACACTCTACTTCATGGTTTGAAGATGTGCATTGGCCAAGGGATACAACGCCTCATGGTAAAGGGAGATGCACTTCTCATTGTTAAACAGATTTTAGGCATTTGGGCATGCAAGAATGAGAGCTTACGGACAAAAGTTCATGCCATTCGTAGATTGTTTAATCAATTTGAAGAAGTGCAACTATATCATATTCCTAGGAAACAGAATGAAGATGCTGATTTACTTGCACAACAAGCCGTTGCATGTGTAAAGAAAGAAGTGCAGGTCATCATGGTGGCGGCTGCTGTGAAGCAACCGAGGTACCAGGGATTGGAGTCATTGGCTCCCATCATTGGCTACATTTTGGAGGGTGAGTTTCCACCAGACTTCACAAAAGCTCAGAAGAGGAGACTCATGAAGAAGGCAAGCGTATATCTCTTCCTAGAAGGCTCCCTCTATCAAAGAGGGAAGGATCAAGTGTGCAGAAGAGTACCAACTATCGAGGAAATTCCAGCCATTCTAAAAGGTTTGCATGAAGAGGCATGTGGTGGTCATTTTTCCCAAGAATCAACTGTGAAGAAGATTTTGCTTGCGGGGTATGTTTGGCCAAGCTTGCATGTGGATGTTCAACATTGGTGTAAAAGCTGTCACAATTGTCAGATAAATGGAAATAGAAGGTTGGTGCATGGCCCGAGGCAAATAGTGCTTGCAAATGGACCCTTTGAAAAGTGGGGCATTGATGCTATGGGTCCTCTGCCTAGGACAAAAAATGGTAAACTCTACATTCTAGTGGCTGTAGACTATATGACTAGGTGGGTGGAAGCTCAAAGTGTGGCAAGAGTGAATGAGAGGACAGTTAGCAAGTTTGTGTACACTCACATTTGTTGTAGATTTGGCACACCTTTGGAGATTGTTTCTGATAATGGTCCAGGGTTTAGGAAGGGCTTGCTCACAGAAGTTTGTGAAGAGCTTCACATTCTACATCGTCATAGCACACCATACTACCCACAGTCAAATGGTTTGGTGGAAAAGGCTAATGGTGTCATTGCAGGAATCATTAGAAAGATGGTGCAAAACAAGACAAAATTATGGGATGACTTCTTGGATGGTGCCTTGTGGGCATATCGAACCACATATAGGGAAGCCACGGAGTTCACACCATTTCACTTGGTCTATGGTCAAGAGGCTTTGCAGCCTATCGAGCTCAACATTCCAACAATGCGACTTCATGGCAAAGGAGCACAAGATGATCAAGAGGTATGGATGGATCGACTTCTTACGTTAGTGGAGCTTGAGTGGAAAAGAGAAGCAGCATATGAGTGCTACAAGAGGAAAGCCACACAAGCGAAAGAAACGCACGACAAGAAACTGAAGGACAAAGGCATCAAGGAAGGAGAGCTTGTGCTAAGGTATGACAATCGACTTGACAATCGCTTTGATGCCAAGTTTGAAACAAGATGGCAAGGGCCATACATAGTCAAGAAGGCTTTCAATTCAAGTTACTATCAGCTTATGGACTTGAATGGTAAAGAGCACTCCAGGAAAGTAAACGGGTATCGCTTGAAGCCCTATTTGAGTCGCCTTCTACCAAAGGATCTACCAAAGATCTGTCCAAAGGCCGCTGTTTTATGTAAGTATTGTTACATGAAGCATGAGTGTAACTCCAACCAAAATTCTGAGGGGCTAAACAATGAAGATCTCGTCAACGACTCTGAAGCACTCTCTTTGGAAAAGATGCTCTATGATGGTACATGAATATACCATCAGTGGTTTATTGCTTGACAAAGTGGACATATCAAAAGGTAGAGAGAGGTGGAGGTTAAGGAGTGGTAGGTGGAGAATCTTATTGCACACGCCTTTTTCTAGACACTGAGTGTCAGCATAGCCTTGTGGGTTATGACATAAGTGATTATGTCACCTGATAAGATTCCTTTCCATTAAGTAATCAATTATGTCATCCATATAAATATATGTGTGTGTGTGTGTGTGTGTGTGTGTGTGTGTGTGTGTGTGTATATATATATATATATATATATATAGAGAGAGAGAGAGAGAGAGAGAGAGAGTAGGTGGTAAGAATTTTGCCCAAATGACTTTCCATCCTTCCTTAAAAAAATAAATTAGATCTTACAGGAAACTCATGAATTGTAAACACCCTCAGCCAAGAGCCTTCATAAATAATATTAATGCCAAAAAAATCAATTTTTACAACAGGTTTGAGAGAGAGTAAAAAATGGTGGTAGCTTCGGAAGAAAGGATTCCAATTGTAAGCTCATTAAGCAAAAGAGATCTTTGTTACCTATCACCATCACCAAAAAAAAAAACACAAGATTAGTCCATGGTGGAAGACATGTGTCATAGAGAAATCTTACATGTTATAGATGTCCACTTAAAAACAAAAAAGAATCAGTCTTGGACCTGTGAGGGTGACTCCATGGGGGGTGAGTGAGTAGAACTAGTCTCTTGTAGTGTCATCCCTTGGTTGTGTGTGTGCAAAAATATAACCAGACCCTTTCCCTTTTTATAGCTAGGCTCATGTCTTTTGGGCTTCCTTCCTCTTTATTTTATTGTGACAAGAGTGGGGGAGTGGTGTAACCATCAAGATACCAGAAGTGCACGGGTATTCTTGGATGGTTTTCTCATTTTAATTTTTGGGAGGCCCTTAGTGTGTATAGCTTCTTTTCACTTATTGGAGCCTAGATATATTTTCTATGGGGTGTAAAGATATAGAGACCCTCCTCCACCCACACTAGGATTGAGTGGTTATGGTTTCTCTTATTGGGGGCACTAGGCCCCCAAAGGGGTCCTAGTGCCCTCCAATTTTTATCAAGTCCAGTACTTGTGTAGGTTTGCACATAAAGGGGTTTTCTGACATTTTATTCAGAGAGTTTCTCACAAGTCTCCAAAGCTTAGCTCTTTCAAACCCGTTAAGACAAAAGGCATTAATGAGTAGATTTATATATGTGGCTGCATCTGTGGGTAGGGTGTTACAAAAAAGCATGGGTTTCAATTGTGAGATGATGACCTTATGTGCCCATTCTGATGGTCGGTTGCTTGACCTTTTTAGGTATCTGATGGGGTGGCATACTTCTAATGCATCCTTTTGCACCATTCTCTTATGTAGTATTAAATTGCATATGGTGAGTGAGAGATTAAGGAATTTGGTACTTGTTCCACTTATGGCTTCTATGGTTAAGCAATGTGGGTAGATTTGCTCTATGAAATATGATGGGTCCTTTGAATCCACAAGCAATATATCATCAAAATATATGTATGGGGTTCCAAGTTTGGACAAGATGTCTTGTGGAGTTGGATGATTTAATGTTGAGCTAATGTAGTTGAATTCTAAAGCATGAAGGGAGAGTGTGCATAGAGGGGAGCATGCTAAACCCATGGGGATGCCATTTGTTTGTTTGTAGACTTCTCCTTGGCATTGGATAAAAACATTGCTGATAAGCCAGGAATTGAGTGTGATTACCTCTTGCATATCAAAAGATAGTTCATTTTTGTACCTATATGAGGTCCAAGCTCCTTCACTACATTGGGAGGGGAATCGTTTGAAATAAATGAATGCTCCCTGTGTTTTGGAGAACACATATTTAATGAGCTTGCTAAGTGTTTGAATAAGTCCTTGTGCTCCTTCATGTGGGATGTTTTCATAACATCTCTTGATATTCCCCGAGTAAAAGTGTGGATTTTTTGGGGAGGTTTATGATACATTCATAGACAGATTGAACAATCCACCAGGATTGTATGTGAATTTTGTGACATAGTAAAGCTTTTTGATTAATTTTCTGGGCTCGTGATTTGAGTGCAGGTCTACAAGTTTTTAGTATACAAGCTATAAGAAGGGAGACTTCTGAATAGCAATAAGATGCTCCACGAGTAATCCATCTAAAAGCCTTCTTGTGTAGTTTGTAGATGGTTGTTAGATAAGGTAAGTTCAAGTTTTCAGGAGAGATGATTGGTTTGAGAAACATGGAGATGTCATATGTGACTTCCATAATGTTTTGTGACCATGAGGAGAAGTCCTTGCCTCTGAGTCTTTCTTTGGCTTGAGAGGAGATGTAATGATTGCAAATTAGCACTAAATTGTTAGGAGCCTTATCTATACATGTAGTGAAGAAATTCTTGTGTAAATCAAGCACCTTCTTTCTTGGTGGGCAAGTTGTGTCTACAATATGCCAAAAAAAGAGATTCTAGAAGAGAAGTGTCCAAGTTTGGGGGAAATATGATGCATCCCTTCTCAAGGAGTAACAAGAGTACCCGGTGTAATTCTTGATAAGCCAAACTAAAGTTGGGAGGTTTTGTAGGGATATGCCCTAGGCCATTATTGCATAAGTTAACCAAATCTTGACTCATAAAACCATTCAAGTTCGTCGTTATGATATGCCCCGAGCCATCCGAACCATGTTCATGACAATTACATTGAGTGGGAGAGGATGAGGTGAATACCTCTTTGACATTACATAGAGTAACCTTGAGTGGGGAGTCAAAGCTCCAAGTGAATACACATTCATCCCAAAGAGGGGAGGTCAAGATTCCAAGACCGAAAAAGAAGAGTCTAAAAAAACTTGCAACACTTCTTAAATCCAAAAAGGGGTTTACAAAATGGATCATGACAAAAAGACCAACTTTCTTACTATGCTGGGGGAGACATAGTCGTCCATGGAGATCCCGGGATACCTGCAATTAGTCATAGAGAAGGGATTTAGCACTTGCCTTACAGTTTTGGTTAAAGGCTGATTTGGTTCTTGAAGTGGGGTTTACAGAAGACTGAGTGAGATAAGAAGGATAAGAGGGAGGGGGATGGGGTGAACGGCTACTCGCCGAGGAGTCGGTTGGTGATGCCGCACTCCATCTTGTTCCTGGTGTTGAAGTAAGAGGGAATTGGTGTGTATTGCTGCACCCACGACCCCTATGAGTGGGTGTGTGATCCCCACGAGGTTTCTTGTGAGCTCTTTTCTCTTGGGCACCTTTTCTAGGTTGAATAGCAGCCTGTAAAAAAACATCCAGCTCACATGCTGAGTTAAAATAAGGGGGTTTTTGGTTGAATAAGACCGAATGTGTGAGAGCTTCCTTCATCTTCTCTCGATACAACATGTGAAGAAGAAGAGCCTTGATGGCTTCCTGCGCCTCTTTTGCCACCCAGTTGAGGAAAGCGATGGTGGATTTTTTGAGGGTTTCTGCTGGGAAGAAGGAGGGTAAGCTATGTACCATTAGCCAAAGTGCGTGGTCAAACCATAGCACGTTGCTGTCCGTACAGAGCTCAGATTGGCCTACTAACTCACAACCGCACTTAATGAAGGGCCTGTGAACATTCCATACCTGCGTTGTGTAGTTAGTGTCCATTCGTGAGGTAGAGATGATGCCCTTCACGCCTATAGTGCATCTAAAAGAGGAGCTGCACCTTCTGCTTTAGAAGCAAGACATAGGAAAAGGGGTGGCTGCGACCATGTTCTCCAAGACATTTGAAGTAGTTGTGTCTGCCAACTGTTGCAGGCCAATTTTGACTGCATTTTTGTCCACCTGATTTGAGTGGGTGAGAAGTAAGCCTTCAGAAAAGGGTGCTAACAAAGTAAAGTTTCCGAAAATCCAGGCTCTGTTCTGTGCTTTCGCTAGGTAGCCCTTCAGTAATTGATTGGGAACAAAAGGGTCTGTATAAGTTTTGAAGGGCTTCGTGCAGAGGCTACGTGTAGGGGTTGATACAACAAAAGGCTTTTCCGCTATGGATTTCTCTTCCTCATCCAGATCCGCTGGCAGAAGAAGGCTCTCTGTGGACACAAGCGCAGTCTCCACTACCTCCGTAAAGCCGTTGAGCAGGTGCTTCTTGCGCTGCCTCACAAGTGGGTCATTTCTTAACTTCTGCCCAAGCCCCTCCATGAACCTGCGCATGAGGTTGGGACTTGATTCCAGCCAGTCTTTCTCTTCTTTGGTGTCGCTTTCTGTGATGGCGGAGAGATTTCTGTGAAGATTCTTGAGCCTTGTAATGGCCGTCGGAGGGTCTGCTATGGCCATGGTGTAAAGTTTGAACCAAGCGGCTAAATCTAGGGCATGGAGGACTAGTAGGTTACCTCTGCCAAGGCTTTTCGATCCGCCTCCACAAGGGTGTGGTGGAAGGTGGGATCTGAGATGCACATGAGGAGTCCTTTTACCATAGGTGATAAGGATGGGGAGAAGAAGTCGTAACCTTTTCCCACTAGGGCTAGGTCCCAACTACTTGGGTGCTGGAGTAAAGAAAGGGGGCACGAGTCAGTACTTTTCATAAAAAAAATATAAAATCAAATAAGATAAAGGGCATTGGGGTTCCTGTAAAGGCCCTTTGTTTACAGGCCAGAGGTTGGTATATTAAATCCAACCTTTCAGAAGGTATTAACATCCAACTCTGGCCACAGAGAGAGAGTAGGTGGTAAGATTTTTGCCCAAATGACTTTCCACCCTTCCTTAAAAAATTAAATTAGATCTTATGGGAAACTCATGAATTGTAAACACCCTCAGCCAAGAGCCTTCATAAATAATATTAATGCCAAAAAAAATAATTTTTACAACACGTTTGAGAGAGAGTAAAAAATGGTGGTAGCTTTGGAAGAAAGGATTCCAATTGTAAGCTCATTAAGCAAAAGAGATCTCTGTTACCTGTCTCACCATCACCATAAAAAAACACAAGATTAGTTCATGGTGGAAGACAGGTGTCATAGAGAAATCTTACATGTTATAGATGTCCACTTAAAAACAAAAAGAATCAATCTTGGACCTGTGAGGGTGACTCCATGGGGGGTGAGTGAGTAGAACTAGTCCCATGTAGTGTCAGCCCTTGGTTGTGTGTGTGCAAAAATATAACCAGACCCTTTCCCTTTTTATAGCTAGGCTCATGTCTTTTGGGCTTCCTTCCTCTTTATTTTATTGTGACAAGAGTGGGGGAGTGGTGTAACCATCAAGATACCAGAAGTGCACGTGTATTCTTGGATGGTTTTCTCATTTTAATTTTTGGGAGGCCCTTAGTGTGTATAGCCTCTTTTCATTTATTGGAGCCTAGATATATTTTCTATGGGGTGTAAAGAGAGAGAGAGAGAGAGAGGTATGTATGTATATTTAAACACATTATATATAATATATAATATCGATATTTATATATATACATAGATATATGCATACATAATACATGCACACACACACACATATATAAATATAAAAATATATATATATATATATATATATATATATATATATATATATATATATATATATATATATATATATATATATATATATATATGTGTGTGTGTGTGTGTGTGTGTGTGTGTGTGTGTGTGTGTGTGTGTGTGTGTGTGTGTATATATATATATATATATATATATATATATAGGGGAAATTACCAAAATACCCCTCCAATTTGAGGAAATTCCCAAAATGCCCCTGATATTTTGTCATAAATTCCCAAAATGCCCTTCAAATTTTCCAAAATTCCCAAAATACCCCTGGTTGTGAGACTAAATTTCTCGAAAAATAAATTTTTCTGTAGGTCTTCACAAGAAGAGTGATTGTCTATCGTACAAGATGCTAAAACTACAATTTGAGTTGGTTACGTAGGCTTTGGAGATGAATTGCTTCATTATTTTTAGACATAATTGCCTTTTTTGCGATGGTAACTGGTGACAAATTACATGCTGAGCACTCAAAAACGGATCTCAATTGTCAAAAACAAATGAAGATTAGAAAATCTTGAACGTTCCAACCAAAATAGATACAAGGGTATTTTGGGAATTTTTGAAATTTGAGGGGTATTTTGGGAATTTCCTCAAATTAGAGGGGTATCTTGATAATTTTCCCATATATATATATATATATATATATATATATGTACATACACATATATTTATATACATGTATACATACATACATATATATTTATATACATGTATACATACATATATAAATATAAATATATACATATATATGTATATATATACTTACATACATACATATATTTATATATTATTTTTTATTTATTTAATATGGCCATCCCAAGATCACACGGGCAATATCGTGCCATGTAGGGAGGGAGAAAAAGTCCCAAATAAGGATGTAAAAAAGGCACTTAGCAAGTCCCATATTTTGAATATGCTACACACTTGCTCCAAGTTTCATATGCAAAAGGGTAGTAGAAACATATGCTCCATGTTTCACATGCAAAAGGGTATTAGAAATTGCTACAATGAAGACCACATCAAGGCAATTGGTCTTCAAGGCAAGCATCTGTAATAGCATTATGTATGATGTTAACTGATTCTTAACGTAGCAGGCAAGAGCAAGCCAATGAATACAGGTGGACAAGAGATCCATATCACTATGTTATCACCATCGAGCAACATTTTGTTACCAGCTGTAAAACATGTAGCAATCTGCTAGAGCCAGCATATCAAACCCATGATGTAGGGAGATAGCAATATTGGTTTAAAGTAGGTTATTAGATATCCTAGTCAGTGACTAATATTGTGCCAAGAAACCCATGCATCCATAGTATGCAAAACTAGACCCATTAGGCAAGCACCATATGTGTCAAGGTTCCCTGCTGGTATAGTAGCCATACATGGATTAATACATAAATATTAGTGAAGTATATCCCTGTCCCACAATCGAGCAAGAAAAATTGTGATCAACACTTGCAGAATGTTACAAAAGCAATAATGTGTAGTGTTGGAATTAGGGTTATAGGAAAACACACACAGCTTGGAGAAGATGAAGAAAGCTTGAGGCACACAACATAGAGCGTATTACTTAGTGTGCAATGGAAAGATGAGTTAGCCCTAGAGTGATGGGCGTATATACAATGCACGGGGGAAAAAACCTCCTAGTGAGGGAAAAAATGCCCTGGCGGTCCTAAGTGTGTTCACACACATCACTACCACATGGTGACAAATCCCCCTTGGGAGTGATGTAGTGAATGAGAGCTAGCACCTAGAGTAGAGGGAAGTGCCATGCCCTGTAAGGACATGATCAGTCCACAAAGGGGAGTAAGCCCAAAGCTTTGTGAAAAGCTTCAACATTCTCATGAGACAATGCCTTTGTGAAAATATCTGCAAGGTTGTCTTATGTTGGACAACCTGATCTCTCCCATTGAGAGCCTCTCCTTAACATAGTGGTAATGCACCTCAATGTCCATCGCAACTGCCAATGCGCTCTGACTGCCAGTGTAGATAGTGTTGGTAGTGTCCTATCCAACACCCAAATTAGCCATAAGGCATCTGAGCCATACACACTCAACCGTAGCTGTGAAGACTACCCTGTACTCATCCTCACAACTGGAAGTGGCCACAGTAGGTTGCTTCTTGCTCAACCATGATATGCATGAGCTTCCAAGCATGAAACAAAAACCACTTGTGGACACTTGTGTGTCAAAAGAACCAGCGCAATCTGAGTCTGGAAAAGCAAACAAATCAGACAGCAATCATCCCCCCTTGGAATAAAACAAGCCAAGATGTAAAGTGCCACTCAAGTAGCAAAAAATTTTCTTGACAACCTGTCAATGATTAGACCCTAGGCTATGTATGAATCTGTTGACCTGTGAGACTGCAAACTGAATATTTGGCCTCGTGTTGCATACATAAATGAGGCAAGAGTTACATATGTAGGATCACTAGCATCATGAAGACTCAATTTTAAACCTGTTTCCATGGGAGTGGAAATAGGTTTGCAATCCTCAAGTCCAAACTTACATAGCAATGTCTCTATGTAACTTTTTTGACACAAGGCAATACCACCATCACACTGCTTAAAATGTATACCCAAGTAATGATGCAACAGTCCCAAATCTTTCAGCTTGAAAGTAGTATTCAAATCAGCCTTAAATTTAGCAATATGTCTCTCATTTGGTCCAATGATCAACAAATCATCCACGTATAGAACCACAATGAGAAGTACATCACCTCATGCTTTACATACAATGTGCTTTCTGTGGACTGTTACAAAAGTCTTGTTTGACCAAATGAGTGTCATACCAAGCACAAGGAGATTGCTTCCGCCTATACAAAGCTTTGTTACATTTGTACACTTTATCCTCTTGTCGTTTCTTGGCCAAACCATGAGGCTACGTTACATAAACTTTCTCAAATATGTCACCGTTTAAGAAAGTAGTAACAATGTTTTATTGATGCACATCCCAACCAAAATGAGTTGTCAATGCACATAGAAAATACAGAGTAGCCATACAACAAGTGGGAGCAAAAGTCTCTTCATAATCTATGCCTTTTTATTGTACATAACCCTTTGCAACAAGTCGAGTCTTATACTGATCAATCTCACTATCTGGCTTGTGTTTCAACTTGTAAACCCACTTTATACCAATGGCCTTTTTGCCTAAAGGAAAATTATATAAAGTCCATATGTCATTTTCTATAAGTGCATCATATTCTGATTGCATGGCAGCCATCCAGTTTTTGAACTCTGTGCTTCATCAAAAGACAAAGGTTCCTCAACATCATATAAGCTAGACACAGCCAAAGCATAACAATATAATGCATAAGATGCATGGCAAGAACCTGAACGAGTATGACTAGACAAAGGTGCTCCCGATTTACTATCACACAAAGTATGCACCAGCCGTTTAGACATACCTCTAGCCTACTCATTCTCAGTCCTTTCCTCATCAAGTACATCATGTACATCTGCATCAGTAATGGGCTGCTTTGTAACGTTTTAAAAAACTCCCATAGGCTGTACATTTGCCTCATTGGAATTTGCATTCGAACTTCCACCACTGAAAAGAGGCAACAAAGTGTCATAAATGTCCTGTGAGCTTACATTATTGTCTCTAGTACATGACATCAAGGACTGAACAGAATATTCAACAAACACAACATCCCATGAAACCAGAATACGCTTTATTTGTGGATGATACAACCTAAAACCTTTGCTTTCAACACTATAACCAAAAAAAATACATTTGACAGCCTTATCATCCAATTTCCTGCGTGGTGTTTGTGGCACCAAAGCATATGCCAAACATCCAAAAACATGCATGTGCTCAAATAGAAGACTTTCTACCATGCCATGCTTCATATGGAGTCATAGACTGCGGATCTATTGTAGGACACATGTTAAGTACATAAGTGGCACACATGATGGCCTCAAGCCAAAATGAATGCAGCAAAGCTTGACTTTTGACCATACATCATTCCATTTTTGTAAGTGACCTATTTTTCCTCTTAGCAACACCATTTTGTTGGGGCGTATAAGGCAATGTATGGCATTTGCGTTTTATCCACGACTAGCCAGAAATTCATTAAATTCATGAGAAATATACTCCCCCCCCTTGATTGGAACGGAGGGTGCCCATAGTACATTTCGAAACATTTTCAGCCATAGCCAGAAATTGTTTGAAGCACATAAGTACTTTGGACTTCTCTTTAAGCAAATATACCCGTGCATGCTTGGATTAATCATCAATAAAAGTCACAAAGTAAAGGTAATTGCCCAAGGACGGAGTTTTCATGGGCCCACAAACATCACTATGCACAAGCGGCAACTTGCATGTGGCCCTAACTGAACCATCCTTTGAAAACTTAGAATGTTGCATCTTACGCAAAATACAGCCTTCACAGACATGTTTGACAGGTGCTTCAAGAGGCAGCAAAGAAGAAACCATATCAAATTTCTGCAAATGCAGCAAACTGGCGAAATTCAAATGACCAAAGTGTGCATGCCAAAGTTTTGCATCTGAAATAGCCTTTGAATCCACAACTGCATTTGCAAAAATTTTCCCACACTTGTCATACAAAGTGAGCTTATACAACCCACTACATAAAATGACAGATGCAACAATTTCATCACCGAAACTGAGATCATGTACAATTTATATGTCATCCATAAATTTGACTACAAGTGCAGATACAGACAAAAAGATTCTTCTTGATCCCAAGTACATACAGTGCATCAACAAGTGTGAAAGAGCTGCCATTTTCAACAGTAAGCACAATCTTTCCAACTCCCTGAATCGGATAAGAGGCATTGGTGGCGTAAGTAAATGAATTCCCATGAGGGACAGACTCAAGAGAGGTGAACAAATCATGATGTGAGATAATGTGCTTTGTAGCACCACTGTCAAAATACCACACATGTGAATTTGCAGCAACTGAATAGCATGCATCATGGACACCAAGATTATAAGTGTACTCTGCACAAAAATCCCATTCCACACAACATCATCATCATAGTCTCCTTTCAAAGAAGATTCAATAATAGCTACATTTGTAGTGGAGCTAGCAATAGTAGTGGAACTAGACTCTTTCTTCTTAGCCTCTTTGGCCTTCAACTTAGGACACTTCTTAATCAAGTGATCATTAGCTTTACAATAATGGCAACACATCTTCTTTTTTCCCTTATGACCATAATTTCCAAACGAATTGCTACCAGCAGAAGCATTAGGAACATGTTATTTTCCACTCGTAGAAGAACCATGAGAAGTGGACGCATTACTGTTACCACATTTTCTTTGAGCAGCAATAAAGGCATGTTCAACTGCACTCTATCTAGTCTTGTTTTTTTTAAAGTGACTCCTACAACAACAATATGCATACTGCATCAAGCTTGACAACTTCAGGATTTACATAGGTCATAAGTCTCCAGGTACTAGAAAAAGTCTGGCAAGAATCTGGCAAGGCATCGAGAACAGTCTGCAAAAGGGAACTGTATTAAATGACTTCACTTGCAAAAATAAGTTGCTCATTGATATCCTTGACAACAGCACGAAAAGTGTCCATATCATCTTCCTCATGCATAATTTTTGACTCCAGCTCTTTACCTCATTGCAACTTGCATAAAGACCAACCAGATTATCCCAAGCCTGTTTTGCAGAATTTATTGAACTAATGTGAGGAGTAATAGTGCGCTTCACAGACATGTGCATCTTTTACATCCCAATGATCCTGTTCTATCGAAAGCAAAACAACTCTAACAACAACACTCCTTGCAACATCCTCAACATCGTCTATATCCTCAGAACCAGGACGTACATCAATGCCCTGCACAATATTTCAGACACCTTTTGACACAAGAACATGTTGCATCATGTAAGCCCACATAAGGTAATTGTCTCCATCCAATCTATCCTTAGCAGCAAACATATTGAACATATCTGTGTTGTTGTCAACCATGGCAAATACCTGCACCTGATGTGAAAAATGCCTAAAAAAAAGGAGAAACGAAGTGGAAACAATACGTGCTCTATAGCATGAACCGTAGAAGACTGTAAGGGATCTTTTATGTAGAAAATGGCACTGACAAAATTTCTGCACAAAATGACGAAATAGCTTGTGCAATACTGCTTGTAGTGAAAATGAAGGCCGAAATGAGCTCAAATCAAAAATTTGAGCTGACCCATGATAATTGTCGACTTGCGAACGCTCACAAAAATCAAAGAAAGTGAGCAGGCGTGTACTAGAGCTGCTGGCAACTAAGCCCGGGAGTACGCAACCTGCTCTAAAACCAATTGTTGAAATTAGGGTTGCAAGAAAACACACACAACTTGGAGAAGACGAAGGAAGCTCAAGGCACACAACAAAGAGTGTATTACTTAGTAGGCAATGGAAAGATGAGTTAGTCAAAGTTTCTCAAATATGTGTTGCAATCTGAAAGGAGACTTCTCCCCGTCCCCAAAAGGTAGAAAGTTGATTGGGTAAAGTTGAAGGAGTTAGAAAGAGCAATGACAAGCTTATCTCGCATTGACCGCATGCAAGCACCGGCATTGGGTGAGTTAAACCTGTTTGAAAGATACATGTGCACCTCTTGGCACTCATCCACTATTACGGGTCCTTGCCAATCTCGCTTAAATCGTGAAAGCCAGTGGTGAAAACATAGTCCCAAGCGTCGATGTCCTATACACTTTTGATCTCACTCAAGAGCTTCTTTGTTAAGTACTTCCAAGGGTCATCAAATGGGTATCCTATATGACGATGCATCACCTGTTTATACAGCCATGTAACATTCTTCACAGAATGTAGCATCTCTTCACTTTTCCGCATTATGAAAAATCTGCTGAGCAATGAAGCCTTCAAACAGCACTGCAATGAAACTTGTCTGGAATCTCGCTTTCTCTCGAATAGAGCACCTGCAAAGCCTCAGCCATGGCCTGCAGATCACCTGAGCCTTCCGCTACAAGGCCACTCCCTCCCTCTGGCACACCAGTCATATATGCATTCCTACTTACACCCAATTTCATAAAGTGTCATGGTTTTGCCAGCCCCAGATACATCTAGGAAAATAGTAAGTGGAGGCTCGGGAACTCAGCTAGACTGGAGGACTCTTTCCGTGAAGTGGAAAATTGGATCCACCAACCCTTGCCACAACAAACTAGGATGGGATGGAACACCCTCTCTTTGTGGGGCCCTAAGACATACATGCACCTTTGCAGAGTGCAAACGTTCCTTTCAAGTCTTCTAGACGAACCATGATAGTGCCATAGGATTTGACCACACGCTCCCAGAATCCATCCAGTACCTCCTTCACATGCTCAATAGTCGGGGTCATGCGTACAATGCTTTTACCCCTCAATTGAAGCTAAAGCAAGAGGTTTTCTTTGTCTCGCTTCTATTTTTCTTTGTCTTGCATCTGTCTTTTTTCATCTCATCAGTAACCCTTTTCCTCTGGAGTGGAAGCCTCAACGTACTGCAACTTGGCATCCTCGATCCTCGATTCCACGGTAGCAATGAGCGCCTCCACCCTAGAAACAGAGTCCATCAAGAGGGAGCTTTGGCGAGGCAAACCTAAAAGTCTAGGTGTCAATGTAACACTTTTTTACTTGGTGAGCCAAAGGCTCTTTTTGTGATATTTGCACGCAAAATAAAAAAGCAGCGCCATTTGAGTCTTCTAAACCGATCAATCGGAAACAAGATACGGGAGCAGAAGAAAGCTATTGCTGCAGGTTCGTCTCTACCCAAGATTTTTTCCTTGCGTCAAGAAGAGAGAGAGAGAGAGAGAGAGAGAGAGAGAGAGAGAGTGTGGCTATGGCGGGCAGCATGTCGATGCGTTCGTCGCTCTCTTTTTGTTGCTCTTCCTTTGTCTCCCCTGCTCTCTCGCGCTTCAGCTCACGCGCCCTTAGCGAGTATGTGTAGTAGTACTTCTCTTGTTGTTCACCCTCTTGCAAGCAAGGTGAGCGACATGACTAATAAGAGAAGGTATAATGGCTCCCATTCATAGGAGTGAATCTGCAGCACAAGAGGTTACGGTGGGAGGAGGGCAAACGTTTTGTGAAGATGCGCATCAGCACCTCAAAGGCTCTTGAGACCGATAAGAAGGGGCTGCAACAAGTTGCTAAGGATAATGGAACTAACCTTAACAAGTTTTGATCATAACCAGCAGTCGATTTAACACTTTGTTGCACATCATGAAGCAATTCAAGTAGCAACAGGTTCTTACTTATTTTAAGCAGCTCAGCAAGAGTGTCGGATGACATCTTGTATTCGTCAGAAGAGTTAATATACCTAGTTGTGTGTACGAGGCCTCTTTGATTGCACAAATTTGTTTTTATGTAGAGAAAAAGAGCGAGGGCAGTTGATCAGCAGGAGGGTGATGTTCAAAAGACGATGGCACAAAAGAAGAAAGCAAAGGGAAATTTGCAAGACCCTCCATTGGCAGCTACCTTGGAAGGGTACTCCAAGGTAGCTGCCAATGTACTCCCGCACGAGAAGGGATGGGTTCGTGTTGTAGGCAAAGAGAGAGACTTCAAATCTTGTGGAAATGGCCCAAGCGTGTAGAGGTCATTGTTGTCGCCAAAGAGCCCAAGCATGGCATGTTACCTATCAAAGCCAAAAAGGACAGCAACTCTACAAATCCGGTGAGTGCTTTGTCTTTTTCCATGCACGGTGAGTGCTTTGTCTTTTTCCATGCACTGCTTTGGTTTACACGACACCTCTGCAAATGTCCGAGTATACGTGTAATTGTAGGAAATTTCCGGGTTTACGTCCTATAATGTAATGTTTCTTACATTGCAAGGGGTTGGTCTACAACCTAAATGTTGGGGTGTGAAGCCCAATGTGCCGTCCCATATGAGGATGTGCGGTCGGACACTATTCTTTCTAGGTCAAGTAATAAGGACTCCAAACCCTATCACTATTGTAATAAGGAGTCCACCATTGTCTGTGTGCTTCTCCCTCCTTGCTCACACTTCTCCTTCTCTTTTGTGCCTCCATCCTTGCTTGCATGCTCTTCAAATGGTATTAGAGCTGGTGGGAGGCAGCCGATAGTGGGGTCACTGTCACAGATCAAGGAGAACTTTGGTGAGCGTGAAGTGCAACACAAGGTCTACTGTAGGTCTTACATACCCTCAAAATTGGCATTTTTGAATGTTTTGGCCTCCGTTCGGGCCTCGTAAGGTTTATTTACTGTGCATCTCGAATTTCTGTGTTTTTCTTCAACATGTGTTTTTCTTGGGCAAAAACAGGTTTCAAGGGAGATATCTAGTCATAGATACAATTTGTAGATGTTTATAGGACATTACAATCTTTGTGATAGTGCAGTTTGCATTGTTGCAGGTTTTGGGCATTGCTAGTGTGCGTACTAGCCTGTGGATTGCCCTATGTATGGAAATTGCGGGATGTATAAACAAATAGTTTGAGATTTATATGATGCCTTTGTGAAGGTCCTAGTGGTGAGGTTTTCTTGAAGCTGGTCGTTTTCCATGTCTGGGAACGTGTTCGGTGGATTACATACTAGACAGATCCATCGACGTCCCTTTCTAAAGCTCGATCCATGTATGGACTTGTGGCAAATCCAATGAGTGGATTGCATACATCTATTTGTTGATGCATATGCATTGTGCGGAGTATCCTCTCAGTGATTTTCTAGTGCAATTTTGCTATATTTTGGTGGTTTTTCAATACTCCTATGTTGCCAAAACTCTAGCGAAATTCTCCTGCGCAGTCTTAACATTTGGTGCTGGGTTTTTTAAGACTTGTTTAAAGGACCTATTTGTCTACCGCCTGATTTCTATCAGGTGGTCAAAGATCAGTAACAACCAGTTTTCTATCTTCTGCAAGTTGTGAAGGATCATGGCAACTAGTTCTAAGACAGCTTTGAACAACATTAAGAAGATGGACAACTCTAACTTCCCTTTTTCAAAGCAACAGATTGGGCACGTTTTGATGCAAAAAAAGCAGACAAATCCCATCAAGTGAAAAGGAGTCAAACCGAAGGACATGATACAAGAAGCATGGGTGAAACTTGATGAGTTGGCATGCTCGACCATTATGCTAACTCTTGCTGAAAGTATTTACTTCAATGTTGCGAAAGAGACGACAAGCTATGGTGTATGGCAGAAGTTATGTGCCTCTATGAGAAGCAAAGCAGCTTCTCAGGTCTAATGGTTAAAGAAGTTGGTTGATTTGAAGATGAAAGAGGGCATGCCAATGTCTAATCACCTCAATGAATTCAACACAATTTTCAGCCAATTGTCGGTGCAGGGTATCAAGTTTGAAGACTCCGTCAAGGTCATGTTTTTTGCAGGTTACTGTTTCCAGAGAGCTGCGAAACCTTTCGTATAGCTCTCAGTAATTTTTCACCTGCCACTAGTCTGCCAATGTGGAGGGTAGTGTCATACTAACTAATATCTAATTCTCCTAAATGATTTTCTCATGTTAAACTGATCATGTAATATGGGAAAGTACCTGTTAGGTGCAACGGAATGAATGTTTGAACTTTGCTCAAGATGAGTGCTCCAAACTGTGCTCAAGGTTCCTTTTACTTACGGAAGGGAGAGCCTTCCGTTCCTTTAATGAGAGAGTGCAATGGACACAAACAAAGTGGATGAACACTTTGCGTGAAAGTGTATGAGATTGAGAGATAGAGAAGAGAATACGACACCAGAGATGTTGTAAAACCCTCCTCCAAAGGCCCCACTCTCTATGGCGAGAGCGGTCTACTTATGATTGCACAAATCTCTACATTGCTTGGACTTGTCGACGAGGATGAGGACGACGACGAGACGGGCTAAAATTTGGAAACTCTAAGGGCTGAAATATGTAAATCTTTATCTGCTGAATTCTGACTCTATGTCGATGACGATGTCGATGGCGACGATGCGACGGCGACGTGCTGAAAATGCAGATACTAAAATCTGTGTTTTCTAGGCTGAATCTGTAAACCTTGTGGAAACTGGTCGTGCGGCGAGGAACTGTTGTGGAAGGTGAGATCTGCGAGGTTCGGGACTTGATCTGCGGTGTCTAAAGGCTGAAAACTGAAGACGCTGAGTCTAAGGTTGATTCCGTCGCGAAGATCTGCAAAAACGTTGAGGGATCATGCTGATGCAAAAACGCTAGGGCTGATTTGTCTTAATCTGTAAAAACGTTACTGATTTGTTGGTGTTAACTGCTAACGCTAGGGTTGATCTGTCTTCTGTTGTCGCTAGGCTCCTACAGATACAAAAACATTGGCTGATCTGGGTGCAAAACGCTAGACCTTCTTCCAGATGCAAAAACGCTAGGCTTGCTGGGTCCTGCTGAGAAGGTGCCTGTTGAACTGAGTTCCTGCTGCCTCTTCTGTCTGAAAGTGCTAGCGCTAGGTTTTTATTTAAAGACCATATTAGGTATTTTGGTAAAAATCTCACAGTATTGGTAAAAATCTCACAGTATGGGAATCTCCAAATCGACTAAAAATTCATGTAATTTGGGAATGTTCCACTTAAAGTGCGAAAAATTGAGGTGTGTGGTTAGTAAATAAAGTGAAAATCTCATAGGATTGTGGTGTTGATAAACACCAAAAGTCAAGAGGATGTACAACACATGGATTTGAATAATAACTACGAATTACATAAAACAAAGGAAGATACAAAAAAGATTTTGTTTACAAAATTGACTAGTATAGTCACAATAGAATCTCCATATAATTCTACTCCACATTTGATACCATATCTAAACTTTGATCCAAGTGTGGTTGATGTGCACGAGTGAGGCCTTCTTTGGCTTTTAGAGCATGCCTTACTGGAATCTTTATTTTAGAAAATGGTCCTTCTTTGTTGGGTTTCCAGGACCAAACAATTGCATCTACAGTTTCCCACACTTGTGGGTCCTTATAGTTGACAACCCAATATCCTTCCAACAATTACTGTAAGCTTGAGTATCTGTCATCTCACTTTTTCTCGCGCAAGGTGCCCAATATTGAATCAAGAGTTTTCTGTAGTTTGGTGATGTAGGCTCATTATCAATGTCAGATAAAGCCATTGCAAGCCACATTGGATAGATTTTTGTGTCACTCAGAACAAGCATAAGAAAGTCACCTTGGTGCACATCAGACATAGGGTCAAACTCTTCCCTTGGCCTATCTGGTTGAGGCCCACAAAAATAATCGTTTAACTCTTCAAGGCGTAGGAATCTTTCTTCTCCTTGTTGCAAATTCATTGTAGTGCTTTGTAGGTGAGAATATTCTTGAGTTTTTGGCCAAAACATTTCATACAAGACTCCCTTTGATATGATTGCTTTTCCAATCTCTTCAGTTACCTTACTCCAATAATCTATCACGGGTCTATAATATCGCGGAATACTTGAACCATTCCTTAAATTTTTTTAAAATTTTATATAGTTCTTTAGCCCCAAAATGACTTCTTCGTGGGCCGTGACATACTCCGCCATTGGTACTAGAGGTGGATCTCCATGTGGTAACATTGGCTTGCCTTCTGTGTCTGTTTTCCAAAGGCGAATACTTCCACTCCAACTTGATATACCTACATGTGCCTTATATTGCATCATTGGTGTCTCATCCTGCATAAAGAACCTGAACTGAAGCGGTTTGGAATGTCCAACAAGTATGTCTTGTCCATCACAAAGATAGCCATCACAATATTGCTTGAAATCGGGGATCTTTATGAGAAAAAATGGAGTTGGAGATGAAGATGAGCTGTTTCGTAATGTATCCATCAAATGTGGCAAAGTATAGGTTTGTGTAACTCTAAACTTCTCTGAAAACCTACAAAACATGGCGTCTATGTCCTCATGTGTATGCCCAACCATTAAAAATCCTAACTGCATGGTTTTGAAAACATCCCTTGCAACAAGCATTGACAAATAGGCAAATAAGTATCGATTTTTGTTTTCCCATGCACAATTATCCAATTGTAGCAACAAGTTCTCTGGCAACCTGCGAAATGTTGACCCCAATTCCTCTTCTGCAATTTCTGATGGCTGCACAATGGGCTCTTTTCCATCACTTAAGTTATGATAGTCCAAAGCATCCCTTGAGTTCAAAGCATGTAGTAGTGAAATATTGCTCCTTGGAAGTCCATTTGTTACTAGATCACCAAGAGGATGCTTATCTATCCTCTCTAGATTATGTAAACAATTAGCAATTGAGCCAATTGTAAGATTTGGATCGACTGGCCACAAATCATTCAAGACAAAGTGTCAGCAATGACCTTCTCCATGTCCATGAGTGATCATGCCAATCAATGCCACCTGCAGATTATATCCTGAATCCACACCCTTAGAAACAATGAGTAATCTAGGAATGACAGTCTTCTTTTGATCCATCTTATCATGGATTATGCATACATATTTTTGTGGTTGAGTTTCTGAATACGTGCGCCATGCATAATATAGGCTTCTGTAACTCTTTTGTTGTGCCATGTGAACTTCTTTCTCCCTCAAGAGAAGAGCTCTCTCTTCAAGAGAAGTTTTAGCTTCTAACCTTGCCTTGATTGAGCTACAAATAGTGCACTTAGAGAACTCACTCGTTTTTGTTAAAGTGACATTTGGGTACTCTTTGTTCCAAATTCTACCAAAAGAAGATTGGGATAGCTTCTTCTCATAGCCCATTTGGCCAAGTGTCGTGTTGATTTCACATAAAATATCCACTTGTTTGTATGTTGATGGAATCACCAATTGAGTCTCTCTTGAGCCATCTAGCAGTGTTCTACTTCTATGTGGCATCTTCTCAGAGTTGTTTTCCACAAACTCATTTAGTAGTGCTCTTGCTAAACTAGTATGTTGAAGTCCCCTTCTCAATGTACATGTGTTCCCATGTACATATTGGCGCACACCATTTTCAAAGTTCTCCTTGTATCGATAAAATGATGTCTTTGGTATTCCATGCAGCTCATACCATGCTCTACAACAAACAATAGAGCCATTTAGCCTGAATTGGTATCGTGACTTCTCATCTTTCTGATAACATATAGAAAGAACATCATAAACATAATTAGTGCGTGATTTTTGAGACTCTCCCCAAAATTGTTGTTGTAACCTTGTCACCATATCGCGATCTGTAAACTGGCAACATTTTTGTGCACAACAATCAATGCATGATACCCTTTGAATTGATTTGTTTGAAAGGTAAAAAGTGGAAGCTAGTGCTGCTTTTGATTTTTGAGTCCTGTTCATGAAAGTGTATCGTCTCTTCCTTGACAACTGGACAACATTACTCCCATCAAGTTTTTTTCCAACATTGTCATCATTGAATACATCCTCATATGTAGCATGCATGCCATCAATAGGAACAAAGCGTTGTAATGGGCTCCCATTCGACATTGTTGTCTGCTTGATGGGCCACTTTAGCAAAGTGATGCTACCCACTTCAACCACATCATCAATGGTTGCATTTTCTCTTTCAATACCCACACCCACACAATTGTGACCAAGTTCCTGAAAGTTGACATAATCATGTGGAAATACATATAAGATGGTCCCTTCATTCATGGTTTGCATCATTGTTTCATCTTTTAAAAGGACCCTCTGATTTCTCCAAGACTCTCGAATCACTACTTCAAATTCTGGGCTTGTCATAGGTATTGCATCTGTAACTAGCGGATCAGAATGATCATGTTCTTCATCACCATTGTAGCTTTCCTGTGGATCAATTAAGTTCCCATTTAATATAAAAGATCGTAAAAGAAGCTTTGACCATCGAACAACACTCTATAATGAGCCTTGGAGAGATGAAGTATCCATTGTAGGAAAAGGTAGGACCACATGCTTCAAGCATTCCTTTACTAGTATGGAGACATTTCCTTGCCCTATCTTTGTACCACCACAAGTGGAATCTATATCTGTTCTACACACACAACCAATACCAACAATTTCATTGTCAAGTATCATATGTACTTTCTCTTCAGATTCGAAGTCCATCCTATAAGTGAAAAAGATTACATTGTTAAATCCATAGTTATAGAAAAATACTCTTCAAACAAAAAATCATGCTACAACATGAAAAAGGTTTGCATAGTTTGGACAAGTGGTGAACCTTGAGACCAAATCCTCCTTGCTATATTAATGGAAGCAAGGTTGGAAATTATGGTGGATCTTGAAACCAAAGCATCCTTGCTATATTAGAACATAGGTTGGACAAGTGGTGGACCTAGTTGTAATACCCACTGCCACCTATCAACTACTATAGGACTATGCTTTCCAATGTCCAAGTATCCCTTGAGTTTTGCAAGGTTGAACACGTGGTGGATCTTGAAACTAAAATCCCCTTTCTATATCAGAGCATAGCTTGGACAAGTGGTGGACCTAGTTATAATGCCCAATATCCAAGGTGAAATACCTTAGGACCTTGCTACCTTGCTTGCCAATGTTTACGTAGCCCCTCATTTCTTTAATGGAAGCAAGATTGGACAAGTGGTGGACCTTGAAACCAAAGCCTCTTTGCTATATTAGAGCATAGGTTGGACTTAGTTGTAATACCCATTGCCACCTATCAACTACTATAAAACTATGCTTTTCAATATCCAAGTATCCCTTGAGTTTTACAAGGTTGAACATGTGGTGGATCTTGAAACGAAAATCCCCTTTCTATATCAGAGCATAGCTTGGACAAGTGGTGGACTTAGTTATAATGCCCCTCCTTTCTTTAATGGACCCTAGCTTGGAAAAGTGGTGAATCTTGAAACCCAAACCCTTTGTCTATATATAGAGGATAGCTTGGACAAGTGGTGGGCTTAGTTGTAGTATCCAATGTCCAAGGTCCAAGGTGAACTATGTAAAGACCTTACTTCCAAAAAAAAAGTCGTACAAGTGGTTCTCCTTGAAACCAAAACCTCCTTAGTGTATTAGAACATAGCTTGGACAAGTGGTGGACTTAGTTGTAATGGTGAATGTCCAAAGCAAACTATTATAGGACCTTGCGTCCCAAATCAAGTTTGGACAAGTGGTGGATCTTGAAACCAAAACCCCCTTGCTCTATTAGAGCGTAGCTTAGACAAGTGGTGGACCTAGCTGTCATGGAAAATGTTCAATGTGAATTGCTACAGAACCTTGCTATTAAATGTCTAAGTAGAGCTAGATTCTTTAATGGAATCAAGGTTGGGAAAGTGGTGCATCTTGAAACCAAAAGCCCTTTATTGTATTAGAGCATAGCTTGGACAAGTGAGGGACCCAGTTTTAATGTGTGATGTCCAAAGGAAAGTATTACAAGACCTTGCTTTCCAATATTTGAATTGGTCAAGTGGTTAAAACTAAGTATAAAACTTTGACCATTTTCTTCCCGAATTGCCAAAAAGCTAGTTTTAGACACCCCTAAATGAAAATGGTTTAGGGTGGCCTTAAACAACGTTTTTTCAAAGACTTGAACAAAAGGGTTGCCGAAGAGTAATGAAAATTTATTATGGCTTGAAGTGCCCGAGTATGTGAAAACAAGCCTAGGTTTTCCACGAGGCAAAAGGTGACAAAAAAGAACTGTTGTCTCTTATGACATAATAAGAACATTGGAAACTTGGGATTGACGATGTGGTCTAAACTTTGGCAAGTGAAGTGGTGGCCAAGTTTTTTGGCACAGTGTGCACTTGGTGTCACCAGCGTGTGACTACTATCTATCCTTTTTGTTGATTTCTTTCTTATTATCTATTTACTTTCACTTTTTGGAAACACCCCTCGGGAAATCTAACTGCCCTGCATTGCATAGCTAGTGTGGAACTGTCCAGAGGGAGTCCAGGCCTGAGGGCAAGAGAGCACTAAGGTTGGACAAGGACTATGGTTAGCCAAGTGGGGTCATTGACTAGCCAAAGTGGAATCCTTTGCTACAGAGGCTACATTTCAGTTCTGGATGTGGCCGCAGTGTACAAAGAGGGTCGGATGACCTAGAAAGATACAATGGCAGCATCTCCTAAAATTTAGGGAACTGCTATTTTGGGACCTGAAAATGTCTTCGCGTCATTACGTGCAGTTTGACATGGGGATCATTTTGTTACTCTGTGGCCAAGTCAACAGAGGCTGCAGGTGAGATATTTTTAGACCCGAGGGTCTAAAGCGGGAAAATGCACAAATGAGTGACACTTGGCACTCTGAGGCCAGTTTACTACTTATAGAGAAGGCAAAAACGTGATTTATAGCTGGGAGGCTCATTTTGCAAGTCTCTGTCACAGGTTAAGAGCTATGGAGTGCTTGCTTTCCCTCTTATGCACAGTGCGGTGCCAGGAGTGATGCCCTGCACGCTACGCACTGCCCTCTCTCTCCCCTTTGGCAGTATGTTATGCCCCTCTAGTGGGCTTTTCATTTGACCAATGTACAGTTGTGTGGGTTCATGCGCGATTGCCGAGGCAAGAGCCTCTTGCACAGGTACTGGATTAGCTAGCGGCTAATCCCCCCGCAGGTACAGGTGAATTCGGAGAGGTTTCACGCCAGAAATCTCGTCCGATTCAAAGGGCAAGTAGCCCTACAGGTGCGGGAGCTCGAGGACTTGCTAGGGATGCGACTGGCACGCGAAACGGAGCCCGAAACAGTGAATTACAGCCTGCTGTGTATTTTTGCAGGTTTAGGGTTTTGGCCCTAAACGGACCCTAATACCCCCAGGAGGTTCGGGGACGCAAGGGGACCGCTGTACAGGCGATCTGGCGTATTTTCAGGGCTGAAAACAGAGAATTCAGCGTGCTGCAGATTCTCGCCAGGTTTTGCAAAGTGCCCGTATGCGTCGGGAAAGTCGGTCAATGCGTGGGAATACTGACCGTGAAGGGTTCTAGTACAGTTATGCTGCCGAAATCGGGCTGGAACAGTGGAAATTCAGCCGAGTTTGTGCGGGGCAGCTTGTAGGAACCACAGCGTTTATTCCCTCTTTTGAACAATAAAGAAATACCGAAAGGGGCGCCTAAGTTAGGGGCCAATCTGGTGTCCGTCTACTCATACAGGTGCAATTTAGCAGCCTGTATCCCTCTCCCCTTTGTTGTGTCTTGAAAGTACAGGTAAAATAGACGAATAATAATGGGTGAAAGCTAAATCAAGGTTTAAAGTAAAGTCTACCGCCCTTTTTGGATTGAACAGGCCGGTTTCATGGTTCCATCGACGGGATTAAATCACTTTTTCCCATAGAAGTGAGCCTTGGTCAGTTTTGGGCTTGAAGACACAGGGGATCATAGACGAGACACAGGGAATTGTAATTATGGCTGACAGACCAGATGATGTGACTGAAGAGGTTTCCTCTTCACAGGGTCAACAGACACATGAAGTGGGTGAGTCCTCAAGACCACCACAGACTGATGATGATATATTCAGGACCCAGTTGGTTACTGCTGTGGCTATGTTCACACAAGTAATGCAGAATCCGAGGTTTTTAGCCTTTCTGCAACCTCCGGTTCCGTCTCAGCAAGTTGGGTCACTGGATCATATTCAAAAGCCTGTTAAGGCTCGAACACAGGTGATTCATACCGCACAGTCAATGGAAACACCTGTACACTTGACGGAGAACATGCAGTCTCCACAACGTATGCCTAAGGTGCAAGAACAGGTGGCTGAGATGCTAGTTTTTCAAGCTGTACCAATTCAGCCCGCCACCTTTCAGCAGCCTATAGCTGGTTCTAATGGGCAGGGAAGCAACCTACAGGCTATGCAACAGGTCTTCCCACCACCTTCAGTACACCCTGGCTATTTTGGAGGTGGATCGGTATTTCAGAGCATGGCTGGTCATGCACCTGGAAATCAGTTTTATACGCCAGGAACAGTGTTTGCGGGTGCTCAAACGATGATGCCTAACCCCATGTACAGTGTCATGGGTATGCAACCAGGGTTTCAAAGCACTCAGGGACAATTTGGGATGCCACAAGCAAATTTTGGTATGGCTGGAATTACAAATCAGCAGCCAAATATGGCATTTCCAGGTCAAGTTAATAGCGGCCAAGGAACACAAATGAACCCTAATAGTGTTCCCATGTTTCAGTCACTTCCATATGACAATTTAACGCCGCTGGAGAGGCCAACTCCGTACAAAGAAGGTGGCAAAGGAGTGTCATTCACGACCTTTACAGGGTTTGATGACAGGAAGAAGGCTCTTTCATTCCTCCAGCAGTTTGATAAGGCCTATGCAGGGGGAAACTTTACAGAGGCTTCAAAGGTCCGCAAGGCAGCCACTTTCTTGACAGGGAATGCGGGACAATGGTGGACAACTTTATTGCTTCAAGGGCAAGCTCCGTCCACATGGATTTACTTCAAGCAGATTTTTGCAGCAGCATGGTTATCTGATGATTTCGAAGCAGATGTCATGACAGAATGGCACCAGCTAAATGCTGCCACTTGCAGAAATCTGGATGATTACAATCGGAAGTTTTGGAAAGCTCTACTTCCAGTAACTTCCTATAGGTTTGTGCCATTGACAGAACAGATTGAAAAATACTGTTGTGGCCTACCTAAAGGATTGAGAAAGTACTGTACGAAGACAAAAGTCACTACTTTGACGCAGCTCATCGAGGTAGCAAACACTGGCAATGGTTTGCTCAAGGGAGAAGATTGTGAATTTAACACTGGCGTCAAGGCAGGATCAGGCAAGAAAAATTCAGCCAAGAAGCACGTTCCCAATGAGGCTCCTAAAGGGACTCAGGAGTCGGCCAACGCAGGGAAAGACAAAGCTACGGCTGAATCAGAAAAAGGACCCGCAAAGAAATGGAAAAGACGTTTTCCTCGCAAGTCAGAAGAGCAAAAGAAGGTCCTGAGGACAGAGAACAAATGCTTTATATGTGAGCAGCCTGGCCACATTGCTTACAACTGTCCTACAAAGAAAAGGCCAGCTGATTCTGAAGACAAGGAGGACAGGAAGGGAAAGAAGCCCATGGCTGGTCTAGTGCCAGATATGATGGGCGACAAGCCAAATTCAGATGCAAGTGAGCTTTGCAGAGCATGGGGAAAGGTTAGGGATCAAACAGTGCTTATCTTCTTTGATCCAGGTGCCAAAGCCAACTTTATTTCCCCAGAATTGGCTTCAAAGTTGGGAATCAGACCTGAAGAGATGGGGTATACAGCAGAGGCAGGTTTGGCATGTCCTGGCCATACAGAGGCTGTGACACCCATCATTGGAAAGTTGCGTCTACATATCCAGTCCTATGTAGATGCTGAAGAATTTTACATCATGCCACTGGACGGATGTGATGTGTTGTTAGGTATTCCTTGGTTGTTTCGTGTACAGGGAATCATGGATGCCTACAACAAAAAGATCACTGTACAGAGCAGGGGAAAGACTCACATTCTGGATGTAAAGCTTAAAGGGGAGTCTATTCCTACTGTATCAGCTTCTGCTATTACTTCTGTAATGAAAAAGCATCTTTCTGCGTACTTGGTTTTTGCACGTGAAGTGTCAGATTTTGATGAATCAAATTTATCTGTGCTAGATAAAGAAAGGTCAATGTTTTTACAACAGTATAGTGACTGTTTTTCCGATTCATTACCGTCTCAATTACCGCCAGAGAGACCCGAGGACCATGCGATAGATTTGGTGCCAGGCTGTAGCCCACCAAATAAGCCTCCGTACAGGGTTAGTGCGGCTCAGCAGAAAGAGATAATGGGCCAAGTACAGGAGCTGTTAGAAAAGGGGCTGATTCAGCCCAGTTCATCTCCATTCTGTTCTCCAGTGTTGTTGGTGCAGAAAAAGGATGGCTCATGGCGTATGTGCATCGACTACCGTGCACTGAACAAGAATACCATCAAGAATAGGTTTCCTATACCTAGAATTGATGATATTATGGACAAATTAGAAGGAGCAGCTATGTTTAGCAGGATAGATCTAAAGAGTGGGTATCATCAGATCCGCATTAGATCAGAGGATGTGCACAAGACTGCTTTTAGAACGACGTTTGGCCTTTACGAATTTTTAGTGATGCCCTTTGGTCTCACAAATGCTCCTGCTACGTTCAATAGGATGATGGACAGAATTTTCCGTCCACACCAGCAGTTTGTTGCTACGTTCTTTGATGACATGATAGTCTATTCAAAGAATGAAGAGGAGCATAGGCATCACTTGGCCATTGTGTTCAAAGAGCTACGCAGTCATAGGTTGCTCATCAATGCAAAGAAAAGTGAGTTTTTTCTGGAAGAGATTCACTTTCTGGGACACATTGTCTCAAAGGACGGTGTCAGAATGGATCCTGCAAAAGTCGAAGCGATCAAGTCATGGCCAAATTTGAAAACGGTGCATGATGTCCGAAGCTTTTTGGGACTATGCTCCTATTACAGAAGGTTTATCCGAAATTTCGCTGAGATTGCTTCACCTTTACATGCTCTTCAAAAGAAGGCAGTCACCTTTAGATGGACACAGAAAGAGATTTCAGCTTTTAATCTCTTAAAGGAAAAGATGACTTCAGATCCAGTCATTGTGTTGCCAGATCTTAGGAAGTCATTTGTGGTCCAGTGTGATGCCTGCGGTAGTAGCATTGGTGCTGTGCTAATGCAAGATGGCAGGGTAGTAGCCTATGAGAGCAGAATTTTGCAAGGGCCAGAGATGACCATGCAGGTCTATGAGAAAGAGTTACTGGCTGTGATTCATGCGCTCTTAAGTTGGAAACACTACCTGCTAGGTGCAGATTTCGTTGTCCAAACGGATCATCAGACCTTGCGACACTTCTTGACACAGACAAAGTTATCTGAGAAGCATATGCGATGGGCAAATATCTTGTCCATGTTCCATTTTCAGATTGTGCATGTGGAAGGCAAGAAGAACGTTGTGGCTGATGCCTTGTCAAGGAAGCCACAAATTTCAGCTGTGTCGATTCCTTATCATCATGAACTTGATGATATGAGAGAACAGTATGCAAATGATGAAGATTTTGCAAGGGTCTTCGAGCAACTAATGGATGGACAACGTCATGAACACTATCTTCTTAAAGACGGGTTCATGATGATGCATGGCAGATTGTGTGTCACAAAGCCATTGCGACGCAAAGTTATGGAAGAGAGTCATGTCCCACCGTATGCAGGGCATCGTGGTATCGATGCTACAGTTAAAGCGGTTGAGACATTCTTCTATTGGCCTACATTGAGAAGGGATGTGGATGCCTTTGTGCGAGAATGCCTAATATGCCAAAAGGTCAAGTTTGACAGGCAAAAGGCACCAGGGTTATTGCAACCACTACCTATTCCAGATAAACCATGGGAAAGTATTGCTATGGATTTTATCTTTGATCTTCCAAGAACGCAGACAGGAAATGATGGTATTTGGACCATTATTTGCAGATTCAGCAAACAGGCTCATTTTATTCCTGTCAGGAAGAAGATAAAGCCAGATCAGATGGCACGCTTGTTTATGAGCAATATTTTCAAGTATCATGGCATGCCACAGTCGATTGTTAGCGACCGTGATCCACGCATGACTAGTTTGTTCTGGAAAGGCTTGTTTGAGAATATGGGTACCACGCTCAAATTCTCTTCGTCATTTCATCCTCAAACAGATGGGCAGTCAGAAGAGGCAAATTCTACTGTCCTAGATCTGCTGAAGTGCTATGTGTCAGAGCATAAAGGAAAGTGGGAGCAGTATTTGCCATTGGTGGAGTATGCATACAATAATACAGTGCATTCATCAACTGGCAAGGCACCTTTTGAGATAGTTGAAGGTGGCAAGAAAGTTCCTCCCATACTGCATACAAAGGACAAGATATTTGAAGCAGATAAGTATGTTCAGGACATGGATGAAATGTACAAGAAGGTCAAAGTGGCCTTAGAAAGGACTCAGGCAAAGCAAAAGAAAGCAGCTGATCGTCACCGTCGTGAAGTGGTATATTCACTTGGTGATTGGGTGCTTCTACGGTTTGAAAAGGCAAGGTTAAAGAAGATGAAGGGCAAGGAAAGACTCTTTCCAAAGCTCAGCATGCGTTACTATGGGCCTTTTCAAGTATGCGACATAATCAGTGATGTTGCATATAGGCTGAAATTGCCTGACAGTTGGAAGATTCACAATGCGTTTCATGTGAGTCTTCTCAGACCCTATGTGGGTGATGTGCCAGAAGCTATTCCAGCTGAAGATCAGCCGGAAGTCGAGGAACTTGACGAGATCTTGGTCCCTGAACAGATTTTGGCACACAAAGAAAGGAAAGTGAAAGGCAAGGTTGCTAGGCGTTACTTGGTAAAGTTCAGAAACTATCCACCAATGGATGCTAAGTGGATGGAAGAAGGTGAACTTGCAGAGTCACCAACTGTGTTATCACTTTACCTGGAAGCCTTCGATTTGCAACCTACCTTGACCCCTTGAGTTTCAAAGCTACATGGATTGTCAGTGTGACAATGGCTTCTGAAACAAATGATGTACATGGTATTTAAAGTGAGCTCAAATCAAATACCTGTTACATGAATGTTAGAGCTGTACAGATTGTCAGTTTGGCAATTGCTCTTATGGAATGTCCAAAAGTTTGGTTAGTGCTATAGAAGTGAGTATTTCTTGTCAGTTTGTCAAGGATACAGTGATTGCTTCTATTGAAGAGTACATGTGTAACTGCATTCTTAAACTGTCGGTTTGGGTATGCTCGAAAGTGTTACGGGATCCAACGTGTACTATAAGACAGTGGCAAAATGTGCAGCTACCATTTTGTCATTGGAAAGTTAGTGACTCAAAGCAATGGCAGAGTGTGCAGCTACCACTATGTCATTGGGACAGGGTTCACACGCAGGCAATACATGAGTCGACGAGGTGTTGAATACACCAGGGTTGACAATGAGCATGTATGTGTCGTATATGTGTCGACAGGTGTTGAATACATCAGTGTTGACAGTAAGCATGTACGACATAGATGCAAACGAGGACGTTTGAGATTTCAAGAGGGGGGTATGTCACCAGCGTGTGACTACTATCTATCCTTTTTGTTGATTTCTTTCTTATTATCTATTTACTTTCACTTTTTGGAAACACCCCTCGGGAAATCTAACTGCCCTGCATTGCATAGCTAGTGTGGAACTGTCCAGAGGGAGTCCAGGCCTGAGGGCAAGAGAGCACTAAGGTTGGACAAGGACTATGGTTAGCCAAGTGGGGTCATTGACTAGCCAAAGTGGAATCCTTTGCTACAGAGGCTACATTTCAGTTCTGGATGTGGCCGCAGTGTACAAAGAGGGTCGGATGACCTAGAAAGATACAATGGCAGCATCTCCTAAAATTTAGGGAACTGCTATTTTGGGACCTGAAAATGTCTTCGCGTCATTACGTGCAGTTTGACATGGGGATCATTTTGTTACTCTGTGGCCAAGTCAACAGAGGCTGCAGGTGAGATATTTTTAGACCCGAGGGTCTAAAGCGGGAAAATGCACAAATGAGTGACACTTGGCACTCTGAGGCCAGTTTACTACTTATAGAGAAGGCAAAAACGTGATTTATAGCTGGGAGGCTCATTTTGCAAGTCTCTGTCACAGGTTAAGAGCTATGGAGTGCTTGCTTTCCCTCTTATGCACAGTGCGGTGCCAGGAGTGATGCCCTGCACGCTACGCACTGCCCTCTCTCTCCCCTTTGGCAGTATGTTATGCCCCTCTAGTGGGCTTTTCATTTGACCAATGTACAGTTGTGTGGGTTCATGCGCGATTGCCGAGGCAAGAGCCTCTTGCACAGGTACTGGATTAGCTAGCGGCTAATCCCCCCGCAGGTACAGGTGAATTCGGAGAGGTTTCACGCCAGAAATCTCGTCCGATTCAAAGGGCAAGTAGCCCTACAGGTGCGGGAGCTCGAGGACTTGCTAGGGATGCGACCGGCACGCGAAACGGAGCCCGAAACAGTGAATTACAGCCTGCTGTGTATTTTTGCAGGTTTAGGGTTTTGGCCCTAAACGGACCCTAATACCCCCAGGAGGTTCGGGGACGCAAGGGGACCGCTGTACAGGCGATCTGGCGTATTTTCAGGGCTGAAAACAGAGAATTCAGCGTGCTGCAGATTCTCGCCAGGTTTTGCAAAGTGCCCGTATGCGTCGGGAAAGTCGGTCAATGCGTGGGAATACTGACCGTGAAGGGTTCTAGTACAGTTATGCTGCCGAAATCGGGCTGGAACAGTGGAAATTCAGCCGAGTTTGTGCGGGGCAGCTTGTAGGAACCACAACGTTTATTCCCTCTTTTGAACAATAAAGAAATACCGAAAGGGGCGCCTAAGTTAGGGGCCAATCTGGTGTCCGTCTACTCATACAGGTGCAATTTAGCAGCCTGTATCCCTCTCCCCTTTGTTGTGTCTTGAAAGTACAGGTAAAATAGACGAATAATAATGGGTGAAAGCTAAATCAAGGTTTAAAGTAAAGTCTACCGCCCTTTTTGGATTGAACAGGCCGGTTTCACTTGGTCCTATATGTGTTGACCACTTGGCTAAATCTAGGACCATAAGGCCAAACCTTTGGCACCTTAAATATAGTATGGGACATAATCTAGAAGTCTATAGTAAATTAGTAGTATAATTAATATGTTAAATATTTGTATTATATTTAAGTATATGCTAAATATAATTTATGTACAAAATTGCACTAATGAAGAATGTTCCCATTTAGCACTCCAGATGTCGGGTCTTACAGCAATGCCACAATGTGGTGCATGAGACATGGGCAGCGCTTCCACGTGAGGTTTGGGGGTAGCTCTCTTTATGGGAATGTGGAATGTAGGGCTCTCGATGGCAGGGCTTGGGAGGCTAATTTTGGGATATTGTTTCGGGCGGGGTCAAGGGGCATCTTTTCAACCATGATTTCTTTAATTTTGGCCGTGTGAATTGGTTAATGTTTTATACTGCTTTTGTTTTTTTTAATCCTATGATAAAACGTGGACTTGTAGCTTACGTGGCATTCTAATAAACCCTATCAAGATTAGGCACAGAGAGAGCGCACGAGCAACGCACACAGAGAAAGCAGGTGAGTAGCAAACACATAGAAAGCGCACGCGGATCGCACACAGTTGGAGTATACGCGCACGTAGAGGAGCAAACCCGCCATTATACACAACGCACAGGTGGAGTGCATAGGATTGACAGTTCACGCACAAGATAACGAAAGAGCATCGTACGCAACGCTTTCCAGAAGGGCAGGATCGGGCATAGCTTCTTCTCAGGAGACATTGCACACCTCACGAATAGAGGAAAAACAGGTATTTCTCTCTCTCTCACTCTTTGTCTTTCTCCATATAGAGAAGATGGTTCTCTGTAACTCTTTCTTGCACACACACTCTCTCGTCAAAAGACAGAGATACATACTTTAAAAGTATTCCCGCACACATACACATATTTCCACACATCGTCTTCCTCTCTTCCGCATACATAACCACAGTGAAATCTGTTATCTTGTTGTCTCTCTCTTGAAAATACATGCACATATTTCCATACATCGTCTTCCTCTCTTTCACATACATAAACACAGTGAAATCTGTTATCTTTCTCTCTCCTCTCTCTAGAAAACAGATATTTCTCTCTCTCTCTATCTATCTATCTCTGTATCTTGTTATCTCTCTCTTGAAAATACATGCTCATGTATGTGTGTGTTTGTGTTATCTATATGTATGTATGCATATTTATGTTGTTTCATTGTAATACTTGTTAGAAGCTGGACACACCCCATGGCATCTAACTATTCGGAAGATTATTTTTTTTGTAATTATTCATTCATTGAGGAAAACCTGAATTTTCACCTTGTAATTATTGGGACTTACAGAAGTTTCCAGATTGTATCCCAGTTTTGATAGTTAGATTGAATAGATGGTTGATTTTGGAACTTTAGGGTTTGAGAAATTGTAAGGTATATATACCACTTTTTGACCTTAATAAAAAAATCTTTTGTCATTTTAAAAACAAGTTTTGAAGTCTGTGAGTGAGCATACTGTGTACGACAGAGAGAGTGTGAGCTTCATCTTGACGATACGTGTGCTCCGGTGGTCGGAATCGAGTGCGAAGAAGTGCAGCGTGTTGTCCCCGACGAGAGCTACGCGTTGATACCTACTTTGCGCGCGTACGGTTCGGTTTTGCGAACTCTTTCTACGAGCTTCATCGGGTGTTTGGGTGAGCATACGTTGTCCAATTTTGCATTGCAGCATATCCACGCGTTCACATTGAGTAAAACTACATGTTAGGCACTTTAGATTTCGAAAACGAAGACCAGCAGATTTCGATCAGAAATCCTACCTGTTTCTGCACCAGGTGTTTTGGGTCGGGATTTTGGTTCATAGTCCTTAGAGAGAGCGACCTATTGGTATTAGTAGGGTCTCCTTCAAGTTTTATGGTGTTTCGAGATTGTTTGATGGGTGTTCGGCTCTAGAAAGTGTTGTAAGAAGTTTCCTCTTATGCACTCTTGAAGGCTGTGACTTGGACAATTGGTAAAGACCTCTGTAGGAATTAGTTAGGAGTCGGTCGAGTATAGGTTAACACCTTATGCTTGCTTCCACGCGCCTACGGGTCGAGCTTCGTCCTTAGCTGACATTACATGTTAGGTGAGTTCTCGCTGTGCTGACGTCCGTCGCGCCGTATCCGTCCAACATTGGCGCCGCTGTCGAGGACGAAAACCTTAGGTAGGTGACCGAGACTAATCCTTGAGGATTGAGATTTTTTGCTTGCCAAGAGTCTCGCTTTACATTTAGATAGGATCAGAGGGTGGAGGACTCTCTAGGTCTTAGAGGGAGTCTAGGAAGCGTGTGTCTGGCCTAGATCCTTCGACTTAGGTGGATTAGGTAGACCAAGATAGTCTTAGGTAGTAGTCGAGTTCTACAGTAGGATTTGGAGTGGTAGAAGCGATAAGAGGGGAGCTTGAGAGTCCGGGGAGGCCAAAAAGCAACCAAAAACACCATTATCACCATTTCACATGAAAAGTAGGAGTAGAGTAAGTAGGACATCATGATTTAGGATCTAGAGTATTTCATGCATGTAAACTTGCTTGGTAAAGTCATTACAAGTTTGTAAAAGACGCAAAGGTGTGTTTGAAAGCCTAATTGAAGTCCAAAAGTTACTGTGAGTGTTTCTGATAGATCTACAGAGCATCAGGAGCATTCCTGTCAGAAAAAATTTTAATTTTAAGCCCGGAGACATCCTACGCGTAGGATGTCTACATGTTAATCTGGGAGGAATTTTGGGATTTTGAGTTGACCATTGTGTTCAGAAGGTAGGGTTTACCCTAATTTCAACTGAAAAGTGAAAATTTGGCCATATCTTGACAGGATAAGGCCAGATAGACTGAAATTGCCAGACATCCTACCCAAATAGTGTCAAAACATTATTTTGAGACCAAAACCATAAGATGGCTGTATGAGCATGTCTTGCATGATATATTGAGTGACTGAAAGGGGTTTCACCTCATTTGGGTGAGAAAATTGGGTTCAAAGCGGACTTTAGCACTTTTGACTGAAAAAAGGCAAGAACAACTGAAATTTGGGACTTTGACATCCAAACCAAAATCTAAGCATACCACTGGGTTACTGACATCAAGGGGAAGCTGTGGGACAAGTCTGGGGTCAAACAGGCCAAAAAGACATTCTACGCGTAGGATGTCTTCTGAGTGATTTTGGACTCCAAACTAAATTTTGAGTATACCAAAGTGATCAGTAACTCAAGGGGAGCATGGGCTTTGAGTTTGAAGCCATTCTGATGAAAAAGACATCCTACGCGTAGGATGTTTAATGCAATAAATTGAAGCCAGACTTTGACTTTGAGCATAGTAAGGTGTTGTATAGCATAAGGCAAGCCTCCTAGTCAATTTTGGTCCAAATTGGAGTTGATTAGACTGATCAATATTAGCAACAGGCTATCGGAACAGATTTCTGACTCATTGACCAGCTAATAGGTGTCCAAATAAAAAAGTAAAAGCAGTTGTAAGCTCAGCACAACAAGGGGAAACAATAGTGCAAAAATCTAGGCAAAACACACCAGGAGACATCCTACACGTAGGATGTCTATTGGGACATACTGCAAAGAAAATTTGACCTGGCATAGATAGTGAGATTCCATTTGGCTTAAGGGTTCCAGACCTTCTTTCAGAAGTGAATTTGGACCTTGTTTGCCCATTTGACGAAGCAAAGACTGAATTCAGACTTTTTCACTTAAATTGACCAATATATGAGGCTAATACTGTTTCAGATTAACAGACCTAATCCAGAACATCAGCAGTGTATAAAATACAGTAGTGGTTGATATTAACTCTCCATTTATACCAATCATTACTAAGATAACCTCTAGCAGATAAATGCTTTGATTCAATTGCCGAAATTAAAACGCTTGTGTACATGTATATTCAGCAACAAAGCAAGAAGTTGTGCAGAAACTGACCCTTTGCCAGGTGAGTGGTTGGATTTGTGATAAATTACATTGATAAGTTTTATGAATTTAAGATCAGGAAGATACATTGTTAGAGACCAGAAGGTGGCAGGTGACCAAGGTAGCGTAGTGTCCACCGAAGAGAGTGTAACTCAAACAAGGCTAGATCCGCTAGCACCGATTATTGAGGAAGGTAGTGATACTGACACCTCGTCAGACAAATCTTTCTTCATAATGGGTAGTCAACAGCCAGGAGGTTTCACCTATGATGGACCTATGCGAGGAGGAAGCACCTCCCAAAATCCTTTGAATGATTCCAAGCTCACGGTGATCTTCTTAGAGGGAATAAACACGAGAGGAGCCCTAGTCTATTCTGACTATCGAGGCCGCAAGTACATTTGTATCGAAGAGAGGCCAGCTCAAAGATTGGAGATAATATGAGTGTATGATGATGGAGATAGATTCCGAAACGAAAAGGGGAACCACTATTTAATAGTTAGTAACCCTGAAGATTACAATAAATATGGAGATAACGTGGCGAAAGGGAAAATGGTTTCAGAAGCTCAAGAACCGCCACCAAACATTGATTGGCCCGGAGCTATTTTTATGTATGATAAGAAAACAACCAGGGTTTTAACTTATAACGAGAACGTGGGAATCTATAAACATGAGAGTGAAGGTATAGTCTCTTACTTTCGCAGCAAAGAACCATACGTAAATGAATAAAGCAAAGACAAGGTTCTTTACTTATTCTCTTATGAAACTGCTACGGGAAAGGGCATAGTTTTTGTTGATAGATACGGGCGAGAATACCAACGTATTCTCCCAGAGAAGGTAGAGAGGGCAACAGGTCCAGGAGCATCAGCATATGCCCCTGAGGAAGTGCCAAGAGCCACCTACACCCCAAGCAATTCAACGAATCCTTTTTCAGATGAGTATGACGCAACCTCACATTCCACCCGACCTCAAGCATTCAACAACTAAGACCAACCGGCAAACCAGCCATCATTGCAAGCATGGCTTCGACAGAGTGCAACAATGGAATCAGACCGAAACTGAGATGGTTATCAAGCCGCACGAGGGCTCAGGGATTTGCAAGAACCACCACTCTATTCAAGGTACCAGGCAGAGAGTAAGCCAAAGACTCAAGGATCGACAGAGCCTGGAGGACCACCCATAGAACGAGTTCGAAGAGAAGAGCCACCTCCAGCGAGAACCGTTAGAAATTATGGCTTAGGAGTATCATTCGGAGAGGAACCAGCCTATTACAGAAGGCCTAAGGAGGTATATCGACTAGGACGGGGGGATCCAATGATGAGGTTTGTAGACCATCGAAGAATTAGACCTTCTCAAGTGCAAAAATGGATAAACAAGAAATACACAGGAAGCAGAGACCCAAGAGATCATGTTGCAGCTTTTGTGCGTGTAATTAGAGCCGAAGAGGTGTTAGATTTTTCTATCCAATTTGCAGGGTTTGGACTAACCCTAGAGGATGATGCTGCCACTTGGTTCGACTCTGTAGAGCGTAGAGACTTTGAATCGATGGAGGAAGTGTTTGACGAGTTTATCGAGGAATTCTCTCAAAGGGGAATAGCTCATAATACCGTCTCACAGATCCATAAATTCAAACAGAAAGATGGAGAATCTGTACGAAAGACAGCCCTAAGACTAAAAAGATATGTTAAGTTCTGTCCCGTTGAAGAACTGCCAACTTAGTCCAGACTTATGATGATATTCATCCAAGGACTAAGGAATGCAGATCTCTAGAAAGACTTACATATAAAGAGGAGCACCATGTTACGACGTTGAATGAGTTGACCAAGGAGGCTCTGTACCTTGTGGACAATTGTGCGGTCTACAAAGAAGGGGAGTTCAAGGACCTTGATGACGATTCGTCTTCACAACAAAGTGGAAGCAAGTCTTCTAAGACAACACCGAAAGGAGAAGTAGTGGTAAACCAGGAGCATCTCGTAGATGAAGTGGTACGCCAAACCCCAGGCTAAACAACCCAAGTGGTTTGCTATTGAACAATAATGGACAAACCATGGGACCAAGGAATGTTATTATAACAAGGGATATGTGAGAGAGAGACCTTACGCTCCCCAAGCTCCAGTAGCTTTCCCTCAAGTTCCACCGATGCCTAGATATCAAGCAGGCAACTTACCAGGACCTGTAGGAGTAGAAAGACCACAACCGGTGTTGGGGCAATAACCACCCTTACCAATATTACGACCAGTTGGTATAAGATACACACCAACAGTAACTGAATCAGAGGATAAGGCTTTGGTGCCTATGCATGCATATTATGAAGATCCCAATGGATATGCGGAAAACCCTGTCTATTATCCACCGGAAGAACCCTCGACACAAGAACCATGGAGCATGATACGAAATACAGGACCACCAACTGCTACACAAGTAGTAGGAGAAGGAAGATATAGCCTAGATGAACGAACACTGATGTTCATAGCGAATGGAGGCATGGGCGGACAGAGACATGCTTATCAACAAAGAGGAGCTCAAGGAGCACCTCAACAACCCAAGGGACCCTGCTACAAGTGTGGTGGAGACCATTGGCTGAGAGACTGTCCTCATGATGAAATCATTAAAGTCAATGCGTATTGCCCAGAATGTGGAATTACTCATTTGATTCCCGATTGCCCTAAAAACCCGAGCAAAGGAGCAAAAACCACCTTGAACATGTTAGAAACAGTACCTTCCAACGGAGGATCGGAAAGTGAAACAATCATACCTATTCAGGCGGTAACACGAGCCCAAGCTCAAAGAAGGACGAATGAACCCATAGTTGAAGAGCCAAAAACCGATGCCCAAAGTTCAGAAACGAAAAATCAGAGAAGCAATTGGAAAGCTAGAAAGGCGCGTAGGAAAGCCAGGAAAGAACGAGAGCAAACAACCCTATTCGAGGAGTTGAAACATACAAAGGATAGATTGGAACGGTTAGAGGATCTGGCTAGCTTAAGCTCACACACCACAACAACCATAGCACCCAAGGAAATAGCAGAGCCCAAAAGTGCAGGATCAGGAGGATCTGTACTGGCAGACAAGGTAAATGAGCAGTTGGATGCGCTTCTAAAAGCTTATGAAGCTCGACTTAAAAAGAACCAAAACCAGGAGCAAAGGTGGATGACTTATCCATATGCAGAAATAGAAAAACAGAGGTTGGAAATGTGTAAAAAGATGATCGAGACGGCTCAATCATTGATGGAAGACCCGTTGGGTAAACCTGCAAATTGGCATGAGGCACCGGCTCCAACCCTTATCTAACCAACTTCAAAGAAACATGTGGAAACAAAGGAAAGACTCACTAATGCCTATGAGTCTAGAGGAGAGCCTATCATAATGCCAAATACCACAGATGGGACAAGTGACGGGTTCCAGCCTAAAATATTGACAGAAATGGGTAAGGACTGTAACGGTCTAGACGATCTGTGGAAGCAAATCCGTGAGGCCAACGAGGCTAATAGGATGAGTAACCACATGAATAGCACGAGAAAAGAAAAGAATGTGATCTTACCTCCTATTGAAGAATTTGAGGCAAGGTCGCAAATGAACTTTGAGATACATTCACAAGGGGGGGACCAAGGATCAATTAGTTCGGGGCACAGCCAACCAGACTCGTTGAGAACTTTACCCTCTTACCTAGGAGAGTACGAAGCTAAGTCGGAAGTGAGAGCAATCCCATCTCAAAGACTTTCTTCTAACAAGGTGATGGATTCGCAAGGATTGATTGAGTTGTTATCCACCTCGGTGGCATGCACAATCACGTTAGCAGAATTCCTAAGGTTAAGGCCAAACATGTGGACCACATTAGGAAAATTCCTAGAAAAATTTGGAGTGAAAGACCCCACCTTGAAGCTACAAGAAGGGATCAAAGAGTTGGACAGGCCTCAACTAAACACTAGGCCAGTACCATTGAATAAGGTTGGAGAATATTGCGAGGGAGAAGATGGAAACACCACGCTACCAGTACAATTCCAAGGAGTAGTTTTCAAAGTTATTCTTGACAGTGGTGCGGGGGTTGCTATCGCCACCAAAGAAATCTGGAAAAAATGGAAAAAACCAGCTTTGAGGGCTACCATAATGAAACTGCAATTGGCAGATGGATTCATGGAGAAACCTCTAGGACTCTTAGAAAAAGTGATTGTCACTTCGTGCGGAGTCGAGTATGAGCATATGTTTGCAATAGTCGATTTCGACAAAAAGAACAATTATGAGATCATCTTGGGACGATCATTCATGAGACAATTGAAGATGGTCCAAGATTGGGGTTATGACCACATATACCTCAGACATGGCGAGACAACAACTAAAATACACCTGAAAGACCATAGTTACAAAGATGTGAACCAAACACCTGTGGAAGAGTTTGATTCGGCTACAGTAGCAGGATCAGAACTACTAGCATGGTTAGGGCAACCAAAAGAGCTATGGATGTGCGGAGCTTCACATTGTGGAATCTTAAGAAGGGAGGAAGGCGTCTTAGAAAGAGCAATTGAGAACAAGGAGTATATTCCGGAAGCTTTCCCTGAAGATGCCTTGGAACCTCTAGAATGGGAACATATACTAGCAACTTTGGATGTCTGTACCATTACTGACAGTCCAACAAAAAAATTTTGCAATAAGGATGGCTATGATGTGTTACCCTATTACATGGTAACCGTTATACCAGAAAAGGAGACGGTAGAACCACTAGAACAAGAAGAGTTTTACAACTCCTCTGAACATTTGAAAGTAAATGATGATGCAGATAATGAGTGTTCAGACACCTCAAGTGAGCGTGGAAATGAAACCGAGAATATAAAGTTTTATGATTTTGCTAATCAACACCCTAGACGCCAAGAACGCTATAGGAGGAAACGAGCAGGAAACAAAGCAAGAGAGAACCTGATGCCCATGATAAAAGGTAAAACTCACTATTTGATGCTTGTAAAAGCAGAGGATTGTGTAAAAGATCAAATATCAAGAAAATTTTCAAAAAATCGAAAAGAAAGAATGCGAGAGGAAATAAAACATGTACGACAAGCTAAAACCGAAACAAAATCACAAAAATCTCAAAAATAAAAAAAAGAAACAACAAAAGACTAGGAGTGGACCAAACTGGAGCGTAAATAGAAATACCAAGAACTGAAACGGTCTATGAGAGAGATATGGACTACTGAAGAAGATAGTGATGGTAAAGGGGAGTCAGAAAAGGGGAATATGAATGTACCATCACACTATCGGAAATTTACTATCCAGAACAAAAAAATCATCATGACACCACCAGTCAGGGAAAGAACCAACCAAGAATCTTACGATGGGCCTGAAAATGTAACAAAGATAGACCTCGCAGAACTAGGTGAAAAGACTCAGCCGGTCTATATAGCTAACGATTTAGAGTCAGAGGAGGAAGAACAGCTAACACAACTTCTTAAGAAGTATAAAGATGTGTTCGCTTGGTCCTATAAAGATCTCAAAGGAGTTGATCCATGGATATGCCAACATACAATTCCTTTGAAATCGGATGTAAAACCTAGCAAACAACGTTCTTATACATATAATGACACATTTGCTAAATGAATCAAAGAAGAGATTGATAAACTGATGGAAGATGAATTCATCTATGAGATTGAACATACAGATTGGGTGTCACCCATTGTGGTAGTTTCCAAAAAGAATGGAAAACTGCGAGTGTGTGTAAATCTCAAGAAGGTGAATGTAGTAACCATAAGGGATAATTATCCCTTACCAATCACAGAACATGTACTTGAGCGAGTGACTGGGAAATGGGCTTATTCCTTTTTGGAGGGGTTTTCAGGATACAACCAACTGGCAATACCAAGGGAGGATCAACACAAAACAACATTTGCCACAGAATGGGAGATTTATGCATATCGAGTTATGCCATTTGGCTTAACTAATGCACCAGCCACTTTCCAAAGGATAATGACTCACGCATTCAAGGAATACCTAAGAATTTCTTAGAAATTTACATGGATGACTTGTGTGTACACTCTCTTCTACGAGAGGAACATATTGACCATTTGCAAAAGGTCTTTGAAAAGTGCAGGACATATCGAATCTGTCTTAATCCGGAAAAGTGTGTATTCATGGTTAAGCAAGGCTGAATCTTAGGACACATTGTCTCAAGAAATGGCATAACCACAGACCTAGACAAAGTCAAAGTCATTGTAGACCTACCTAGGCCTACTAATGCAAAACAAGTGCAATCCTTCATTGGACACTGCGGATATTATCAAAAATTCATATACATGTATGCGGTTATCACACAACCTCTGTATCGTTTGCTACTCAATTTCGAGTGGACCGAGGAGTGTGAAACTTCATTCCAAAAGCTGAAGGAAAACCTTATATCAACACCTGTACTAATGGCACCCGATTGGGAAAAGATATTCCATGTGCACATTGATGCTTCAGCATATGCCATTGGAAGTATTCTAACTCAACCTGGAGACAGAACAATGGATTTTCCGGTTTGCTATGCGAGCCGACAGTTGAACAGTGCGGAAAAGAACTACACAACAACCGAGCGGGAAGGGTTAGGAACGATTTATGCTGTAAAGAAGTTTCGGCACTATTTGCTTGCAAACAAATTTGTGTTGTTCACAGATTATCAAGCTCTACCTGGTAAATAAACCTTACAATACACGGAGAATCGTATGCTGGTTTGATATATTGCTAGAATTTGACTTCACAGTGGTGGTCAAAAAGGGTAAAACCCATCTACGAGCGGATCATCTTTCAAGGATACGCAACGGGGAAGCTCCTGAAGGAGTAGATGATGACATACCAGATGCTTATCTTTTCAACATTGAAATGGTACCCAAATGGTCTCAGGAAATTGTTAGCGTTCTTTCCTTTGGAAGTGGGTTTGATAATATGGAATGCAGATCCAAACATCAAACAATTCGACAAACAAAAAACTTCCAGTTGATAGCAGGACGGCTGTGTCATCTTGGATCGGACCTAATCCTACGATTATGTATAAATCCGGAAGAATTCGAGTGCTACCTTGAAGAGGCACATGCCCAGGGTTGTGCATTTCATTGTTCAACAGTGAAAACACACCAGAGACTGAAACAGTTAGGAGTTTATTGGCCAACTATGTATGCGGACACACATTCTTATGTTACCAATTGCACTATATGTAGTGTCAAACGACCATTGGATCACGCAACTTTGTTTCAGGTAAACATAGCACCTGCATGGAGTCAATATATCATTGAATTTTTAACCACCAGGACATTCCCTGAGAACATCACAGGAGCACGGGAAAAAGCTATAGAGCTGGAAGCTCGTGACTTTCAGCTAATTGGGAACCAACTCTATAAGCGAGGTAAGGACAATTAACTTAGAATCTGTGCAAGTGAAAGCGAATACCTGCTGATTCTAGAACATGCACATAGCGGAATAAGTGGAGGCCATTTTTCGGGCGACAAGACAACAAAAATTGTCTTAACCGCAGGAATTTGGTGGCCTACATTACACATGGATGTTGAAGAGTTTGTAAAGCATTGTGACGCATGTCAACGCACCAAGGTGCCAATAAAAAGAGATGAGATGCCATTATGGCCAATGATGGGAGCAAGAGCATTTGCAAAATGGGGCATTGATTTTGTGGGACCTATATCACCCCCTGCATATCGCACCCATACCCAATATATCATTGTGGCTACGGACTATCTCACAAAATGGGTCGAAGCCAAAGCAACACAAAAAGCTGATGCACTCACCACGGCACAATTTTTGTATGAGAATGTTTTTGTACGTTATGGGTTACCAATAGAAATTTTTAGTGACCATGGAACACATTTTCTCAATGAAGTCATTGAATATCTGCTAGAGGAATTCATGGTCATACATAGAAAATCTGCACCATACCATCCACAGGCCAATGGTCAAGCTGAGGCCACAAATAAAACACTATGCACAGTTCTCACTAAAATAGCGTCAGAATCAAGAACAGATTGGGATCAGCAGCTACACTCAACACTCTAGGCATACAGGGTAGCTTACAAAACATCGATAGGAACAACACTATACAACATGGTGTTTGGCGTAAATGCTATACTACCCATAGAGTTTTTAATTCCAACTCTACGAGTAGCAAAAAGCTTATAATGGACAGGGCATGAGCTCTCTTCAAGAATTGATGATCTTGAAAAGCTAGATGAACTCCGCTTACGAGCCGTCGCTTCAATCTATGCTAAAAAGAGAAGACAAAAGGAATTTTTTGACAAACATGTGCGTACCAAAGATTTCAAAACAGGTGATTACGTACTTGTTTATACCTTGAAGCAACATGCCAAGAAACTTAAAAAGTGAGGGATGGGACCATTTGTGATTAGTGATCTATCACAAAGTGGAGCTGTCAAGCTTGCTACATTTGTAGGTGAAGAAATGCCAAACTGGATTAGTGGATGTCGACTGAGGAGGTATCATCTACCACTCACATAGGAGATGCTCCAACAAATTCATCAAGAAAAACAAAGAATGAAGGAAAAACAGAGAGTATGGGAGGAAGCTCAAGCCGAAGCACAAGAACGCATTGCAAAAGACGGCTTCTGCGACAGCAACAACAAAGTGGACCACCATTGCGAATCAATGCCATTCGACTGACGAAGTTGGAGGAAGAAACAGTGGAGCCAATAATTGCGGTCAAAGTGGCCAGCAATCAAGTTGAATCAACAGCCTTGCTTGATTCGGGTGCTCAAGCAAATTTTATCTCTTACGGGTTATACCAACAGATCAAAGTCACAATTCAACTTCATCCTACTCCTCAAGTGCTGGATAGTAGCACATCACACCCGTTGAAAACATTGGGATGGACTATATTGCATGTACAGATACATCAATATATTTACCCGCACAAATTCTATGTAGTGACAGATGAAAGCACACAACACCCAATGATGGTGGGGCAACCTTGGCAAAAAGCGTACAAATATGTGCAGATAGATTGGAAAGCAAAGACAGTCAAAATTCAGCATGAACATGAACAACAGGTGATAGCTTTTGCTCAGCAATACAAGCATGATCAACTGCAAGCCATGCAATCACAGGAAACAAAGCCAAAAGCACGAATGCCATTAAAGAACAACATGATACCCGAGACCAACAATCAGGTAAAAGCCAACCATGCTAATTACAAATATATGAAGTCACCGGCCGCAATGCAAAGATCTAGGTTACCAACACAAGGAAAACAAGTATGGATGCGGAAGGATAGAAATGCCATGGCGGACAAACAACAATGCAACAACAAAATTCAAACAAAGCAGATGGTTCAACCACAAACCAAGGGCATAAAACAGATATGGATCCCAAAGAAAATGCTAGGCCACAACCCAAATGTCACTCACATTTGGATACCAAAGCAAAAGCAAAAGGGACTCCCTTCAGTACAAGCAACAACGGAAGGCAGACAGCTGCAGTTCAAAAAGGAAAACCGACATATGTGGATGCCAATAAAAAACAAACCAGTGGCATACAAGAAAGTGCCAAACCATCTATAAAAACCGGTAGCAACAAAATACCAATGGAAAGCAATGGCAATACGACCCATAACCATTACGGACCAGCCACTTTTGTCCTTAGAAACAACTGCGACTCCATCAACAGTGTCGACAAAGAAATTGCCGTTTGCAAAAAAGACAATTAAATAGAGCAATAGAGTTACAGCTGTTACTTGCAAAGAAAGCAGGAAACCTCGACGGCGAATGCCAATAAGCATCTTGCTTATTCCCTTCTCCTGCACAACATTAATTTTTCCATGCATTGACCGAGTATGCATAAAGTAGGGCCACATTAGTCGTCCAGGCATTAGCAGAACTTTTTCAACCTATACACGGCACATACTCCGAGGCGATATCTTGTCGTGCGGGAGGACTCCGGCTAGGAGGGGGGGAGGCATTCTAGAGGCACTCTCAAATGCGGAACCAATAACAGAAACAACAAAAAAGGGAATGAATTTTGACTATTTTAAGGGTTGTTGTTTGATTGTGAAATTTTCTGGAGCAACACAAGTACATATGCCCTTATACAGCATGAAGCTACAGGTATATGGAACCAAACGCCAAATCAAGCCCCTAGGTGTGTGTATATAAGTAGAAATAACCATTTTTCAGACAAAATATTGGTAAAACGGAGAAATCCGGCCATAAAAATTGCTGTGAGTTTATATAATGTGTTGCGGTGCTGTTTGTGATTTATTATGACTTTTGGGGATTTTCTGGGTTTGATTTACTATTTTTCTTTTAATTTTGCTCATTTTCGGCAGAAAAACTTCAAAAATACAAAAAGCAGGTGAAAACAATCGTAATGAAAAACAAAAAATATGTGGATGATCACTGACTATAGGACAACCTATGGTATAGTGGGGGTGCAATTATGAGACTGGAGCGGAAAGCGTGTTTTGGCCAGGTTTTGACCGAAATGTCAAATTTCTGGTAAACAGAGCAAATGGAGTCCAAATCAAGAAATTTTTGAGCCTAAACCGCATCTCGCAAGAAGATAGGAGCACATGCCAAATTTCATGAAAAGTGGTTCTGAGACCTCCATTATAAGAAATTTTCACCCCATTTTTAGCGCATTCTCACTATTGACTTTGTGGAGAGAGCTTCTGCCACCTAGAGCGGATCGACTTTCCAGCACCTTCTACGATGCGCACGACTACACGACGAGCTCCAAACATGAGAGGTAGGCTCACCACCTTGAGCTTTTCGCGCATGTTTGTCATTATGTCGCGAAAACTAGCGTAGGGGTCACACACAAAGCGAGCGGTAGAGACCTACAAGTAGAGGCGGCGGCCTAACGGCTAACCCGAAAGCAACAAGACTTCATCGGCAGCTTACCATTGTCTAGGAGACAAGTCTTGGATGGCCAAAGGCAATAGAAAACCATCGGGAAAAACCCTAATTCCCAGAAACCCGCAAGAGGCCACCAAATGGGAAATCGACGAAACGGCGACCAAATGCTACCAAAATTCATGGGTAGGAGCATCTCGACATGCTCGACAAGTCTATATGACCTGCACGACCAAGAAGTGACCCGAAGCAGCACTAAACTTCAGAAACAGCATCAGACACATAAAGTGTCAAATTGCTCTTGCGACCAAACTGCAAGCCCGTTTGCCACCAAACTTCAACAACCAATTCCTATGGTGGTAGACCACCACAAATCTTCAAAGGTATGTAAACGCAACCACCGGTGCTTCTAGAGCGACAAATTGCCAAATGGAGCTCCGGTGAAGCCAAAGTCGACAAAAACCATACAGTCAGGATCCCCAAGGGATCGGGAAGCTATAAAGATCAACATCGAGAAATTTCATCGCCAGAAAGCACTCCAAAAGTCAGAAAACGGCTCGGAGGCTCTGAAGTCCACACAGGGAGTTATTCTCTATCCATTTGACTTTTTTGTTGAAATTAGGCTCAAAAGGGACTTAGGGGGGCAAAGGGCAAGCACTGGGAGCACCAGCAATGAAAAAATCACCAAAAGACATCCTACGCGTAGGATGTCTCAAGGGAGTTTGACACAAACTCCAACATTTTTCATCATGCACATGTTTTGAATGACATTTACAAGCTATCCACCAAGTTTCATCACATTTGGACCAAGTTTGACCTCATATGCATAAAAAAACGCAAAGTTAGGGCATAGAGGTAATAATGGGCCATAGACCTACCAAATCTTGTCCAAATCCCATGAAACTTGCATAGTACTTTCACCAACACACCAACAAACAATCTATGTGATCAGAAGGAGAAAATGATGAAATAGACATCCTACGGGTAGGATGTCTATTTGACATTTTTGACATGCAAGGGATGATTTATCATTCCAGATCCAATCACCTCATCATCAGGAGCCCATATATCAAGTTTGAAGCCATTCTAATCACTTTTGACCCCCACCACCTTCAAAATACACTTTTTGAGCCCAGAAACACCACACAGAGCCTTACAAGCATCAAATCTTGTCCAAATTCAAATCCAAGAACATGGCCATGTTCCATAGGCCAAGGACAACCCACAGAACAAGTTTCATGTCATTTTGATGAAAAAGACATGCTACGTGTAGGATGTCTTCAGCATAAATTTAGCCTTCTGTGCAAAGAATGACATCATGGGAGCCAATACCATGGTGTAATAAGCCCATATACCAATTTTCAACCCATTTGGACATCAATTGCTACCTATGATGGACATTCTACCCAAATTGTGACCTAAAGCCTGAATCAACCCAAAAATCCACTTTTTGATGTCCAAATTCAAATCCAAGCATATAGCCATGTTCCATGAGCCTTACACTACCTGCATATCAAGTATGAACCAATTCTGATCAAAAAGACATCCTACGCGTAGGATGTCTAGATGGAAATTTTTGGCCAGATCTGCACCGTGAGCACATGCACAGCTTAACAAGTTACTTTTAAGCTTTATTTTCAATTTTCAAGTCATTTGGATAAGTAAAACTCAGTTTCGCAACGAATATGGAAAAAACGCTAACTTCAGACTACTGAGTGCAACAGGATTTATGGTAGCCCCGAAGTCACCGGCAAAGAGGAAAAGAATGACCATCAAGGATTATCTGGAAGAAGTGAAACCCTTTGTCATTCTAGAAGGAACACTAAAGCCCACTAGCACCTGGATACGAGAGGATCTGTTAGAGTCCAACGACCTAAAGATCTACCAAGGAGTGTTCAAATACACTGAAGGCAATGTTATAGAGCTACCAATGCTGCCGAGAGAAGTCAATGAGTTTGTACGAAGCAAGATGGCCGGCTACTTGGAGAAGATTGATCTCCATAACTACTTTGAAGCAATACCGGTAGGGGTGGACATCAAAAGAGTCTGGGAGTTTGTAACAAGCATCAAAGAGGATGGAGTGGCCAAGGTAACAGATTTACAAGGCAGACCAGAAACATAGATAATAATCACTGAGCGGGTTGTAGCCAATGCACTAGACCTCTTCAATGAGGGGGACAGTGTAACAAAAAGAAGGGATGAGGTCAAGGTGTACAAAGAGAAAAAGATGAATTACACCTTTGAAGACATTGCCAACCCAAAAGTGGCAATCATGAGCCAGTTATACAACCAGTACTTCCACATGTGCATGAAGAGGCCACAGAAGTACAGGATGCCGCCAGGTGCAATTGCCACAACGTTCACTTGGGCAATGACAAAAGGCACCCCAAAGATAATCAACTATGCGGCATATATACATGACAGCCTAGTAAAGATGGGCAACAAAAAGCCAACCTATATAGTGCCAGGAGAGCTGATCACTAAGGTGATTTATGGGGCACTACACGCAAAAGGAAGGTGGTCTGACCCCCCATCTCAGAATGATTGGCTGAGAGTAAAAGAAGACAAGGAAGATGAGCCGCAAAGGGCACCAAAGGTGGCAACAAGATTGAAAAGATGGCTAGATCCAGTTCAAGAGGAGTAGCCCGAGCAGAACAAAGGGAAGAAGGAGTTTGCTCAAGTGACGGCCAAAGAAACAAGGTCACAGAAAGCGACAAGACTAGAGAGGCTGATGGAGAGTTTTCGAGCGGAGAGAGCCCTCAAGGGTGATTTAAGCGAACTCTGGAAGCCATCTCTAGAGTCTATGTCCGGATCGTCCAGAAGAGTGCAAAGGGACCGATTTGAAGATTATATCAAGAATTTTGAGATTCTTGATGCTGCGGCAGAGAACATTCCTCATGTCCCTTTCACAGAGGAGGAAGTACAATAAATAAGGTAGAAACTGCTAGATGAACAAGAGAGCCAAGAAAGAGAAAGAAAAACAAAAGCAGACAGGTACGTAAAGGGAAAACCTGCATCTTTACTAGCCAGCCCTAAACCCAGACCACCGCCGTCACCACCTCCTAGCAGCCCTCCGCAAGAAGATAAGGAGGCTGAGGACAAACAAGAAGAAAAGCAAGCAGAGGAGCAAGAGCAAAGACAGGAACCTGAGCCAAAAGAAGAGGCCAAGCCTGAAACTGAGAAAAAAGGATTAGATGATGCTTACTATGCATTTTTGGACCTGCTAGCTGCAGGCTATACGAAGGAAGAAGCCGCCACAGTCGCATTTGACTTGGCGAGGACATGGCCTAAGGAACAGATGCAAGGCATCAGGCTCGTGGAGCTAAAAGAAATTGCTACAGACACGGTAGACCTGCACCCGCCCTCCAATGACTGGGACGTGGTGATGACAAAGCTAGCCGGATTGAGGGCACAATCCATGGCTTCAGAGAAAGAAGTGACAACTCTCAAAGCCACTGAAGAAAAGATCAAAATGGAAGTAGATTCTTTGCAGGCAGAAAGCCAAGGGCACAAGGAGAGAGAAGCTGACCTATAGGCCAGCTTGGCAAGGGCTCTACAAAACTGCCAAGCAATGGAAGAAGCAAATCAGGAAGCAACAAAAAGAATACAAGCAGCTGAAGAAGAGTGTCAGCAGCTCAGCAAGTCATTGCGAGATGCCAAGAAAGAAAGAGATAATCTGACACTACAGCTGGTAGAAGAAACGAAAGAATTAGAAGACATGAGGAACGCCAAGGAAAGAGCAGAGATAGATCAAGAAGCAAGCCTGCATGAAGTCCTTGAGCTCAAGGACCAACTAAAAGTCAAAGATCAAACCATCTAGAGGCTGCGAGCATCACCTGCTAGAGTCAGAGCTACGAGGTCGACTCAAATCATGTCTGAGAGCCAACTCTATGAAGAGAAAATGCAGGAACTTCAGAAAGAGCTGACTCTCGAGAGAAAGCAGAGATTGATGATGGCTGAAGGTTCTATAGTCATGCAAACGAGAATGGAAGAGGGCCAAAAAGCCCTGCAAGAAGAAGTGGAAAGCATGAAGATAAAACTCGAGGAGGTGGAAAGAATAAACGTTGAACTTAATGACCTCCTCGTGAATATGGGCGGAGAAGCTGAAGCGGAAAAGCAAACACTCCTCAGGAAAATTGAGGAGTTGAAAGGCCAGCAAGGAGGAGAGGCAGAGAGCACAGGGCCAGCCGCCAATGAGGGCATTGACCTCGAAAATGTGGCAGATCCTGTGGAAACGCCTATGCAAGAGGAAATCCTAATAGGATCCTCTCAAGAGCCACAGGATCTAACACAAGAAGAGGAGGAAAAATTGCGTAAAGCAATAGAGGTAGAGCTTAGAGAAACCACGAAGGAAGCCTTGGAGTGGGAGCAAAGGGTCTTCAAATCTATGACCATTCAGAAGATCGATGCCAACAATCTCAGGCGCGAGTGGCTTCAACCCTGTCTCCCATATCCATTGCTGAAATATGAGGCACCTACAATAAACAAGCAGATTAGAGAAGAGCTAGCTGTACCTCTCTACAATGCAGATACCTCAAAACCAGAAGGGGTCAAGCTTATTGTGGATTCTCAGTCAAAGTGGAGGAAGGCCTGGCTTACAAAGTACCCACAATATCTAATCCACTTGGTAGAGGCACCTAAAAATATTAGAGACAACCTCAGTTTCTGTCCTCTACCAAGGATTAGGGCATGGAAGGCGTAGGAAATTTTGCAAAGAAGCCAATCCACTTGGCTGAACTACCCCAAGCTGTCGGGCGTAAAGGCAGGTGAGAGAATAAGTGTCCAATACATGGTGAAAACCCTAACGGGCGCCATAAATTTGTTCACTGGCTCACCTGATCTTACATGTATTATGATGAGGAAAATCTGCAGAACCATCTTAGCAGTGTTCGAGACCTTCAAGCCAGGCCAGGTGACCGACAACATCTTCTTCTTCCAAGATACATACAGATGCGCTTATGATCTGTCAGGTCAGTCTTCCAAGGAGGTGATACGTGCGCTGTATCAAAGGATCATGTTTCTACCATCCTATCACCTCCAGGCTTTTGAAGAAGCATTCTATACAGGCTTCTTCACCATAAATACGGACATTTTTGGCCCAACAATGCTGAGTCTACATGCTAGGTACGAATCACTGCTAAAGATGCGAGAAACAATACGATGAAGCAGCAGATCAAGGCTATGTCGGGGACGACATGAGCAAGGAGGGGGGGAGTGTTAGAAGCTGGACACACCCCACGGCATCAAACTATTCGGAAGATTATTCTTTTTGTAATTATTCATTCATTGAGGAAAACCTCATTTTTCACCTTGTAATTATTGGGACTTACAGAAGTTTCCAGATTGTATTCCAATTTTGATAGTTAGATTGAGTAGATGGTTGATTTTGGAACTTTAGGGTTTGAGAAATTGTAAGGTATATATACCACTTTTTGACCTTAATAAAAAAACCTTTTGCCATTTTAAAAACAAGTTTTGAAGTCTGTGAGTGAGCGTACTGTGTACGACAGAGAGAGTGTGAGCTTCATCTTGACGATACGTGTGCTCCGGTGGTCGGAATCGAGTGCGAAGAAGTGCAGCGTGTTTTCCCCGACGAGAGCTACACGCCGATACTTACATTGCGCGCGTACGGTCCGGTTTTGCGAGCTCCTTCTACGAGCTTCATCGGGTGTTTGGGTGAGCATACGTTGTCCGATTTTGCATTGCAGCATATACACGCGTTTACATTGAGTAGAACTACACGTTAGACACTTTAGATTTTGGAAACGAAGACCTGCAGATTTCGGTCAGACATCCTACGTGTTTCTGCACCAGGTGTTTTGGGTCCAGCTTCGTCCTTAGCTGACATTACATGTTAGGTGAGTTCTCGCTGTGCTGACGTCCGTCATGGTGTATCCGTCCAACAATACTCATACATAATATAGATACACAATTACACTTAATTACGATATGCACACATAGTATATATACATATATAAATATCACAGATAACTAACACATTGTAATAGTAGTAAACTTGAATGGAAGACTTACTTGCGTGATCTGTTGAAGTCGATTCTTGTAGCGAGTTCTGGATATAGGCTGAGCTGATTTTCCTCTAATCCATTTGTAGATATGATTGTAACTTCTGTTTCTCAAGAAGAGTAGTGTTGTTTAGTGACACACCTAATGAACATAAATGACTGAAACTAGGACATGTAGACCAAAAATACGTGTATTTCTTTGGATGAATATATACACTTTTTGGTGACCCTTATCACAGGTGGTGGACCTTGAGACCAATAGACTATAAGGACCTCCAAACAATACCTTGTACACTCAATCCTTCTTGGTATCTAGGTTGGACAAGTGGTAGACCTTATTCAAATTCTCTAATCACTCTCTCTAACATGGTTATATAATTTAGGTGTGATAAATTCATATCTATGCAAACTAATATTAGTTTAGGCTTGTTAATTTGAATTTATGTACAATATAATGATTTGAGATTTGCATATTTGAATTTAGGTGGGATAATCACATCTTTTTGTGTGGTAAACTTGAATTTAAAATCAATTTCGCATGGAATATTTTAAATTTAAGCGGTAAAATTTAAATTTTATAAAATTTTGAATTTTAATTTTAGGCGGGAAGGTTTTGAATTTATAGCACGATCTCCCTTACATAAGCGACTATAGGTTGGACAAGTGGTGGACCTTAAAGTCAGAGCATCCATGCTACTGGACATGATAGATAGGGAATCTAGTTGAATATTGTATGTATGCTATATATGTAATAGATCTAGCTTGGACAAGTGGTGGACCTTGGAACAAAACCCCATGTAATAGATCTAGCTTGGACAAGTGGTAGACCTTGGAACAAAACCCCATGTAATAGATCTAGCTTGGACAAGTGGTGGACCTTGGAACCAAACCCCATGTAAAACATATCATGCATATTCCAAGTGGTGAGAAAAAATATCATTTAAGATATAACCTTATAGGTTGGACAAGTGGTGCACCTTAACATCCAAACCTTCTTACCATATTGAGATAGAGTGAAAAAGTGGTGAATCTTGAGACCAAAACACTCATGCTACTAGTGATAATAGGTTGGACAAGTAGTGGACCTTGAATGTAAACCCCCCATGTACGAAATATAGTGGGTTTAAGGTATGTCAATGGAGCCTAGCATCTTGGAGACACGGTGCATCTTGCTTGTCTTCATGTTTCAATGGAGCCTATCTTGGACAAATGGTAGAGCATCCTTCTCTCCATGTTTTAATGGACCCTAGCTTGGACAAGTGGTGGACCTTTGCTTCTCTCTATGTTTCAATAGAGTTAGCGTGGACAAGTGGTGGACCTTGGGACCAAACCCCCATGTAAAACCTATCATGGTCACTCCAAGTGGCGAGAAAGAATAACCTTTAAGAAATAGCCTTATAGGTTGGACAAGTCGTGGACCTTAACACCCAGATTTTATTAATATAATGACATAGAGTGACAAAGTGGTGAATCTTGAGACCAAACCACTCATGCTACTAGTGATAATAGGTTGGACAAGTGGTGGACCTTGAATGTAAACCCCCCCATGTATGAAATATCGTGGGTTTAAAGTATTTCAATGGAGTCTATCATCTTGGATACATGGTGCAACTTGCTCCTCTTCATGTTGCAATGGAGCCTATCTTGGACAAATGGTGAATCATCCTTCTCTCCATGTTTCAATGGACCCTATCTTGGACAAGTGGTGGACCTTTGCTGCTCGCTATGTGTCAATAGAGTTAGCTTGGACAAGTGGTGGACCTTGGAACGAAGCCCCCATGTAAAACCTATCATGGTCACTCGAAAAGACGAGAAAGAATATCCATATCTTCTTAATATAATGACATAGAGTGGAAAAGTGGTGAATCTTGAGACCAAACCACTCATGCTACTAGCTATAATAGTTTGGACGGTAGACCTTGAATGTAAACTCCCCATGTACGAAATATCATGGGTTTAAGGTATTTCAATGGAGCCTAGCATCTTGGAGACATGGTGCAGCTTGGACAAATGGTGGAGCATCCTTCTCTCCATGTTTCAATGGAGCCAAACCACTCATGCTACTAGAGATAATAGGTTGGACAAGTGGTGGAACTTGAATTTAAACCCCACATATACAAAATATCATGGGTTTAAGGTATTTCAATGGAGCCTAGCATCTCGGAGACATGGTGAAGCTTGCTTCTCTTCATTTTTCAATGGAGCCTATTTTGGACAAATGGTGGAGCATCCTTCTCTCCATGTTTCAATGGACCCTAGCTTGGACAAGTGGTGGACCTTTGCTTCTCTCCATGTTTCAATAGAGTTAGCCTATATTAGACAATTAGTAGACCTCGAATCTCTCCATGTTGTCTAGAGCTTAGCTTGGACATGTGGTGGACCTTGCTTCTCTCTTCCCTTAGTTTACTAGCTTAAAAGATCACTATGTATACTTACTTAGATCTAGCTTGAACAAGTGGTGGACCTTATTTTCACACAAACTTAATCCATTACAAAAAAGTATATGTTAAAATAACATTTGGTTTTTTTTTATAGGAAAGATGGTTCCAAAAAATCAGGTTGCAAGGGTTGCTGTCTCAGTTGACTATACTTGCAATGATCTTAGGAAATGGTATTTGGACATACATGGTATAGAGGGTGCACAATTTCATAAGGTACATCTATTTATTTCCAGAAAAGAGAATGACAGCTTGTTTGAAGATGTTGGACAAGTTGTGGAAGCATCTGTCTCTGTAGTTGATAGTCATTCAGACGTGGAATGCATTGACATTCTAGTTCCAATGAATCTTGAATTTCAACTATCTCTAGGAGCATATGCATTGGAGCGCATGTCTAGAAACAAAGAAGAGACAATGTTTTCTCGAGGATGGAAGTTTGCAGAATCAAATCCAAATATCACAGCAGATTAACTTCAAAGCTCCATCATTGCCACACTACAACAAAAAAAGGGGAAAGCTTCACGACCACCATCCACAAAGAAGCAAGCAAAAGTGCAGAAAGTAGCAGCTTAGCGAACTAGTTCCATTTTGGATGTAGACAAGGAATCTTTGGCATCCTCATCAACAGAGGGTTCAATGTCAAAGATGAGAATGGATCCAGATGTTTTAGAAGCTGAGGCCATGAAAGGACAAGAAAAAGATACAGGTGGAATGAATAAGTACATAAACTATTTTCCTTTCCAATATAGAGAATTAGATATCCCTATTCAAAATTGTTGGCTTGCTCCTGATTACTATAATGCACGTATTATGGATAAAAAACACATTGAAAGTGTGTTATTTGGATTTTCACGGAGTACGACCAAGCCTGCAGCATGTGCATATTTGATGCCTGTTCGAAATGCAAAGTCAAAGAAGGGGACTCCTTTGGCAGTAGAAGAGGTAGAAGAGCAAAAAATTAAAGATTATCATTATTGGATTCTTGATGGGCAGCATTTAATCTATGCTGCAAAATTTTTGCTTCACAATGAACAAAACAACAAAGAGATATTTGAAAGAGTGATTAGCGTGTATAAATTTAGAAAGACTCGCATTGTTGTGAATGCTCCTCCATTTGTTGCAACTGCTACATCTGCCATTGCAAATGAGGAGGCTCAGGCATTGTATGTCAAGCAACCTTACAGCCAAATATTGAGACATTTACGGAGTCAATGGATCTTCTTAGGACGACCACCAAAGGCAACAAGTGAAATTGCAGAGGGACATGCATCTCGTGCCGGATGGGATGTAAGTTATTTTCTTTGTCTTTTTGATAGTGTTTAATTAACAAATCTTGCTCAATAGTTTAATTATTTCTCTATTTCTTTTTAGGCTTTTCTTCGATTGGCAAGAATAAGTGCATCAGCAAGTTGGATTGCTAAACAGACACACATGATCACATACTCTGATTCAATTTATGATTGCTAGATAGAAAGCATTGAAAGGCTAGAAGAGGAGAATAAGAAACCCCCAACAACTGTATTTAGATACCTTTGTGGCCTTGAGGAATCAGAGGTAAAGACTATTCAAGAAGAGATTAGAGATGAGAAGATTTTACTGTCAAAGAGTGCAAAGGATGGTGATGCAACTGACATGTATGATCGAATCAAGCAGTTGAAGCAAGAAAAATTGATTCAAGATGCACTTCTTGAAGGCTTCAACAATTTGAATGAGTCTTCACCATGTAAACACTGGGAGGAGGTGGTTTTAGTACTCACTAAAGGCATAGCTTGACAAAAGGTGGACCTTACATGGATCCTAATTTCAAGAGGCGTGGTAGACCTTCAAACCAAGCTCATATAGCTTGTACATGTGGTGGACCTTGCATGGAGACTAGTTTAGACAAGTGTGGTACACCTTGTAACCAACACCCATTTGTTACATTAGCTTAGACAAGTGGTGGACCTTGCTTTTATGTTTCAATGGAGCATATTTTGGACAGGTGGTAGAACTTGTTTCTCTCCATGCTTCAATGGAGAGAAACATTAGCTTGGACAAGTGGTGGACCTTGCTTTTATGTTTGAAAGGAGAATATTTTGGACAAGTGGTAGACATTGTTTCTCTCCATGCTTCAATGGAACCCACCTTCAATGGAACCCACCTTAGACAAGTGAAGTACCTTGAAACCAAACACCCATAATACAACATATTAAATAGGTTGGAAAATTGGTGGGATATGAAACCATCCATGATAGATCATAGTATAAGTGAAAACGTAGTGGTCCTTATATCAATTACCCATGCATAGCTTGGACACAAGTGGTGGACCTTGATTCTCTCTATGTTTCAATGGATCCTATCTTGGACTAGAGATATATCTTACTTATTTCCATGATTCAATGGATTATAGCTTGGATAAGGAGTGGACCTTCAAACAAAACTCAACAGCATAGCATATATTAACAATTCATGGGTTTTATAAAGATTTTCTTGCCTATTTTGGAGAGTTGGTAGACCTTTCTTCTCCATGCTTCAATGGATCTGAGGTTGGACAAGCGGACTTGGAGAAGTGGTCAACCTTAAAATGAAACCTCCCATGCTACAACCCATCATAGATCGTATATGTAGTGGACCTTGAAACTCTTTTATGTCCCTAGATTAGAGAAGCATTGCACCCTTGATTATCTCCATACATGAAGGCAAGGTTGGACAAGTGGTGGACTTTCAAACCAAAATCTCTATGCAATAATAGGCAAGTGGTGGAGCTTGTTTTCTCCATGTTTCAATGGAGCCTAGCTTAGACTAACAATGGAGCTTGCTTCTCTCCATGTTTCAATGGATCCTAGCTTAGAAAAGTGGTGGATCTTTCCTTCTCTCCATGTTCCAATGGACCATAGCTTAGACAAGTGGTGGACTTTGAAAAACACCCCCCGTATACAACATATTATGGGGTTTTCATGTTTCAATGGCACCTAGCTTGGACAAATGGTAGAGCTTGCTTCTCTTCATGTTTCGATGGATCCAATCTTAGCCAAGTGGTGGACCTTGAAACAAGACCCCCCCCCCCCCCCATGTACAACGTATCATGGGTTTTGAAAGCACTGGGAGAAAATAATAGCTTTGATAAGTGGTGTACCTTGCTTGTCTCCACGCTTCGATGGAGCCGAGGTTGGACATATGTTGGAGAGAAGATGGTTGCCCATGAAATAAGACCATGCATGCTATAATCAATCATATGTTGTACACATGGTGGACCTTGTAATTGTTTTATATTCCTAACTTGGACAAGTGGATGACCCTTGATTACCTCCAAATATCAACAACAAGCCAAGTTTGGACAAGTGTAGTACCACCAAACCAGAATCTCTATGCTACAATAGAGTATAGGTAGGACACGTGGTGAACCTTGATATCAAACCATCCATGCTACTAGAGATGATAGGTTTCACATGTGGTGGAACCTTGTATCAATGTTCTATATGTAGTTTTTGACTAGTGATAGACCTTGAAACTAATCCCTCTAGGCTACAAGAAAAAAGAGATGGATGAGGAGGCTAGACTACTTTTTTTGCATCAACGCATCCCATGTTACAACATATACTATAGGGTTCTTGGATAAGTGTTGGATCTTATGTCAATGCTCCATGTCTAGCTTGGACAAGTGGTCGACCTTGGTTCTCTCTATGCTTCAAATGGGCAATAGATTGGAGACACAGTGGCCTTTTTTTTTCAATGATTTTATTTTCTGGAAACCTTGGAGGCACCATGTAAGAGGCACTCTAAGTCTTCCATACAATGGACCTATTGGACTATAAAATAATGATATCTTTCTTTGATCTTGTCATTATTTTATGCATAATATTTTCTTCTTTTTGTAGACACAAAGGAGTTAAGTGATATAGAAACTAGATGTATTTTACACTATGATTGGCATGAAGATCCTTTTGGGAAACCAATTTTTCCTATTCCCAAAGATGTAATTTTCCATTTTAACGGTGTGGATTTTGAAGTACGACTTTCATGTATTCAAGGAGCTGGTTATGGGCTATTTGTGCATACTACCCTGGAAAGTGGTGTGACTATTCTAAACTATGGAGGGCATAAGTATAGATTTCAAGACTGGAAAAAGATATGCAAAATATTTCCAAGAGCTTATAAATATTCTCTTCTAGAGGATTCAAACATAGAAGAAGAGGAAGATCAATCATACATTATTGGTTGTGTAGAAGAAGGAAACTCTGTCGGGCTATATAAATAGTTCTCACAATGCAAATGTTTGTCCCAACGTACGCTATACATTTGATCCAAATTTTCCACCTTGGCATAAATGCACCTCTTCACACATCAAGTCAGAAGAATATGGCCATGTATGCATTGAGACTATTTGTCAAGTTGAAGCAGGAGAAGAGTTGTTTTGCTGACTATGACTTTACTTGTGACATTGTAAAGTATTGTACATGGATGGAAATCTCAAGTACATGCATCATTTTCATTTTTCATGGATGAAACCTCAAGTGAATATAACATTTGATTATTGTTTAGTTTATGCTCAACGAGAATCTAGAGTGCGCTTATGCCTTGTGTGTTGTCTAACTTATTTGATTACCTTGGCCATAGAATCTTGATTCTACTCTAGATTTGTGATAAATCTTACCAAAATTTAATCAATGTCTAGGTTGGACAAGTGGTGGGGCTTCAAACATTACTGTCTTAAACAAGTGGAGTTATCTTACTTGAATAAGTGGTGGCCTTTGAATCCAAATCTAAGCCAAATCTCTAATTGTTTGCTTGTAGTTTAGGTTGGACATTTGGTGGACCTTGTATCCATGTTTTCTCAACAAGTCGTGGCTTTTAGTTTTCACTTTAAGTACTCATCTTTAATAAAGTGTAGGATGGAAAATGTTCAGTTAGTAGATTGTATTTTAGACAAGTGGTGTTTTGTGTACGAATGCTGAAAATGGTTGCAAGGATTCTAACAACGACTTTACCTTAAATAAATTTCTTACTAGAGTTCTACATGTAAATATGGTGAATAAAATTCTAGTGGTTTTGAGATACCATTTGTGTGTGTGTTTTCTTAGATTCACAAACTGGGATGGATAATGCTGCTATGGTTCAGTCAACAGCTATAGAATCCATAGATTCTATGGTTTCTGAAGTGCCCAAGATGGATGATATTTCTATACTAGAGTCTAGTGTTGTGCAACTTGAGCAAGCTTGCAATAATGAGAACCAAGAAATTGATGCTTCAAAAATGCAACATACATCAAAAGAGACTGAAAAGTCCACTCACGAGCTATTGCCAATTGCTACTACTTCATGTAGTGTAGATGTTGAGAAATCCATGCTTCCAATTATATTGTATTTAAATGGTCTATTGTTGAAACATTCCCCTCAACCATCCTCACACCACAACTCTGTGCAAATGGATTCAAAAAGATATATTATACTTAGGCGAGGTTGCCTTCAATTCTTGAAGACTATTTTACAGAGGTTTAATGTTGCAATTTGGTCGACAACTACTAGGAATAATGTGTATCAAATCCTTGTAGCACTAAATAACTTAGCTGAAGATACATTGCCTTTCTTTGCAATTTGGTCGCAAGATGTTTGCTACACCGCTCAAACTCAAAAATTGTTTAGACCCGACAATCCAAACGTTGAGGCAATGTTCAAGCCTCTAGCCAAAATTGCCATGGGGTTTGAATGTGATCCACAAAGAACAATGCTTATTGATGACTCTCCTTACAAGGGACGTATTTCACCAGCAAAACAATTGCATTTTTCCACCACAATTTGATGCTGAGAAGATGGTTGACAATATGCTCTTGGAGGAGCTACTGCCATACTTGTTTCAGCTTGATGAGAGAAGAGATGTGCGTGATCTAATTGCTTCTAATCATTATGGACAACCTATAGTGACAAATGATAGTGAATACAAACAAATCATGGAGTATTGGAAGCAGAAAAATGATGTTTGGTCAGCTAAGGTGTTCTTTACAAGAAGAATACCACCTGCAAAATGTGACAGAGATGAAACTATCATTGAAAACGCAGGTGACACAAGCCACCGCAATGAAATGAGAAGAGCCCAAATACAAGAGATCTTGGCAAAGGAGCGTACACCCATTGAAAACATGAAGGCATCACAATTGACCACTTTAGCTAAGCAATTGGGTTGTAACACAAAAGGAGTTTTGAAGGAAGCCACAGCAAAGGCTTATATAAATAAGGTGAAATCTGAGAACAATCTTCTAAGGCTGGATAGAAACCAACCCTAAGGTACTAGTGACATATCATATATTCTTGATACACATGGTTGAACACTCATGTGCATGGTATCTAACAAATCTTTCTTTTTATTCCTTCCTGTAGGATCTTACAAAGGATGCCACTAGATGGAGCTCACTCAATAGAGATTTTGATATTTTTGCTCAAAATAATGAAGCAGTCACCTACATTTTTTGTTTATCAATTTCTTGAGATACTTTCTTTTAATATGTAATCATCAAATGAAATGAAAAGTATCCTTCTTATTAAGATTGCTGATCTTTTTCATGTTCAAAAGTTTCAGTTATGATTTATAGTTTTGTTAGCATTAGATTGTGCTTTTTTAACTTGAAAAAAACTATCAAAGATCCAAGTCTTTTTGGCTTTACTTAAGTTATTAATTGTGAAAGATCCAAGTCTTTTTGCTTTACTTAAGTTATTGATTGTTTATGTAATAGTCCTTAAAACAATATCGGATGGCTTTCTTGCTCCTATGTCTCACATTGGTCTTTAGGTAAGACAAGTGGTGACCTTGAAAGTATGGTCTCATATCTCGATCAAGTGAAGAGACATGAAGCTTAATTATCACTACTATGTATCTAGTGTTAAACTCCATCGAGACAAAGATACTAGAGTGCCAAATTGCAGTCTAGTTTAAGTGAAAATCCATTTGAGCTAAGGTAAAACTTCTAGTGCCTCATTTTTCTAGGATTCTACCCCATCAAGGAAGTTAGAATCTAGCACAAACCAATTAAGACTCTTTTGGAGCCTAGATAGGACAATTCGAGGAACTTAAGAAACTTATTATTGAGTTAGAGTTTAGTTTAGATAAGCAAAAGATCTTCAAACCAACACTTGACTTTCTTACTATTCAATATTCAAAGTCCCTTGAGGCTAACAAATTACATACCTACTTGTAACCTAACTAATGAGTAAGTATATAGATCTAAGCAAGTATATCTAATGAGTCTTCAAACTAATAAACCAAGGGAAGAGAGTAGCAAGGTCCACTACTTGTCCAAGCTCAGCTCTAGACAACATAGAAAGATGCTAGTTCTACTAATTGTATAATTATAGGAATGGAGAAATGATAGAAGGTAGACCACTTGTCCAACCTATCATCTCTAGTAAGATGGGAGGTTTGGACTTAAGATTCACCATGTAACCAACCTATACATCATTATATTATGAAGAGTAGAAAAGCAAAGCTCCACCACTTGTCCAAGCTAGTTCTAAAATCCACATGGAGATAAGCAAGCTCCACCATTTGTCGAAGCTCTCTTCCATTAAAATATGAAAAAACTCAGCTATGTTGTATAGGGGGGACTTTTTTCCAAGGTCCACCACTTGTCTAAGCTACGATCCATTAAAACATGGAAATAAACAAACCTCCACCACTCGTCCAACCTTTAGAGTTGCACAGTGTATGGGTTGTCCAAACTAGGTATGGGAAAATAATTGAAGGTCCACCACTTGAAACATGGAGAGAAGCAAGCTCCACCATGTCTCCAATATGATAGACTCCATTGAAACACCCTAAACCCATGATATTTTGTACATAGGGGATGTACATTCAAGGTCCACCACTTGTCCAACCTAGTATCCCTAGTAGCTTGATAGGTTTGGTCTCAAGATTCACCACTTGTCCACTCTATGTCATTGTATTAAAAAGGATTGGGTGTTAAGGTCCACCACTTGTCCAACCTATAAGGTTATATTTTAAATGGTATTTTTTCTCACAACTTGAACTACCCATGATATGTTTTACATGGGGGTTTTGTTTCAATGTCCGCCACTTGTTCAAGCTAACTCTATTGAAACATAGAGAGAACCAAAGGTCCACCACTTGTCCAAGCTAGGCTATATTGAAACATGGAGAGAAGGATGATCCACCATTTCTCCAAGATAGGCTTCATTGAAACATGGAGAGAAGCAAGCTCCACCATGTCTCCAAGCTAGGATCCATTTAAATACCCTAAACCCATTTTATTTTGTACATGGAGGGTTTTATTTCAAGCCCCACCACTTGTCTAACCTATTATCCCTAGTAGCACGAGTGGTTTGGTCTCAAGATACACCACTTGTACACTCTATGTCATTATATTAAGAAGAACTATGTGTTAAGGTCCACCACTTGTCCAACCTATAAGGTTATATCTTAAATGGTATCCTTTCTCACCACTTGAAATGCCCATGATATGTTTTACATGGGGGTTTCATTCCAAGGTTCACCACTTGTCCAAGCTAACTCTATTCAAACATAGAGAGAAGAAAAGGTCCACCACTTGTCCATGTTAACTCTATTCAAACATAGAGAGAAGCAAAGGTTCACCACTTGTCAAAGCTAGGCTCCATTGAAACACCCTAAAACCATGATATTTTGTACATGGGGTGTTTACATTCAAGGTCTACCACTTGTCTAACCTATTATACCTAGTAGCATAAGTGGTTTGGTCTTAAGATTCACCACTTATCCACTCTGTCATTATATTAAGAAGAACTGGGTGTTAAGGTCCACCACTTGTCCAACCTATAAGGTTATATCTTAAATGGTATCCTTCACCACTTGTCAAGATCCATCACCACTTTTCCAACCTATAAGGTTATATCTTGAATGATATTTTTTCTCATCACTTGTAATGCCCATGCTATGTTTTACAAAGGGGTTTTGTTCCAAGATCCACCACTTGTCCAAGCTAACTCTGTTGAAACATAGAGAGAAGAAAAGGTCCACCACTTGTCCAAGATAGGATCCATTGAAACATGGAGAGAAGGATGCTCCACCATTTCTCCAAGATAGGTTCCATTGAAACATTGAGAGAAGAAATCTCCACCATGTCTCCAATCAAGGTTCCATTGAAATACCCTAAACCCATAATATTTTGTACATGAGGGGTTTACATTCAAGGCCCACCACTTGTCCAACCGATTATCCTTAGTAGCACGAGTGGTTTAGTCTCAAGATTCACCACTCGTACACTCTATGTCATTATATTAAGAAGAACTATGTGTTAAGGTCCACCACTTGTCCAACCTATAAGGTTATATCCTAAATGGTATCCTTTCTCACCACTTGAAATGCCCATGATATGTTTTACATGGCGGTTTCATTCCAAGGTCCACCACTTGTCCAAGATAACTGTAGTAAAACATATAGAGAAAGAAAGGTCCACCACTTGTCCAAGATAGGCTCATTGAAACATGGAGAGAAGGAACCTCCACCGTTTATCCTAGATAGGCTCCATTGAAACATGGAGAGAAGTAAGCTCCACCATGTCTCCAAGATGCTAGGCTCCATTGAAATACCCAATACCCATGATATTTTGTACATAGGGGGTTTAAATTCAAGTTCCACCACTTGTCCAACCTATTATCCCTAGTAGGTTTGGTCTCATGATTCACCACGTGTCCACTCTATGTCATTATATTAAGAGGAATTGGGTGTTAAGGTCCACCACTTGTCCAACCTATAATGTTATAGCTTGAATGGTATGTTTTCTCACCACTTGTAATGCCCATGATATGATTTATATGGGGGTTTTGTTCCAAGGTCCACCACTTGTCCAAGCTAACTCTATTGAAACATAGAGAGAAACAAAGTTCCATCACTTTTCTAAGCTAGGCTCCATTGAAACATGGACCTTAATACCAAATTATTCATAGTAGCATGAGTGATATTTTGTACATGGGGGGTTTACATTCAAGGTCCACCACTTGTCCAACCTATTTTCCCTAGTAGGTTTGGTCCCAAGTTCACCACTTGTCCACTCTATGTCGTTATATTAAGAATAATTGGGTGTTAAGGTCCACCACTTGTCCAACCTATAAGGTTATATATTGAATGGTATTTTTTTTCACCACTTGTAATGCCCATGATATGTTTTACATGGGGGTTTTGTTCCAAGGTCCACCACTTTTCGAAGATAACTCTATTCAAACATAGAGAGAAACAAAGGTCCACCACTTGTCCAAGTTAGGCTCCATTGAAACATGGAGAGAATGATGCTCCACCATTTATCCAAGATAGGCTCCATTGAAACATGGAGGGAAGCAAGCTTTACCATGTTTCCAAGCTAGGCTCTATTAAAACACTCTAGGGGGTTTTATTTCAAGGCCCATTAACCTATTATCCCTAGTAGCATGAGTGGTTTGGTTTCAAGATTCACCACTTGTACACTCTATGTCATTATATTAAGAAGAACAATGTGTTAAGGTCCACCACTTGTGCAACCTATAAGGCTATATCTTAAATGGTATCCTTTCTCGCCACTTGAAATTCCCATGATATGTTTTACATGGGAGTTCCATTCCAAGATCCACCACTTGTCCAAGCTAACCATATTCAAACATAGAGAGAAACAAAGGTCCACGACTTGTCCATGCTAGGCTCCATTGAAACATGGAGAGAAGGAACCTCCACCATTTCTCCTAGATAGGATCCATTAAAACATGGAGAGAAGTAAGTTCTACCATGTCTCCAAGATGCTAGGCTCCATTGAAATACGCAAAACCCATGATATTTTGTACATGGGGGATTTACATTCAAGGTCAACCACTTGTCCAACCTATTATCCCTAGTAGGTTTGGTCTTACGATTCACCACTTTTCCACTCTATGTCATTATATTAAGAGGAATTGGGTGTTAAGGTCCACCACTTGTCCAGCCTATAAGGTTATACCTTGAATGGTATTTTCTCTCATCACTTGTAATGCCCATGACATGCTTTACATGGGGTTTTTTTCCAAGGTTCACCACTTGTCCAAGCTAATTCTATTGAAACATAGAGAGAAACAAAGGTCCACCACATGTCCAAGCTAGGCTCCATTGAAACATGGACCTTAATACCAAATTATTCCTAGTAGCATGAGTGATATTTTGTACATGGGGGGTTTGCATTCAAGGTCCACCACTTGTTCAACCTACTTTTCCTAGTAGGTTTGGTCGCAAGATTCACCACTTGTCCACTCTATGTCATTATATTAAGAATAATTGGGTGTTAAGGTCCACCACTTGTCTAACCTATAAGGTTATATATTGAATGGTATTTTTTCTCACCACTTGTAATATCCATGATATGTTTTACATGGTGGTTTTGTTTTAAGGTCCACCACTTGTCCAAGCTAAATTTGTTAAACATAGAGAGAAACAAAGGTCCACCACTTTTCCAAGCTAGGCTCCATTGAAACATGGAGAGAATGATGATTCACCATTTATCCAAGATAGGCTCCATTGAAACATGGAGAGAAGTAAACTCCACCATGTTTCCAAGATGCTAGAGTCCATTGAAATACGCAAAACCCATGATACTTTGTACATGGGGGGTTTACATTCAAGGTCCACCACTTGTCCAACCTAGTATCCTAGTAGCATGAGTGGTTTGGTCTCAGGATTCACCACTTGTCCACTTTATATCATTATATAAAAAAGAATTGGGTTTCCATATCTAAATGGATCTTTGCTTGGATAAGTGGTAGACCTTGAGACCTAAATACCCATTCTACACTAGAGCATTGGTTAAGCCTTATGCACTTCAAGCATACCTTTAACAACAAGTAGTAGTTATTAGTTGACTTAAGTCTAGTTGAACTCCATGGTATTGAGACTAAGAGAGAGTGTAACATAAAAAAGAGTCAGGATTTTAATTTGACTTTCTTTCTATTAATGAGTAGATCATAGATGGATTTTGGTATCTAATAAAATCTTAGGGTAGACAATGTAAAACTCATGTCTATTGTTGTGTTTGCATTAAGTGTTCTTGTTCTTTAATTTCAGAATCATTACAAGAAAATGGATTGGCTATATGCTGGCATAAATTGAAGAAAACTATTGAATTACCCATCCAACCTCCTCCGAGACCTTGTCCAAGGAATCCACCACCTCCTTATCACCTACCACTTGCTTTCAAGGACATCAAAAGAGTACTTATCTTCGATCTAGAGGGGTTACTTCTCAAGACAATTGAAATGAAACATGGAGATTCTATGCCAGCTTGGGCTCAACACATGCGACTTGTGGAGGATAAAGATGAAGTTTATCATGTGGTGCGACCTGTGGAGGATAAAGATGAAGTTTATCATGTGGTGCGACCAGGCGCACAAAGTTTTTTGGATTTTTGTGCTGAATACTTTGAGCTATGGATATGGAGTTGCTATAACTTAACAAGGGTGCAACGCATCACACAAAAATGTTTTCCTGAGTAGTATACCAAGTTCAAGGTGTTTGTGAGTAACAAAAATTGCCAAAATCCAAATATCATGTTAGGATTTACAAGGGTTTATCACAAAAATTTGAGTGATATTTGGAAGATATTTGAGGATTTGGATGCAAAAAATACCTTAATTTTTATGACACTCCATATAGGGTGATGTGGAACATGCCAGGGACATATCTTATATTTCCAAAGATGTGGAGGCAAACTTCCGAGCAACTTCAAAACTTCTTGCAGAGAACCATAATTTCATGGTTGGTAGGATGGTTGTATGCAAGAGATAAGAGAGTCTATATATACAACACAATTGTAAATCAGTACAGTGATTCTGAGACAAATTATGTCCTTGGTGTGTACTTGTCAACACGAAAACATTGAATAAATATGGCCATAAGATGCTTTTTTTATTCTAGTGTGTATCTTTCAACATTTGTATAATTTGATATAGTCTTTTTTTTAAAACAAATGTGTGTCAATTTTATGAACACTTCAATGGAGTGCACCCTACTCTAAGGGGACTTCAATGTACTATTGGAGTGTATCCTATTGTAAGGGGACTCTGATGTATTGTTAGAGTGCACCCAAATTTATGGAGACTCATTTTTTATTTGGTTGGGGCCTATGTTGGATCATATAGTAAAAGAAATTCATTTTTTGTCAATTCTTATCGAGGTTGCATTTATTTGTAACTAGGAGAGAATTGATGTTTGATGTCAAAATAAAACTTGTAAGTGTGGATCAGAGAATTCATGGACTTTAAATATGTGAGAGGGATCTTTTTCTTGGGCACAAATATTTGCTTCAAGAATTTTATCATTACATCCTTTATGTGAAAGAGTTTTAGAACCTAAAAGAATTTGAAAAGAAAACTATGGAATCTAAGTGCATGTAGTCTTGAATGGCTTGAAAGTTGATGTATACATGCATGTCGCCTTGATGAAGGTTTAGATCTAACAAGATGCAAGCTAGAATTATTGGACGTTACCTTTCTCAATTTGGTATGAAATAACATATTTAACTTTCTTTTCTTATGGGTGGAAAATATATTATTATGTGCATTTGGAACCTAATTGCTTGACCTTCAAACCAAACTTCCTATGTTATTTTTTCATATACTTTTTTGTAATGGATTGAGATTGTGGATACAAGGTCCACCACTTGTTCAAGCTAGATCTAAGAAAGTATATATACTGAGTCTTTAAACTAGTAAACCAAGGGAAGAGAGAAGCAGGGTCCATCACTTGTCCAAGCTCACCTCTAGAAAACATAGAGAGATGCTAGGTCTACTAATTGTCTAATATAGTCATGGAGAAATTATAGAAGGTTGATCCACTTGTCCAACCTATCATCTCTAGTAAAATGGGAGGTTTGGCCTTAAGATTCACCATGTAACTAGCCTATACTTCATTGTATTATGAAGAGTAGAAAAGAAAAGCTCCACCACTTGTCTAAGGTAGTTCCAAAATAAACATGGAGAGAAGCAAGCTTCACCATTTGTCCAAGATAGGTTCCATTAAAACATGGAAAACCTCATATATGTTGTACATGGAAGATTTTTTCCAAGGTCCACCACTTGTCCAAGCTAGGATCCATTAAAACATGGATAAAAACAAGGCTCCACCACTCGTCGCAACCTTTATAGCTGCAAAGTGTACCGGTTGTCTAAACTAGGCATGGAAAAATAATAGAAGGTCCACCACTTATCCAATATATTATCTCTAATAGCATAGGAGGTTTGGTCTCAAGATTTAGGAATTGGCTGATCTGTATTTCATTGTATTATGATGAATTTGGTTTTAAAGTCAACTACTTATCCAAGCTATAAGTTTATATCTTGAATGGTATTCCTTCCCATCACTTAGAAAACCAATGATATGTTGTACATGGGGGGGTTTGTTACAAGGTCCACCACTTGTCCAAGCTAGTTTCATTGAAACATGGATGAAGGCAAGCTCCACCATTTGTTAAAGCTAGACTCCATTGAAATCTAGAAAATCCATGCTATGTTGTACATGGGGTTTCTGTTTTAAGGTCCAACACTTGTCCAAGCTAAGCTCCATTGAAACATGGAGAGGAGAAACACTCCACCACTTGTGCAAGCTAGGAAACATTGATAGTAGTTGGGTTTAGTTTGAAGATCCACCACGTGTCTAAGCTAACTCTATTGAAACATAGAGAGAAGCAAAGGTCCACCAATTGTCCAAGCTAGGCTCCATAGAAACATGAACAGAAGCAAGCTCCACCATTTCTCCAAGATAGGCTCCATTGAAACATGGAGAGAATCAAAGGTCCACCATTTCTCCAAGCTAGGCTCCAGTTGTCCAACCTATAAGGTTATATCTTAAATGGTAATCTTTCTAATCACTTGGAATACCCATGATATGTTTTACATGGGGGTTTTGTTCCAAGGTCACCACTTGTCCAAGCTAATTCTATTGAAACATAGAGAGAAGCAAAGGTCCACCACTTGTCCAAGCTAGTCTCCATTGAAACAAGGAGAGAAGAAAGCTCCATCATTTCTCCAAGATAGGCTAGCCTGGATAAGTGCACCTTGAAACCAACCTTCCAATGAGGCAATAGAGCATATGCTACATATTTTATGTATGCCCCATGCCTCAAATTAAGAAGTTCTAGATTAGAAGTGGACCTTGCTTGAATGTCACATGCAATAAAGTAAGGAAAAATAGCCAAGTGGATTGTATTCCTCAATGGATCCTTGCTTTCACAAGTTGTGAACCTTGAGTCACTTTTACATTAACTTGGACAAGTGGTGGACCTAGAAACCAAGCTCTCCATGTTGAGATAAGTTGTAGGTAGGACAATAGAACATAGACAACGATAATGGATGCAATATACTCGTCTCCTAATAATGCAATTGATTGAAACCATGGTATTTTAGTCGTTTTCATTGTGTATTGTATGTGCATAAAGTGGAATGAGACCTTAAGAAAACTCAAAATTTTGACAAAATCTCTATATTTTGTACATGATATATTGAAAGTTGTCCAACCTCGGAATTGGGATTTTCCCACTTTACCTAATATGGTCTTTTTATACAAACTTAGCAAAATTGCCCTACCTACTTTCCAACAAAAGTCACTTAAAAATAATACGTGAAAAATGTCAAAAATAGGAAAAATAGGCTAAATGCATTGGAAAATTCCCCTGAAGGATTCTGATGGGAATGCTTATGGTCATGTTGTGTACAACGAGAGGATATGCTTCTATTCTAAGTGTCTGGATATGCACGGTCTGCGAACAGAATTACAAAGGTGCCAGATCACTTCCTATTCTAGACTGACTTGACTAAACTGAACCCCGATCACGTTGTAGCTTGTCCACAGACACATAGGGTTGGATGTGTCACATGAAATCCCCTCCTTTTCAAAGTGAGGTATTGGTACCGAACTGAATCGCGTCGAGGGAGATCGCCAATAGCATCCGAAATCCTAAAAGGAACTCTTTGCCGGCCCACTCCGATGTGAGGGTCGTGCGGTACTTGAACTTCATAAAGGTCTGTAAAGTCTTCTTCTTTGGGCCGCGCTGAAAGTGACACAAAATCTTTTGTGGATCCTTCCATGCTTCAACTTCGTCTAGAGTCATGCTTCTTCCTTCTTCAAGAATCTCCATGGCTGAAAATTCGTGAACCCACTTCCAACACAAAAACATGAACATACCCATTCCATGTAAAGTGAATGGAAAAAATCTTGTCTGTCTCAAAGACTGTGCATGTAATGTAGATAAACAAATAGACGGAGTGCCAAACCGTCCACCACACACACGCAAACAATGAGATGGAATCTTTCTCTTTTGATCTAAATCAATCAACTGTGGAAATTCACAACGGAAATGCCCATGCTTGGTGCTCATACTTTCATGTGCTCTTTCTACAACTGTGTCATGCCAAGGAAGAGACATGAAATGTGACTTCCTTGAATGCATACTTTTCAGCTTTTCATGAAAAATCCGCATACATTCGTGCTCATTCATGAGTGAAACGTGCTCAACGTACAATATGTCATGCCTAGGAAAAGGGATCACATAAAGATGCTGACGAAAATACAGGAAACGATAACACTCGTACAATGCGTGCTGGCGAATCATTCGAACACATAGTACTTCCTGTGACGGTTCTTTGGAGCTAGGCTCGAGAGCCAAGATCGCTTCTTCGTGATTGATCGAATCTGCAATGAGGTTAGCTTCACTAGAGAAATTATCAACTAACACATCATCCTTGTAAACAATCACATCATCTTCATGCAACTCATCATGCTTGTCATTGTCATCCAAATCATCATGCAAATCATTGTCATTCAAATCATCATGCTCATCATTATCATTCAATTCATCATGATTCTCATAATCATGCAAATCCTGTGTGTCATGCTTGGGAGAAGAAGGGAGTGAGAGAGGCTCCTTTTCATGATTCTGTGCAAAGTACGCCTACACTTGAGAAAAAAGTCGCCACAACTCTTTCATGTGTTGGTCGCCCTTCTCTTGTCTTGCTTTGTTCTCGCGATCAAATTATGCTTGTGTTTCATTGTTCTCGCGATTAAATTGTGCTTCTCTTTCTTTGTTCTCGTGATCCAATTTGGCTTGAATTTCTTTTTCTTCCAAGTCGTACTTACGCTCTATGGCTGCCACGCTTTCTTCATAGTCACCATCTATGGCTGCCATTGTTTCTTCGTAGGCCTTTCGTTCTGCTTCTCTTTCTTCGCATTCTAACTTTCTTTCCATAAACAACTGCTTCAACTCCTCCATAGGAGTTAGCAATCCTTGGCGTAGATGGGGAAGGGGGAGGGTCGGAAAAACCTCCTTGTGGGGAAAATTCTTCTTCGTCTCTCTCATGCTCATCACCTCCAAGCGAACTATCCATTCCGCTTCGAGTGATGACCATCCACTGAAGTCGTGGGTTTGTGTGGATTCTTGTGGTCTTGGGTTCTTGCGGGTCTTGTGTTCTTGAGGGTCTTGGGTTCTTGAGGTTCTTGATCTAGGTTCTTGGGTTCTTCTTTCGCTTGCAATCTGTGTTAGAGAAGGATCTTCTCTTCACCCGAGTTCTTCTCTTTCCTGCGGATGCACCCCTTGGCGGCCTTGCGCTAACACCTCACGTCGATTGGCCGGCCGCTAAGTGCATGGTCCGCTCTCAATGAGTGAAAAAAGGCACAAGGGGAGGTTGGAAATGCCCTTCTTTACAGGGATTCCTGTCACTCTTCAAAAACACGATTAGGAATCGACACGCCCAAGTGAACTTGGGTTCATGCAACCTCAACAAGCAAAAAAAAAAAAAGTGGTTCTTTTGGTTCTTTTCTTGAGCGATACAGAACATTGCCAAAGCTTTGATACCAATGTTAAGTGCAACAACATGAATGTTTGAACTTTGCTCAAGATAAGTGCTCTGACCTGTGCTCAAGGTTCCTTTTACTTACAAAAGGGAGAGCCTTCCGTTCCTTTAATGACAGAGTGCAATGGACACAAAGAAAGTGGATGAACATTGTGCGTGAAAGTGTATGAGAGTGAGAGATAGAGAAGAGAATACGACACCAGAGACGTTGTAAAACCCTCCTCCAAAGGACCCACTCTCAATGGCGAGAGCGGTCTACTTATGATTGCACAAATCTCTACAATGCTTGGACTTGCCGACGATGTCGACGACGATGAGGACGACGATGAGAAGGGCTGAAATCTGGAAACTCGAAGGGCTGAAATGTGCAAATTGAATTTTGATTCTATGTCGATGGTGACGATGCGACGGCGACACACTGAAAACGCAGATGCTGAAATCTACGTTTTCCGGGCTGAATCTGTAAACCTTGCGGAAACTAACCGTGTGGCGAGGAACTGCTGCGGAAGGTGAAATATGCGAGGTTTGGGACTTGATCTGCGGTGTCTAAAGGCTGAAAATTGAAAATGCTGAGTCTAGGATTGATTCTGTCACGAAGATCTGCAAAAACGGTGAGGGATCAGGCTGATGCAAAAACGCTAGGGCTGATTTGTCTTGATCTGCAAAAACGCTGTTGATCTGCTGGTGCAAACTGCTAACACTAGGGTTGATCTGTCTTCTGCTGCTGCAGCTGTCGCCAGGTTGCTGCAGATGCAAAAATGCTGGCTGATCTGGGTGCAAAACGCTAGACCTTCTTGCAGATGCAAAAATGCTGGGCTTGCTGGGGTCGTGCTGAGAAGGTGCCTATTGAACTAAGTTCCTGCTGCCTCTTCTGGCTGAAAGTGCTAGCGCTAGGTTTTTATTTATACAAACTTAGCAAAATTGCCCTACCTACTTTCAACAAAAGTCACTTAAAAATAATAAGTGAAAAATGTCAAAAATAGGGAAAATAGGCTAAATGCATTGGAAAATTCCTCTAAGGATTCTGATGGGAATGCTTATGGTCATGCTGTGTGCAACCAGAGGATATGCATCTATTCTAAGTGTCTGGACATGCACGGTCTGCGAACGGACTCACACAGGTGCCAGATAACTTTCTATTCTAGACTGACTTGATTGAACTGAACCCTGATCATGTTGTAGCTTGTCCACGGACACATAGGGTTGGATGTGTCACATGACAGTACTAGGGGAGAAAAAGCTAGAATATTGGTTAGGCTGGTAGACCGATCACAGTAGGGATCGAAAGAAGGGGAAACAGGGATCCAAAAGGGGGGCCATCTACAAAAGAGCAATGTGCATCGATGGGCTTTAAAGACCCTAAGGTTCAGCCCATTAAGACTTCCAAAATGCTAAGGTTCTAAAATTAAATCAAATACTCAAATGTCAAGCCCTAGGAAAAATTTGGATGCTTGTGGGAAGACTCAAAAGTCTTCCCACATCCCTATCAAGGAGGGTCCGAGCCATATTTGGAGGGGATGAGAGAGAAACACACACACTCTTCCAAGCTCCCTTTACACAAAGGGCATAGTGGAACATGTCAGCTTCCTATCCCAGTTGCCCCCAAGGTGCATTCAAATCCTATTGGATGGCCATAGAGGTGGACCAATGAGAATTAGGCTAGAGTAAATTTAGTTTAATTCATTTTAAAAACACTTGATAAAGGAACCAATAGAAATTAAGCTCTTTAGAAGACTATTGGACAGTCTCGCCTGATTCCTATTGGCCAGAAGACTAAGAGCTGCAATGAGAGTTTAATTGCATTATTTAAATACCTAAAGCTCTCACAAAAAGAAAAAGGGGGACACATGTCACAAGGCTATCACTTATGCTTCTTAATTGTCATTGGCTAAGCTTTGCAAGGGCCAATAGGATGCCAACATGAGCAAATAGCAAGAGGGGTCGACCAAGAGAGAGAAGGGGCTGATTTTTGCAAGTTATTATCTGTGAGGTCCCCACCCCGTCGTCTCAAACGACGAATCTGATGGTAAACCTAATGGCCACTAGATCTACAGCGGAAACAAACAACGTGGTTTTCGGCTCAACTAGCAGACGATCTCTCATCACCAAGTGAATCGAGTTCGAGCCTACTAGCATCGAGATCTAGTTCCACCTCACAGGGAAAGTGTGTCTAATCAATTATCTGTCCTAAAACCCACCTTCCAAGAGGAGAGAAGTCTCGAGTTCCTTTTTCCCCATAGCTTTCAGAGGTACGTACAATTGAGACTTTGCCGCTCTTGGGGCAATGAGTAATACTAGCGTCAATTTATAGTACTATGGGGACGGAGAGTTCCCGACTAATCGGGACCACCCTTCCTATAGGCATTGGCAACCCGAGCCAAGCCCCCACTTTCCACCCCATACTCACACTTCCTTTGTTACCTAATTACTACCACAATGGTTGTTCAACATATAAGTTCTTTGTTTTATTTTTCCGATTCACAAGTTCTTTAATACAACTCTTTAACTAGTATTGCAAAGCAGCACCAAGACAATAATTCTAGTAAAAATTCACTCAAAAACTCATTCATTTAAAGTTCCAATGCTTTGGAGGTACGAAATCCCCCAGCGAGTGTTTACTCCACCTTTTGTCGCCTAGTTGCCTATACAACTAGGTTGTCCACCGCTTAACCAGCAGTCGTGGACTTCCACTGCTTAACCAGCAGTCATGGACTTCCACCGCTAACCAGCAGTCGTGGATATCCACCGCTTAACCACCAGTCTTGGATTCAAGAGCCCTTAACCAGGAACTCTAGCTCTTGCGAATAACTTCGTGAGCTGCCCCCTGTGATCAAGAGGGGGTTCGGACTAGATCAACATTGGAATTGAAAATGAACTAGCTGAGCTAAATTTTCCCTAGCAACCAATCTTTCCTACTTCAGAGAGTATATTCCTAAAGCATTCTTTCCCACTTGAATATAGAATACAATTAGTTTAAATGCTGTGGTTTTCGTTGATTTCCAACATGTTGGGAAATTTGTTTTTCATCCTACCTTATCGAATGCAATGTTGCTTTAACAAACTTGAATTAAAACTTGACCTACCTCCACAATTTCTTCGTCATTGCTCCGTGAGATGGCCGGTACTTGGTTGACCATGGGAGCTTTTCCCTTTCCATTAGTGTTGCTTGTCTCCGCCTAGCAGTCGTGGGAACCACCGAAACGAGTTCTCTTTACCGGGGCCATTCTATACTCACTACTTAATTGAAAACTTGGAAAAAGAGAGCTAACATTCGAGAGTAACATACAACCATGATGACGGATTAGTTTGAATAAGCAAATCCCCTTGTATGAGAGGTTAGACTTACTTCAAGACATAGAGAATCCCGATAGCACCATACTTGCTCTATGGGAATAGGCCCTAAGGTTAATTACTTGGCCTATATAATTATGAAATTCATATTTTTACTTAATCAATTCTACTAGAGATGAAATAGACGTGCTTAATCACTTCTTAATGCAAGTAGAGAATTGTAGATTTACTGTATGCATAGATGAGAGGATTTCTCCCTTCCTAATTATTAATGATGGGATTAATTTCCCCTAATTAAATCCTAATCCATGAGCAATTGATTCTAATTTAATTATTTACACATTATGGAGTAATAGAATGCAATAGACCTTTCCCACCCCAAAGCTGACTTGATTTTTAATCACAACCGTTGACTAGTGGATGATTCCTTAAACATGCATTAAACTATGATTAAGAGTGACTAATTGATTGCATGAATACTAATTAGATTAAGATTTATGCAATAGATCATGGATACGGAGAATTCGAGAGTATCTATTGAGTATTTTGACTATGATTATGCATACTAGATGCGTCATTAAGAGGATATTAGAGAGGGAATTACAACAAGCATGAATTAAATCGAAAATTACCGAGGTTATGGCTAAATTCCTCTCAAAATTTTGATGCAAGGGCCTCCTTGAGATGAGAAACGGGCAGCAACTTCCTCCCTAGCTCCTCTTCCAAAGACTATGTGCGCCCGTAGCACCTCCTCAAGGTGTGTGTGTGTGTGTGTAGGAGTGTGTGTGTGTGTACTTAGTGTGTGTGTGAGCATATATGTACTTAGTGTGTGTGTGTGTGTGTGTGTGTGTGTGTGTGTGTGTGTGAGCATATATGTATGCTTGTGTGTGTGAGCATGCTCTTATATAGGCTCACAACCTAAAAAATTCGAATTTTCTTGCTATATGCATCTGGAGGAGTACTCACTTCATGCAGGGCAGCTCTAGTTGCATACTTACCAAGTCTCTCTCTCTCTCTTGCATGGAAAGTAGCCCACGAGCCCTGTGAGTGTGTGAGGATGCCCTCTTACTTTGTTAGAAGCTGGATACACCCTACGGAAACTCAGTTCTCGACAGATTATCATTTTTTTGTAATTATTCATTTATTGAGAAAACTCGACATTTCACCTTGTAAATAGTGGGGCTTACAGAAGTTTCCAGATTCTATTCGAGTCTTGATAGTTAGATTGAGTAGATGGTTGATTTGGAGCTTTAGGGTTTGAGAATTGTAAGGTATGTATACCACTTTTTGACCTTAATGAAAAACCTTTTGTCATTTTTTAAAAGAAGTTTTGAAGTCTGTGAGCGAGCATACTCTGTACAAGAGAGAGTGTGAGCTTCATCTTGACGCTACGTGTGCACCGGTGGTCAAAATTGAGTGCAGAGAAGTGCAGCGTGTTGCCCCCGACGAGAGCTACGCGCCGATACCTACATTGCGCGTGTACGGTTCGGTTTTTGCGAGCTCCATCTACGAGCTTCATCTGGTGATTCGGTGAGCATACGTTGTTCAATTTTTCATTGCAGCATATCCACGCGTTCACATTGAGTAGAGATACACATTAGGCACTTTAGATTTCAGAAATGAAGAGCTGCAAATTTTGGACAGACATCCTACGTGATTTTGCACTGGGTGTTTTGGGTTGGGATTTTGGTTCATAGACCTTAGGGAGAGTGACCTATTGGTGTTAGTAGGGTCTCCTTCAAGTTCTATGGTGTTTTGAGATTGTTTGATGGGTGTTCGGATCTAGAAAGTGTTGTAGGAAGTTTCCTCTTATGCACTCTTGAAGGCTGTGACTTAGACATTGGGTAGAGACCTCTGTAGGAATTAGTTAGGAGTCGATCGAGTGTAGGTTGACACCTTATACTTGCTTCCACGCGCCTGCAGGCCGAGATTCGTCCTTAGCTGACAAATCTTGTTAGGTGAGTTCTCGCTGTGCTAACGTCCATCGTGGTGTATCTGTCCAACATTAGCGCCACTGCCGGGGACGAAAACCTTAGGTAGGTGACCGAGACTAGTCCTTGAGGATAGGGATTTTTGGCTTGAGAAGACTCTCGTTTTAAATTTAGATAGGACCAGAGGGTGGAGGACTCTCTAGGTCTTAGAGGGAGTCTAGGAAGCGTGTGTCTGGCCTAGATCCTTTGACTTAGGTAGATTTAGGTAGACTAAGATAGTTTTAGGTATTAGTTGAGTTCTTGAGTAGGAGTTGGAGTGGTAGAAGCGGTGAGAGGAGAGCTTGAGAGTTCGAAGAGGCTAGAAAGCAACCAAAACATCATTATCACCATTTCATAGGATGAGTAGGAGTAGAGTAAGTAGGACATCATGATTCAGGATCTAGAGCACTTCATGCATGTATACTTGCTTGGTAAATTCATCACAAGTTTGTAAAAGATGCAAAAAGATGCAAAAGTGTGTTTGAAAGCCTAAGTGAAGTCCAAAAGTTACTGTGAGTGTTTCTGATAGAGCTGCAGAGCATCAGGAGCATTTCTGTCAAGAAAAATTTTAATTTCAAGCTAGGAGACATTCTACGCGTAGGATGTCTAAAGCAAGAAGGTGGGGTTTACCCTATTTTCAACTAGAAAGCGGAAATTTGACCATATCTTGAGAGGATAAGGCCAGATAGACTGAAATTCCCAGACATCCTACCCAAATTGTGCCAAAGAAGTATTTTAAGACCAAAACCATATGTTGGCTATATGAGCATGATTTGCATGATATATTGAGTGACTGAGAGGGGTTTTACCTCATTTGGGTGAGAAAATTTGGGTTCAAAGCGAACTTTAGCACTTTTGACTGAAAAAGGCAAGAACAGCTAAAATTGGGGACTTTTGAAATCCAAACCAAAATCTAAGTATACCACTGGGTTGCTGACATCAAGGGGAAGCTGTGGGTCAAGTCTGGGGTCAAACAGGCCAAAAAGACATGCTACGCATAGGATGTCTTCTGTGTGATTTTACACTCCAAACCTAATTTTGAGCATACCAAAGTGATCAACAACTCAAGGGGAGCCCGTGTTTTGAATTTGAAGCCATTATGGGCAAAAAGACATCCTACGCGTAAGATGTCTAAAGCAAGAAATTAAAGCTAGATACTGATAGTGGACATAGCAAGGTGTTGTATAGCCTGAGGCAAGCCCACTAGTCAATTTTGGTCCAAATTGGAGTTGATTAGACTGATCAAGATCAGCAACAGGCTATCGGAACAGACTTCTGATCCATTGACCAGCTTATAGGTGTCCAAATCAAAAAGTAAAAAGAGTTGTGGACTCAGCACAACAAGGGGAATCCATAGTGCAAAAATCCAGGCAAAACAAAGCAAGAGACATCCTACGCATAGGATGTCTACTGAGACCTACTGAAGAGAAAATTTGACTGGGCTTAGACAGTGAGATTCCATTTGGCTTAAGGGTTCCAGAACTTCTTTCAGAAGTGAATTTGGACCTTGTTTGTCCATTTGACGGGGCAAAGAATGAATTCAGACTTTTCACGTAAATTGAGCAACATCCAAGGGAAGTGTAGTTCCAGATTAGCAGACCTGATCCAGAACATCAGCAGTGTATAAAATACAGTAGTGGTTGAGATTAACTCTCGAGTTATACCAATCATTACTAAGATAACCTCTAGCAGATAAATGCTTTGATTCGATTGGCCAAAATTAAACTCTTGTGTACAGGTATATTCAGGAGAGAAAAGCAAGAAGTTACGCGGAGACTGATCCTTTGCCATGTGAGTGGTTGGATTTGTGGTAAATTGCATTGATAAGTTTGATGAATTTAAGATCAGGAAGATACATTTTTAGAGACTAGAAGGTGGCAGGTGACCAAGGTAGCTAAGTGTCAACTGAGAAGAGTGTAACTCAGGCAAGGCTAGATCCACTAGCACCGATTATTGAGGAAGGTAGTGATACTGATACTTTGTCAGACAAATATTTCTTCATGATGGGTAGTCAACAGCCAAGAGGTTTCACATATGACGGACCAATGCCAGGAGGAAGCACCTTCGTAAATCCTTTGAATGATTCCAAGCTCACTGTGATCTTCTTAGAGGGAACAAACTCGAGGGGAGCCCTAGTCTATTTTGACTATCGAGGACGCAAGTGCATTTGTATCAAAGAGAGGCCGGCTCAGAGATTGGAGATAATTCGAGTCTATGATGATGGAGATAGATTCCGAGACGAAAAGGGGAACCACTATTTGATAGTCAGTAACCCTGAAGATTACAACAGATATGGAGATAACGTGGCGAAAGGGAAAATGGTTTTAGAAGCTCAAGAACCGCCACCAAACATTGATCGGCCCGGAGCTATTTTTATGTATGATAAGAAAACAACCAGGGTTCCAACTTATAATGAGAACGTGGGAATCTACAAGCATGAGAGTGAGGGTATAGTCGCTTACTTTCGCAACAAAGAACCATACTTAAACGAATTAAGCAAAGACAAGGTTCTTTACTTATTCTCTTATGAAACTACTATGGGGAAGGGTATAGTTTTTGTTGATAGATACGGGCGAGAATACCAATGTATTATCCCAGAGGAGGTAGAAAAGGCAACATGTCCAGGAGCATCAGCATATGCCCCTGAGGAAGTGCCAAGAGCCACCTACACCCCAAGCAAGTTGACAAATCCCTTTTTTGAAGAGTATGACGCTACCTCACATTCCACCCAACCGTAGACGTTCAACAATCAAAACCAACCAGCAACTCAGCCATCATTGCAGGCATGGCTTCGACAGAGTGCAACATTGGAACAAGACCGAAACCGAGATGGTCATCAAGCCGTAAGAGGGCTAAGGGATTTGCAAGAACCACCACTCTATTCAAGGTATCAGGGAGAGATTAAGCCAAAGACTCAAGGGTCAACAGAGCCTGGAGGACCACTCATAGAACGAGTTCGAAGAGATGAACCATCTCTGGCGAGAACTGTTAGAAATTATGGCTTAGGAGCACCACTGGGAGAGGAACCAGCCTACTACAGAAGACCAGAGGAGGTATATCGATTAGGACGTGGAGATCCAATGATGAGGTTTGTAGACCATCGTAGAATTAGACCTTCTCAAGTGCAAAAATGGGTAAACAAGAAATACACAGGAAATAGAGACCCAAGAGATCATGTAGCAGCCTTTGTGCGTGTAATTAGAGCTGAAGAGGTGTTAGACTTCCTTACCCAATTTGCAGGGTTTGGACTAACCCTAGAGGATGATGTGGCTACTTGGTTTGACTCGGTAGAGCCTAGAGACTTTGAGTCTATGGAGGAAGTGTTCGACGAGTTTATTGAGGAATTCTCACAAAGGGAGATAGATCATAATACCGTCTCACAAATCCATAAATTCAAACAGAAAGATGGGGAATCTGTAAGGAAGGCAGCCCTAAGACTAAAAAGATATGTTAAGTTCTCTCCTGTGGAAGAACTGCCAACTCAGTTTAGACTTATGCTTATATTCATCCAAGGACTAAGGAATGCGGATCTCCAGAAAGACTTACATATGAAGAGGAGCACGACGTTGAATGAATTGACCAAGGAGGCTCTTTACCTTGTGGACAATTGTGCGGTCTACAAAGAGGGGGAGTTCAAGGACTTTGACGACGATTCATCTTCACAACAAAGTGGAAGCAAGTCTTCTAAGACAGCACCAAAAGGAGAAGTAGCTGTAAACCAAGAGCTGCTTGTAGACGAAGTGCTAAAAAAGATTAACTTCTATGCCAAACCCCAGGCTAAACAACCCAAGTGGTGTGCTATTGAGCAAAAATGGACAAACCATGGGACAGAGGAATGTTATTATAACAAAGGATATGTGAGAGAGAGACCTTACGCTCCCCAAGCTCAGGTAGCTTCTCCTCAAGTTCCACCGATGCCTAGGTATCAAGCAGGCAACCTACCAGGACCTGTAGGTGTAGAAAGACCACAACCGGTGTTGGGGAAACAACCACCCCTACCAGGATTACAACAAGTCGGTATAAGATACACACCAATCGTAGCCAAATCAAAGGATAAGGCTTTGGTGCCTATGCATGCATATTATGAAGATCCGAATGGATATACGGCAAACTCTACCTATTATCCACCGGAAGAACCCTCGACACCAGAACCATGGAGCATGATAGGAAGTACATGACCACCAACAGCTGCACATGCAGCAGGAGAAGGAAGATATAGCTTAGATGAACGAACATTTTTGTTCATAGCCAACAAAGACATGGGTGGACAGAGACATGCATACCAACAAAGGGGAGCTCAAGGAGCACCTCAACAACCCAAGGGACCCTGCTACAAGTGTGGTGGAGACCATTGGCTAAGAGACTATCCTCATGATGAAATCATTAGAGTCAACGCATATTGCACCGAGTGTGGAGTTACTCATTTGATTCCAGATTGCCCTAAAAACCCGAGCAAACGAGCAAAAATCTCCTTGAACATGCTAGAAACAGTATCTTCCAGTGTAGGGTCAGAAAATGAAACAATCATACCTATTCGGGTGGTGACACGAGCCCAAGCTCAAAGAATGACGAACGAACCCATAATGGAAGAGACAAAAACCGATGCCCAAAGTTCAGAAATGAAAATTAGAGAAGCACTAGGAAAGCTAGAAAGGCGCGTATGAAAGCCAAGAAAGAACAAGAGAAAACAGCTCTATCCGAGGAGTTAAAACATACAAAGGATAGATTAGAGCGGTTAGAGGATCTAGCTAGCTTAAACTCACACACCACAGCAACCATAGCACCCAAGGAAATAGCAGAGCCCAAAAGTGTAGGATCAGGAGGATCTGTACTGGCAGACAAGGTAAATGAGAAGTTGGATGCGCTTTTAAAAGCCTATGAAGCCAGACTAAAAAAGAATCAAACCTAGGAGAAAAGGTGGATGACTTATCCATATGTGGAAATAGAAAAACAAAGGTTGGAAATGTGTAAAAAGATGATTGAAACAGCTCAATCATTGATGGAAGACCCGCTCGGTTAACCTGTAATTTGGTATGAAGCACCAACTCCAACCCCTATCCAACCAACCAACCAACTTTAGAGGAACACGTAGAAACAAAGGAAACACTCACTAATGCCTATGAGTCTAGAGGAGAACCTATCATAGTGCCAAATACAACAGATGAGGCAAGTGACAGGTTCCAGCCTAAAACATTGACAGAAATGGGTAAGGACTGTAACGGTCTAGACAATCTGTGGAAGAAAATTCGTGACGCCAACGAAGCTAATAGGATGAGTAACGACATGAATAGCACGAGAAAAGAGAAGAATGTGATCTTACCTCCTATTGAAGAATTTGAGGCAAGGTCGCAAATGAACTTTGAGATACATTCATAAGGGGGAGACCAGGGATCAATTAGTTCGGGGCACAACCAACCAGACTCACTGAAAACTTTACCCTCTTACCAAGGAGAGTATGAATCCACGTCTGAAGTGAGAGCAATCCCATCTCAAAGACTTTCTTCTAACAAAGTAATGGATTCACAAGGATTGATTGAGTTATTGTCCACCCCGGTGGCATGCACAATCACATTAGCCGAACTCCTAAGGTTACGACCAAACATGTGGACCACAGTAGGTAAATTCCTAGAAAAATTTGGAGTGAAAGACCCCACCTTGAGGCTACAGGAAGGGATCAGAGAGTTGGAAAGGCCTTAGCTAAACACTAGGCCAGTACCATTAAACAAGGTTGGAGAGTATTGCGAGGGAAAAGATAGAAACACTATGCTACCAATAGAATTCCATGGAGTAGTTTCCAAAGCTATTCTTGACAGTGGAGCGGGAGTTGCTATCGCCACAAAGGAAATCTGGAAAAAATGGGGAAAACCAGCTTTAAGAGAAACTAGAATGAAATTGCAATTGGCGGATGGGTTCATGGAGAAGCCTCTTGGACTCTTAGAAAAAGTGATTGTCACTTCGTGCGGGATCGAGTATAAGCATACATTTGCAATAGTCGATTTTGACAAAAAGAACAATTATGAGATCATCTTGGGAAGACCATTCATGCGACAATTGAATATGGTCCAAGATTGGGGTTACGACCACATATACCTCAGACATGGCGAGACAACAACTAAAATACACATGAAAGACCATAGTTACAAAGATGTGAACCAAACACCTGTGGAAGAGTTTGATTCAGCTACAGTAGCAGGATCGGAACTCCCAGCATGGTTAGGGTAACAAAAAGAGCTATGGATGTGCGGAGCTTCACATTGTGGAATCTTAACAAGGGAGGAATGCGTCTTAGAAAGAGAGATTGAGGACAAGGAGTATATTCCGGAACCTTTCCCTGAAGATGCCTTGGAACCTCTAGAATAGGAACACATACTAATAACATTGGATGTTTGTACCATTATAGATAGTCCAACAACAAAATTTTGCGATAAGGATGGCTATGATGTGCTACCCTACTACATGGTAAGCATTAGATCCGGAGAAGATGAGACGATAGAACCACCAGAACAAGAAGAGTTTTATAACTCCTCTGAACATCTGGAAGTAAATGATGATGCAGATAATGAGTGTTCAGACACCTCAAGTGAGCGTGGAAGGGAAACCAAGAATATCAAGTTTTATGATTTTGCTAATCAGCACCCTAAACGCCAGGAACGCTATAGGAGGAAACGAGCAGGACACAAAGTGAGAAAGAACCTAATGCCCAGGATAAAAGGTAAAACTCACTATTTGATGCTTGTAAAAGCAGAGGATTGTGTAAAAGATCAAATATCAGGAAGATTCTGAAAAGATCGAAGGAAAAGAACGCGAGAGGAAATAAAACAGGTACGAAAAGCTAAAACAGAAACAAAATCACAATAATCTCAAAAACAAAAAAAGAAACAACAAGAGACCAAGAGTGGACCAAACTAGAGCGTAAACAAAAATACCAAGAACTGAAACGGTCTTTACGTGAGATATAGACTATTGAAGAAGATAGTGATGGTAAGGGAGAGTCAGAGAAAGGAAACATGAATGTACCGTCACACTATCGGAAATTTACCATCCAGGACAGAAAAATAATCATGACTTCACCAGTCAGGGAAAGAACCAACCAAGAATCTTACGATGGGCCAGAAAACTTTACAAAAAGGATAGACCTCGCGGAACCATGTGAAAAGCCTCAGCCGGTCTATATAGCAAACGATTTAGAGCCTGAAGAAGAAGAACGGCTAATACAACTTCTCAAGAAATATAAAGATGTGTTTGCATGGTCCTATAAAGACCTCAAAGGAGTTGATCCATCGATATGCCAACATGCAATTCCTTTGAAATTGGATGCAAAACCTAGCAAACAACGTCCTTATACATACAATGATACATTTGCTAAACGAATCAAAGAGGAGATTGATAAGCTGATGGAAGCTGAATTCATCTATGAAATTGAACATACAGATTGGGTGTCACCCATTGTGGTAGTTCCCAAAAAGAACGAAAAACTTCGAGTGTGTGCAAACCTCAAAAAGGTAAATGCAGCCACCATAAGGGATAATTATCCCTTGCCCATCACAGAACATGTACTTGAGCGGGTGGTCGGAAAATGGGCTTATTCATTTCTGAACGGGTTTTCAGGATACAACCAACTGGCACATTAGGAGAAATATGAACCTTGCATGGGCCTTCTAAGGAATCCTAATTTTTAGGGATTAAGGCTAATGGTGTGTAGGGTTAAGGGGACAAGGGAATTCAAGAAGTTAGTTTTTAGTAGGCTTTTTTAGCCTTTTTTTTAGACACATGTAGGATGTGGACCTAGGAGGTCACCTTCTCTCTCTAGCTTTTTGAAAGTGAAGGGAGTAAAGAGGTGTCGCCACATCATCAAAAACGTGGATCACTAAGAGCCAAAATTTGACTTTTTAAAAAAAAAGTTAGTTTTACTTATTTTTGACTTAAAACTCTCCCCCAATATATATCCATATCAAAAAAGTAGTTTTTGACCTTTTTTTAAACTTACAAGCACTAAAAGTTCAATTTTTCAAAAAAAAAACTCCCCCCCCCAAAAAAAAAACCTTTCTTCTCTCTTCCTCCTCCCTCCTTTCTCCCTCTCCTCTCCCTCGCTGCCCCCTTCTTTCCTCCTCCTCCCCTCTCTCCCTCTCCCCCACTGTCCCCTTCTCTCCTCCCATGTTCCTCCCTCTCCCTCCCTGCCCCCTTCTCTCCTCCTTCTCCACTCTCTCTCTCTCTCTCTCTCTCTCTCTCTCTCTCTCTCTCTCTCTCTCTCTCCCCCATTACACCCTTGTCTTATCCCATGTTCCTCTCTCTCCCTCCCCCCTCTCTCTTTTTATCCTTTGCTTCCTCATGCAACAGCTACCATGGTGCTCAAGGACATCACAAATCGTATGCATACATATTTGCTTGTTCGCGACGTTTGTACCGAAGGCCGCACGTGAGGGTGAGCAGAGGTCATCCTAGGAACGTCGTACCATCGGTGAGATGAATGTTGACGATTCTTCAATATCTTGGTAATACCATCACATATTTGAATAAAACACCCCTTTATGCAAGGTAACAATATACTTCTTACTTTTGATTGTGTTCTTCTTATCATAAACTTTGAAGTCTAAGTTGTTGTCTCTACTTGTTTTGTAGTGCTTGGCACAAAGGTTGCTTTTATGCAAAAATAGTGAAAGGCTCCAGGTTAGAGAGGCCAAGTGTCACCACTTTTCCTCTAAAACAGTCTTCTTTGTTACATCTTGCAGGTAGGTGCTTCAAATCCATGCTTATTAGGGGTGGTAATCTCATCCTAATGTATATTTTTGAATTGTTTATTCCCAGTTAGATAGAAATACTTGCAAATTTGTACAACATATACTTAACAAGTGTCTTCATTCTATAGCTTGCAAATGTTGAATTCATACATGTTTTTGTTACAAGGTGACCTCTTGCTATGCTAGTTGAGTGGCGTTGTTTGCAAGAATGGCTCAAGGAACTGGCATAACATGAAGCTTTTACGGTGGCACAAATCTCTCCTCAGTGGCAATGTGGCTCCCACTACACCAAAAATCATTATGCTAACATGGAGAGATCTCGAGTAGGACAATGCAAAAACTTTTCATCTGCAGCAACACACCCTTTCCTAACATGAGGGCACTCCTACCAAAGATATTTTTATGTGATAGGTCACCCCAGGAGCATACCATGTCATGGAATGGATGTAAGAACTATGACCGCACTACTCCTTGGAAGTTGTTCACATATGTATGTTTATCAAAGTTAATGAGAAGAAATTTGGACTTTTTGGTTTGTTGATGTGTAAGAGCACTCTAGGTCTACCATATTTTAGATTGTTTGATAAGTTAAATAAAATTTGTAGTCATTTAAAGTGTAAGTTTGTTTTTTTTTGGTAAGATTGTATATGAGAAGACTTAATAAAGTATAAGAGATCTTGACGGAATAAGCCTCGATTAGATTCCTACCATGCACTTGTGACACCAGACCTCTCCTTGAACCCTTTGATTTCTATCATTGTGGGAAGTCCAAGGGTGGTCTATTTTCAAATTTTTAGCAATAAATTTTTTTAAAAGAAAATTTTGGTTATTTTAAAGTTTCTAGGAGTTCATTCTGATTGTTTTCCTTCAGTTTCAATTTTTGATCGAGGGCACTCCTTGGAAGACACTTTTGAAGGTGTTAGGGTGAGATTCTGAGAAAGTTTTGTATGTAGGAAATGCAGTCCTTAACACAATAAAAAACATTGGTTCTCTGAGTATTTTCAGATTCCATGGTTTTAATGCCCGTTCGAGCCCGTAGATTAAGAAAAAAGTAAGAAATGTCAGTTTTACATCATTTTTTAAGAAATTGCCAACTTGCACGTTGATTTTTGGAAAATCCGAGTAGGATATGATTTTTTTGCATCACACGATGGTCGAAGAGCGCGACGAGATGAACAAATTTATGTGAGACAAGCCCAGACAGATTCGGAGCCAATCGCCCTTGTGGCCCCTCATGTTGAGGGTCCTTGGGGCCCTAAAATGACAAGTATAGGCTTTTTCTGATGCATAGCCATGAGCTAGAATTGGGCAAATTAATGTATTCATAGCAAACTCTCCCCCCCCCTAATGGCAAATAGCTAAACATTGTATCATGCCATGCATAAAAAAAAATATTGTACTTGTCATTTTAGGGGCCCAGGGACCCTCAACATGAGGGGCCACAAGGGTGCGCAAATTGGCCATCCAAAAAATAAATTGGCCATCCAAATTTTTTTGGATGGCCAATTTGCGCGCCCTTGTGGCCCCTCATGTTGAGGGTCCCTGGGGCCCTGAAATGACAAGTATAGGTTTTTTCTGATGCATAGCCATGAGATAGAACTGGGCAAATTAATGTATTCATAGCAAACTCCCCCCCCCAATGGCAAATAGCTAAACATTGTATCATGCCATGCATTAACAAAAAGCTTGTACTTGTCATTTTAAGGCCCCAGGGACCCTCAACAAGAGGGGCCACAAGGGCGCGCAAACTGGCCATCCAAAATTGAGATAGAACTGGGCAGTTTAATGTGTTCATAGCAACCCCTCTCCCCCCCCCCCCCCCCCCCCCCCCCCCAAATGGCACATACCTAAACCTTGTATCATACTTATCAACCATTTTTTACTTCCTTGTGTCCATCCCCTGTTCTTGGAAATATCTTGGTCCCTATTTGTGCCTGGATGGGCATTCTACGCGCCGTTGTGGTCCCTCTTGTTGAGGGTCCCTGGGGCTTCAAAATGACAAATAGGGGCTTTGTTTTAATGTATGGCCATGAGATAGAGTTGTAGTGTTTGATGTCCGGAGTATTCACTATGTGCGTTCACCACAATGGATTGAAGTAGCCCTTATAGGCCTTACCTACACATGTTTCTGTAACTTTACAAGAATATAAATTCCCTTCTGTTGAACACATGTGCTATGTTACATATACTTTAGTGAACTCCCAAGGTCAAAGGCCTCACAAATTTTGTGCACTCAGACCATTTAGCACTAGAAATCAACCAAACAAGGAGCCAATTTTTACTTCTTTGTGTTCACCTCGTGTTCTTGGGAATGTTTTGGTTAAGCCATTTCTTTGGTATTTAAAACCACATGTGACCCCTATTGTTATAGTATCCAACCAAAGGTTTCTTGATTAGCACTTATATAGGTTCGAGTGATACATATCTTCTATGTTAACAATGCATGTATCTATAATTTATATTTACACTTTCTCTATCCAAATGAGCTACATAGTAAAAATCAAATCCGCAATTCAACAATTAAGTTCACAAGGTGATAGCTATTGGTATGATCTTTAGAAATACCAAATAAGTAGCTACCAATAGCGAACGAATAGGGATATTTAACAAGGTTTGATACCAAAAACTTCTCAACACTACTCAAAAAGGTGGAAACTCAAAGGCTTTATAATATATATGATGAAACAAGAATCAATAATAAGTCACCCCTATATATCTACACCTCCATCTCAAGTTGTCATTTCTCTAAGTCAAGCTTGGCATAGGCATAGTATGGAAACAATAACATTTTGGAAAGCAAGAATTTAGCTTTCTCAACTTTTGAAATGTTGCTATTGATATATATTCAACATCCCCAAACGAGGACATCTTGACAAAGGTTATGATCCACTTTAATAAGAATAACCATTAGTGATTAAACTTTCAAATCAAAATATTGCATGAATTTCTTCATGGTGGAATGATTAAGACTTGAGGCTTCAAACATCTTACAGGCAAATCAGAACATCCATAAAAATCAACAGTATTTCTCAAATCTGTATGAAACTCCAGTAATCTAAATTAAATACTCTCACTCAGTGCGACACCATTTAACAAAAAGAAATATTTATATTGCATTTATAGAGGAATCCACCTCATAAAAATAATTACAAACGGAGACAATGTTGTTGCTGTTAGGCTTCTCTTACGAGTATTTGTCTTTCTCATCTAGAGATTCATATACACGAGTATTTGTGTGTCTATGACACTAGGGAAGATAGTAGTACGATAGGGATGGCTTTTCTAAGAGCTCCTAGAGAGTACCTATTGGTTCAAGATTCTACAAAAATCCTACTATTCTTATCAAAATATTTTAACACGGTAGTGAAAGGTTTCTCACGGAACAAAAATAGGGTGATTTCCATCTCTGCACATGGTTGCTTGCTCATGTCCTCCCAAAACAAGTTGACTCTGTAAGTAAACAACAGATTATGTGAGCACAAAGTTATAAAGTACAAAATGATATCATTCTAATAATCTAATGACAACAGAATGGGGAATTTATGCGTATCAAGTTATGCCGTTTGGCTTAACTAATGCCCCAGCTACCTTCCAAAGGTTAACGACGCACGCGTTTAAAGAATACCTGAGAATATTCATAGAAATATACATGGATGATCTTTGTGTACACTCTACTACGAGAAGAACATATTGACCATTTGCAAAAGGTCTTTGAAAAATGCAGAACATATCGAATTTGTCTTAACACGGAAAAGTGTATCTTTATGGTAAGCAAGGCCGTATCTTAGGATATATTGTCTCAAGAAATGGCATAACCACTGACCTAGACAAAGTCAAAGTCATAGTAGACCTACCCAGGCCCACTAATGCGAAACAAGTGCAATCCTTCATGGGACACTGCGGATATTATCGAAGATTCATATAAATGTATGCGATCATCGCACAACCTCTGTATCGTTTTCTAGTCAATTTTGATTCCAAGGAGTGTGAAAATTCATTCCAAAATCTGAAGGAAAACCTTATATCAGCACCAGTACTTAAAGCACCAGATTGGGAAAAGATATTCCATGTTCACATTGATGCTTCTGCATATGCAATCGGGAGTATTCTGGCTCAACATGGAGACGGAACAATGGATTTTCTAGTTTGTTATGCAAGCCGACAGTTAAGCAATGCGGAAAAGAACTACACAACCACAGAACGATAAGGGTTAGGAATGATTTATGCTATAAAGAAATTTCAACATTATTTGCTCGCAAACAAATTTGTGTTCTTCACAGATCATCAAGCTCTTTTGTATCTGGTAAATAAACCATGCAATACAGGGAGAATTGTACATTGGTTTATTATACTGCTAGAATTTAATTTCACAGTGGTGGTCAAAAAGGGTAAAACTCATCTACGAGCGGATCATCTTTCAAGGATACACAACGGGGAATCTCCTGAAGGAGTAGATGATGACATACAAGATGCTTATCTTTTCAATATTGAAATGATACCCAAATGGTAATAGGAAATTGCTAGCATTCTTTCCTTTGGAAGTAGGTTTGATAATACAGAATACAGATCCAAACAACAAACAATTCGACAAACAAAAAACTTCCAGTTGATAGCAGGACGGCTGTATCATCTAGGATTGGACCAAATCCTACGATTATGTATAAATCCGGAAGAATTCGAGTGCTACCTTGAAGAAGCACATGTTCAGGATTGTGCATTTCATTGTTCAACAGTGAAAACACACCAGAGACTGAAACAGTTAGGGATTTATTGGCCAACTATATATGCGGACACACATTCTTATGTTACCAATTGTACTATATGTAGTGCTAAACGACCAGTGGATCACGCGACATTGTTTCAGGTAAACATTGCACCTGCATGGAGTCAATATATCATTGATTTCCTAACCACTAGGACGTTTCCTGAGAACATCACAAAAACACGGAAAAGGGCTATAGAGCTGGAATCTCACGACTTTCAGTTAATTGGGAACCAACTCTATAAGCGAGGAAAGGACAATCAACTTAGAATATGTGCAAGTGAAAGTGAATACCTGCTGATTCTAGAACATGCACATAGCGGAATAAGTGGAGTCCATTTTTCGAGCGATAAGACGGAAAAAATTGTCTTAACCGCAGGAATATGGTGGCCTACATTGCATATGGATGCTGAAGAGTTTGTAAAGCGTTGTGACGCATGTCAGCGCACCAAGGTGACGATAAAAAGAGACGAGATGCCACTACGGCCAATGATGGGAGCAAGAGCATTTGCAAAATGGGCATTGATTTTGTGGGACCTATCTCACCCCTTGCATATCGCACCCATACCCAATATATCATTGTGGCTACGGACTATCTCACAAAATGGGTGGAAGCCAAGGCAACGCAAAAAGCAGATGCACGGACCACTACACAATTTTTGTATGAGAATGTTTTTGAACGATACGTTTTACCAATAGAAATTGTCAGTGATCATGGGACACGTTTTCTTAATGAAGTCATTGAATATCTGCTAGAGGAATTCATGGTCATACATAGGAAATCTGCTCCATACCATCCACAAGCCAATGGACAAGTTGAGGCCACAAATAAAACACTATGCACGTTTCTCACTAAAATAGTGTCAGAGTCAAGAACGGATTGGGATCAGCAGCTACGCTCAACACTATGGGCATACAGAGTAGCTTACAAAACATTGATAGGAACAACACCGTACAACATGGTGTTTGGCCTAAATGCTATACTACCCATAGAGTTTTTAATTCCAACTCTATGCGTAGCAAAACACTGATAATGGACAGGGCATGAGCTCTCTTCAAGAATAGATGATCTTGAAAAGCTAGATGAACTCTGCTTGAGAGCTGTAGCTTCAATCTATGCTAAAAAGAGAAGACAAAAAGAGTTTTTTGACAAGCATGTGCGCACTAAAGAGTTCAAAATAGGTGATTATGTACTTTTTATACTTTGAAGCAACATGCCAAGAAACTTAAAAAGCAAGGGATAGGACCCTTTGTGATTAGTGATCTATCACAAAGCGGAGCTGTCAAGCTTGCTACATTAGCAGGTGAAGAAATGCCGAAGTGGATTAGTGGATGTCGACTGAAGAAATATCATTTACCACTCACAAAGGATATGCTTCAACAAATTCATCAAGGAAAACAATGAATGAAGGAAAAACAGAGAGTACGAGAAGAAGCTCAAGCGGAAGCCCAAGAACGCATTGCAAAATGAAGACTTCTGCGACAACAACAACAAAGAGGAGCACCATTACGAATCAATGCCATTCAACTAATGAAGTTGGATGAAAACACAGTGGAGCCAATAATTGCAGTCAAACTGGGTAGCAATCAAGTTGAATCAACGGCATTGCTTGATTCTGGAGCTCAAGCAAATTTGATCTCTTACGGATTATACCAATAGCTTGAATCCACAGGTCAACTCCATCCTACTCCTCAAGTGTTGGAAAGTAGTACATCACACTCGTTGACAACATTGGGTTGGACTATATTGCATGTACAAATACATCAATATATTTACCCACACAAATTTTATGTAGTTGAGGATGAAAGCACACAACACCCAATGATGTTGGGACAACCTTGGCAAAAAGAGTACAATGTGCAGATAGATTGGAATGCGAATGCAATCAAAATTCAGCATGCACAAGAACAACAGGTAATAGCCTTTGCTCAACAATACCGGAATAATTAGCTGCCAGCAATGCAAGCACGGGCAAAAGAGCCAAAAGCAAGAATGCCACCAAAGAACAACATGATACCCAAGGCCAACAGACAGGTAAAAGCCAACCATGCTAATTACATACATACGAAGTCACCGACCGCAGTGCAAAGATCTAGGTTACCAAAACAAGGGAAACAAGTATGGATGCGGAAGGATAGAAATGACATGGTAGACAAACAACAATGCAACGAAAGAATTCAACCGAAGCAGATAGTTCAACCAAAAACCAAGGGCATAAAATAGATATGGATCCCAAAGAAAATGCTCAGGAATAACCCAAATGTTACTAGCATTTGGATACCGAAACAAAAGCAAAAGGAACTCCCTTCAGCATAAGCAACAACGGAAGGCAGCCAGCTGCATTTGAAAAAGAACAACCGACTTATGTGGATGCCAATCCGCAACAAAACAGTGATAACCAAGGAAGTAGCAAAACACCTACAAAAACCGGGAAAAACAAGCTACCAATTGAAAGCAAAGGCAATACGGTCTACGGCAATTCCGACCAAGCCAATCCACTCCATAGAAACAACTACGGCTATATCAACAGTAGCGGCAAAGCGATTGCCTTTTGCAAAAAAGACAATTAAACAGAGAGCAATAGAGTTACAGCTGTTACTTGCAAAGAAAATAGGAAACCTCGACAGCAAATGCCAATAACTACCTTGCTTATTCCCTTCTCTTGCACAACATTAATTTTTCCATGCATTGACCGAGTACGCATAAATTAGGGCCACATTAATCGGCCAATCATTAGCACAAATTTTTCAACCTATGCATGGCACATACTCTGAGGCGATACCTTGTCGTCCGAGAGGACTCCGGCTAGGAGGGGGGGAGGCATTCTCAAATGCGGAACCAATAGCAGAAAGAGCAAAAAAGGGCATGATTTTCGACTATTTTAAGGGTTGTTGTTTGATTGCAAATTTTTTTGGACTAACCAAGTACATATGCCCTTATACAGCATGTATCTATAGGTATATGGGGCCAAACGCCAAATCAAGCCCCTAGGTGTGTGTATATAAGTAGAAATAACCATTTTTCGGGCAAAATATTGGTAAAACGGAGGAATCGGGCCATAAAAATTACATATGAGTGTATATAATATTTTGCGGTAATGTTTGTGATTTCTTATGATTTTTGAGGATTTTATGGATTGGATTTTCTATTTTCCTTTTAATTTTGCTAATTTTCGGCAGAAAAACTTCAAAAATACAAAAAGCAGGTGAAAAACAATCGTAATGAAAAACAAAAAATATGGGGATGATCAGTGACTATAGGACAACCTATGGTACAGTGGGGGTGCAATTATGAAACTGGAGTGGAAAGCGTGTTTTGGCTAGATTTTGACCGAAATGCCAAATTTCTGGTTAACATGGCAAATGGAGTCCAAATCAAGAAATTTTTGAGCCTAAACCGCATCTCGCAAGAAGATTGAAGCACATGTCAAATTTCATGAAAAGTGGTTCAGGACCCCCATTATAAGAAATTTTCACTTCATTTTTAGCTCATTTTCACTATTGACCTTTTGGAGAGAGCTCCTGCCACCTACAGCGAATCGACTTTCCAGCAGCTTCTATGATGCGCACGACTATCCGATGGGCTTCAGACATGAGAGGTAGGTTCACCACCTTGAGCTTTTCGCGCATGTTTGTCGTTTTGTCGCGAAAACTAGCGTAGGGTTCACACACAAAGCGGGTAGTAGAGACCTACACGTAGAGGCGGCCACCTAACGACTGACCCAAAAGCAATGAAACTTCATGGACAGCTTACCCTAGCATAGGAGACCGGTCTTGGATGTTCAAAGGCAGTAGGAAACCATCATGAAAAACCCTAATTCCTAGAATCCCGCAAGAGGCCACCAAATGGGAAATCGGCGAAAAAGCGCCCAAATGCTACCAAAATTCATGGGTAGGAGCATCTCGACATGCTTGACAAGTCTATGTGGCCCACATGACCAAAAAGTGACCTGAAGCGGCACTAAACTTCAAAAACAGCATCAGACACACAAAGCGTCAAATAGCTCTCGCGGCCAAACCGCATGCCCGTTTGCCACCAAACTTTACGAGCGGCTTTCCTAGACCGTCAACAACCAAGTCTTATGGTGGTAGACCACCACAAATCATCGAAGATATGTAAACGCAACCACGGGTTCTTCTAGAGCGACAAATTGCCAAATGAAGCTCCGGTGAAGCCAAAGTCGACAAAAACCATACGGCAAGGATCCCCAAGGGATCGGGAAGCTATGGAGACCAACATCAAGAAATTTCGCCAAAAAGCACTCCAAAAGTCAAAAAACGGCTCGGAGGCTCTGAAGTCCACACAGGGAGTTACTTTCTATCCATTTGACTTTTTTGTTAAACTTAGGCTTAAAAGGGACTCAGGGGGACCAAGGGCAGTCACTAGTGGCACTTTCCATAAAAAAATCATCAGGAGACATCCTACGCGTAGGATGTCTCAAGAGCATTTCTGGGAACAGATCCCAACATCTTTCATCACACACATTTTCTGAATGACCTTTACATGCTAGTCACCAAGTTTCATCACATTTGGACCAAAATTGACCTCATATGCATAAAAAAATGCAAAGTTAGGGCATAGAGGCAATAATGGGCCATAGACCTACCAAATCTTGTCCAAATCACATGAAACTTGCACAACACATTCACAAGCACATAACCAATCCATCTGTATACTCACCTGCAAAATTTGGCGAAGTAGACATCCTACGCGTAGGATGTCTATTTGACATTTTTGGCCAACAGACGATGTTTGTCCATTCAAGATCCAATCACATCATCATCAAGAGCTCATATACCAATTTTGAAGCCATTCTAATCATTTTTGACCCCCAACACCTTCAAGATACATTTTGTTTGAGCCCAAAAATACTACACAGGCTCTTACAAGCATCAATTCTTGTCCAAATCCAAATCCAAGAGCATAGCATGTTCCATAGGCCAAGGACTACCATAGAAAAAATCCCATGCCATTTTGATGAAATAGACATCCTACGCGTAGGATGTCTCCAGCATAATTTAGACCTTCTGTGCAAAGAGTGACATCATGGGAGCCAATACCATGGTGCAATGAGCCCATATATCAATTTTCAACCCATTTGGACATCACTTGCTACTTGTTATGATCTTTCTACCCAATTTGTGACCTAAAGCCTGAATCAGTCCTTAAAATCCACTTTTTGATGCCCAAATCGATATCCAAGAACATAGCCATGTTCCATAGGCCAAGGACTACCAGCATGTCAAGTATCACCCAATTCTGATAAAAAAGACATCCTACGTGTAGGATGTCTAGAGGGAAATTTTTGGTCAAAATTGCATTGTGAGCACATGCACAGTTGCACAAGTTCCTTTTAAGCTTAATTTCAATTTTCAAGTCGTTTGAATAGATAAAACTAAGTTTCTCAACTAATATGGAAAAAACGCTAACTTCGGATTACTGAGTGTAACAGGATCTATGGCAGCCGCAAAGTCACCAGCCAAAGAAGAAAAGAATGACCATTAAGGATTACCTAGAAGAAGTGGAGTCCTTCATCATACCAGAAGGAACACTAAAGCCCACCAGCACATGGATCCAAGAAGATCTGCTAGAGTCCAATGACCTAAAGATCTACCAAGGAGTGTTCAAAGACACTGAAGGAAATGTGATACCAATGGTACCGCGGGAACTCAATGAGTTCGTAAGAAGAAAGATGGCCGAGTACTTGGAGAAGATTGATCTCCACAACTATTTTGAAGTAGTGCTGGCAGGGGTTGACATAAAGAGAGTCTGGGAATTTGTGACAACGATAAAAGAAGATGGAGTGGCCAGAGTAACCGATCTACAAGGCAGGCCAGAAACAGAAATAGTCATCACCGAGCAAGTTGTAGCAGATGCACTAGACCTCTCCAACAAGGCGGATAGTGTAACTAAAAGAAGAGATGATGTCAAGGTGTACACTGAGAAGAAAGGTAACTACACTTTTGAAGATATTACCAACCCAAAAGTGGCAATCATGAGGCAGTTGTACAACCAATACTTCCATATGTGTACGAAGCGGCCACAAAAGTACAGAATGCTGCTAGGATCAATTGCCATGACATTCACTTGGGCAATGATGAAAAGCACTCCAAGGCTAATCAATTAGGCAGAATATGTACATGACAACCTAGTGAAGATGGGTAACAAGAAGCCCACATATATTGTGCCAGGAGAACTAATCAGTAAGGTGATTTATGGGGAATTGCACGCAAAAGGAAGATGGCATGACCCCCCATCACAGAACGATTGGCTAAGGCTCAAAGAAGACAAAGAAGACGAGCCACAAAAAGCACCAAGGGTTTCCACAAGATTGAAAAGACGGCTAGAGCCTGTTCAAGAAGAGAAGCCAGAGCAAAAGAAGGGAAAGAAAGAATTTGTCCAAGTGCCGGAAAAAGAGACAAAGTCACAAAAAGCGGCAAGACTAGAGCGGCTGATGGAGAGCTTTAGAGCAGAAAGGGCCCTTAAAGGCGATTTGAGTGAACTCTGGAAGCCGTCTCTAGAAGCAATTTCGGGATCATCCCGAAGTGTGCAAAGGGACAGATTCCAAGATTACATTAAAAATTTTGAGATTCTTGATTCCACATCAAAAAATATTCCACATGTACCTTTTACAGAAGAGGAAGTGGAGCAAGTATGACAGAAATTGCTAGACGAGCAGGAGAGCCAAGAGAGAGAAAGGAAGATAAAGGCAGACCAAGATTTAAAGAAAAAGCGTACATCTCTACCGGCTAGCCCTGAATCCAGCCCACCGTCCTCACCACCTCCTCACAGCCCTCCACAAGAAGATAAAGAGAAAGAAGACGACCACGAAGGCCAGGAAGAGTCAAAGAAAGAACAAAGCCAGGAGAGGGAAGAGGTTAAACCCAAGAGTGAGGAGCCAAAGCCACATGAAGCATACAACACATTTCTGGACCTGCTAGCTGTAGGATACACAAAAGAAGAGGCTGCCACAGTCGCATTCGACTTGGTAAGCACAGGGCCTAAGGAGCAAATGCAAAGCATCAGGTTAGTAGAACTAAAGGAGATGGTCACAGATACAATGGACCTGCACCCGCCCTCCAATGACTAGGATGTGGTGATGACAATGCTAACCGGGTTAAGAGCGCAGCCCATGGCCTCAGAAAATGAGACGGCAACTCTCAAGACTACTGAAGTAAAGATGAAGCTGGAAGTAGACTCTTTACAAAGACAAGGTCAAAGGCAGAAAGAAAGAGAAGTCGAGCTACAGGCCAGTCTGGCAAAGGCTTTGCAAAGATGCCAGAAATTGGAAAAAGAAAACCAGGAAGCAGCCCAAAGGATGCAAGAAGCCGAAGAGGAGTGCAAACAACTCGACAGATCATTGATAGATGCAGAGAAGGAAAGGGACAACCTGACCCTATAGCTGGCTGAGGAGTCCAAAGAAGTGGAAGCAATGAGAAACGCCAAATAAAAGGCGGAGTTAGACCAAGAAGCCAGCCAGGATGAGGTCCTTGAGTTCAAGGACCAGCTCAAAGTAAACGATCAAACCATCTAGAGGCTGCGAGCGTCTCCTGCTAGAGTCAGAGCTACTAGATCAACTCACATCACTACTGAAAGCCAAATTTATGAAGAACAGATGAAAGAACTTCAGAAAGAGTTGACTCTTGAGAAGAAGCAATGATTGATGATGGCAGAAGGGTCAGTTGTGATGCAGACACGAATGGAAGAAGAACAAAGAGCCATGCAAGAGGAATTAGAAAGTATCAAAAGAAAGCTCGAGGAGGCGGAGAAGATAAACGCGGAGCTGAACGACCTCCTCGTGAACATGGGAGAAGAAGCTAACATAGAAAAACAGAAACTTCTAAAACAGATTGAAGAGCTGATAGGACAGCAAGTCGGAGAGCAAGAAGGCGCAGGGCCAACGGCCAATGAAGACATAGATTTAGAAAATGTGGCAGATCCTGTGGACACACCTATGCAAGAGGAAATCCTAGTAGGATCCTCTCAAGAGCCACAAGATTTGACACAGGAAGAAGAAGAAAGGCTGCGTAAAGCAATAGAGGTGGAGATCAGAGAGACGACAAAGGAAACCTTAAAATGGGAGCAGAGGGTTTTCAAATCTAGGACCATCCAAAAGATCAATGCCAGCAACCCCAAGCGCGAATGGCTTCAGCCCTCCCTCCCATATCCATTGCTAAAATATGAAGCTGCCACCATCAACAAGAGGATTAAAGAAGTGCCGACAGTGCTGCTCTACACAACGGAAATCTCTCAACCAGAAGGGAGCAAGTTAATAGTTGACTCTCAACCAAAGTGGAGAAAAGAGTGGCTCACAAAGTACCCACAGTACCTGATCCATTTGGTAGAGGCGCCGAAAAACATGAGAGACAACCTCAGCTTTTGTACTCTACCAAGGATCAGGACGTGGAAGGCCCAGGAGATATTACAAAGGAGCCAACCCACTTGGCTGAATTATCCTAAGCTGTCGGGCTTGAAGGCAGGTGAGAGAATAAGTGTCCAATACATGGTGAAAACCCTAACGGGCGCCATCAAATTGTTCATTGGATCACCTGACCTTACATGCATCATGATGAAGAAAATTTGCAAAACTCTTTTAGCAGTATTTGAGAAATTCAAGCCAGGCCAGGTGACAGACAGTATCTTCTTCTTCCAAGATACTTAAAGATGTGCCTATGATCTGTCTGGTCAGCCTTCCAAGTAGGTGATACATGCGTTGTATCAAAGGATAATGTTTCTGCCATCCTATCACCTCTAGGCCTTTGAAGAAGCGTTCTACACCGGCTTCTTCACCATAAACACTGATATTTTCGGCCCAACAATGATGAATCTACATGCAAGATATGAATCGTTGCTCAAGATGCGCGAAACCATAAGATGAAGAAGCACTCAACAGCCATGTCACGGACGACATGAGCAAGGAGGGGGGGAGTGTTCGAAGCTGGACACACCCTACGGAAACTCACTTCTCGGTAGATTATCATTTTTTTGTAATTATTCATTTATTGTGAAAACTTGATATTTCACCTTGTAAATAGTGGGGCTTACATAAGTTTCCAGATTGTATCCCAGTTTTGATAGTTAGATTGAGTAGATGGTTGATTTGGAACTTTAGGGTTTGAGAATTGTAAGGTATATATACCACTTTTTGACCTTAATGAAAAAACTTTTGTCATTTTTAAAAAGAAGTTTTGAAGTCTGTGAGTGAGCGTACTGTGTACGAGAGAGAGTGTGAGCTTCATCTTGACGCTACGTGTGCACCGGTGGTCAGAATCGAGTGCGGAGAAGTGAAGCATGTTGCCCTCAACGAGAGCTACGCGCCAATACCTACATTCCGCGCGTACGGTTCGGTTTTGCGAGCTCCATCTACGAGCTTCATCTGGTGATTCGATGAGGATACGTTGTCCAATTTTTCATTGCAACATATCCACGCGTTCACATTGAGTAGAGATACACATTAGGCACTTTAGATTTCGGAAACGAAGACTTAAAAATTTCGGCCAGACATCCTACGTGATTTTGCACCGGGTTTTTTGGGTTGGGATTTTGGTTCATAGACCTTAGGGAGAGTGACCTATTGGTGTTAGTAGGGTCTCCTTCAAGTTCTGTGGTGTTTCGAGATTGTTTGATGGGTGTTCGGCTCTAGAAAGCGTTGTAGAAAGTTTCCTCTTATGCACTCTTGAAGGCTGTGACTTAGACATTGGGTAGAGACCTCTGTAGGAATTAGTTAGGAGTCGGTCGAGTGTAGGTTGACACCTTATACTTGCTTCCACGCGCCTGCGGGTCGAGCTTCGTCCTTAGATGACAAATCTTGCTAGGTGAGTTCTCGTTGTGCTGACGTCCCATCGCGGCGTATCCGTCCAACATACTTCCAAACTCAGTCTGCAGTGGCCTGGAGCCAGTTCCCACACAGCCCCTGAGTCCCGGTGCCTCCCCGCACAACTTTAGGAAAAATTTAATTTTAACCTAAGACGGGCAATACGAATTAGAATTTAATGCCGGAACTTGCTATAATAAGCTCTAACGAAGGTGTATTAACCTGGGTACCTGCCATATTTAGCAGCCCCCGACGTCCGAAAATGCAATTTTTCAAATTTGGAATACGGGTGCAGTTTTTCGAGACGGTCAAAACTGACGGGTCGGGTGACGAGAAACTTACTATTTTTGGAAAATTTTCACAAAAATTATTTTAATTCACTTTTGGAAGCTTTATGGCATTCTAAACATCATGGCATCGATAGATTTTGGAAAATTGATAAAAATAGTAACTTTTTCCATTATGATTGTTTCATGGTACAATGGTGTTCTTTTAGCTCGGGGTCGGAGACCTTACATCCTCCCCAACGTGAAAAATTTGAGATGTCCTCATCTCAAGAATACATCCGGATAAACTCTATGCTAACTACTTAGGTACATATATCCTTTGTCTAAAGTGAAGACATCCATTGATAATAGAATATTCTTTAGCTTTATGCGTCTTATGCTGCTGAACTTTGATGAGATCCTGGTGCTTGAATTATTGCTCACTAGGATTAGCAGTTGCAGCATACAGAACTGGTCTCTCATCAGCTTCGTCACCCACAGTTGGTTGTCTCATTGCGGCATTAGCAAAAGCTCCGCTTCCTTGTCCTATGTTTCCTCTTCCTCGGCCTCCTCTTCCGTTTAGTTGACCTCGCCCGTTGACGTTCAGAGGTATATTATTAGCACTGGATGTTTGGGAAATCCTTTTTGGACATCGGCTTTTGTAATGTCCATACTCCTGGCACTCAAAGCATCTTATATTGGGAAACTCGGTAGCTGTCATAGTAGCTACTACCAGACGATGGTCGTATGCAGGGTTGATTGGTTTGTTACTCCAGTTGTCTGGCCTGGCCCTCTTTGACAAATAGTATTAAATATCTTGGGTAGTCCTCTGAATCTCTTTAGCTAACAGTTTGTCCCTTAGCAAGGCATCTTGCAGAGTTGCTTTCCTGAGAGCTTCTAGTTGGTTGTTCAAGGGGTCGATGAGTCCTTGGCAGAACCGTGCTACTTGCTGTTCCAATGTCATCTTAGGAGCATATCTCCAAAGTGTGACAAACTTCGAGTAGTATTCTTCGACGGAAGAAGTTAGCTGTCGAAGTGAGAAAAACTCATTCATCTTCAAGGCTTTGTGAGTGGTGGTAAGTATCGCTCCATCACAGCAGCCTTGATGTCTTCCCATGACTGGGAAGATCCCTTGATATCCAAGTCCCTGCAATGTTGCTTCCACCATATCTTGGCATCGCCAGACAAGCGAAACATTGCAAGCATGGTTTGGTTCTCGGGTTGAGTTCCCGCAGCTTTGAAATAGTCATCCATTGCTTACATCCATACTTCTGCATCTCTCTCCACATTAACCCCTTCGCCTTTAAAGGTTGGAGACTGAGCTTGATTAAGGAGAAGCTTTTTCTCATGAACGGCGGCATATAACGCAGTAGACGGTACCTATCCAATGGTATAAAACTCATTACTATAGCACTCTTCTCAAATGAGCCTAGGCTTTTCCATACTCAAGAAGAAATTTAACTTTTTGGGCTTAACCAGCCTACTTAATCTGTACAGCTATCACAAAGGATTTAACCATTCCACCATTAGTTTAAATTCCATTGAATACATCCAAAATTTTCCAATAAATAATGGTAAAAAGGAGAGCTTTGATCCATACTTATAACTTTATGTGCATCAACAGGCTACCTGCCCGCAGCACTAGTCACACCAATGACTGAACTCAAAAAACATCATGTGGAACCCACTAAATCCCAACAAGCTCAACGAGTAAAACTCTTTAACATCACTCAGGAGACAATCCACTAGACAAATACAATGTCATTATTCTGGGAAACATCATGCTCAAGCTTTGAGTACGAGCTATCCTACTATCACTTATTTTTTCAAAATCTCAAACAACATCATTTTCCAGTTCGTAAACCTACTGATACCAGGTGTGAGGTCCTCACCCCATCGTCTCAAATGACGGATCTGATGGTAAACCTGATGGCCACTAGATCTAGAGCGGAAACAAACAACATGGTTTTGGGCATCACCAATTGAATCAAGTTTGAGCCTACTAGCATCGAGATCTAGTTCCACCTTACAGGGGAAGCGTGTCTAATCAATTATCGGTCCTAAAACCCACCTTCTAAGATGAGAGAAGTTTCGAGTGCCTTTTTTCCCATAGCTTGCAGAGGCACGTACACTTGAGACTCCGCCGCTCTTGGGGCAATGAGTAATACTAGCGTCAATTTATAGTACTATGGGGACGGAGAGTTGCTGACCAATCGGGACCACCCTTCTCATATGCATTGGCAACCCGAGCCAAGCTCCCACTTTCAACCCCATACTCACACTTCCTTTGTTACCTAATTAATACCACAATGGTTGTTCAACATATAAGTTCTTTGTTTATTTTTCAAATTCACAAGTTCTTTAATACAGCCCTTCAACCAGTATTGCAAAGTGGCGCCAAGACCATAATTCTAGTAAAAATTCACTTAAAAACTCATTCATTTAAAGTTCCAATGCTCTGGAGGCACGAAATCCCCTAGCGAGTGTTTACTCCACCCGTTGTCGCCTAGTTGCCCATACAACTAGGTTGTCCACCGCTTAACCAGCAGTCGTGGACTTCTACCGTTTAACCAGCAGTCGTGGACTTCCACCGCTTAACTAGTAGTCGTGGATTCAAGAGCCCTTAACCAAGAACTCTAGCTCCTGCGAATAACTTCGTGAGCTGCCCCCTGTGATCAAGAGGCTGTTTGAACTAGATCAACATTGGAATTGAAAATAAACTAGCTGAGCTAAATTTTCCCTAGCAACCAATCTTTCCTACTTTAGATAGTATATTCTGAAAGCATTCTTTCCCACTTGAATATAAAATACAATTAATTTAAATGCCGTGGTTGCCGTTGATTTCCAACATGTTGGGAAATGTGTTTTTCATCCTACCTTATCTAATACAATGTTGCTTTAACAAACTTGAATTAAAACTTGACCTATCTCCACAATTTTCTCGTCATTGCTCCGTGAGATGGCCGGTGCTTGGTCGACCATGGGAGCTTTTGCCTTTCTATTAGTGTTACTTATCCTCACCTCGCGATCGTGGGAACCACCGAAACGAGTTATCTTTACCGGGGCTATTCTATACTCACTACTTAATTGACAACTTGGAAAAAGAGATCTAACATTCGAGAGTAACATACAACCATGATGACGGATTAGTTTGAACAAGCAAATCCCCTTGTACGAGAGGTTAGACTTACTTCAAGACATAGAGAATCCCGATAGCCCCATACTTGCTCTATGGGAATAGGCCCTAAGGTTAATTACTTGGCCTAGATAAATATGAAATTCAGATTTTTACTTAATCAGTTCTACTAGAGATGAAATAGACGTGCTTAATCACTTCTTAATGCAAGTAGAGAATTGCAGATTTACTGTATGCATAGATGAGAGGATTTCTCCCTTCCTAATGATTAATGATGGATTAATTTTCCCTAATTAAATCCTAATCCATGAGCAATTGATTCTAATTTAATTATTTACACATTATGGAGTAATAGAATGCAATGTACCTTTTCCACCCCAAAGCTGACTTGATTTTTAATCACAACGGTGACTAGTGGATGATTCCTTAAACATGCATTAAACTATGATTAAGAGTGACTAATTGCTTGCATGATTACTAATTAGATTAAGATTTATGTAATAAATCATGGATACGGAGAATTCGAGAGTATCTATTGAGTATTTTGACTATGATTATGCATACTAGATGCGGAATTAAGAGGATATTAGAGAGGGAATTACAACAAGCATGAATTAAATAAAAAATTACCGAGGTTACGGCTGAATTCCTCTCAAAATTTTGATGCAAGGACCTCCTTGAGATGAGAAACGGGCAACACCTTCCTCCCTAGCTCCTCTTCCAGCAGCACCTTCTCAAGGTGTGTGTGTGTAGGAGTGTGTATGTGTGGATATATGTATGCTTGTGTGTGTGTGAGCATACTCTTATATAGGCTCACAAGCTGAAAAATTCGAATTTTCCTGCTATATGCATATGGAGGAGTACTCACTTCATGCATGGTAGCTCTAGTTGCATACTTACCAAGTGTCCCAACCTGCTCAAGAGCTCACTTAGTCTCTCTCTCTCTCTCTCTCTCTCTCTCTTGCATGGAAAGTAGCCCTGTGAGTGTGAGGGTGCCCTCTTACTTCCAAACTTAGTCTACAGTGGCCTGGAGCCAGGTCCCACACAGCCCCCGAGTCCCGGTGCCTCCTCGCACAACTTTAGGAAAATTTAATTTTAACCTAAGACGGGCAATACGAATCAGAATTTAATGCCGTAACTTGCTATACTAAGATCTAACTAAGGTGTATTAACCTGGGTACCTGCCATATTTAGCAGCCCTCGCCGTCCGAAAATACATTTTTTTTAAATTTGGGGTACGGGTGCAATTTCTCGAGACGGTCAAAACTGACGGGTTGGGTGACCAAAAACTTACTATTTTTAGAAAATTTTCACAAAAATTATTTTAATTCACTTTTGGAAGCTTTATGACATTGTAAACATTATGGCATCGACAGATTTTGGAAAACTGATAAAAATAGTAACTTTTTTCATTATGATTGTTTCATGGTACAATGGTGTTCTTTTAGCTCGGGGTCGGAGACCTTACATTATCACACACACAATCTCATGTGTGAAGTAAAGAAGACTATCTCCTTCTCAAGCTTTAATGGAAATCTCATCATCTACTCCAAGCTTGTGAGAAGGGAGGCCTACACCAACAACTCTTGGCTTTGTGATGCAAATCGAACCAAGAGCCAAGATCCAATGCATACTCGTCTCCTCTACCATGCTAATTACTAAGCTATGCTAAGCTATTAAGAGTGATTATGTGAGGAGACATACTTGTTTATCGTAAGAATACTCCCTCCTCTTGATCTACTCTCATACCTCGCTAGCTCTCACTATCTTCGAAGGTGTGTGAGGTCTTGGGTCTGAGACCGTGAGGTAATTGATATTGTATTTTCAAGTGTAAGCTTGATGCTTGAAGCTTCCATCTTCATTGCACCAGCAAGTTATTGAAGGAACACAAAGTATTGTATTGTAAAATGTCTCCCTTGAGATGGGGGAAACCTATAATACAAAGCCTTTTGGAGGAGGGACCGTCTCCATGTAAATCCGGTCCTCAATTGTTGTCTATAGCTTAATTTCTTTTTGAAGTATTGTTCATGCATATCTAACTAAGTGCTATGATTTTGTTGCTCTCTCCGTCCAAGCACTCTTGATATGCTCATTAGGAATATAGTCTTAATGAAATGCTATTTCTGCTACACACAAGTTACTAGACCATCAAATGTTACATTGGTATCAGAGCACAAGGTTTCTCTTTTCTTGCTCAAGAAGAGAGGTCCTCAAGCTGACTATAAATGGTTGGTATTATTAATTGCAATTGAGTAAGTAGAATACGGATTTTTCAGCCTTACAGTGTGCCTGCTTTGTGCAGATAACGGGGCATCAACGTCAAGACCTATGGTCTTAATAGTGGAGTCCTACGGGGCTTTCCTACAGCTTAACCACTTCTGAACAATTAGAAGCTTGACAAGGGCCGATACTATTTTGGTGGTGAAAGACCCTCTCTTCTATTCCTTGCAATTAAAGATATTCGAGCTAGGGGTACAGGAGCTTGAGTGCTTTTCTAAAGGGGCTAAGAGGAGTAGCAACTAGGGCTTGAAGTGCCTAAGTATACTTAAAAAATTACACCTAAAAGTTGTTAGAATGACTGACAATAGTAAAGAGAGTGAAATTAATGTTGATAGCTTTGATTTTGCTAATGAATAGACTACTAATGATGCCCTTATGCTTGTTAATTATCTTATTACTAGGTTTCAACAAGCCATGGACAATCCATCCCTCCAAAGTGAAGTGCAACGGTAGCTACGTGCTGATGGGATTCTTCAAACTCCCCACCAAGAAGAGAGAGTACCTAGGAAGCCTCCTTGTGAGACTTCCAAAAGAGGCCTCTCTCCCATAAGGGAAGAAGAAGAGGATCCATACGAAGGGCTCAAAAATCTACTACTTGACAATACATCTCCTTCCCAAAGGAGAACTCAAGCTTCAATGGTAGAGCCCCCTCCAAAAGAACAAGAAAGAAGCGAGTCTCCTGCCACCTCGGCAGAGATGGCTCCACGAAGACAGCGGGAAAAACGCTCTCCAACACCCCCTAAACGGAGAAGACCATCGCACACTTCTCTACACCATAATTCAAAGAGGGACGATAGAGAACAAGAGAATAAAAAGGCAAGAAAGAGGTCACCCTCTTCTCCATCTTCTTCATCCTCTTCCTCTTATGAAGAAAGTGATGGTGCAGATAAGGAGAAACAAGGGAAGAAAAAGGCGAGAAAGAGGTCACCCTCTTCTCCATCCTCCTCAAATTCTTCCTCTCTTGAAGAAAGTGATGGTGCAGCTTTTGAACCACCAAAAAGAAGAGGCCATAGGAAATCCTATGCCGTGTGGAAGAGGTCGTCCAAGCTCAAAAAGTTCAAAGAGGGTGAAAAGAACATCTCTTTTCTTACCTACGATGGCACCTTTGGTGCTACGAACAAAGTTTTGGCCTTCATCCAACAATTTGATGTGGAGTTTGGAGATGAGGGCTTCAGGGAGTCCTCTAAGCTACGTCATGTATCTATGCATTGTCAAAAGTCCGCCAGGCAATGGTGGTCTAACCTACAGGCAAACAGTGAAGCTCCATGAACATGGAAAGCTTTAAGAGCTTCCATCATGAAGCAGTTTTTGGCTACCGATGCCAAAGACAAAGTACTCACCGAATGGTGAAGCTTGAAGCTCTCTCGCTACGAATCTATTCACAAATATGTAGACAAGTTTTGGGACTTACATCTCAAAGACACTGTCTTCCAAAAGATGGATTTTAGAGAGCAAAACAACAATTTTGTGCGGGTTTAACTAAAGATATGGCGGAGTATGTCAACTCCCAAAGACCACGCACCATATTTGTGGTTATACACCATATCATGGTGGCTTCACGAATCAATTTTTAACAAGGGGTTAAGAGAAATCTTAAGCCCATGGAGAACAAGGACCGTAATAACAAGCCCAAGGGAAAGGACAATGTCCAAAAGTCTCCTAAAGGCAACGCCAACAACAAAAAAGCTAAGGAGAAGGGATGTTTATAAAGGCAAAAATAAACTCTCTCCTGAAGAGCTTGAGCATTATCGTAAAGATAACCGCTGTTTCAAGTGCGGGGAGCAAGGGCATGATTATCGTGCTTGTCCCCACAAGAATACACGAAATGAGCCTCCTAGAGCTACCTTGGTCAAAATCCAAGAAGAGTATGTTCACCACAAAGGATCTCCTCTATGCCATGCTTGGGGGAAGGTAAGAGAACATGATGCTTTTACTCTCTTTGACCCTGATTCTACTCACAATTTCATATCCACAGAGTTGGCCACCAAGATAAGCATCCAAGCCTATGAGATGGGAGATGTCTTACCTGCCAATGGTGCTTTTAAGGGGCAAGAAGCCTCAGTCACTCCCTTAACATGCCTTTTGGATTGACCAATGCACCAGCCACATTTAACCGCTTGATGGAGAAGCTATTCAGGCCTCACTGAACCTTTACTGGAGTGTTCTTTGATGATATAATCATCTACTCTAATTCATTAAACGAACACAAGCAACATCTCTAAGTAATATTTCAATTCTTACGAGAGAATAAACTTTATATTAATTGAAAGAAAAGTGAGTTTTTCTTACAAGAGATTCAATATTTAGGTCAAGATGGCATTCAAATGGATGCATGAAAGCTAGAGGTAATAAAAGGATGGCCTAATCCAAAGAATCTACATGAACTAAGAAGCTTTATAGGTATGTGTGCATACTATAGACACTTCATTAAAAAGTTCTCACAAATCGTGGGACCATAACATGACCTGACAAAGAAAAAACATTAGGTATACATGGTCTTCCAAGGACAATAATGCTTTCGAAAAGCTTATCTCTCAACATGTGCTTACACTGTCGGATCTCTCAAAGCCATTTGAGGTCCAATGTGACGCCTGTGGTGATTGCCTTGGAGCTGTTTTGCTCCAAGAAGGGAACACCATAGCCTATGAAAGTCTAAGGCTCCACCTTGTTGAGCAAGCTCTAGGCATATATGGAAAGGAACTCCTCACAGTTCTACATGCCTTAGACTCGTGGAAGCACTATTTATTGGGGGGACTGCTTTCATTCTACGGACAGATTACCAAAGCCTTAAGTACTTCATGACGCAGGCCAAGCTCTCCGACAAAAAAATGAGGTGGGCAAATTTCCTTTCGCAATTTCATTTTCATATTGCTCACATTGCTAGCAAGCATAATCAAGTAGCTGATGCACTCTCAAGATGGCCGAGAGTGAATGCGGTTTTTTCCATAGCAACTCACAATGATCTATCTTCTATGATAGATGAGTACGCTATTGATGTCGATTTTAGAGATGTGATTTCAGCCCTTGTACTAGGGAAGAAAGAGAAACCATTTACCTTACAAGATGGTTATCTTGTCTATGGAAATAGAGTATGCGTTACTAACTCATTACGTGAGAAAGTAATGTATGAATCTCATGCTCCTCCTTATGCGGGGCATAGAGGGATTCACTCTACTCTAAAAGGGATAGAAACATATTTCTATTGGCCTACCATGAAATCAAACATATAAGAGTATGTTTCTAAATGTGTGGTATGCCAAAAGACGAAGTTTGATAGAGGGAAGCAACCTGGATTTCTTTACCCTTTGCCAATCCCTAATTCACCATGGGAGAGCATATCCATGGATTTTGTCTTTGAATTTCCTAAGTCTATCCATGGGAATACAGGAATATGGACGATAGTAGACAAGTTTACGGAGACGACGTCTTCCAAACACCAAGTAGAGCTTGTCACTCTACTATGGAAGACTGATAGGACTCATGCGCAGACATGCTTGCGGTAGCTTAGGCTCTCAAGCACCAAATGGATTAGTCATCCATTCTGGAACGATGTTGTAGGGTAAAATAGGGATCATCTACCCGCTAGAAAAAGGACTAATGACCACGGTTACGCGGAACACGGAATGGGAACGGCTACGGGCCTCCCTAGGGAACGGGGGAACGGGAATGGGCCCGGAATGGGAACGGTACAGAACGGGAGGGTAAAAAAACACCCAAATATTGTTTTTTTAGCGTTATGTGTTTGAATACAAGTAGTACTAGAGTTATTTGACTCTAATACCCACAAAAAACACGATTCGAAGACCATTCAACCTTATTATGACTTGATTGGGATGTGCGGCGCCCAGAGTACATAGCACATACACAACATTGAGCAAACACAATGACCATACACTATTATCAATAACTTATGTAATTACAGATTAGAGCTCTCAAATAATTGCAAGAGTAGTAGTCAGAGATAACACTTTTCGCTTAATCTAGCAAGGCCCGCCGAGGCGCCACAAAAAAACCAAAGGTGAGATACCATAATGAGAGTTGAGACTACAAGGGGGGCAAACAAGTGACCACAATACCAAAAGACTGAAGGTGACAAATACCATAAAGATGCTAGTAGCTACAAATGTCAAAGAGGGCAAGGCTCAAGTAGCCATACAAAAAGGTAAGGATAATGGAAGTCCTAAAGTCAAAATTCTTGAGCCTCAAAACTCAAGACTCAAGAGACACTAGCCTGAGAGGCCTCCCAATTTGTAGTAGCCGGCTGTAAATCATGCACATCCTCCCATTCCTCATCATAGAGCTCTAGGACCGCGGCTCAATCTCAACTACGGATGAAGTACCTGGTGTTGGTGGATGTGCATCTCCACCTGCTTGAGGAGCCTCTTGCTCCATCTCCCACTGTGAAAAAGGATCTGTTTGTTTGTCTGTACTCTTGCAAAGCATTTTCAAATTTGTGCTGACAAAGACAAGATCATTAGCCTTCTCCACTCTAAGCCGATTCCTCTTCTTGGAAGCAATGTGGCTAAAGGTACTCCATAATTTCTCCAAGCATGAGGTACTAACTGACTGGCTGAGAATATGGATTTCCAATCTCTGAAGCTCAGGGCCATCGTAGCCATAGTCCTCCCACCATAGCACTGAACCTATTTTCCTACGATCAATCTGAGCATCTAGACTGCCAAATGACCCCCGCATCTCTTTGTACTGTCTCAACTGATCTCTGACAATGCGTTGCCCATCTCTGTCTAGAACCATCTTGTTTAAGATCTCTATAAATTGGCTCATGACTTCTCTATCTGTCTCTTGCCCTGCACCTTGGAACTCTGGATCCACTATGTACGCTTCCCCGTGTAAAGGAGAAGCATATGAATTCCACCTCGAGCTGCAAAGCACATGGATCTCCTCATATCGCTCTACTTTTGGCTCAACCTCTACAAGCTTCTCGATCATGCGGTCCATTGCCTCATAAATCTTGCCAATGCAAGGATCCATGCCATCCAGAACTCAAAGAAAATGAACCACCGGTTTTACCTGTGCGTCTAGACTCATGAGCTCCTTCCAGAACTCAAGATCCTCTGCCTTATCCTTGCACAAAATCCCTGCCAACTGTCTTTGCATAGGGGGAAGTGGTGAACTCATCATTGATGAAGACTTGTCGGACCGCATTTTGACATTCAGACATCATGCGCACAAGAAGAAAGTTGAATGCAAAGCGGGTGTCTGAATACTTCAGTAGCACTTTGCCGCCCGACCTCTTGAGGTACTCACTCCGAATTAAGCTGTGATTGTTGATGAAAGTAACAATCTTCATTGTATCAGCAATGAGTGGAGTGATCCAGTCTAGCTTGCCGATGTCTTTTAGAAGGTTGTTCAAGCAGTGTGCCATGCAAAAGCACACTGTCACATGCGGATAGTGACCCTCTATAATAGCTACTACTACCATGTTTGATGCCTCCCCATCTGTGACAAAGGCCACCACGTGTTGCTCACCAATCGATTCTATGGCCGCTGTCCACTCTGCAGAGAGGACATTGGTGGACTTTCCACTCTCGGTGGCATCATGAGAGTACACAAAGTACATCTCTCCACTCGAGTATGCGACGAGACCATGTACAGATCTCTTCCTTGTATCGATCCACCCGTCGGCAATGAGGGAAACGCCATGTTTTTCCCAAAGACACTAAATCTTGAGTGTTGCTTGCTCCATGATAGCCTTCTCTCGATCGAGTAAAGTGGTTCGGAGAGCCTCTGAAGATGGCATAGCCGGTGCCATACTCTCCTATCCGTTGCACCATGACTTTCCAATACTCTGACCTATTTTGATCAAACATAGAATCTTGATGTTAGTATCAAAAAGGCGGAAACGATGATAACGGAAGAAATATGAGAGAAGATTGATAAATCATAAAACATACGTCACCACAACAAATAGGATATAGTCGTGATAGAAGACTTGGTCCACGGATGCATCCACCTCTTCCTTCTTCTTTGAGTCCCAAGAGGTGGCAATGGTCTTTTGGCAACGAATCGGACCCGACGAAGATCCACCGGCACCTAAACCGGATAGAGGGGAAGAAGGGAAAATGAGAGTCTTTGGGTCGATACCTTTCCGTGCGGGCTTGGCTTTATGGTTGAATTGCCGATCCTTTTCCTCAAGCTCCTTCGTCTTCTCGATGATTGCGTTGGTGCAAAATCTCACCTCATGTCCCGAAACTCAAAGAAAGTGTGCCCTCACTTTGTCATGCCCGCATTTCCGCGTGTAAGAGCATAGCTTGCATGCCCATGCATGAGAATCTCCCGCTGCCAACAAGGTGCCCTCCGAGGTCACTTGATCCCACCACGACCATTCCTTCGCTTTTTGAGTGTTGCCTGCATGAACGGAGGGGGTTGTACGAGAAGAAGAGGCCATGGAGTGATGGATGATGAAGACAAAAGAGAGTCACGATAGAGAGCTTGAGCCTTGAAAGTTAAGAGCAAGAGAAAGCTTGAGCCTTGAGAGCCTTGAACTTTGAAGGCTTGAAGGCTTGAGGCTTGAGCTCTTGAGAGCAAGAGAGAGCTTGAGAGCCTTGAAGGCTTGAGACTCGAGAGAAAGTAGCGCTGACGGGAGGTTGAAGGCTTGAAGCTTGAGAGCAAGAGAGAGAGAGAGCCTTGAGAAGTTGAGAACTTGAGACTCGAGAGCAAGAGACTCGAGTGAGCTTGAGAGGAAAGGGTGAGGGGGTAGCTAGTTATATAGGAGTGCTCACTGCTTAAGCCTCATGGGGTGTTTATAAAAAATAGCCTTTTATGACCGTTTATAAAAAACTAGCCGTTTCTGACTTTCTGTCCGTTCCGGTCCGTTCCAACCGAACGTTCCGATTTCAGGCAGGCAGTCCGAACAGCTGCCATTCCGGGGGCATTCTTGTTTTCTCTAGCCGTCCATTCCGGCGTTCTGACGTTCCAGGCAACATACTCCGTTCCCCGGTAACTCTGCTAATGACTAGGCTTTATCTTCTCAACCTTATAGTTGAGGAAGACTATGATTTCAAGAGAGAGGTAATTTCATAATAACTAATATCTAATTCTCCTAAATGATTTTCTCATGTTAAACTGATCATTTAATATGGGGAAGTACCAAGGGAGAAAAAGCTAGAATATTGGTTAGGCTGGCAGACCGGTCACAATAGGGATCCAAAGGGGGGTCATCTTCAAAAGAGAAATGTGCATCAATGGGCTTCAAAGACCCTAAGGTTCAGCCCATTAAGACTTCCAAAATGCTAAGGTTCCAAAACTAAATCAAATACTCAATGGTCAAGTCTTGGGGAAAGTTTGGATGCTTGTGAGAAGACTCAAAAGTCTTCTCACATCCCTATCAAGGAGGGGGCGAGCCATATTTGTAGGGGATGAGAGAGAAAAAAACACACACACACACACACACACACTCTTTCAAGCTCCCTTTACACAAAGGGCATAGTGGACACATGTTAGCTTCCTAGCCCAGTTGCCCCCAAGGTGCATTCAAATCCCATTGGATGGCCATAGAGGTGGACCAATGAGAATTAGGCTAGAGTAAATTTAGTTTAATTAATTTAAAAAAAACTTGATAAAAGAACCAATAGAAATTAAGCTCTCTAGAAGACTATTGGGCAGTCTCCCAAGGGATCCAATTAGCATTCAGCAGCCCAGTGGCTTGCCTGATTCCTATTGTCCAGTAGACTAAGAGGTCCAATGAGAGTTTAATTGCATTATTTAAATATCTAAATCTTTCACAAAAAGGGAAAGGGAGACACATGTCAGAAGGCTATCAATTATGCTTCTTAATTGTCATTGGCTAAGCTTTGCAGGGGCCAATAGGATGCCAGCATGAGCAAATAGCAAGAGGGATCGACCCAGAGAGAGAGGGGGATTGATTTTTGCAAGGCATTATCACACACACACTCGCATAATCTCATGTGTGAAGTAAATAAGACTATCTCCTTCTCAAGCTTTAATGGAAAGCTCATCATCTACTCCAAGCTTGTGAGAAGGGAGGCCTACACCAACAACTCTTGGCTTTGTGATCAAGATCCAAGCTCCAATGCATGCTCATCTCCTCTACCATGCTAATTACTAAGCTATTAAGAGTGATTATGTGAGGGGACATACTTCTTTCTTGTACGAATACTACTTCCTCTCGATCTACTCTCATACCCCGCTAGCTCTCACCATCTTCGAAGGTGTGTGAGGGAATTAATGTTGTGTTTTCAAGTGTAAGCTGACAAAGGTGCCTTGTTGGTGATAGCCCGTGGTGTGAAGAGTAGTACTCTTTTGTAAGGTGCACCGGAAGTGAATGTTGAACTTTGCTCAAGATGAGTGCTCCGAACTGTACTCAAGGTTCCTTTTGTTCATATGGAAGGGAGAGCCTTCCGTTCTTAATGAGAGAGTGCAATTGGCACAAACAAAGTGAATGGACACTGTGAATGGAAGTGCATGAGACTGTGAGATAGAGAAAGAAGAGAGTACGACACCAGAGACGTTTGTAAACCCTCCTCCGAAGGCCCCACTCTCGTTGGCGATAGTGGTCTACTATTGATTGCACAATTTGGTACAAAGTGGATGTATGAGAACTGATGCAAGTCTAGGGCTATGTTGATGTAGATGACGTGGATGACGAGACCGACTCGGTGGCTGAAAATTGATGCATCTGCTGTCCAAAAACGCCAATGGGCTGAAATCTGCTGCTGCAAAACGTCGATTTTAGGCTGTCCAAAAACGTTGATCAAGTTGTGGGAAAAATGCTATTTTGGCTGCGTTTTGTGGTGCTTCAAACTGCTGAAATTCTGAGGTCTTCTCGCTAAATTTTTGGGACTGTAGCACCGCTGAAAATGCTAGGGAAAAGGCTGTGATGCTGAGGTTGAAAAACTCTAGGGGACTGGGATCTGTGGCGATGAGGCTTGGCTGAAAAACGCTAGGTGTTGGGGTCTATGGTGATAAGGCTATTGCTGAAAAACGTCAGCCTATGGGAGGTCTTGCTTGGAGAAAAAACGTCACCAAGGAGGAAAGTAATGCTAAGAGAGAGAGGGGGAACCTGCTGCTTGTGGCCTATGTTCTCCTTGCTCTTCTGCCAAATAGTGCTAGCCTAGGTTTGCTTATATATTATCGTACCCAATTAGCCCTACTTAGTTCCCAACAAAAGTCACTTAAAATAAGAAGTGAAAAATGTCAAAAATAGGCAAAATAGGTTTAATGCACTGGAAAATTCTCCTGATGGATTTTGTTGGATTTTGATGGTAATGTTGATGATCATGCGGTGTCCAACCAGAGTATAATGCATCTAATCTAAGTGCCTGGGCATGCACGATCTGCGAGCAGACTCACAAAAGTGCCAGAACACTTCCTAAGCTAGACTGATTAGACTGAGTGAACCCTTGTCATGCTGTAGCTTGTCCACGGACACATAGGGTTGGATGTGTCACTTGACATCCCCTCCTTCTCAAAGTGAGGTATTGGTACCAAACTGTATGGCGTCGAGGGAGATCGCCAAGAGGGTCTAGAATCCTGGAAAGGACTCTTCGCCGGCCCACTCTAATGCGTGGGTCATGCGATACTTGAACTTCATAAAGGTCTGCAACGCTTGCTTCTTTGAGTCGCGCCGAAAGCAACACAAAGTCATTTGTAGCTCCTTTGATGCTTGAACTTCGTCTAGAGTCATGCTTCTTCCTTCTTGAAGAATCTCCATGGCTGAAAATTCCTGAAACCACTTCCAACACAAAACCATAAACATATATATTCCATGTAAAGTGAGTGGAAAAAATCTCGTCTTCCTCAAAGACTGTGCATGCAATGTAGATGAACAAATAGACGGAGTGCCAAACCGTTCACCACACCCACGCAAAAAATGAGATCGAATCTTTCTCTTCTGATCTGAAGCAATCAACTGTGGCAATTCACAACGAAAATGCCCACGCTTGGTGCTCCTACTGTCTTATGTTCTTTTTACAAACGTGTCGTGCCAAAGAAGAGACATGGAATGTGACTTCCTTGAATGCATACCTTTCAGCTTTTCATGAATAATCCGCATACATTCATGCTCATGAAACGTGCTCAACGTACAATATGTCATGTCTAGGAAAAGGGATAACATAAAGATTCTGGCAAAAATACAGGAAATGATCACGAATAAAACACTCGAACAATGCGTGCTGACAAATCATTCAAACACATAGTACTTCCTGTAAGGGTTCTTTGGACCTAGGCTCGAGAGCCAAGATCGGTTCTTTGTGATTGATCGAATCTGCAATGAGGTTAGCTTCGCTGGAAAAAGTATCCACTAACTCATCCTTCTTGTGAAGAATCACATCTTCTTCATGGAACTCATCATGCTTGCGAGAAATCACATCTTGATCATGCAAATCATCATGCTTGTCATTGTCATCCAAATCAACATGCTCATCATTATCATTCAAATCATCATGCAAATCCTGTGTATCATGCTTTGGAGAAGACGAGACCGAAAGAGTCTCCTTCTCCTGAATCCGTTCAATCTTTGCCTGCACATTAGAAATGAGAGATGGAGAATGAACACCTTGCTCTCCACGAATGATAATGGGAGATTCACTTTTGGCATTAAAAGTGAACGTATTTTCCACCGAATTAGGGAGAGGTTTATGCACACGAAACTATGTTATGCCCAAAATCATATGACATCATGAGAGAGAAGAGACTACAAATTTTCTACGGAAAGTAGCTTGTTCAACTATAAACAACACATCAAGGCACTCCTTTTTGATGAGAGAGTCCATACCGGGAGCGAAGCTAGAAACCTCGCGAGGAGATTTCGGACTAACCTCTAGGTGGGCTTTCTCAACAAGAGAGGGACTAATCACATCATGCATACTGCTTGGGTCAAACAATATGACAAAATGCTCATAACATTTAATGAGGGACTCATCAATGGGAGGGTCATGAGAAACTTGGGGCACACTCGTGTTGTCATTGATTGCATTGATAGAGGAAGTGGGTTCTGTGGATTCTTTAGATGCATTCGATTCAAGCTTAGGACATGTTCTTTTATGTGACCCTTAATGTGACAATGAAAACAATGACCTTCCTTAGAATAAGTACTTTGCTCTTCCGATGTGATGTATCCTCCTAAAATTCCTTGTGCTACCTTTTCATCATCTGGAGTGAGCTTAGGTTTAGCAATTGTGTTAGCTTTTCCCTTAGGTTCACTCTGAGAGTTCTTTTCTGAGAGACTATTGGAAGATTGGTTAGAAGAGTTACCATTCTTACCGTTCTTAGGGTCCTACGAAGTCTGAAAGGTACTTGTCAAAGTCTTGTTTTCCTTGGGCTTTTCCTTGTTGTGCTTCATCTCCTGTGCGAGAGCAATCAATACCTCCTTGTTGAGATCGATTGGATCGAGCACCTCGATATCATAATTGATATACTCGTCCAATCCATAAAGGAATGCCTCCTTGCGCTCCGCATCCGATTTGCATAATTAAGTGCCGAGCTGCAAAACACGATTAGAGAAATACATAACTCGCATACCATTTTGCTTGAGGCTGCACCAATCGTCCTTCAATCGTGCGAGATACTGAGGTGGCAAAAACCGCGCCTTGAGCTTGTCTTGGAAATCCACCCAATTGAAGGAAAGGCGCATAAATTCGTCGGCCTCCTCTAGGTGCCCGGCTAACTGTGCCTCTTGCCATGCGTGGTACCAATTGATGGCATCACCGTCAAAACCTTCCTATTTCCTGTCTTCTTAGTTGTCGCAAAATAAGCATTAAATTGATGCAACCAAGAATGAATAACCGTAGCATCCATCTTACCATCATACTTACTAAACTGGATCTTCTCTGTAACTGGGTTGTGGGAGTCCGAATCTCGGCTTGCTCCACTTGAGGAACTACCAACATCTTTGGTTGGTTCGGACTTCGAGGCAAGAACCTGTTGAACCAATTTTGGCGTGCGTAGGTCTCTCTGAACCTCATGATCAGTCTCCAAGGCCGCTCGTCTTGCTTCCACGTCCTTCTTTCTTTGTGCTTTTCTTTTTTTTTTGTGCATCGCGCTCGCGTTCCAAAGTAATGCGAGCCGCTTCTTGTTGTGCCAGCGCAACGCGATTTTCTTCCTGTTGTTGTGCCAACGCAACTGGATTCGCTTCTTGTTGTTGTGCCATCATGTCCATCATCGACTTGACCATCGCCTCCATAGGATTTGGTACAATTTGTGGCATAGATGGGGAAGGGGGAGGGTCGGAAAAACCTCCTGGTGGGAAAAATTCTTCGTCGCCTCTCTCATCCTCATCACCTCCAAGAAAAGTATGCATTCCGCTTCGAGTGATGACCGTACACTGTGATCTTGGGTTCTTAAGTTCACAAGGAACTTGGGTTCTTGTGAGTCTTGGGTTCTTGGGTTCTTGGGGGTCTTGAGTTCTTGAGGGTCTTGAGGTTCTTCTTTCCCTTGCAACCTGTGTTCGAGAGTCTTGGGTTCTTGGGTTCTTGGGGGTCTTGAGTTCTTGGGGGTCTTGAGGTTCTTCTTTCCCTTGCAACCTGTGTTCGAGAAGGGTCTTCTCTTCACTCGAGCTCTTCTCTTTTCTGCGGGCGCACCCCTTAGCGGCCTTGCGTTCACACCAAGGTTGCTTTTTCCCACCTCACGTCGATTGGTCGGCCCGCTAAGTGCACGGTCTGCTCTCAATGAGTGAAAAGAGGCACAAGGGGAGGATGGACAAGCTTTCTTTCTTGGGTTTCTTCTCACTCTTCAAAAACACGATTAGGAATCGACACGCCTACGAGAACTTGGGTTATGTGTGACCGCAACAAGCAAAGAAAATTATGTGGTTCTTTCCTTGAGTGATACAGAACACTGCCAAAGCTCTGATACCAGTATAAGGTGCATCGGAAGTGAATGTTGAGCTTTGCTCAAGATGAGTGCTCCAAACTGTGCTCAAGGTTCATTTTGTTCTTATGGAAGGGAGAGCCTTCCATTCTTACTGAGAGAGTGCAATTGATACAAACAAACTGAATGGACACTGTGAATGGAAGTGCATGAGACTGAGAGATAGAGAAAGAAGAGAGTACGACACCAGAGACATTTGTAAACCCTCCTCCGAAGTCCCCACTCTCGTTGGCGATAGTGGTCTACTATTGATTGCACAATCTGGTACAAAGTGGATGTATGAGAACTGATGCAAGTCTAGGACTATGTCGATGTCGACAACGTGGATGACGAGATTGACTTGGTGGCTGAAAACTGATGCACTTGCTCTGCTATCCAAAAACTCCAATGGGCTGAAATCTATTGCTGTAAAACGGTGGTTTTAGGTTGTCCAAAAACGTTGATCAAGCTGTGGGAAAAACGCTCTTTTGGCTGTGTTTTGTGGTGCTTCAAACTGCTGAATTTCTAAGGTCTTCTCACTGAATTGCTGGGACTATAGCGCTACTAAAAACGCTAGGGAAAGAGGCTGTGATGCTGATGTTGAAAAACTCTAGGGGACTGGGATCTGTGGCGGTGAGGCTTGGCTGAAAAACGCTAGGTTCTGGGGTCTATGGCGATGAGGCTATTGCTAAAAAACACCAGCTTGTGGGAGGTCTTGCTTGAAGGAAAAACGCCACCAAGGGGGAAAGTCTTGCTAAGAGAGAGAGAGGGAACCTGCTGCTTGTGGACTGTGTTCTCCTTGCTCTTCTGCCAAGTAGTGCTAGCCTAGGATTGCTTATATATTATCTAACCCAATTTGCCCTACTCAATTACCAACAAAAGTCACTTAAAATAATAAGTGAAAAATGTCAAAAATAGGCAAAATAGGGTTAATGCACTGGAAAATGCTCCTGATGGATTCTATTGGATTCTGATGGTAATGTTGATGATCATGTTGTGTGCAATTAGAGAATAATGCATCTACTCTAAGTGCCTGGGCATGCACGGTCTGCAAACAGACTCACAAAAGTGCCAGAACACTTCCTAAGCTAGACTGATTGGACTGACTGAACGCTTGTCATGCTGTAGCTTGTCCACGGACACATAGGGTTGGATGTGTCATGTGACATCCCCTCCTTTTCAAAGCGAGGTACTGGTACCAAACTGTATGGCGTCGAGGGAGATCGCCAACAGGGTCTAGAATCCTGGAAAGGACTCTTCGTCGGCCCACTCTGATGCGTGGGTCATGCGATACTTGAACTTCATAAAGGTCTACAACGCTTGCTTCTTTGGGTCCCATCGAAAGCGACACAAAATCATTTGTAGCTCCTTCGATGCTTCAACTTCGTCTAGAGTCATGCTTCTTCCTTCTTCAAGAATCTCCATGGCTGAAAATTCCTGAAACCACTTCCAACACCAAACCATGAACACACCTATTCCATGTAAAGTCAGTGGAAAAAATCTCGCCTTCCTCAAAGACTGTGCATGCAATGTAGATGAACAAGTAGACGGAGTGCCAAAGCGTTCACCACACACACGCAAACAATGAGATCAAATCTCTCTCTTCTGATCTAAAGCAATCTACTGTGGCCATTCAAAACGAAAATGCCCATGCTTGGTGCTCCTACTGTCTTGTGTTCTTTCTACAAACGTGTCATGCCAAAGAAGAGACATAGAATGTGACTTCCTTCAATGCATACCTTTCAGCTTTTCATGAACAATCCGTATACATTTGTGTTGATTCATGAGTGAAACGTGCTCAATGTACAATATGTCATGCCTAGGAAAAGGGATCACACAAAGATGCTGACGAAATTACAAGAAACGATCACGAATGAAACACTCGAACAATGCGTGCTGATGAATCATTCGAACACATAGTACTTCCTATAAGGGTTCTTTGGACCTAAGCTTGAGAGCCAAGATCGGTTCTTTGTGATTGATCGAATTTGCAATCAGGTTAGCTTCGCTAGAAAAAGTATCCACTAACTCATCCTTCTTGTGAACAATCACATCTTCTTCATGCAACTCATCATGCTTGTGAGAAATCACATCTTGATCATGTAAATCATCATGCTTGTCATTGTCATACAAATCATCATGCTCATCATTATCATTCAAATCATCATGCAAATCCTCTGTATCATACTTTGGAGAAGACGAGACCGAAAGAGTCTCCTTCTCTTGAATCCGTTCAATCTTTGCCTACACATTAGAAATGAGAGATGGAGAATGAAAAACTTTCTCTCCACGAATGACAATGGGAGAGTCACTTTTGGCATTGAAAGTGAACGTATTTTCCGCCCAATCAGTGAGAGTGTTATGCTCACGAATCCATCGAATGTGTGAGTTCCCCACCCCGCCGTATCAACGACGGATCTGATGGTGAACCTGGTGGCCACTATATCTATAGCGGAAGCAAACAAAGTGGTTCAGGGTTCAGCTAGCGGACGATCCTTCATCACAGAGTGAGTTGAGTTCGAGCCTACTAGCAAAGAGATCTAGCTCCACCTCGCAGGGGAAGCGTACTTAAACTATCTAGCGATCCTAAGACTCACCTTCCAAGAGGAGAGAAATCCCGAGTGCCTTTTTCCCCATGTTTCAGAGGCACGTACACTTGAGACTTCGCCGCTCTAGGGGCAATGAGTATTACTAGTATTGATTTAAAACTATGAGGACAGAGAGTTCCTGAACAATCGGGACCACCCTTCTCATAGGCATTGGCAACCTGAGCCAAGCCCCCACTTTCCACCCCCACACTCACACTTCTTTGTGTGTCCCAATTACTACCACAATGATTGTTCAACATAAACATTCCTTGATTAAATTTCGAATCACAATGTTCATTAAGACAGCCCTTCAATCAATATTCCAAAGCGGCACCAAGACAATATTCTAGTAAAAATTCTACTCAAACTTATTCATTAAAGTTCCAATGTTCTGGAGGTACAACATCCCCCCTCCAGCGAGAGTTTACTCCTTCCGTTGTTGCCTAGCTGCCCATACAACTAGGTATGTCCACCGCATAGAAAGCATGACATGGACACTCTCACCACATAGAAAGCAAGACGTGGGTTCCCACCGCATAGAAAGCAAGTCGTGGGTATCCACCGTATAGAAAGCAAGTCGTGGATTCAAGAGCCCTTTAATGAGGGACTCTGTCCCCTGGTGATCAGTAGGAGGATCAGGACTAATTCAACATTGAAAATAGAATGAACATATCGAGCTAAATTTTCCCTAGCAGACATTCTTTCCTATTGAAAATAGTATATCCATCAATCATTTCTTTCCTACTTTAGACTTTAATATACAAAGAAATTAAAATGCCGAGATTTCCGTCGGATTTCTCCAACATGTTTGGGGATATGTTCTTCCTAGCTAAACGTGTGCAATGTTAATTAAACAACTGAATTAAATTGTGACCTACCTCTTCCATTTCTTCGTCAATGGCCCGTGAGATGGCCGGTGCTTTTTCGTCCATGGGAGCTTTTCCCTTTCCATCCACATTGCTCGTTGTCACCTCGCGGTCATGGGCACCACCGAAGCGAGTTCGCTTAACCGGGGCCATTTTATACTCACTACTTTAAATGATAAACTTGAAGAAAAGAGCTAAAGTCCGGGAGCATCGTAACAAACCAAATGGCAGATTAGAATCATTAAAGAGTCGGCCTAATGACGGATTAATTTTTCCTTAATCACATCTTAATGTGTGAGAAAATTGAATCTAATTTAATTACAACACTATTGAGTGGTAAAAGGATGAATTTCATCAAATCTACATTATTACCGGCTGACAATTTGTTAACTATGCTGCCTAGAGAGAGAAATCTCTCCTAATCATGTATTAATCATTGATTAAGAATGATGAATGGCTGCATAAATTAGCTAATTGAATGATGATTATGTAATAGAGTATAGTTATGTAACTTAGAGAGCAGCTATAGGGAATTATAGCTAAGATTAAGCATAGTAGATGAGAAATTTGGAGAATAATGATGAGAATTAAGAAGAGCAAGAATTAAACCATGATTACCGTGATTAGGGGCTGAGAATCCTTTAGATTTTCTGATCCAATGAATCCTCAAGATGATAATTCCAGAAGCACCTCCCTCCTTGCTTCTCCTTAAAAAACTGTGTGTGTATCGGCAGCACCTCCCCAAGGTGTGTGTGTGTGTGTGTGTGTGTGTATTGGGTGTGTGTGTGAGCATGAGTGTGTGTGTGTGTGAGCACACATTTAAATAGGCTCGTAAAGGCTGAAAATCGATCTGGGTTGCTATAAGAAATTGGGTGAGCGCTCAGTTAATGCATTGGCAAGTCCAATTGCCTACCCACCAAGTGTCCAGTTGGTCAGTTTAATTGACTCTCACACCCACTCTCTAGCATGGAAACTTCTCCACAACTCCCACAAGGCAAGAGGTCGCCCCCTAGGTGCTAAAGCTGGCTCAGAGTGGCCTGGAACCTGCTCCCACACAGCCTCGAGCCTCGGTGCCTCCCCGGGCAATTTTGGGAAAATTTGGTTTTAGGCTAAAACGGGTCATACGAGTCGGAATTTGATGCCGGAAATTGCTATACCAAGCTCTAACTAAGGCGTACTGGTCCGAGTACCTGCCATATTTAGCAGCCCCAGGGGTCCAAAAATGCATTTTTTCAAATTCGGGGTATGGGTGCAGTCTTTCGAGACGGTGAAGACTGGACAGGTCGGGTGACCAGAAAACTTTCTATTTTTGGAATTTTTTTACAAAAATTATTTTAATTCACATTTTGAAGCTTTAAAACATTTTAAACATTATGGCACTGACAGAATTCGGAAAACTGCTAAAAATAGTAACTTTTTCCATTATGTTCATTTCATGGTACAATGGTGCTCTTTTGGGTCGGGTCAGAGACTTTACAACCTCCCCAACGTGAAGAATTTGAGATGTCCTCATCTCATGAATGTGTTTGGGTAATCTCTTACGAGCGTTGGTTCGTCCTCCCAAGTTGCATTTTCTTCAGGGTAATCCTTCCACTTTACTAGATGCTCCGTGATAGTTCTGTTGCGTAACTTCCTTTCCCTTGTTTCAAGTACATAGTCACGTTGGAGCTCGAGAACTCCTTGTGCTGGCGTGACTATCTGATGTGAGTCCAAGAATTGATCAGGATTAGGGATGTCGGGTTTCAGTAAGCTGACGTGGAATACATCATGAACCTTCAAGTTTGCGGGTAAACTTTAGCTTGTAGGCCTGGTCACTCACAACCTTAACGATCTCGAATGGTCCACAATACCTTGGGCTTAGCTTCTTATATCTGCCTAGTGATAAGTTGCTTTTCTTTGGTCGGACTCGGAGAAAAACCTTATCCCCTTCTTTGAAAGTTCTTTCCGAATGGTTCTTATCTTCATAGTGCTTCTATCTATCCTGAGCTGCCTGAATGTCCTAGAGAATAGCTCTAGTTTGAGCTTCCATATCTTCTAACATTTTCCTAGAGGCTTCTACCCTGATGGTTGGATCTGAGAAGTTCAGTGGTGCTAAACAGTCTTGTCCATAAAGAGCTTTGAAAGGTGACATTCCAATGCTTCTGTGTTCAGAAGAATTATAAGCATACTCCACCAAAGGTAGATATTGTAACCACTTCTTTGGTTCTTGTGAACAATAGGATCTGAGAATGTCCTCGATGACTTGATTAACCCTTTCAGTTTGCCCATCTGTCTGTGGATGATACACTGTACTGAAGGCTAATTGTGACCCAATAGATTGGAGAAGAGAAGTCCAAAATTTTGAGGTAAACTTGGCATCTCTATCACTGACGATACGCTTGGGTAGACCATGTAGCCCAAAAATCTCCTTGATGAATACCCGACTAATATCTGAAGCAGTAAAGGTTGTCTTTACGGGTATTAGATGAGCCACTTTTGTGAGCATATCAACAACCACGAATACAGAGTCATAACCTCCTGTAGAAGGTAATCCTGTAACGAAGTCCATACTGATGCATTCCCATTTCATTTGGGGTATGTCAAGAGGTTGAAGTTGCCCTGGTAACTTGATCCTTTTAGCTTTTATCCGTTGACAAGAAAGACATTTTCTCAGATAGCGAAGTATGTCTCCTTTCATTCCAGACCAAAAATAATACAGCATGAAGAGTTTTAGCATAGCCTAGATGTCCAGATGTAGGGCTATCATGTGCTTCATACAGAATAGCCTTCTTTAAAGCTGGATCTCTGGGTACACAGAGTCTATGTTTGTAGTAAAGACATCCTCCCATAAGAGAGTAATCTTTAGCTTCAGGCATCTTATTCTGCTGAACTAATGATACTATATGTTGGTACTCTGGATCTACCAAGGATGCTTCTATGATTCTATCCCAGATAGGGTTATTTGGAATAGAGATAGCCCCGAGAAATGATTTTCGGCTAAGTCCATCTGCAATTTCATTTTCCTTCCTTGGTCTATACTTTATGTCAAGGTCATATTCTTGTAATAGCTCTATCCATCGCCGTTGTCGCATGTCGAGAATAGGTTGAGTAAAAATCCATTTTAAGCTCTTGTGGTCTGTCACTAGCTGAAACTTGCGCCCAAGAAGATAATGTCTCCATAACTTCAGCGCATGTATAACCGCTAAAAGTTCCAGATCATGAGTAGGATAATTCTTCTCATGATCCCTCAGCTTTCGCGAAGTATACGCCACCGGTCTTCTTTCTTGAGTAAGAACTCCGCCTAGAGCAAATTTGCTAGCATCGGTCGCTACTTCAAATTCCTTACTGAAGTATGGAAGCTTTAAAATAGGAGCTGAGACCAAAAATTCTTTTAGCTTAGAAAATCTAGACTCGTGCTCGATCTTCCATTCAATCCTCATTCCTCTCTTCAGGAGTTCCGTCAAAGGTGCAGCAATACGTGCATAATCCTTGACAAAAATCGTGTACCATCCCGTTATTCCAAGAAATCCTCTTACTTCGCTGACGGTGGATGGTTGAGGCCAATCAACAATATCCTTAACTTTGTTTGGGTCCACTAAAATCTCTTTAGACGATAACAAATCCAAGATAATTGACCTTAGGTGAGCAAAAAGTACACTTGCTCTCTTTAGCGTAAAGTTGGTGTTCCCGAAGAAGATCAAGTAATTTGCGAACATGTTCTTCGTGATCTGCCTCGTTCTTAGAATAGATCAGAATGTCATCAAAGAAAACCAAGACAAAATCATCCAGGTAGGGTCTGAAAATATCCTGCATAAGTCGATTGAAGCTTGCAGGAGCATTTGTTAGACCAAAAGATATTACTGTGAATTCTTAGTGTCCATACCTAGTGTTGAAAGCCGTCTTTGGAATATCTGATTCCTTCATCCTGATTTGGTAATATCCTGACCTTAGATCAATCTTTGTAAACATTTTGGCGCCGTGGAGCCTGCCCAAGAGTTCGTCGATCCTTGGAATTGGAGACTTGTTCTTGACAGTTACCTATTTCAGCCCACAGTAATCTATGCATAGCCTTAAGGTTCCATCCTTCTTCTTTTGAAAAAGAACTGGAGCACCCCAAGGAGAAGTACTGGGTCGAATGAATCCTTGTTGGACGGGAGCGACTCACACACCCATGAAGTGCATGCGAACACTACCTAGATCAACATAATGTCAATCGAGGACACAGATGACACGATAGGCATACGGAGGAAATCTCTTTAGCTTGTTAGGCTGAGACCATCCTACACATACAACACTCTGGAAGGCCAACTAAACCACAATCAAGAACCTCACTGCCCTGAACTACACCACCTAGCCACATACACACATACGGAAGGTAACTCACCTAATAATGCCAGATTCATACGAAACTTAAGGAACACCATCCCCTCACTAGGATACACCTATCCCTAAGCTTCTACACTCAAAACCCTCACTCGAAACCCATACGCGGAAAATGCGTAGGATGACAGAGCAGAATTTTAAAAGTGCCCGAAACTGAAATTTATGAGTACCTATGCGTAGCTTATGTCGCCACGATTCTATAGACTACTAGTACGCAGAAAACAGACATCGTTTGATACACTTACGACCACAAATAGCTCATAGATGCATCGGCATGTGTGCTTCGTCTCGCGTGGAATGCTTGGCGTTGTCATGTAGCTCTCCTCGAGCCTACAACAATGGTGTAGTCGGATCTCCAATGTGTTGAGCGAGCCGGGCGTAGCGAGAGGATAAAGCTCACGCTCACTCTCTTTCTCTCTCACACACAGTAGACGGCAGCGCTAAAGTTTTGATTATGATTAAAAGTCCTTTTTTACAAAATGACCTAGGTACCTTATATACTAAGGCTACCTTAGGTTTAACCAAAAATGGGGTTGAAAGGGTCAAATGGCTTTGTATTTACAATCTGGAAGTGCCATTGCACCCCGGCTTCTGAAACTAGAATAACTACTCATTACAAATGATGTTTATAGCCATAATCCACAGGATTTCATAACTCGCAAAAGATAAGACTTTGGTACGAAACTTGAGTTATGTTATGTTGTTGACCCAGCGGCAGTCAACACTCCCCCCTTCCGCGTTCATGTCGTCCCCAACATGACCTGATTGTCGATGGCGATGTGGTCTTTACTGTCGTTTTGTTGTTGTAAAGAAAGTATAGACTATAGCCTTTGCAGTAGCTTGTCTTGTTCGTCCAATCCGATGTACATAGTCTTCGCATGATTCAGGAAAATCATAATTGATGACGAACTTTATGGCTTTCACATCCACGCTCCGAGCTGTAGCATCTGTTTCTCTCATTATAGGTCTACTACCAGATATAAATTCAAAAAGAACCCAATGTTGTTTAACTTGACTCTTATCATCATGGATAGAGAAAGCTCCATCCATCATTTGCTCCAGCAAATCTGTCAATTCGGAGTATTTGTGATTCTCAGAAACAACTTCTACAATCTATAGAATTGAGTGATTGGCTTTCTGATCTTGTGAGCAATGACAACTTTGTAAGGATTTTGTAGAAATTGTATGGCTAAACCCTTAACTTCTTTAGGCCAAGTTGCACTCCAATGCAAAGTCTGTCTGTTAGGCCGAATCCAAGACTTAATTATTCTAATTTGAGGTTCAAAACCCTGCCAAGCATTCGATGCGCATTATCATGGACAAGATTTTGAGATCCTCTAATTACCCTTATGTATGCTCTTTGTCATTGAGGACTTCTTTGTTCTTGAGTTAAGTTGTGTTGTTGACCCAGCGATCAACACTTTGCTGTTGTTTTGGCTTCATCTGTTGCACTGCTTATATCTTTGTCAAACCACAACATGAACTATGATCCATTAGAGCGGACGTCTATCATCGTAACCATTCATCTTTTGAGATCCTCTGATTACTTTTGTGTCCGTTCTTCTTCATTGGTAACTTCTTTGTTCCTGTGCAATCATGTTATTAGTGTTGTCTGCAGCTTTGTCATTGTAGGCCATTCTTCGACTCGCCATTGAGGAGAAGTATGCTATGATCTGAAATTGGTGCTTCAATTCATTTGTCAATTGATTTGAGTAGCATTTCCTTATTGTTGATGTAGAAGGAATATGTACAAGAGGATGGTGATAGGTGTCTTTAGATTAGGGTCTAAAACCTGGATGACCAAAGGGAAAAAACCCGGTGGGAAAAAAATGCCTTTGGTATACGCTCTTATTGGAGTTGAGTAGTTGAACGTGAAGTACATGTTCATGAAAGGTGAGTGCTTGGGTGAAACATGAAAAGAGTGCCTGATGCAAGTGCCAATTATAGGACACTCTATATGCATATGAGAAATTTATCAACAAAAGCATGCAATGTGAAAGAAGGAGATGATGGGTGTTTCGAGGAATAAATGTAGCACATGTGACATTAAAAGATGTCTCAATAGCTTCCACCTTTCCAAGAAGGGTTTTCGATGTAGAAGTTTCTCCACTCGTATCTCACTGTGCGCAGTACGTGAGTGTCTTTTGGATCTTCTCCTTCACTTCACCAGACGTAAGTACTTAGACTTCGACTCTTTTGCTCACCTATACCAGCATGAGCGACACAACGTAAATATGCTCAACTCTTCCAGCTTGAGCAGTACCTAGAATAGCTAAGACGCTTAGACCACAGAGAATATTACTTGAAGCTTTGGGACTAACACCTCACTCATTTTGTGGCTTAGCTACTCGACTCTGACTTGTATGACTTGTCGGTTGCATGTTGACACTACTTTGTGACAAGTTCTTTGGCTGTTGTAGTGGCTGCTGAGATATACTTCGTGAAGTTTCATCGTTTCCCCGTACCTTCTTCTCTTTGTAGTGCTCAGGCCTCTCGTCAGTCTTTTCTTCATGTGGATTATGGATTTTTTATTTTTTCTTAATAATAAACAAAGAAAATCTTAAAATGAACTTAACAAAAGAAAAATCATTCAAATAGAAATCTAAATGCTATGTACACTATACACAAGTCCCTAGGGCTCATATATGGATTTTGTCCCCATACTCCTCTGTAACACTACTATGAGGGCATATACTCTAAATTTTGTCAAAAAATTATCACAATAAAACGCAAAAATTCAATGTATCTCACAAAACATTGCCCTCTAATAGTCATAATGTTAGGTCCGCATTCAGAATGCCTCCCCCCTTCCTATTTGGAGTCATCCTTTACGACAAGGTATCGCAAAGGGTATGTGTTGTGCTTGGGCAATTAAAAGTTGTGCCTATGCAGGCCTTGTAATGTAGCCCTATTATGCATACACAGTCAATGCATGGAAAAGATTTATGTTGTGCAAGATGTGGGTATAAGCAATTTGCTTATTGGCATTTGTTGGCAAGGCTTCCTATTCTAAGCAATGTAATGGTCTTTGAAGCTCCTGTATCGTTTCTTGATTGAAGCGACTTGCTCTCTTCTAACTATACTGTAATCGTAGGAAGAATTGTAAGAATTCAAGCGGCGATGCACTGACAGCAGTTTTGTTGTTCTTCTTTGGGACCCATTTCTTTGTGATTATTGGTTGTATTGTTGCTGGCTCTCGTTTGGGAACCCATACTTGCCCGTGCTTCGTTTGTGTTTGAAGAGACTTCTTTGGGATCCACCTTTTTGTTGTGTGAGTCGACAGTGGTCTTTGCTTCGGCCCTTGTACGCTTGGTTGGTGACGGGATTCAGGCTTTGAAAGTTGATACTGTGGTTGTTTTGGAATCCAAATGAATTCTTGACTTTTTTGTGCTTGAATCAACTTCTTTGGAGCCCAAACTTGAGTTGTGAAAGCTTGAGACTGTGTGATATTCTTACCCGTTCGTGCACACTTTCCTTGTTTTTGTTTTGGTGTTGGATCTTGTGATTTGTCATTAGAGATCTTTGTCTTCTTGATCCATATTTGTTTTTGGCCGATCTGGGTTTTTGGTATCCAAATTTTTCAAGCTTTTTGGCTTTGACTTGTTGTCTTGTTCTTTTGACCTGTCATGGTTGTTGCTGAAGGGGTTGGTGATAGTGATGGCCTGAGTTGATGATAGGGGATGTCCTAAGATTCATCACTATCGCTACTATCCTCAGCAAGGTTGACTTCTTGTACTTTCCCTTGATTTTTTGGCTGGTAGTGGAAAGTTACTGTCTGTTTGCTCGTGGGTGGTAGTTTCTTGGATGACTTTTCTAGCCCATTGATTAGAGCATTGTTAGATCGTTGCTCTGGTCGTATTCCTCCTAGGTGAGTCTTTGCATCCTTATTAGGAGCCATGTATGAGGATGCTTGTGGTGGCTGTGTCTTTATCGAGGACTTTGGAATCCACTTGTGATGCAGTTTATTCATGTAGCGATGACATTGATTCCCGGGTCGTTGATCTTCTTGAAGCTCGAAGTGTTCTACAGAGTCATAGAACTCGTCGTCTTCTTCATCTTTTGATTCTCCACATTTCTTTGTTTGCTCATTATTTTGAGAGCTTGTTGATGTCTGGATATCTTCATTTTCCTGGATTACACTCACTGCAAAATACGGAACGACATCATAGCCATTTTCATCACAAAACTTTGTTGTGGGAGCATCCTCCACAACGCACACGTCTAGAGTATCCAAGATGTGTTCTCATCCAAAAGGCTCTAGCTCTTCTTCAGGAAATGGTTCTGGGATATAGTCCATATCCTCTATAACTCGCTCTAGGATACATTCCTCACGTTTCAAGCTACCACATTGTGAAGCTCCACACATCCACAATTCTTTAGGCTTACCTAACCCAGCTGGAAGTTCAGATCCTGCTACTGTGGCGGAATCAAACTCCTCAACCGGTGTTCTCGTCACATCCCTATAGCTATGGTCCCTCAAGTTTATCTTTGTTATGGTTTCCATATGTCTCAGGTATATATGGTCATAACCCCAATCTTGGACCATTTTCAATTGTCGCATGAATGGTCTTCCCAGAATGATGTCATAGTTGTTCTTCTTGCCAAAGTCAACAACAGCAAAAGTGTGTTCATATTCAATGCCACAAGAAGTGTGTTCATATTCAAAAGTGTGTTCATATTCAATGCCAAAAGAAGTAACAAGTACTTTTTCTAGCAGTCCTAGGGGATTTTCCTTGTGTCCGTCTGCAAGCTGCAGGGTCATTCGTGTGGATATCAAGGCAGGTTTTCCCCATTTTTTCCAAACCTCTTTGGTTGCAATGGCCACACCAGATCCACTGTCAAGGATTGCCATGGTTTTTACAGTATTGAATTCCACAGGAAGGGTGGTGTTTCCCTCTTCTCCCTCGTAATACTCGCCTACCTTGTTTAATGGCACTAGCCTAGTATTTAGTTGAGGCATTTCAAGCTCTTTGATGCCTTCCTCGATTTGAGTCATTGGGGTTTTTACACCAAATTTCTCTAGATATTTACCCACATTAGCCCACATGTTTGGTCTAATTATGAGCAACTCGGCTAACATTATTGTACAGGTGACTGGGGTAGATAGAATATCTACTAGCCCCTTTGAATCGATGGCCTTGTTGGGAGACAGTCTCTATGATGGGACTGCAACCACATCTGACTTGGTCTCGTACTGTCCCATGTAGGACGGTAGTGTTCTTAGCGAATGGGGTTGACTATCCATAGATTGTACAGATTCTTTGTCGCCCCAATACGATCGCACGTCTAGATTCAATTGAGATCCAGTCTCAAATTCCTCTATTGGTGGTAGAAACACTCCTCGTTCATCACTAGTCTTGTCTACTCGTCTTCTTAGGTCATTGGCTTCATTGGCCTCTCTGACTTGTTTCCACAATTCGTCAAGACCATCTATCTCTTTACAATCCTCAGGTATAGCTTGGTGAAATCCCTCGGAAGAGTTATCCGTGGTATTCAATACTATCCTTGGTACTAATGCTGGGTCTTTGAGGTTTAGTCTATGCTCATGACTAGAATCTGGCTCTTTTAGTTCCTGGTTTGGTGGTATTACTTGTGTAGGCATGACACATATCACATCCTCAGGTTTTGCAACTGGTGGTTCTAGTAAGGCTTGGGCTGTTTGAATCATTTTTTGGCACATTTCAAATTTTTGCTTTTCTAGTTCCGAATAGGGATATGTCATCCACGTGTGTTCTTGGGTTTGGTTGTTTTTGAGCCTCACATCATAGGCTTTCAAGAGGGCATCTAATGTCTCATTAACCTTCTCTACCAACACAGATCAACCTGAACTAGAACTTCTCGGTTTCTCATCCGTGGATGGTTCTTCTAGAGGTTTAACCATCTGTGTAAGAGAAGGTGCTTCCTTTTCCTCATGTTGTTTTATCTTCTCCTCAGCTTCGGTAAGCTTCTCAGCTAGGGATTTTTTCTCTCGTTCCCTGCGTGCTTTCATCCTAGTCTTTCTAGCTTTCCAACTATTTCGTTTGCTCTTGGTTTTCTGACTAGGTGCGTCTGTCTTTGGTCCATCATCTGTCTTTGGACTCATGTCACTTTCCGTGTTCTTTGTCTCTGGATTCTCATCAGCTTTCTTTTGAGCTTGTGCTCTCGTAACTACTTGAACTGGTACAACATTTTCATTTTCTGAGCTACTAGGTAGCTGAACAATCCCTGATACATTTGTCGTGATTTTCCTGATTTGGTTTGGTTTTTTCTGGCAATCGGGGATCAAGTGAGTGATGCCACACTCAAGAAAATAGGCATTTACTTCAGTGATCTCCGTATGAGGACATTTTTTGACCAAGTGGTTGTCACGACTTTTGTGACAATCTATCTCTGGTTGAGGAGATTCTTTTAGCATTTTCTCTTGGCTATAAGCAAGCTTTGACCTAGATAAGCCGCTATTTGCAATGAATCGCAATGTCCTTTCGTCCATTTCATACCTTCTTTATTTTGACTGAAACCCAGGAGGTGGAGGTTGTACTGGCCTCACCACTCCATGTGTTTCTCTCACATTTTGTTGCTCCAAAGGGTAATACTCACTTTGGTTGCTATGCCACATTGTAGCTGGTACTGGCGTTGGTTTATTTGATGCTTCCATCATTGGCATGTATCTCATGTCTACCTGCATTCTAGCACCTAGCAGCAGTGGAGGTTGTTGTCCTAAGACAAGCTGTGGCCTTAAAACTCTTACTAGTCTTGGCGCATTCCCTGTAATGTATCTAGGTGGAGTAGGTGCTTCTGGAACAGGTTGTACATACCTTTCCCTAGCATTTTCCATGCTATAATAGCACTCTTCCTCCGTATGGTTCGTCTATTTTCTCTCAATTTCACACCACTTCGGCTCTCCCGAATCTGTGAGGTCCCCATCCCACCGTATCAAACGGCGGATCTGATGGTGAACCTGGTGGCCACTAGATCTATAGAGAAAGCAAACAAAGTGGTTCAGGGTTCAACTAGCGGACGATCTCTCATCACAAAGTGAGTCGAGTTCGAGCCTACTAGTAATGAGATCTAGCTCCACCTCGCAGGGGAAGTGTACTTAACCTATCTAGCGATCCTAAGACCCACCTTCCAAGAGGAGAGGAACCTCGAGTGCCTTTTTCCCCATGTTTCAGAGGCATGTACACTTGAGACTTCGCCGCTCTAGGGGCAATGAGTATTACTAGTATCGATTTAAACACTATGGGGATAGAGAGTTCCCGACCAATCGGGACCACCCTTCTCATAGGCATTGGCAACCTGAGCCAAGCCCCCACTTTCCACCCCCACACTCACAGTTCCTCGTGTGTCCTAATTACTACCACAATGGTTGTTCAACATATAAGTTCCTTGATTAGTTTCCGATTCACAAGGTTCGTTAAGACAACCCTTCAATCAGTATTGCAAAGCGGCACCAAGAGAGAGTTCTAGTAAAAATTATACTCAAACTTATTCATTAAAATTCCAATGTTTTGGAGGTACAACATCCCCCCTCCAGCGAGAGTTTACTCCTCCCATTGTCACCTAGCTGCCCATACAACTAGGTTTGTCCACCGCATAAAAAGCACAACATGGACACTCCCACCACATAGAAAGCAAGACGTGGGTTCCCACTGCTTAACCAGCAGACGTGGATATCTACCGCTTAACGAGTAGTCGTGGATTCAAGAGCCCTTAACCAGGAACTCTGCCCCCTGTGATCAGTAGGGGGGTCAGGACTGATTCAACATTAGAAATAAAATGAACATGTCGAGTTAAATTTTCCCTAGCAGACATTCTTTCCTCTTGCAAACAACATACCCATCAATCATTTCCTTCCTACTTTAGAACTTAATGTACAATGAATTCAATGCCGAGGTTTCTGTCAGATTTCTCCAACATGTTTGGGGATATGTTCATTCCTAACTAAACGTGTGCAATGTTAAATTAAACAACTTGAATAAAATTATGACCTACCTCCTCCATTTCTTCGTCGATGGCCTGTGAGATGGCCGGTATTTGTTCCACCATGGGAGCTTTTCCCTTTCCATTGACATTGCTTGTTCCTGCCTTGTGGTCGTGGGCACCATCGAAGCGAGTTCTCTTAACCGGAACCATTTTACTCACTACTTTAAATAATTAGCTTGGAGAAAAGGCTAAGGTTTGCAGGCGTCATAACAACCCAATAGATAGATTAGCAACATCAATTAATCCCTCCTATAGGAGAGGTCTAGATTTTTCATATAGAAATCATTATGGATGACACATAATCCTATGGGTACCGGCTCTAAAGATAATTACTCGACTTACATGATTAAGAATAATAGGATTTCACTGATGGAATTACCATAGAGATGAATTAAGCACGATTAATCTCTTTCCTAGCAATTAGAGGGTGCACAATCACCGCATGCATAGATGTGAGAAAAACCACCTCTTAGAGACTTAATGACATATTAATCTTACCTTAATTATATCTTAATGCATTAGAGAAATGAATCTAATTCAGTTACAATATTAATGAGTGATAAAAGAGTGTGATTCTCGTCAGTCTACACAATTACCGGCTTACTGGTTAATTACTATGCTACCTAAAGAGAGAAATTCTATTAATTATGCACTAATCATTAATTAAAGATCATGGATGGCTGATAATTTATCTATGGTGTGATGATTACATAATAGAATATGGTTAAGGGAAAATTAGAGAGTAATTATAGAGAATTACAACTAGGAATAAGCATAATAGACGAGGAAGTTAGATGGTAATGAAAAGAATTTACCGAAGGCATTAATTAAACCGTGGTTACCGTGATTAAGGGCTGATAATCTTCTCGATTCTCTGATCTAATCGAGCTTCTTGAGGCGAGAATTCGACAGCACCTCCCTCCTTGCTTCTCCTTCAAAAGGTGTGTGTACCGGCAGCACCTCCCCAAGGTGTGTATATGTGTGTGTGTGTGTGCACTGGGTATGTGTGTGAGCATGTGTGTGTGTGTGTGTGTGTGCAGGCCTTTAAATAGGCTCCTACAGGCTGAAAATCGACCAGCCTTGCTATTTGCATGTGGGGAGCACTGAGTCTCTGCATTGGCAAGTCCAGTTCCCCTACCCACCAAGTGTCCAGTTGGCTTGGTTAACTGGCTCTGACACTTAGTTACTGGCTTGGAAACTCTCCCAGGACTCCCACAAAGAGAGAAGGCGCCCCCTAGCTGCTAAAGCTGAACTGGAGTGGGCTCGAACCTGTTCCCACACAGCCTCGGGCCCTCTGCGTCTCCCCGGCCAATTTTGGGAAAAATTGATTTTAGGCTAAAACGGGTCATACGAGTCGGAATTTGATGCCGAAAATTGCTATAGCAAGCTCTAACTAAGGCGTAATGGCCCGAGTACCTGCCATATTTAGCAACCCTCGGGGTCCGAAAATGCATTTTTTCAAATTTGGAGTACGGGTGCAGTTTTTCGAGACGGTCAAAACTGGATGGGTCGGGTGACCAAAAACTTACTATTTTTGGAATTTTTTTACAAAAATTATTTTAATTCACATTTCGAAGCTTAAAAATATTATAAACATCATGGAACTGACAGAATTTGGAAAATTGCTAAAAATAGTAACTTTTTCCATTATATTCATTTCAAGGTACAATGGTGCTCTTGTTTATCGGGGTCAGAGACATTACAGAATCAGACCTTACAAGAGGAATCAACCTCTTGACTAAATCGTCGATAAGATTTTCTTGATCAATAGGTGCCGTTGGCTTGGCAATGGACTCACTTATCTGTGAAACACTGTGCTGAGAGGATGTGTCATCTCCTTGACTCTTTAAGTCCTTTTCTTTGTATGCCTCACAATTATCCAGTAGACAAAGAGCTTCTTTGATCAACTTGTTTAGCGTCATCCTCCTTATCATATGCAGATCCTTCTGAAGGCCCTTATCTCTCATTCCCTAGATAAAGATTAGCATCAGTCATGCTTGCATAGGTAATTCCGCTCTCGGACAGAGCTTAACATATCTCTTGAGCCGTAATGATGCTTTGCGTACTGATTCATTCTCTTTCTGTTTAAATCTATGGATTTGCGAGACCGTGTTGTGAGCAATGCCTTTTGGCGAGAATTCTTCAATAAACTCCTCAAATAGCTCATCTAGGGTCTCAAAATCCCATTTTTTCACCGAGTCGAACCATGTAGCTGCATCATCTTCTAGAGTCAATCCAAATCCCGCAAACTGTGTTGCGAAATCTGAAACTTCCTCTGCTCTAATCACTCTTCTAAAATACGCTACGTAATCTCTCGAATCTTTATCTCCGGAGTATTTTTTGTTTACCCATTTCTGGACTTGGGATGGTCTAACTCGTCGATTGTCTACAAGTCTAACCAGAGACTCTCCCAATCCTTCTCTCGTTATCGCTCTTGAAGGGAATGTTGGTGGCTCTCTTCTTGGAATTCCTATAGGAATTCTCGTGTTTGGTGGAGGCATTTGTGGTCCTTCATTGACCAAATATCCACCTCTTTCTAGTACAGTATGTGGATTTGTGCTTTCTACAACTTTGTATTCTCGTCCATACTTGTCCAAAACTATAGATCTCCATTGACACTCGACTCCGTATGTGTAGACATATAAGAGCTTGTAATTCGTTATCTCTTCTAGGTATGGATCTGAGCACCTATAAAGATTGACCTCCTTGTCGTCAATGTATCTATATAGTCCTTCACTCTCATGACCAATCATCCAAACTCTCTCAACAAGATGGGTCTTTATCAATTGCAAGTTTGGAAGATCCATTGTGGGAGGATATTCCTCTATCGTCGGGATCTCCAAGCTTGTGAAAGCTGCGTTTGAATCTAGGGTAGACATGATTTTTGGGCTTAAGAGCTTTTTCTTGGTTCAAGTAGACTTAGTCCACTATGTTCAAGTGCTTTGGTTAGGGAAAAGTCGTAACTATGTCCAAAACCGCAACCGTTTCGTCACAATTCTCGCAAATTGTCGCTTTCAGACACCCCTAACTTGCGGATGTATTTTGAGGCCTCAAACGAAGTTTTTTTCAAAGTTAAACTAAATGGTTGCCATTCTAAGATCTGTAGAGCCGCTCTCAGGCTACGTTTTGATATAAAAACTTTTCCGATCCGATACCGTTTGTGAAAGTTATGGCCAAAACAGTGAAATGCAGTTTAGAATGGTCAAAATGAGTCCAAATTCAAATTTAAAAGAAGATTTGGGATCTCTGTGAGACTGTGAACACTCATGTATGGTCAAAAGTACAGTTGGACCCTAAAACTGGCCTAGAGACATCCTACGCGTAGGATGTCTATATGCTCAGAATTTAACAAAATTTGGTCCAAAGACTCCCCTTGAGTCTAGCAACACAATGGTATGCTCAGAATTTTCTTTGGACCTAAAAATGGCCTTGAGACATCCTACGCATAGGATGTCTTTTTGCTCAGAATGACTTGAAATTTTCACCCCAACTTCTCCTTGATGTGTTGATCACAGTGGTGTGCTCATAGGTTGGTTTGGAGTCCTAAATCAACCTGGAGACATCCTACGCGTAGGATGTCTAACTGCTCAAATTTTGTCCCAAATTTGAATCACAGACTCTCCTTAAGGTGCTGATCACTGTGGTATGCTCAGAGGTTGATTTGGAGTGCTAAATCATGGTGAAGACATCCTACGCGTAGAATGTCTAAGTGCTTAATATTGCACCAAACTTGAGCCACAGCTTCCCCTTGATGTCAGCAACCCAATGCTATGCTTAGATTTGAGTTTGGATGTCAAAAGACCCCAAAACTAGCTGTTCTTGCCTTTTTTCAGTCAAAAAATGCTAGTCTATTCAATCTTCCTTTCATTGACCCAAATGAGATGAAATTTATCACATGCACTCAATACAACATTTAGAACATGCCTTTGGAGTCATGCTATCGTTTGGTCTCAAAATTAGGCCTTGGACACAATTTGGGTAGGATGTCTGGCAATTCTTGTCTTTTGGCTTTGATCTGTCAAAATTTGGTCAAATTTCCACTTTCTAGGTGAAAATAGGGTAAAACCTACCTTCTAAACACACTGGTAACCTCAGATTTTCAAAAAAATGCCCAGATCACCCTGTAGACATCCTACGCGTAGGATATCTACTTCTGATTTTTTGAGACAGAAGTGTCCCTGATGATTCCTTATGCTCTCAGCAAGTGCACGTATGCTTCACAATTGCAAAAACATGCAAAAATCACTCAATGAAGCCTTTGCTGAAATTTTATGTTTTTTGACTCCGCCTTTTGGCTTTTAGTCAACAAAAATAGGGAAAAACACTCAAGTCAATATGTTAATAGGGTAAAACCTACCTTCTGAACATAGTGGTCAACTCAAAATTTTCAAATTTGGTCTCCAGAACCCCCTTGAGACATCCTACGCGTAGGATGTCTATGTTTACAGAATTGCAAGTTTTCTTCACAGAACCCTTGCAAATGCTCTTTTATATGCACAGCATCAGTCAGTCATACAAAAATATCCACAAAAGCTTGTTTAATGCATTTTTACACTCAAAAGCACACTTTTCCGTGATTTCAAATGCAATCAAGCACTTTAGCAAATAATTCAGTGCTGAATAGCTCTAGATCAGAATCGGATCACTTACCTAAAGCTACTCCTACAAATCATATGGGGTTTTGCCTCTATGAGTAGAAAAACGCTTCACTGCCACACACGGACTAGTAAACGCTTTTATCACCTCACAAATCACTCGACCACCAACAACTACTCTAATCCACAGATCGTAACTAAACCTATCTAGTCGCAGACCCTCGGCAAGACACACGCTTCCTGGCAATCCACTTGATCGCTGAATATCCTCTTCCGGATCCACTTAAGAAAAACGCTTTCTTTAGCCCAAACTAAATCAAGCAACCATCACACGAGTGTTAGTAGGAAACCTACTTAGGTCCTTGTGTCCCCGACAGCGGCACCAATGTTGGACAGGAGCGACTCACACACCCATGAAGTGCATGCAAACACTACCTAGATCAACATAATGTCAATCGAGGACACAGATGACACGATAGGCACACGGAGGAAATCTCTTTAGCTTGTCAGGCTAAGACCATCCTACACATACAACACTCTGGAAGGCCAACTAAACGAGAATCAAGAACCGCACTGCCCTCAACTACACCACCTAGCCACATACACACATACGGAAGGTAACTCACCTAATCATGCCAGATTCATAAGAAACTTAAGGAACATCATCCCCTCACTAGGATACACCTGTCCCTAAGCTTCTACACTCAAAAACCTCACTCTAAACCCATCTGCGGAAAACGCGTAGGATGACAGAGCAGAATTTTGAAAGTGCCTGAAACTGAAATTTATGAGTACCTATGTGTAGCTTATGTCGCCACAATTCTATAGACTACTAGTACGCAAAAAACAGACATCGTTTGATACACTTACGGCCACAAATAGCTCATAGATGCATCGGCATGTGTGCTTCATCTCGCGTGGAATGCTTGGCGTTGTTGCGTAGCTCTCCTCGAGCCTACAGCAATGGTGCAGTCGGATCTCCAATGTGTTAAGCGAGCCGGGCATAGTGAGAGGATAAAGATCACGCTCACTCTCTTTCTCTCTCACACACAGTAGACGACAACGCTAAAGTTTTGATTATGATTAAAAGTCCTTTTTTACAAAATGACCTAGGTACCTTATATACTAAGGCTACCTTAGGCTTAACCAAAAATGGGGTTGAAAGGGTCAAATGGCTTTGTATTTACAATCTGGAAGTGCCATTGCACCCCGGCTTCTGAAACTAGAATAACTACTCATTACAAATGATGTTTATAGCCATAATCCACAGCATTTCATAACTCACAAAAGATAAGACTTTGATATGAAACTTGAGTTATATTGTGTTGTTCACCTGGCGGTCAACAATCCATGCTCAATGAGTTGCCTAAGTTGTTCCTTGAGTTTGATGGCCTTTGGAAGTGACATTTTATAAGGTCTTTTTGAGATAGGTTCACATCCAGGGATTGTCTTTTTGAGATAGGTTCACATCAACGGATAGTCTCAATCTCATGATCAACCTCTCTATGTGGCGGAAGATTCGTAAGGTCTTCAGGGAATACATCATCATACTCCCTCAACCAGTTTGGTCGAAGTGAGGTATCTGATTGGTCCACCTTGTTGAGCTTTACCGCATAAATTTTCTATCCCTTTCTTAGTCCCTTTAAGAGTCTGTTGGCCTTAACTAGAGTATTCCTAGGTCTCCCATTTTCCCCCTGGATTAAGGCTTCATTACCCAAGTTATGTGTAAAGGTAAAGTTCCCTTGTGCACAATGGATATGGGCCTTATTTTGCTTTAGCCAGCCCATCCCTAGTATCCCATCAAAGAATCCTAAGGGTAGGGTTCGAAATTGGGTAGAAATTGGGTGTCCCCCTAAATCAAAGTCGATTTTTCCTATAGAATATTGAGATACTACTTCATTGCCGTTTGCTAACTCTACCACTAGCTTGCTTGTTGGATACTTATCTAGCTTTAGCTTCCTCATGCATCCAGGTGAAAGAAATGAAAGAATACTACCACAATCTATAAGGAAGTTAACTTGTTCACCTCTGAGAGATCGTGGCATATGAATGACTGCGTATTGCTCGCAACCATTGGGGTTGTCAATTGCATCATGCAGGGTTTCTCTCTCTACTGCTTCATCACCCACAGTTGGTTGTACCACTGTGGCATTCACTCTGGCGGTAGCTCCACGCCCTCGCCCTCTGTTCATCCTTCCACGTCCTCCTCTTCCATTAGCTTTGCCACGCCCATGGCCATTCAAGGGTATGGCGTTGGCGTTGGTTGCCTGAGTGTTCCTGGGGCACTTGGATCTGTAATGTCCATGCTCGCCGCAACCATAGCATCGAACATCTGGAAACTCCATGGTTGTGGTGGTAGCCACAATAGGACACTGGTCATATGCTTGGTTGGCTGGTCTGTTATTCCAAGCAGTTGTCCTTGCCCTTCTTGCCCAATGATTCCTCCTGTTCTGATTAAACTTTTGTACTTCAAGAGCTAGAGGTTTGGACCTCAACAAGGCATCCTGTAATGTCGTTGGCCTGAGAGCTTACAACCGAGTATTCAAAGGGTCGATTAGCCCTTGGCAGAACCTCGCCACTTGTTGCTCCAAGGTCATCTTAGAACCATATCTCCGAAGAGTGACAAACTTTGCATAATATTCTTCGACAAATGAAGTCAGCTGCCGCAGTGAAAAGAATTCATTCATCTTCAAGGTTCTATAGGCAGGTGGTAAATAACCCCCCATTATCGCAGCTTTGATGTCTTCCCAGGATTGGGAAGATCCCTTAAAATCCAGGTCCCTGCAATGTTGCTTCCACCATATCTTGGCATCGCCAGTCAAGCGGAACATCGCAAGCATGGTCTGATTTACAAGTTCGGTCCCCGCAGCTTCAAAGTAATCGTCCATGGCTTCCATCCACACTTCTGCATCTCTCTCCACATTTGCCCCCTCGCCCTTAAAGATCGGAGGTTGGGCTTGCTTAAGGAGGAGCTTCTTCTCTTGCGCTGCCGAGTATAGAGCAACAGGCGGTGCCTACATGGGTTATACGAGATTCTTGATACCATTACTTGGATTTCAAAATAGACACGAGACTTTAAATAAAATTCAAGATCCCACTTTATCAAGAGATAGAGATTCAGAGACAAAAAGCACTTTATTGATGAAAATTTATTACAATCGAAACCCCTCAAGGTTTAGGATAACTGAACTTATTACATGGCTTTTTGGGTTGCGTATAAGATACGCCTAGGAGATTGTGTTCACATGATGCACTACTTTGTTCGTGAAGTAGTTCCTGTACTCATCCTTGAGTGGATAATAAACTAAGATATCAAGCCGGGATTCTTCTTTTGCTACTCCAAAAGTTCTGACTCTGTTCGTTGGGATCACATCGGTGACCTTTTCCAAGAGCCAGTCGTTGATGGTTTGATTGGAGTCGCCTGAGACAGTCAAGTCCAATCGGGTAGACAGCAAGTAGAATAACTCCACCACCCTCAACTCTTCTCCCCAACGTATCTTCTTCAAATCGGTAGCCATGCATCCTAGCTTCTGAGCACTGATGTAGTAAACCCCTCCTGCAAGTGTCTAATCAAGTCCCCATTCTCTATCGATGCGAGTGGAGTGTGGCGTATGAGCCTTCATCAGTATCTCCATGACATCTTGCCTGAATTGGTAAACTGGGGATCGTTGATCTTGTTCATAAATAAGCTCAAACACTTGTAACTTCCGATATTCTAGCACGGGGTCTTCCTGCAACACCAATTCAAGGAATTCCGATCAGCTACCGGTATACTTTTAGTTCCTTTTAAATATTCAAACAATACAACTTTATTTCTCATCCTAACCTAGGCTCTGATACCAGGTGTGAGGTCCCCACCCCGCCGTATCAACGGCGTATCTGATGGTGAACCTGGTGGCCACTAGATCTATAGTGGAAGCAAAGAAAGTGGTCCAGGGTTCAATTAGTGGATGATATTTCATAAAAGAGTGATTCAAGTTCGAGCCTACTAGCAAAGAGATCTAGCTCCACCTCGCATGGGAAGCGTACTTAAACTATCTAGCGATCCTAACACCCACCTTCCAAGAGGAGAGAAATCCCGAGTGCCTTTTTCCCCATGTTTCAGAGGCACGTACACTTGAGACTTCGCCACTCTAGGGGCAATGAGTATTACTAGTATCGATTTAACACTATGGGGACAGAGAGTTCCCGACCAATCGCGACCACCCTTCTCATAGGCATTGGTAACCTGAGCCAAGCCCCCACTTTCCACCCCCACACTCACACTTCCTTGTGTGTCCTAATTACTACCACAATGATTGTTCAACATAAACATTCCTTGATTAAATTCCGAATCACAGTGTTCATTAAGACAGCCCTTCAATCAGTATTACAAAGCGGCACCAAGATAGTATTCTAGTAAAAATTCTACTCAAACTTATTCATTAAAATTCCAATGTTCTGGAGGTACAACATCCCCCCTCCAACGAGATTTTACTCCTCCTGTTGTGGCCTAGCTGCCCATACAACTAGGTATGTCCACCGCATAGAAAGCACGACATGGACACTCCCACTGCATAGAAAGCAAGACGTGGGTTCCCACCACATGCAATGCAAGTCGTGGGTATCCACCGCATAGAAAGCAAGTCGTGGATTCAAAAGCCCTTAATGAGGAACTCTGCCCCCTGATCGGTAGGGGGATCAGGACTAATTCAACATTGGAAATAGAATGAACATGTCGAGCTAAACTTTCCCTAGCAGGCATTCTTTCCTATTGCAAACAGTATATCCATCAACCATTTCTTTCCTACTTTAGACTCTAATATACAAATGAATTCAAATGCCGAGATTTCCGTCGGATTTCTCCAACATGTTTGGGGATATGTTCTTTCTAGCTAAACGTGTGCAATGCTAATTAAACAACTGAATAAAATTGTGACCTACCTCTTCCATTTCTTCGTCAATGGCCCGTGAGATGGCCGGTGCTTGTTCGTCCATCGGAGCTTTTCCCTTTTCATTCACATTGCTCGTTCCCGCCTCGCGGTCGTGGGCACCACCGAAGCGAGTTCACCGGGGCCATTTTATACTCACTACTTTAAATGATAAACTTGAAGAAAATAGCTAAATTCCGGGAGCATCATAACTTACCAAATGGCATATTAGAATCATTAAAGAGTCCTCCTCATGCAAGAGGGATTAGATTTCTCCTTCGAGACCTAGCAATTTTATGGTTAATACTTTACTTGCCCTACGAGAACCGGATCTAAAGTTAATTACTTAGCTTAGATGATTAAGAATTTCAGAATTTTACTAATTAATCTACAAGAGAGATGAATTAAGCAGCTCAATCACTTTCCTAGTGTAATTTGAAGATGCAGAATTACCGCATGCATATGTGATAGAAAACTTTCTTCTTATTGACCTAATGACGGATTAATTTTTCCTTAATCACATCTTAATGTGTGAGAAAATTGAATCTAATTTGGTTTCAACACTATTGAGTGGTAAAAGGATGAATTTCATCAAATCTACATTATTATCGTGGGTTGACAATTTGTTAGCTATGCTGCCTAGAAAGAGAAATCTCTCCTAATCATGTATTAATCATTGATTAAGAATGATGAATGGTTGCATAAATTAGCTAATTGAATGATGATTATGTAATAGAGTATAGCTATGTAACTTAGAGAGCAGCTATAGGGAATTATAGCTAAGATTAAGCATAGTAGACGAGGAATTTGGAGAATAATGATGAGAATTAAGAAGAGCAGGAATTAAACCATGATTACCGTGATTAGGGGTTGAGAATCATCTTGATTTTCTGATCCAATGAATCCTCAAGATGAGAATTTTGGTAGCACCTCACTCCTTGCTTCTCCTTCAAAAACTGTGTGTGTATCGGCAGCACCTCCCCAAGGTGTGTGTAGGTGTGTGTGTGTGTGTACTGGGTGTGTGTGTGGGCATGAGTGTGTGTGTGTGTGTGTGTGTGTGTGTGTGTGTGAGCACACCCTTAAATAGGCTCCTCAAGGCTGAAAATCGATATGGGTTTCTATAAGCAACTGGGTGAGCACTCAGTTAATGCATTGGCAAGTCCAGTTGCCTACCCACCAAGTGTCCAGTTGGCCAGTTTAACTGGCTCTCACACCCACTCTCTAGCATGGAAAATTCCCCACAACTCCCACAAGGCAAGAGGGCGCCCCCTAGTTGCTAAAGCTAGCTCAGAGTGGCCTGGAACCTGCTCCCACACAGCCTCGAGCCCCGGTTCTTTGGGAAAATTTGGTTTTAGGCTACAACGAGTCATACGAGTCGGAATTTGATGCTGGAAATTGCTATACCAAGCTCTAACTAAGGCGTACTGGTCCGAGTACCTACCATATTTAGCAGCCCTCGGGGTCCAAAAATGCATTTTTTCAAATTCGGGATACGAGTGCAGTCTTTCGAGACAGTCAAAACTGGACAGGTCGGGTGACCAAAAACTTTCTATTTTTGGAATTTTTTTTACAAAAATTATTTTAATTCACATTTTGAAGCTTTAAAACATTCTAAACATCATGGCACCGAGAGAATTCAAAAAAATGCTAAAAATAGTAACTTTTTACATTATATTCATTTCATGGTACAATGGTGCTCTTTTGGGTTGGGTCAGAGACCTTACAGAATGCCCAAAATCATATCACATCGTGAGAGAGAACATACTACAAATTTTCTACAGAAAGAAACTTGTTCAACTGTAAACAACACATCAAGGCACTCCTTTGTGATGAGAGAGTCCATACCGGGAGCGAAGCCAGAAACCTCAAGAGGAGATTTTGAACTAGCCTCTAGGTGGGCTTTCTCAACAAGAGAGGGACTAATCACATCATGCATACTACCTGGGTCAAACAATATGACAAAACGCTCATAACATTTAATGAGGGACTCATCAATGGGAGGGTCATGAGAAACTTGGGGCACACTCGTGTTGTCATTGATTGCATTGACAGAGGAAGTGGGTTTTGTGGATTCTTTAGATGCATTCGATTCAAGCTTAGGACATGTTTTTTTTATGTGACCCTTAATGTAACAATGAAAACAACGACCTTCCTTAGAATAAGTGCTTTGCTCTTCCGACGTGATGTATCCTCCTAAAATTCCTTGTGCTACCTTTTCATCATTTGGAGTGAGATTAGGTTTAGCAATTGTGTTAGCTTTACCCTTAGGTTCACTCTGAGAGTTCTTTTCTGAGAGACTATTGGAAGATTGGTTAGAAGAGTTAACATTCTTACCATTCTTACCGTTCTTAGGGTTCTGCGAAGTTTGAGAGGTACTTGTCCAAGTCTTCTTTTCCTTAGGCTTTTCCTTGTTGTGCTTCATCTTCTGTGCGAGACCAATCGCTACCACCTTGTTGAGATTGATTGGATCGAGCACCTCGACATCATACTTGATATACTCGTCCAATCCATAAAGGAATGCCTCCTTGCGCTTTGCATCCGATTTGTGTAATTGAGTGCCGAGCTGCAAAACACGATTAGAGAAAGACATAACTGGCATACGATTTTGCTTGAGACCGCGCCAATCGTCTTTCAATCGTGTGAGGTACTAAGGTGGCATAAACCGCGCCTTGAGCTTGTCTTTGAAATTCACCCAACTGAAGGAAAGGGGCGTGAATTCGTCGGCTTCCTCTAGGTGCGCAACTAACTGTGCCTCTTGCCATGCGTAGTACCAATTGATGGCATCACCGGCAAGGTACATAGCTGCCGTCAAAACCTTGCTATTTCCTGTCTTTTTAGTTGTCGCAAAATAAGCATTAAATTGATGCAACCAAGAATGAATAACCGTAGCATCCATCTTACCATCATACTTAATGAACTGGATCTTCTCTGTAATTGGGTTGTTGGAGTCCGAATCTCTGCTTGCGCCACTTGAGGAACTACGAACATCTTTGACTGGTTTGGACTTCGAGGTAAGAACCTGTCAAACCAATTCTTGCGTGCGTAGGTCTCTCTGAACCTCACGATCGGCCTCCAAGGCCGCTCGTCTTGCTTCGACATCCTCCTTTCTTTGTGCTTTTGTTTGTTTTCATGCATCGCGCTCGCGTTCCAAAGTAATGCGAGTGAATTCTTGTTGTGCCAGCGCAACGTGATTCGCATCCTGTTGTTGTGCCAACACAACTGGATTCGCTTCTTGTTGTTGTGCCATCATGTCCATCATCGACTTGACCATCGCCTCCATAGGATTTGGTACAATTCGTGGCGTAGATGGGGAACGGGGAGGGTCGAAAAAACCTCGTGGTGGGAAAAATTCTTCGTCCTCTCTCTCATCCTCATCACCTCCAAGCAAAGTATGCATTCCGCTTCGAGTGATGACCGTACACTGTGATCTTGGGTTCTTAAGTTCACGAGGAACTTGGGTTCTTGTTAGTCTTGGGTTCTTGGGGGTCTTGATTTCTTGAGGTTCTTCTTTCGCTTGCAACCTGTGTTCGAGAAGGATCTTCTCTTCACCCGAGCTCTTCTCTTTTCTGTGGGCGCACCCCTTAGCGGCCTTGCGCTCACACCAAAGTTGCTTTTTCACCTCACATCCATTGGCCGGCCGCTAAGTGCATGGTCTGCTCTCAATGAGTGAAAAGAGGCACAAGGGGAGGCTGGACAAGCCCTTCTTTCTTGGGTTTCCTGTCACTCTTCAAAAACACGATTAGGAATCGACATGCCTAAGAGAACTTGGGTTACGTGCGACCACAACAAGCGAAAAAAATTATGTCATTCTTGTGGTTCTTTCCTTGAGTGATAGAGAACACTGACAAAGCTTTGATACTAGTGTAAAGTGCAGCGGAAGTGAATGTTGAACTTTGCTCAAGATGAGTGCTTCGAACTGTGTTCAAGGTTCCTTTTGTTCTTATGCCTTCCGTTCTTAATGAGAGAGTGCAATTGACACAAACAAATTGAATGGACAGTGTGAATGGAAGTGCATGAGACTGAGAGATTGAGAAAGAAGAGAGTACGACACCAGAGAGGTTTGTAAACCCTCCTCCGAAGGCCCCACTCTCGTTGGGAGAGTGGTCTACTAGTGATTGCACAATCTGGTACAAAGTGGATGTACTGCTCTCCAAAAACGCCTATGGGCTGAAATCTGCTGCTGCTAATATACGCTAGTTTTAGGCTTTTCAAAAACACCGATTAAGCTGTGGGAGAAACACTGTTTTGGTTGCGTTTTCGGGGGCTTCAAACTGTTTAATTTCTTAGGTCTTCTCGCTGATTGCTAGGACTGTAGCGCTGCTGAAAACGCTAGGGAAAAAGGATGTGATGCTGATGTTGAAAAACGCTAGGGGACCGGGATCTGTGGTGATGAGGCTTGGTTGAAAAACGCTAGGTGTTGGGGTCTATAGAGATGAGGCTATTGCTGAAAACTGCCAGCCTATGGGAGGTCTTGCTTGGAGGAAAAACGCCACCAAGGAGGAAAGTCCTGTTGAGAGAGAGAGAGGGAACATGTAGCTCTAAAACACGTATCCAAGTCAGTGAATTGTGCCGAGAAACCCATGCGTGCATAGCATGCAAAACTAGACCCATTAGACAGGCACACTGATCAATACATCAATACCAATGAAGTATATCCCTGTCCCACAATCGAGCAAGCAGATCAACGCTTGCAGAATGTTACAAAAGCGATACTGTGTAGAGGGTTCATCACCATATGCCAAATCTGTATTGGATAACACTTGAGGTACAACAATGCAGATTAGGTTTAGCTCAAAAAATAGTACCCTACAGTAGTAAACAATGAGGTACGACTTAAGGTGAGCTATAATCAAAGCAATCATGGGCACACGGGGGCAATTCTTGCACCAAGAGACCTGTCCAGTGAGTAATCAAAACCAGTCTACAATCAGCCAAACTCAGACCATTAATATAATCAAATGTATGTGTGCCTCTGAGAGAAGCCTCGACAAAAAAACCAAATACAAGTCATAGAAAAAATTGAAAAGTCAGTTGTTCTCACCCGTTAACATGCTTTCTTCATTTCCCTAATAGCTTCACTAAGCCAATTGTCTACAAACATCACTATATTACTACTATCGACAACACCAAGTAAAGGCTTTGTCATAGTTGAATTTTGCCTCTTGGCATCCAGCTTGTGCTTACCACGCCTTGTCCGTGGATTTGGATTCTCATCAAGGTCTTGAACATTATAACAAGAACTTTAGGGATATTTCAAATGCACCAAATCTGTTGTCACCATGATCTTCATACATCCCTCGTTGGCAAGCTCTCGAGCCATATGGCACCTTGCTCGTCAATTGGGTGCTTCACCTTCGGCTTTCCAGAATTGATCTAGGTCTGCCTTCTTGTGCAAGAAGAGCTGACCTAGATCTAGCGTATCAAAGGCATCCCTCAGTTCTGCCATGTGCATAGTTCCATGAGTCTTCACTTGTACTAAACAGGGAAGTAAAACCCTTCATTGGTTGATCTCTACTTCAAGAAACAACAACACATCTAGACCAAATGTGATATCGCATCGTGTGAAAAGAAGAACCGGAAACATATTAGCTTCTGCTACCACATCATCAATCCAATGCCATAGCCTATATTGTTTTGTCACATGTCCAACCATCTTGACAACTTCGACCTTTGGAATGACAAGCTTTGTAGTCTGACGATATACATCTGCAATGTCTGAATGCTGGTCCTTGTAGCAAGATGAGAGCATGGATGCAAGAGTTTTTCCATCAAAAAACCTACGAATCATTTTTGCAACTGCAATTTCATACATCTCACCAACCTGTGAGTGGCTTTCCTCTCCCTTGGAGACTACACGATTCCTTTGAATCTCAACCAATTTCTGTTTAGACATAAAATAATGCCAAAACGCCTTGCAAACTTCGGGTTCTTCTATTTGTGCAATTTTGTACCCAGTCTCGCTTGCACCGATGCTAAACATCCCTTCTTTGTCAGCCTCCGACCATGTTACAGCACCTGCTTGTGATTCTTCGGCTATCCTTGCAATCCAAACTCCACGAGGGGGGATAGGCTTGGGTTTGCAACTGCCATCTTTGGATAGCCAAAGAAATGTAGAGCAACCATGCCTTCAACAAGCTACCGTGCCTTGATGATATGCCATGTGACAACACCTTTTTCGAAAAACCTTATCACATCTTCAAAAATTGTCGTGCTTAGCCCCACCATTGATTCAGCACCAGCCTTTGGACCTCTCATCTTTGAGATCTGATCTCCAAACTGTATCAAGTAGTCGGTTGCGTTGAGAGATGGGTCATCAGTTGCAATGTATCTCTCTAATGTTGTGACAAAGAATCTGTGTCTCCGGTAATACAACTTGAGAATCTTGGCAAAATGAATTTTGCTCGTATCCTTTAACACCATGTCAGCATATTGCTTCAATGCATCCTCACTTAGAAACCTCCAAATCTTGTCCATACAAGTACTAGTAGCTTGTTCTTTAGACTGCCTGAAATATGGGTTGCATTCTGAAGGAGACTTCTCCTCGTCCCCGAAAGGTAGAAAGCTGATTGGGTAAAGTTGGCAGAGTCAAAGAGAGCAATAACAAGCTTGTCTAGCATTGACCGCGTGCAAGCACCGGCATTGAGTGAGTTAAACCTGTTTGAAAGATACCTGTGCACCTCTTGGCACTTATCCACTAATTTGGGTCCTTTCCAATCTCGCTTAAATCGTAAAAGCCAGTGGGTGAAAACATCGTCCCAAGCGTTCATATCCTGTACACTTTTGATCTCACGCAAGAGCTTCTCTGTTAAGTACTTCCAAGGGTCAACGAATGGATATTCTATATGACAATTCACCTATTTATACAGCCATGTAATATTCTGCATAGGATGTAGCATCTCTTCACTTTTCCGAATTATGCAAAACCTGCGAAGCAATAAAGCCTTCAAACAACACTGCAATGAAAATCTTGGAATCGCGCTTTCTCCCGGATAGAGCAGCTGCAAATCCTCAGCCACTACTTGCAGATCACCTGAGCCTTCTCCTACAAGGCCACTCTCTCCCTCTGGCACACTAGTCAAATATATCCACTACTACTTACACCCAATCTCATAAAATGTCCTGGTTTTACCAACCCCAGATACATCAACGAAAATAGTAAGTGGAGGCTCGGGAACTCGGGTAGACTGGAGGACTCTTTCGGTGAAGTGGGAAATTGGATCCACAAACCCTTGCCACCACAAACAAAGATGGGATGGAACACCCTCTCTTTGTGGGGCACTACCATGGTTCATCAGAAGACTTGAAAGGAACATTTGCACTCTGCAAGGTGCCTGTATGTCTTAGGGCCCCACAAAGAGAGGGTGTTCCATCGCATCCTAGTTTGTTGTGTCGTGGATCCAATTTCCCACTTCACCAAAAGAGTTCTCCAGTCTACCCGAGTTCCCAAGCCTCCACTTACTATTTTTCTGGATGTATCTGGGGCTGGAAAAACCAGGACACTTTATGAGATTGGGTGTAAGCAGCAGTGCATATATTGGACTGGTGTGCCAGAGGGAGGGAGTGGCCTTGTAGCAGAAGGCTCAGGTGATCTGTAGGCAGTGTGGCTGAGGCTTTGCAGTTGCTCTATTCGGGAGAAAGCGGGATTCCAGACTTTTCATTGGAGTGCTCTTTGAAGGCTTTATTGCTCAACAGGTTTTTCATAATGCGGAAAAGTGAAGAAACGCTACATCCTATGCAGAATATTACATGGCTGCATAAACAGGTGAATTGTCATATATGATATTCATTCGGTGACCCTCGGAAGTACTTAACAGAGAAGCTCTTGCGTGAGATCAAAAGTGTACAGGACATCAACGCTTGGGACAATGTTTTCACCCACTAGCTTTTACGATTTAAGAGAGAATCGCAAGGACCCATAATAGTGGATAAGTGCCAAGAGGTGCAGAGGTATCTTTAGAACAGGTTTAACTCACCCAATGCCGGTGCTTGCACGCGGTCAATGCTAGACAAGCTTGTCATTTCTCTCTTTGACTTTGCCAACTTTACCCAATCAGCTTTCTATCTTTCGGGGACGGGGAGAAGCCTTCTTCAGAACACAACCCATATTTCAGGCACTCTGAAGAACAGGCTACCGGTACTTGTATAGGATTCTCAAGCTGTATTACGGGAGACACAGATTCTTCGTCAGAGCATTAGAGAGATACATTGATACTGATGACCCATCTCTCAACACAATCGATTACTTGATACAGTTTGGAGATCAGATCTCGAAGATGAGAGGTCCAAAGGCTATTGCTGAATCAACGATGGGGCTGAGCAGGAAAATTTTTGATGATGTGATAAGGTTTTTCGGAAAAGGTGTTGTCACAAGGCAGGTCAGCAAGGCACGACAGCTTGTCGAAGACATGGTTGCTCCACAGTTGTTTGACTGTCCAAAGATGGCAGTTGTAAACCCAAGACTATCCCTCGTGGAGTTTGGATTGGCAAGGATAGCCGAAGAATCAAGGGCAAGTGTTATAATATGCTCGGAGGCTGACAAAGTAGGGGTGTTTGGTATCGCTGCAAGCGAGACTGAGAACAAAATTGTACAAATAGAAGAACCCCTAGTTTGCAAGGCTTTTTGGCATTATTTTATGTCTAAACAGAAATTGGCTGAGATTCAAAGAAATCTTGAAGTCTCCAAGGGAGAGGGAAGCCACTCACAGGTTGGTGAGATGTATGAAATTGCAGTTGAAGAAATGACTGGTAGGTTGTTTGATGGAAAAGCTCTTGCAGCCATGCTCCCATCTTGGTACAAGGACCAACATTGAGACATTGCAGATGTATATCGTTAGACTGCAAAGCTTGTCGTTTTAAAAGGTGGAAGGTGTCAAGATGGTGGGACATCTGACAAAACAATATAGGCTATGGCATTGGATTGATGATGTGGTAGCAGGAGCAGATATGTTTCCGGTTCTTCTTTTCACGGGATGTGATATCACAATTGGTCCAGATGTGGTGTTCTTACTTGAAGTAGAGATCAACCAATCAAGGGTTTAACTTCCGTGTTAAGTACAAGTGAAGAGTCATGGAACTATGAACATGGCATAACTGAGGGATGCCTTTGATACGCTAGATCTAGGTCAGCTCTTCTTGCACAAGAAGGCAGACAATTCTGGAAAGCCGAAGGTGAAGCACCCATTTGACGAGCAAGGTGCCATATGGCTTCGAGAGCTTTCCAAGGAGGGATGTCTGAAGATCGTGGTGACAACAGACTTGGTGCATTTGAAATATCCCTTAAGTGCTTGTTATAAGGTTCAATACCTTGATGAGAATCCAAATCCACGGACAAGGCATGGTAAGCACAAGCTGGATGCCAAGAGGCAAAATTCACTATGACAAAGCCTTTACTTGGTGTTGTCGATAGTAGTAATATAGTGATGTTTGTAGACAATTGGCTTAGTGAAGCTGTTAAGGAAATGAAGAAAGCATGCGTACGGTGAGGAAAACTGCCTTTTCAGTCTTTTCTATGCCTTGTATTTGGTTTTTTTGTCGAGGCTTCTCTCAGAGGCACACATACATTTGATTATATTAATGGTCTGAGTTTGGCTGATTGTAGACTGGTTTTGATTACTCACTGGACAGGTCTCTTGGTGCGAGAATTGCTCCCATTTGCCCATGATTGCTTTGATTATAGCTCACCTTAAGTCGTACTTCATTGTTTACTATTGTAGGGTATTATTTTTTGAGCTAAACCTAATCTGCATTGTTGTAGCTCAAGTGTTATCCAACACAGATTTGGCCTATGGTGATGAACCCTCTACACAGTATTGCTTTTGTAACATTCTTCAAGAGTTGATCTGCTTGCTCGGTTGTGGGACAGGGATATACTTCACTGGTATTTATGTATTGATCACTGTGCCTACCTAATGGGTCTAGTTTTGCATGCTATAGATGCATGGGTTTCTCAGCACAATATCAGTCACCACTGACTAGGATATCTAATAACCTATGTTAACGGGTATTGCTATCTCCCTACATGATGGGTTTTCCATGCTTGCTCTAGCAGACTGCTATGTGTTTTACAACTACGTGTTCCCCCCCTCTCTCTCTCAGCAAGACTTTCCCCCTTGGTGGCGTTTTTCCTCCAATCAAGACCTCCACAAGCTAGCATTTTTCAGCAATAGCCTCATCACCATAGACCCCAGCACCTAGCATTTTTCAGCCAAGCCTCATCGCCACAGATCCCAGTCCCCTAGCGTTTTTCAACATCAGCATCACAGCCTTTTTCCCTAGCGTTTTCAGCAGCGCTACAGTCCCAAAAATTCAGCGAGAAGACCTCAAAAATTCAGCAGTTTGAGGCACCAGAAAACGCAACCAAAACAACAGTTTTCCCATAGCTTGATTAGTATTTTTGGACAGCCTAAAACCAGCGTTTTGCAGTAGTAGATTTCAGCCCAAAGTGCATCAATTTTCAGCCACTGAGTCGGTCTCGTCATCCACATCGTCGACATCGACATATCCCTAGACTTGCATCAGTTTTCATACATCCACTTTGTACCAGATTCTGCAATCAATAGTAGACCACTCTCGCCAACGAGAGTGGGGCCTTCGGAGAAGGGTTTACAAACGTCTTTGGTGCCGTACTCTCTTCTTTATGAATCTCTCAGTCTCATGCACTTCCATTCACAGTGTCCATTCACTTTGTATGTGTCAATTGCACTCTTTCATTAAGAATGGAAGGCTCTCCCTTCCATAAGAACAAAAGGAACCTTGAGCACAGTTCGGAGCACTCATGTTGAGCAAAGTTCAACATTCACTTCCACTGCACCTTATATTGGTATCAAAGCTTTGGCAGTGTTCTGTATCACTCAAGGAAAGAACCACAAGAACCATATAATCTTTTTGGTTATTGCGGTCGCACGTAACCCAAGTTCTGTTAGGCGTGTCGATTCCTGATCGTGTTTTTGAAGAGTGATAGGAAACCCAAGAAAGAAGGGCTTGTCCAGCCCCCCTTGTGCCTCTTTTCACTCGTTGAGAGCGGACCATGCACTTAGCGGCCAGCCAATCGACGTGAGGTGGGAAAAAACAACTTTGGTGTGAGCGCAAGACCGCCAAGGGGTGCGCCCGCAGAAAAGAGGAGCTCGGGTGAAGAGAAGATCCTTCTCGAACACAGATTGCAAGCGAAAGAAGAACCTCAATAACTCAAGACCCCCAAGAACCCAAGAACCCAAGACTCATAAGAACCCAAGTTCCTCGTGAACTTAAGAACCCAAGATCACAGTCTATGGTCATCACTCGAATCGGAATGGATACTTCGCTTGGAGGATGAGCATGAGAGAGTCGATGAATAATTTTTCCCACCAGGAGGTTTTTTCGACCCTCTCCCTTTCCCATCGACACCACGAATTGTACCAAATTCTACGGAGGCGATGGTCAAGTCGATGATGGACATGATGGCACAACAACAAGAAGCGAATCCAGTTGCGTTGGCACAACAACATGAAGCAAATCGCGTTGCACTGGCACAACAAGAAGCAACTCGCACTACTTTGGAACGCGAGCGCGATGCATGAAAAGAAAGAAAAGCACAAAGAAAGGAGGATGTTGAAGCAAGACGAGCGGCCTTGGAGGCTGATCGTGAGGTTCAGAGAGACCTACGCATGCAAGAATTGGTTTGACAGGTCTTTGCATGGAAGTCCGAACTAGCCGAAGATGTTGGTAGTTCCTCAAGTGGCGCAAGCCGAGATTCAGACTCCGACAACCCAGTCTCACAGAGGAGATCCAGTTCAATAAATATGATGGTAAGATGAATGCTAAGGTTATTCATTCTTGGTTGCATCAAGTTAATGCTTATTTTTTGACAACTAAGAAGATAGGAAGTAGCAAGGTTTTGACGGCAGTTATGTACCTTGTCGGTGATGTCATCAATCGGTACCACACATGGAAAGAGGCACAGTTTGCCGCGCATCTAGAGGAAGCCGACGAATTCACGCCCCTTTCCTTCAGTTAGGCGGATTTCCAAGACAAGCTCAAGGCGCGTTTTATGCCACCTCAGTACCTCGCACGATTGAAGGACGATTGGCGCGGTCTCAAGCAAAATGGTATGCCAGTTATGTCTTTCTCTAATCGTGTTTTGCAGCTCGGCACTCGATTATGCAAATCGGATGCGGAGCACAAGGAGGCATTCCTTTGTGGATTGGATGATTGTATATCAAGTATGATGTCGAGAGGCTCAATCCAATCGATCTCAACAAGGGGGTAGTGATTACTCTTGCAAAGGAGATGAAGCACAACAAGGGAAAGCCTAAGGAAAACAAGATTTCGACAAGTACCTCTCAGACTTAGCAGAAACCTAAGAACGGTAAGAATGGTAAGAACGGTAACTCTTCTAACCAATCTTCCAATAGTCTCTCAAAAAAGAACTCTCAAAGTGAACCTAAGGGTAAAGCTAACACAATTGCTAAACCTAAGCACACTCTAGATGAAAAGGTAGCACAAGGAATTTTAGGAGGATACATAACGTCGGAAGAGCAAAGCACTTATTCTAAGGAAGGTCGTTGTTTTCATTGTCACATTAAGGGTCACATAAAAAGAACATGTCCTAAGCTTGAATCGAATGCATCTAAAGAATCCAGAGAACTCACTTCCTTTGTCAATCCAATCAATGACAACACGAGTGTGCCCCAAGTTTCTCATGACCCTCCCATTGATGAGTCCCTCATTAAATGTTATGGTCATATGACGGGGCAGTGTTATACTGTTTGACCCAGGTACTATGCATGATGTGATTGGTCCCTCTTTTGTTGAGAAAGCCCGGATAGAGGTTAGTCCAAAATCTCCTCTCGAGGTTTCTGGCTTCGCTCCTAGTATGGACTCGGTCACATCATGAAGGAGCGCCTTGATGTGTTGTTTATAGTTCAACAAGTTGCTTTCCGTAGACAATTTGTAGTCTCTCCTCTCTCAGGATGTGATATGATTTTGGGCATTCGATGGTTTCGTGAGCATAACCCATTCATTGATTGGGCGGAAAATACATTCACTTTCAATGCCAAAAGTGACTCTCTCATTGTCATTCATGAAAATCAAGTTGTTCATTCTCCATCTCTCATTTCTAATGTGCAGGCAAAGATTGAATGGATTCAGGAGAAGGAGACTCTTTCGGTCTCTTCTTCTCCAAAGCATGATACACAGGATTTGCATGACGATTTGAATGAGACTACAAGATTCCTTTGAATCTCAGTTAATTTCTGTTTAGACAAAAAATAATGCCAAAACGCCTTGCAAACTAGGGGTTCTTCCATTTGTACAATTTTGTACTCAGTCTCGCTTGCACCGATGTCAAACACCCCTTCTTTGTCAGCCTCTGACCATGTTACAACACCTACCTATGATTCTTCGGCTATCCTTGCCAATCCAAACTCCACAAGGGATAGGCTTGGGTTTACAACTGCCATCTTTGGACAGCCAAAGAAATGTAGAGCAACTATGTCTTCAACAAGCTGTCGTGCCTTGCTGACATGCCATGTGACAACACATTTTGCGAAAAACCTTATCACATCATCCAAACTTTTCGTGCTCAGCCCCATCGTTGATTCAACACTAGTCTTTGGACCTCTCATCTTTGAGATCTGATCTCCAAACTGTATCAAGTAATCGGTTGCGTTGAGAGATGGGTCATCAGTTGCAATGTATATCTCTAATGTTGTGACGAAGAATCTGTGTCCCGTAATACAACTTGAGAATCTTGGCAAAATCAAATTTGCTCGTATCCTTTAACAATCTGTCAGCATATGCATCCTCACTATAGAAACCCCCAAAGCTTGTCCATACACGTACTTGTAGCCTGTTCTTCAAAGTCGCTGAAATATGAGTTGCATTCTGAAGGAGACTTCTCCGCGTCCCCGAAAGGTAGAAACCTGATTGGGTAAAGTTGGCAGAGTCAAAGAGAGCAATGACAAGCTTGTCTATCATTGACCGCGTGAAAGCACCTGCATTGGGTGATTTAAACCTATTTGAAAGATACCTATGCACATCTTGGCACTTATCCACTATTATGGGTCCTTGCCAATCTCACTTAAATCGTAAAAGCCAGTGGGTGAAAACATCGTCCCAAGCGTTGATGTCCTATACACTTTTGATCTCATGCAAGAGCTTCTCTGTTAAGTACTTCCAAGGGTCACCGTATGGATATCCTATATGACAATTCACCTATTTATATAGCCAAGTAATATTCTACATAGGATGTAGCATCTCTACACTTTTTTGAATGATGAAAAACCTGCTGAGCAATAAAGCCTTTAAACAAAACTTCAATGAAAAGTTTGGAATCGCGCTTTCTCCCGAATACAGAAGCTGCAAAGCCTTAGCCACTGCGTGTAGATCACGTGAGCCTTCTGCTACAAGGCCACTCCCTTCCTCTAGCACACTAGTCAAATATATGCACTACTGCTTACACCCAATCTCATAAAGTGTCCTGGTTTTACCAGCCCTAGATACATCCAGGAAAATAGTAAGTGGAGGCTCGGGAACTGGGTAGAGTGGAGGACTCTTTCCGTGAAGTGGGAAATTGGATCGACCAACCCTTGCCATAGCAAACTAGGATGGGATGGAACACCCTCTCTTTGTGGGGCCCTAAGACATACAAGCACCTTGCAGAGTGTAAACGTTCCTTTCAAGTCTTCTGGACGAACCATGGTAGTGCCATAGGATTCGACCACACGCTCCCAGAATCCATCCAGCACCTCCTTCACACGCTCAACAGTCGGGGTCGGGCGTACATTGCTTGTACCCCTCAATTGCAGCTGAAGCAAGAAGTTTTCTTTTTCTTGTAGCTGTCTTTTTTCCTCTCGCAGCAGTCTTTCTTCCTCTTTCAACTGTCTTTTTTCCTCTTGTAGACGGCTGGATAGTTCACTGTGTGGGAATGTCTTCTTAGGAGATGGGCAGCGAATTACTTAGTAGTTACTATGGTAATTACTACAGTAAACCCGAAGTGTATAAATAGGGGCTCTTACATTGTAATCGGGTTGGCAATTGTTATCATTTGGGTTAGTGCCTTGGCTACACTTGTACTTGAGAATCATTTGCAGTATTGTCGGCTGTACTCTCTCTTTGTAAATCATATTTGTTGTAATCTTGATCTGTGATTCATATCATGGCATATATTCTAGCTACACCTACTTCTCATCCAGTCTTCTGAATCTGAATCTGAACCTTATTTTCAGTACATAAGTCTGATTCTTATTTCAGTATCCAAATTCCAGTCTAGTTTCTGATTCCTGTCCAGTCTACTGTGTGAAATCTTCCTACACTAGTAGCTGAAATCTTCTAACACTGGAATTAGCTGTCTCAAGAGATCAGCTCCAATTCCATTTTGGCAATCACGGTGGGAGTTGAAGCTCGTTGACTAAAAGACTCTTCTCCCGGTTGGAAGTTTTTAGCAATGGCACCAAAATCTAGTCGTGGCCGGAAATCCACCATTCCTGTTGATCCCATTCGTGAGGAGCCAGGAAGAGAGTCTGACCCCAAGCAACAGAAGATGACTGGCACTGAGGCTCAGGAGGAGCATAGTTAGGCTGATGAGGCACAAGACTCATAACACTCCAATCATTCTCGACGCCGACGGGCAGAACGAGAAGCACGGAAAGCCAAGAGTTCCAAAAGTTTTCAGTCCCGGCAGAGAGATGAGGGTACCAAGGGAAGTAAAGGTAGTCACCGTACTTCTAGCAGACAAACCAAAGAAGACACTAACACTGAGACAAAGACAAAGATTGATTGGGATGCTAACACTGACAATTGCAAGAAGACTCCCAAGCGCCATTCTGAATCCAAGAAGGGAAGTGGCAGGATCAGTAGTAATCAAAATGATTACACAGCTTCCTTGAAGATTTCTTTTCCAATATTCAAGGGAGGGAAGAAGGATGATCCAGACGTTCACATACAGGCTTTCGAGCAGTATGCTGAACTGAAAAATATTCATGAAGATGATTGGGGGGAATATTTTCCACAAACCTTGAAGGAGGCAATGAGGAAATGGTATTACCATTACCTTGCCTGCCAACTCAGATCATACAACAAATTGCTTAAAGCCTTTAGGTTGGAATATTCCAATAATAGAGGGGATGAAGATATTCTCCTTGAGCTAGATAAGATCAAACAAAGAAATTTATCAGTCCGCAGTTATGTGGAAAATATCAAGGAGCTAACCAGGCAGTTACAGGAACCTCCATCTGAGAAGAGGTTGAGGGCATGGTTCCTGAATGGGTTTAGAAGAAAAAAGCTTAGGGAACAAGAGGTACCAGCCCCTACCAAGAAATTCAATGATCTGGTCCAAAGGGCATTAAAGCTGGAACAGTAGTCCAAGAAGGAAAAGAGCCACAAGAAGTGAAGGACCAGTAGCAGTAGATCTGCTACTCAAAGTTCTGATTCCAGTGAGACGTCTAGTAGCTCCGAGAGAAGCTCTAATGAACAAGCCAAGGAGAAATCAAGAAAGGGATCCTGGACCAAGAAAATTGAAGAAATGGCTAGACAGATTGCCAAAATTAGCCACACAAGACAACCAGTTCAGAAGATGGATACTTGGTGTTCGAAATGCAAATCCAAGGACCATATCTCCAATGAATGTCCACAATGTACCTACTATAAGGCTTTTGGTCATCTATGGAACAATTGTGGCATCAAAATCCACTTTTTTAAGAAAGGCAAAGATCTGTCAGTGGCTGCCTACACTGAACCAAAGAAGGTAGAACTAGTCAAAGTAGTTCAAGAGGAGAGACCAGGTACCAGTGGTATTGGTCAGGGACGTGGCCGATTCCAACCAGGTATGGGCAGAGGCAGAGGAAGAGGAAACTTCCAGAATAGGAGCATGAATTGCTACACTTGTGGGAAGTATGGCCATTTTGTAGCCCAATGCCAAGATGCACCTGCAACTACTACTACTGAGGCTAAGGCACCAGAGCCAGTGCCAGTCAAGGTAGTTATTAGAAGCAAGTGTGTAGTCATTGAAGAAATTCCAGACACTTCAGAAGCACCAGTCAATCCTACCAGTAGCAAGTGGGCTCAACAAAGAGAAATTTGGAAGGCCAAAGGTAAAGAAAAGGTGGTAGATGAGTGGCAAGAGCAAAGGGAACTAGCGGCTAAAATCATAGAGGATTCAGCCAAGAAGCTGCTAGAGCAGCTAGAAAGTTCCGAAGCTAAAGTCATTCAAAGGATACCAGCCCAATCGACTGATAAAGATCAATCAGTACCGGCCATAACTGAGACCATGCTGGCTATGGTACATGGACTAGCTGATGAACTGAGAGTGGATGGAAAGAGTGGAAGCACTGCAAAAGAGGAATGGCAGTGTGAAGATACCAGTTCTTCAAGCTCTGACAATCAGTCTGACCAAGAGAGAGAAGAAATTCATGTGAAAATTTGTGATAGAATTCAGAAGTTGATTGTAGAGCTGGAAGATATCAGAAAAACCTTGCCTGAGGTGGCCAACTTTATCAGACAGCGCAGGAAAGCTGAGGCGGAGGCCAGAACAGTGGACCTGACGGCCGTTCAAGATGATGAAGTTCCACTTATTCAGGTGGACTACAAGGTTAGGAAGCAATGGGAACCTCTCTCAAGTGTTATCTTGGATGGAGAAGCAGGAGTCACCATAATGGGAGTCCATCTTCATCAAAGAATGGGTATCTCTAATATGAAACCATCACCATTCAAAGTACGAATGGCAGATCATAGAGTCCTACAGGGGACGGGTATGATTGAAAATATGCAGATAAGAGTTGGGAGGGAGAAATTCAAAACCAGTTTCCTAGTTCTAGGTGTGCAAGGGGCATATGGGATGCTACTAGGGCACCCATGGTTGAGAACAGCACATGCTGTTCATGACTATGCAAACCAAAGATTAACCATAGAAGGGGCTAGTGGCAGAATCCAAATCTAGACAAATAATAATAGGAGATGGAGAAAGGAACTGAGTCTGAAGGAGTTATGTCAGAAGTACAGGGCCAAGAAGATCGAGCCAATGCTAGCGGCCATGAATATATTCCCTTTGGCAGAGATTGACTTGAATGCAGTCTTGCTGAATAAAGAGAAGGATGACAAGCAAAAAAGACAATTCCCTGATCAGTTTACTGAAGTCAATGCAGGGGAAATAACAGTTTAGCTAACTAGAAGGATGGTGGAACCAGCTGATACTGGTATGGTAGAGGAACCAGTATGTTCTGAAGAGTACCCAGTAGATCAGAATACTAATTCAGAAATGAATGGACCATCCTGGGATTACGCTGAAGATTCGGCCAAACGAAAAGGAGGCGGGCCAAATTGGTTGCTTCCAGATGACCAAGAAGTGGAAGAGTGGAACCTAGGATCGGAGGATAATCCTAGGATGATCAAGGTCAACAAGCACCTCAACCCGGCAATGAAGGAAAAGGCACGAAAAATGTTCCAAAACTATAAAGATGTGTTTTCCTGGGAACATACAGATCTGAAGGGAGTAAATCCTGAAGTATGTCAACACCGAATACCGCTGAAACCAGATGCTAGGCCAATACGATTGCAAAGATACTGGATGAACCCCAAACTATGCAAAGAAGGTCAAGGTGGAGATTGATAATCTTCTCAAGGCTGGGTTCATCACAGAAGTGGCAAGCAGCGATTGGATATTTCCCATAGTCGTCGTTCCCAAGAAGAATGGAAAATTGAGAGTTTGTGTCGACTATAGGAAACTAAACGCCCAAACTATCAAAGATCCATTTCCCTTGCCTTTTACTGACATGTTGCTTGACGAGATCGCAGGATATGAAATGTATAGCTTCATGGATGGTTATAACGGTTATAACCAGTTACAGATCGCTCCTGAAGATAGAGCCAAGACCACTTTCATCCATTGAGTAGGGAGATTTCATGTATCTAGTGATGTCTTTTGGCCTGTGCAATGCACCAGCTACCTTTTAGCGGTGTATGATGGAGATGTTTAATGAATTACTTCATCGGTTCCTCGCCATTTTCATGGATGACTTTACTGTCTATTCAGATGAGTAACAACGCCTCCTATTCCTAGAAATGGTTTTCAAACGCTATCAGGAGAAGCGGATTTGTTTGAATCCATTCAAATCTGTTTTTCTAGTCTAGAAGGGACAGCTACTGGGACATGTGGTTTCCCGCAATGGAATAGAGATGGCCAATAACAAAATTCCGTGTGTTCAGTAAGCTAAAGCACCCAAAACTACTTCAGAGTTGAGCTCTTTCTTGGGTTATGTGAATTTATATAGAAGATTTGTACATCAGTTTGCTTCTCAAGCAGTACCACTATATGAGCTTACAAAGAAGACCAGTAAGTTCAACTGGACTGCTGAATGTGAGGAGAGCTTCCAGAATCTAAAAAAGCCATTACCAGTAAACCAGTCCTTAGGCAGCCAAACTGGGATATTATTTTCCACGTACATGTAGATGCTTCGGCATTGGCAATGGGGACAATATTAGCTCAGCCAGACGGAAGAACTGATTTTCCGGTTTATTTTGCTAGTCGTAGATTCAATCAGGCTGAACAAGGCTATACAACTACTGAGAGAGAAGCCCTTGGAATGGTTTTCAGCGCTACAAAGTTCAGGCATTACCTGTTGGTAAAGTTGTTCCATTTTTATGTGGACCATTAAAATCTTCTGTTTCTGATTAATAAAGTCATTATTCAAGGTAGGCTGATAAGATGGATGATGTTCCTAATGGAGTTTGAATTCAAAATTTTCCATAAGCCTGGCAGAAACCATTGTGGAGCTGATTTTCTCTCAAGAGGTACGGAAGGATATTCAGAATCACCCTTGAGAGATGAACCAGTGGATGCTAATTTATTTCAGTTAGAGGCAGAAGAATGAGTTGATCCTGAATGGAGGATTACTTTACCGACTGGGTGTTGATGGTATACTTTGACGTTGTGTCCCTATGGAAGGAAGAATGCAAGTGATTTCAAAAGCGCATAATGGTGAATCTGGTGGGACACTTTTCCAACTAAGTAACCTACAAGAAGATTCTGCAAGCTGGTCTGTGGTGGAAAACACTGATTGCTGATGTCAAAAGTTTTTGTAAAACTTGTGACATATGCCAAAGAATGGGTGGACCAACAGTTGCAAATATGACTCCTTTGATGCTAGTACAACCACTGGGAGTGTTCATGAAATGGGGACTAGATTTTATGGGACCTTTGAAGAAGGTTACCCCCAGGAAGAACAAGTACATAGTAATGGCTACTTGTTATGTAACCAAGTGGGTTGAAGCTAAGTCTCTTCCTGACAACACAGCCAAGTCAATTGCAAGGTTTTGAGAATATTGTCTGCCGATATGGATGTCCATTAGAGATTGTGACCGATCAAGGAACACATTTTATCAATGACTCGATGGAAATCCTATTGGATATGCTTTCAATAAAGCATCAGAAATATACTCCTTACTATCCTAGATGCAATGGATAGGCTGAAAGTAGCAACAAGACAATAAAGACTATTCTCACTAAGGTGGTGCAAAAGAAACCAGACCAGTGGGATTTGAAACTTCAGACTGCTCTATGGGCTTATAGGACAGCTTATAAGGTCACTACTGGAATGACACCATTCAGAATGGTGTATGGCACTGAAGCTGTGGTTCCTATGGAGTTTGTGATCCCAAGTCTGAGAATGGCTGTGAAGTATGGCTTAGACTTCAACCACAATCTTAAAAAATGGCTAGATGAACAAATGCAATTAGATGAACTCAAGCAACGGGCTATGTTGAAACAAGAAATTGTTGAACAACGAAGGAAGCACTAGCATGATCGCCGAAGTAAAGTTTGGGAATTTCAGAAAGGAGATTTGGTGCTTCTATATTAGTCTAGACTGGGTCCAAAAAAGCCTAACCTGAAGATTGCCTAGGCAAGACCATTTGAGATAGCCTGGGTCTTCTCCAATGGTACAGTCAGACTGAAAGATTTTTCTGGATTATTGTTGCCAGGAGTATATAATGGGACAAAGATCAAGCTTTATTATTCAGAGGCTAGAGAAACTAGGCAAGAACAAGGTACTAAGGAACTGGGACTTGCTGATCAAGAGATACTGGAATCAGACATTTTTGGACTTTTTCATGTGCAACCAACTCCAATTTCAGAACCAGTACCAGAAGAACCAGATTAGACTGATCTTAGAATCAGTACCAGTATGGTCGAGCCAGACTGGAAATCAGTCCAGTATCAGTGGGGACACACTTTTCAATTTTTAAGCACCCAACGGTCAGATGGCACGCCAGTAGTAATTATTTCAAGGATGGGTCGTAGTCTTGTCCAATGCATGTCTGCCATGACAGCAGCGACGCACACAAGTCTAGGAACGGCGAGTGGTGGAGCTTTTATGGCGCGAACACGTATAACAGTCAGGAGAGTTAGCATTTTTCTTCACAAATCCCCTGCGCGACGCTTTTCTCATGTTAACTATTCGCCATTGACAAGCTACGAGGTTTCTTCGCTACAGCCGCAAACCTCGACATTTGAAGAGATAGTTAACTATCAGCTAGCCTTGCTAGCAACACCAGGGTATGGCTTTGACACGACAAGTAAGTCTTCTTCTCCTTCGCCTGTTTCATCGTCATCGTCTTCACAGTGTATGGGTCGAAGGAGAAGATGCAGGAGTCTCTTGAGGAAACCCAGGCCATAGTTGCTATTGCAAAGGCAAGCCTTCCCATCATACCGTACAATAAAATCTAGCGTTATGTATTCACTGACCAAGCAATGACTCTGCTACAACTATGGGATCTCTGAGTTGTGTTGCAAGCTAGAAGAATTGCTTTTGACGCAGACATCATCAAGCAAGTTCTTGATTCTTTCGACGCTAAAGATGGCAGGCCATGGTAAATGGTAGAAACGTGTCGGTGACATCAGAGACCATAGATTTTGCATTCAGAATGCCCAACGAGCCCAAACCATCTGTGGCAACTCCACAACAGATAATTATAGCTCTGAAGGAGGATGAAGCGGCTAACTTTCGTTGAGAAAGGTATTCTTGTTTGTTACTCTTTTTTTAATTTTCTTAAATCTAATTGGGCTTGGGTTTGCTAAAACAGCATACTGTATGAATATGGGCGCTAGTAGTTCTTCAATAGTAACTCAAGCGTCTTCACATTCACAGTTTATGCAACTAAAGGAGGAGGATTGCTGTTCAATCTTATTTGAAACTTGGCAAGATTGTGATAAAATACTAAAAACCTGCCAACAAGGCAGATTGCCCAGCGCTGAGAACAGTTATGAATTTGTTTCACAAGTGCAACCTGTGCAAATAAACAATCTATTAAACTCTATCTCCGCGAAGTGAAACCCCTCCATAGTCAGCAAAGCCACCATGCAGGAATGGGCTCAGATTTCGATACAGTTCAAGGAGGCAAACTCCCGTCTGTTCATGTCGTTCCGTAAGGACCTTATTCCTGGTTTGATTCTCATCTCTGGGGTATATCTCCCTTTAAGCATGTCCCTGGAAGTGATAGCGCATTATGCCGCGCAAATAGTCTCCCAGGCGCAACCTTTGATTGACATGTACAAAGCCCTGTTTGAGCTCTTGCCTCCGACTCCAAAAGTAGTTTTTGTTGAGCAAGACATGCCGCTGAATCCAGAAACAGAAATAACTGTTTCGCAGGAGGAGGCGGATAAAATCCAAGCCGTTCATAATAAAGCCAGGGACGCTGTCTAGATTTCCGTTAAGTTCCATAGGCTTAGAAGCCGGATTCGTAAAGGGACTGCATTTAAACTTAAACGCAGACGTCGTGGTTAAAAAACCGTCTCATGGGTAGAGCGAACACCCTGAGGAGGGTAAAAACCACAGCTGACGACTGAATCCGAATATTACGGATTACATATATCAAGTAATTACTTTCTTTTAGGGAAGGGATGGTTAAATTATTCCGTAACCAACCGAGAGATCATCAATGACAAAGATTGACTTTTTTGTCTTTTAATTGAGTTAATTTTCTTTAACTACGCAAACTCATTTTGAAATAACGCAAAAAACATTTCCAGGGTTGGTCTTTCCTTGACCCAACCCCCCCGCACGGATAGCTCAATTGGATAGAGTCCCTGGCTTCGAACCAGGTAGTTCTCTTCAGTGCAACATCGTTTCATTTTGGGCTTCGATAAAGCTATATACCACTAACTCTCACTCTTATTGAGAAGAAAGCTTTGACAACTTGCAAGGTAAAGCATGTATCTTCCACCCGGTATTATGTTTAGTCCTCTTTCTTTCAGTTCTTGTTTTATTTAAAGTAAGTGGTTCCCTACGCTTTTTCCTATAGCCCACCTTTTCCATGTTTTAAATCCTATGCCAAGACTAGGGAGCGAGGGGCACAAAGTGTCAAGCAGGGTTGGGTTAACCTTTCTCGCCGATCCAATTTATACTCGGATCAGAGGAATGAGTTGAGAATGCCACTACGTTCCTGTACCCTTTGCTCTTAAAAAGTATCGTTGGTTTTCCCTGCATAATCTGGGCGCATGGTCGAATACGTCCAGTCTAGCGTTGGTAATTCCGTAGAAATAAATGGATGCACGAAGTTCATTCTAACGCCGTAGACACCGAGAGTTTAATTGGTTGAGCCCTGAAGTGCCGAAGGTCAATCCCAATGCAAACCGTAGACATTGATAGTTTCTCATACACGCCTTGTTTCTAAATTACCATGTTATCGCAATGACATGTTTCGTAACCTCGTCGTGTACTCGAAGCGACAATGAATTGATCTCTAATCACAATCGCCCAGTCCTCTTAATGGTGTCGCTAGGGCAAACAAAACAAGCCAACCACTAACTTTTTTAGGTTAGGGGGGTTTCATTATTGTTTATTACTCATCTGGTGCTTATAGTAGTGTGTTTCTGCTTCTTAGTAGATCTTTTTAAAGAACGCCTTTTTTATTCTATTATTATGCTTATAAACATAGAGATGTGCCTAACAAAGGCATAAAATCATTAGAAACTCTAAAAAAGGCAAAGGAATCTAAAAATGTTTAGGCAAAAGCTACTTTGGAAGCAGAGGCAAGGGAATCACCCTTTATAAACTTTCAAGGAGGCAAAGGAAGCAAGAGAATCTTCGCCATTTTCGAAGAGACCGCCCCTTACATACGAGAAGATGGTTGGCAAGTCCATGAGTTTTTCAGAAGATTTCCTAAGTGCTTCGTGTGGTGTCGGACTACCATTAGTCCATATTTCAATGAATGAGATTTCCTGCGTCGCTCTACCACTTCCAAATAGATGGATGCTATAATTTACGTTTCGGACAGACATAAATACAACATCGATGGGAAATTGTCCCTTTCCGGATTTTGCTAGATTTTCTATACGATATCCGCAATATTTTTCAATATCTAATTCAATAGTTAGAGATATTGGTTGGGTAATGGTAGCTATATATTGCGAATTGTCAATTGCTTCGATGTCAGTTGGTAATGATGGATCGCCCGCAATTACTTCTTTAGGACCTGTTATTATAGATGAAAACGCCTCTTGAATATCTTCTTTTGAATCGCCCCTAAGCACAATCTCTTTCGGATTAACTAAAGCATCATGTATTGTCTCTTGAAGACCCGTTATAAGCACAAGGCAAGTGGTCAAGGAGTTCCAGTAGTAGGACTGGAAGCTTCCACTGCTTACAGGTTTGTAGCCAAAGCAGTAAGCCTTAAAAACAACCCAACGTATGTATCCGAGAAACTTTTTGCTATGCTATTGGCCAAGATATTGGATCCAAAGGTTCCTATTAACCTTTGTCAAATCCTGTCACACAATGTGCTCCAGCAAACTGCCAAGCTAAAATCTCAAAATGTTTTTAAAGCTTGGTATGTTTGGTAATTTTTGTATTGGGCCACTGCTGCAGATGCTCATGAGCAAGTAAAAAAGGCTTGGAGTGAGAAGCCAGTTTTGGAGCCTAAGAACATTGAGCTGCTCTCAGACGACGAAGCAACGGACAGTCAGACTACTTCAATAGACTTGAAAAGAAAAGAAACTGAAGAACAGGCTGGCAGTTCAAAGAAGCCAAAGACTACTTTGACAAAGAGCAGTGAGTTTTTGAGGCAGATAAAAAGCCAGGTCAAGACAGTGAATACTGAGAAAGCTGTAGTGAGCCAGACAAAGAAGCAATCTATTCAAAAGACTGTGCCTAGCCAGTGAGTAGCACAAAGTGCACTTGCTACTGGTTCTGGAAAAGATCAGGCCAAGGCAACCACTTCTAAGAAGATAGCAGACCAGTCAGTAGACAAAGGGAAGAGCCACATGGACAAAGGCAAAGGTCCAGCTTCTTCCACTCTGCCAGGTGGAGTTTCTACTCCAAATACTGAACACATTTTGCACCTGGTGAAACAGGATAAGTTGAAGCAAATGCAGACCCATCAATTGAAAGGGAATCTTCTGCTATGCAAAGCTGATTATGCAACTTTACCCTACATGGCTCCAGTGACAATATATGAGCCTACTGATTCTGATCCAGCTACAGTTAAAGACAGATGTTGAGTCGTCATACAGTCTTCTTGGAATACCATTGTCAGTTGTATGGGAAAACTGATGGAGGCTGCTGGATCAGAAGATGAAGTGAAAAAGCTTAGAACTGACTTGAAGGAGGCGGAAGATCAGATTGAAAAGATCCAAAAAGCCCGAGAAGAGCATAACATACAACATAGGGTACTGGAAGCTCATTCAGAAAGGGTTAATGAGTTGTTAAACAAGAAGCTAGCTAAAGCTGAATCTGAGATAACGATCATCAAGAATCAACGAAATGAAGCACTGAGAGTTGTAGAATGGGCTGAAACAATGCTCAAAATGAAGCGGGTGGAATTCAAAAACCTGTTCATTCACCATACAGCTCTGAAGGCCTCTCTAACGGAAAGATACATCTATAGCAGCTTGGCTGAAATTCTAAATCCAACAGGCAACGCTGTTTTCAATTTAGAGAATTTGAAGTCCTTGATTGAAAGTATGCAGAGTGATTTGCAGGACAAGGTGACTGAGTATAATACTGATGTGATGAATCAAGCTATATTGGATTATATTGAGCATCAGACTTCTCCTGATGAGGTAGAAGAAGACAAGGAAGATGAAGACAAGGAGGATGGAGATGATAAGGAGGAGGATGACCAAGAAGCAGGGCATACAAATGATGATGATGATGCTCCACCACCATCTCCACCTCCAGGACCTGGTACTGGTGGTACAGGGCCAACTGAAGGAGGCCAGACTAGCCAAGCCAGAATGAGAGCCAACAGGAAGGACAAAATGAAGGGCATCAGTCGGGTAACCAGCAGACTGAAGAACAGCAGCCCAGTCACACTGGGAATCAGCGAGTTGATCAGTCCCAGCTCAGCAGGGATGCTAAAGGAAAAATGAATGTGCACGATGAGGGATCAACTGCTGATCATCAACATTCGCTGCAGCTTATTACCCTGAACAGGCAATTGAGACATCAACAGGACTCCATAACCAGACAATATCTCGAGGATGATGATCTCCTATCTGATTTGGAAAGATTTCAAAGGATATATGTTGGAGCCAGGGAAATGGTGGAACATTGAAAATCAGTAGCTTTCCATGATAAAGAAGCTTGCCGTTTACCTGCACATCCGAGTACAATCCAACTGCTGGAAAGAGTTCCTAAATGGATACTCACTACTGACAAGAGAGTGACAAACCCACACTTGCAAAGGCAGTCTACTCATATTGTCGCTCCCTTGCCCTAGAATTAGAACTCCAGCTGGAAAACATACCAACTTACAGATGTATGAAGGATGTTAGGGAACAACTAAAGGAAGTTTTGGTGCAAATGCAAACTGCCAGAGGAGTTTTGGATCAGAGAGTCAAAGCCATTCTTGAGGACCAGACAGCCACTAGAAAATCACCTCAGACTAGAATTTCAGTCAGAGCACAGGCAACTGCTCTCTGAACATTGTTCCAGCTAGTGAGAATCACCAGAAAGATGATGCAGCAAGAGAACCAGGTTGTTCTCAATTTTTTAGAATTCATGCCTGATTCTCCAGTTCTCTTGTATGCCTTTCCCGCAAGAGAGACAAAGCTGCCAAGATTCTTTCCAGCACTATATCCTCAACACCCAGAACCAGTTGATCGCCTCACATACTTCAAAATCACTGATGAGCTTCAGGATTGGTATGAGCGATCGACTATGGAGTGGAAGACTTGGCAAACGCTGTTCAATGATTCTCTCCAAATCAATGATATTCAGGCGCACTGAAAGAGGAGATGCATAGGATCCAGATGTGTATGGGCCAATGGAAGATTCAAAACAGAGGTTTGACCAGGATTACTAATCAGCTGCTACAACTTCGAGTCGAATCTTCTAAATTGTCTGAAAAGGATATTGCAACAAAGCCGGGTCTGGCACCATAGTATTGGGAAATGGCTGAGATTCTTTTCGAAGCTCGAGTAAAAACTAATCAGCCTCTTACAGAAGGATGGATCCATACTGCTTCGTATTGTCATAATCTGGCCAGAACCAGGATTAGCAAGGGCAGGCGTACACTCTATGATCCTGACACCAAAACCTATCATTCCCTCATACCTTATGAAGTAGAGATGACCACCGAAAGGCAGTATCAGCTTTAGTAGGAGGCCATTTATCGACTGATTCAGAAGGAGAATGCTGGTACTGGGACTTCTTAGGCACCCTCCAGGTCAAAGGGCAAACGGAAGACGGTCCAATGGAAGGATACTGGGTATTTCCATCTCAGAATTCAGTGGCGACTTTTCTTCCTCAACACGTAGGTGGAGATGAGAGCTCTACCTTGGCCTGATGAGAGATCCACCTTGGCTTGGTGAGAGCTCTACCTTGGCCTTTTCAGCTGCCTCTCGCAGTCCCTTGGCCTTTTTTGCTGCCTCTCGCAATCTTTGTATGGCCACTCTGTCAGTGGTCAAGCCAGATTCCCAACATCAGAACCAGACGATGGATTTTTCAGTCTCACATAAGAATCAGACAGGGGAATTTTTTACAGAAATTTTGGAATCTTGCCAAAATTCAAGAAAGAAGGAAAGGATGTAGACGGCTAGATAGTTCACTGTGTGGGAATGTCTTCTTAGGAGATGGGCATCGAATTACTTAGTAGTTACTATGGTAATTACTATAGTAAACCCGAAGTGTATAAATAGGGCCCATTACATTGTAATTGGGTTGGCAATTGTTATCATTTGGGTTAGTGCCTTGGCTACACTTGTACTTGAGAATCATTGGCAGTCTTGTCAGATGTACTCTCTCTTTGTAAATCATATTCGCTGTAATCTTGATCTGTAATTCAAATCATGGCATATATTCCAGTTACACCTACTTCTCGTCCAGTCTTTTGAATCTGAATCTGAATCTTATTTCCAGTACATAAGTCTGATTCAACAGAGTCCATCGAGAGGGAGCTTTCGCGATGCAATCCTTAAAGTCTTGGTGCCAATGCAAGCAATTTATTTGTCTTTGACCAAATAAGCGCATCTGAATTATTAGAGACCAAATAATTACATCAGATTACCCAAGGAAGGGGTAGAAACCGAGGGTCAGCATACCAGGGCAATAATAATTGAGAGTCGAATTCCTCAGGGACTAAGTTTGTGAATCCTTCATGTAGCATTTAGAGAATGTAATACTTGAGAATGAAGTTGTGGAAAATACAAAGGTTGGGAGGACATATTCCTTCGTGGTATCTCATGAATAGATGAATATATATAGATTGCAGTGAATACGTAAGTGCCCCTATTCTGAAAGATCAGTTGCACAAGTCAAAGAATGAAAACATGCATCAAGTTTCATTAACTGCTCGGGTTAGGCCCTCTAGGGGAGAACAAACCATTGGTTTACAATAGGATCTATTGGCTAAGAAAAAAATGGGGTCTCAAGCTCATGAATTGTACAGCCTCTTACTGAAAAACTTGTCCCCTCAAGGCACATGTAGTGCTTGAGGTTCTTCGTACATTCTTTGTAGAGTTAATATAACATCTCCACTCACAATTGTGAGTATAGCCTACAGTGTCTTTGGGTGGTGCTAGCTACTTTGCCTATGCCTACAGTGTCTTTGGGTTGTGCTAGCTACTTTGTCACTTTCAGAGATGACTACTCATAAAAGGTGTGGGTATATCCTCTTAGGAGAAAGGATGATATGTCCTTTCTATGTTTCAAAAGTTTTTGACACACATGGAGGATCAGTCTGGCAAGAAGGTCAAGTGCTTGCATTCAGACAATGGTGGAGAGTATGTCTCTAGAGCCTTCCAAGAATTTTGTGATTCTAAAGGCATAAAACGAGTATTGATTTCTCTATACAACCCTTCATAAAATGGCTGTGCTGAGAGGAGAAGCATCTTTTTGTTATGGTCTTTTAAGGTATTTGTTGTTTTAATATTATGGTATTGTACCTTATGGCGTGAGTGTTGATTTTGTTATGCTTGGCATTACCTTTATGCCGCACCCTTACAAGGGTGTATTTGGGCAAAGTGTGGCATATCGTAGTTTGGACTTTTCCCAAAAATAAAGTTTTTGCATAGAGCCGGTATAACAATGAGGTACGACTTAAGGTGAGTTGTAATCAAAGCAATCATGGGCACAAGGGAGCAATTCTCGCACCAAGAGACTTGTCCAATGAGTAATCAAAACTAGTCTACAATCAGCCAAAGTGAGACCATTAATATAATCAAATGTATGTGTGCCTCTGAGAGAAGCCTCGACAGATAAAACAAATACAAGTCAGAAAAAAGTGAAAAGGCAGTTGTCCTCACCGACGGCATGCTTTCTTCATTTCCCTTACAGCTTCACTAAGCCAGTTGTCTACAAACATCACTATATTACTACTATTGACAACACCAAGTAAAGGCTTTGTCATAGTTGAATTTTGCCTCTTGGCATAGAGCTTGTGCTTACCACGCCTTGTCTGTGGATTTGGATTCTCATCAAGGTCTTGAACCTTATAACAAGCATTTAAGCGATATTTCAAATGCACCAAATCTGTTGTCACCACGAGTGCCTGAAATATGGGTTGCATTCTGAAGGAGGCTTCTCCCCGTTCCCAAAAGATAGAAAGCTTATTGGGTAAAGTTGGCAGAGTCAAAGAGAGCAATGAAAAGCTTTTCTAGCTTGACCGCGTGCAAGCACCGGCATTGAGTGAGTTAAATCTGTTTGAAAGATACCTCTGCACTGCTTGGCACTTATCCACTATTATTGGTCCTTGCCAATCACGCTTAAATCGTAAAAGCCAATGGGTGAAAACATCATCCCAAGCGTTGATGTCCTGTACACTTTTGATCTCACGCAAGAGCTTCTTTGTTAAGTATATCCAAGGGTCACCGAATGAGTATCCTATATGACAATTCACCTGTTTATACAACAATGTAATATTCTGCATAGGATGTAGCATCTCTTCACTTTTGCGCATTATGAAAAACCTGCTAAGCAATAAAGCCTTCAAACAACACTCCAATGAAAATTCTGGAATCGCACTTTCTCCCAGATAGAGCAGCTGCAAAGCCTCAACCACTGTCTACAGATCACCTGAGCCTCTGCTACAAGGCCACTCCTTGCCTCTGGCACACCAGCCAAATATATGCATTGATGCTTACGCCCAATCTCATAAAGTGTCCTAGTTTTTCCAGCCCCAGATACATCCAGGAATATAGTAAGTGGAGGCTCGAGAACTTAGATAGACTGGAGGACTCTTTCCATGAAGTGGGAAATTGGATCCACCAACCCTTTCCACAACAAACTAGGATGGGATGGAACACCCTCTCTTTGTGGGGCCCTAAGACATACATGCACCTTGCAAAGTGCAAACGTTCCTTTCAAGTCTTCTGGACGAACGATGGTAGTGTGAAACCGGAGCGTGGTGGGGTGGTAGGCGTTGGCTTTCACCCGAAATCCTTTACTTCAGACACACACATAGAGAGAACGTGCAAAGGAAACCTGCAACAGGAATTAACACTTACTCACATACATGGCTCAAAAGCTGGAATTATTCGAGCAGACGCCGACAACCTGTAGGCCCCAGAATTGTCGCCCCTTTCGGGATTTCTTTATTCTTTGAGAGGGTAAATTACAAAGTAAGGTCCTGGGAATCCTTTACCTGTATCACACTAATTACTACCTGATTTGGCCCCAAAACTTGTGAAAAATCTATTCCCTTGCTGGATCTCACTTGCACTGGCGTAAACCCCCTGATTCCTGCCCAAAAACAGTATTTTCAGCTCGCTGTATTTACTGGTTTTTTCCTTGTTTTCAGCTCCAAACAGTCCCCTAACTGTCCTCTGCCAATGGGGCACGATTCCCAAGAGTTTTGGAGTCCTTATGGCTGAAAAACAATCAATTTTCTGCGCATACACAACGCTGAATTTGCACCTGTACGGTGAGGTTATGACCCTCACTAGTGCTTGCTTTGGAGTAGCAGCTAGCTACCCCTGTTCTTGCTCAAGGAGGCTCTTGCCTCAACACAAAATCATGAAACCACACAACTGTACATCAGTCAAATGAAGAGCCCTCTTGTGGGGCATCACATAACTACACGTAGGGGAGAGAGAGAGCAGTGTGTAGTGTGCAGGGAATCACTTCTAACACCACACTGTACATGGGAGGGAAAGAAAGCACTCCATAGCTCTTAACCTGTGATAGGTTCTGAATGAAGCATCCCCCAGCAGAAATCGAGCGCCCCCTCTACTGCTCTTGACCTGTAATGCATCTGTGAACAAATAGATGCAAAAAGGGGAAAATTTCCATGGCTGTCAAAACTTGCGTATCGCCAAAAATGCAGCAAAACAGCCCTCTAAACACGCATAAGATGCCTTTGAATGCTGAAAATGAGCTCCTTCGTTCTAGGTAAAGTCATGGGAAGCTCAAAAATGGAGAGAAATGGCTAGAAATCAGAGTTATCAGCCTCCAAAACTGTTGCAAAAATTCAGTTACGAGTTCAGTTGTCCCAAACTTGGTAAATTGGCCAAAAAGTGCACTCATGCATGCAATTTTCCCCATTCTGCTTAAAAATATCTCAACTAGTGCATCAATTGACTTGGCAACAGAGTACTAAAATGTTTTCCTTGTCATTTTGAAGCTAATGACGCGAACAGATTTCATGGCCCAAAATAGAAGCTCCCTAGATTCTAGGAAATGATTCCGTTGGGCTCCCACTGGTCATCTGACCATCTATCCTCATTGGGACCACATCCAAAAGTGCAATGTGGCCCAACTGTCGGCGGATACTTTCTGTTGTGATGATCTCACCTTGACTTTATGCCTTTATTGAGTTCACTTCCTAGTATCCACCAACTTGCTAAGTGAGACGGGGGGACCTACATGATCTTGAACTGAGCTTAGACATCCTTTTACTTTACGAGTTCTAGTGCCGATCAACTTCCCGTCTAAGGGTGAAACTATCGTTCACATTGGCCATACAATGTCCGACCATTTGCAACAAAAAAGAGGGTCTCAAAAATTAAACAAAAATCATTGGAAAGAAATCAACAACTAAGGTTAGCAGTTGCCACGTCCTCGTTACATACCCCCCCGTTGAAATTGCAAACGTCCTCGATTGCATACCATAAATACATGCCATAGATGATCTTGTGTGGTAAGCACCCTTTTATCATCGCATATATCCGCAAGAAAGACTATCAAAACATATGTACAAATGACTTAATGAGACCTTCATACTTTTGTCAAACCGTACACTGTTGCTGCATTGAATCCATGAGTACATCTGATGTGGTAGCTCTATCATTACCCCTCCTTTGCAGACATTGGGTTGGGGCATACGTAGGCTGTAACCCAGAGGCCTCAAGGTAAAGTGCAATACATTTGGTGACTTTCACAGTTCATGCTCTTCCATCCACTTTGCATCCATAGGTGGATAGTTCTTGAACTTCACCACATAGCATCTTGCAACCCATCCCTTAACTTTTTACCTGTGCAAGAGGCTCTTGCCTCTGCAAACGAGCATAATTCCACACCACTGTAGCGTACTACCCACGACCAAGTAAGCTCAAATTTCAAGATGATTTACCAATGCATCATAGAATCCAAGCAATCACCTCATAGAATTGGCAAGCAGTGTGTCACCTGGTAGACCCACGTCACTCCTGCAGGATATCTAGTGGCCAATCTACCACCGTGAGACCTCTCCCTATCTCATCTTGGTTCATACTTACAAACCCTAAAAACGCAGCAGAAAATCAGTCCTAATTTGATCGCATTTTAGCAGGGCGTACAAACGGAATTTCGTGTTTGTCCTATGAAGAGGAACCCTCTTCCATAATGCCCTTCCCTTTGTCGGCCATAGTGTAATCCCACGTTCCTGTACTCTGTGTCTTTACCCAAAACAGCCGAGGCTTACTTCTTGAGAAAAAAGTGATTGATGTCTCAGACACGGAACCATGAAACCGGCCCCGTAGGGTGGTAGGCGTGGCTTCCAGCCCCAAATACATCCAGGAATATAGTAAGTAGAGGCTCGAGAACTCAGATAGATTGGACGACTCTTTGCGTGAAGTGGGAAATTGGATCCACCAACCCTTTCCACAACAAACTAGGATGGGATGGAACACCCTCTCTTTGTGGGGCCCTAAGACATACAAGCACCCTGCAAAAGCAAACGTTCCTTTCAAGTCTTCTGGACGAACCATGGTAGTGTGAAACCGGCCCGTGGTGGGGCGGTAGGTGTTGGCTTTCACCCAAAATCCTTTACTTTAGACACACACATAGAGAGAACACCTGCGACGGGAATTAACACTTAATCACACACACACACACACACATGGCTCCGAAGTTGGAATGCTCCGAGTAGACGCCGACAACCTGTAGGCCCCATAATTGTTTCCCCTTTCGATATTTCTTTATTATTTGAGAGGGTAAATTACAAAGTAAGGTCCTGGGAATCCTTTACGTGTATCACACTAGATACTACCTGATTTGGCCAAATTTCGGCAACATAGCAGCCCCAAAACTTGCGCAAAATCTATTCCCCTGCTGGATGTCACTTGCACTGGCGTAAACCCCCTGATTCCTACCCAAAAACAGTAATTTCAGCTCGCTATATTTACTGGTTTTTGCCCTATTTTCAGCCCCAAACAGTCCCCTAAATGTCCTCTGCCAATGGGGCATGATTCCCAAGAGTTTTGGGGTCCGTATGGCTGAAAAAAAGTCAGTTTTCTACGCATACACAACGCTGAGTTTTCACATGTACGGTGAGGTTATGACCCTCACCGGTGCCTGCTTTGGAGTAGCAGCTAGCTACCCCTGTTCCTGCTCAAGGAGGCTCTTGCCTTAGTATAAAAGCATGAACCCACACAGCTGTACATCAGTGAAATGAAGAGCCCTCTTGTGGGGCATCACATAACTGCACGTAGGGGAGAGAGAGATTAGTGTGTAGTGTGCAGGGCATCACTCCTAGCACACCACTGTACATGGGAGGGAAAGAAAGCACTCCATAGCTCTTAACCTGTGAGACAGGTTCTCAATGAAGCATCCCCCCAACATAAATCAAGCGCCCCCTCTGCTGCTCTTGACCTGTAATGCATCTCTGAACAACTAGATGCAAAAAGGGGAAAATTTCCATGGCTGCCAAAACTTGTGTATCGCTGAAAACGCAGCAAAACAGCCCTGTAAACACGCATCTGATGCCTTCCAATGCTGAAAATGAGCTCCTTGGTCCTAGGTAAAGTCATGGGAAGCTCAAAAAATGGAGAGAAATGGTTGGAAATCAGAGTTATTAGCCTCCAAAAAGTCAGTTACGAGTTCTGTCGTCCCAAACTTGGTAAATTGTCCAAAAAGTGCCACTTGGCACTCATGCATGCAATTTCCCGCATTGGGCTTCCCGCTTAAAAATCTCTCCAACTAGTGTATCGATTGACTTTGCAGCTAAGTACTAAAATGTTTCCCTTGTCATTCTGAAGCTAATGACACAAACAGATTTCATGGCCCAAAATAGCAGTTTCCTAAATTTTAGCAAATGATTCCGTTGGGCTCCCACTGGTCATCTGACCATCTATCCTCATTGGGACCGCATCCAAAAGTGCAATGTGGCCTAACTGTCGGATAATTTCTGTTGGTGATCCCACCTTGACTTTATGCCTTTATTGAGTTCACTTCCTAGTATCCACCAACTTGCTAAGTGCGATGGGGGGACCTACATGATCTTGAACTGAGCCTAGATATCCTTTTACTTTATGAGTTCTAGTGCCGACCAACTTCCCTTCTGCGGGTGAAACTACTGTTCACATTGGCCATACAATGTCCGACCATTTGCAACTTCAAAAAGAGGGTCTCAAAAATTAAACAAAAATCATTGGAAAGAAACCAACAACTAAGGTTAGCAGTTGCCACGTCCTCATGACATAGTGCCATAGGATTCGACTACACGCTCCTAAAATTCATCCAGCACCTCCTTCACTCGCTCAATAGTCGGGGTCGGGCGTACAGTGTTCTACTCCTCAATTGCAGCTGAAGCAAGAGGTTTTCTTTCTCTCGCAGCTGTCTTTCTTTGTCTCGCAGATGGTCTCGCAGTTGTCTTTGTTTGTCTCGCAGGTGTCTTTTTTTCTCTCGCAGATTGTTTTCTTTGTCTCACCAGTAACCCTTTTCCTTTGGAGTGGAAGCCTTAGCGTACTACAACTCGGCATCCTTGATCCTCGATTCCACGGCAGTGATGAGTGCCTCCACCCTAGAAATAGAGTCGATCAAGAGGGAGCTTTCGCGATGCAAACCTAAAAGTCTCGGTGCCAATGCAAGCAATTTATTTCCTTGGTGAGCCAAAGACTCTTTGTATAGTTTGTGAACGGAGAAGCCACCACGTGGGTTTAGTTTTAAATTTTTAAAAAAACATCGAGGCAATGATGGCGTTGCTCGTGCATGAGCTTTAATGGAAACATCAAACGCGGACCCTACTGCCTTCTCATCATCGTCTGATCTATGGTGCTGGATGTGGCAACACCTATCTATGGTGTTGGTAGTGGCAACGCCCAGCTAGCTGTACTGGCACCTTATACCCGTTCACATGAAAACGAAGAACCATGAAGAAAATCCTACCTTGTCGACATGACGAGATCATTCTTCAGTAACATAGAGTCTGTAGGCCAAGCTCCTCCCTATTCATTCCAGCAGTACAAGGTTAACACTGTCACTGTTTTCCCCATTGGCATATTGAATCGGCCTTCTTTTGTAGTGAAGCCTAAATACCTAATTATAAGCCTACCTGCACCTTCCCTGCGTAGCAATCATAGCAGGTTTGTGTGCAACAAGGCCCAGTGGCCAGCTGAACAGTATGTCTAGCTTCAACTACCTTACTCAGCTCGTTTCTCTAGGCACAACTAGTTATGGCCAGCATTATGCCGCTCCAAGTATAGCTCATGCAGATTCAACAACCCTGTGCCCTTGTCCATCCTTCAATGTTCATGGAAATGATATGCATCAGGTCCCCATGCCTAATTTTCAAGTATCACACCAATTCTTTTCCGTGCAGTTTGCCCTTGCAACAATAGCAAGCGGGGCAGAACCGGATTAAAGAAGTACTAGAGACCTTTCAAACCCTAGTTATAATATTTCGTAGATCAACCCACGACAGAGGTCTATTCTAGTGCTACTGAAACATAAGATATCAAATTTTGATAAGTTGGCTTGATGTGGAGCCGAATCACCAAAACGCATTGCCTTAGTAGGCCCACTCAACACATTTTTCTGATGATGCTATCAGGCTGTTGGTGGAGCAGATGGCAGAGGCCAAAGAAATGGAAAGAGTAAATGTCGAAGTGGACATGAGGGCAGAAAAGCTTAGCAGGATCGATCACACCAAAGCTTATGATGGTTATCCTCATGTAGTTAATTAGCAAGCGGCTTCAGGATAGCTTCTTGTGCTTTTAGCAAAGAGTGTGAGGGGATTAGTGGCAGACAACTCAATGTTGATGGAAAGGCATTGGGGAATATTGCCACTGGTGCAAGTCATGGTCTGATGAGCTATTGGATTCAGTCACACTCCTCGTCCAACTACTCGAGGGCGGGCAATGAAAATCTATTCACATCTTCTCAAAGGTCTTTTGTGCAGCAGGCGGTTGACATAGAAACTCCATATAGCAGCTATAGTATGCCGAACGGGCCGAGTGCAATTATTGCCAATAGAGACTTACCATTCCATAGCGCAGGGCATGCTGTTGTTAATATATTTTCCGAGTGCGAAACCAATTTCAACGTCAAGAAGACAGAGTTTGTTTACTGTTGAATGCATTTTGCAACCTCAAGATTCAAAAATTATTTTATTTAGTTATATACTCAATATATCATATATGGTGGGTGCCAAGCGTCCTCTCGTGCAAATACATTCCTCATGATGCTGCATCTTATCGTGATTTTCTTGTAGGGATAAGTCAACTCTTTGCATCTCTTACTGGCTTAGCCTATAAGATCCATTAAATTGGAAAAAATTTGAGGAGGGTTGTTTAGACAGAGGGCTTGGCTGGGGTGTTGCGGATTGGAGGGCCGCCAGGGCTTGAGAAGGAGAGTTGGCCGCATGGGGTGGTGGCGGCAACATTGATTGAGCTGAATATATGGAATTTGGTTGTATGCAAAAAGGGGATATATTTCTCGCAGGCTTCATGTCGCCACCTCAATTGCATCATTAATAGAACTACTAGTACCTCTGTGTCATAAGCACTAGATTTTGCATCTTTTGGAGGGATCGCACCTTGACAGCCTTCAAGTTGCACCCTTTGACTAGAGATATTAGTTTCTAATGGATGGATATTATCCCCCCTGCATGTGAAAAGTGGTTATTGGAGGTCCAAAATCGATGGATCTTTAGAGTTGTTTTTTGCTCATTATTGCTCAAAGCACGGGACTCACGGACGTTTAGAAGCGGATGCTCAATGCAAAAAAAATTCTATTGCTCTTGAAAGTGAGATCATTATCAAACACATCAATAGATCTTTTACAAGTTTTGGTGATGAGCTTGAATATACATCTCTATGGCCACAAAAAAACACTCATTACACCCTCACCTTTGGGCGGTGTTGAAGAGAATTGCTACTTGATTGAGACCCTGATTAAAACGCCTTGGAAATAACATACGTCAAACGAACTGACAAATTCGGCGTCGTGTTGCCTTGAATTGCAGGTTGATGAGTTGAGAAGTATAACGTGGGGCATTTACAAGTTCTAGTTGGTCATAGCTTGCTACGATGCATAGTAGGTAGTTGAATGCAAGGTAGTATGGGATTCACAACTACTAAATATGACGACGACCACGCCAATTTTTGGCTCTATTTAAAGGTGACTGCCACCCGTACTAATGCCCATGAGCGTCATGTAATAGTAGTTTGCAAGATGCATGTTTGGATTATTGATGAGCGGACTAAATATAGTGCCCTCCGCCATGGGGACGTCGATCTCAAGATGCCCATTATCATGTGTATGACAGGAAGGACATATATTCACAACACTGCACGTTCCAATTGCACAAGCGCGACTCCAGCTCTACAACATTGCAAGGTCCATTATCTTCATCCAATTTCCCATGTGCATGCGTTTGCTTGGCACAACACATAAATGCTACGGGGCAGGGCACGGCTTCCGTTTCTTATAATTTTTTGGAGAGACCACAGTGCTAGCTCTCCACCATACTTTCGTATAGCACCTCTGTATGACGTGCATTGTATACTTTGCACTTTCAGTCTGTGACGTTTCATTGCAAGATGATATGTTTAACTATTTACATTGCTTTTTTGTAGCTTCACTCAAATATCGGCCTATAGAAGTGGACAACCAAAAAGGAGTAGTACAACTTACAGGTCAGTAAAAAAGCTCATTTATTGTTGTAATTCATTCATGCTTTATCTATTTTCTTGTTTTAGAATTTACCGCATTACTTCCCTTGCTCGGTTATTTGGATCTCGTTTTCATAAGTATACACTCGATGTCAATCAACATCTGCACATGTTAGTTACACACGCAACTCTTTGCATATGGTTGCTAGACAATGCATGTGATGTATTACAATACTGAATACACAAGCAATGAATGCATGTGGTGTATCATAGTAGTGAATTCACCTTGTGCATCTTTACTTTAGCTCTAAATAATTGATACCATACTAGGTGTCTCAATAATTGATCCCATACTATATATGTCCTCGTTTCTCCCGTACTAGGTATCAATATGAAGTTCTCAATAAGCTAGGGAGCAAACTGTAGCCAACTTGAAACTAGCTTATCATCCATATGCTAGGTCATGGTTTGAAATTACTGCATTGTATAAAGATTGGAGCATGCAATGTGACATTTTTGCTCACAATCTAGAAATATGTCCTTCCTACACGACGGCTTACCTCACATATATAGCGACAAACGAGATCGACAGACAAATGAAATAGACACTTCTGCTGTCCTCACTTCTGTATTATTGTTGCGTGCTTTGCCATCAGAGCGCCAACAACAAGACATAGCACCATTGTATCTACAATCCATTACCACTTCAAGATACCAACTACAAATCAACAGCATCCCCCCTCTATTCATGAGACCGATGTGCGATATTTGGACATAAAAGAGGAAGATATTATAATTATAGAAGAGCTATCCATGTTAGCCCAAATGATTTTTGACCTTATCCAACATAACAAGCAATACATTGGCAGATCCCTTCAGCGACAAATGTGTTCTCTTGCTCGGTGATCTTGTCCAACTACCCCCAGTTTGTAGTCACACACGGGAGCCTTGTAAACACATGCCATATCACAAGCTCGGTCCACTAGCCACATGCAACTTTGTACAAGATTTCATGCTCTGTAAGACATGCAACAGACCCTGAATTTCTTTAGTTCTTGACCATCATTCATGAAAGAAAACCAGTCTTAGATGAAATCAATTGTACTTTGGGTGCATGTATTATAGATGAAGGTCATGTGCATGACTACATCAACAAATCTACTATGATAATTAATATGTACTCACGGATCAAACGTCTAATACTATAACAACCTTGCCTTGAATAAGTTGTACAGTCAAATTGACATTACAAAAGTTGAAATGAAGACGAACGCGGGTAGCATAAATGTCCTTCAGTAGTGGCTTCTAGAATCTAGACCCTAAGTTCAATAAGGTGGACTCGATCACAATTGGCATCCGCTGCATGATTATTCGATAGACCCACCAAGCAAGAGTAGTTTTTTTTAATACCAAATAAGCGCATTTCAATTAAGAAGAGAGCCAAATAATTACATCAGATTACCCAAGGAAGGGGTAGAAACCGAGGGTCAACATACCAGGGCAATAATAATTGAGAGTCGAATTCCTCAGGGACTAAGTTTGCGAATCCTTCATGCAGCATTTTAGAGAATGTAATACTTGAGAATGAAGTTGTGGAAAATACAAAGGTTGGGAGGACATATTCCTTTGTGGTATCTCATGAATAGAAGAATATATGTAGATTGGAGCGAATACGTATGTGCCCCTATTCTGAAAGATCAGTTGCACAAGTCAAAGAATGAAAACATGCATTAAGTTGCATTAACTGCTTGGGTTATTCCCTCTAGGGGAGAACAAACCATTGGTCTACAATAGGATCTATTGGCTAAGAAAAAAATGGGGTCTCCAGCTTATGAATTGTACAGCCTCTTACTAAAAAACTTGTCCCCTCAAGGCACATGTAGTGCTTGAGGTTCTTCGTACATTCTTTGTAGAGTTAATATAACATCTCCACTCACAATTGTGAGTATAGCCTACAGTGTCTTTGGGTGGTGCTAGCTACTTTGCCTATGCCTACAATGTCTTTAGGTGGTGCTAGCTACTTTGTCACTTTCAGATATGACTACTCACGAAAGGTGTGGGTATATCCTCTTAGGAGAAAGGATGATATGTCCTTTCTATGTTTCAAAAGTTTGTGACATACATGGAGAATCAGTCTGGCAAGAAGGTCAAGTGCTTGCATTCAGACAATGGTGGAGAGTATGTCTCTAGAGCCTTCCAAGAATTTTGTGATTCTAAAGGCATAAAACGAGTATTGACTGCTCTATACAACCCTCCATAAAATGGCGATGTTGAGAGGATGAGCATCTTTTTGTTATGGTATTTCAAGGTACTTGTTGTTTTAATATTATGGTATTGTACGTTATGGCGTGAGTGTTGATTTTGTTATGATCGGTATAATCTTTATGCCGCAACCTTACAAGGGTGTATTTGGGCAAAGTGTGGCATATTGTAGTTTGGACTTTTCTCAAAAATAAAAATTTTGCATGAAGCTGGTATAACCACAGTAACATTTTTTACAGACCCCTGGTACAAACATTGATAAAACCCTTGGTTTTTTATCGGGGGCTCTACCAGGGCCACGGCCTATGTATATGTATATGTATATATATATATATATGTGTGTGTGTGTGTGTGTGTTTCATTTATTCTAGGGCTACAATAACCACAACTGAATACTTGCATATTCAATAGACTCCAGACTCCTGATTCTCACAAAAGATAATACAAAACATCCCTTGTTATTACATACATTTTGCATTATTACAGTATACAAAATCCATCAATCTTGGAACATCGTAAATGGGGGGATGATACAATCACCCATCTGAGCCGGATAGCAGTAAACAAAGAAACAACAAACAAGATAGACCCTTACCTGCATCCATACAAACAGAGCAACATTTTGTTAGATCTGGCTGCGTATAGACAGGTATCATCAGGTCTAGTCAGTTGTTATCCATGTCAATCTACTGAAAACTTAAATTACTACTACACCTAATAGTGCAAACCATAAGGGTCTAAGTATATAGGCCATAGTTTTCCCCATAGGTCATGACATCCTAGGGGAGGCCAGTGAAGTGCCTAATCCAAATATTTAGGAAATCTCCCCACGTCAAAGTATCATTAACAAGTCAGGTTACCTAAAAACACTGCAAGCTTTTCAAACATGCATAGAGTGCAGGTGGCCAAGTGGTGGTGTTTTACAATCACCCAATTCGTGCATAACACCTAATGTTTTTACTGAGCTGTGTCTAACAAAAAGTTGAGTGTAATTTAGTGTATACGATATAGTATATAGCTTATCCTCATATTTCCCAACCATAACAACGAGTATGTAAAAAAATTTTGCCAAAGTTTTTTTTGAAAAACGGATTATTTTTCAAAAATAACCAGCATCTCTCAAGGAGACCCTCAACATGAGGATTTGTAGCATAACCTTGTCTTTGAAATTAAATCAAATTCTTTTCCAAAACATCCTCCTGAATCCCATAAATCTATTTCCAAGAAGAAGCTATCAGTGATATAGGATCTTTAGCACGAGTTGACATAGCCATAGTATAAGGGACTACACCTCTTACTACAAAAAATGTTATACCTACCTTTATAGATGCATAAGTTAAAAAAAACTATCATATGGTCATAGGCCAAAACTTAGTGTATACAAACAGGGGGTATACAAACCAATGGCTCATTTACTGTGAGCTCAAAGTAGATCAATCATTGATCAGCCGAGTGGTACCTGCTGATGGTGATAAAATTAAACAACTAAATCCAGCAACAATGTTTGTGAATATTATGTAGAACGGAGAGGCCCATCCTAGGGCCATACTTTGCTGTAAATACCCGATTATGATCTTAAAAAAAAAAAAACCTTTATTTAGTCTACTCTGTACACAAGTTACATATTGCAAGCCATAGGTTTTTTTTACAAAAAGTAGAATTCAGGCCGGATTTCCCAGCAACAGCAGCCTTCTCAGCTAGAGTTATTCCAGACATACCATACCTTCCATCTCTCAATCCATGTTCATATGCCAGACCCCTCTTAAAACACGCATAGGGTAGGTATATTTAAACACCATTATAGTAAGCTTAGACAATGACCAGTTTATGACACCTTAGTGTTACTTACTGATGAAGATTCACCGCCATATACAGTATCCATAATCAGACAAACGAATTTGTGACCCATATGCAGTTAGGATGCACCTTACCAGTACCATATACGTTCCGATGATCCATGTTAAACCAACTAGTTAGTCATAGTTTCATGATTCCCTTAGTTTGGCAATGTAACAAAACGCCCTGAAGAAGTACCAATGTCAGTATAGTCAAGCACACTCAGCCAGCAATTAATTTATTCTATGTTAACAACCTGATGTATTTCCACAGTTTAATGTAATGCTATTTTACGGATGGACATCCATCTAGCTCACTCTATCTTAGTCCCAGTGCTACTCTAGATTAGTCATGCCATGCAAAAGCCAATAGTATGTACATCAGCCTGGACTCAACAACAAGCCCATCTTACAGGACTAAATTAAAAATTGTGTCTTTACTATATAGTCAGAGGAAGGAGCAACAATACATCAACCCATAAGTGCCTTATATTCACAGCCAGCTAACAGCTCAACTACTGGCCCGCATATACTGAGCCCTATACAAAGCTTAGCAGGGTCAACTACTAGGTGATCTTTCCTTATGAAATTTTTCAAAATATTCCCAGTATCATCAGGGCTTTATAGATGCAATAGACCAATCCCCACCTCAATCCAACCAACGGTAGACCAAGTACGGTGAGCCAGAGCCGAGTAAGGTGAACCAAACACATAATCACTGTTTATACAGGCTATCAACCAATAACAGATGTAGTTCCATAATGAACAAGTTAGCAAGCCTGAGTCATAAGGGCCAGGATGTATAGTAAGTAGCCCAATGGTTATGGCTAAAAAGGAAACATTTAACTAGAGTCCCGCAGCTATTGCCGAGCCAGAATCAAGAGGAGTTAAATGTACGACAACAATCATTATATTATGTTGCTTCAGAGAACAGACAAGTAATCCAAGTTTTCAAGCCACAGCCTTCAAGAAGCATGCTAACCTGCGTAGCCTCGAGTTCATTCCCAGCAGTTTGTGTTGTCTTCTTAGGCATGATTACTAATGAAAGAATCTCTCCCTTCACCTCACTTAATCCCTCAATGCAGAAAAACAGACAGTAGCGCAAACGATCTAAGTGAGAAGCACAAAGGGGCTCTCACCTTTATACATAGCAGGACCTGTAGGAGTACTGAGAGGCATTCAAGGCGTTATTTCCCCGAGGCCTGGGCACGTCTAGCCATGTTGAGCGTCGAAACCAGTTGTACGACACAGTAAAGCCTCCTGTAGAATCTGCAGGCTCAATTAGATGGTGTGGCATAGGTAGGCACAAGTCCCCATCAAATATCCGTGGAGGCATCGCCTTGTATGGAGAAATTTCCACATGCGCAGAAATGCAGGGCTCGGTGAAGAGCAATCCATTCTACCACTGGGTAGTCTCACAGTAAATTACCCAACAAGTGAGAGCCAAGTCTTTAAAGGACTCGTCCCCCTTTTATAAAAAAAAAGCCCTATTGGTCCATGTGGTAGTATTATGTGTTGAAAGGTTCGACTAGGGACACTATCGGTTAAGCCCTCAGCCACCCTGTATTTTAATCCAATATGGTCAAGCCTGCAATTAGTTGGATGTAGCTTGCAGACATTAGGTATAGTTTTTTTACACAGTGTAGCGAGCAAACCACATGTGTGTATGTGTATGTGTGTGTACTATTTATGCGGTCACATCGGGCTTAGTATAGAATTATATGAGCAACAAGCCACTACCTGGGCGTGTGTGTGTGACTTCTGGAAATCAGACCGATTGTGAGCATGCCCAACCATTCAGGCTCACGAGACCCATATGTGTGTGTATGGTTGATGCAGTTTCTTCTAGCATAGTATTCATGTAGCGTAAAGAGTCGCCACTTGTGTGTGTGTGTGTATATAATATTTATTTATTTATTATGGCCATTTCTAATTGAAGGATGTGCTCCCATTCAAGATAACAAGGGCAATATCCTGCCATGTAGGGAGGGAGAGAAAGTCCCAGATACGCAAGATGTAAAAAAACCACTTAGTAAGTCCAGTATTTTGAATATGGCATGCACACATCCTCCAAGTTTCTTATGCAAAAGGGGCAGTAGCAACACACGCTCCATGTTTCACATGCAAAAGGGTATTAGCAACTACTACAATGAAGACCACATCAAGGCAAGCATCTGCAACAACATTATGTATGATGTTAACTGATCCTTAATTTTGTAGGCAAGAGAAAGCCAACGAATCCACGTGGACAAGAGATCCATATCACTATGTTATCACCATTGGACAACATTTTATTACCCGTTGTAAAACACGTAGCTGTCTGTTAGAGCCAGCATGGAAAACCCATCATGTAGGGAGATAGCAATACCGGTTACGTATGTTATTAGATATCCTAGTCAGTGATTGATATTGTGCCTTGAAACCCATGCATCCATAGCATGCAAAAATAGACCCATTAGGCAGGCATACACTGATCAATACATAAATACCAGTGAAGTAAATCCCTGTCCCACAACCAAGCAAGCATATCAACACTTGCAGAATGTTACAAAAGCAATACTGTGTAGAGGGTTCATCACCATATGCCAAATTTGTGTTGGATAACACTTGAGGTACAACAATGCAGATTAGGTTTAGCTCAAAAAATAATACCCTACAATAGCAAAAAATAAAGTACGACTTAAGGTGAGTTGTAATCAAAGCAATCATGGGCACAAATGAGCAATTCTCCCACCAAGAGACTTGTCCAGTGAGTAATCAAAACCAGTCTCAATCAGCCAAACTGAGACCATTAATATAATCAAACGTATGTGTGTCTCTGAGAGAAGCCTCGACAAATAAAACAAATACAAGTCAGAAAAAAGTGAAAAGTCAGTTGTCCTCACCGACAACATGCTTTCTTCATTTCCCTAACAGCTTCACTAAGCCAATTGTCTATTACTACTATCGAGAACGCCAAGTAAAGGCTTTGTCATAGTTGAATTTTGCCTCTTGGCATCCAGCTTGTGCTTAACACGCCTTGTCCGTGGATTTGGATTCTCGTCAAGGTCTTGAACCTTATAACAAGCACTTAAGGGATAATTCAAATGCACCAAATCTGTTGTCACCACGATCTTCAAACATCCCTCCTTGGCAAGCTCTCAAAGCCATATGGCACCTTGCTCGTCGATTGGGTGCTTCACCTTCGGCTTTCGAGAAATGTTTGCCTTCTTGTGCAAGAAGAGCTGACATAGATCTAGCGTATCAAAGGCATCCCTCAGTTCTACCATGTGCATAGTTCCATGAGTCTTCACTTGTACTAAACAGGGAAGTAAAACCCTTGAGTGGTTGATCTCTATTTCAAGAAATAACAACACATCTGGATCGAATGTGATATCACATCCCGTGAAAAGAAGAACCGAAAACGTATCAGCTCCTACTACCACGTCATCAATCCAATGCCATAGCCTATATTGTTTTGTGACATGTCCAACCATTTTGACACCTTCCACCTTTGGAAAAACAGGCTTTGCAGTCTGACGATATACATATGCAATGTCTGAATGCTGGTCCTTGTACCAAAATGGGAGCATGGTTGCAGGAGATTTTCCATCAAAAAACCTACCAATCATTTTTGCAACTGCAATTTCATACATCTCACCAACCTGTGAGTGGCTTCCCTCTTGCTTGGAGACTACAAGATTCCTTTGAATCTCAATCAATTTCTATTTAGACATAAAATAATGCCAAAACGCCTTGCAAACTAGGGGTTCTTCTATTTGTACAATTTTGTACTTAGTCTCGCTTGCAGCGATGACAAAGACCCCTTCTTTGTCAGCCTTCGACCATGTTACAGCACCTGCCTATGATTCTTCAGCTATCTTGCCAATCCAAACTCCACGAGGGATAGGCTTGGGTTTACAACTGCCATCTTTGGACATGCAAAGAAATGTAGAGCAACCATGTCTGCAACAAGGTGCCGTGCCTTGCTGACATGCCTTGTGACAACACCTTTTCCGAAAAACCTTATCACATCATCAAAAATTGTCCTACTCAACCCCACCATTGATTCAGCACTAGCCTTTAGACCTCTTATCTTTGAGATCTGATCTCCAAACTGTATCAAGTAATCGGTTGCGTTGAGAGATGGGTCATCAATTGCAATGTATCTCTCTAATGCCGTAACAGAGAATCTGTGTCTCCCATAATACAGCTTGAGAATCCTAGCAAAATCAAATTTGCTCGTATCCTTTAACAACCTGTCAGCATATGCATCCTCACTATAGAAACCCCCAAAGCTTGTCCATACAAGTACTGGTAGCCAATTCTTCAGAGTGGCTGAAATATGGGGTGCATTTTGAAGGAGACTTATCCCCGTCCCCGAAAGGTAGAAATCTGATTGGGTAAAGATGGCAGAGTCAAAGAGAGCAATGCCAAGCTTATCTAGTATTGCCCGCGTGCAACCACCGGCATTGGGTGAGTTAAACATGTTTGAAAGATACGTGTGCACCTCTTGGAACTCATCCACTATTATGGGTCCTTGCCAATCTCGCTTAAATCGTTAAATCCAGTGGGTGAAAACATCGTCCCAAGCGTTGATGTCCTGTACACTTTTGATCTCACGCAAGAGCTTCTCTATTAAGTACTTCCAAGCGTCATCGAATGGATATTCTATATGAAAATTCACCAGTTGTTATAGCCATGTAATATTCTGCGTAGGATGTAGCATCTCTTCACTTTTTCGCATTATGAAAAACCTATCGAGCAATAAAGCCTTCAAACAACACTGCAATGAAAAGTTTGGAATCACGCTTTCTCTAGGATAGAGTAGCTGGAAGCGTGAGCCACTGCCTGCAGATCACCTTAGTCTTCTGCTACAAGGCCACTCCCTCCCTCTGGCAACAACAGTCAAATATATGCACTACTGCTTACACCCAATCTCACAAAGTGTCCTGGTTTTGCCAGCCCCAGATACATCCAGGAAAATAGTAAGTGGAGGCTCGGGAACTTGGGTAGATTGGAGGACTTTTTTCGTGAAGTGTGAAATTGGATCCACCAACCCTTGCCACAGCTAGGATGGGATGGAACACCCTCTCTTTGTGGGGCCCTAAGACATACAGGCACCTTGCAGAGTGCAAACGTTTCTTTCAAGTCTTCTGGACGAACCATGCTAGTGCCATAGGATTCGACTACACGCTCCCAGAATCCATCTAGCACCTCCTTCACACGCTCAACAGTCGGGGTCGGGGGCGTACAATGCTTATACCCCTCAATTGCAGGCGGCTGAAGAAATAGGTTTTATTTCTCTCGTAACTGTCTTTTTTCCTCTCGTAGATGATTTTTTTTTGTCTTGCCAGTAACCCTTTCCCTCTTGAGTGGAAGCCTCAGCGTACTGCAACTCGGCATCCTCGATCCTCGATTCCATGGCAGCGACGATGAGCGCCTCCACCCTAGAAATAGAGTCCATTGAGAGGGAGCTTTTGCGATGCAAACTCTTTTTTTTGGGTGCAAAACTCACAATTGTGAGTGAATTATATGAATCAACTCAAATAATTACAATGTCTTGTAATGATCGTGTTGAGCCATGACATCATCTAGGGACCATAATTACAACGGCTATCAGGGTAGCCATCCCAACCAACTCACCCTCTTATCCTAGATCCATAAGGTCCATTATCATGTTCTTTTGAGATCTTTTAATTGCCAATAGTCAAGCTTTTTTCCCATCCTAGGCATACCCTCTGCTGGACAACAAGGCACAAGTAGTCCTAGACCAATCCTCTGAGTGTTGCTTGCACCCGAGCGTCCAAATTAGCACTTTGCTTTCTTGTATAATTTCTGCAAAGCTTGCCACCTCAAGACCTCCTTCAAACACACGGTGGTTCCTTGTCTGCCATACATTGTGTAAGAAGAAGTACCTGACGATTTGAGTCTCTCTCTCTCTCTCTCTCTCTCTCTCTCTCTCTCTCTCTCTCTCTCTCTCTCTCTCTCACACACACACACACACACACACACACACACACACACACACACACACACACACACACACACACACACACACACACACACACACACACAAAGAGTGGCCAGAGACAAATTACCTGCATACAAAAGTGCCAGCTGCTTCTGGGGAACCTACGACCTGCTTGTGGAGAGAATATTGAACTGCTTCTGAAAGCAATTGAGCAACGAAGAGTGCTTTTTTTATTTTATTCCCTTGGTAGCTTTTCACGCGGCTTTTTTTATTTAGAGGACCCATTTGCATATTTTCCCTATGAGGCCTTTGATAGTTGGGCAATCCATGAAAAGGTGGGCTAGATCTTCACTAGCCAACCTGCACCCCAAGCATCGATCTGACCCAATCCCTCTTTCTTGAATCTTCACCCCCGTCGGTAGAGCACCCCAGATTACCTTCCATAAAAATACCTTCATGTGCTACGGAACCTTTGGCTTCCAGATGTTCTCCATTACTTGCTCCCACCTTTCCCCCGGCCATTGTTTTTTCCATATCTTGTTAAGAGGGCTAGACCAATTCTTTTTTTTTTTCAAGAAAAAGATCCTTCTATTAGTTAATGAAACTGCCCATAGGGCTACAACCACCTCTTCAAGAGAGGGCTACAACAACCATGATGGGGAGACTCTCCCAATGAAAAAAGAGCATATGTACAATGAGGCAAAATCAAGAGATCCGAGGAGAAAAAATCCACATAGGTGGTCGGTAGTGCCATCGGAGTACACCCTGGAGCATGGTGTAGAAAGGCCCAGGATGCCAGAGTCAAAGGAAAGCCTCTCTGCGCTCTCGCATGTGGTCGGAGCTGCCTTGTAGTCTCTCGAGCTGTTCTCTGAGAGTGTGTATCAGCTCTAGCCAAAGATCGTGAACAGTCTGTGTCGGTGGCACAGGGCGAGCCACAAAGATGCGGAAGCAACGAGCCCGCAGATGAACCAGAGTGTCAGGCCACTGATGAGCTCCCAACACTCCCCTCTCTCACTGCACCACTTCTGGGAAGTAATCTTTGTGGCAGGCTAGAGTGTAGGTCACCCCCCCTGCATCACTATCATCCTGCTGGTGGAAGATAGCTCAAACTGAAGTGCCGGTCTCGTGAGGGTGGACCAAGCCGTTGCTCCCCAAGTGTACTGTCGAGCCATGGAGAGAGTAGGCATCAACCGAAGAACACAAAGCCACACCTGCTGTGCCAAAGGACAATACCAAAGATAGTGACACTGACTCTCCATAAGATGGTCACAAGCTGTACATGCAGCCGAGAGACCACTATGCACTAGCTAGCTCCCAACTGCTGTAGCTCTATGTGCGACCAGCCCACTGAAACAAGGTGACTCGTCTCGGCTTTCTGGAGTCCCACAGCCTCTCCCAAAAGGCAGCCAAGAACTCATCTATGAGACCCTCCTCCTGCCAATGAGGTGCTGGAGGCGGGGCAGGCCTCTCTCTGTCCTGCTAGTATGTGATGTCCCAGTCGAACAGTGTACTGAAAGAACGAGACACCTGGGTGGTGTACAAAAGAGAAAGGGTCCCTCCAAAGCCACTCTCTAGGATCCCACTGTACTCGTGCCAGTGGACAGCACTCCCAAGACCACAGTCTCTAGTGTCAAGTCTCAAGAGCTGCTGGGTCAAGATCGATGACACAAGTCCGCCCACAGATGCCCACCACTCAGATCCTCTGAAAGCAACACTCTGCCACCTGCAAGGCCTCTACTCCAACTTGTTGTAAGCGTCCCTCACCCTGTAATTAAAAAAAAGGGATGAAACAGTCTCTGAGCAGGCCCGGATTGAGATGAGAACCCCCAGTCATGTGAAGGCTCCCATCCACCTGGGTGCTACTGCCTGAAGAGGTGTGAGCCACTCAGCTGGAACTGCCTCTGAGATGTCCTGGTACATGCTCTACACCCGTCTCATGCCCTGTAGCTCGAAACCCTGCAACTCCTCTCACAAGCATGAAAACTCTAGCTAGTCACCTAGAGAGCGCGCTGGATCCGCTGCCATGGAACCCTAGGAAACATGAGGCTGACTACCAACCAAGTGGCCTCTCTGAGTGCTAACCATGGGGTTCCAAACAAGGGGATCTCGTAGGCGCTCCTCCGTGCAAGTAGGCTATTGCTGCTCCAGGCCTCGCCGCAAGTGCTCCCAAGATCGAAGCAAACTCACAGCGAAGCGGTCCTCCAGTCTCCTGCTCAAACCAACTCTGCGCATCTCTATGAAGATCCATTTGGTTGAAGGTCACCAGGGGCCTCCAACCTGAGGCACCCTAGCATGAAGCCGTTGTAGCAAGAACTCCTTCCAGGGCTCCTGACCAGGAAGAAGTCCTCTAACTATGAACTTCCCAAGAAGGGCTCTGCTCTGCTGTGCTGGGTCAATGATCCCAAGCCCTCCCTGTGAACAAGGAAGAGTGATGACCCGCCAAGCCACTTTGGCTCGGGCTATATGAGTGTAACATCCTGACCAAAGGAAGTTCTTGATTAGCCTCTCTACGTGGAGAATACAAGAACTCGAGAAGATCGAGCAAGAAGTGATGTACCACATAGTCGCCAACAACACCTGGTTGGCCACTACTACTCTGCCAACCAAAGAAAGTCGTGCTGAGATCCAATGTAACAACTTCCTCCTGATAGACAAGAGGAGGGGAGTAATTTGCTGCTTGGGGGACAAGTTTAGACCAGCCTGACAGCCCAAGTACCGAGCTGTAGTCCCTCGGGGAATCCACCTAAAACCCTCTCCTAGCATCCAATCAGGCATAGGAGCACTACCAATCGAGAAAGCCACTGTCTTTCTCCATTTGATCAGTGCGCCAGATGCACAACATAAGGTCTCAAGAGCCTACTCACACCTGTGAAGGTTGGCCTCCTCGCCATCCAAGTACAAGGCTGAGTCGTCAGCAAACTCAGCATCCAGAAGCTCATCTTCCCGAATAGGAAGTGCTAATCCCCGCAAACCAACCTGCTACGACACCAAGAACCTGCTCATCGCCTCAACATAGAACATAAAGAAGAAGGGGGCAAGAGGGCTGCCCTGTTTGACCGAACGTGTGATCATGAAATGATCGCCTCTACCTCCTGACAAAAGTACCTGACTGTGTGCTCGTCTGAACAAAGCTGATACCCCTCGGATCCAAGCATCTAAGAAGCCCATCCTACGTAGAGTGCCCTCCAAAAAGTCCCAGTCAACTCTGTCATAGGCCTCCTCAAAATCAAGAACAAGAATCACTAGATCCTCACCACAAAGCCTCGCTAAGACAGAAGCCTCCCAAAAAGTAAAAATGTTGTCAAGGATACTACGCTCCTTGACAAAACCAGTTTGGGTCCCATGTATAAGGCTCTCTAGAAGTGGCTGGATTCTCAAACTCAGAGCCTTGGCAAGAATTTTGTATAGGCTGAGGTGAGGATGGTGATGGGGCACCACTGCCGAATCTCATCCAAGGAGCCACCCTCCTTGGGAATGAGGTAGATCAGACCCTCACTCATGCTGTCAGGGATGTCTATTGTATGCAAGATATACTGGAAAGCACTACAAAGATCAGGGCCAAGCAAGTCCCAGTACTCCAAGAAAAAACTGGGTGTCAAGCCATCCTTACTTGGACAGCTATCACGGGGAGTGCACTAAGAGTTTTGTGAAACTCCTCAAGCTGGAGTGGAAGCTCAAGTGTCTGGCGCATCTCCTCAGTCACAAGGCAAGACATCTGCGCCCACACCTACTCCCTGCGTGCATACTCACTCTCAGACTAAGGCTCTGTAGATAGTAACTCACGGTAAAAGTCAGTAGCAACTGCACGCATGTCCTCTGGCTCAGAAGAAGCAACTGACCCGTCGGGCCTCCTCAACTGACTGACCTTGGCATGTGTATTCCAAGGTCCCACTACCTCGAAGAAAGCGCCAGTCACTCTGTCACCCACCTACGTCCACTGAGATGCCTGTCGGTGAAAAGCAAACTCATGGCGCCGCTCCTCTGTGCTACCAAGCTCCTAGCGAGCCTGCTGTAATTTCTCCTCCAACCAAGGACTATGTGGATGCTGCTCCTGCATCCTCTGCAAGGATGCAACGCCCCGTCTGAGACGCTGCTCCTCCTCTCTCCTTGCAGTCAGGCGAATCAAGGACTCCTGGAGAAAGAAACAACTAAGCTGAGCTAGTTCTGAGGCCACTCTGTCAGGAGGAGAATCCTGCATGTCCAAGCTCTCTGTCCAAAGAGCCTCTATTCGCTCTATGAGTGTAGAGTCCAAAAAAACCCTCTCAGAGATGCATAGCATCGTGCTCCCCCGCCTCTGCCTATCTGTCACTGTGAGGATCACTGGTGCATGGTCCGAGAAGGAAGTCCCTGCCAGGATGCCAATTGTCCCACCCAAGTCACATAAAAATTCACTAGTGTAGAAGCGATCTATCCGCGGTAGATTCACTCCTCCCACTCTCAGGTCCGAACGAGAGAAGGCCAGGCAGTCTGGGGGCCTCACAAAGCTAGAGTGCTACCCCACATTCAAAACCCTCAGAGTCATACAAAACCTCTCCCAAGCTTTCAGCTCAACTCCGTGCACAGTAGCGTGGCTACCACCAATCCTGTCAGAATGGTCCTCCAAAATGTTGAAGTCACCCCCAATGCACCACTTATCTGCTTACGGCAGAGACTCACCAATCTGAGACCAAAACTCTGCTCATGCACTCACCACATTGGGTGCATATATGTTCAGGTAGCCCACAAGGCAACCCTGAACCTGCATAGTGATCCACTAAGCCCTGCTTGGCACAATAATCCCTCTGCCCACAATGGCCTGTTGTAGAGACTCCGCAATAGTCATACATACCCCACCCTAGATGCCTCCATGTCCAAAAGCAGCTAACCAAAAAGTCTCATAGCGACCACACAAAATCTGATCACAACGCCGAATGCGGCTCTCACAAAGATGATGCTCCTATAGCATAAGAATGTCAATTTCACCACCCACAGGGCATCTCTGCAGCTCCTCGTGCAGCCAACCCCTCTGTCATTGAAACAGGGGCCCTCCTAATCCCTGCACATTCCATGAGATTATCCTCATGGAGTCAGTGAGAGAAAACAGATGCTGCAACATCAGCCAACCTCGCTATCTTTGAGGCCGGTTTGGATGGGGAGTATTCGACATCCGAATGACCTCTAGACAAGCGTGCAAGAAGTGACTGTCTTGCCCAGGCCCAAGCCGAGCGTGCAGTCCAAAGGGCCCCTCATGCACAAAAACATAACATGGAGGGCATTGAGTGTCAGCAAACAAGTGTACCACAATGTGCCTGCAACCTACTGCATCTAGAGGTGTCAGGCTGAACTTGGCAAGAGGCGAAAGTGTCTATATCAGATCTGTCTCACTGCTAAGTCCCCTTCGTGGTGTGAGAACTCAATAGCCTGTGACTGGAGCCAGTCCAAGACTGTGTGCTGAGTCCACTCTGTGGTATCCCTACCACACAACGAAAGGATAAACCCACACCTGTGTCTAGGGCCTCACTGCCTCTAGCTGCAAGAAAGAGGACATGGACTCGAAAGCTGGTCTCCTGCAAGTCGGAAGAGGAATCACCCAGAAATTGAGTGAAGCTGTAATCAAAGAAATCCCAGCGTATGCGAATGTCGAAGCTGGTCAGACCTCTGGGGATCGTTGCAAAGGAAGAAGTGAGCACCGAAAAAGGCGGCCTCAAGTGGGGCTGTCCATCACGAGCCACATGGCTCGTAGCGAAAGCACTACCAAGAGAACGCCTCGTAGCAGAAGCGTGGCCAGTACCCTATGTCTGAGGAGGAGTGGTGGAGGGGTTCGGAGACGAGGCTGTGGGCTCCATCAAAGAGAGGGGAGGGGTGGGGGACGAAGGTGGATGTGGGGGGGGGGAAGGAGGCGGGGGAGGCGGGGTGGCGGCTGAGGGAGGAGGAAGTAGTGGTGGAGGAATAGAAGTGGATGGGGCCTTCTTAGGCAGGCCCTGCTGAAGGGGGTCGAAACAGTTCCCAGTCAGAACCCAGTGCTGTTGAGCTGCAATAGGTCAAATACTAGGAGGAGCTGTGGGATGAGCTCTCCCCTGACGATGGCGGCCAGGCACCTGCTGTCAACCATCAGCTGACTGGTCACTAGTCTCTGTCAAAGTACCAGCCTGTGTATCCTGTGTACCTAGCTGCTTGGGATGCTCAGCCTTGGGCAGCTGCGCATGTGCTGTGGGTCGAGGTCTCCTACGAGGATAGGCCTTTGCCATATGGCCCATCTATCTGCAAATGAAACACTGGTTCCGAAGACCTCAATACTTCACACTCTATCTAATCCATCCCCCACTCACCCTAGGCAGCAGTACCACCTTGGGGAGGGAATTTTTGTCACGAACAAGAACCCTCACAATAGGTAGACCTGCAGCCTTGGCCACAACTGAAGCTTCCGTGTGTGGAGACTCCAAAACTATCCCGAACATGGAACCAATCCTGGGTAGGAAGGGATGGTACTCTTGCCTCAGGCCTGGAAAGCAAACCGAAATCGGCAAGTTTTCCTCCTCCTTGAGCACATCTGCAGTAGGGTCAAAACCGTCATGCCAACATCGGAAGTAAGCGCAAGCTGCTCTCATGCCCAGCGGGCTCATCGATATCACTTTGGTTGCCATGTCTGCAGACTCAAAATCGACTTGGTAGTACCCTCTCCCGAGGATCTGGACATCTGTAATCTTGCCCACATCGGAGAGAAGACGAGCCTGTAGTAAATCAAGAACTTTGCCCCGACTGGGCCGAGTGCCAATGATTTTACAGATAACCAAAGTTTCCTGCAAGCGCTCCACTTCGGCCATCAAGCTCGCTTTCTCCTCTGGCGAAAGAGCAAGTCGAAGGGTCGGCTCCGCGGTGTCAGGCGAGGGGCTTTTGTGGAGTCCTTCTGAGGTGGAGCAGAGGCCGCCATTCTGTGTCTGCTGCTGAGAGGATAGGGTCGTTGGTGGTGAGGCGAATGCTAGCAAGCTGAAAAAATAGACTACAGGCTCGAAGAAGGCGAAAAAGGGGTGGAAAAAAGGGGGTGGGGGGTGTATGAGGGCTGAGGCCAAGGGGGGGGGGAGGCTGAAGTTGCGGCAAATGGGGGCATGGAGGCTGGCCAGCGGCGGGCAGGGTAGAAAGTAGGGGAGCGGGCAGCGCGAGGGAGGAGGGGGGATGCGGGAGCAGAGGCGAAGGATCTGCGCGCGCAGCAGGGGGGGGGGGGGAGTGAGCAGCAGCCCTGGACCAATTCTTCTTATGCATCATTGTATGGTATATGTCTTTAGGATGGGGTTTCCCTAAGAGACTGCTTCCGGGTCATTTCCAGGCGTTCTAGTCAAACTTCGAATCACAGATAGGCATCACTATATTGTCAAGCTCCTTCCTTACTTTGTGGACCAGCAAGACCTCCAAGCTATTCAGTTGGTACTGGGTAACCAGAAGGTTAACGGTTTTCCAAATCTTGTTGTCACTGTCCCAGAAGTGCCCCAGTCGATTCAGACCCTTGTTATTCAGTTGTGCTGCCTGGTTGTCTCTATCCAATAGGGAATTTGTGGCGGATCTACAACTTTGGAAAGCCAAGGGGACCAATGCAAAATGGAGTTCTTGAAGTATCTGGTTTTTTTCCCCCCACATTAAGACTCCTGCTGCTCTATTGCATTTTCTTACCAATTCTCCTGAGCTACCCCCCAGTCTTATGGTAGTCCTAAATGTCTCGGTGCCAATGTAGTTTTTTTTTTTGAACCAAATAAGCGCATTTGAATTAAGAACAGAGCCAAATAATTACATTAGATTACCCAAGGAAGGGGTAGAAAAGCAATTACATGGGGATAAAGACCCCGAGGGTCAGCATACCGAGGGATACAAGTTCAAAATATGATTTAGAGGAAAAGGGTTGAAATGATCAGAGAGGCTACAAAGCTCTCCAACAAGCTAGACTCTAATACTCAAAAGACCATGATTGACAATGACACTATGGACACGACTGATGAATGTGCTCAGGAAATGTCCAATGAAATCCATGATTTGGGAAGGAAATTTGAAGAAGGACAGGCCTTTGTTGCTAAACTACAAGCAATGTAGCACTTTTAAAAACAAGGTAAGTGCACCTAGCGTTTAATGGGATCGACGGTAACTAAGCGGGAGGTCTAAGCCGTCCACATGGCAGATTTGGGTCAAGGTCTACATCAATGTAAATACAGGCGCAAATGGGGTGGGGCATCCGATGTGGCAGTAGGCTAACGGGGCGCCAGGCAGGCTCCACGTGGACGGGGTGCGCCACATCGGCTACTCATCAAGAGAAAAGGGGGTGCGTCGTGCACTGATTACGTATCTTGGGTTCAAAAATCCACGTGGACGGTGATAGCCCGGGCGAGCAAGAGGCCTGGTGTGAAGGGGCTTTGGCTTGTAGAGTAAGTAGAGCCCTCAACGAGCCCACGTTTTTTAAGCTTGGCGATGGCGACCCCATACACTAGGAAGAGCAATGCTTAGGCGCTATTGGAATAGGGAGGGTGTGAGGGCTATGTAGGGGAAGTATTCAACCCCGCCTCCAAAGCCCCCAAATAAACATGGGCACATTGGATCCCAGTTTGCGCTTGTGGGCAAGTTGAAGATGGAGGGGGTGGAGGAGGTAAGATTCAACCGACCATAGCTAGATATGGCGGTCGTTGCCATGGTTTACATGCGTGACCTGGCTCTGTTCTGCAGGCTGCATCTCGAAGGAGTACGAGGGCAGATGACGAGGACCATCTGCAACAAGGACAGAGCAAGGAGGAGGGGAAGACATGGGGCACAACTTCACCAAAGGAGGTGCCAAAGGGGGTGCAACTCCTTGACAAGAAGATGATGGAGGTGGAGAGGTCCCAAGACCATTTGCAGTAGGGACAAATCAAGAAGGGGGGGAAGAAAGGGAGCACAGCCGCACCAAAGGAGGTGACAAAGGGGGTGCAGCAAGGACAAAGAAAAGGATATGACAAAGGCGGTGCATCTCCTTAATAAGAAGATTGCAGAGGCGGAGTGGACCACAGACCATCCGGCCAAAGGTGTGGAGGCTAAGGGGGCTAAAGACCCATCCGTAGTAGCAATGACATAGGAAGAAGGGGGGGAAGACAGGGGGCACAACTGCACCAAAGGAGGTTGCAAAGGGGGTGAAACTCCTCGACAAGAAGATGGCGGAGGTGAAGGGGGCCAAAGAACACGCGCAGCAGGCGGGAGCAAGAAGGTAAGTAGGGGCTAAACCTGTCTTGGTTTTTTTTTTAAATGATTGCCTTATTGGGTGAGGTTTTGCAAACCACGACCTGAAGGAGGACGAGGGGGGACCCGCAACTGTCACCTATGGCCGATGATGATGGACCGCTGTAGGACCACTCGCAGGCGAGGAGCAAGAATGCAAGGACGGATATATGGGAGTAGCATTCGACGGAAAAAAGGCAAAAGATTGTTGGCAAAAAGGTAGGGTGTCAAGGAGGACGAGGGAGAAGTCGGACCCACAACCAAAGGCGTTGCCTTTGGCTGATGACGGATCGGAGGGGAAAAAGATTGTTGGCAAAAAGATAGGGTGTCAAATGTGCCTATGGTGCCATTTTTCTGTGATGCTTGCTTGATTGGGTCAGATTTTGCAGGCCACGACTAGAAGTAGGACGAGGGAAGAACCAGGTCTACGACATAGGATTGAGAAGGGGAATGGCAAAAAGTTAGGGGGACAAATGTGCTCGGGTTAACATAATGCCTAGTAATGTTGTGCATTGGGTGCAGGCTGTAGCAGCATTGGGTGCAAAGAAGGATGTCCCTCCAATTTTGGAAGTCTCCATTGTCCCTCAAGAAGAAAATTTGAGACCGCGACCGCATCACAATAAAAAGGAGGAATGTGGGTCGGGCATAAAGGATACAGAGGAGGGGCAAATGATTGAGAAGGGGAAAAAGATGGCTCCCAAAGAGGTAGGGTTTGCAACGTGCCTGGGTTTACACAGTGCCCAATTTTACAAGATGCCAGGTAATGTTGTGTCGAGGGCTTACGGGTGGCCGTGTACCATGCAAGATGCAACAATAGGTGGAAAGAAAAAAATGGGCGTCGGTTATCTAACTACCCCCCAAGAAGAAAATGTGGTGATGACAGAGGAGGTACCTCCTTCGGCAAAGCAAAAGCTAGCTCTGTCTAAGGTAAGGTAGCCTCGTTATACATTCTCTTCGGGTGTATATCATCATGTTAATTTTCTTCTTTCTATTTGTATGTGTAGCTTGTTGCTAGAAAAAGAACAAGGGTAGTTGATCAACAGGAGGGTGATATTCAAAAGACGATGGCAGAGAAGAAAGCAAAGGGAAATCTGTAAGACCCTCCATTGGCAGATACCTTGGAAGAGACTCCCGCATGGAAGGAGATGGGTTCGTGCTGTAGGCAAAGAGAGAGAAATCTCAAATCTTGAGGAAATAGCCCAAGCATGGAGAGGTCATTTTCGTTGCCAAAGAGCCCAAGCATGGTGTGTTACCTGTCAAATCCAAAAAGGATAGCATCTCTACAAATCTGGTGAGTGCTTTGTCTTTTTTCCTTCACTACCCGGGTTTACATGGCACTGCTGTAAATATTTGGGTATACATGTAACTGCAAAAAATGTCCGGATTTACGTCTTATAATGTAATTTTTCTTACATTACAGGGGGTTGGTCTACAACCTAAATGTTGGGGTGTGAAGCCCAATGTGCTCTCCCATATGAGGTTGTGTGGCCGGACACTATTCTTTCTAGGTTAAGTAATAAGGACTCACAAACCCTATCACTACTATGATTGATAGCGGAAAAAAGAGAAGTGCAATCGGGTGGCCTCTGTACTCGTGCACACTCCACAAACCACGCCTCATGCAAACAAGCAAAGAACAAAACAAAGGGGGCACCACCCTAAATTAAGAGGTTTAGGGACCTCACACATAGTGCACATAGGCAAGTGAGACTTCTGGCATTATGATGGCATCAAAACATATGGAAAAACACATAGAAACGAAGCTTAGGGACCTTATGTAGCATATATATACACAAGACATCAGCTTAACAATACAACGGCATCTGATCATACATAACAAGGATATAGAGAAGCAAGCCAAGGATGGCATAATCCCTTGTCAAAAAAAACAATCAACCCAGCAAGTAGGTATGATCCTACTAGCAACACATCAATACCTTAGAGAATGATGGCGAGGATGGTGGCCATGGAGCATGAGAGAAGACTCCTTATTTAGGTTTTAGGGCTAGTAATGTAGCATACTAAAGGGAGAGAGAGAGAGGGAGAGAGAGTAGAGCTCCATCCATAGCTCCTCGTTGTGAGCAATGTCGTCATAGCTTCGTTGCTTGGTGAAGTGGGTGAAGTGTTCGTTTTGAGTGAGAGAAGGCCTCCTTATATAGGTTTCTGAGAGGGTTTAGGATTAGGGATAAACATGCTTAAATCCGCTGATTGGGGTTACTTTTTGCTTAGGGTGGTCAACAGATTGAGGTCACCTGATATGTCACCATCAAGATATTCTCTAGAGTGATGTGAGAGGGGAGGGTAAATGCTGATTTTTCTGATTGTGACACATGGGGATAAGGCCTTGACCAGCATTTAAGAGCGGGTAAGGTGGCTGTTGAAACTGGAGGTTCTGCACATGTCAGGGGGGGACCTGCAGGGGGGAGGTGGCAGCTGGGTCCTCCTGAATATCAAATTCTCAAAAAATCCTCAACCATGGCTTCTTTTGACATGTGTTCTTTGAAAAAATCAGCATGTCTCTTTTCAACTCAAAAGTCTTTATCCCTTTTGACTCACCTTTACCATAAGATTTTCCCCTTTTCTCCTCCTGTAACTGCATTGTTGATGCCCAATCACTGCTTCTAGTAACAGTGAACTGTTACCTACCAAATACTTATGGTGCAGTAAAAAATATTTACCATGGGTAAAAAAAGTTACTGTAGGTAAAAAGTGATTTGTATTTACCATGTAGGTGAAAAATATTTACTGTAGGTAAAAAATATTTAGTGTCGGTAAAAAAGTGAAAACGGAGTATGCTGTGCTATGAGTCCACACGAACATCCTCGTGTAAATTTCACTAGAAATTCACACCTAGAATGGGCTATTCTGTAAGATATAGGTTGTAGGCATGCATAAGAGCTCGTTCCCACGTATCTTCTATCCATGGAACTTTTTACTCTTTGGTGCTTGTGAAGTAGATTTTTCTTCTCTTTCGAGATCCCTTGGACTAGAGTATCCTCATCTCCCCAACAACTGACTGTGCCTTTATTGCATCTTCAGAAGGGGTCCTAAAAACCATGCATCATATAGCCCTCCCCCTTAAGCTAGAGGTATTTGATGCCTCTAGCTATAGGTTGTGCTACAATAGGGTTCTCTTGAATACTTACCCACCTGGTACCAATTGAATTTGCCATGTTATTGCTTTCTTGGCTGATGCACCCTGTTTAGTCCTTTCTGATGAATAATTGTATCCATCCATGACTAACAGCTGGTCTCCTAGACCCTTGAAAGCCATACCCCATCCATTGTCAATATCCGCTTTCACTGGTAGCATTCTCTTTTTTTTCTTTTTTTCTTCTCTTTTTTTCCTTTTTTCCTTTTTTTTTTTTTGAAATGACTATGTACATGATTGTTACCTTAGTTGGAGCTCGAATATGATGAGCTCTCCGCTGAACCATCCTTAGCATTGATTTCACCAGCATATGGCTGTGAAAGACGACATTGGTAGGCCTTCAATCGCCAACCATTTACCGAGGTTTGATCTACCTTACCATCTAGGTCACCTAGTTGGTAATTACCATTTGAGAACCTCTATATCACTACAAAAGGGCCTTCCCACTTAAGCAAGAACTTACCATCCCTCCTGCGATCAAAGCGATTGTCGTATTTGAGCACTAAAGAACCTTCCTTGATACCTTTCTTGACAAGGTTGCGATTGAACATCTTTCGTTTCTTCTCTGCCTGGGCTGCATAGTACTTCACTGCTGACTCTCGATCTAGCCCTAACCTCTCCAAATCGATGATTCTTCCTTCCACCTGCTTCTCTTGACTATCCTCTTGATGTGCTTTTAGAACTCGGAGGCTCGCTAGCTCCACTTCTATAGGCAATAGTGCCTCTTGCCCGTAAACCAAGTGAAAAGGTGTATACCCCAAGGATGTTTTAAAGGATGTTCTGTAGGCCCAAAGTGCTGCATCTAGGTGTTTGTCCCATGCCTTAGGATGTAAATGCACTTGCTTAGTGATGATTTTACATATAAGACCATTTACCTTTTCCACAAGACCATTGCACTGAGGGTAGTATGGTGTAGAGTGCCTGCGCTTGATTTTTAACTTGCTCATCAATTGCCCGACTAAATCAGCTCGAAATCCCAGTCCCATATCCGAGAGAATCTCCAAAGGTGTGCCAAAACGGCAACAAAGGAATTCAAAAATGAAATCACTCACGTCCTTGGCTGTGATGCGCTTTGTGGGACGAGCTTCTGCCCATCTGGTCATGTACTCCACCCCCATAATGATGTATTCCTTCCCTGATTGAGTGCAAGGTAGTGGCCCTATTGCATCTATCCCCCATTTTTCAAATGGCCCATAGGTTTTGATTGGATGCTGATTTTCATGGGTAAGACGTCTTGGTCCAGCTTTTTGGCAAACCTCACATGTGCGGCACCAATGTTGTACATCTCGATGGAGGCTTGGCTACGTGAACCCTGCTTGTAAAATCTTTCTGCTAGTAATCTCTTGTGTAAAGTGGCCACCACACACACCTTCATGACAACTAAACAAAATATCCTTTATCTCTTGGGATGCAGGAACTCTCCTTAAGACAGCATCTTTCCCTCTACAATACAAGTCCTCATTCACTAAGCTATAGCTGGTAGCCTTTTTTGCCAACCACCTACGTTCACTTTTACTCATACCAGAGGGTGCTTCACAATGCTCAAGAAAGTAAAGTAAATCATGCAGCTCCTCCTTTCCCTGGTATACAGGACTTTTCACAAGGATAGCACCTACTATGAGAGTTTGTAGTTCTTCACCTGCTAAGGCATTTGCTTCTCGATTTTGATCTCTAGGTACAAAGTGTACTCGAACTTCTTTAAAACCCTTCAACAAGGCCTTTGCTTCCCTCATCTTAACAGACAATTTGTCATTTTTACAGGCCCATACACCAACCATTTGCTTAACAATCAACATGGAGTCACCAAAAACATTTAGCTTTGTGATGCCCTGAGAAAGACAACATTGCAACCCTAAAACAAGGGCATGGTACTTTGCCTCATTGTTAGAATGAACCTCTTTTAGATGAAACCCTTTTGCAAAGATCTTCTCCTTCTCTGGACCTAATATTACTATGCCTGCTGATTCCTTGTCTTTGGTCCTCTTGTAAGCCCCATCAAAATACAGACTGTGTGCTCCCAGTAGAACTTCAGGCTCCGGGATAGGCGGTACCTTACTAGGTGCCTCTTTCTTGGCCTTCTCATAACACCTTTGTGTGAGGACATCTTCCAAACAAGCACGGGTGGAATCCTCTACTTGTAGTGTGTAGTCAAACTCTTGAAGCTGCACCACCCACTTTGCTATTCTTTGAGACAATTCCATGTGTTGTAGGGCATATGGAAAAACCTCCTCAGTTGTGATCACCACAAATTTTCTCGGAAGTAAGTAAGCCCGAAACTTCTCCACTGCAAACTTAAGAGCTAGCACCAATTGCTCAGTTGCGCTGAAACCCTTTTCAGCAGCTGTCATCACTTTACTAGAGAAGTAGACTGGTCTCATGAGAGATGTCTTTGGGTCTTTTTGCATCAAGACAGCTCCTAGAGCTTCTGGACCTACACTAGGATTTACATAGAATAATTCACCCCATGTGGGTTGTAGGACGACAGGCAATGAGCTCAAAATGGTTTTAACTTCTTGAAAGCACCTTTCACCCTCCTCACTCCATGTCAATGTAGTGTGTTTAGTGAGATGCTACAAAGGATAGATTGCTTGAGAAAGGAGATGTATGAATCGTCCCATGTAGCGAACCTTTTGAATGAAGGAGACTAGTTGCTTCACGTTTGAAGGAGTAGGTAAAGCTAACAATGTCTTTACCTTTTCAGGGTCAGCCTCAATACCATCTTGAGACACAACATGGCCTAGTAGAGTGACCTTGCTCTCACCTATGTGGCACATGTCTTTATTCAATTGCCCACCCAATTGGGCCAGACGGGTGAAACCTTCATCAACCTTGGACAGTACTTCCCTAGAGCTGTAAATGCAAAAATCATCAATGAAGACTCGTATGGACTTACCAAAGTAAGGCTGAAACACCAAGTTCATAAACCTCTGGAAAGTAGCTGGGGCATTAGTTAAACCAAAAGGCATAACTCTATAAGAAAAACACCCCCAAGGTATTATGAAGGTAGTCTTTCTTTGGTCTTCATCTGCAATTCTGATTTGGAAGTAGCCTGAGTACCCATCACACACTGTGTACCTTTCATGACCAGCCACTTCATTTAGTATTTCATCTTGAAAAGGCAAAGGAAAATGGTCCCTTTTTGTGGCTGCGTTTAGAGGCTTGTAATCCACACATACCCTCCACTTCCCATTTTTCTTTGGTGCTACCACAACTGGAGACACCCACTCAGAATCTTCCACTGGGTAGATAAATCCTGCCTTGAGTAATCTTTTTACTTCTTTTAAGAGTGCATCTTGTTGCACTAGCCCTAATCTCCTTAGCCTTTGCACCACTGGTTTGGCACCTTCCTTTAATTGGATATGGTGTTGGGTTACCGTCACTCCTTTAATGTGCTCGTAATCAGTTATAAAGAGGCCAGCATGCTTCTTTAGTACCTTCAAATAGGGTTCTCTCTCTTCTTCTAGTAGGTCCTTAGCTAGCATCTCCTCTAAGCCTGTGGCTTCTTCCTTGTTTAGAGAGTCTTGACCACCTTCTCCTTCTGGGTTTCGCAGTATTATAACCATGACTTCCAAAGAGCTAGCATCCTCCTCAGATGACTCATCCTCAGATGAAGAGCAGCTGCTTGTGCTCCATTCATCCATAGAAGTCTCCATCTCTAGGTCTTGTTGTCTACCCTGCTTCATGTCATACACAATTTTTTGTTGCTTGCCACCTACCTTATGATTTGGTCGCAACTCAAGGGAACCTGTCTCCCAATCTTGCCTAGCTTTCATAGCCATAAGCCAAGGTCTTCCAAGGATTAGCGGATAGCCCTCCCCCTTAGTTGGGATCACATAAGCATCAATTGAGATTGCAACACCAAAAGCTGAAACCTTCACTCCATTAACCTTTCCCACACAAGCCACCCTTACATTATTTGCCATCTTAGCTTGGAAGGAATTTTGCTTGTTTACTTCCAAGCCCAACCTGTGCATTAATTTCTCTGTCATAACACAAATCTCGGCTCCACCATCTACGTACACATTGGAGACTTGCTGACTCTTAATCTCTGCATCAATGACTGGCACGATATCCTTCATGCCTCTTGCACTAATAGACCCAACTGACTTTGCCTTAGCCCTCCTGGTGCTGACCATCTTAGACCAGGTTCTACGCATCTTTGGGGAAAGGTGGAGGAGTTGCTGCCATGAAATCTTTGGTCCTTGCTTACTCACATCTGCTACCAGGTCGTAAGGTATGGATCCTACCCCAAGTGGAAATTCTTCGACTCCTATGTGCCTCCTTGACCTACTCTTCCTTTTCTTGTCTCCTATCACTTGGGAGGAACCCTCATTCCCTTTATCCGGCTCTGAAGCTTCCATTTCATCAGTTCTTTGTCTCCTAACTCTCTTTATTGGCATGGAAACAGCTTCCTCCATTTTTTCTTTCCCTTTATCCTTACCATTGTCAAGACTTATGACAGAGACAGCCCTGTCCTCCCCTCCCGATGGTAGTGGAGGGATCTCTGCTGGTGCTTGTGGTGGTGGAGGAGGGGGTCTCAATATTTGGATTGGTGGAGCCACGTGTGCATTTTGTCCATTTAGTGGCCTAGCTCGAGGAGGAGTGACTTGCTGGCGAGGAGGCCGTCTTTGATTACCATTTCCTTGATAGCGTCGTGGATGGGGGCAATAATACATGACGTGACCTACCTCTCCACAGTTGTAGCAAATGTACTCACGTGCTTGCCTTTGTCCTTCTTGTCTATTTCGTTCATTTCCTGGCTGGGGAGCCCTTACACCTTGAACCAGATTGATGGACAGGATCTCTAGTTGATTGGTGATTTGTTGAAGTAATTCTTGTTGAGAGGACTCTTGGTCTATTGCTCCTGTCCCTACTACTACCCTTGCCGTAGGTTGAGCTAGCGGTGGAGGCTCCATTCCCCCTTGTAGTTGAGCTTGGAATTTTAACTTCCTATCCTTCTCCCTTGCATAAGTCATAGCTTTATCAAAGGTATCTGGGAATTTACCTTTTACCTTTTCTCGAAGGATGGGGTAAAGCCCTGCCAGGAAACAATCCTTCTTTAGGTATTCTGGCGCCCTTTCTCCTTCACCTAGTGATGCACACCATTTCTCCCACAGGTTGGAAAACTTTCCTTCATAGCTTCTATAGTCATTGGGTGATGTTTGGCGTAGCTCTAAGAGCTGTCTCCATATCTCCTCTGGAGGCTCATGGCGGCGAAATTCTTCGATGAAGGCCATCTTTAAGGACTCCCAGTCTCTTCTTTCTTCAGGTGCCAAAGTTTGATACCATAATTTTGCACCTTCTCTCAAGACCAAAGGAAAGGCCCTTAACTTAGTAGCTTCGTCATCCCTTCCCGATACCAAAAAGGCCATTTCCAAATTATCCAAAAAGTCTATTACAATTTGGAGCTGTAGCACAACTTAGCTCAAAATAGGATGAAGATCGACACATCAAAGGAATGGTAATAGTCTAGTAAGGGTAGAATGACAGGATGAGGAGAGCGCAAGATTTCCCCAAGTCTCTCGGCTCCAAACAACAGGGCTATTCTTTGCTGATAAAAGATTTTTCTATCAATACAAATATTCACACGGATATGACGCACAAAATGGAAAGGAAACATGCGGGGATCATCATTCTCATTATTGGCATCCATACTTACACACAAGAGCCTAGCTTAGTTGCACCACCTTGGGACCAATGAGCCTGATCAGCCACAGAAGGTCAGCACCTCGGATCACTTCGACTCTTCCTGATGCATCTGTGAAGACGTAAGGCGTGATGGCAACACTTTGTACAATGCTGAGCCTTTTAGCAAGCAACAATTGGATGCTATTACCATAATCAGCATGACGAATGAAAGTGACACCATTAATGTGCAGCACATCATCAACTAAGATAGTTTCCTTAGATTGAGATAACTTCTTGAAAATTAGCAGCAAAGGTAGGGCAGGGAGGCTTTTCACCCGGTCTCCAAAGCACTTTGGACAATATCCAAAGTGATCTTCACGCGGACAGGAGGTTGGCTTGGGATTGGTGGTGTCTAGATTCACAAAGTGCACTGGGAGCACTCGCAGACGGGCGGCAATCTTGTAGGCAAGCCTTCGCCTCTTTGCTTCAGGAGGATTTAGGGGTGAGAGTCGTGGTTGCAAGTTGGAGGTTGAAGTTGGTTGCTCACTAGCCTTTTTCTTGCCTGTAGTGGTCATGTAATCCCTTATTAATGAGATTAAGCCAAATGTTACCTTACGCTTGAGCACGTGCTGCGGCCTTGGGCCACTTAGGTGTAGAGGTGATCTTCCTCCTCTTAGTCAGCTCCTCAGGAAAGAGAGTTCTGGTGATGCTTTCTCTTCCCTTAATGTGTGTCACAGTACCTTCGTGTATGTTGATGTAGAATATTTCAAGCTCGTGTGCGTTGGAGGTTTCTGGAGCACTCATAGGTTGAGAGGAGAGGTATATCAAGCTCTTCTTCTCACTCTCCTTCATTGGCGACGATCATGAACAAGGCATGTAGAAGAACTTACTTCTTGAATTTCAATGACACTGCAACCTGGTAATAAGACCTCGATGAAAGCTTTTAAGGCCTCTAAAGCCTCCTCCTCTTCTGTTCTCCAATTTGCAAACTCCTCACGCCATTCGTCCATGTTGTAGATTGCACATCTTCATTGCTTGTGGACTGAAGGTCTGTGTAGCCCTCCTCCGTGGGGGCACCAAAATGATAGCGGGAAAAAGAGAAGTGCAATCGGGTGGCCTCTGTACTCGTGCACACTCCACAAACCACACCTCATGAAAACAAGCAAAGAACAAAACAAAGGGGGCACCACCCTAAATTAAGAGGTTTAGGGACCTCACACATAGTGCACATAGGCAAGTGAGACTTCTGGCATTATGATGGCATCAAAACATATGGAAAAACACATAGAAACGAAGCTTAGGGACCTTATGTAGCATATATATACACAAGACATCAGCTTAACAATACAACGGCATCTGATCATACATAACAAGGATATAGAGAAGCAAGCCAAGGATGGCATAATCCCTTGTCAAAAAAAACAATCAACCCAGCAAGTAGGTATGATCCTACTAGCAACACATCAATACCTTAGAGAATGATGGCGAGGATGGTGGCCATGGAGCATGAGAGAAGACTCCTTATTTAGGTTTTAGGGCTAGTAATGTAGCATACTAGAGGGAGAGAGAGAGAGGGAGAGAGAGTAGAGCTCCATCCATAGCTCCTCGTTGTGAGCAATGTCGTCATAGCTTCGTTGCTTGGTGAAGTGGGTGAAGTGTTCGTTTTGAGTGAGAGAAGGCCTCCTTATATAGGTTTCTGAGAGGGTTTAGGATTAGGGATAAACATGCTTAAATCCGCTGCTTAGGGTGGTCAACAGATTGAGGTCACCTGATATGTCACCATCAAGATATTCTCTAGAGTGATGTGAGAGGGGAGGGTAAATGCTGATTTTTCTGATTGTGACACATGGGGATAAGGCCTTGACCAACATTTAAGAGCAGGTAAGGTGGCTGTTGAAACTGGAGGTTCTGCACATGTCAGGGGGGGACCTGCGGGGGGGAGGTGGCAGCTGGGTCCTCCTGAATATCAAATTCTCAAAAAATCCTCAACCATGGCTTCTTTTGACATGTGTTCTTTGAAAAAATCAGCATGTCTCTTTTCAACTCAAAAGTCTTTATCCCTGTTGACTCACCTTTACCATAAGATTTTTCCCTTTTCTCCTCCTGTAACTGCATTGTTGATGCCCAATCACTGCTTCTAGTAACAGTGAACTGTTACCTACCAAATACTTATGGTGCAGTAAAAAATATTTACCATGGGTAAAAACAGTTACTATAGGTAAAAGGTGATTTGTATTTACCATGTAGGTGAAAAATATTTACTGTGGTAAAAAATATTTACTGTCGGTAAAAAAGTGAAAACGGAGTATGCTGTGCTGTGAGTCCACACGAGCATCCTCGTGTAAACTTCACTAGAAATTCACACCTAGAATGGGCTATTTTGTAAGATATAGGTTGTAGGCATGCATAAGAGCTCGTTCCCACGTATCTTCTGTCCATGGCACTTTTTACTCTTTGGTGCTTGTGAAGTAGATTTTTCTTCTCTTTCGAGATCCCTTGGACTAGAGTATCCTCATCTCCTCAACAACTGACTGTGCCTTTATTGCATCTTCAGAAGGGGTCCTAAAAACCATGCATCATGATAAGGAGTCCACCATTGTTTGTGTGTGCCTTCTCCGTCATTCTTGCTCACACTTCTCCTTCTCCTTTGTGCCTTCATCCTTGCTTGCATGCTCTTCAACTCAGTGTCGGTGGGAGGCAGTCGATAGTACACCAAGTCACTATCACAGATCAAGGAGAGCTTTGGTGAGCGCAAAGTACAACACAAGGTCTGTAGATTAGCCCATAGAATTTACCTATCCTCAAAATTGGCATTTTCGATTGTTTCGGCCTCCGTTCGGGCCCTTCAAGGTTTATACAGTCATTTTCAACATCTTCGATTGCATCCCTTTTTTTTTCTTTTTTTTTGCAACATGTGTTTTTCTTGGGCAAAAACAGGTTGTAGGGGAGGTATCTAGTCATAGATACAATTTGCAGAGGTTTACAAGATATTACAATCTTTGTGACAGTGCAGTTTGCATTGTTGCAAGTTTTGGGGATTGCTAGTATGCATACTAGCCTGTAGAATTGCCTTGCTACAAACGGAAGCGGGAAGGCCATATCAAAATATACAAATAGTATATAATTGACGGTAAATTCAACAGATCCACATACCTGCACAATCGTGTACGCAAGGAATCCATAGCAAGTATGACACAAGAGAGACAGAGGGCGAGAGAGAGTAGAAGAGCACGTGCAGATGCGTCTCCTAGAGCAGGGTGCCACACCGGTACGACAAGATAGAAGAGAGTATAGGAGAGAAGAAACACACAAGCACTGGGTGCAATCTCCCTCCGTGCAAGAGTGAGCATTTCCCTCTTGCACGTATTTTATTTATAGATTCTTCAATGCTCAAAATGAATACACATTGGCCGACCGGCACAAATGACCATAGCTTGTAATGAGCATTTGAGTAATAAATGTATATAACCCTTATCTATAACATACTCTAGGGTTGAAAAAGCAACTGCCCTCAGTTGTGAGATACATAAGTGGTGGAGTAGAGTGCGAGGTACAAGACGCTAGGTACATGCGTGCATAGCACAATGAGTAACTAAAAACCAAAAGAGCAACAATGATTAGTAGGAAGCAATTTAAAAGTGGAAAAATGTATAATATGTGTATGGTGTGGATGGGGGTGCATAAAATGAAGTAAATGTGCATATATGCGGAGTGCAACATTGTTAAGAAATGGTGTTCCAAATAGACCACCATCGATCACCCTTCCATCTTTCCATACCAAGTCATCATATCCTTTCATATCAATCCGTACTGAATGTGATGGTCCAGTTTCACATGTAATGTAGCCATGGAGAGTCCTGACTTACTAGGCGTAGGCATTCTAGTACACATGTATCGTGTAACATTTAATGGCCTAGAATCTTATGTGTAGCGGAAATTAGCATGAACATAGTGGGCATTTCATTAGAATAGATTCCTAATGAGAATTACAAGAGTGCTTGGATGGAGAGAGCAACAAAAAGCATAACACCTAGTTAGATAGCATCGACAATACTTTCAAAAGAGAGAGCAATTAAGCTATTGACAACAGTTGAGGACCGGATTTGCATGGAGCCGGTCCCCCCTCCAAAAGGCTTTGTATTATGGTTTCTCCCATCAAGAGAGACATTGTACAATACAATTCTTTGTGTTCCTTCAAGACTAGCTAGTGCAATGAAGATGGAAGCTTCATACACCAAGCAAAACACTTAATCAAACACAACTTGAATTATCCCCGTTCTCAGACCCAAGACCTCACACACCTTCGAAGATGGTGAGAGCTAGCAGGGTATGAGAGTAGATTGAGAGGAAAAAGAAGTATCTTACGAGAAAGATGTACATCTCCTCACATAATCACTCATATTAGCATAGCTTAGCTTAGTAATTAGCTTGGTAGAGAAGATGAGCATGCATTGAAGCTTGGCTCCTGGTTGGATTTGCATCCACATGCCAAGAGAGTGTTGATGTAGGCTTCTATCTCACAAGCTTGGAGTAGGTGATGAGCTCTCCATTAAAGCTTGGGAGGAGATAGAGTATTCTTCCTTCACACATGGTCAAGTGTGAGTGTGTGTGTGTCAAATGCCAAGCAAAAATCAGCCCCCCTCTCTCTCTTGGGCGAGCCCTAGCTGCTAAATAGGTCTGGCTTTTGCCTCATTGGACCTCCCCAGGTCAAGCCAATAGGAATTAAGCAGCATAAGTGATAGCCTTCTGACATGTGTCCCCCTTTCCCCTTTTGTGAGAGCTTTAGGTAATTAAATAATTAAACTAAACTCTCATTGGATCCCTTTGCCTCCTGGCCAATAGGAATCAGGCAAGCCATGGGGCTCCTGAATGCTCATTGGACCCTTTGGGAGACTGCCCAATAGTCTTCTAGGAGACTTAATTCTCATTGGTTTCTTTTATTAAATGTTTTTAAATTAATTAAACTAGATTTACTCTAGCTTAATTCTCATTGGTCCACTTCAAGGGTCTTCCAATAGGAATTGGGCACACCTTGTGGGCATCTGGCCTAGGGAGCTGACATGTGTCCCTCATTCCCTTTGTGTAAAGGGAGCCTGTGTGTGTGTGTGTGGCTTTCTCTCTCATCTCCTACCTTTGGGGCTCGCCCCCTCCCATGTAGGGATGTGAAAAGACTTTTAGGGCACACACTAAGCATCCAATTTTCCCTAGGGTTGACCTTTGGACACAACCTTTGAATTTTGGAACCTTAGCATTTTGGAAGTCTTAATGGGCTGAACCTTAGGGTCTTTTTGGCCCATTGTTTCACATGGCTCTTTTGCAGATGGCCCCCCCTTTGGATCCCTATTTTCCCTCCTTTGGATCCCTACTGTGGCCGGTCTGCTAGCTTAACCAATATTCTAGCTTTTTCTCCCTTGGCACTTCCCCACATTAAATGATCAGTTTAATATGAGAAAATCATTTAGGAGAATTAGATATTGATTATTATGACATTACCTCTCTCTTGAAATCATAGTCGTCCTCGACTATGGTGTAGAGAAGATAAAGCATATGCATGGGCCTTTTCTTAGCGGGTAGAGGATCCCTATGTTACCCTACGACATCATTCCATAATGGATGACTAGTCCATTTGGCGCTTGAGAGCCTGAGGCTGCCGCAAGCATGTCTGCACATTAGTCCTATCAGTCTTCCATAGTAGAGTGACAAGCTCTACTTGGTGTTTGGGAGACGTCGTCTCCGCAAACTTGATCTAAGCATGCATACTACTTCATTTTTGTGCACAAATAAAGAAAAAAGAGAGTCTTATAAGACAAAAATTTTTGTTCATTTTTAACATTTTGTACATTTGCTTACTCTTGGGAAGCATTGTAAGCATTGACAAGGTTTAGGTTATCCTTTAATTGTATGCCTTGCATCCATCTAGCATCTTCAAAAGGATAATTCTTAAACTTAATAAGATATCGTCGGATAGTCTTACCGCCTCTTAATACCTTGTCTTCATGTCGGAGAATGGACTCGGGCTGCAGCACCTCCTCGTGGTCCTCGATCTCCGGTGGGTCTTCAATAGTTGGTTCTTGAGGTGGCTCTCCTTTGTAAGGCTTTAAGAGGCTCACATGAAAAGCATTGTGTATGAGCCAATGATTGGGCAACTTAAGTTGATAGGCCATCTCATTGATTGGCCTAAGAATCTGGAAGGGACCATAGTACCTTTTTGCTAGTTTAGCATAGTACTTTTGGTGGCCCGTAGGATTCTTGCCCGTCGTGTGCCTTAATCGAGCCTTGGGAAACTTTAACAAGACCCAATCGTTTTCTTTAAAGGCTTGGGCTCTTTTGTGCTTGTCAGCAGCAGCCTTTTGCCTTTGTTGTGAGATAGAGATAGCATCCTTAATCTTTTGGAAAGATTCTTGTAGGTCTCGGCTATACTCATCTGCAGCGAAGATCTTCCCATGTACCTTAACTAGCAAGGGACTTTTTGATCTTCCCTCAATTACCTCGAAAGGTGCTTTTCCTGTGGAAGTATGTACAGTGTTATTGTAAGCATACTCTACTAAAGGTAAGTACTTCTCCCATTGGGATCTTTGATCTACTTCCGTTACATAGGCTTTTAGTAGATCAAGAATGGTTAGGTTAGCTATTTCACTTTGGCCATCAGTTTGTGGATGATAGGCCGAAGAGAAGTTTAGCCTTGTTCCTAAATTCTCAAAGAGACCCTTCCAGAAATTACTGGTCATTCTAGGATCTCTATTTGACACTATGGACATTGGCAAGCCATGGTACTTGAAAATTTGTGAAATGAAGAGGGTTGCCATTTGATGGGCTTTGATAGTCTTTTTGACAGGTATAAAATGAGCTTGTTTACTGAACCTGTCTACTATCGTCCATATTCCCGTATTCCCATGGATAGACTTAGGCAATCCAAAGATAAAATCCATGGATATGCTCTCCCAAGGTGAATTAGGGATTGGCAAGGGTTGAAGCAATCCAAGTTGCTTCCCTCTATCAAATTTTGTCTTTTGACATACCACACATTTGGAAACATACTCGTGTATGTTCACTTTCATGGTAGGCCAGTAGAAATATGTTTCAATTCCCTTTAGGGTAGACTGAATCCCTCTATGCCCCGCATATGGGGGAGCATGAGATTCATACATTACTTTCTCACGTAGTGAGTTAGTAACGCATAGTCTATTGCCATAGAGAAGATAACCATCTTGTAAAGTAAATGGTTCTTCTTTCTTCCCTAATGCAAGGGCTGAAATCGCATCTCTAAAATCGGGATCAATAGCATACTCATCTATCATTGAAGATAGATCATTGTGAGTTGCTATGGAAACCGCATTCACTCTCGGTCGTCTTGAGAGTGCATCGGCTACTTGATTATGCTTGCCAGAAATGTGAGCAATATGAAAATGAAATTACGAAAGGAAATTTGCCCACCTCATTTGTTTGTCGGAAAGCTTGGTCTGCGTCATGAAGTACTTAAGACTTTGGTGATCCGTTCGCAGAATGAAAGGAGTCCCCAATAAATAGTGCTTCCATGAGTCTAAGGCATGTAGAACTGCAAGGAGTTCTTTTTCGTATATGCCTAGAGCTTGCTCAACAGGGTCGAGCCTTCGACTCTCATAGCCTATGGCGTGCCCTTCTTGGAGCAAAACAGCCCCAAGGCAATCACCACAAGCATCACATTGGACCTCAAATGGTTTTGAGAGATCCGGTAGTGTAAGCACAGGTTGAGAGATAAGCTTTTCTTTAAGCTTTTCGAAAGCATTGTTCTCCTTAGCAGACCACGTATACCTAACATTTTTCTTTGTTAAGTCATGTAATGGTCCCGCAATTTGTGAGAACTTTTCTATGAAGCATCTATAGTATGCACACATACCTGTAAAGCTTCTTAGTTCATGAAGATTCCTTGGTTTAGGCCATCCTTTTATTACCTCTAACTTGGATGGATCCATTTGGATTCCATCTTGAGAGATAATGTGACCTAAATATTGAATCTCTTGCAAGAAAAATTCACTTTTCTTTCGATTAACATAAAGTTTATTCTCTCTTAAAACTTGAAATATTACCTGGAGGTGTTGCTTGTGTTTCTCCAATGAATTAGAGTAGATGATAATATCATCAAAGAACACTCCAGTGAAGGTTCGATGAGGCCTGAACAGCTTCTCCATCAAGCGGTTGAATGTGGCTGGTGCATTAGTCAAGCCAAAAGGCATGACAATGTATTCGTAAAGACCAAATGTAGTACGAAATGCGGTCTTTACAATGTCTTGATCAACTATCCTTATTTGATGATAGCCACTTTTTAGGTCAATCCTACTGAAGTAGGTCGATCCTTGTAGCTTATCAAATAGGTCTTCTACCCGTGGAACGGGAAACCTATTCTTGATAGTGATCCTATTTAGTGCTCTATAGTCGACACACATACGATATGTGCCGTCTTTCTTTTGCACTAATAGCACAGGTGAGCAAAATGGAGATGAGCTAGGCCTAACCATGCCCTTCTCAACTAACTCATGCACTTGCCGCATAATCTCCTCTTGTTGAGCTTGAGAAACTCTATAAGGAGGTTTGTTAGGCGGTGAACTTCCTGGAAGAAGTTCAATTGCATGGTCGTCATTACCTCGTTTAGGAGGTAGCTCACAAGGGATGTCGTCAATAAAAACATCTTGAAACCCCTTGAGAAAATTGGATAACTCTAATTCCTTCTGGTTGCTTTTATTTTCTTTTGTTAAAGCATTAGGTTCATTTTGAGAATCTTTAACAAAAATCATGTACACGGAAATAGAGCTCTTTATTGACTTGTTGAAAGCTGGTGTATGTACAATGGGGATGGTGTTACCCATCTCCTTAGCATCTATATACATGTCCTTTTCCCTGAACTTAAAGGAGATTCTCCTTTCAGGAAATTTAACATCGGCAGCCAGGCGGTCAAACCATGGTGCCCCTAGGATTACATCCTCATGCTTGAGAGGAGAGATAAAGAAGTCCTCTTTGTCCACATAGCCTTGGACATGAAGCCTCAATTTCCCGATTAAGGGAGTGACTGAAGCTTCTTGCCCCTTGAAGGCACTGTCTGCGGGTAGGATATCTCCCATCTCGTAGGATTGTATGCCTAGCTTGGTGGCTAACTCCATAGATATGAAATTGTGAGTAGAACCAGGGTCAAAGAGAATAAAAGTATCATGTTCTCTTACCTTTCCCCAAGCATGGCATAGAGGAGATCCTTTGTGGTGAGTTTGATGAATCTCCTCCTCTTGGATTTCAACCAAAGAAGCTCTAGGAGGATCTTGGCGGTTGTTCTTTTGGGGACAAGCGCGGTACGCATGCCCTTGTTCGCCGCACTTGAAACACCGGTTATCTTTACGATAACGCTCAAGCTCTTCAGGAGAGAGTTTATTCTTTCCTTTGTAAACTCCCTTCTCTTTAGCTTTGTTGGAATTGCCCTTAGGAGACTTTTGGACATTGTCCTTCCCCTTAGGCTCATTGGAACCCTTGTTTTCCGAGGGCTTATTATTTCTTTTACCCCCCGTTTGGAAATTGATTCGCGAGGCCACCATAGTATGGTGTATTACCGCCGATATGGTACGTGGCCTTTGGGAGTTGACATACTCCGCCATTTCTTCGGTTAAGCCCGCACAAAATTGTTGCTTTTGCTCTCCAAAATCCAACTTTTTGAAGACAGTGGCTTTGAGTTGTAGGTCCCAAAACTTGTCTACATATTTGTGGATGGATTCATTGGGAGAGAGCTTTAAGCTTCGCCATTCGGTGAGTACTTTGTCTTTGGCATCGGTGGCCAAAAACTGCTTCATAATGGAAGCTCTTAAAGCCTTCCATGTTCGTGGAGCTTCACCGTTGGCTCGTAGGCTAGACCACCATTGTCTGGCGGACTTTTGAAAGTGCATAGCTACATGGCGTAGCTTAGAGGACTCCGTGAAGCCCTCATCTCCAAACGCCGCATCGAATTGCTGGATAAAGGCCAAAACTTTGTCTGTAGCACCGAAGGTGCCATCGTAGGTAAGGAAAGAGATGCTCTTCCCTCCCTCTTTGAATTTCTTCAGCTTGGACGACCTCTTCCATGCGGCATAGGATTTCCTATGGCCTCTTCTTTTTGATGGTTCAAAAGTTGCACCATCACTTTCTTTAGAAGGTGAAGAATTTGAAGAAGGTGGAGAAGAGGGTGACCTCTTTCTCGCCTTTTTCTTGTCTTGATCTTTGTTGTCTTCACCATAGCTTTCATAAGAGGAAGAGGATGAAGAAGATGGAGAAGAGGGTGTCCTCTTTCTTGCCTTTTTCTTCTCTTGCTTTTTATCATCCCTCTTTGAATTGTGGTGAGGAGAAGAATATGATGGTCTTCTCCGCTTTGGTGGTGATGGAGAGCGTTTAGCCCGCCGTCTTCGTGGAGCCATCTCCGCCGAGGTGGCGGGAGACTCGCTTCTTTCTCGTTCCTTCGGTGGAGGCTCTTGAGTTCTCCTTTGGGAAGGAGATGCATCATCAAGAAGTAAGTTCTTGAGCCCTTCATATGGATTCTCTTCTTCTTCCCGAATCGGAGAGAGACCTCTTTTGGTAGTCTCACAAGGAGGCTTCCTAGGTGTTCTCTTGTCATGGTGATGAGCTTGGAGAATCCCGTGAGCACGGAGCTGCCGTTGCACTTCACTTTGGAGAGATGGATTGCCCATGGCTTGTTGAAGCCTAGAAACAAGATAGTTAACAAGCATTGAAGCATCATTAGTAGCTTGCTGATGAGCAAAATCAAAGTTATCAACATTAATTTCACTCTCTTTACTATTGTCAGCCATTCTAACAACTTTTAGGTGTAAACTTTTTAGGTGTACTTTGGCACTTCAAGCCCTAGTTGCTACTCCTCTTTACCCCTTTAGAAAAAGCACTTAAGCTACTGTACCCGCGGCTCGAATACCATTAATTGCAAGGAATAGAAGAGAGGGTCTTTCGACACCAAGACAGCACCGGCTCCTGTCAAGCTTCTAATAGCTCAATAGTGGTTAAGCCATAGGCAAGCCCCGTAGGACTCCACTATTAAGACCATAGCTCTCGACGGTGATGCCCCGTTAACTGCACAAAGGCAGGCGCACTGCAAGGCTGAAAAATCCCTATTCTACTTACTCACAGGCAATTAATAATACCAACCATTTGTAGCTAGCTTGAGGACCTCCCTTCTTGAGCAAGAAAAGAGAAACCTTGAGCTCTGATACCAATGTAACATTTAATGGCCTAGAATCTTATGTGTAGCGGAAATTAGCATGAACATAGTGGGCATTTCATTAGAATAGATTCCTAATGAGAATTACAAGAGTGCTTGGATGGAGAGAGCAACAAAAAGCATAACACCTAGTTAGATAGCATCGACAATACTTTCAAAAGAGAGAGCAATTAAGCTATTGACAACAGTTGAGGACCGGATTTGCATGGAGCCGGTCCCCCCTCCAAAAGGCTTTGTATTATGGTTTCTCCCATCAAGAGAGACATTGTACAATACAATTCTTTGTGTTCCTTCAAGACTAGCTAGTGCAATGAAGATGGAAGCTTCATACACCAAGCAAAACACTTAATCAAACACAACTTGAATTATCCCCGTTCTCAGACCCAAGACCTCACACACCTTCGAAGATGGTGAGAGCTAGCAGGGTATGAGAGTAGATTGAGAGGAAAAAGAAGTATCTTACGAGAAAGATGTACATCTCCTCACATAATCACTCATATTAGCATAGCTTAGCTTAGTAATTAGCTTGGTAGAGAAGATGAGCATGCATTGAAGCTTGGCTCTTGGTTGGATTTGCATCCACATGCCAAGAGAGTGTTGATGTAGGCTTCTATCTCACAAGCTTGGAGTAGGTGATGAGCTCTCCATTAAAGCTTGGGAGGAGATAGAGTATTCTTCCTTCACACATGGTCAAGTGTGAGTGTGTGTGTGTCAAATGCCAAGCAAAAATCAGCCCCCCTCTCTCTCTTGGGCGAGCCCTAGCTGCTAAATAGGTCTGGCTTTTGCCTCATTGGACCTCCCCAGGTCTAGCCAATAGGAATTAAGCAGCATAAGTGATAGCCTTCTGACATGTGTCCCCCTTTCCCCTTTTGTGAGAGCTTTAGGTAATTAAATAATTAAACTAAACTCTCATTGGACCCCTTTGCCTCCTGGCCAATAGGAATCAGGCAAGCCATGGGGCTCCTGAATGCTCATTGGACCCTTTGGGAGACTGCCCAATAGTCTTCTAGGAGACTTAATTCTCATTGGTTTCTTTTATTAAATGTTTTTAAATTAATTAAACTAGATTTACTCTAGCTTAATTCTCATTGGTCCACTTCAAGGGTCTTCCAATAGGAATTGGGCACACCTTGTGGGCATCTGGCCTAGGGAGCTGACATGTGTCCCTCATTCCCTTTGTGTAAAGGGAGCCTGTGTGTGTGTGTGTGGCTTTCTCTCTCATCTCCTACCTTTGGGGCTCGCCCCCTCCCATGTAGGGATGTGAAAAGACTTTTAGGGCACACACTAAGCATCCAATTTTCCCTAGGGTTGACCTTTGGACACAACCTTTGAATTTTGGAACCTTAGCATTTTGGAAGTCTTAATGGGCTGAACCTTAGGGTCTTTTTGGCCCATTGTTTCACATGGCTCTTTTGCAGATGGCCCCCCCTTTGGATCCCTATTTTCCCTCCTTTGGATCCCTACTGTGGCCGGTCTGCTAGCTTAACCAATATTCTAGCTTTTTCTCCCTTGGCACTTTCCCACATTAAATGATCAGTTTAATATGAGAAAATCATTTAGGAGAATTAGATATTGATTATTATGACATATCGATCATCCATAAATTTCCTTAACAGTATTGCATAGCGGAGAGGCCTACCTCACAAGGTGTATGCACTCTAAGACACGTGTCAATAACCATAAGTTTCCATAACTGTGGAGCAGCGAGTCCTACCCTCTTCAGGCATAGGAGCTCTAACATGTGTAGAAATTTTTCCATTTCAATTGAGTTCATCCCATAATATCCTTGCCATGACAATGTGTCATAAAATCTAATATCTAACCAACCTAAATGATTTTCTCATATTAAACTGATCATTTAATGTGGGATAATAAACGGGACCAAGGGTTTGAATATAGACATGTGTACATGGGGCCAAGGTTAAAAGAGGTCCAAATGAGAGATGGTATGTTAAAGAGAAATTCTACCTAATGGAGCTTAAATATCGTAGGATTAGCTTCATTAACACTAGGTTGGTAACCTAACAGGACATAAAAGTGTCCTTTCAAGGTTTTGAAAAAAACCTCAAAAACCATAGTAGATCCACTCATTTTGTAAAATCCTTTCATGAGGTTATAGTTCAAGGCCTACTACACATCGAAAAAATAAGAAACTTGTAAAATTTCTCATATTTTGGTCACACCAAACCTCCAAAGTTGATGGACTAGTGTATTTTCATCAAAACAGTTATTTCTTACGTTTTGTTGCATAAAAATAAGATTAGGGATTTTTGTAGGACTTGAGATAAATTCCCTAGTTAACTTCAATGGGTTGGTGATCAGAACATATGATTGCTTCTCACTCACTATTTTTTGTTTTGCCAAAATAAATAGGTACAAAAAAGTTGAATTCTTATCATTCTACAAACATATCATCAAAGTTTCTATAGCCACGCTCAATACAAATAATATATGCATGTTTTCTTAGTTACCTATTGTCCTTTATGTTCATAAGGAGCCATGGAGCATGTCAAAAGAATTATACATCTCTTACCAAGGGGAATCTTGGGGACAAAGATGAAGTGTTAAATACAGCAAACATGAAAAACCTAGGCTCAACATTATGAGTTGTAGAATCCCATAGAAACTATTCAATATCTAGCCAAATTTGATCCTTATGACTAGATATGGTTACTACCTACAAAATGCATGTAGTTGTCACAAGAAACGAACAATATTGAAAACATTATACTTGATATACTAGAATATTTCATTTTCTTCTATAATTGAAAAAATCAACCATCGTTGTGTACTATGCAAAATAGGGTATTAGGTGCCCCAAAACTCAAGGAATGTTAGCTTTATGTTACAATATGCGACATAGAAAATAAAAAATGCATTTGGATATCATGAAATCCACCAAAAAAATCATAGAAGAGCTAAAATTGGCTAAAAAACCGGATTTGACAATTTTTGTAATTTGGTCATAACTTACAACTTTAATGTTTTTTTCTCCCTAGAAGCAATAGGACATGTTGAGGACTACTAAAGATAGTTCTCTATCATTATAGACCTCACAAACATGAATTCTAGAGTGGTATAGTTGCAAAAAGTTGAAAAAAGCCAAAAAGAGGACCCGTTTTTTCACACAGTTTAGGTTGTGAAATGTTGTGCAAGGACAATGTTAAAGATGGAATTGATGTTCGAAAAAAATGTCGAGTTTTTTTCAGCTCATGAGACAACTTTCTAGATAGATAGTACCTCAAAATCCATTTTGGAACACTTGACATAATTCAAGGAAAATGGTCACTTAACACGACATAAAAGTGTCCCAGGATATAAAAGTCTCCCAGGACATAAAAGTGTCCCATTACCAAGCTAGTGTTAAAGACCTCCAAAAGGCAGTGTTCACAAGTCCTTTGACTTTAGGCAAGCTAGGGCCGACCTTGAGGTGGAAATCCTACCCAAGCATGAGTTGCTTATTGGCTTGCTAAGTGTTAATGGAAACCTTACACAAAATCTTGAGGTGTTTCTCACATGTTTAAATGATTAAAGTTCTTGAAGTATTCAATTCAAAGATACCTCTCAAGAGGCATCAATGTTTCCATGCTTGATTGACTAAGTCCTTGAAGTATTCAATTCAACCAAATGACTTAATAAGCATAAAAGACACATGTTCAAATGATCCTCCACATGGGGCCCTCATGATGTGTTTGAATGCTATTGGATAGGTTTTAAAGGGGTTCAATGAGAATAGATACATAAAAATAAATAATTAAGTTCTTTCTCTCAAAGAGGAAAAAGAGGACACATGTCCAACTGAAATAATAAAATAATAAGAGAGAGAGAGAGAGAGAGAGAGAGAGAGGAAGGTGCGGACCAAGCATGAGAGGGAGATATACTCTTCCACACACACACATATTCTCTCATTGTGTGGAGTGCAAAGTGCAAGATCTTCATCTCCTTCTCCAAGCTTGTTGAGAAGTGGAGAGCCTACACCAGCACTCTTTGGTTATGGAATGCAAATCCAACCAAGAGCCATGCTTCAATGCTTAAGCTTACCTCTTCTTCATCTTCATTACTATGCTATTATGCTATGCTAAGCAAGAAGAGTGATGATAAGTGAGAAACTATTTCTTTCTCCTATGGATGATTCTTCTTCCACTTCCCTACCCTCATTCCCCGTTAGCTCTCTCCACCTTCGAAGGTGTTTGAGGCCTTAGGATTGAGGCTTGGGATAGTTACTGATTTTTGAAAATTTTATATTAAGCTCATGATGCATGAAGCTTTCCATCTTCATAGCATCACCAAGGTCACAAGGAACAAAAAGATTTATTGTAACAAGTCTCTCTTGATGGTAGAATCTATAATACAAACGCCTTTTGGAGGGGGGACCGGCTCCAAAGTAAATCCGGTCCTCAACTATTGTCATGTTCTCTAATACTCTCTCTCTCTCTCTTGCAAAAGTATTGTTCATGCCAAGTTAATTAAGTACTATGTTCATGTTGGTACCATCAATTAAGTTCACCCTCTATGTTCTCAAAGTAATCTCACAAAAATGCTCACTAATTCTCTTAATTCCGCTATTCTCAAAGTTCATAGTCCATTTCCATTACATTGGTATCAGAGAATTTGGTTTGTCTTTTCTTGCTTAAGAAGAGAGGTCCTTAAGTAGCCTATTAATGGTTAATTTTGTTAATTATATTAGGATAAGTGGGATTGGGATCTATTATCGGTTTTGTCGAGTCCACTATGTGGGATATGGTGCACACCTCGAGAGCTTTGGTCTTAATAATCGGGTCTTTTTAGACTTGCCTACGGCTTTACGATTATTGAGCCATAAGAAGTCTAAAAGGAGCTATCCCTCGCAATTCTGCTATGTTAGACCCACCCCACTACTCTCTATAATTAACCAATTAGAGTTGTGGGTGTAGATACTTAAGTGCTTATTTTTAAAGGCTAAGAGGAGTAGCAACTAAGGTTTTGAGTTATCAAAGAATACACTAAGTAAACACATAAATATAATGAGCATGGCTAACAATAACCAAGAGAGTAGAATGAGCATTGATAACTTTGATTTTGCACATGAAGGTGCTAATGATGATGCCCCCATGTTTATCAATTATCTTGTTACTAGGTTGCATCAAGCTATGGGCAACCCTACTTTGCAATCTGAAGTTACTCAAAAACTTCGTGCTCATGGGATTTCACTTCCTCTCCAAGAGGAGAGAGAGCTTAGGAGGCCTCTTGATGAGACCCCCAAAAGAATACTCTCTCCATACGAGAGGAGGGATCCAAAGAACAAGAAAGTGATGAATCTCTAAGTTCCTTTGAAGATGAGGCTCCACGAAGATGGCGGTTTAGATGATCGCCAACTCCTCCCATAAGGAAATGGTCAACACACAGTCCTCCTCCTCATCACTCCAAAAGGGAAGAGAGGAAACAAAGGAAGAAAAGGTCAAGAAAGAGGTCACCCTCTTCTCCTTCTTCTTCACCTTCCTCCTCTCCTGACAAAATCTATGGCTATTTGCCTAGAGAATACAAGAGGGGAGGACATCGCAAATCATATCCTGCATGGCAAAGATCATAAAAGCTCAAGAAGTTGAAAAAGGGAGGAAAGAGTATCTCTTTTCTGACCTATGATGGCACCTTTGGTGCCACCTACAAAGTATTGGCCTTCATTCAACAATTTGATGTGTCCTCCAAGCTACACCATGTAGCTATGCACTTCCAAAAATCGGCTCGTCAATGGTGGGATAGCCTTCGTGGCAATGGTGAAGCCCCAAAGACATGGAAAAATCTACGAGTTTCCATCATAAAGCAATTCCTTGCAAGCGATGCAAAGGACAAAGTACCTACCGAATGGTGTAGTTTGAAGCTTCTCTCACACGAGTCTATTCACAAATATGTGGAAAAGTTTTGGAATTTACATCTCAAGGCTACTATCTTCCAAAAGATGGACTTCCCAGAGCAAAAGCAACAATTATGTGTGGGACTACCTTAAGAAATGGCCGAGTATGTCAACTCCCAACGGCTTGGTTCTATCACCGAAGTAATCCACCACACCATGGTTGCATCCCGCATCAATTTCCAACAAGGGGCTAGACGGAATGTCAAACCCATGGAAAACAAAGACAAAAATGATGCAAAGGGGAAAACCAATGTCCAAAATTGTTCCCAAGGCACTTCCTACAACAACAACAATAGGTCCAAGGAGAAGGAAGTTTACAAAGGTAAAAACAAACTCTCTCATGAAGAGCTTAAAGCTTTTTGCAAGGATCATAAGTGTTTTAAGTGTGGGGAGCAAGGACATGGCTATCGTTCTTGCCCTAAGAAAAATACTCGTAATGAGACTCCTAGAAATTCCACCATCAAAGCTCCAAAAGAGGATGCTCATTGCAAAGGATCATCTCTCTCTTATGCTTGGGGAAAGGTAAGGGAGCATGATGCTTTCATCTTGTTTGACCTTGGCTCTACTCACAACTTCATATCGACGGAGTTGGCCACCCAGTTGGGCATTCAAGCTTTTGAGATGGGAGATCTTGTAACGGTTTGACACAGCTTTCAAGGGACATCAAGTCTCCGTTACTCCCTTGATTGGGAAGTTGAGGCTTCATGTCCAAAGCTATGTCGACAAAGAAGACTTTTTCATCTCTCCTCTCCAACATGAGGATGCTATCCTAGGGATGCCATGGTTTGATCGCATGACTACCAACATGAAGTTCCTTGAAAGGAGAATCTACTTCACCTACATGGGAAAGGACATGTATATATACGCTAATGAGTTTGGCCGTACTATACCACTTGTAAATTCACCAGCTTTTGATAAGTCAATGAAAAGCTCGATTTCTGCGTACATGATTTTTGTCAAAGAATCCACTAATGAGGCTAATGGTTTATCAAATGAAAATGGTAGGAATCAAGAAGAGTTAGACCTGTCTACTTTTCTAAATGGATTCCAAGATGTTTTCATCATGATATCCCTATGGACTTACCTCCAAAATGAGGGGATGATGACCATCGAATTGAACTCCTACCAGGAAGCTCATCGCCAAATAAGCCTCCTTATCGAGTTTTCCAAGCTCAACAAGAGGAGATCATGAGACAAGTACAAGAATTGTTAGACAAAGGGATGGTGAGGCCTAGCTCCTCTCCCTTTTGTTTTGCAGTACTTTTAGTGCAAAAGAAAGATGGTATATACCGTATTTGTGTGGACTATCGAGCACTTAACCATATCGCTATCAAAAACAGATTTCATGTGTCTTGGATAGAAGGTCTGTTTGATAAGCTACAAGGCTCTACCTACTTCAGTAGGATTGACCTTAAAAGTGGCTATCATCAAATAAGGATAGTGGATGAAGATATCCTAAAGACCACGTTTCGTACAACGTTTGGTCTTTATGAATATCTAGTCATGCCTTTTGTCTTGACCAATGCACCAGCCACATTCAATCGTTTGATGGAGAAATATTTAGACCTTATAGAAAGTTCACTAGAGTGTTCTTTGATGATATCATCATCTACTCCAAGTCCTTGGAGGAACACAAGCAACATCTCCAAGTGATTTTTCAAGCATTGAGGGAGAACAAGATTTTTCTCAACCAAAAGAAAAGTGATTTTTTCCTTCAAGAGATTCAATACTTAGGTCATATTATTTCTCAAGATGGTATCCGTATGGATCCATCGAAGTTAGAGGTAAAAAAAGATGGCCTAATCCAAGGAATCTACATGAACTAAGAAGCTTTATTGGTATGTGTGCATACTATAGACGCTTCATAGCAAAATTTTCTCAAATAGCAGGACCATTACATGACTTAACAAAGAAGAACGTTAAGTATTCATGGACTGCTAATAAGGAGCAAAAAAGACACGCTCAAAGAGAAGCTTACCTCTCAACCAGTCCTCATGCTTATATAGTATGTTTCAAAATATGTGGTATGCCAAAAGACTAAGTATGATAGAGGGATGAAACCTGGATTACTCGTGCCAATCCTGAATTCACCATGGGAGAGTATATCCATGGATTTTATCTTTTGATTACCCAAGTCTATCTATGCGAATACGGGAATATGGACAATAGTCGACAGGTTTAGCAAGCAAGCACACTTTATTCCTGTCAAAAAGACTATTAAGGCACACCAAATGGCAACCATCTTCATATCTCAGATTTTCAAACACCATGGATTACCAACATCCATCGTGTCAGATAGAGATCCTATAATGGACAGTACTTTTTTGAAAGGTTTCTTTGAAAATCTAGGAACAAGATTGAATTTCTCTTCGGACTACCACCCACAAACGGATGGCCAAAGTGAGATAGCTCATCTTACGATACTCGATCTACTAAAGACTTATGTTACAGAAGTAGATCAACGATCACAATGGGAGAAGTATTTATCCGTTGTAGAGTATGCGTACAATAATATTGTCCATACTACTACAGGAAAAGCACCTTTTGAGATCATAGAGGGAAGACCTAAAAGTCCCTTGCTACTCAAAGTACATGGCAAGATCTTCGTTGCTGATGAGTATAGCAGTGACCTACGATAATCTTTTCAAAAGGTTAAGGAGGCTATATCCATTTTTCAACAAAGGAAAAAAGTTGATGCTAACAAGCACAGAAGGGCCTTAACATTCAAAAAAAATGATTGGGTCTTACCTAAGTTTCCCAAGGCTCGATTGAGGCAAACGACGGACAAAAATCCTATAGGCCATCAATAGTATTATGCTAACTTAGCAAAAAAATACTATGGTCCTTTTCAAATCTTGAAGCCAATCAATGACATGTCTTATCAACTCAAGTTGCCCAACCATTGACTCATACACAATGATTTTCATGTGAGCCTACTTAAGCCCTACAAAGGAGAGCCACCAATAGAACCAATTATTGAAAACTCTCTAGAAATTGAAGACCAAGAAGAGGTGCTACAACCTGAAGCTATCCTTCGGCATGAAGACAAGGTACTACGGCATGGTAAGATTATCCAATGATATCTTATTAAATTTAAAAATTATCCATTTGAAGATGGTAGATGCAACAAGTTTATGATGATGACGTCACTCAAACACCAAGTAGAATTTGTCACTCTACTTTGGGAGTATTATATGGACTAAAGATCAAACATGCTTGCGGCAGCTACATCTCCCAAGTCCCAAATAGACTAGTCATCCATTCTGGAATGATCTCGCAGGGTGAAAAGGGATCCTCTACCCGCTAAGGAACGTAGACTAATGACTAAGACTTTATCTCTTCTACCTCATAGTCGAGGACGACTATGATTTGAAGAGAAAGGTAATGTCATAAATATAATATCTTACAAACCCAAATTATTTTTTCTTATTAAACTCATCATTTAATGTGGGAGAATAAACGGGAACAAGGGTTAGAATATAGACACGTGCTTATGGATCTGTCTCAACATGGGGCCAAGGTTAAAAGGGGTCCAAATGAGAGATGGTATGTTAACACTAGGTTGGTAACCTAATAGGACATAAAAGTGTCCTTTCAGGGTTTTGAAAAAAATCTCCAAAACCATAGTAGATCCACTCATTTTGTGAAATCCTTTCATGAGGTGATAGTTCAAGGCCTACTACACATGGGAAAAATAAGAAACTTGTAAAATTTTTCATCTTTTGGTCACACCAAGGCTCCAAAGTTGATGGACCAGTACATTTTCATCAAAACAGACATTTCTTACGTTTTGTTGCATAAAAATAAGATTAGGGATTTTTGTAGGACTTGAGATAAATTCCCTAGTTAACTTCAATGGGTTGGTGATCAAACCATATGATTGCTTCTCACTCACTATTTTTTGTTTTGCCAAAATAAATAGGTACAAAAAAGTTGAATGTTTACCATTCTACAAACCTATCATCAAAGTTTCTATAGTCACGCTCAATACAAATAATATATGCATGTTTTCTTAGTTCCCTATTGTCCTTTAGGTTCATAAGGAGCCATGGAGCATGTCAAAAGAATAATACATCTCTTACCAAGGGAAATCTTGGGGACAAAGATGAAGTGCTAAATACAACAAACATGAAAAAACAGGGTTCAACATTATGAGTCGTAGAATCCCATAGAAACTATTCAATATCTAGCCAAATTTGATCCTTATGACTAGATATGGTTACTACCTACAAAATGCATGTAGTTGTCACAAGAAACTAACAATATTGAAAAAGATATACTTGATATACTAGAGTGTTTCGTTTTGTTCTGTAATTGAAAAAATCAACCATCATTGTCTACTATGCAAAATAGGGTATTAGGTGCCTCAAAACTCAAGGAATATTAGCTTTATGTTACAATATGCGACATGGAAAATCAAAACTGCATTTGGATATCATGAAAGCCACCAAAAAAATCATAGAAGAGCTAAAATTGGTTAAAAAACAGGATTTGATAATTTTTGTAATTTGGTCATAACTTACAACTTTAACATTTATTTCTCCCAAGAAGCATCAGGACATGTTTAGGGATACTAAATATAGTTCTCTAGCATTATAGACCTCATAAACATGAATTCTAGAGTGGTATAGTTGCAAAAAGTTGAAAAAAGCCAAAAACAGGACACGTTGTTTCACACAGTTTAGGTTTTGAAATGTTGTGCAAGGACAAGGTTAAAGATGGAATTGATATTCCAAAAAAATGTCGAGTTTTTTTCAGCTCATGAGACAACTTTCTAGATAGATAGCACCTCAAAATCCATTTCAAAACTCTTGACCTAATTCAAGGAAAATAGTCACTTCACAAGACATAAAAGTGTCCCGTTACCAACCTAGTGTTAAAGAGCAATGCTACCTAATGGAGCTTAAAGACCGTAGGATTAGCTTCATTAAAGACCTCTAAAAGGCAGTGTTGAAAAGTCTTTTGACCTTAGTCAAGCTAGGGCTGACCTTGAGGTGGGAATCCTACTCAAGCATGAGGTGTTTATTGGCTTGCTAAGTGTTAGTGGGAACCTTACCCAAAAGCTTGAGGTGTTTCTCACATGCTTAAATGACTAAAGTTCTTGAAGTATTCAATTCAAAGATAACTCTCAATAGGCATGAACGTTTCCATGCTTGATTGACCAAGTTTTGAAGTATTCAATTCAACCAAATGACTTAATAAGCATAAAAGACACATGTTCAAATGATCCTCCACATGTGGCACTCATGATGTGTTTGAATGCTATTGAATAGGTTTTAAAGGGGTCCTATGAGAATTTAAATCCATAAAAATAAATAATTAAGTTCTTTCTCTCAAAGAGGAAAAGAGGACACATGTCCAAATGAAATAATAAAATAATAAGAGAGAGAGAGAGAGAGAGGTGTGGACCAAGCACGAGAAGGGGGGTATACTCTCTCTCTCTCTCTCTCTCTCTCTCTCTCTCTCTCTCTCTCTCTCACTCACACACACACACACACACACACACACACACACACACACATTCTATCATTGTGTGGATTGCAAAGTGCAAGAGCTCCATCTCCTTCTCCAAGCTTGTTGAGAAGTGGAGAGCCTACACCAACACTCTTGGCTATGGAATGCAAATCCAACCAAGAGCCATGTTTCAATGCTTAAGTTGCCATGTTCATCGTCTTTATTACTATGCTATTATGCTATGATAAGCAAGAAGAGTGATGATAAGTGAGAAAATATTTATTTCTCCTATGGATGATTCTTCTTCCTCTTCCTTACCCTCATTCCGTGCTAGCTCTCTCCACCTTCGAAGGTGTTTGAGGCCTTGGGATAGTTAATTCTTTTTGCAAAGTTTATGTTAAGATCGTGATGCATGAAGATTTCCGTCTTTATAGCATCATCAAGGTCACAAGGAACACAAAGATTGTATTTTAACAAGTATCTCTTGATGGGAGAATCTATAATACAAATGCCTTTTGGAGGGGGGATCGGTTGCAAGTAAATCCGGTCCTCAACTATTGTCATGTTCTTCAATACTCTCTCTCTTGCAAAAGTATTGTTTATGCCAAGTAAATTAAGTACTATGTTCATGTTGCTACCATCAATTAAGTTCACCCTCTATGTTCTCAAAGTAATCTCACAAAAATGATCACTCTAATTCTCTTAATTTTGCTATTCTCAAAGTTCATAAGCCATTTTCATTACACAATGCAAAATGTCTCAACCAGTGTGTTGGGTAATGTGACCAAGGGTTTGTGGAAAAAATTATACCTGGAGGTTCTATGATGTGAAACCATTGCACATAGCTTTATCTGCAATAATAATTGTCAAAGACAAAGTAGTAAAAATGACTTCTTGTCAATTGTAAAACTAATTGAAGCACACACTAATTGTATTTACAATTTAAAACTGTGTAATTGAGAGTTATTTACAATGTAGGGATGGGAGTCAGTAGAGATTATTGTTGTGTGATAACAATACGAAGTTCAAATAGTAGTTCCAATTAATAAACTTATAAAATAGAGCAATCAATGTGAAAAACGAATTCCATTACCTCACTGTTTGCGGGTCGCCGCGATGGACGTCCATATCATAGCTCTCAAGCATCAACATATTTATCAATACAAGGAAAGCGACTCAGATGAGGCATGGAAACTCACTAGGGTGTCATTCCTAATGAAGTGAACTTGAAAAGATGCCACTACTAACTCTACAAGAAAATCAAACGCATTACCGCCAAGTAATCTACCTACGTCCTCCTACACCGTTCTTCAGTCATCACGCCTGTTTACCATGAAAATCATATTGAAATCGCACAAAACTTGAAGGGAATCTACAGGGGATTATTAGGAACATGTACTATCACTGTCGTGGCATTTTGAAGAGGTACAACAATCGCGATTGTTCGTCCCAAAGTCAGCAAAAACAGCAAATAGGTGATCTTAATGGGTCGTTTTAGGGTCCCTAAAGCCCCTCTTAGGGTCAAAACAACGCAAAACACGCATATAGACACTCAAAACAGCGATTTAAGGTCTCAAACTCGTAGTTGAAAACCTACACCGAATCTTGAATGATTACACTTGAATGAAAGATCAAGATGGGAGGAACATAATGCAATAATGAAATCTGAATTCGGATTACCGTAGCCGCAATGGCAAAGATTACAAGTTTGAACAAGAAGGAGCTCCCAAATGTACGTTTTCTTCTCAGTTCTCCATACAAAAGATTATCCTCCAATTTACAAAAAAATGACCTTTATAGATTAGGTCTTTACCAATGGCTTGTCCGGCCATAAGCTCATAAACATCTAACTGGCTCTCTAATATACAATTTCTCCCATAAGAATAATCATACATCATTTGACAAATTCTCGGCTTAGAGATGCTTCCTTACAAAAGAATTATACAATGGTTTCTCAGAAAAATATGATCCTTCTCTGGACACGGCCGCTTGTTGCTTCGTCCGTCAAACACTCCCCCCTTCCTTATCCTTGCACGCCCTCGTGCAGGTTCAATGCTTTGGCCATTGATGTGGCTCCAATGAAGCAAGTGCCGCTGAAAAACTTCTTGTTCGCAGGACGGCTTCCAGGGCTTCTTGATGCTGTCTAAATGGATATTGAGATAACGTGTGTGGTATGCTACGTACCTTGCCTTGAGGTCCTTCGCCATAGGATGGAAAATCCTTGAATCCATTTCAAAGAATCCTGTGAAGAAGGCCTCTTCAAATTTCTGCAAGTAGTGTGATGGCAGGTACATTAGCCTGGAGTACATGGCCATCAAGATGTATCGTGGAGGGGAATCCTATAGATTCCAGCAGATGCCTCTGTGTCCTTCCAAGAACAGATTCCACGGATGATCGTTGCCTTCAGTGTCTTTAAACACCTGGATGCAGGTGACGATTATTCGGGCTATCTTTATTAACATTTGGCACGCCAAGTCGGGGACATCCCGCAACAATGTGACTATTGAACTCAGTGTGCTGACCATGTAGGCCACCGTAGGGGGTTGCTACGCTACCAAAACCGGATAATTTAGCTTTTGCGGCCTTGACCCCTTCCATGTGGTGAAGTCTTTCCAAGTGCATCTTCGAGGGACTGGGCAGAATGTAGGATCTATTTGTATATGTTGAGGAGCGTTGTGGTAATTTGTTAGATCCTGTGGCCTTTTGTCCAACCACTTCTGCCTCCACTTGGGGTGGTGATTGACAAGCACCTGAGCTTCTTCCGTTGTTAGTGCAATGCCTTTGTAACCCCCATCTTTGTTTTGTGGCAAGGCTAGCCGCATCTTCTCTTTCCACAAAATTGCTTCATGGCATAGCGGAGGAAACGGGAGGTGCTCATGGCCAAATCCTTCCACCTGCTCTTCTGGTTGTAAGTATGCCAGGGCTACTGACTCCAATATCTTCTTTTCATAGAGCATGTAATCCTTTGCTGGCCCCTCTGGTGTTGAGATGTCGAGCTCTACACCTTGAGCTGGCATCCACTACGGGTCTTGGCCGCTTACGGCATTTACTCACTGGCGCGTTAGGTGACCGACACGGAGGATCTCTGCCAGTGATTCTACAGCTGGACTACACTTATAGTGCCAGCCTAGTACGTTTCTAGCGAGTTCACACTTAGTGACCGCATGTACATATGTGCTACTTTTCAGCTTTAGCACTTAGTCATTTTGTACTCTCTTTTCTGTGAAGAAGAAGAAGAAGCTTTCCATCTCTGTGTGCTTTGTGCTTGTCTTGTGTAGCTCTCTTGCATCCTCATTCTTTACATGGTATCAGAGCCTGGTGCAGGCAAGAGAGCAAAAGCATCACAATCCCTTCGTTCGCAATCCACGACCAGATACCGAAAGTGCAGTATACAGAGATTTACTATACAAGTACAGTCGTTGTGAAACGCTTGATTGTGGACACTCGTTGAGTGTAGAAAGCGTTACAGGAACCACGATAGCAGGTTCAGCAGATTTGCAGGTTTTTGCAGATTGCAGCTATTTTGTCTTGGTGCTTCAAGATGTCTGACGGTTTCAGTCAGATTGTTACTAAGAAGCTTGAGAAAAATAACTACCTTGCATGGAAGTTCAGAATAACAAATTTCCTAAAAGGAAAAGATTATTGGGACTATGTAGAAGGAGACAATGAAAAGGAACCAGAGATTCCCGAGGCAAATGCTACAGCAGAACAAAGGAAAGTTTTGAGGGACTGGCAACAAGGCCAGAGCAAAGTGATGTATTGGCTTTCTATGAGCATCACAGATGGCATGATGGGCTATCTACAGGATGCTGAAACCCCCGCCATTGCATGGAGAAACTTAGGCAGAGTGTTCGAGGTGAACACCAAGGCCAGGAAGCTTCAACTAAAGTCGGAGCTAAATCAGGTTAAGAGAAACAACCTCTCAATCAATGATTATGCTTTGAAGATCAAGAGTATCATTGAGGCTCTTGGGTCTATTAAAGTTTCAGTGGAAGACAATGACATTGTCCGTGCATGCTTGGATGGTCTAGGAGATGAGTATGTACATTTTAGGTCTTCCATGAATACAAAAGATGACATCCCCGTGTTCCAAGATCTGATTTCTATGCTTATTCTTGAGGAGAAGAACCTTGAAACATCTTCTTCTCATGGCAGAAATAATTCTGAACAGGCCTTCTATTCTAACTCCAACAGAGGTAGAGGTAGAGGTCGTGGTCGAGGCCCAAGGGGTTGTAGGGGCCAATTTCTGGAAGGTCAATCAAATCAAAACAATACAGGTGGCAGGGGAAACCAGTCTCAAGGCAGGGGGAGTCAAAGAGGTCGTGGTGCAGGATCAAGCAGGCAGCAACATACTCCAGATAGTAGAGAATGTTGGACTTGTGGTGAAAGAGGTCACATGTCACGTGACTGTCCAAAGGGAAAAGCAACTAGAAAGAGAGAACATGGCAACTATGCATCTACTAGCAGAGATGCAGATGACAGCAAAAACGAGCGCATGTTTGTTATGCAGCATGTAATGAATACAATGACTGCAGAGAATTCCACCCAAGATGATGTTTGGTATGTGGATTCAGGTGCCTCTAATCACATGACGTCTCGTGGAGAGTGGTTTAGAGATATGCGCAAACCAGATGTGTCAGGCTATGTGCAGACAGGAGATGACACAGCTCACCCCATTGCTCATGTAGGGGACATACCTCTAAATACGAAGAGTGGGAAATCAAAGTACTTAGCAGATGTACTTCATGTCCCAAACATTACAAAGAATCTTGTTTCTGTTGGACAAATGGTTGAGCAGGGTTTGCAGGTTCGCTTCAATCCAAATGGCTGTTATGTAGAAGATTTCCAGAATGGCTGTAAGCTGATCACAAAGGGCAAATGTGTGGGCAGAATGTTTACGCTGAATGTAGACATGCCTGAGGTAAAAGCTGCATTATTTGCACAGGACACAGGTGTTGTGGCTGATGTTGACATTTGGCACAAACGCATTGGCCATGTCAATGAGCAGAGATTGCGCAGCATGCAATCAAAACAGATTGTAAAAGGTTTGCCCAAATTCAAGGTGGATGGTATGCATAAAGTGTGTGCAGCATGCCAGTTTGGAAAACAGTCAAAGGGCTCATTTCCACATGAGCGCAATGTATGTAAAAAGCCACTTGAGGTGGTGCACACAGATGTTTGGGGTCCAACCGATACTGCAAGTATACATGGTTGCAGGTATTATGTCTCTTTCATTGATGACCATACAAGGAAAGTATGGGTCTACTTCATGCGTAACAAAAGTGAAGTGTTTGGTCACTTTCAAGACTTCAAAGTCATGATTGAGAAGGAGACAGATATGCAAATCAAGACATTGAGGTCAGATGGAGGGGAAGAGTACTTCTCCAATGATTTTTCAGATTTTCTGCGAATGCATGGTATACACAGGCAGTTTACATGCAGATATACTCCACAGCAGAATGGGGTCGCAGAAAGGAAAAACAGGCACATTGCAGAGGTTGCACGTGCATTGATGAATGAGAAGAACATGCCTCATCATTTCTGGGCTGAAGCTGTAAATACAGCTGTGTACATTATGAACAGGACACCTACAGCTGCGGTGCATGATGTAACACCTGAGGAAAAGTTTACAGGTACAAAGCCTGATTTGGCACACTTGAAAGTGTTTGGCTGCATAGCTTACGTGCATGTACCAGATGAGTTGCGTAGGAAATTGGATCCTAAAGCAGAGAAATGTATTCTTGTGGGATATTCCCTTGAACAAAAGGGGTACAGGTGCTACAATCCTACTACACGAGAATTACGAGTAAGCAGAGATGTAGTCTTTGATGAGATGAGCAGCTGGTATAGTAATGCACATGGCACTATTGGGGCTGATGTAAAAGATGATGTGGTTGTACAAAATGTGAGGCCACAGTCACAGGTTTTGAGTGGACCACAAGAGTCCTCTTCTTGTGGCTCTGTTGAGAAACCATGGAATGGTAGACTACGTACGCAGGTTACTCCACCAACAGGTACAGGGAATGTATCACGAAAAGGAAAGGAAAAGGTTGATGAAACTCCCTTTATGGCTGATGCATCATCAGGTTTTTCACATGTAGACATGGATTCAGATGGTTCTGAACAAAGTCTTGATGAGGAATTTGGAATTCCGGCTGTCAGGACACCTGGTGTAAGGAAAGTACAAGAAGATGCTAGAGGGCAAAGGAGTGACCCAGGACCGCGCAGATCTAATAGAGTCAGAAATCCAGTTCAGAAATTGACTTATGATGGGTATCTAGCGCATCACCAAGCCTACATGGCTAAGGTGATACAGGATGTGGAGCCCACATGTTTTGAGGATGCAGTTGGAAATGTGCATTGGGATGATGCAATGAATGAAGAGATGGCTGCATTGGAAGCAAATGACACATGGGAGTTGGTGCCATTGCCAAGTGGCAAGAAAGCTATTGGCTGTAAATGGGTGTATAAAACCAAGCATAAGGCTGATGGTAACATTGAGCGTCACAAGGCAAGGCTGGTCGCAAAGGGTTATGCACAGACGTATGGCATAGACTATGAGGAGACCTTTGCTCCAGTGGCAAAGATGACGACTGTGAGAGCTGCCATAGCAGTGGTTGCATCTAGAGGATGGATTATGCATCAAATGGATGTAAAGAATGCCTTCTTGAATGGTGAGTTGCAAGAGGAAGTGTATATGGATCAGCCACCTGGTTATGTTGATCCAGGTTACCCAGATTATGTATGCAGACTTCTCAAAGCTTTGTATGGTTTGAAGCAGGGCTCTAGAGCATGGTATGACAGGATTGCCAAGTATCTTGTCAGTATTGGTTTTAGGAGAGCTCATGCTGATCATTCACTCTATGTACGTGAGAGTGATGTGGGGATTGTGGTCATTACCATATATGTAGATGACCTTATTATTGTTGGTGACAATGCTATGGAGATTGACCATGTGAAGGGTCTTCTCAAACAGGAGTTTGAAATGAAAGATTTAGGCGAGTTGCGCTACTTTCTTGGCATTGAGGTGATCAGGACTCCAGAGGGTGTATGGCTATCACAGAGACAGTATGCTTTGGACATGTTGTCAAAGTATGGTATGGCTGATTGTAAGCCAATTTCTATTCCCTTGGATGTGAATGCAAAGCTGAGTGCAGAGAAGGGTGATGTTGTTGAGGATGTCAACATGTACAGGAAGATTGTGGGTAGTCTAATCTACTTGACTATCACGAGGCCAGACTTGAGCTACACAGTAGGCTTGGAGAGTCAGTTCATGCAGCTTCCGAGGAAGCCACATTTGGATGGAGTACGACGCACACTTAGGTATGTGCAAGGTACTCTTGACTACGCATTGTTCTATGCAGCAGATGCACCATTAGCATTGTATGGGTATACAGATGCAGATTGGGCAGGTAGCATTGTTGATAGGAGATCTACGAGTGGGTTCATGTTCTCTTTTGGGAGTGCTGTTGTTACTTGGAGCAGCAAAAAGCAGCCTACGGTTGCTTTATCGAGCACAGAGGCCGAGTACAGAGGTGCAGCAGTTGCGGCGTGCGAGGTAGCTTGGCTACGCACATTACTTGAGGACTTGGGAGTGCAGGTGGACCACCAGATTTTCATCCATTGTGACAACCTCAGCAACATGCAATTGGCTAGGAACCCAGTGTTCCATGCCAGGACCAAACACATAGAGGTCCATTACCACTACGTTCGAGAGCGAGTGTTGGCGGGCGACATCGACTTGGTCTACGTCAGCACAGAGGAGCAGATAGCGGATATCTTTACCAAGGCCCTCGGAGCTGAGAAGCTTCGATGTTTTCGGACTATGCTTGGACTCTGCAACATGCAGAGCTCGAGGGGGAGTGTTGAGATGTCGAGCTCTACACCTTGAGCTGGCATCCACTACGGGTCTTGGCCGCTTACGGCATTTACTCACTGGCGCGTTAGGTGACCGACACGGAGGATCTCTGCCAGTGATTCTACAGCTGGACTACACTTATAGTGCCATCCTAGTACGCTTCTAGCGAGTTCACACTTAGTGACCGCATGTACATATGTGCTACTTTTCAGCTTTAGCACTTAGTCATTTTGTACTCTCTTTTCTGTGAAGAAGAAGAAGAAGCTTTCCATCTCTGTGTGCTTTGTGCTTGTCTTGTGTAGCTCTCTTGCATCCTCATTCTTTACATCTGGCATGTCCTGAATGCTCTCATTGAGCTCATCTCTTATATCCAGATCGGGCCCTTCAAACTCATGATCCTGTTGCCCTTGGTGTGATGTTCCAGGCAAATCTGGCACTTGTTGTCCGGGTTGCAATTGTGGTTGAGTCTACGCTTTGTCTGTTTTGATTTTTTATTGAAAAAGAAGATCTTCTTTTTCTTTTAGCAGCGTGTCACCGATCTGCTTCTGAATCTGTAGTTCGGCACTGGCTTGAGCTAGTTGCTGCTCCATTTCTTTTAGCTTTAGCTCATTTGCTGCCGTCTAGGCCACCATCCCTGATACAAGCAGCTGTCTTTGAATATTTTCTTGCTTTAGCTCTGCTTTTAGTGCCGCTATAGTGTTCACTGAGGTGGCATAGTCAGATGTGGAGACCAATGCCCCCGCATGTTCCTAATTTGCCATTAAAGTTGTCAGAGTGCCTTTGACAGTATTGTATGAACTGCTAAGCCTCTGAAATCTTGCGCTCTGGTAGGCCAGCTGCTCCATTGCTATCCGTACTCTTGTCGTCACTTCTTGGCATTCCTTTTCTTTGGCTGTCAAGTCTGTCCTGACGTCCACCAAGTCTTTGATGAGAGACTGAGCCTGTTCTCGCTCAATGTCTCTCTCCTCTGTTATGCGTTCCAGTTGCGCCCTTAGGCTTTCTAACTCCTCTTGCCCAGATGCTTGGCCTTTCCTTTTCACTTAGCACCACGTGCTGACATTGGAATTTTCGTTCCAATTCCCTTAGAGTTTTTTTGTAATCAAAACCAGCCACTGCCTGGCAGGCTTCGTGGTATCTGAATGCTTCTGTAGGAGGTATAAACTCCTTTTCAAAGGTTGAAGGGGGAGGAGTTGGCTGTTTTTTGTTCTCGATGGAGAAGGGGGAGGAGGAGGAGATTTTGGTGAGGGAGGCAGAGATTTGGGCAAGGGAGGAGGTGATTTGGGCAAGGGAGGAGGTGGGCTTGATTCTTGTTGTACGTACCTCTTTTTTGAAGTCTCTTCCCCTTGTTGCGAAGCAGATGCTTCCGCTTTTCTTTTCTTTAAAATTCTGATGATTCTTTGGTGGGTGAGATCTGCCGCCCGTCGCGCTTCCAAATTCCTTTCTCTTTGGATCTTCTTTAATTGCTCTGTCTGGTTTGCTTCATCAGCAGCGTCTTTCTCTTTCGTTCCTTCAGTGGACTGCGAAGAGATGTCCACTTCCACAGCCTTTGCTCTGCTTCTCTGCGCGTATGCGAGTTGCATTATCTATTCTTTCTTGCCTCTCACTTTCGAATCTTCTTTTTTGTGCCTGTTGTGTTGAAACCGCTGTAGCCTATCTGTCATCCCTTAACTTTGTTCTTCTTTCCTCGACTCTTTTTTGAGCTTCCGCATATGATTTTTGCAGGTCCAATTGAGGTACTGCACTTCTCTCCCCTCTTTCCCACTCGAGCGGCTTTGTGGAGTCTTCCTCCTCGCTTTCTTCAAACTCTGACGGCCCTTTGTCTTTCGACTCTTTAGATTTTCCTTCATCATCTGTCTTCATCACTCGAGATTTTGTTTGTGGCCTTTGATGAGCGCGATGATGTCCCGCCAGGGGTCGTCCTTACAGAATGAGAAACTAGCTTGGCTTTCTGGATCAGGGCCGTTTGAGAGCTGACAGCTGGCAAATCTTCGATCATTCCCAAAGCCTGGTATGATATTCTGGTTAGCATTGGCCCTACGTTCATGTAGCTTTTATTTTTTGCCGAGCTTTTCAAATTTGCTTCAATTAGGTTTTCCAGAATGTAAGAACCGTAGTCGCAGCGAATGGTTCTATTTTCGGCCGTCGCTAGAGCCATGACCACGACAATGTGCAGGATTGGCTCGGTGTAGCGAGGAGGCTTTTGTACTCTGAAATGCTGGGAGATCAATCGCATCGGCAATTCCAGCTCTCCGTATATCATGTCACTATATTTGTATTTGTTTCCCTTTGCTTTGACGAAACGCCTTCTCATTGTCCAATGACTTTGTCTTTGCCAGCAAATCGTGCTGCCCTGGGAGGAAATGTAAAGCTTCGTTGATGATTTCCTTCGTGATCTTTACTTTCACCTTCGATCCATCCTTGTCCGTGAGCATTGCCTACCCATCTTATTGTATCGAGCTCATGAGCTCGTGGGCCCTCATGTAATCTATCCCCCATGGGTGTAATCTGAAAAACTGCTCTAAGTGTACTGCTCGCACTGCCTCTATCACCTCCGGCCTTCGGTGGAGGTTCCATATCTCTCGTGGCATGATAGTTGTCTTTACCAAGTCACCATCAGCACCCTTAAACTTTGAGATGAATATGTGGGCAGGGATTTGAGCAAGTATTTCATCCGAGATGTGAGCCTTTTCATTTGTAGCGAGCTCCTCCACTTCATATGGTGCTGCTGTCCACTGCCTTTCTGGTGTGAAATGCTGGCTCCGACTGTCCATACGGGGTAGAAACGTGGCAGCTCGCTCTAGGTCAAAAAATCTCTCTCCTTCTCTCTCAAAAGGTGAAAATGAACAATGAGCTAGAGTTTGGTCTACCTGGCCTATATCTTTCCGAGATTTTCGTGACACATGGCTGATCTTTCTCACCTTTGATCCCGATATAATCTGCATACCACTTGTGGGTCGAACCGCTTGTCGTTCCGGCGTCGTATGACCATTTGATGCGATTTTGGCGAAATGTAGTCATGATTTTTAAGGCTGAAATTCGACATCTTTAGATTAACTTCACATCTTCCAAGCTTGATAACCTTATCACGATACTTCGGCGTTTGCTTCCAGAATTTGATTCTGACACTTGTGAGCGAGATTTTTTAATTTTTGATGTTTTATTAACGAAAATCAAACAAAATAAATTGGAAATACTTATTAACTTGGCAAAATTAGCCAAAATTATTGTACTCACCCCTAAGCATATATTTTCTCTAGAAGCATCCCAATGCTTCGGATTTTGTCATTACACCTCATTATTATGCTGGTCGGATGATACCAAAACGCTAAAAATGCCAGGTTTTGATCGCATATGTTCGAAATTGAACTCTAAATAATGAAAACACACACACATTATGTACATATATACACGTTGGACCCCTTAATGGCCCTGAATGTTTCTAGATTCATCAATTACTCCCCCCTTCCTTTTCTGAGTCATCCCAGACGAAGGCTGGGTGCATGTGCATAGGTGTTGGAATCTGTATTTATGCATGGCCGTGTAATGTGGCCCTATTCTTATGTTTGAGACAATGCGCTGGGTAACAATGTGCTGTGCAAGATGCGGTAACTGAATGTATTTTTCAGTGGCTTTTGATGGCGAGGGTAGATGTTTATGGAACAGAAGAGCTTGCAGTCGAATTGCTCTTTCCTTGATTGTGGGTGTTGTGATGGTAACTATTTTTGGAACCCATCTGTATGCGGTTTGTTGCATCTTTACAGATTCTGCTTTAGTTTTCACAGGTGTCCAGTGCCATTTTGGAAGTTCAGGCTTCTTGTTTTGAGTTTTGGGTTTGCTTTCGAGCTCTGTCGCCGAATCTTTAGTTTTCTCCAGTTTTGGTTGCCATTTCTATTTTGGAGTAACTTCTGAAGGTCTTTGAGATGATGGTACTGCCATCTGGAGTTTGTCCTTAGGTAGCCATATCTTGCTCGGTTTGTTAATCAGCAATCTTTTCTTTATCCATACTTTCTGAATAACCTTTTGGGGTGTATTTGGCTGATTAGCCGGTTGCTTTTTGTCGATGGGGATGCTCGGCCACGAGTGATCTGTTTTGGCAAATGGAATCATGTACACGTTAGAGTCGTGTGTGTACCTTAACGCATGTTCTGACCATTCACTGCATTGTACGTTCTCATCCATGGAACTCCCAAACATACTGATTCTCTCATTTCTCCGTCTTTCATTACGAAAAATTGATGAGGACAACTATTTCCATCAAGATTGATTGGTAAGTTTACTATCCCCAATGTTGGTATTGTTGCACTATTTGCTTCTTGTAGATCATGTGTGGATTGCACGAGGGTTCATCTGTAAGCATCCTGTAAGTGGAGAAGTTGACCGCATTGACTCTTTCTCATGTGTCAATCAGTGCTCGTTGATATCTGCCATGCCGGAGTCTGACATTGATGCGAACATCGATTCCTGTTTCCCATTTCTCATCAGTTTGAATTATAGACAAGGGAATTTGAACCGTATCTGCTAGTCACATAGGGTCCATTTCCTTGATTTTTGATTTTTCGAGAATGTTGTTTCAGGGTATACATTAAGACGTAATCCCCAGTAGCAAATTCCTTGCTGATAACATGTTGATCAAAGAATGATTACATGTTTCGTTTTTGCGCGTAGATTGATGCAACGGCTCTCAATCTAGTTTTATCCAGTTTTTCCAAGACATCCACCTCATTGGATAATTCATGGCCCGTCCATTCTAATTGTTTAGCGACTCGGAGCGTGGGGATAAGGAATTCAGGTGGCAAAACCACTTGAATTCCATAAACCATGTTGAACGGAGTCGTTTTGATTGACGTTTTGTAAGCTACTCTATATGCCCATAAGGCTGAATGCAGCTTTTGATCCCAGTCAACAGCTCTCGATTCTCCAACAGTTTTGGTGAGAATTGTCACCAAAATCTTATTTGTACTTTTGGCTTGGCCGTTCGTTTGTGGGTGATAAGGAGAGGATTTCCTGTGAATTACCATGAATTCATCCAATAGGAATTTGATCACCTCATTGATGAAGTGAGTTCCTCTATCGCTCACTAGGTCAATCGGTAAGCCGTATCTGGTGAAAATATTCTCATACAAAAATTGTGCTGTCGTTTTTGCATCATTTTTGGTTGTCGCTTTAGCTTCCACCCATTTTGTTAGATAATCTGTTTCCACTGATGGGGGCTTTTCGCAAGCCAAGCTCCCATACCCCTCTTCTCTCGTCCCCACCCCATGAAAACCCCCTCTTAGGGAGGGAGTGATAAAAGGCATTGGAAAAAGTAATAAAAAATAAAGTATGATTATGTAAATATATAAGAAAGGTAAAATAGGCCACCTCATGCCTGCGGGGTAGCCCATCCCCACCTTGCCTCTTTTTTCTTCACTGTTGCCCCGCCGTGTGTCCCTTTTTCTCTCCCCCACTCAAAAGGTCAACCCCCTCTCTCTTCCCCTTGTCCTTTCTCCTTTCTCTCTCCCCTCAAGCTACCCCACCTCTCACCAATAATGCATTATAACTCACCAATAATGCACCCTAACTCACATGCAACTTATGCTATCTTCCAAAATAGTATACCCCACCCCCTCTTTCTCTCTCCTATCATATCCCATGACCCAAATACCCCCCCTCTCTCTCTAAAGGGCGCCATGTCTCTTGTCTTGTAGCTAAATAACCTCCCCCACACTCACACACACTCAGTTTCACTGAAAAAGGTGCCCATAGACCCATCCCCACCCGGTGGTTACCGGATTTTTCTTGTGTTCACACACATCTGCACACAGATTCACCTCTGAACACACTCCCCTCTCTCCCCTCTTGTAATTACTTTATTCTCCATGTCACCTCTCACTTTTTTTCATCAACCTATCTCTCTCTCTTAGTCTCTCTCTCATGAGACTGCTGTTCTGGCACATATACACACACCCAGACAAGTGGGGCCCACAATCACATGGCCTATGTAGATAATGATTTCTTCATTTCTAAATTCTAGAATTTCTCCCCCCTCCTCCCCTATATAAATAGGGGTCACCATCACACAAAACACACACAACATTACCAAAGAACACACTATGCACTGTGTGTGCCTAGTGCACACACACACACCCACACCATCACCATCACCGCAATCACCATGCTTGTCTTGAGCATGACCTCTACACCCTTGGCTATGGAAGATGAAGGGCAACTAAATGAAGGATGATGGCCATAATCCTCGTGCGAGTCTTCGCCATCAACTCCCACCTATCCACCATGTGCTCTACCACTCTCTCCCTTCTCATTCCCCTACCCTATGCTCCCCTTTTCATCGCCTAATTCTCTAAATAAAGCTTGAGGTTTTGTGAGTATGTTTTCTTGCAATGTTTTGCCCATGTGAGGTGTGCGGAATCGCCACCTAGTCTTGTGTTTTGGAGTGAGCTTGTGTATGTGTGAAGGGTGTGCGGATTCGCCATCCTTTTGTGGTGCCTAAGTACTAAGCCGCTATACCCCCTCCCTCACTCTCTCTCTCTCTCTCTCTCTCTCTCTCTCTCTCTCACTTGATCTCATTCCCTTTCCTCTTCATCATTACTCCCAAGCATCCATCTCTTTTGGATGAAAACTTTGTTATGGTGGTGTGTTGTTTGCGTCCTAGCCGCTGAAGCTAGGTGGTGCCCCCTGTTTGCTTTATCATGACAGGCTCGAGGCGCGCCATTCGGTCCCCGGTGTTTTAGAGGCCGTCGGGGGTTCGGGGTTCGCTTTGCTCCCGTCATTTGGTGCCCCCACTGAGGAGGGATTTCTAAGACCCTTCAGTTTACAATGTTGAAAGTGACGCCCACTATCAATCATGGACGAATGGCTGAAGGAATTTTTTAACTGGAGGACGGAAGAAGAAGAGACGAAGGAGGCACTAGCCGCCTTCATTGAGGTGCTACTGCCAGGCTGCAGTGTCGTCAGCATTCAAGAGGTAAATTCTCCATCTCGTGTCGCTCGTTCTAACTATAAATTGAGAGCATCAGGTGGGAGGTCGGTGAAGTGCCATCACTATTGTCAACCAAGGCACACTGTCAATGAGTGCCAGCAACGAAGGCAGCGAAAGGGCTGAAGTCATCTACATCGACATTCATCGCAGAGAAGTCATTCACATCAAGGAAGGGAAGCAAACGGTGAGACCTCTTTTCCCTAAAGAAACTACAGTCAAAGTTATAACTCCAAAGTGGCCTAAAGGGGCTGCTAGAGCCAAAGGCAAGGAGAAGATAAGCCAGTCTGGAAACACATGACCCCGAAGGGAGAAGCATCTGGCCAAGCAAGTGCTTCAAGCTCAGAAAGCCGGGTTGTACCCAGTTTGCCAAAGAGGAAGTCATCCGAAGCTAAGCGGCGAAAGGTCGCCTACCGATTTACACGACGCATGCGAGTGCTACCAATCCACTTCGACAATCCGGAAGAAGAATTGGTAAGAAGATTCCCATGTCCTAGAGAAGAGTGGTTCGGCTACTGCTCTCGCTGTTTTGGAAAGAGAGTGGAGGATCTTCCTCCTCTCCCTGTACAACTTATCCTGAAGAAGCTCTCTACCACGGGAGAAACCCAGTGGGCTGGGGACGAGTTGCAACTGAATGGAGTAGAATTCATGCAACACGCCAACTACGGAAATTACCTGCAATTGTTGTTAGCCAAGAGGCTGGGAGTGGTCAGACGCGTCGCCATCACCCCGTACGTGCTGAGCAACGAAGGAAAGGTAGAGCCCATGAAAGGCGACGACCTCTTTTGGATGTGCCGACTCATCAACACTGGCACGATAAGAGTATAAGTAAGTATTTCATCCTCTGTGCATGATGGAAAACGGGCCAACGGCATTCCCGTTCAGATTCTTGCAACATATGCATGTGAATATCTATGTAGATAGGAAAGTCTTCTACCAACAGAAGATCGTACACCTATTCGGCGCGGCGGTACTAGGAGAAATCCTCAATTCCCCGAACCCTATCATTCTTCCCATATTAGATTACCATCATTCCTTTAATATTTCTATCTTTATCTTGTTTTAACCTATCCACCCACCCTTGTAAAAAAGTTGCTATGAGCCGCACTGTTAATGTAATGTTAAAAAAAAAGAAAAAAAGAAAAAAGAGGTTTGTAATTTCCTGAGTCACTACCATGGCAAGTGTTTCTTTCCCCACGTTCAGTGGAAAGAAGGGAGAGGATCTCACCACCGACTTTTTGGATGATTTCGACATTGCTTGTATCGTCTCCAACAAAGATGACGATGCTTCACGACTTAGAATTTTTCCTCTACTGATGAAAGTAGAGGCCAAGTCTTGGTATAATGCATTGCCCCAGGCCACCAAGAATGCATGGGATGTGTTAATGGCTACTTTTGTAAAGAGGTTTGGTGGAGGCACAACCTCGGAGAGGCTATGGCAGTTACTGACAGAATTAAAGCAGGGAGGCCTGCTGGAGTATGCCACCTACGAGTCCAAATTTGTGGACTTATGGGAGAGATGGGTTGCCTCGCTGGAGGAAGGTGAAGGAGCGCCTAATTTCCTAAAGAAGGACCGTTTCATTGCTGGTCTATGGTCGCCGCTTAGAGAGAAGGTGAAGGGAAGGTTTCCTGCAACATATGAGTTGGCAGTCGAAGTAGCCCACCTTAAAGACAAGAAGCTACGCATGCAAGCAAGAGTAAACGAGTCAGAGGAAACAAGCTCGATACAACCAACCCCAGTGACTGCAACAGCCAATCATAGAGTCCAACCGCAGGAGGCATCAGAAGAGCAAGATGTGCTGAGTCGTATCACCACCCAACTAGAGAGTTTATCTGTGCATCTGGTGCAGCAAGGTCATGCACCTGGCAGGAACCCAGAACAAGGAAGAGGACAACGAAGGCAGAACCTAGAGTACCACTGTTACAACTATGGGGAAGATGGCCATGAAATGTACTACTGCCCACACCCGAGGAGGCAGAATTTCAATAGAGGGGGGAGACAGAATCAGATCTCTCCACCAAGAGCAAGACCACCGCCACTCAGGCAACCAATCCCACCTGTTCAAATCACACCACCAGCGGTGCAACCACAGCTGGCCACACCAATTCGATGCTAGTCACCAATGCAACCACCACCACAATCACCACTTACAATCATCCTATGCCCACCACCAATTGGTACAAGCACACCAAGTATCATTGGTCTTGCAGAAGAGGTCAAGATGAGTGTAACAGAAGAAGGATTAAGTAAGAAGACTATTCAAAGAACTGAAGCAGTGGAACAAGAGGTTAAAGAATCAAAAGATGCTACCCAGGTGGGGGAGGTAAGTCAAGAAAATTGTGTTACAAATGTGAGTACATCTTTAACCTTGAATGAAATAGGCACCAAAGCGATCAATCGACAGCATTGGGCAGTAAGCGTAAGAAGGTGTAAAGTGTTGATTAGTCCTCGTCAGAGTAAGAGGAATGCAAAGGGCATGAAAGATACAAGAGAAGAGGAAAACCAGCCTGCTAGCAAGGCTTTGCAGAAGGTGTACAACATTTCAATCAAAGGGGAGGGCTTTGAAAACGGAAGCGTGTGCACCAGCATGGACCCAGGACAGTGTAGCAAGCTAAAGGAATCTTGCATCAAGGCAGTTTCACTTGAGGACCATAACGAAGAGGTAAGTATGACTGAAGGTTTGGAGTTGGATATTTCTCGAGAGGCTTGGCAGCCGAGCAAGATTTTATTGTGTAGTGTTATAGACTTGGAGATGGGTAATGCCTCTAGTCTACTGAAAGATGTTATAAACTTGGAGATGGGTAATGCCTCCAGTTTATGTGAGGGTGTTCAGAGTAAGTGTGATGATCAATATGTTGCCAACCTTTTAAGGATGTTCCAAACTCCTCCACAACACAGCATTGCGTTTGCATGGGATGCATCAGACCTATGGCTATGGCTAGCTGCTATAACATATAGAGAGAAGATCAGTATGGAGATAAGAGCAAAGGAGCCATGGATAGACAAAAGCCTGATAGAATGCAAGAATGAAGACCTCATTCGCAATTTGGTACAATTTTTTACAAATAGTGCATCCTCTCTTTGGAGAAAGGTAAGTGAATTACGCTTGTATTTAAGCCGCAAGGTCGGTGGCTTGCTATTAGCATCAGTAAAGGAAGCTGACATGTTTGAGCACACCCAAAAGAAGCATGATATGCTTGCAGTTTTTTCTAGTCATGGCAGTAAGCAGGATTCTGAAGAAAACTTGAGCTCACCACACCAACAAGCGGCCATATATGGTGGATTCTTCGTACACTCTTGGGAATCATAATTTTCAGTTCTGTCTTTGCAGGAGCAAAGATGCTCATTTCCCCTCTCGCTACTGGTGGTTACAAATTTGGTCCAATTTGGCATGCAAATTTTATTGTTCGGACACTGCAGACAATGATCCTATTTTTCACTTGGGATCCAGGAGGACATTGGCACAAAGTTCTGGAAGCCATGGGCTTCCCCTTTAATCAACCGACACTATTCCAAGGAACAAGCTATCACCCGGACCTGTTACATATCATGAATATCCCAGAAATCTCACCAATGGCCAAATGGAATAGCTAGTTCAGAAGGCAACTCGATATCGGATCCTACAGCTAAGCGGAAGAAGAAACAGATGAGCTAGAGGCATGAATGCCTCTAGCCAAAAGGGGAGGGCTAATGATGGGGACTTTTCACAAGCCAAGCTCCCATACCCCTCTTCTCTCGTCCCCACCCCATGAAAACCCCCTCTTAGGGAGGGAGTGATAAAAGGCATTGGAAAAAGTAATAAAAAATAAAGTATGATTATGTAAATATATAAGAAAGGTAAAATAGCCACCTCATGCCTGCGGGGTAGCCCATCCCCACCTTGCCTCTTTTTTCTTCACTGTTGCCCCGCCGTGTGTCCCTTTTTCTCTCCCCCACTCAAAAGGTCAACCCCCTCTCTCTTCCCCTTGTCCTTTCTCCTTTCTCTCTCCCCTCAAGCTACCCCACCTCTCACCAATAATGCATTATAACTCACTAATAATGCACCCTAACTCACATGCAACTTATGCTATCTTCCAAAATAGTATACCCCACCCCCTCTTTCTCTCTCCTATCATATCCCATGACCCAAATAACCCCCCCCTCTCTCTAAAGGGCGCCATGTCTCTTGTCTTGTAGCTAAATAACCTCCCCCACACTCACACACACTCAGTTTCACTGAAAAAGGTGCCCATAGACCCATCCCCACCCGGTGGTTACCGGATTTTTCTTGTGTTCACACACATCTGCACACAGATTCACCTCTGAACACACTCCCCTCTGTCCCCTCTTGTAATTACTTTATTCTCCATGTCACCTCTCACTTTTTTCATCAACCCATCTCTCTCTCTTAGTCTCTCTCTCATGAGACTGCTGTTCTGGCACATATACACACAGCCAGACAGGTGGGGGCCACAGTCACATGGCCTATGTAGATAATGATTTCTTCATTTCTAAATTCTAGAATTTATCCCCCCTCCTCCCCTATATAAAGAGGGGTCACCATCACACAAAACACACACAACATCACCAAAGAACACACTATGCACTGTGTGTGCCTAGTGCACACACACACACCCACACCATCACCATCACCGCAATCACCATGCTTGTCTTGAGCATGACCTCTACACCCTTGGCTATGGAAGATGAAGGGCAACTAAATAAAGGATGATGGCCATAATCCTCGTGCGAGTCTTCGCCATCAACTCCCACCTATCCACCATGTGCTCTACCACTCTCTCCCTTCTCATTCCCCTACCCTATGCTCCCCTTTTCATCGCCTAATTCTCTAAATAAAGCTTGAGGTTTTGTGAGTATGTTTTCTTGCAATGTTTTGCCCATGTGAGGTGTGCGGAATCGCCACCTAGTCTTGTGTTTTGGAGTGAGCTTGTGTATGTGTGAAGGGTGTGCGGATTCGCCATCCTTTTGTGGTGCCTAAGTACTAAGCCGCTATACCCCCTCCCTCACTCTCTCTCTCTCTCTCTCTCTCTCACTTGATCTCATTCCCTTTCCTCTTCATATTCGGTTGTCATGTAATTCTTCTCTGCATTGTTCATTTGTCTACTGGAGTAACTTATTGGAAAATCCAGGTTGTGCAAGGATGCATCCTATTGCATACGCTGATGCATCTACATGGATGTGAAATATATTTTCCCAATCCGGAGCCTTCAAAATTGGAGCGGAAATTAATCTCTGATTCAACATTTGAAAAGCTTTCTCACACTCACCCGTCCACTCAAATTTAGTTATCAGTGCATAAAGTGGTTTTTCAATTATAGCGTATGAGTAGATAAATCTGCGATAATATCCACAATGGCCCATAAATGCCTGTACCTCTTTCACCTTTACTGGTCGTGGTAGATCAACAACGACGCTGATCTTCTCCATCTCTATCGAAATACCATTTTTAGACACTATATGTCCCAATATTTTGCCATGTCTTACCATGAAGACACATTTCTCGGGATTCAGGAAAATCCGATACAGTCTGTATTTTTTGAACACCTTGGTCAAGTGCTCTATGTGCTTCAATCTTACAAGAGAGTGAACGCACAGGTCATCCATATAAATTTTTAAGAACTGTCTTAGATATTCTTTAAAAGCATGACCCATCAGCCTCTGAAATGTGGCTGGTGCATTCGTTAAGCCAAAAGACATTACTCGGAATGCAAAAATACCCCATTCAGTTTACGAAAGCCGTTTTATGCTGATCCTCTGGCTTTATCGCGAGTTGGTTGTAACCCGAAAAGCCATCTAAGAAGCTATAAGCCTCTTTGCCTGCCACCCTTTCTATTACATGATCAGTAATGGGTAGGGGATAGTTGTCCCGAATCGTAGCAGCGTTTAATTTCTTGAGATTGACGCACACTCTTAAATTTCCGTTTTTCTTCGGGACCACCACAATCGGTGAAACCCAATCGGTGTGCTCAAGTTTGTAAATAAACTCTGCTTCCTTAAGTTTATCTATCTCCTCCTTGATCTTTTTCACAAACGTTTCATTGTAAGTATAGGGACGTTGTCTGCTTGGTTTGGCATCATTCTTAAGGGGTATTATGTGTTGACAGATACTTGGATCCACCCCCTTAAGATCTTTGTATGACCATGCAAACACATCTCTATACTGTTTAAGAGTAGCTACCAAAAGCTTTTCCTCTTCTTCAGTAAGATCCGTGGCAATATCTGCAGGTTTTGGATCTTCTCCTGGCTCCGCTAGATCTATTCGTTTGGCTTTCTCAGGACCGTCGTATGATGTACCCGGTTCCTTCAATTCCCTCATTGGTTGTTGCATTATGATTTTCCTATCTTGTATGGTATACTTCTTATAATGGGACGGTGCATCCATCTTGTCAGAATTCGTGTCCTCATTTGTTTCAAAGTCAATCGTCCATATGTCTCTGAGAGTTCGCTTGAGCTTATTTTACTCCGTTTTCCTCTCTGTTTTGGTCATTCCAGACCCTGTTTTCCCCTCCTTCTGGGCCTTAGTTGTTTGCTTTTCGTGTTTGTTCTTCTTGTTGTTTTTCCACGGTTTAGTTTTGATCAACCTGCCAGTGACCTCGTCTTTGACACAATCATCAGGTTTGACAAGATTTAGATATCCCGTTTTGTCATTGACAAGAGGCATCAGATTATGCTTATTAGCCCTCGATTTTTTCATTCTCTTGGATTTATACCGCTTCTATCGTTGACGACTAGGTTTTTGGTTAGGAAACTCGTAAAACCTGTCCTGCCTCGACCTGTATTTCCTATTCATCTCTAATGCACTTGATCTTTCATCATCAGCCTCTATCAGTTGGATTTCATCGTCCAGTGATGAAAGGTCACAGCTTACTGAATCCGTGAATTCCTCCTCCGTTCGATTTCTATCGTTCACTACAGATATCTCATCAATGATTCTTTTACACTCGGTCTCACATGGTGGTTCTTCTTGTTCCTCGCTCTCCGATCCTGACTCTAGGATGACGCTAGCCATTTGCAACGTTACTAGGTTGTATCCGTCTTCTTCACAAAATTTTGTAGGTGTGCACTCGTTAACACATATGTCCAAGGTTGACAATATCTGAGTCCACCCAAATGGCTCAAATAAATGTTCTGGGAAGGGTTCTGGGAAATATGCCTCGTCTTCTACGAATCTTTCCAAAACACATTCCTCTTTGATTATGTCGCCACAATCAGATGCTCCACACATCTAGACATGCGCTTTCGTTTGCATCCATGCAGGTATTTCTTTTTCATTTACAGTGGTTGAATTGAATTCTTGCACTGGTGTTTTTGCAACGTCTCTATAGTTGTGATCCTTCATGTTGATTTTCGTTATTAGCTCTTCGTGCCTTAGGTAGATTTGGTCGTACTCCCAATCTTGTATCATTTTGAGTTGACGCATAAAAGGTCATCCCAAAATAATGTCGAAGTTGTTCGTTTTTCCGAAATCCACCACAGCAAGCTGTGCTCATAGTTAATTCCACACAAAGTTACAACTATTTGGTCCAGGATTCCCAATGGTCTCTCTACATACCCATCTGCGAGTTGTAGTTTCATTCTCGTTTTCCTGAGAGCTGGACGGCCCCATTTCTCCCAGATTTTCTTTATAGCAATCGCCACTCCCGCTCCAATGTCTAGGATAGCTATCATTTTTATATCCTGATATTCAACAAGTAAGGTTGTATTACCCTCCTCGCCTTCACAGTAATCTCCAACCTTGTTTATGGGCACTGGTTGGGCTTTGGGTTGACCTTCCCGTTTGTTTTCTTCTCCCGTAGGGTTTGTCGGAAGAGGAATCTTTACTCCTTTGTGCTTCAAATGTTTCCCCATGTCTTCCCATAAGTGAGGTTTGACTTTTAAGAGTTCAGACAGCGTAATTGTGCATGTTATAGGTGTCGACAACATCTCTTGAAGACTTTTCGAGCCAACCATATGTGGAATAGTTCTCATCTAAGATGGAACTAACCTTATCTTCGATTGTGCCTCATGTTCACCTATAAATGGAGGCAGGGTTTTCAACGATTGGGCTTTGCTTTCCACCGAAACCTCCGTTCTCGCATTCCCATACAGCGATTGTATATTGGCTGGATAAAATCCGTTATCTAGGTTAATCTCAGGAATTGGAGCAGACTGTAACGTCTCGCTTCCATTCTTTATGTTTCTAATGGTTTCCCATAAGTGTTGTGGCCATTGTTCTTCAACTTCTGGAATTGGAATTATCGTCATTGACTTAGCGTCATCAGTCGTGTTTAGCACCACTCGATGATCCACTGACAATATCATTTCAGGCCTGGGTTCGATTACTTGTTTTGGTTCATTGATTTTTAGTTTTTCTCGCTCTTTGTGAATCAACGCTTCTTGTTCAGGGGTTTCTAACCATCTTGGGTTTCATCAACGCCTGAGCTATTTCAATGAGGTGTTTACAAATTTCCAAACACTTCGTTTCCACTTCTAGTTGAGGATAAGTTAACCATCTTTGCTCTAAAGATTGGTTTGTTTTTAGCCTTGCTTCGTACGCTTGTAATAGAGCATCTAACGGCTCTAGCACCTTTTCAACCAAGACTGATCCTCCTGAGGACGCTTTCCTCGGCTTGTTGTTAACCTCAACGGTTTTACTCTCTCTCTCTTGTTTGAGTTGCTCCTCCTGTTTCATGCAATCCGTTTTGCATGTCAATTTGGTTGTTCACCCTTCTTGTTTTCATCCTGTCTCATTTCGCCTCCCAAGTTTTTCGTTGGGTTCTCATGGATAAACTCTCATTTTCTATGGGTATCGGCAGCTCTACCCTTTCCTCCACGGACTCGTTTTTTCTTAAGTCCTTGGCTTGGGCTCTGATTATGGCATTGATTTGGATCATGGGATCGGTTTCTGATCCGTTGCTTGCACTTGGTATCATCCCCACAATATTCATAGTCACTTTTCCCTTGTTGTCCGAATTCTTTGGGCAATCTGGCAATATGTGACTCACACCACATCTGTCACAAAACCCAAAAATTTTCACTCTTTTGCCTTTGAATGGGCAGTTACGCTCCCAATGATCAGTACTTCCACAACTATAGCACTGTCCAATTGGTGTTTGATTTTGAGGAGGTGGTCCCATAGGTTGTCTTGCTCTATTAGGATATCCTCTTGGTTTGTAATTTTGGTTAACAATGAACATTAACGTTCTTTCGTCTACCAAATATTACTCTCTCGAAGGTTGTTCTACATACGTTGGTGGTGCCATACCCTTGCCATTTCCCCACGGTTGATAGGCTTCGTCTGCGTATACTTGTGATTCAGGTTCTGTTGCGTAAGGCTCATTCGGTTCCTCATAATAAGACACTTGAAGTGTACTATTTGTTCCTTGTGATGCTTCACAAGGTTGAGCATACCTAATCATGGCTCTATTTTCCTGTGGTAATGGAGGTTGTTGACCTAACACAGATTGAGGTCTGTCTGCTCCTGCTACCAGATTCATATTTGGTCCAACTTGATATCTTGGAGTAGGTGGTTGGGATGGTCCCGCTGGAGGTCCATACGGTCTTTCCCTCACATAGTTTTTGTTATAAAAACACTCTTCTGTGCTATGATTTGTCCATTTTTGTTCTATGGCGCACCATTTCAGTACTACTCGTCCATTTTCAACTGGTGCTTTTGGCTGTTGTGTGCACCACGGTGTCGGATGATCCCCCCCGCATATGTCACACTTCCTCGTCTGAGTCTGTCTCATCACCAGATTTGATATCATATGTTGCTGCATTCTCTTCGTGACCTCCTCTATCAACATTGATCAGCTGTCGACGTCAAGGATGCCTGAGCATCTTTCTTGGTAGAGGGTTTGGTTTTAATCGATGAAGAGCCACTGGTTACTGAATGAGTATCCTCTGACACTTCCTCATATGATTTGCAGTTATCGACAAGATATAACGCTTCCCTTGTAGCCTGTTGAAATGTACTACAGGCCTTCAAGTGAAGGTCCTTTTTCAAGGTTTCATTCCTAAGTCCTTCAACGAAGAGCACAGACAATCTCTCGTCCTGTGGTAATTCCCTCCTTGGGCACCTCTCAATGTATTGCTTGAACCTCAAGGTTGCTTCCTTCACTTTTTCATTCTCCCTTTGTTTAAAAGCGTATATCTGCGATATAGTATTATGCTTTATACCCCGTTTTGAGAATTCTTCCACAAACTCGCGCAATACATGTTCAATATTCGGACAAGTTTCAGGGTTTAAAGGTTGAAACCATGTTAAGGCCGTCCCTTCCAAGGTCAGCCCGAATCCCTCGTATTGAGTATGGAAATCAGTGATCTGTTCTGCTCTTAAGACTTGCTTGAAGAGCGATACATGGGCGTATGGATCCCCAGATCCGCTATACTTCTTCGGCATGCACTTCGCTACTTGGGATGTCCTGATCCGTCTATGGTCTGCAGTCAATCTCATTGCTCCCATGTCTCGACTTAATCGTTCTCGTGCATCATGGAGGTCGTAGGTTGCTCTCATTGGCTCCCCCGCCCCAAATCTACTACTAGGAGGCAAATGTGATGGGATGGCTGCAAATGTCGGACCTACAGCCGTATGTGTAGAAATAGGAACTGCACTATCTCGATTCGTAGCCATTGATTCTCTGGAATGTAATGTTCCCATGGGGCTTGGCATCGAATAATGGGGTCGACTAAAAGAATCAGCTACACGAGTCCACCCTATACCTGTGGTCAACGGTTCTGGCATGACATTTGTAGGTGCTAGTCTTAGTGGGCTTGGAGTGACATAATACTGATGAAGTGGTCCCCCAAAGTACGTATATCCTTCTAATTGTTTTTTATCGATTGCTGTGTATCGTCTCCCATACTTGTCGTATGCTCCCTCTGTGTAGGTGAAGACATAAAGTCTTTTCCGCTCAGTCATCTCCCCGACGTAGGGTTCCTCACATCTATAATAGAGATCTTGCTCTCCATTATTATACTTGTATAACCCCAAGTAGACATTATCCGTGTTGATTCTCGACGTTTCGTTTTCTCGCCTTAATCTCGCATTAGGTAAGCTCATTGTTGGTGCCTTTTCCTCATGTTCCTCGTCTATTTTGGCTTTTGTGCCCATCAATCCCCACTTGTCTACAATGTTAGGATTTAGGACTACCAAGTACATGATACCCTCGTCATCTAGGTACCTGTCTCTGTTATAGCTCACAGGCACTAAGTCCCTGAACTCACTTGGTCTATCTTCTATTTTCACACAGTAGTGGTCCATACCATCTTTGTATATTTTGGAACCTTGCTTGTTGTCATATTGATACTTGATGAACAATAGATTTAGTGTGGCCGAGGGGTCTGATGGTCCTTCTGCCATGTTTTCTTTTCCGTTTAGCTTTATTTGTCCCAAGTGTTCAGTGAAATACTCCGGAAGATCTCTCTGAAGAAGTATCGGAGATGCCTTCTTCAAGGATCGGCTCTAACGGTTGTCCTACCCCTTGGTTTACACTCTCCTCTATTGATGCAACACTCGTTTGATCCGCTAAATTTGGGTTTCTGGTGTTGATTTGTTTTCCCGATCTCAAAAACATGAAGAAAGTGGGATATTGACTGAATCCAAACCTCTTACCTGGAGATGGAAAGATCTTCCAATTCCTGCAACTGCATGGACTGTTACTTGATCGGTCTCTGCAAATGAATACACTGGATGGCTATGAGATCACTGTATCATCCCAACTGTCAGTAGATTCAACACTTCAAAATGATCTCAATACAATTTTGCTTGAAGATTATTGACAGTATGTCCGATTTGAGTTTTGACAACTCCTAGTATCTTTAATAGTCTAGGTCTATGGACAAGTAAAAAATGAGCTAGATCTGGGCCAGAGGTACACCGATCACGATCATACTTCTGAGCCCAAATCAAATGAAACTTCACCAGCTTGTTCACTAGGCTATTTTAAGACTACCTACCAGACACTTTTGTATTTCGACTCAAATAAGTCAAGTTTTTACCATTTCTTGGTTGGAAGTGCCTGTTTTCTCCAATTTCTCATTTTGACTGGATTTTGATGTTTGATTTGGGATTTGAGATATACCTGGGATTGTACTGTGTACAGGCTATCCCTCTGTATGATTCCTTCCCAGTTTTGATGTGTTTTGGTCTATTGAAAGTCAATTTCTAAGCCAGTTTAGTAATTTTTGACTTGGATCTGTATTCAGATGGTTTGACAAGTATTTTGAGGTTTCTTGCTCTAGATCCTTTAGACTTTTATGTTTGTATACACCTGAGCATCCCACATATGAAATCTGGTCAAAATATGGCACTTAGGTACACCGATCGCGATCGTACTTTTGAGCTCAAATCAAACCAAATTTGGCATGCTTGTAGGCACTGATGTTTTAAGGCTATCCCCAAAGTCTTTTTGCATTTGGATCACTTTCTGGGTCTGTCAGGCTAGTTTTACCCAAGTGGCCTGCTTTCCTTGATTTTTGATGTTCTTGGGTGTGGTTGCTTTTGAAAAAGTTGTTAAGAATCTTATCAAGAAGGCACATGTCAAATCTTGTACAAATCTGACACTGAGGTACACCGATCGCGATCGTAGTACCTGGGCCAAATCTGATGAAATTTTGTCTGCTCCCTGTGACAAGTGTTTCCTAGTGTTTTGTGCTACCACTTTGTGATTTGAATCAATGTCAATCCTGTTTGGTCAGATTTTTAGAATTTCAGAGTCTTATGGCTTTTTTGGTCAAAGTTATGGTTTTCTGGTTTCTCGGCTCTGACTTTTGCCCCTAGTCTGCCCCCAGTCTGACTGGAATGTGATTTACTTATCCTACTCCTAAGTACAAAAATGAAAAAACATAAGAAAATGAATCAAACAAAACAAACACGACGGATTTCGGGTGAGATTTCAGTACTCAATCGAATTAGAGAAATTGAAGAGCATAAATGCTTTAGCACACTCACTCACAGCTCCCTAAATCTCCTAAGAGAGGATCTAGCCGGTCCACTAGCTCTAGACTCCACTAAGCTTTAAACCCTTGTCTAGCAGCCTAACTGAGGTGTAAAATGGATTTGTGGATTGATCTTTTTTAAGGAGTCTAACTGCGCACTCGGTCACTCATCACCTAAGGTGCATTCCCCGGCAACGGCGCCAATGTTTGCGGGTCGCTGCGACGGACGTTCATAGCATAGCTCTCAAGCAATAACATATTTATCATTACAAGGGAAGCGACTCGGATGAGGCATGGAAACTCACTAGGGTGTCATTCCTAATGAAGTGAACTCAAAGAGATGCCACTACTAACTCTACAAGAAAATCAAACGCATTACCGCCAAGTAATCTACCTACGTCCTCCTACACCGTTCTTCAGCCACGCCTGTTTACCATGCAAATCATATCGGAATCACACAAAACTTGAAGGGAAGCTACAAGGGATTATCAGAAACATGTCCTATCACTGTCACAGCATTCTGAAGACGTACAACGATCGCGATTGTTCGTCCCAAGTCAACAAAAATAGCACAGGTGATCCTAATGGGTCATTTTAGGGTCCCTAAAGGCCCTCCTAGGGTCCAAACAACATAAAACACGCATATAGACACTCAAAACAGCGATTTAAGGTCTCAAACTCGTAGCTGAAAACCTACACCGAATCTTGAATGATTACACTTGAATGAAAGAGCAAGATGAGAGGAACACAATGCAAAATTAAATCTGAATTCGGATTACCGTAGCCGCAATGACGAAGATTACAAGTTTGAACAAGAAGGAGCTCCCAAACCTACGCTGCCTTCTCAGTTCTCCATACAAAAGATTATCCTCCAATTTACAAAAAAATGACCTTTATAGATTAGGTCTTACCAATGGCTTGTCCGGCCATAAGCTCATAAACATCTAACTAGCTCTCTAATATACAATTGCTCCCATAAGAATAATCATACATCCTTTGACAAATTCTCGGCTTAGAGATGCTTCCTTACAAAAGAATTTTACAATGGTTTCTCAGAAAAATATGATCCTTCTCTGGAAACGGCCGCTTGTTGCTTCGTCCGTCAAACACTCCCCCCTTCCTTATCCTTGCACGCCCTCGTGCAGGTTCAGTGCTTTGGCCGTTGATGTGGCTCCAATGAAGCAAGTGTCGCTGAAAAACTTCTTGTTCGCGGGACGGCTTCCAGGGCTTCTTGATGCTGTTTGAATGGATTTTCAGATAACGTATATTGGTATGCTACGTACCTTGCCTTGAGGTCCTTCGCCATAGGATGGAAAATCCTTGAATCCATTTCGAAGAATCCTGTGACGAAGGCCTCTTCAAATGTCTGCAAGGTACATTAGCCTGGAGTACATGGCCATCAAGATGTGTTGTGGCGGGGAATCCTGTAGACTCCAGCAGATGCCTCCGTGTCCTTCCAAGAACAGATTCCATGGATGATCGTCGCCTTCAGTGTCTTTAAACACTTGGATGTAGGTGACGATCATCCGGGCTATCTTTATTAACATTTGGCACGCCAGTCAGGGACATCCCGCAACAATGTGACTATCGAATTCAGTGTGCTGACCATGTAGGTCACCGTAGGGGGTTGCTAAGCTGCCAAAACCGGGTAATTTAGCTTTTGCGATCTTGACCCCTTCCATGTGGTGAAGTCTTTCCAAGTGCGTCTTCGAGGGACTGGGCAGAATGTAGGATCTATTTGTATATGTTGAGGAGCGTTGTGGTAATTTGTTACATCCTGTGGCCTTTTGTCCAACCACTTCTGTTTTACAAAAAATTTAAACATGAAGAAAACAATCGTGAGTCTCCTTTGATAGAACCTAATAACTTAAGCCTTAACAGAGGTTTGTTGTATTGTTGCATGATTTTGACAATGATTTGAACATCATCTCTAAGCCATGAAAGACCATATAGAACACTCACAATATGTGTGTGTTTTTGTGTGTGTGTGTGTGTGTGTGTGTGTGTGTGTGTGTGTGTGTGTATTATCGTAATTGACGAGTAAGTGTGTGTGGATGGCAAGAGGTCATCGACTTGCGATGTTGGGGATAGTCGAATACAAAGGTAGGGTCTGCAGCTTCGTTTCAGTATTGATATCAATCATGGTCCAAAAGCTAAGGGATAGAGGGGGAGAGAGAGATAGAAATGAAACGAAATGTTATATTAACCATCGTCAAAAGGCCAAAATTACCTATGAGACCAAATCCTTGTGGTTGTAAACCAATGCCTGGGTACAAAAATAAAAGGAAGTACATTGGAAGACTAAAACTAAAAAGCCTAAAGGTGTGATTAAAATCAGCGTCAATTGCACTGGTCGCTGAAAACCTTCGTGAATGTCCGCCTCTGTAGGAGTCGTACTGGAAGGGGTGAAGGGAGAGAGAGAAATGAAATGAAATGTTATATTAACAATTTTCAAAATGGGAAAAGTGCATATGATGCCAAACTAATACAATCTGTGTGGATCTGATGTGGGTACAAATTAAAATGAAGCAAATGAAAAAAGAAACTAGAAAAAAAATTAAAGATCAGGAACAACATTGTTGTCATCATCGTCAAGGCTCGAGGATATTCAGAAACGGCCTTGTCATAGAAAGTATTGCATCAATCACGGAGGAGCTTCAATACTGTCTGCCTTTGTAGGTATTCAGATTGTGAAAAAGAGAGAGAAGACTGGACGCGCTACAGAAAGTCATAGATGTGGATGACTGCTAGTGGACGAGAATTGAGATCAGAGAAAAAGGATGTGTGGCCACCAATTGAGAAAGAGAGAGAGACAACAAGAGAGAGAAAGAGATATTCTCTCGCACAACCAGACCGACACACCTGCTGTCATAAAAACTAATATCTAATTCTCCCAAATGATTTTCTCATGTTAAACTGATCATTTAATATGCGAAAGTACCAGGGGAGTAAAAGCTAGAACATTGGTAAGGCTGCCAGACCCGTCTTTGCAGGGATCCAAAGGAGGGAAATTAGGGATCCAAAGGGGGACAGTCTGCAAAGAACAATGCTCTTCAACGGGGCTTAAAAGACCTAAGGTTCAACTCCATTAAGACTTCCATAGGCTAAAGTTCCTAAATTTAATTCAATCGGCCAATGGCCAAAGTGGGGGAAAATTGGATGGTTATGGGAAGACTAAAAAGTCTTCCCACATCCCTAAGAAGGAGGGGGCGAGCCCTAATGATAGGGGATGAGAGAGAAACACACACACACACACACACGCACACACACACACACACACACACACACACACACACACTCCCAAGCTCTCCCCAAAGGGAAGAATGGACACATGGCAAGCTCCTAGCCTAGTTGCCCCCAATCTCCCCTCAAATCCTATTGGATGGCCATAGAGGTGGACCAATGAGAATTAGGCTAGAGTAAAATTAGTCTAATCAATTTTAAAATTCTTGATAAAAGAACCAATAGAAATTAAGCTTCCTAGAAGACTATTGGATAGTCTACCAAGGGGTCCAGCAGCCCAATGGCTTGCTTGATTCCTAATGGCCAAAAGACAAAAAGGTCCAATGAGAGTTTAAACAAATTATTTAATTACCTAAAGCTCTCACAAAAGGGGAAAGGGAGACACATGTCACAAGACTATCAATTATGCTTCTAATTTGTGATTGGCTACGCTTTTCAAGAGCCAATGGGAAGCCAGAAAGAGGCAAAAGCAAGAGGGGTCAACCAAGTAGAGAGAGACTTGGCAGTTTTAGTCTAACCAACTTTGCTACACACACACACACCCTATGTGTTGAGCAAGAACTCCATCTCCTTCTCCAAGCATTGAGAAGTAGAGGCCTACACCAACAACTCTGGCTATGAAATGCAAATCCAACCAAGAACCAAGCTTCAATGGCATGCTCATCTCCTCTACCATGCTAGTTACTAAGCTAAGCTATGCTATTAGAGTGATTCTGTGAGGAGCATACTTATTTATTGTAAGATACATCTTCTTCTTCTCAATCTTCCTCATTCCCTGCTAGCTCTCACCATTTTTGAAAGTGTGTGAGGTCTTGGGACTGAGGCTAGGGACACTAGGTGTGTTTTTCAAGCATAATTTGGTGCATGAAGCTTCCATCTTCAATGAGTTTTGTCAAGGAACACAAAGATTGTATTGTACAAAAGTCTCCTTTGATGGGAGAAGCTATAATACAAAGCCTTTTTTGAGTGGGGACCGGCTCCATGTAAATCCGGTCCTCAACTATTGTCAATTGTTCTATTTCTCTCTCTTTTCAAGTATTGTCTATGCCAAATTAGCTAGGTGTAAATTTCTATGTTGCTTTCTCAAAGTAAGTACTCCCTCTATGCTCTAGGGACTTGTTCTAAATGAAATGCTCGCTATGTTATGAATTTCGGCTACACACAAGTTACTAGTGCATGAAATGTTACATTGGTATCAGAGCTATTAGTTTATCTTTTCTTGCTCAAGAAGAGAGATCCTCAAGCTTGCTACAAATGGTTGGTGTTATTAATTGCAAAAGAGTAAGTAGAATAGAAATTTTTCATCCTTAAAGCACGCCTGCTTTATGCAGTTAGCGGGGATACCTTCTAGAGCTATGGTCTTGATAATGGAGTCCTACGGGGCTTGCCTATGGCTTAACCATTATTGAGCTATTAGAAGCTTGACAGGAACCAGTGCTGTCTTGGCTCTATTAAACCCTCTCTTTTATTCCTTGCAATTAATAATGTTCGAGCCATGGGTATAGATGCTTGAGTGCTTATCTTTGAAGGTAAAGAGGAGTAGCAAATAGGGCTTGAAGTGCCAAAGTACAAGTAAAAAATTTACACATAAAATTTGCTAGTATGGATGACAAGGAAAAAGAGATTGAAATGAATGTTGATAGCTTTGATTTTGCTAATGAAAGAGCAACTAATGATGCCCCTATGCTTGTAAACTATCTTGTTTCTAGTCTTCAACAAGCCTTGGGCAATCCATCCCTGCTATAGCAATTGTACACCCATGGTATTCTCCAAACTCCCCACCAAGAAAAGAGAGTACCTAGGAAGGCTCCTAGGGAGACTTGCAAAAGAGGACTTTCTCCCATAAGGGAAGAGGAGGAGGATCCGTACGAAGGGCTCAAAAACTTATTACTTGATGAGGCTTATCCCTCCAAAAGGAGAACCCATGTTTCAACGGTAGAGCCCCCATCGAAAGAACGAGAAAGAAGCGAGTCTCCTGCCACCTCGGTGGAGATGGCTCCACGAAGACAGTGGGGACAAAACGCTCTCCAACCCCCCTAAATAAAGAAGACCATCGCATACTTCTCTACACCATAATTCAAAGAGGAAAGAGAGAAAACAAGAGAAGAAAAAGGCGAAAAAGAGGTCACCCTCTTCTCCATCTTCCTCATCCCCTTCCTCTTCTGAAGAACGTGATGGTGCAAAAAAGAAGGAATAAGGGAAGAAAAAGGCAAGAAAAAGGTCACCCTCTTCTCCATCCTCCTCATCATCTTCCTCTTCTGAAGAAAGTGATGGTGCAGCTCATGAACCGCCCAAGAGAAGAGGCCATAGGAAATCCTATGCCGCCTCGAAAAGGTCATCCAAGATCAAAAAGTTAAAAGAGGGAGGAAAGAACATCTCTTTCCTTACCTATGATGGCACCTTTGGTGCTGCAAACAAAGTCTTGGCCTGTATCCAACAATTTGATGCGGCGTTTGGAGATGAGGGCTTCACGGAGTCCTCTAAGCTACGTCATGTAGCTATGAATTTTCAAAAGTCCGCTAGGCAATGGTGGTCTAGCCTACGAGAAAACGGTGAAGCTCCACGAATATGGAAAGCTTTAAGAGCTTCATGAAGTAGCTTTTGGCTAGCGATGCCAAAGACAAAGTACTCACCGAATGGCGAAGCTTGAAGCTCTCTCCCTATGAATCTATTCACAAATATGTAGACAAGTTTTGGGATTTACATCTCAAAGCCACTGCCTACAAAATGATGGATTTTGGAGAGCAAAAACAACAATTTTGTGTGGGTTTATCTGAGGGTATGGCGGAGTATGTTAACTCCCAAAGGCCATGCACCATATATGCAGTCATACACCATATTATGGTGGATTCAAGAATCAATTTCTAAAAAGGGCGTGAGAGAAATCTTAAGCCCATGGAAAACAACGACCATAATGAGCCTAAGGGGAAGGACAACATCCAAAAGTCTCCCAAAGGCAACACGAACAACAACAAAGCTAAGGAGAAGGGAGTTTATAAAGACAAAAATAAACTCTCTCCTACAGAGCTAGAGCGTTATCGATAAGATGACCATTGCTTCAAGTGCGGGGAGCAAGGGCAGGCCTATCGTGCTTGCCCACACAAGAATACACGTAATGAGCCTCCTAGAGCTACCTTGGTCAAAATTCAAGAAGAGGATGCTCATCACAAAGAATCTCCTCTATGTCATGCTTGGGGAAAGGTAAGAGAACATGATGCATTCTCTTTGACCTTGGTTCTACTCACAATTGCATATCCACGGAGTTGGCCACCAAGCTAGACATCCAAGCCTATGAGATGGGAGATGTCCTACCTGTCCATGGTGCTTTCAAGGGGCAAGAAGCCTCAATCACTCCCATAATTGGGAAATTGAGGCTCCATGTCCAAAGCTATGTGGACAAGGACGATTTCTTCATCTCTCCTCTCAAACATGAGCCCTAGGGGCACCATGGTTTGATTGCATGGCTGCCAATGTTAAATTCCCTGAAAGACAAATCTACTTTAGGTACAGGGAAAAAGATATCTATATAGATGCTAAGGAGTTGGGTAGCACCATACCCATTGTACATAAGCAAGCTTTCAATAAGTCAATAAAGAGCTCTATTTCCATGTAAATGATTTTTGTTAAAGATTCTCAAAATGAACCTAATGTTTTAATAGCAAAAGAAGATATAAACAATCAAAAGGAATTAGAGTTATCCAATTTTGTCAAGGGATTCCAAGATGTTTTTATTGACGATATCCATTGTGAGCTACCTCCCAAACGAGTGGATGCCAACCATGCAATTGAACTTCTTCCTGGAAGCTCACTGCCTAATAAACCTCCTTATCGAGTTTCTCAAGCTCAACAAGAGGAGATTATGCGGCAAGTGCATGAGTTGGTTGAGAAAGGCATTGTCAGGCCTAGCTCATCTCCATTTTTCTCACCAGTGTTATTAGGGCAAAAGAAAGATGACACATATCCTATGTGTGTCGATTATAGAGCACTAATGATAGGATCACTATCAAGAATAGATTTCGTGTTCCACCGATAGAAGGCCTATTTGATAAGCTACAGGGATTGACTTACTTCAGTAGATTGACCTAAAAAGTGGCTACTAACATCAAATAAGGATAGTTGATCAAGACATTGTAAAGACCTCATTTCACACTACGTTTGGTCTTTACGAGTACATTGCCATTCCTTTTGGCTTGACCAATGCACCATCCACCTTTAACTACCTGATGGAGAAGCTATTCAGGCCTCATGAAAGCTTTACTGGAGTGTTCTTTGATGATATAATCATCTACTCTAACTCATCAGACAAACATAAGCAACACCTCTAGGTAATATTTCAAGTTTTACGAGAGAAGAAATTTTATATTAATCGAATGAAAAGTGAATTTTTTAAACAAGATATTCAGTATTTAGGTCACAAATTGCGGGACCATTACATGACCTAACAAAGAAAAACGTTAGGTATATATGGTCCACCAAGGAGAACAATGCTTTCGAAAAGATTAAAGAGAAGCTTATCTCTCAACATGTGCTTACACTTCCGGATATCTCAAAGCCATTTGAGGTCCAATGTGACGCCTGTGGTGATTGCCGGGGAGCTGTTTTGCTCCAAGAAGGGTACACCATAGCCTATGAATGTCTAAGGCTCCACCTTGTTGAGCAAGCTCTAGGCATATATGGAAAGGAACTCCTTGCAGTTCTACATGCCTTAGACTCGTGGAAGCACTATTTATTGGGGGGACTGCTTTCATTCTACGGACATATCACCAAAGCCTTAAGTACTTCATGATGTTGACCAAGCTCTCCAACAAACAAATGAGGTGGGAAAATTTCCATTCGTAATTCTAGTTTCATATTGCTCACATTGTTGGAAAGCATAGTCAAGTAGCCGATGTAATCTCAAGACGACCGAGAGTGAATGCGGTTTTCATAGCAACTCACAATGGTCTATCTTCTATGATAGATGAGTACCCTATCGATCCCGATTTCAAAGATGTGATTTCAGCCCTTGCACTAGGGAAGAAGGAAGAACCATTTACCCTACAAGATGGTTATCTTCTCTATGGCAATAGGCTATGCGTTACTAACTCACTACCTAAGAAAGTAATGTATGAATCTCATGCTCCTCCTTATGCGGGGCATAGAGGGATTAAATCTACCTTAAAAAGGGATGGAAACCTACTTCTATTGACCTACCATGAAAGCAAAAATACAAGAGTATGTTTCAAAATGTGTGGTATGCCAAAAGATGAAGTTTGATAGAGGGAAGAAACCTGGATTGCTTCAACCTTTGCCAATCCCTAATTCACCATGGGAGAGCATATCCATGGATTTTATCTTTAGATTGCCCAAGTCTATCCATGGGAATACAGGAATACGAATGATAGTAGTAGATAGGTTTAGCAAACAAGCACATTTTATACCTGTCAAAAGACTATCAAGGCCCATCAAATGGCAACCCTCTTTATATCACAAATCTTCAAGTACCATGGCTTGCCAATGTCTATAGTGTCAGATAGAGATCCTGGAATGACGAGTAATTTTTGAAAGGGTCTCTTTGAGAATTTAGGTACAAGGCTAAACTTATCCTCGGCCTATCACCCTCAAACGGACGGCCAAAGTGAAATAGCTAACCTAACAATTTTTTATCTACTAAAAGCTTATGTCAGAGAAGTAGATCAAAAGTCCCAATGGGATAAGTACTTACCTTTAGTGGAATATGCTTATAATAACACTGTACATACTTCCACGGGAAAAGCTTTGAGGTGATAGAGGGAAGATCAACAAGTCCCCGCTACTCAAGGTACATGGGAAGATCTTCGTTGCAGACGAATATAGACGAGACCTACAAGAATCTTTCCAAAAGATTAAGGATGTCATTTCCATGTCATAGCAAATGCAAAAGGATGTTGCTGATAAGCACAGAAGAGATCTAGCCTTTAAACAATTGATTGGGTCTTGCTTAAGTTTTCCAAGTCCCGATTAAGGCACACAACAGGGAAGAATCCTACGGGACACCAAAAGTACTATGCTAAGTTATCAAAAAGGTACTATGGTCCCTTTCAGATTCTTAGGCCAATCAATGAGATAACCTATCATTCAAGTTGCCCAACCATTGGCTCATACACAATGCTTTCCACGTGAGCCTACTAAAGCCTTACAAAGGAGAGCCACCTCGAGAAGCAACCGTTGAAGACCCACCGGAGATCAAGGACCAAGAAGAGATGCTGTAGCCCGAGTCCATTCTCCAACATAAAGACAAGGTATTGAGAGGCGGTAAGACTATCCAAAGATAGCTTATCAAGTTTAAAAATTATCCTTTTGAAGATGCTAGATGGATGCAAGGCATACAATTAAAGGATAACCTAAACCTTGTCAATGCTTACAATGACTCCCTAGAGTAAGCAAATGTAAATATGTATAAATGAACAAAGTTTCTATCTTATAAGACTCTCTCTTTTCTTTACTGTGCACAAATGTTAATAAGTATGCATGCTTAGGATCATGTTTTTGGGGACGATGTCTCCCAAACACCAAGTAGAGTTTGTCACTCTATTATGGAAGATTGATACGGACTAATGTGGAGACATGCTTGCGGCATCTAAGTCTCTCAAGCACCAAATGGACTAGTCATCCATTCTGGAACGATGTCGTAGGGTAAAATAGGGACCCTCTACCCGCTAGCAAATAGACTAATGATTAGGCTCTATCTTCTCTACCTCATAGTCGAGGATGGCTATAATTTCAAGAGAGAGGTAATGTCATAAAAACTATCATCTAATTCTCCCAAATGATTTTATGTTAAACTGATCATTTAATATGGGGAAGTACCAGGAAAGTAAAAGCTAGAATAATATTGGTAAGGTTGCCAGACTCGTCTCTGCAGGGATCCACAGAAGGGAAAATAGGGATCCAAAGGGAAATAGTTTGCAAAATAACAATGTGCTTCAATGGGGCTTAAAAGACCTAAGGTTCAGATCCATAGGCTAAAGTTCGTAAATTTAATTCAATTGTCCAATGTCCAAAGTGGGGGGAAATTGGATGGTTATGGGAAGACTAAAAAGTCTTCCCACATCCCTAGGAAGGAGGGGTCGAGCCCTAATGATAAGGGATGAGAGAGAAACACACACACACACACACACACTCCCAAGATCTTCCCAAAGGGAAAAATGGACACATGGCATGCTCCTAGCCGAGTTGCCCCCAATATCTCCTCAAATCCTATTGGATGGCCATAGAGGTGGATCAATGGGAATTAGGCTAGAGTAAAATTAGTCTAATCAATCTAAAAATGCTTGATAAAAGAACGAATAGAAATTAAGCTCCCTAGAAGACTATTGGACAGTCTACGAAGGGGTCCAACAGCCCAATGGCATGCTTGATTCCTATTGGCCAGAAGACAAAAAGGTCCAATAGCTCTCAAAAAAGGGGAAAGGGGGACACATGTCACAAGGCTATCAATTATGCTTCTAATTTGTGATTGACTAAGCTTTGCAAGAGCCAATGGGAAGCCAGCAAGAGTAAAAATCAAGAGGGGACGACCAAGTGGAGAGAGAGTTGGTAGTTTTAGTCTAACCAACTTTGCTACACACACACACACACACACAACTTATGTGTTGAGCAAGAACTCCATCTCCTTCTCCAAGCATTGAGAAGTAGAGGCCTATATGAACAACTCTTCGCTATGGAATGCAAATCCAAACAAGAAACAATCTTCAATGGCATGCTCATCTCCTCTACCATGCTAATTACTAAGCTAAACTATGCTATTAGAGTGATTATGTAAGGAGAATACTTCTCTCTCGTAAGATACATCTTCTTCCTCTCAATCTTTCTCATTCCCTACTAGCTCTCACCATTTTTGAAATTGTGTGAGGTCTTGGGATTGAGGCTAGGACACTAGGTGTGTTTTTCAAGCATCATTTGGTGCATGAAGCTTCCATCTTCATTGCACCAACGAGTTTTGTCAAGGAACATAAAGATTGTATTGTACAAAAGTCTCCTTTGATGGAAGAAGCTATAATACAAAGCCTTTTTGGAGGGGGGACCGGCTCCATGTAAATCCGGTCCTCAATTGTTGTCAATTGTTCTATTTCTCTCTCTTTTCAAGTATTGTCTATGCCAAATTAGCTAGGTGTAAATTGCTAAGTTTCTTTCTCAAACTAAGTACTCTCTCTATGCTCATTAGGAACTTGTTCTTAATGAAATGCTCATTATGTTATCAATTTCCGCTACACACAAGCTACTAGTGCATTGAATGTTACACCTACTGCTTGCCCTCCGTGTGCGCTAAGATAGATGCCTTCAAGAAGAAAGCCGTGGCCACTGCTCCAGGTCAATGGTCTTAGAGGTTCAGAGTGAGGTGGAGGGAAGCGGTAGAAAGCATGGTACACTAGAAGCACTGTGAACGAGCTAAAAGCACTGGGTGGGTGTGTGAATGCGAGCATCTGATTCATGAGTAAGTTGCACATCTCAACATGCATCATCAATAGCTTATCATGGTGAGCATACTTGTCTTGATTTGAAATTTGGCTATGGTCGTAGAGCAGGCCTGGGGTAGACCGGAGAGATATTTTCAGTAGGCGGCAGCAAGCTGTAGTGTGTTGGAGATGCCTGGACCCACAGCTACCATGCTTGGGGTAAGTTGGGTATATGTGTGCGTCGAAGGAGGGGTAGAGAGGGAGAGAGATTTTTCAATGGCTGGGATTTGGCCCCATTGCTTGGGAGGGGCAGTTGTACGCCCTTGAAATGGGTTGGGGCTGTAAAAATGGGTGGTTGGGATATGTTGGTGGCAGTAGAAAAATAGAGCGAGAATTGATCTTTTGTTTATGAGTTACAGGGTGAGAGAGATGATGAGAACCTCGTACAATCAATATTATCTGTTGCGATGGGAGATCAAAGAGCTACAGGGCTTGAGAGGCTACAAATTGCATGCGAGAGGCGGCTATGATTGGTGAGAGGGAGTCGAGTGAGGGTTGCGAGACAATAAAAAAGAAACGGACGTGGTGGCTATGACTATTGGACTGAGTGAGAAATAGAGAGAATACCGTCAACAGCTGCATGATGAGTTGGAGAGATATTTTGAGGTTGGTTGGTAGCAAGAGGCAAGAGAGATTGAGCGTGTGTGGTCACCACAAGCGAAACCAGAGAGAGAGTGTGAGGGTCGGGTGGTTGCGTGAACGTGAGCGAGAGAAGGGAGTGGTTGTTGGTTGGCAACTGCATGTCAAGGGAATGGTGTGCACCATGTTAATCACTCCAAGTGGGTGTGGGTGACACTTGTGCATGCATAATATCTGCATGCTATTGACGTTTTCAGATAGCAATCTGACACTGCATAGACCGCGTCAAACGGCTACTACCATTGTGCTGCTACGGGCCAACATAACTCTTCTCGCTTGTCATCACCACTGGCCATGTTGGGCCGCCTTGTGATGCTACAAATAATGGCACCACTAGCTATGCTCCACACCCTTAGTTTGGTTGCACTCCATCCCTCACAAAGGGCCGTACCTGTTCAGTCTGCAGGATGACATCCAAGGCCATTGAATTTTTGTTGAGACTTTTGAAGTCGCTTGGGGTTGTTTCCTATGTAAGATTGAATCTCACCTGCAACTCAGCCCAAAATATTTCAAGGTCTCTTAGGATTGTGTCTTAGGATTGTGTCATGCTCAATTTTCTCCGATTCCTTCTACTTCTATGTCGCCTTTTCTTGCAATTTATTTGATTTAGGCCCCATGCTTTCATGCTTTAAAGAGGGGATTTTGGCAGTTTTTTGAAGGATCTTGGTGACATCAAAACAACTATGAGCCTTCTCTGTCCGCTTCTTACAATCTAAGCTAAGACCCTAATTTGTGTCATCTTGATTTTAGGTCATGAAAGCTTACTAGAGGGAAAAAAAAGAGAATTTGAACCTTATTTTACCCTCCAATTACTTCTCAAGCTACGTGCTCTATAAAAAATTCAAGATAAAAAATAATGATCCTATTAGGCTTGCTAATCAAAAATCAGTTTGTATGTGTGTACGCGTATGTCACACGTGTCAATGCAAGGGACTTGCGGTACACTATGTGCGAGCCACAAATGGTTTCAAGCACACAACCAGACTAATCTAGCAATTTCAAAGATGACAATGGTGTGTCACTCACCACTCTATGCTTGCCTTTGTGGAGGATTTCTCGCCGCGAAGAAGAGGGACCTTCTGCCGTGTGCCGCACTCAACCGCCTCGCAGCCACCGTGTCGTCGTCGCAATGCTTGATCACTCTCTCTCTCTCTCACGCATACACACACACAAGGAGATGAAGAAGAAGAAGATGGAGATGGAGCAAGAGCACTCTTCAATTGCACAAATGAGAGAATGAGTGATTTTTAGGTTATGTGCCTTTTATATGAGCTTGCCCGTTCACATTTGGGTACCCATGCTTAGCCAACTAACCCTTGAATGTTCCAGTTAGAGTGCATCTCTCATCGGCGATCACTCTTACCCTTTTCCTATTGGACCGACAAGCCCGACCCATGACTACTAGAAGTGGACGTCCGTGGTTAACATGCCCCCCTTCCTGATGTAGATTCCATCCTCAGAATATAATAGTGTAGCATCGGAATCCACGATAGGAGTACCTGTGTGAGAAGAAAAACAACATTGTAAAAGCTCAAAGTAAGATGCATACATGATATTCTAGGAAATACAAAAACAAATTCATGAATTGTAACATTGCCAACTAGAACAAGCGTAGTACCTGAATAAAATGCAATTGAGTTAAGGTCTATTAGGTCGACTCTAAGAGAAGTACACAAGAGCTAGGGCTAAAGTAAGTACTAGATTGACCAAAAGTAATTAAAAAATATCGACTAAAGAGTAATTAACCCTAAGAATGCTCGTCGGGGTCTAAGGACTAGTGATCTTGTCACTTATACCACTTAAGTGTGATCAACATAAAATACAAGGAAGTTTGTGTTGTTTGCCTTTTTTCGGTTTTCTTTTTTGTTGTTGTCATAGTTGCTACAAGTAGCTGGGGGACTCGAGGTTTCAAATACCAGCATAGCTGGGAGACTCAAGGTCTCAAATACCAGCTTGAGCATAAACTAGTCAGGAGACTCAAGGTCTCAAATACCAGCTTAACACATGGACTTCCACAACACAAGTCACACTTAGGTGGAATAAGCTAGAGAGAACTATATCCGCATAGACTATTTAGGAATTAAAGTCATCTTAAGTGGCCGAGTTTAGCCTAAGATCGTGATACCTACTGAAAGCCAACTAATAGACCAAACTCAAAGAGAAGAACAAGATACTAGAAGTTTGAAAAAATTATAGCATCTAAATTGGCAATGTCACAACTTCATAAATTTTATGCATTGTTAGAATTCAAATGACAAGATGCAAACATGTAAATGTGGAAGCATAGATAAAAGGAAGTAGTACACCTGATATAATGGAGAACATCCGTTGTAACATGTAGACATTAATTATTGTTGTCCTTCAAAGGAATCCTTATGTAGTCACAATCTGCACAATAGTCACCACCAAACATCCACCTTCCAGAGGCACATCAGTGGGAAATGGTACCAACACTTATTGAACACAATTAAAAACATTAAGGAACCCTAACCTAATTATTTGCACTCCCCCTAGAGAGTCAAGGAAATAGGATATTGTAGAGGTTGAGGGGGAACCCTAAGGCTAAACCTCTATCCTCGTTGTCGAGAAAAATAAAGTCATCATCCGTGAGACCATATGTGCCATCCGTGTAATCATGTAAATCTTCTTCATCATCAAAGGCACCAATGTTTACTAAAAAGGTCACTAGACGTCTATAGTCATCTTGGTCAAAAAGGTAGGCTTGTGCAATGGGAGAAATTCTCTCTACTAAGTATGGATCAGTCGTGGTCAAGAGACGTATCAGCCATTCCAACTCATCGAAATTCCTCTCACATGCTAGCGTACCTACAAATCCCATTCACACAGGAAAGCATCGGAAAGTCCATGTGAAACACTTGTGAAAAGTAACGAGGGTACCTCTCACCCAAGGCAAGAGTGGATGACTCTAGCATACTAGCCAGATCTGTACACACAGATAGATGATGGTTAGAATGCAAATATTACAAGGGCTTGTGCATAATGTGTTTTTATGATTTTGTGTTATGTATAGAACTTGCAAGTTTCCACATTATTGTTTGGTGGCTCTTGCTCTTTTACTTTCTTATCTTATTTTTATGAGTATAAGGCTTTATATATACATTCCCTAGGATTAGGAAGGTTGAGAGGAAAGCAAGTGAATGATGGATGTCAGAAAACACTCCCCCCTTCCTTGGGTAGATCATACCTTTTGGAATGATGTCATCACCTTTTGAAACCAATTGTTGCAAGTTGGTATGGGTGAAGGCTTTAACAAATAGTTTTCGACCATCGTATGAGTCTCATCTATTTGCAAAGGTGGTAAGGTACTCTCTCATGATTTTATTTGCAACATTGTTGTAGGTGGTGAACTTACAACGGGAGGTGCAAAATATTCCTTGTTTGTATGGATATGTACAATGGTAGGTGGAGGTTGTGTCAAAGCTTCTATTTCCGTATAAGAACTACATGAAGAGCAAGAAGCTTCATTTGACTTCCCTGTTCTTGAGCTAGGTGGAACAAATCGTTCTTTCTTTGGTATCCAAACTAGCTCTGGACCAGGTGTGTAGCATTCTGTGATTTTTTTCTTTCCGCGATCGTCAATTCGTTTTGGAGCTATAGAATTGGGATCACATGGGCCAGATGACAAGTAAGAGAACAATTTACATTTTGGCACCCAGATTTGATCATTTCCTTTATAGTAGCCTTGGGCTTCCAATAGTTTTTTAGGAATACAATGCAACGTTTCTTTACATTTCTTGGGGTGAGTGGGACATCTCTTATCAGGATCCTCTCTTTTAGCACTAGCTATGGTCGCTAAAGAAGCTTTAGGGACCCACTTGTATGTTTTCTATGTTATATTAGGATGGGTCTTGTGTGTCTCAAGCTTTAATTCAACTACAACAGTTGAAGCTCTAGAGAGTTGGGCTATGGGGATATATGGTTCAACCTCCTGGACATGCAATGTTTTGGGTTTTAATTTCCTTAAGAGACAATATCTCAGGGACTATGGCTTGAGTGGCAGGGCTAAGAGTTGGTTTCTGCGTTATGACACCCCCAGTCCCCCAATCAATAGTGCATTTGGTGTCTATCATCCACATGCGTCCTAGGTTTATATTGCCCTCCATAGTTCCAGCAGGCATGACCAACAAGTCTTGAACTACAACCCCATTGTCATAACTGACAAAAGTGTGTCAGATTCCAAAAACCGCAGTTTTTTTCTTGTTGACACCCTTGACTTGGATAATACTCTCAGATAGAGGTGGCTTTCCCAACTGGCACCACACCCCATATGATAGTAGATTATACTTAGCACCCATGTCCAATAAGGCATTATATAGCACTTTTCCATAGGCGCTATTTAGCTCAATAGGGTATTGTAGAGGTGTGTCAGAGTCCAGCCAATCCTCACCGATTTCAACGTGGAATGCATGTGTAACTCCAAGGTTGGTCTCTCGTTGGCGTCTTATGCGTTGTTGTCGCTCTTTAGCCTCAGCTTGAGCTTGTATCTTCTTAAGCTCTGCCTGTTATTTGGCTGCTTCTTTTCATTTATTCTAGCATGCACATTTGCTCGATATCGTCGCCTCTTATATCTCTTACTCTTCTTGTCTAATTTTTTACTACGGCCCATCTGTACTGAAGAGTCACTATATGAATCGCTACTTGTGTCTTTTGATCCCTTGGATAGATTGTCATGTAGGGTACCACTGAGCCCTGAATGGTTTTTCCCCATATTTGCACTAAGATTTAACTCAAATTTTTCATCCTCAGAGTCAATTTCAATTGATGATTTTGACTCCGAATTGTGTGGCCTATAGTCTTGTGAGACGCTACTGGTTCCAATGCCAGTCAAACCTTCATCTTGTAGGTCATCAGAAGCTATATGCATTGATTCTAGCATATTTAAGGGTATGAGTGGTGGCTTTTCATCCCCTTGTTTCCCCAAGTGTCTATGGTTGCTGCGAGGTGGACCCAATCCACATTGTCCAACTCAGTCATCCCAGGTAGTACATCCATATAAGGAGAATCTTCCTCAACATCAGTGTCCGCTTTACACGTGTAACAATATTGCAATGGGGCCGAGTGAGATGTGGTGTCAAATCTATGATCAATTATAAACCTGTTTTCTAGAGGATGTGCTCGACCAGTTACAAGATCTACTTGAATAACCGAATCTTGGAACTACAAGTAGACATGGTTTTTAGACCAGTCATGCACCATTTTTGCTTCCCTCATGAAAGACGTCTTAAGATCATCTTAGATGCCATAGTGTGCTTGGAGAAATCCATAACAATGAAGGTAACTCTTATTTTATGTTCAAAGATCTTGATCTTGAGGTCTTCTAGAATCCAAATAGGTTTAACAATAGACCCATTGGCCATCTTTACTACTATGGTCGTGGTTCCAAGGTGAGGTCTTCCCATAGTTTCCCAACAAGTTTTAGTCACAATGCTAACCCAACGCCACCATCAAGGATTCCCTTCACAGTTAATCGCTTAGTAGTGATTGGTATGGTTGCATTGGATTCATCTCCCTCAAAGTATTGTCCCAACTTGTTAACATGTATTTCTACAATTGGGTTCTCATCTAGGTTGTGTTGTGGATCTAAGTGTTCCTCCTCTATTGGCATCTCCCTAACTCCATCCATCTGTGCAAATTGTGGTAGCCCGACCTTCAGTTCTCCATTGAGGAAATCTCGAAGAGCTAAGAATAGCTCCATATAGTTTGGACATGATGGTGGTTCTAACTTCTGAAGCCATGAAGTCCATCAATTTGGCAATGTTTAGCGGCACCATTTGGGCTTTAGTCCCTTGACATGGGCAAGATGGGATCTCCATTTCTTCAGTAGGGTCAGATAGTGCCTCTGTAAACATTCTTTCCAACAAGAAGTGAGTACGCCCGCTTTCCCATGACTATAAGTCACTTTCTTCTTGGATGACACTAGGTATGGCTAGGGGTCTATGGACTTTCTGAGGTTGTTGTTGCGTAGGGAACACTGTGTCTGTAATCTGGATCTGCCTAGGTGCTGGCTCTAGATCCCTTTGGGTATCTTCTACCAAACTCCTTAATTGCTTGACCCGCTTGATCTCTTGTAGGGTTTGGATAAGTTCCTATCTTTTTCTTGGATCCTGGCCATTGTGGCTGATGACGATCTTCCTTGTTGGCTTCTTTCCTAGTGGTCATTTTGGTCTCCACGATTTCACCTGAATCAGAATCCTCTTCAATGTCGTTAATATATACTGGGTCATCACCAGTCCCTATGTTGGTCTTTGAACTGGGGTCTGACTTCGTTGCTTTTTGCGATCTCTTCCTTCGTGTTTTCTTCTTCGTCTGATATTGGCCAATTGATGCCGTGTCTCTTTCTTCAAGAATATAATTTTGTTTTTAGAGCATCGATCGTGTGAGTACATTTATGTAAAGAATGAGGATGCAAGAGAGCTACACAAGGCAAGCACAAAGCACACAGAGATGGAAAGCTTCTTCTTCTTCTTCACAGAAAAGAGAGTATAAAATGACTAAGTGCTAAAGCTGAAAAGTAGCACATATGTACATGCGGTCACTAAGTGTGAACTCGCTAGAAGCGTACTAGGCTGGCACTATAAGTGTAGTCCAGCTGTAGAATCACTGGCAGAGATCCTCCGTGTCGGTCACCTAACGCGCCAGTGAGTAAATGCAGTAAGCGGCCAAGACCCGTAGTGGATGCCAGCTCAAGGTGTAGAGCTCGACATCTCAACACTCCCCCTCGAGCTCTGCATGTCGCAGAGTCCAAGCATAGTCCGGAAACGTCGAAGCTTCTCAGCTCCGAGGGCCTTGGTAAAGATATCCGCTATCTGCTCCTCTGTGCTGACGTAGACCAAGTCGATGTCGCCCGCCAACACTCGCTCTCGAACGTAGTGGTAATGGACCTCTATGTGTTTGGTCCTGGCATGGAACACTGGGTTCCTAGCCAACTGCATGCTGCTGAGGTTGTCACAATGGATGAAAATCTGCTGGTCCACCTGCACTCCCAAGTCCTCAAGTAATGTGCGTATCCAAGCTACCTCGCACGCCGCAACTGCTGCACCTCTGTACTCGGCCTCTGTGCTCGATAAAGCAACCGTAGGCTGCTTTTTGCTGCTCCAAGTAACAACAGCACTCCCAAAAGAGAACATGAAGCCACTCGTAGATCTCCTATCAACAATGCTACCTGCCCAATCTGCATCTGTATACCCATACAATGCTAATGGTGCATGTGCTGCATAGAACAATGCGTAGTCAAGAGTCCCTTGCACATACCTAAGTGTGCGTCGTACTCCATCCAAATGTGGCTTCCTCGGAAGCTGCATGAACTGACTCTCCAAGCCTACTGTGTAGCTCAAGTCTGGCCTCGTGATAGTCAAGTAGATTAGACTACCCACAATCTTCCTGTACATGTTGACATCCTCAACAACATCACCCTTCTCTGCACTCAGCTTTGCATTCACATCCAAGGGAATAGAAATTGGCTTACAATCAGCCATACCATACTTTGACAACATGTCCAAAGCATACTGTCTCTGTGATAGCCATACACCCTCTGGAGTCCTGATCACCTCAATGCCAAGAAAGTAGCGCAACTCGCCCAAATCTTTCATTTCAAACTCCTGTTTGAGAAGACCCTTCACATGGTCAATCTCCATAGCATTGTCACCAACAATAATAAGGTCATCTACATATATGGTAATGACCACAATCCCCACATCACTCTCACGTACATAGAGTGAATGATCAGCATGAGCTCTCCTAAAACCAATACTGACAAGATACTTGGCAATCCTGTCATACCATGCTCTAGAGCCTTGCTTCAAACCATACAAAGCTTTGAGAAGTCTGCATACATAATCTGGGTAACCTGGATCGACATAACCAGGTGGCTGATCCATATACACTTCCTCTTGCAACTCACCATTCAAGAAGGCATTCTTTACATCCATTTGATGCATAATCCATCCTCTAGATGCAGCCACTGCTATGACAGCTCTCACTGTCGTCATCTTTGCCACTGGAGCAAAGGTCTCCTCATAGTCTATGCCATACGTCTGTGCATAACCCTTTGCGACCAGCCTTGCCTTGTGACGCTCAATGTTACCATCAACCTTATGCTTGGTTTTATACACGCATTTACAGCCAATAGATTTCTTGCCACTTGGCAATGGCACCAACTCCCATGTGTCATTTGCTTCCAATGCAGCCATCTCTTCATTCATTGCATCATCCCAATGCACATTTCCAGCTGCATCCTCAAAACATGTGGGCTCCACGTCCTGTATCACCATAGCCATGTAGGCTTGGTGATGTGCTAGATAGCCATCATAAGTCAATTTCTGAACTGGATTTCTGACTCTATTAGATCTGCGCGGTCCTGGGTCACTCCTTTGCCCTCTAGCATCTTCTTGCACTTTCCTTACACCAGGTGTCCTGACAGCCGGAATTCCAAATTCCTCATCAAGACTTTGTTCAGAACCATCTGAATCCATGTCTACATGTGAAAAACCTGATGATGCATCAACCATAAAGGGAGGTTCATCAACCTTTTCCTTTCCTTTTCGTGATACATTCCCTGTACCTGTTGGTGGAGTAACCTGCGTACGTAGTCTACCATTCCATGGTTTCTCAACAGAGCCACGAGAAGAGGACTCTTGTGGTCCACTCAAAACCTGTGACTGTGGCCTCACATTTTGTACAACCACATCATCTTTTACATCAGCCCCAATAGTGCCATGTGCATTACTGTACCAGCTGCTCATCTCATCAAAGACTACATCTCTGCTCACTCGTAATTCTCGTGTAGTAGGATTGTAGCACCTGTACCCCTTTTGTTCAAGGGAATATCCCACAAGAATACATTTCTCTGCTTTAGGATCCAATTTCCTACGCAACTCATCTGGTACATTCACGTAAGCTATGCAGCCAAACACTTTCAAGTGTGCCAAATCAGGCTTTGTACCTGTAAACTATTCCTCAGGTGTTACATCATGCACCGCAGCTGTAGGTGTCCTGTTCATAATGTACACAGCTGTATTTACAGCTTCAGCCCAGAAATGATGAGGCATGTTCTTCTCATTCATCAATGCACGTGCAACCTCTGCAATGTGCCTGTTTTTCCTTTCTGCGACCCCATTCTGCTGTGGAGTATATCTGCATGTAAACTGCCTGTGTATACCATGCATTCGCAGAAAATCTGAAAAATCATTGGAGAAGTACTCTCCCCCTCCATCTGACCTCAATGTCTTGATTTGCATATCTGTCTCCTTCTCAATCATGACTTTGAAGTCTTGAAAGTGACCAAACACTTCACTTTTGTTACGCATGAAGTAGACCCATACTTTCCTTGTATGGTCATCAATGAAAGAGACATAATACCTGCAACCATGTATACTTGCAGTATCGGTTGGACCCCAAACATCTGTGTGCACCACCTCAAGTGGCCTTTTACATACATTGCGCTCATGTGGAAATGAGCCCTTTGACTGTTTTCCAAACTGGCATGCTGCACACACTTTATGCATACCATCCACCTTGAATTTGGGCAAACCTTTTACAATCTGTTTTGATTGCATGCTGCGCAATCTCTGCTTATTGACATGGCCAATGCGTTTGTGCCAAATGTCAACATCAGCCACAACACCTGTGCCCTGTGCAAATAATGCAGCTTTTACCTCAGGCATGTCTACATTCAGCGTAAACATTCTGCCCACACATTTGCCCTCTGTGATCAGCTTACAGCCATTCTGGAAATCTTCTACATAACAGCCATTTGGATTGAAGCGAACCTGCAAACCCTGCTCAACCATTTGTCCAACAGAAATAAGATTCTTTGTAATGTTTGGGACATGAAGTACATCTGCTAAGTACTTTGATTTCCCACTCTTCGTATTTAGAGGTATGTCCCCTACATGAGCAATGGGGTGAGCTGTATCATCTCCTGTCTGCACATAGCCTGACACATCTGGTTTGCGCATATCTCTAAACCACTCTCCTCGAGACGTCATGTGATTAGAGGCACCTGAATCCACATACCAAACATCATCTTGGGTGGAATTCTCTGCAGTCATTGTATTCATTACATGCTGCATAACAAACATGCGCTCGTTTTTGCTGTCATCTGCATCTCTGCTAGTAGATGCATAGTTGCCCTGTTCTCTCTTTCTAGTTGCTTTTCCCTTTGGACAGTCACGTGACATGTGACCTCTTTCACCACAAGTCCAACATTCTCTACTATCTGGAGTATGTTGCTGCCTGCTTGATCCTGCACCACGACCTCTTTGACTCCCCTTGCCTTGAGACTGGTTTCCCCTGCCACCTGTATTGTTTTGATTTGATTGACCTTCCAGAAATTGGCCCCTGCAACCCCTTGGGCCTCGACCACGACCTCTACCTCTACCTCTGTTGGAGTTAGAATAGAAGGCCTGTTCAGAATTATTTCTGCCATGAGAAGAAGATGTGTCAAGGTTCTTCTCCTCAAGAATAAGCATAGAAATCAAATCTTGGAACACGGGGATGTCGTCTCTTGTATTCATGGAAGACCTAAAATGTACATACTCATCTCCTAGACCATCCAAACATGCACGGACAATGTCATCGTCTTCCACTGAGACTTTAATAGATCCAAGAGCCTCAATGATACTCTTGATCTTCAAGGCATAATCATTGATTGAGAGGTTGTTCCTCTTAACCTGATTTAGCTCCGACTTTAGTTGAAGCTTCCTGGCCTTGGTGTTCACCTCGAACACTCTGCCTAAGTTTCTCCATGCAATGGCGGGGGTTTCAGCATCCTGTAGATAGCCCATCATGCCATCTGTGATGCTCATAGACAGCCAATACATCACTTTGCTCTGGCCTTGTTGCCAGTCCCTCAAAGCTTTCCTTTGTTCTGCTGTAGCATTTGCCTCGGGAATCTCTGGTTCCTTTTCATTGTCTCCTTCTACATAGTCCCAATAACCTTTTCCTTTTAGGAAATTTGTTATTCTGAACTTCCATGCAGGGTAGTTATTTTTCTCAAGCTTCTCAGTAACAATCTGACTGAAACCGTCAGACATCTTGAAGCACTAAGACAAAATAGCTGCAATCTGCAAAAACCTGCAAATCTGTTGAACCTGCTATCGTGGTTCCTGTAACGCTTTCTACACTCAACGAGTGTCCACAATCAAGCGTTTCACAACCACTGTACTTGTACAGTAAATCTCTGTATACTGCACTTTGGAGACCTGTTCAGAAACTTGTGCGAAAAACCCCTAAAATTTTTTTCGCTGCGCGAGGCGCCTTCGGCATCTAGTCGTGGATTGCGAACAAAGGGATTTTGATGCTCTTGCTCTCTTAGCCTCTCTTGCCTGCACCAGGCTCTGATACCATGTAAAGAATGAGGATGCAAGAGAGCTACACAAGGCAAGCACAAAGCACACAGAGATGGAAAGCTTCTTCTTCTTCTTCACAGAAAAGAGAGTATAAAATGACTAAGTGCTAAAGCTGAAAAGTAGCACATATGTACATGCGGTCACTAAGTGTGAACTCGCTAGAAGCGTACTAGGCTGGCACTATAAGTGTAGTCCAGCTGTAGAATCACTGGCAGAGATCCTCCGTGTCGGTTACCTAACGCGCCAGTGAGTAAATGCAGTAAGCGGCCAAGACCCGTAGTGGATGCCAGCTCAAGGTGTAGAGCTCGACATCTCAACAATTTACTGGTACCACATGTGTACTTTGTGATGGCTCCTTGGTAACCTCAATCAAGTTTAATGGAGTGATCTTCGGTGCATTTGGATTATTCGCACATTGGACAATCAAATGATCTATGCCACATCAATTACACATGAGTATCGGCATCGTAGACATGCTCGCTTGATTGGTTTGCATTAGTGTGGCGCTCTTTCGTAGCCTAAAAGAAGACTCGGCCACACGATATGGACCTCCACACTTATAGCATTGAAGAGGTGGTCTCTTTGCAGTGTTATTGATATTTTGGCCTCTTGCAACAAGAGAAGCTACTTGATAGACAGATTTGACTTGTCCACAATAATGCTCCATGTAGTATTGTGGACTTTCTTCAAGCGCATCAATCACATAGGCAATCTTAGGGTCTATATCTTCCTCACAACCTTCCAAACAAGCAATAGATGACTCACAACCCACTTGATTTATAGAAGTGATTTTCGGATGTGGTGGTTGCGGTCCTAGCACTGGAGGTGGTAAGGGTGTTGTTTGGACAACATTTTGGGCCCTAGGGACCATGTGTTGTGACGTTTGTTCAAGAGGTGGTTCCGACATCAATGCAGACACTCGCGGTGTGTCTGCCCATGCTAAGGTTGGTCTATTAGCCATCGCACGCTTAAATACTATGCAATCCTTAGCTTGATGACCATACCTCCTACATGCATTACAATTCCCATTGAACTTTACTCTAAAAGTAGGGCATTCTTACTGGTACTATGCGGACCATAGCATACTGAGCACCATTGTTGCTCCCTTCTCGGATACATATGATTGTTTTGTGGAGCACGATTGTCTCTAAGACTCTCTTGAATGGCCTTGGTGAGATCTACTAAAGTCATCTCAGATATCTTTGGCTCCTTAGCAATATGCTTTAGGGTTATTGGTTGATGCCCCGATGCTTGTGAGCTAGTAGATTTAGGCTCAACAGACACTCTTTCTCCTTGAATCATTAAATTATCCTCCAATTGGATCGTATTGGCGGTGACTGCTTTCCAAGTGGTGATACCTCTAATGACTAGGCCATTGTAGATATCCTCATGTCGTAATCCCCTAATGAATCTATCACATTAGGAAAAATATGAACCCTCTAGGGACCCTTTGGGATTAAGGTTAACTAGAGGCCAGCCAATAGGAAGAGGGTGGTGGACACGCTCTATACCCTCAAAAAAGTAGGGGGACAAGGTAGCCTTACACCTCTTAATGGCCTCTTACCTAGTGAGAAGGTAAGGGAGGTAGCTAGGGGAAAGGGGGGGGGGGGGGGGGGGGGGGGGGGGGGGGGTGGGGGGACCACTTTGACCTCTTTTCCCCCACTTTTTGGCCCGGATTTAAAAATACACAAAAAATTTTAAATTTTCAAAAATTTTCAAATTTCAAGTTTTCCCTCCTTAAAAGGTCCCCTAACCTATTTCATGGTCAAAAAAGTATTTTTGACCTCCAAAAGTAAAAAACGTGCACTAAAAAATTTTTAAAAATTAATTTTTTCCAAAAAAATTCAAAACATCATTTTCCACCCTCCAAAGTCTTTCCAAACCTATTCTATTGCTAAAAAGTGATTTTCTCTCTCTACAAACCCTTTTCCAAGCTCTCCATGGCTGCAACAACCACATGCACCCCCTATAGTCCAACATTATCTCTCTACAAGCTTTCTCCCATCTCCATTGTAGCACCAAGCAAGCTTCTCCCCCATCTCAGCTTCCCCTTGTCCACCACATAGTTCCACACCAAGCTAGCTCCTCTCCCTTCTCTCACCTCCATTACAGCATGAAACAAGATTCTACTCCTTCTACTTTCATTCACTCACACTACATGGAAATCTCTACTCCTGAAGGTGGAAAAAGCATCAACTCACATGACTTGCATACCACAAGAACAAGAGGTGCGAATAGTGCATGGGCTTTGCAAGGATTCATCTCCAACATAAAGATAGAATGGTGAGAAAACAACCCTTGTAGCTTACATTCAGAGCTTAAGATCATCTCCATCTTTAAGTTTATCATGCTGGAGGGAATTAACCTGTTTATGGCTTTCAATGTTTAGGCTTCACACCTCATAACATTGGGTGGTGCTATTTTGTTAATGGCTTTGGTGCGCCATCTATAGTTTTGTAGCATGTGATTGAGTCTTACAATGTAAGTAAGTTGTGTTATCTATGGAGAGTCATCAAAGATGTTTCTTATAATTTATTCTTTGTATAATTGTCATTAGATTATCATAATGATATCATTTTGTACTTTATAACTTTGTGCCCACATAATCTGTTGTTTACTTACAGAGTCAACTTGTTTTGAGAGGACATGAGCAAGCAACCATGTGCAGAGATGGAAATCACCCTATTTTTGTTCCGTGAGGAACCTTTCACTACCATGTTAAAAGATTTTGATAAGAATAGTAGGATTTTTGTAGAATCTTGAACCAATAGGTACTCTCTAGGAGCTCTTAGAAAAGCCATCCCTATAGTATCTTCCCTAGTGTCATAGACACACAAATACTCGTGTATATGAATCTCTAGATGAGAAAGACAAATACTTGTAAGAGAAGCCTAACAGCAACAACATTGTCTCCGTTTGTAATTATTTTTATGAGGTGGATTCCTCTATAAATGCAATATAAATATTTCTTTTTGTTAAATGGTGTCGCACTGAGTGAGAGTATTTAATTTAGATTACTGGAGTTCCATACAGATTTGAGAAATACTGTTGATTTTTATGGATGTTCTGATTTTCCTGTAAGATGTTTGAAGCCTCAAGTCTTAATCATTCCACCATGAAGAAATTCATGCAATATTTTGATTTGAAAGTTTAATCACTAATGGTTATTCTTATTAAAGTGGATCATAACCTTTGTCAAGATGTCCTCGTTTGGGGATGTTGAATATATATCAATAGCAACATTTCAAAAATTGAGAAAGCTAAATTCTTGCTTTCCAAAATGTTATTGTTTCCATACTATGCCTATGCCAAGCTTGACTTAGAGAAATGAAAACTTGAGATGGAGGTGTAGATATATGGGGGTGACTTATTATTGATTCTTGTTTTATCATATATATTATAAATCCTTTGAGTTTCCACCTTTTTGAGTAGTGTTGAGAAGTTTTTGGTATCAAACCTTCATAAATATCCCTATTTATCCGCTATTGGTAGCTATTTATTTGGTATTGCTAAAGATCATACCAATAGCTATCACCTTGTGAACTTAATTGTTGAATTGCGGATTTGATTTTTACTATGTACCTCATTTGGATAGAGAAAGTATAAACATAAATTATAGATACATGCATTGTTAACATAGAAGATATGTATAACTCGAACCTATATAACTGCTAATCAAGAAACCTTTGGTTGGATACTATACCAATAAGAGTCACATGTGGTTTCAAATACCAAAGAAATGGCTTAACCAAAACATTCCCAAGAACACGAGGTGAACACAAGGAAGTAAACATTGGATCCTTGTTTGGTTGATTTCTAGTGCTAAATGTTATGAGTGCACAAAATTTGTGAGGCCTTTGACCTTGGGATTTCACTAAAGTATATGTAACATAACACATGCGTTCAACAGAAGGGAATTTATATTCTTGTAAAGTTACAGAAACATGTGTAGGTAAGGCCTATAAGGGCTACTTTCAATCCATTGTGGTGAACGCACATGATATAGAAAATTTTACATAGTGAATACTCCGGACATCAAACACTACACCTCTATCTCATGGCCATACATTAAAACAAAGCCCCTATTTATCATTTTGAAGCCCCAGGGACCCTCAACAAGAGGGACCACAACAACGTGCAGAATGGCCATCCAGGGACAAATAAGGGCCAAGATATTTCCAAGAACAGGGGATGGACACAAGGAAGTAAAAAATGGTTGATAAGCATGATACAAAGTTTGTATCTGCCATTTGTGGGGGGGGCTTGCCATGAACACATTAAACTGCCCAGTTCTATCTCATGGCCATGCATTAAAAAAAGCATATACTTGTTGAGGGCCCAGGGACCCTCAACAAGAGGGGCCACAAGGGTGCACAAACTGGCCATCCAAAAATTTTGGATGGCCAATTTGCGCGTCGTTGTGGCCCCTCTTGCTGAGGGTCCCTGAGGCCTTAAAATGGCAAGTACAAGCTTTTTGTTAATGCATGGCATGATACAAGGTTTAGCTATTTGCCATTACGGGGGGGGGGAAGGTAGTTTGCTATGAATACATTAAACTACCCAATTCTATCTCATGGCCATGCATACAAAAAGCCTGTACTTGTCATTTTAGGGCCCCAGGGACCCTCAACATGAGGGGCCACAAGGGCGCGCAAATTGGCCACTCCCTGGGGCCCTAAAATGACAAGTACAAGAGTTTTTTTGATGCATAGCCATAATTCAAGTGTTGAACTTTTGGACTGTTTTCAAGAGCTTCTAGTGTTCAATTGGCTCCGAATCTGTCTGGGCTTGTCTCACATAAATTTGTTCATCTTGTCGCGCTCTTCGACCATCGTGTGATGCAAAAAAATCATATCCTACTCGGATTATCCAAAAATCAACGTGCAAGTTGGCAATTTCTTAAAAAATGATGTAAAACAGACATTTCTTACTTTTTCCTTAATCTACGGGCTCGAACGAGCATTAAAACCATGGAATCTGAAAATACTCAAAGAGTGAATGTTTTTTATTGTGTTAAGGACTGTATTTCCTACATACAAAACTTTCTCAAAATCTCACCCTAACACCTTCAAAAGTGGCTTCCAAGGAGTGCCCTCGATCAAAAAATGAAACTGAAGGAAAACAATCAGAATGAACTCCTACACTGTGTACAAACTTTAAAATAACCAAAATTTCATTTTAAAAAAAGTTATTGCTAAAAATTTGAAAATAGACTACCCTTGGACTTCCCACAACAATAGAAATCAAAGGGTTCAAGGAGAGGTCTGGTGTCACAAGTGCATGGTAGGAATCTAATCGAGGTTTATTCTGTCAAGATCTCTTATACTTTATCATGTCTTCTCATGTACAATCTTACCATACAAAAACAAACTTACACTTTAAATGACTACAAATCTTATTTAACTTATCAAACAATCTAAAATATGGTAGACCTAGACTGCTCTTACACATCAACAAACAAAAAAGTCCAAATTTCTTCTCATTAAGTTTGATAAACATACATCTGTGGACAACTTCCAAGGAGTAGTGCGGTCATAGTTCTTACATCCATTCCATGACATGGTATGCTCATGGGGTGACCTATCACATAAAAATATCTTTGGTAGGAATGCCCTCATGTTAGGAAAGGGTGTGTTGCTAATGATGAAAAGTTTTTGCATTGTCCTACTAAGGATCTCTCCATGTTAGCATAATGATTTTTGGTGTAGTGGGAGCCACCTACCTGCAAGATGTAACAAAGAAAACTGTTTTAAAGGAAAAGTGGTGACACTTGGCCTCTCTAACCTACAGCCTTTCACTATTTGTGCATAAAAGCAACCTTTGTGCCAAGCACTACAAAACAAGTAGAGGCAACACCTTAGACTTCAAAGTCTATGATAAGAAGAACACAATCACAAGTAAGAAGTATATTGTTACCTTGCATAAAGGGGTGTTTTATTCAAATATGTGATGGTATTGGCAAGATATTGAAGAACCATGAACATTCATCTCATCGATGGTACCACGTTCCTGGGATGACCTCTGCTCACCCTCACGTGCGGCCTTCCGTGCAAACGTTGCGAACAAGCAAATATGTATGCATATGATTTGTGATGTCCTTGAGCACCATGGTAGCTGCTGCATGAGGAAGCAAAGGATGAAAAGAGAGAGGGGGGAGGGAGAGAGAGGAACATGGGAGGAGACAAGGGGGTAGTGGGGGGGGAGAGAGAGAGAGTGGAGAAGGAGGAGAGAAGGGGGCAGGGAGGGAGAGGGAGGAACATGGGAGGAGAGAAGGGGACAGTGGGGAAGAGGGAGAGAGAGGGGAGGAGGAGGAGAGAAGGGGGCAGGGAGGGAGAGGAGAGGGAGAAAGGAGGGAGGAGGAAGAGAGAACAAAGGTTTTTTTTTGGGGGGAGTTTTTTTTTTGAAAAATTGGACTTTTAGTGCTTGTAAGTTAAAAAAAGGTATAAAAATACTTTTTTGTTATGGATATATGTTGGGGGGGAGTTTTAAGTCAAAAATAAGTAAAAATAACTTTTTTTAAGAAAAGTCAAATTTTGGCTCTTAGTGATCCACGTTTTTGATGATGTGGCCACACCTCTTTACTCCCTTCACTTTCAAAAAGGTAGAGAGAGAAGGTGACTTCCTAGGTCCACATCCTACATGTGTCTAAAAAAAGGCTAGAAAAGCCTACTCAAAACTAGCTTCTTGAATGCCCTTGTCCCCTTAACCCTACACACCATTAGCTTTAATTCTTTAAAATTAGGATTCCTTACAAGGCCCATGCAAGGTCTATAATTCTCCTAATGAAGCAATTGATTATTATTGAAGCGCTCATTTGGATTACAACAAGAATTCAAATGCCTGAAGCGACTAATAAAGTCTCTCACCGACTCTCCTTCCTCTCGTGGGGCTTTTTGGAGCTGAGAGGCTACACCCCAAAGCACTCTCTCTCGTATGTATTCCTTCAAGAACAGTCTCCTAAGAGTAGGGTAAATCGTTTTTTCTTCCACCCTTAGGGTTCTATACCAATCCCCTGCCTTTCCACTTAAAGTTAGGCTTAAAGAATTACTGTTATGCATGTCATTGTGTTCTCCTAGAGAATCGTATATTTGTTCAAACACTTCGATATGCTTTCTCACATCCCCATCTCCAGTAAATTTTTGTGTGAGCTTGGCTATTTGTATTGCCTTACTTCTGGGTTCTTTACTTCTTGTACTTCGGCAAGGCTGCTACCATCAGGTAATATAACCTTGGAGGGGAATAGCACTGAAGGGTCGGGGGGTACAATGAATGAAGTATTCACATGCACACTCTCTAAGGGCATAGGGTTTACGTTGGTCATGAATGGAGAATTTACCTCTCCACCCCCTCATTTATATCGTTAGCTCCATGTTCGGAGCGAGTGGCTCTACTAAAGGTTTCCTTCAAGTAGCTAAGCACGCTCGGGCCGGACCGTGGACCCATGGCATACATGTCTTGGGTTGAGCTATCAGGATTAGGCATTGGATAACCCTCCATGACGTCGTAGTCAGAGAAAGAGTCACTAGAGGCTATATGCGGGTCCTTAGTGGTACTATCTTGGGTTCCCGCTGAGGGCCCGGAACCTAAAGTAGGTGGATATTGAGAACTCGCATAAATCAAAATGCTCACTAGCTGCTCGGCCTCTAGCACACAACTCGAGCGCAGATGTATGTGCCTTTGGTACCCTATAAACGTCGGCGAATACTCTTGAAGGTTAATCGCCTGATTTTTTGGGCGTTTTGCACCCCGTTTTCACTCGTTTTTGATGTTTTTCAATAATTTTTTATGATCGGTTTTTGGATTAGAGCATGTGATAGTTCGAAACAAGCGTATCTCTTAGAGGGTCGTGGTGTGCTTTCTAACACAGCGATCAGTTATACGAAGCTCTGTTGGTCCTCAAAAGGATCGATTTTTACTTATGCATAAGGCTAAAATAAGTAATTCTAAAGGCTGACTGAGGTTTGAGCCTGAGCGTAGGCTTGGGCTTGGGCCTGGGGAATATTCTCAATCCCGGTCCTACCTTTAATTTTTTTTTCTTTTTTTGGGATAAGATCGTTGCGGCCGCACTGCGTACACGAGCACACACACCTAACCTACCTACTTACAACTAACAGAGCTACTATTACTATAACACAGTACTACAGCAACTCATTAGCTAACAGATCTACTTACTGTACCTTACATAGATAACATTATAGATCTACTACCTTAATTCTAACACCTTTTCAATAGAAAGCATAGTACCTTTCAACATCTTATTAACAAAAACAGTACACTGTAGCAAAAACAAAGGTCACAAATCCTTCTCAACAAGCCACACACCTTCCTTCTCTACCTTTCCTACATTTCATATTGCACCACAAAGCAGCATAGAGTGATTTTCGAGCTTAATGCAGTGCATTTCCCCAGCAACGGCACCAAAAATGTGCGCGTATATCGCACATGTCAATGCAAGGGACTTGCCGTATACTGTGCGAGCCACAAATGGTTGCAAGCACACAACTAGACTAATCTAGCAAGCTCAAAGATGACAATGGTGTGTCACTCACCGCTCTACGCTTTCCTTCGTTGAGGATTCCTCGCCGCGAAGAAGAGGGAGCTACCGCCGTCGTCGCAATGCTTGATCACACACTCTCTCTCACACACACATATACACACACAAGGAGATGAAGAAGAAGAAGATGGAGATGGAGCAAGAGCGCTCTTCAATTGCACAAATGAGAGAATGAGTGATTTTTAGGTTTAGGTGACTTTTATATGAGCTTGCCCGTTCACATTTGGGCACCCTTGAGTATTCCAGTTAGAGTGCGCCTCTCATCGGCAATCAATCTTACCCTTTTCCTATTGGACCGAGAAGCCCGGCCCATGACTACTATAAGTGGACGCTGGTGGTTAACAATGTGCTCATTTTGACAATTCAAGATTCACATTTCAGTTATCACTTTTTACACAAAATACGCATGCATTCCCATATATGACAAAAAAAAGTCAAGATAGCTTAGCTCCATTAGTCGTAGCTCTTTTCCTCGTGATATCTGTGCACAATTACGATACCATGATCATTTCCAAGGCCCTAATACCACTGCTACAAATGGAAGTGGGAAGGCTCTACAAAATATACAAATAGCATATAATTGACGGTAAATTCAACATATCCACATACCTGCACAATCGTGTATGCAAGGAATCCATAAAAAGGATGGCACGAGAGAGACAGAGGGCGAGAGAGAGTAGAAGAGCACGTGTAGATGCGGCTCCTTGAGCAGAGTGCCACACCAGCACGACAAGAGAGAAGAGATCAGAGAAGAAAAGAAACACACGAGCATTGGCTGCAATCTTCCCCCATGCAAGAGTGGACATTTCCCTGTTGCAAGTATTTTATTTATAGATTCTTCAATGCTCAAAATGAATACACATTGGCCGGCCGTCACAAATGACCATAGCTCGTAATGAGAATTTGAGTAATAAACGTACATATCCCTATCCATAACATGCCCTATGTATGGAAATTGTGGGATGCATAAACAAACAGTGTGATATTTATATGATGCCTTTGTGACGGTCGTGGTGGTGAGGTTTTCTTGAAGCTGACCGTTGCCAATGTCCGGGAATGTGTTCAATGGATTAGGTACTAGAGCGATCCCCCGACAACCCTTTTTAAATCTTGATCCATGTATAGACTTGTGGCACAATCAATGAGTGGATTGCATATATCTATTTATTGATGCATATGTGTTGTACAGAGTACCATTTGCCCTGAGATTACAGTGCAATTTTATTGTGTTTTGGTGGTTTTTTCAGTACTCCTATACTGCCAAAGCTCTACCAAAATTTTCATGTGTAGTATTAACACTTGATGTGGTTTTTTTTTAGACTTGTTTGAAGGACTTGTTTGTCTACTACTGGATTTATACCAGGTGGTTAAAGATCAGAACCAGTTTTCTATCTTTTGCAAGTTGTGAAGCATCATGGCATTTAGTTCTGAGAAAACTTTGTACAACATTAAGAAGATGGATGGCTCTAACTTCCCGTTTTTGAAGAAACAGATTTGGCACATTTTGGTGCAAAAGAAGCAGACAAAGCCCATCAAGTTGAAAGGAGTCAAACCAAAGGACATGACATAGGAAGCATCGGTGTAGCTTGATGAGTTGGAATGCTGGACCATTATGCTAACTCTTGTTGAAAGTGTTTACTTCAATGTTGCGGAAGAGACTACAAGCTATGGTGTATGGCACAAGTTATGTGGCCTCTAGGAGAAGCAAAGCGCAACTTCTTAGGTCTATTGGTTAAAGAAGCTGGTTGATTTGAAGATGAAAGAGGGCATGCCAATGTCTAATCACCTCAATGAATTCAACACGATTTTCAGCCAATTGTCGGTGCAGGGTATCAAGTTTGAGGACTCTGTCAAGACCATGTTTTTTGCAGGTTACATTGCCAGAGAGCTAGGAAACCTTTCGTACAGCTCTCAATAATTCTGCACCTACTATTGGTCTCACAAATGTCAATGTGGAGGGTAGCTTGTTAACTGAAGAAGTGAACACAAAGAATTCAGAACCAACAAAAGGTAGCACGGCTTTAGGCTAAAGGGAAATTTGGTCAGAGATCCAAGTCTCGTAGCAAATCACGTGGTCCTGGCAAAAAGGACATTGAGGGCTATTGGTGTCGTAAAAAGGGACATAATAAGAAAGATTGTCCCAAGTGGAAAGCCGAAAAAGGCAAAGACAAGGAAGAGGGTCAAGTTCTAAAGGCTCTAATGTGAAGATCAAAGAGATTAATGTAGCATGCATTGATGAGGATGGGGATATCCTCTTTACTTTAGTTCTGGAACCATCACTTCTGATTGCTTCAGATGGGAATGATGTCAGTGATTGGATCATTGACTTAGGTGCATCTTTCCATGTGACTCCCTATCGGGAGTGGTTTTCAGTCTATGATGCTTCACGCAAGGGTTTTGTGCGACTAGGCAACAATCAATCTTGTGAGATTGTGGCCATTGGAGATGTGCAGTTACGGTTTCAGAATGGTTCTTTTTTTCTTCTTAGGAATGTGAGACATGTTCCTACATTGACCAAGAGCTTGATCAATACTGGACAATTGAATGATGTTGGCTTTACTAGCGTGTTTGGAGACCGCTCTTGGAAGATTTGCAAAGATTCCTTATTGGTGATAGCCTGTGTCCAATGTCAAAGACAATGTAAGTTGTGTAATCAAATAGCCAAACGTTTCTTCTTGGCATCGCCGGTTAGGACATATGTCCAAAAAGGGAATAGAAAACCTCTCTCATCTTGGTTATATTCCTGCTTTTAGTTTTTCATATTTTGATGTGTGTGAACATTGTTTATATGGTAAACAAACACAATCGTTGCACAAAAGAGGTGGTACTCATAAACATGAGCCTCTTTCACTTGTGATGTTTGTAGGCCTATGCCTACAAAGTGAGCCTCTTCCACTTGTGATGTGTGTAGGCCTATGCCTACAATGTCTTTGGGTGGTGCTAGCTTGTCACTTTCAGAGATGGCTACTCACAAAAGGTGTGGGTACATCCTCTTAGGAGAAGTTATGATTTACTTTCTGTGTTTCAAAAGTTTGTGACACACGTGGAGAATCAGTATGGAAAAAGTTCAAATGCTTGCGTTCAGACAATGGTGGAGAGTATGTCTCTAGATCCTTCCAAGAATTTTGTGATTCTAGAGGCATAAAACGAGTATTGACTGCTCCATACAACCCTCCATAAAATGGCATTGCTGAGAGGATGAGCATCCTTTTGTTATGGTCTCTCAAGACACTTTTTCTTTTAATGTTATGGTATTGTACATTATGGCGTGAGTGTTGATTTTGTTATGCTCGGCATAACCTTTACGTTGCACCCTGGCAAGCGTAGCATATTGTAGTTTGAGGGTTTCCATACTACAATATGCCCCGCTTTGCCCAAAAATAAAAATTATGCACAAAGTTGGTATAACCCACGGTAACATTTTTTGCAGACCCCCGACACAAACACCGGTAAAACCCTTGGTAGTGCCATTGAAACTACCGGGGGTTTTACCAGCATTATCATACTGGGGGTTCTACCATGTTCGTGGCTTTTTTTTGGAAAAAAAAGTTTGTAAGTGTATTTCCCATGGTGTTACCCCCAGTACAAGCGCAATCCCTTGTAGTGCTACATCCATCCATACCATACAAACACAAGTAGTGGGCAAGGTATGCCAACAGAGCTCTTTTCTCTCCAAAAGATAAGAATCCTTTCACATTAAAGTCATTTACTTTTATACCTTGGTCTTTCTAAATGGCTAATGACCGGCTCACATGAGCCTTTACACTTAATCATGACCTAACTATAACTCACGTAAGCGGTTTCTAACTCTGAGATCAAGATTTACACACTGTGTAGCTACACTAGCTCAAAAAAATAAAATAATACAAATGTGGTGTCCTGCTAGGTAGGCGCTCGTATAATGAATTGTTCAACTGTGTGTGTGTGTGTGTGTGTGTGTGTGTGTGTGTGTGTGTGTGTGTGTGTGTGTGTGTGTGTGAAGCACAATGTCTCAAAGACTAGTATCATGGCATGCAGGGGAGCTTTGAGAGTGAATAGAATCGTCCATGTGAACCGTTCTACCAAAAATATCAATTCTCTCTCTCTCTCTCTCTCTCTCTCTCTCTCTCTCTCTCTCTCTCTCTCTCTCTCTCTCTCTCTCTCTCTCTCTCTCTCTCTGAAATATATAGCTAATATTGCACGCTGGTCCATGAGGGAGCAAAAGTATCACTTGAAACCGAGTCTTTATGCATGTCTACCTGAATATGGCTACACAGACTTGGACTCTGTTCTTGATAGCTTTCATGATGCTCATAACTTACCTGTACAATAGCTTCTTTGAAATATTCCTAGTCGTCCTTACAAGCTTTGGTAACCTCTTGAATTTGCTCCTTCAAATTTGAATTCACTAACTGCTCAAAAGTTCTGATCATTAACTCTTCTGGTATCCCTCTTACCTTGGTTTCCAACTCATAGCACTGTAGGTAGTCCTTTGGATCGTATCCATCAAAGACTTGCCTCTTGTCATATACCGCATCTAAAGCTGCATCCAAAGCTTCATCTGTTTGATTTTTCTTCTTACGGTCTCCATTTCAAGCAGAGATCCTTGAACCAATTGAAGCATCTTCAAAAAATTTGGAACTGATGACTTATCATCAAAACCATTTGCACTAACTCTGCAATCACTAAAGACACCACCATTTTGGATATAATGATGGTCGAGATAGTAATCAGAGTAGGAGTATTCTTACTTTTTCTCGAGATGAGGACATCTCGAATCCCTAAGTTGGGGAGATTGTAGTGTATGCAATATTTTTCAATAAAGTTATTTCATTTTTCTTGAAAATATTCAAGGTTTTTATTTTGTTAAATCATAAAGCATTCCTACGGAACGATCGGATCAAAAATCGAACTCTTGATTATGGTTTTTATTCACTTGAATACAATAGGTTGATATGAAAATCTTGAGCTTCAAGTCTATTTTTAAAGATAAGAGTTGACCCGTAAGAAAGAAGGAGTATTTTTAGGAAAGACAGAGGAAAGGAAGAGTATTTTTAGAAGAGAAAGAGTAGAAGGAGTATTTTTAGGAAAGGAGGAGTATGTGTAGAAAAGAAAGAGGAGGGAGTCAAGTTTAGAGTTCTTGCCTTGGAAGCCAAGCTTCTTCTAAAATAAGAGAATCAAAATCGCATATCAGAATGCTTCATGCAAAAAAAAGATCTACGAACGTGCACAAAATTATCTTTTTTCTTTTCGCTATTCTTAGGTTATGCTTTTGGCTCTTGAGAGCCTATATAAAGGCCCCTCTTCCCTAACTTTCAAAGACACACAAACATAGAAGTTCTCAGAAGCGGAAGCTCTCTTGCCATAACGTTGGAGTTACCCTCTCTCGCTCAACCTCTCACCTTCAACCCATCTCCATCTCCATCTCCATATCCCTCTCTACCATCATCGTATTACCCTTCGGATTCTTAAGTCCTCTTTCTCTCTTCTCCCCTTGTCTTTGCGATAGATGGCCCCAAAGCGAGTGACTCAAAGCTCAAAGAATTCTCATGTCATTGCACCTCTAGGGAAGGTGCAAAAGAAGTTATTATCTACTCCAATCATAACTCAAGCGGAGGTATTGACTCCACAAGAAGTTGAAGCCGTCCAACCTCCAATACAAGAGGTAATCAAACATATCGCTAATCTGCTAAGACAAATTTATAATTCTGCATTGTAATTCATGTTGACTTGGGAAGTCAAGCATAGGGAATATCTTACACCATCCAAGAAACGTGATTCTATCACAAGAAACAAGCATACATTTTCATAGATTAGTGAAAGAATTGTTTGATGGATTGTCACTGTTAGTTAAATTGTTATTACATGATAAATTGTTATTGTTTGATAAGTTATTATTGATTGATATGAAGAGTTGGTTGATCATGTTTGAAGAATCATTTAAAGAGAAGAATTGTTGGAAAAAACAAAATTGTGCTTTGTGGGTAGCGAGATGCCTCGAGGTTAGTGAGATGATTCCGCGATTAACAGAAATTAAATTGAGGTTATTGGCTCTCGTTTATTCCTTGCAACAGTTAGAGAGATGCCTGACGGCGGTTAGCAAGATGCTTGGTTGTGCAATTTGCGGTTAGCAAATAAATACTTTGCAAAGGCTCTGTTGGTTAGACATAGAAAGTTCGCAGGTAGCGGCGGCAAACTCATAAGAAATTGGAAGTATTCTTTTTGTTGAAATATAGGACTATCCTCATTAGACCTTGTTTGAATTGTTTTGGTATTGTTTGAAGGGATGTATAAAAGAATCTGTGTCTGGAATTAATTAAGGAACACTGTTTGTATATGTAAAACAGTGTGGTAGTAATTAGAAAACAAGCTAAAAAGTGTGAGTGTGGGGTGGAAAGTGGGGGCTGGCTCAGGTTGTCAGTCAAGGATGGGTAGTCTCAATTAGTCGAGAAACTCTTCACTCTCTCTTATTAAGAGAATACAAATTAGAGACTCATTGTGCCAAGAGTCGAGAAGTCTCAAATATGCGTGCCCCTGAAAGCTATGGACCCGATTAGTCGGGTACTTTTCACAAGATTACTAATTAGTTTAGACTATGTCTCATATCATATTCAGGTTTATGAATGGCCGATGTGCCTCTTAAACGTGGGAAAAAAGGTGTTGTTATGGATTCTAAATATGTCAATGAGATTTCATCTCTATGTTATAGGAAATAGCTTCCATTAGAATCCTTGATTATCGACTTTGCCTATGGCGTATGAGCCTTACAACCATGATCATGATGGATAGAGGACTTCCTCTCTTCTGTTGCTCGTATCTTTGCTTCGTGGAAACGGAGTAGGGTATCGTCAATGGAACTTGAGAATAAAGGAATGCCATCTATCAAGTCACCCCAATCTTCTTGGGGTTGGAGACCTCACAATTGGTATCAGAGCTTAGGTTAAAAATATTAAATTCGCTACTTCAAGTTTCCTCATGTGTATGGTTTTCTATACCCATTATCCGACTCACGAAGTTATTACGATATGTCAGTTGATGTGTATCACGGTTGTGGTTGAAACTTCTATTGTATTTTCTCATTGAGAAATTTTTTTAGATACCTATATGAAATTTTGATGTCTTTATGAATAGAAGATTGAGCTGTTTTTCTACAAAGAAATTGTTTCACTGGTTAAATCATCCATGTGAATTTTTAGTGGATTGGATGAGCCATGACGGGTTAGGTTATGTGATTGGATAATGCATGACTGGTAAGTCATGTGATTGAGATAATCATTATTGGTTAAGTCATATGATTGAGTTTTGATGGACTAGATAAGTAAGGACTGGTTAAGTCATGTGACTGCTTCACTGCTTCTTTGATTTTCCACCATCTCTGCGAGTTCTCTAATACTCCCATGTCACGACAATGTTGTTTCCACCATATTTTAGCTTCGTCTGAGAGGTGAAACATTCCTAGCATCGCTTAATTTACAGGTGTCGTCCTTGTTGCAACAGAGAAGTAATCATTCATAGCTTCAAGCCATACTTTTGCATCTTTCTCAATATCAACACCCTCTTCTTTAAAAGAAGGTGGTTGTATTTGTTTGAGTAACAATTTCTTTTCTTGATTTTTTGTGCTAATAGCATGGCTCTGAGGGTTTTCCAATGTAGAAGTGATTCGAGGATTTCCCTGAGTGTACATCAATGTTTATAATAACTCAAATCAATAGAGTATTTTTCAAACTTAGACTTATCCAATCCACTAAAAGCCCAATCGTATGACTTAACCAATCATTACTTATCCAATCCATTAAAACTCAATCACATGACTTAACCAATCTTGACTTATCCAGTCTATCAAAACTCAGTCACATGACTTAACCAGTTATTAGTTATTCAGTCCATCAAAAATTCAATTATATGACTTAACCAATCATGATTATCTCAATCACATGACTTGACCAGTCATGCGTTATCCAATCACATAACCTAACCAGTCATGGCTCAACCAATCCACCAAAAATTCATATACATGACTTAACCAGTCAAACAATTTATTTGTAGAAAAACAACTCAATCTTTTATTCATAAAGACATCAAAATGTCATATAGATATCTAGAAAAATTTCTCAATGAGAAAATACAATAGAAGTTTCAACCACAACTGTGATACACATCAACTGACATATCGTAATATCTCCATGAGTCGGATAATGGATATAGAAAACCATACACATGAGAAATCTTGAAGTTGAAAATTTAATATTTTTAACTTAGGCTCTACTACCAATTGTGAGATCCCCAACCTCAAGAAGATTGGGGCAACTTGATAGATGGCTTTCCTTTATTCTCAAGTTCTATTGACGATACCCTACTCTGTTTCCACGAAGCAAAGATACAAGCAATAGAAGAAAGGAGGTCCTCTATCCATCGTGATTGTGGTTGTAAGGGTCATACGTCACACGCCAAGTCGATAAATCAAGGATTTTAATGAAAACTATTTCCTATAACATAGAGATGAAATCTCATTGACCTATTTAGAATCCATAAACAACACCTTTTTCCCCACGTTTAAGAGGCACGACTGCCATTCATAAACCTGAATATGATATGAGACATAGTCTAAACTAGCTAGTAATCTAGTGAAAAGTACTCGACTAATCAGGTCCATAGCTTTCAGGGGCACGCATATTTGGGAATTCTCGACTCTTGGCACAATGAGGCTTTAATTTTGATTCTCTTAATAAGAGGGAGTCGAGAGTTTCTCGACTAATTGAGACCACCCATCCTTGACTGGTAACTTGAGCCAGCCCCCACTTTCCACCCCACACTGAACTGAATACATCAAGGCACTGAACTGAATGTGTTTGGTATGGGGCCATTAATGTTGCTTTGATGGGATAAAGTTGACCTATTGTGGGGTAGTGGGGGTTGCTATGTTGGGAAGCCTGGCTTTTGTCTATAATCTGATGACCCTCAAGGCTTGGCACATGCTTGAGGTATCTTTGTACATTATGTTGATGAATACAATGCATACACTCACTATTGTGAGTTTGTATATCAACTTAAGTTTTGTTTAGGGCTATGTCCCCTTACAATTGTTAATTGTTGCTTTCAACTGAGTACCAAATTGAGTGTGGTGCAGTGTGCATGAAAAAAAGAGACTCAAACAAGAACTATTGCATGATTTTAGCTCACAATTAACTAGAAATGCATGATTGTCAACCATCTATGATCACGTGAACAAGGAATCAATGGGGAAATTCAAATAAGCTAGAGTGTAAGTTGCTGCAAAGTGATTGTTCTCTCTCTCTCTCTCTCTCTCTCTCTCTCTCTCTCTCTCACACACACACACACACACACACACACACACACACACACACACACACACACACACACACATAGCGTTTCTCAATAAGTAGATCCCTTCCAACCTTAGAGAATTATTTTCTTATGATCCCCCCACCCTCTCTCTCTCTCTCTCTCTCTCTCACACACACACACACAAAGAGTTTCTCTCAAGAAGTAGACTTTCTTTCTTCCTCTTCTTCTTTGTTCTTCTTCTTCTTCTCTCTCTGTCTCTCTCTCAAAAATCAAAACTTATACTCCATCTATATAAAGAAAAATTTTGAGAAATGGTATTGTGTGGTCTAGAAAACATTTTGCCTCCACACAAGGCCTCTAGTACACTTCAATTGGCATGGGTACACCAAATGCTTGAAAATAGCCTCATCAAAAACTACTAGGGTTGGACTATGAGCCCTTTCTTTGCAGGCCTAAAAAGACATCTAGTACAATCTTAATAAAATCCTTCCCAACTCCCAAACGGATTTTCTTGAAGTCTTTGCGGATCCTTACAAGCCTCTAAGACACATGGATGATAACAACCTTTTGGCTTCTTGAAATATCAACTTGCACATGCAAGAAAGTATGGGGGGCGAGACACGAGCATGAAGGAAACGTGGTGAAAGTGTCAAGGGATGGCATGTGCAAGGAATTCAAGGACATGAAAGACATCCGCACCATCTACATGGTGTAAGACATGTGGATGATAACAACCTTTTGACTTCTTGAAATATCAACTTGCACCCGCAAGCAACTGTGGGAGGCAAGACATGAGCACCAAGGGAAGGTGGTGGAAGGATCAAGAGATGGCCTATGGAAAGAATTTGAAGAACTAAAGGACATCTGCAACATCTGCCTAGGTCCTTTGATGATAGAGCATTGCTGACATTTGGCTTCAGCTAGAAGGCATGGAGGAGGAGGAGGTAAATGAGGTGATAGCTGCTAGGGGTAGGAGGTAGAGCACTGGCACCCACTAGGAAATATGTATACAATCTAGTAGAAGTGGAGGTGAGCATGATGTAGACATGTCGCAGTTGTTTACATTCTTTAATGTGTTAATGAGTGTTGATATAAATGGTGAGTGAGAGTCATGTGAGACCTCTTACAGCTTGCCTTGCCAAGCCTTTCACATCTTGATCACCTCTAGACCTCTACTTGACTCTTCATGCATGTTGCCTCTCTCTACTTCTCTCCCTCATGTGCACTATCCACTAGAAAGAAAAGTTAGAAGCTTACTTAGAGCCATTTTTCATAGGAGGGGGTCAAAAGTTAGAAGATTACTTAGAGGCATTTTGACCCTTGCAAGCGCAATTGTGGAAGGTTAGGTACGGATGGGAGGTGGGTCACTTTGCCTAGTTTCATAACTCCACCCAAATGGGTGGAGTTTGGAAAACCTTACCAGTGCAAGGATTTGAGGACACCCACTCATGAGTGTGCAGAAACCTAGGTTGAGGAGGCGGAGAATGCGCAGATAGAACAGTGGGGGTTGTCAATCAATTGCAACACTTGCTCGTGCAAAACACCTCTTATATCATACCTCTTATATCCAATGTTAGAAAAGAAATCGGAGTTCACTGTATTATAACCAACTGAAATTGAAAAATCCTTATTGGATTTTGAGCTTGCCTTTAAGAAAACCAAGAAATCTACACAAGTTTTAGTGTAATTACTGGAAAAAGCTTCAAATCTTGTTTCCCTTATTTCACTAGTTAGGAAAAATATGTTTTTCTAGCCCTACTAGTAGTAATTTATATCATATTTTGAGAAGCCAAAACCCCTTGAAATCAGTCCGCGGCGACGCGGATTGATTTGGGGGGTAGAAAGTAGGTTGTGCAAATGATTGAGTAAGAATATGTGAAGAAAAAATCCCGTGCTGAATGGAGAAACAAATTTGTGAGTGCCAAAGAAGGGGTGGGTGTGAGAGATTTGCAGTGACGATTTTATGCTCCAGATAAGAAGCGAGGATAGCTGGCCTGCGCAAGATTTCAGGTGCATCATGATGATGAGGCAATGGAAGATGTGAGCCCTCCGTGCTAGCTGTTAAAATCGATTGCACATCGTACAAGGAAGAATCTCCCTAGGCTGCTGCAAGTCGAAAAGTTCCTAGATTTTTGTTGGGAGGGATAGCAAGCAGATGGAGGACAGTTTCTAGACACTTTCCTGCACTTTTACCTACAGCATGGAATATGGAGTGGAGCAACGAGTTTTGGCATTGAGTGACGCGATTGGGCAAGACAGATGGAATTTTTTGAGATCCCTATGTACAACTTATATCATTTTTTGAGAAGCTAGAACCCCTTCAAATTAGTCTGTGGCAACGCGGCTTGATTTGAGGCTTTTAGATACCACACTTTAAAGCAAGTAGAGGCAGGTGGCGAGGCAAGAAAGCCATGGTAGAAATTAGAGACAACCGATGTTGATGGCTGTCAGACAATAGCCAAGGATCTTGATACTGTTAGCTTTTGTACTATGGACTCATGCTGAGTCAGATGAGTGATAATGTTCATGTTGTTGAGCTCAATTCTGACAGGGCCATCTGGCTTCTGCTGATTTGTTCGCATCTTGGGAGGCTTCTTGAATCCGCCTGGGCTTGGCTTGCTATTCAGAGCCAGTATCCTCCTCATTGTGCAACAACATAATCTCTCTGCAAAGCTGTCTTCAACTACATCAACAACATGAGAGGTCCAACCTTAATTCTGCATGTGCATAGGGAGATTTGGCGTGGTTTTTAGTAGGGTGATCCGCCTTGCAATCTCTTTGCAATCCCCGGTGGGATAGCAGATGGTGTAGGTGGGGAGGTAGCAAAGTATCAATAGTCTCTGAGACAGTGATGGGGCAACAAGTACACATTTGAGTACTGAGCCAGCAGGATGCAACAAGGAGATATCGAGCACATTGATGATAGTGGGCCAGCACTTGCAAACGAAGACAACTTGATGATGGTTTTTGAGGACACAAATAATGGCATCTTGCAGGAAGTGGATAGGGTTAGAAGTGATTCACAAGCAGAAGACACTCAAAAGCAGTGGAACAAGAATCATTGCAAATGATACTCCATAGACCATAGAGGATATTGCTAAGGATGTGGTTGATAAATCTGCTGGTACACAGAAGCAAGTTGTTTGTGATGCTATTGTAGGAGGCGAGAGCTCAGTTGGGAGTATTACCGATGCTGTTAATGAGTAGTCAAGTAGCTCCTCTTGACTCTGAGAAAGAGCTAGCTGATGACATGGGAAATTAAGTCACGACACTTTCCAATGTCACCTCGGACACCACTTCACATGTCGGTACTAGAATAAAGGCAAAATTACCAAAATACCCTTCTAATTTGTGGAAATTCCCAGCATATCCCTCAAATTTCAAAAATTTCCAAAACACCTCCATTATTTTGTCATAAATTCCCAAAATTCCCTTCATTTTTTCCAAAATTCCCAAAATACCCTTGGTCGTGAGATTAAATTTCCCTACATATAAAAATAATTGTAGCTTTTCAGAAGAAGACTCATTGTCAATCAATACAAGATGCTAAAACAAGAATTTGAGTCATTTATGTAGGCTTTGGAGATGAATTGCTTCATTATTTTTAGAAACATTTTCCCTTTTTCTGACCTCGAATGTAGAAGACACGTTGAAGTCTCACAATTCTCAGGAAAGAGAAAAATACAAGAGTAGAGCAAAGGAATATGATTTTTTTTATAGGCACGTCGTGCTGTCTAATTTTTGTGGTGCAAACCATGCAGCCTCTCTCTTTGTGCTTGTGTGCAGACCCAGTAGTACCAACAGATGGAAGCATAGTCTCTCTCTCTCTCTCTCTCTCTCTCTCTCTCTCTCTCTCTCTCTCTCTCTCTCTCTCTCTCTCTCTCTCTCACTCACACACACACACACACACACCTTTGGACGGATACGCCGCGACGGACGTCAGCATAGCGAGAACTCACCTAACATATAATGTCAACTGAGAACGGAGGTCGACCCGCAGGCGCGTGGAAGCAAGCAAAGGGTGTCAACCTCTACTCGATCGACTAATGACTACTTCCTACAGAGATATCAAATCTACATGCCATCGGTTCTGTGAATGTGAGAGTCTCCTATGATGCTACCGCAGGCCAAAAGCCCATTAGATGTTCTCGAAACGTTAGGAAACTTGAGGGATATCCTATCAACGACAATAGGCCACTCTCCCTAAGGTCCGTGACCAAAAAAACCTACCCAATACCCTCCGTGCAAAAAACGCGTAGGATGTCTGGCTGTAAGGTCTCTACTTTCGAATTTCACACAAGTTCTATTACGCAGTTGAATTTTTTTAAACCATCACTCATTATTTAAGATATTCAAGTTCAAATCATGAATCGTAGGTTGAGAAAACCTAGAATTTAAAATTTACGCTACAAAATTCTGACATGTTTAGCTATATGAATCACTAACTAACTTATTGAAAGACTTATTTACTCATTGTAGAATTTTCTTTTACTGCTGTAAAGTTAATAAAAGACTATAAAGTTTAAATTAAAAATGTAAAGTAAATTATCATTAAGGAAATTAATAAAATAATTATAAAGACAAAAGAATACACAGGGATGGCAAATGAAGGAACATGGACTCACCTGGACTCACATAGAAGGGGACAAAGGGGGACACACTGTCACATGAAAAGGAGAGGCTAGTCTTGACTAATCATAATGAGGGGGCTGCTGTGTGGCCTTATCTTTTGATGATAATGACAAAGTGGTCAAGCTGACGGGTACCACAAGGGTACCAAAAACGCGGGTATGATTTTTGAGGCGGAATTTTTTTAAAAAATTATTATTTTTTTGAAAAAAAATTTGGACGTTTTCTTTTCTGCTATAAATAGAGCATCCATGCTCACACTTTAGACATAGAGATTGCCTCTATAGCGCTCACGAAGTGCTGCCACTTCTCTTAGAGAGAAGGCGTCCACAAACCACTAAGAGAGCAAAAACTCTAGTGGACTAACAAGGTGCGTATTAATTAAGCATTCAATTAACTTTAGGAATGATGTATGTGTGCTATCTCCTACTCTAATCTCTCTAATAGATTAGTAAGATTCAATTAGCTATGTGTGTGTGTGTGCTATCTCTTACTCTAATCTCTCTAATAGATTAGTAAGATTCAATTAGCTATGTGTGTGTGTGTGCTATCTCTTACTCTAATCTCTCTAATAGATTAGTAAGATTCAATTAGCTTAAAGAAGGATATGTTTGTGTGTGTGCTATCTCTTACTCTAATTTCTCTAATAGATTAGTAAGATTCAATTAGCTTCAAGAAAAGGATGTGTGTGTGTTCTCTTTTACTCTAATCTTCTAATGGATTAGTAAGATTCAATCAACTTTAGAAAAGATGTGTGTGTATGTTTTCTCTTACTCTAATCTCTCTAAGTATACCTACTCTCTTTAGTTAGTACATCTTCACTATTAACTTATGCATAGTTAATTGAAAGTTGATACATAAGAGAACTCATCATATTCTTATTATACATGATGAAATTATCATTCAACAATTTTATTGTCAATTAGATTAAGTAGAATTTTGAATAATACTAAAAATTGATTTAGTTGAAGTATAGAAATGGAAGTTAGAATTGGATTAGAAATGTCATGCATAAAAGTAATGCAGTCCTAAACTTTCACTCGTAGTTTACACACTTTATTTTTGATTAATTACGATTAGCAAATATTTGATGTATAGAAATTAGAAGTAGAACAACAACACTAAGTGTGAATCCGAGTTGACGAGGGTTCAAATTACATACTCTCTTTGGAAACAAGGAGACTACTAGGGAAATTGACCAATTTAAAGTTCTAAGTGTATAACATAAGTGTAGTACAAAAAAAATTGGCTCCAAAGCATGCTCGAACACAAGGCGCTAATGATCATGAAACTAGTACAAGTAACGGTGGAACCCCTGCGGAACATGCTATGTCTCCACCAATCGGACCAATCGGAGCTATGGTACAGGTTAGTATTGTAGTTTCAAGCTATGCATCATTGCATATGCGAGACCATAGGAATATATTATTTACCTTATGAAAAGAAAACACGGACCGAAACCATGGGGCTTAACCCCAAGAAACTCGGCATATGTTTGACAAGTAGGAAATATTGTCTAGTTAAACTGGTCGCTATAGGAAAGAATGTTTGTCCAAAACCTTCGGTAGGGTTTCTCTCAAGTCTCTCTACTTATTAGCGTTGGTATTATGTGGCAATTGTTTGCCGAGGCGTGAGATGACGCCCAGAATGGCACCGCTGATGCTATGGTGGGAGTACACCTAGATTAGCCTAACTGGATACTGCAGTTTTGTTTTGCCGTGGCGTGAGGATGACGCCTAGATTGGCACCGTTGTTGCTGTGGCAGGAGTACGTCTAGATTAGCACAACGAGTACTTGTCGAGCGGTATGGGACGCTCATGAGGAAAAGGGTTTTTATAAATAATGTATATACCGATCGGACATAATAGCGCCAGTAGATATTCTTGAGTGAACCTAATCCAAGGGTTGTTGGTTTAAAATTGGACGGCTTTTTGTTTGACTATTGTTTGTAATATTGTTTGAAGGGTTGTTTTAACGAACGAGTATCATAAATAAAGTAAAAGAACATGTATGTTTAAACAGTGTGGTAGTAATTAGATAACAAAAGAAGGGTGAGTGTGGTGTGGAAAGTGGGAGAAGAATACCCCGACGGTATCGTTCTATGGACGGGTGGACCCGATGAGTCGGGTAACTTTCCAACGCTAGTTTTTTTTTGTTATTTATTAGTAATAAATCTTAGAAACATGGAGAAAAAAGCGCACAGGTTGCTAACTCTAAGATTTATACTTTTAGGTATAATTGATTATAGATAGTTTTTAGATAGGGTTATGGTGGTCACGCTCCGCCATAGCGAGATAGGACCAATCCTTCACTAACGGTTTATGCCCGTGGCTATGTAGTAGCTAAGGCAATGTCCGTTGGTTTTTCCTTTTCAGGATTGGAGACCTATCAAAGGTACTCCGCTTCTCTCAAAAAGGGGCAGGGACCTCACACTGGTATCAGAGCCTAGGTTAAAGCTTGGGCAGATTTTTAGATTGATGTTTGGATGTTGAAGGATGCGAATGTTTGAAATAATAGAAGAACCTATAAAAAAATTGTTTTGAGTTTTTATATGGTATTGAAGACTGAACTTTCCTGGTACAGGAAAATGTTAATTCAGCCTACCAGAAATTCTAGGTGTTCACCATCATGTTTAAAAATACATGCCAATCACCAAATTATCAATTTCGAAAAAGCGTATGATGATTTTGGATAGGGTGTTTGCACCACCTATCCCAAGGGTGCATAGAGGATGGGGCATCAACTGGAGTCCATCTGGAGGAATCTATACCATCGATGCTGACAAGATATGGTGCATGGATACCAACATCAAGAAACTTCGATGGGCATAGGAGTTAAAAGTTATCAAAGTTGATCTTTTCATTGGTACTAAGAATCTGGATGCTACCATTACCTTGGGAGGAGAAAAGATATCTCAAACTCAATTGGTCTATAATCAAGTAACAAAAAGTTATCCATGGTGGTAGGATTCGACCCATATGTGTATCTCGTAGCTTTCAAGGGTCAAAAGAAACTTATTATTTTGATCCTTTAGCCTATCCTTTTGTAGTCACTAAACTCAAAATATAGAGACATTACAATCCTTATACCTAAGGACTACCAACCTTGGTAGCAAATAATGTGTATATAAATAAAGTTTGGATTAATATTATCTTTTGTTTGTATTATTGTCTGATCAAGTATTGCCTTAAAGTGGATATTTCACTTGATCTATATTGCACAGAGTGCGGTGTACACCTCTTCAAGAGAAAAAGCTACTTCTCAAGCAAGCTAAACTTCCCTCTTTCAAAGGGGAAGGAGCCCTAGTTGAGCGCGATGCAGAAGTGTGGCTCGAAGAGATGGAGGATTATTTTACTGCTGCTGGTACTACTCCCGATAACCAAGCAATGTTGGCTATGTTTCGTCTCACAGGGGATGCCAAGCTTTGGTGGAAACAACACTGCAAAGATAATCAAGTAGCTCAAAACATTCAAACTTGGGAAGACATTAAGTATGATGTCAAAGGACGTTATCTTCCACCTGCACACGAATCCCTTAAGATGAATGAATTCTTCAACTTACGTCAGTTTCATCTTACAGTGGAAGAATACTACTCCAAATTTGTAACTCTTACGCGCTATGCTCCGCCAATATGACCGCAGATCAACAAGTAGCCCATTTCTGCCAAGGGCTAAAGGCTCCTTTAAATACTCGTCTAGAATCCATGAGGCCTGTAAATTTGCAAGATGCTCTTTTAAGAGCTAAACCCTTAGCTAAAGAGATGTCAAACTCTCAAAGGGTACGAAATGGAAATTTAAGGAATGCTGGAAGGAGAGGACGGCCTATGATGTGGAACCAAAGGCAAGTTCACCCAGTTCACCAAACTCATCCAATAGTTGCAGCTTCAGCAAATGGAGCTCAAAATGCAGATCTTAGATGCTATGAATGCAACGAGCTAGGACATTTCAGGAATGTATGTCCTAGGCGAGTCTCCGCAACAAATACACCTAATCAAGCTAGAGGACGAGGCCAAATAATAAATCGTGGAGGAAGAAATGGAGGATGAGGTCGAGGGGGCGGAATGGCTGCCAGAGTCAATGCTATCATAGGAGAACCAACATTGGGAGAAGAACAAGAGGAAAGAGCAACTCTACATGCTGCAATTGATAACCCAAGAGCAAGACAACAATATGTTGTCATTCAAACACCTGCAAATCACCAAGGTGAAAAATTTGAGCTTCTTATTGATTGTGGCAGTACTCATTCTTTCTTGTCACATAAATGTTTAAGGAGGTTAGGACTTAATCAACACCTTGCAAGAAAGATGAGAGTTGAATTAGCCAATGGAAAGGAGGTGTTATCTCAGTACACTGTGGGTAAAATAGATTTCAAGTTGGGAGAATACTCTACTTCTGCTACTTTTCGAACCTTACCCATAGGAATCTATGACGGAATTCTTGAAATGTATTGGTTAGCCAGTCATAATGCCAATATCCATTGTGCCCAAGGAAGTGTTACTTTTGTGGACAACCAAGGTCAAGAAGTCACTATTCAAGGCCAGAATGGACGACCAAAACCTTACTTGGTCAAAGCTAATCGTCTTTTGAAAGGGTTACACAAGGGTCAACAAATTTTTGTAGTCAAGCTAAACAAAGTAGAAAAATCTTCTTCCAACCCTGAACCAATGTGGCTAGAAGAATTTGCGGATGTTTTCCCCGCTGAACTTTCTGAACTACCACCACCTAGAGAGGTAGACCATGAAATCAAAATTTTTCCAGGTAGTGAACCAGTCTCAAGAGTGCCGTACAAGATGTGACTTCCAGAGGCAATAGAACTCAAGGAGCAGCTCAAGCAGTTGATTGAGCAAGGGTTTATCCGACCTAGTACATCTCCATGGGGTGCACCTGTTATCTTCCAAAAGAAAAAGGATGGCTCTCTTCGACTTTTCATAGATTATAGGGGCTTAAATCAGATTACCATCAAGAATAAATATCCAATTCCTCGTATTGATGAGATGCTGGACAGATTACATGGAGCCAAAATATTCACGAAGATTGATCTTCGATCTAGCTATCATCAAATTCGAATCCAGGAGGTTGATATCTCCAAAACATCTTTCAACACTCGTTATGGTCATTACGAATTTATAGTGATGGCTTTCGGACTTATGAATGCTCCTACAACTTTCAATCGTCTGATGCACGATATCTTTAGAGAATTCTTGGACGATTTTGTCCTAGTATTCTTTGATGATATCTTAATTTATTCCAAATCAAAGGAATTGCATGAAGGACATGTTAGGAAAGTGTTAGAGATTTTACACTGAAATAAGCTGTATGCAAAGAAAAGCAAATGTACCTTCTTTACCTCTAAGGTCTGTTACTCAGGGTTTATCATTTCACCTGAAGGAGTCTCTGTTGACCCTGACAAAGTCAAATATATTGTGGAATGGCCTCAACCCACTTCACAAACCGAAGTCAGAGGGTTCTTAGGTATCACAGGGTCGTACAGGATCTTTGTAAAGGACTATGCTCTTAAAACTGCACCACTAACCGACTTGCTAAAGAAAGGAGCTACGATACTTTGGGAAGAAAAACATAAATCTTGCTTCAAACAGCTTAAGGAGTATCTTGCTTCAGAACCTCTCTTAAAACTTATAGACTTCACCCAAGAATTCTAGGTGATCACAGATGCTAGTAACCTTGCATTAGGAGGATTCCTTACTCAAGAAGGAAGGCCTGTAGCTTATACTTCTCGAAAGCTTAGGATTCATGAAGTGAATTATGCTACACATGATTTAGAATTGCTAGCAGTTATTCATGCTCTCAAGCTATGGAGACATTATCTATTGGTACTGCAATAGAGAACCTCGCAAGTGGATTCAATACCTACCCTTGGTAGAGTATGCATACAATTCCTCTACTCATAGAAGTATTGGAATGACACCTTTTAATGCTCTTTATGGTCAAGAATGTTTATCACCTCTTAACTTTTCTGACCCCACTATAAGGGTAGAAGCCTCAAAGAAAATGCTTGAAGAAATGGAAGCTCAAACCAAAGCTATTCGAAGGGATATTCAAGCGGCTCAAGATCGACAAGAGAAGTACTCCGACTTAAAAAGATCTGATCGGATTTTCAAAGAAGGTGACAAAGTTTTCTTACGAGTAAAGCCCAAAAAGAGAAATCTGTCTCTCAGAAGGTATAAGAAGCTTAGCTACCGATATTGTGGACCTTACGAAATAATCAAGGTTGTAAGTGATCAAGCTTATAGACTAAAACTCCCTTCTCATCTCAAAGTGCATGATGTATTTCATGTGAGTTTGTTAAAACCTTATGTATATAACCCTGACCATGTCCTTGATGATGAGAAAATCATTTTACCTGCTCAAGATTTTCTACAACTCCAACCTGATACTCTCCTAGAAACTCAGGAGAGAAGGCTTAGGAATAGATCCATAAAAGAACATCTTATCTTATGGAAGGATTTCCCTATAGAAGATGCTACTTGGGAAGATGAAACATCCCTTCTTAAGGATTACCCTTCACTGTTCTTGAGATGAGGACATCTCAAATTCTAATTTGGGGAGATTGTAAGGTCTCTACTTTCGAATTTCACACAAGTTCTATTAAGCAGTTGAATTTTTTTTTGCCATCACTCATTATTTAAGATATTCAAGTTCAAATTATGAATCGTAGGTTGAGAAAACCTAGAATTTAAAATTTACGCTACAAAATTCTGACATGTTTAGCTATATGAATCACTAACTAACTTATTGCAAGACTTATTTAATGATTGTAGAATTTTCTTTTACTGCTGTAAAGTTAATAAAAGACTGTAAACTTTAACTTAAAAATGTAAAGTAAATTATCATTAAGGAAATAAATAAAAAAATTATAAAGATAAAAGAATACACAAGGATGACAAATGAAGGCACATGGACTCACTTGGACTCACATAGGAGGGGACAAAGTGGGACACACTGTCACATGAAAAGGAGAGGCTAGTCTTGACTAATCATAATGAGGGGGGGCTGTGTGGCTTTATCTTTTGATGATAATGACAAAGTGGTCAAGCTGATGGGTACCACAAGGATACCAAAAACGCGGGTATGATTTTTAAGGGGAAAAAAATTTTAAAAAAATAAATATTTTTTTAATTAAAATTTTTTTAATAAAAATATTTTTTTTTGGAAAAAAAATTGGACGCTTTATTTTTTGCTATAAACAGAGCATCCATGCTCACACTTTAGACATAGAGATTGCCTCTATAGCGCTCACAAAGTGCTGTCACTTCTCTTAGAGAGAAGGCATCCACAAACCACTAAGAGAGCAAAAACTCTATTGGACTAATAAGGTGCGTATTAATTAAGCATTCAATTAACTTTAGAAATGATGTATGTGTGCTATCTCCTACTCTATTCTCTCTAATAGATTAGTAAGATTCAATTAGCTATGTGTGTGTGTGTGTGCTATCTCTTACTCTTATCTCTCTAATAGATTAGTAAGATTCAATTAGCTTAAAGAAGGATATGTGTGTGTGTGTGCTATCTCTTACTCTAATTTCTCTAATAGATTAGTAAGATTCAATTAGCTTTAAGAAAAGGATGTGTGTGTGTTCTGTTTTACTCTAATCTTGTAATAAATTAGTAAGATTCAATCAACTTTAGAAAAGATGTGTGTGTATGTTTTCTCTTACTCTAATCTCTCTAAGTATACCTACTCTCTCTAGCTAGTACATCTTCACTATAAACTTATGCATAGTTAATTGAAAGTTAATACATAAGAGAACTCATCATATTCTTATTATACATGATGAAATTATCATTCAACAATTTTATTGTCAATTAGATTAAGTAGAATTTTGAATAATACTAAAAATTGATTTAGTTGAAGTATAGAAATGGAAGTTAGAATTGGATTAGAAATGTCAGGCATAAAAGTAATGCAGTCCTAGAATTTCACTCGTAGTTTACACACTTTATTTTTGATTAATTATGATTAGCAAATATTTGATGTATAGAAATTAGATTTAGAACAACAACACTAAGTGTGAATCCGAGTTGACGAGGGTTCAAATTACAGACTCTCTTTGGAAACAAGGAGACTAATAGGGAAATTGACCAATTTAAAGTTCTAAGTGTAGTACAAAATAAATGGCTCCAAAGCGTGCTCGAACACAAGGCGCTAATGATCATGAAACTGGTATAAGTAACGGTGGAACCCCTACGGAACATGCTATGTCTTCACCAATCGGACTAATCGGAGCTATGGTACAGGTTAGTATTGCAGTTTCAAGTTATGCATCATTGCATATGCAAGACCATAGGAATATATTATTTACCTTATGAAAAGAAAACACGAACCGAAACCACGGGGCTTAACCCCAAGAAACTCGGCATATGTTTGACAAGTAGGAAAGATTGTCTGGTTAAACCCGTTGCTATAGGAAAGAATGTTTGTCCAAAGCCTTTGGTAGGGTTTCTCTCAAGTCTTTCTACTTATTAGCGCTAGTATTATGTGGCAGTTGTTTCCCGAGGCGTGAGATGACGCCCACGATGGCACCGCTGATGATGTGGTGGGAGTACACCTAGATTAGCCCAGCTGGATACTGCAGTTTTGTTTTGCCGTGGCGTGAGGATGATGCCCAGATTGGCACCGTTGTTGCTGTGGCAGGAGTATGTCCAGATTAGCACAACGAGTACTTGTCGAGCAGTATAGGACGCTCATGAGGACAAGGGTTTTTATAAATAATGTATATACCGATCGGACATAATAGCGCCAGTAGAGATTTTTGAGTGAACCTAATCCAAGGGTTGTTGGTTTAAAATTGGAGGACTTCTTGTTTGACTATTGTTTGTAATACTATTTGAAGGACTGTTTTAACGAACCAGTATCATAAATAAAGTAAAGGAACATGTATGTTTAGACAGTGTGGTAGTAATTAGATAACAAAAGAAGGGTGACTGTGGTGTGGAAAGTGGGAGAATGATACCTCGACGGTATCATTCTATGGACGGGTGGACCCGATGAGTCGGTAACTTTCCAACGCTATATTTTTTTTTGTTATTTATTAGTCATAAATCTTTAAAGAGACAAACCTTGGCGGGTGTGCTTCTGAAACATGGAGAAAAAAGCGCACAGGTTGGTCACTCTAAGATTTATACTTTTAGGTATAATTGATTATGGATAGTTTTTAGATAGGGTTATAGTGGTCACGCTCCGCCATAGCGGGATAGGATGTTGGAGGAGCGACTCACACACCCATGAAGTGCATGCAAACACTACCTAGATCAACATAATGTCAATCGAGGACACAGATGACACAATAGGCACACGGAGGAAATCTCTTTAGCTTGTCAGGCTAAGACCATCCTACACATATAACACTCTGGAAGGCCAACTAAACCACAATCAAGAACCTCACTACTCTCAACTACACCACCTAGCCACATACACACATACGGAAGGTAACTCACCTAATCATGCCAGATTCGTACGAAACTTAAGGAACACCATCCCCTCACTAGGATACACCTGTCCCTAAGCTTCTACACTCAAAACCCTCACTCTAAACCCATCTATGGAAAATGCGTAGGATGACAGAGTAGAATTCTGAAAGTGCCCAAAACTGAAATTTATGAGTACCTATGCGTAGCTTATGTCGCCACAATTCTATAGACTACTAGCACGCAGAAAACAGACATCGTTTGATACACTTACGACCACGAATAGCTCATAGATGCGTCGGCGTGTGCGCTTCATCTCGCGTGGAATGCTTGGCGTTGTTGCATAGCTCTCCTCGAGCCTAAAGCAATGGTGTAGTCGGATCTCCAATGTGTTGAGCGAGCCGGGCGTAGGCAAGAGGATAAAGCTCATGCTCACTCTCTTTCTGTCCCACACACAGTAGACGGCAGCGCTAAAGTTTTTGATTATGAAAAAAGTCTTCTTTTACAAAATGACCTAGGTACCTTATATACTAAGGCTACCTTAGGTTTAACCTAAAATGGGATTAAAAGGGTCAAATGGCTTTGTATTTACAATCTGGAAGTGCCATTGCACCCTGGCTTCTAAAACTAGAATAACTACTCATTACAAATGATGTTTATAGCCATAATCCGCAGCATTTCATAACTGGCAAAAGATAAGACTTTGGTACGAAACTTGAGTTATGTTGTGTTGTTGACCCAGCGGTCAACACTCCCCCCTTCCAAGTTCATGTCTTCCCCGACATTACCTGATTGTCGATGGCGATGTGGTCTTTGCTGTCGTTTTGGCTTTATATGTTGCACTGCTTGTAACTTTGTCGAACCACAATAAGAACTATGATCCATTAGAGCGGACATCTATCATTATAACCATTCATCTTTTGAGATCCTCTGATTACTTTTATGTTGGCTCTTCTTCATTGGGGACTTCTTTGTTCCTGTGCAATCATGTTGTTGGTGTTGTCTGCAGCTTTGTCATTGTAGGCCATTCTTTGACTCGCCATTGAGGAGAAGTATGCTATGGTCTAAAATTGGTGCTCCAATTCATTTGTCAATTGATTTGAGTATCATTTCCTTATTGTTGATGTAGAAGAAATATGTACAAGAGGATGGTGATAGGTGTCTTTAGATTAGGGTCTAAAACCTGGATGACCAAAGGGAAAAAACCCGGTGGGAAAAAAATACCTTTGGTATACGCTCTTATTGGAGTTGAGCAGTTGAACATGAAGTACATGTTCATGAAAGGTGAGTGCTTGGGTGAAACACGGAAAGAGTGCCTGATGCAAGTGCCAATTATGGGACACTCTATATGCATATGAGAAATTTATTAACAAAAGCATGCAATGTGAAATAAGGAGATGATGTGTGTTTTGAGGAATAAATGTAGCACATGTGACATCAAAAGATGTCTCAATAGCTTCCACCTTTCCAAGAAGGGTTTTCGATGTAGAAGTTTCTCCACTCATATCTCACTGTGCTCAGTACGTGAGTGTCTTTTGGACCTTCTTCTTCACTTCACCAGACTGAAGTACTTAGACTTCGACTCTTTTGCTCACCTATACCAGCATGAGCGACACAACGTAAATATGCTCAACTCTTCCAGTTTGAACAGTACCTAGAATAGCTAAGACGCTTAGACCATAGAGAATATTACTTGAAGCTTTGGGACTAACACCTCACTCATTTTGTGGCTTAGCTACTCGACTCTGACTTGTATGACTTGTCGATTTTCTGTTGACACTGCTTTGTGACAAGTTCTTCGGCTGTTGTAGTGGCTACTGAGACATACTTCGTGAAGTTTCATTGTTTTCCTGCACCTTCTTCTCTTTGTAGTGCTCAGGCCTCTCGTTAGTATTTTCTTCATGTGGATTATGGATTTTTTTATTTTTTCTTAATAATAAACAAAGAAAATCTTTAAAAACTTAACAAAATAAAAATCATTCAAATAGAAATCTAAATGCTATGTACACTATACACATGTCCCTAGGGGCTTATATATGGATTTTGTCCCCATACTCCTCTGTAACACTACTATGAGTGCATATACTCTAAATTTCGTCAAAAAATTATCACAATAAAACGCAAAAATTCAATGCATCTCACAAAACATTGCCCTCTAATAGTCATAATGTTAGGTCCTCATTCAGAATGCCACCCCCCTTCCTATTTGGAGTCATCCTTTACGACAGGGTATCGCAAAGGGTATGTGTTGTGCTTGGGCAATTAAAAGTTGTGCTTATGCAGGCCTTGTAATGTAGCCCTATTATGCATACACAGTCAATGCATCGAAAAGATTTATGTTGTGCAAGATGTGGGTATAAGCAATTTGCTTATTGGCATTTGTTAGCGAGGCTTCCTATTCTAAGCAATGTAATGGTGTTTGAAGCTCCTGTATCGTTGCTTGATTGAAGCGACTTGCTCTCTTCTAATTGTACTGTAATCGTAGGAAGAATTGTAAGAATTCAAGCGGCGATGCACTAACAGCAGTTTTGTTGTTCTTCTTTGGGACCCATTTCTTTGCGATTATTGGCTATTTTGTTGTTGGATCTCGTTTGGGAACCCATACTTGCCCATGCTTCGTTTGTGTTTGAAGAGACTTCTTTGGGACCCACCTTTTTTTTGGGGGAGTCAACAGTGGTCTTTGCTTCAGCCCTTGTACGCTTGGTTGGGGACGGGATTCAGGATTTGAAAGTTGATATTGTGGTTGTTTTGGAATCCAAATGAATTACTGACTTTTTCGTGCTTGAATCAACTTCGTTGGAACCCAAACTTGAGTTGTGAAAGCTTGCAATTTTGTGATATTCTTACCCGTTCGTGCACGCTTTCCTTGTTTTTGTTTTGGTGTTGGATCTTGTGATTTGTCATTAGAGATCTTTGTCTTCTTGATCCATATCTGTTTTTGGCCGATTTGGCTTTTTGGTATCCAAATTTGTCAAGCTTTTTGGCTTTGACTTGTTGTCCTGTTCTTTTGACCTATCATGGTTGTTGCTGAAGGGGTTGGTGATAGTGATGGCCTGAGTTGATGATAAGGGATGTCGTAAGATTCATCACTATCGCTACTATCCTCAGCAAGGTTGACTTCTTGTACTTTCCCTTGATTTTTTGACTAGTAGTGGAAAGTTATTGTCTGTTTGCTCATGGGTGGTAGTTTCTTGGAGGACTTTTCTACCCATTGATTAGAGCATTGTTAGCTCATTTCTCTGGTCTTATTCTTCCTAGCCGAGTCTTTGCATCCTTATTAGGAGCCATGTATGAGGATGCTTGTGGTGGCTGTTCTTCACGGAGAACTTTGGAATCCACTTTTGATGCACTTTATTCGTGTAGCGATGACATTGATTCCCAGGTCGTTGATCTTCTTGAAGCTCAAAGTGTTCTACAGAGTCATAGAACTCGTCGTCTTCTTCTTCTTTTTATTCTCCACATTTCTTTGTTTGCTCCTTATTTCGAGAGCTTGTTGATGTCTGGTTCTCTTCGTTTTCGTGGATTACACTCACTGCAAAATAAGGAACGACATCATAGACATTTTCATCACAAAACTTTGTTGTGGGAGCATCCTCCACGGCGCACACGTCCAGAGTAGCGAAGATGTGTTCCCATCCAAAAGGCTCTAACTCTTCTTCAGGAAATGGTTCTGGGATATAGTCCATATCCTCTATAACCCGCTCTAGGATACATTCCTCACGTTTCAAGCTACCACATTGTGAAGCTCCACACATCCACAGTTCTTTAGGCTTACCTAACCAAGCTGGAAGTTCTGATCCTGCTACTGTGGCGGAATCAAACTCCTCAACCGGTGTTCTTGTCACATCCCTATAGCTATGGTCCCTCAAGTTTATCTTTGTTATGGTTTCCATATGTCTCAGGTATATATGGTCATAACCCCAATCTTGGACCATTTTCAATTGTCACATGAATGGTCTTCCCAGAATGATGTCATAGTTGTTCTTCTTGCCAAAGTCAACAACAGCAAAAGTGTGTTCATATTCAATGCCACAAGAAGTAACAAGTACTTTTTCTAGCAGTCCTAGGGGCTTTTCCTTGTGTCCGTCTGCAAGCTGCAGGGTCATTCGTGTGGATATCAAGGCAGGTTTTCCCCATTTTTTCCAAACCTCTTTGGTTGCAATGGCCACACTAGCTCCACTGTCAAGGATTTCCATGGTTTTTACATTATTGAATTCCATAGGAAAGGTGGTGTTTCCCTCTTCTCCATCATAATACTCACCTACCTTGTTTAATGGTACTGGCCTAGTATTTAGCTGAGGCATTTCAAGCTCTTTGATGCCTTCCTCGATTTGAGTCATTGGGGTTTTCACACTAAATTTCTCTAGAAATTTACCCACATTAGCCCACATGTTTGGTCTTATTCTAAGAAACTCGGCTAACATTATTGTACAGGTGACTGGGGTAGATAGAATGTCTACTAGCCCCTTTGAATCGATGGACTTGTTGGGAGACAGTCTTTGCGATGGGACTGCAACCACATCTGACTTGGTCTCGTACTCTCCCATGTAGCACGGTAGTGTTCTTAGCGAATGGGGTTGACTACCATAGATTGTACAGATCCTTTGTCCCCCCCATACGATCGCACGTCTAGATTCATTTGAGATCCAGTCTCAAATTCCTCTATTGGTGGTAGAAACACTCCTCGTTCATCACCAGTCTTGTCTACTCGTCTTCTTAGGTCATCGGCTTCATTGGCCTCTCTGACTTGTTTCCACTATTCGTCAAGACCATCTATCTCTTTACAATCCTCAGGTATATCTTGGTGAAATCCCTCGAAAGAGTTATCCGTGGTATTCAGTACTATCCTTGGTTCTAATGCTGGGTCTTTGAGGTTTGGTTTGTGCTCATGACTAGAATATGGCTCTTTTAGTTCCTGGTTTGGTGGGATTACTTGTGTAGGCATGACACGGATCACATCCTTAGGTTTTGCAACTGGTGGTTCTAGTAAAGCTTGGGTTGTTTGAATCATTTTTTGGCACATTTCAAACCATTGCTTTTCTAGTTCCGCATAGGGATATGTCATCCACCTGTGTTCTTGGGTTTGGTTGTTTTTGAGCCTCACATCATAGGCTTTCAAGAGGGCATCTAATGTCTCATTAACCTTCTCTGCCAACACAGATCCTCCTGAACTAGCACTTCTCGGTTTCTCATCCGTGGATGGTTCTTCTAGAGGTTTAACCATCTATGTAAGAGAAGGTGCCTCCTTTTCCTCATGTTGTTTTATCTTCTCCTCAGCTTCGGTAAGCTTCTCAGCTAGAGATTTTTGCTCTCGTTCCCTGTGTGCTTTCATCCTAGTCTTTCTAGCTTTCCAACTATTTTGTTTGCTCTTGGTTTTCTGACTAGGTGCGTCTGCCTTTGGTCCATCATCTGTCTTTGGACTCGTGTCACTTTTCGTGTTCTTTGTCTCTGGATTCTCATCAGCTTTGCTTTGAGCTTGTGCTCTCGTAACCACTTGAACTGGTACGACATTTTCATTTTCTGAGCTACTAGGTAGCTGAACAATCCCTAATACATTTGTCGTGATTTTCCAGATTTGGTTTGGGTTTTTCGGGAAATCGGGGATCAAGTGAGTGATGCCACACTCAAGAAAATAGGCATTTACTTCAGTGATCTCCGTATGAGGACATTGTTTGGCCAAGTGGTTGTCACGACTTTTGTGACAATCTGTCTCTAGTTGAGGAGATTCTTTTAGCATTTCCTCTTGGCTATAAGCAAGATTTGACCTAGATAAGCCGCTATTTGCAATGAATCGCAATGTCCTTTCGTCCATTTCATACCTTCTTTCTTTCGACTGAAACCCAGGAGGTGGAGGTTGTACCGGCCTCACAACTCCATGTGTTTCTCTCACATTTTGTTGCTCCGAAGGGTAGTACTAACTTTGGTTGCTATACCACATTGTAGCTGGTACTGGCGTTGGTTTATTTGATGCTTCCATCATTGGCATGTATCTCATGTCTACCTGCATTCTAGCACCTGGTAGTGGAGGTTATTTTCCTAAGACAAGCTGTGGCCTTAAAACTCCTACTGGTCCTGGCGCATTCCCCGTAATGTATCTAGGTGGAGTAGGTGCTTCTGGAATAGGTTGTACATACCTCTCCCTAGAATTTTCCATGCTATAATAGAACTCTTCCTCCGTATGGCTCGTCCATTTTCTCTCAATTTCACACCACTTCAGCTCTCCCAAATCAGACCTTACAAGAGGAATCAACCTCTTGACCAAGTCGTCGATAAGCTTTTCTTGATCAATAGGTGCCGTTGGCTTGGAAATGGACTCACTTATCTGTGAAACACTGTGCTGAGAGGATGTGTCATCTCCTTGACTCTTTAAGTCATTTTCTTTGTATGCCTCACAGTTATACACTAGATAAAGAGCTTCTTTGATCAACTCGTTTAGCGTCATCCTCCTTATCATATGCAGATCCTTCTGAAGGCCCGCATGTCTCATTCCTTGGATAAAGATCAGCATCAATCGTGCTTGCATAGGTAATTCCTCTCTCGGACAGAGCTTAACATATCTCTTGAGCCGTAATGGTGCTTTGCATACTGATTCATTCTCTTTTTGTTTGAATCTATGGATTTGCGAGACCGTGTTGTGAGCAATGCCTTTTGGCGAGAATTCTTCAATAAACTCCTCAAACAGCTAATCTAGGGTCTCAAAATCCCATTTTTCCACCGAGTCGAACCATGTAGCTGCATTATCTTCTAGAGTAAATCCAAATCCCGCAAACTGTGTCGCAAAATCTGAAACTTCCTCTGCTCTAATCAGTCTTCTAAAAGCCGTTACATGATCTCTCGGATCTTTATCTCCGTAGTATTTTCTGTTTACCCATTTCTGGACTTGGGATGGTCTAACTCGTCGATTGTCTACAAGTTACCAGAGACTCTCCCAATCCTTCTCTCGTTATCGCTCTTGAAGGGAATCCTGGTGGCTCTCTTCTTGGAATTCCTATAGGAATTCTCATGTTTGGTGGAGGCATTTGTGGTCCTTCATTGACCAAATATCCACCTTTTTCTAGTATAGTCTGTGGATTTGTGCTTTCTACAACTCTCTATTCTCGTCCATACTTGTCGACAACTATAGATCTCCATTGACAGTTGACTCCGTATGTGTAGACATATAAGAGCTTGTAATCCGTTATCTCTTCTAGGTATGGATCTGAGCACCTATAAAGATTGACCTCATTGTCGTCAATGTATCTATATAATCCTTCACTCTCATGACCAATCATCCAAACTCTCTCAACAAGATGGGTCATTATCAATTCCAAGTTTGGAAGATCCATTGTGGCAGGATATTCCTCTATCGTCGGGATCTCCAAGCTTGTGTAAGCTGCGTTTGAATCTAGGGTAGACATGATTTCTGGGCTTAAGAGCTTTTGCTTGGTTCAAGGAGACTTAGTCCACTGTGTTCAAGTGCTTTGGTTAGGGAAAAGTCGAAACTATGTCCAAAACCGCAACCGTTTTGTCACAATTCTCGCAAATTGTCGCTTTTAGACACCCCTAACTTGCGGATGTATTTTGAGGCCTCAAACGACGTTTTTTTTCAAAGTTGAATTAAATGGTTGCCGTTGACATGCATTTAGTTCAAGTTTTGCTCTAAGATCTGTAGAGACGCTCTCATGCTACGTTTTGATATAAAAACTTTTCCAATCCAATACCGTTTGTGAAAGTTATGGCCAAAACAGTGAAATGCAGTTTAGCATGGTCAAATGAGTCCAAATTCAATTTTAAAAGAAGATTTGGGATCTCTGTGACACTGTGAACACTCCTGTATGGTCAAAAGTACAATTGGACCCTAAAACTGACCTAGAGACATCCTACGCATAGGATGTCTATATGCTCAGAATTTAACAAAGTTTGGTCCAGAGACTCCTCTTAAGTCCAGCAACACAATGGTATGCTCAGAATTTCATTTGGACCTAAAAATGTCCTTGAGACATCCTACGCGTACGATGTATTTTTGCTCAGAATGACATGAAATTTTCACCCCAGCTTCTCCTTGATGTGCTGATCACAGTGGTGTGCTCATAAGTTGATTTGGAGTGCTAAATCATGGTGAAGACATCCTATGCGTAGGATGTCTACGTGCTTAGAATTGCCCCAAAATTGAGCCACAGCTTCCCCTTGATGTCAGCAACCCAATGCTATGCTTAGATTTTAATTTGGATGTCAAAAGACCCCAAAACTAGCTATTATTGCCTTTTTTAATAAAAAATGCTAAATTCTGTTCAATATTCACTTTCACTGACCCAAATGAGATGAAATTTATCACATGCACTCAATACAACATTTAGAACATGCCTATGGAGTCATCCTATGGTTTGGTCTCAAAATTAGGCCTTGGACACAATTTGGGTAGGATGTCTGGCAATTTTCATCTTTTGGTCTTATCCTGTCAAGATATGGTCAAGTTCCCCTTTCCAGGTGAAAATAGGGTAAAACCTACCTTCTGAACACACTGGTAACCTCAGATTTTCAAAAAAATGCCCAGATCACCCTGTAGACATCCTATGCGTAGGATGTCTACTCCTTATTTTTTTAGAGTAAACTGTCCCTGATGCTTCCTTATGCTCTTAGCAAGTGCAAGTATGCTTCACAATTGCAAATACATGCAAAAATCACTCAATTTAAGCCTTTTTTGAAATTTTACGTTTTCTGACTCCGCCTTTTGGCTTTTGGTCAACAAAAATAGGGAAAAACACCCAAGTCAATATGAAAATAGGGTAAAGCCTACCCTCTGAACCCACTGGTGCAGTCAGAATTTTCAAATTTGGTCTCCTGAACCCCCTCAAGACATCCTACACGTAGGATGTCTGTGTTTACAGAATTGCAGGTTTTCTTCACAGAACCCTCGCAAAGGCTCTTTTATATGCAGAGCATCAGTCAGTCATACAAAAATATCCACAAAAGCTTGTTTAATGCATTTTTACTCTCAAAAGCACACTTTTCCGTGATTTCAAATGCAATCAAGCACTTTAGCAAATAATTCAATGCTGAATAGCTCTAGATCAGAATCGGATCACTTACCTAAAGCTACTCCTACAAATCATATGGGGTTTTGCATCTATGAGTATAAAAACACTTCACTGCCACACACGGACTAGTAAACGCTTTTATCACCTCACAAATCACTCGACCACCAACAACTACTCTAATCCACAGATCCTAACTAAACCTATCTAGTCGCAGACCCTCGGCAAGACACACGCTTCTTGGCTATCCACTTGATCACGGAATATCCTCTTCTGGATCCACTTAAGAAAAACGCTTTCTTTAGCCGGAACTAAATCAAGCAACCATCACACGAGTGTTAGTAGGAAACCTACTTAGGTCCTTGTGTCCCCGGCAACGGCGCCAATGTTGGAGGAGCGACTCACACACCCATGAAGTGCATGCAAACACTACCTAGATAACCATAATGTCAATCGAGGACACAGATGACACGATAGGCACATGGAGGAAATCTCTTTAGCTTGTCAGGCTAAGACCATCCTACACATACAACACTCTGGAAGGCCAAATAAACCACAATCAAGAACCTCACTGCTCTCAACTACACCACCTAGCCACATACACACATACGGAAGGTAACTCACCTAATCATGCCAAACTCCAAAGTAGCTCGCAGGTGAATCTATCAAAACACGGACGAATGCTTGTGATGTAAGCATCAACGTGTAGCTCTCCTCGTGGGCAACACACTGCTGCTCTCCGTTTGCGATTCCGACCACCGTAGCTTCTGTAGCACACACACACACACACTCTCTCTGACTCTCTCAAAGTCTCCCAACGACACAGAAGATTAGATTATTAGAAGTCTCTTTACAAAGATTTAGGTTTTGGCTGATATACTAAACCTTAGAAAACCTAATGTCCGACCAAAATGACTTTATTTGTCCCCAGGCTTCTATAGAGCTTAATTACAACACCGTGAGCTGGCTTTGCTCATCCAACAAGCATCTGTGGCCAAAATACAATTGCCGACTTAAAATATGAAGTTCCCGTGAACATTACAAAAGTGGCCCAATGGCTCAAAATAAAAATAACGGGATATTTGATGATGTCCATGAGCTTGTATCTTCACATCACAACATCCATCTTCGTCTTCATCACTTCATCAACATCTTTATTTGGAATCTTTAGAGAATCTTTGAGTAATCTTCATGGAATCTTTGTGGAAGCGTTGTTGAAAGGTTGACCTATCAACACACACATTCTCTCTCTCTCTCTCTCTCTCTCTCTCTCTCTCTCTCTCTCTCTCTTTCTCTCTCTCTCTCTCTCTCTCTCTCTCTCTCTCTCTCTCTCTCTCTCTCTCTCTCGCTCTCGTTTGTCTATAGTGGTAGATGCAAAGACTGTGAAGATGATGACGACAAGGTGTACTTTCTCTCTCTCTCCCCCCCCCGCCCCTTTGTCTTTAGTGATAGATGCAACAACCGTGGAGATGATGATGACAAGGTGTTGGGGGGGGGGGGGGGGGGGGGGGGGGGGGGGGGGGAAGGGAGGGAGATGCCATCCATGATAGTGAGACGAGGGATAGAGAGATGGATTTTTTAACCATGGTTTCCATGGACTTTCTATTTCCACTTCATTGATGCTTTATGGCTTATGGGTCGCGTCTATGCTTGGTCCATCGAATATGGCAGTCACTGCTTAGTATGTCGCAATGCTATCGTGAGATGGTCGTTGCCCTGTGATTGTGTGTTGCCATCCCATGCAGGAGCAGTAATTCATGACACATATAGGATCACATGTAGGGATGCACAAGGGAATGAAAAGGGAAGAGATATGTGATGCATCCTTGTTTTAGGGATTTTCTTATCCTTTACAAAACAAAGGTATTCTCAAAATAGCTCCAAACGTCTAATACATGTTCTTGATACACACACACAGACACACACACACACACACACACCTTGGTGTGCATGGTTCTAGGCTTTGGGGGGGGGGGGGGGGGGGGGGGGGGGGGGGGGGGGTTCCCTATGCATAAATTTCTAAAAATTCTTATCTGTAAAATTTTGACCAAATTATAAATTACACCCTTTTTCTATTCAATCTATAATTTTTTTTCCAATTCCATTTTACGATACATAATTAGTAAGTCCCTCCCCTATTACAAGTTTTGGGGGATTTGTATTAGAGAGTTTGTGACCTCATATATAGACACAATCATGTTCTGATGGTCATTCTTACATTTCATGACCCTCGATATTGCCAACATCATTTTTCCTACGTTATTATCACTAGCTCTCTTTGTGGGCTCATTTTTCATTTTTGAGTTATGTCGTGATAGATCTTAGTACACTATGTTAATTATCTATTCACTTGCAATGCCCAAGTAAGAAAGATTGCACAATATTGTGTTGCTTCCCCTTGCCTCTCTTCCTCATCATTTACTGGTTAAAAGATATCATTGACAAAAGTTGGCTTTTTTGTTGGTTGTTTTAGTGCAAGACGATGTGCATAAACACCTCTAGAATCTCTGAGCTAGATTGCTTTTTTTTTGTTATATTTAATTGTTGTGTGTGTGTGTGTGTGTGTTCTAAGTGAAGGTCTTGCTCGTTTTTTTGAGTTGCTCGGAAAACCTCGCTCGGTGAATAGTAACACTCTACACTCATACTTTTCAGCTTGTTTTCTAATTACTACCATACTATTTTACCTATACAAACAGTGTTCCTTAATTAATTCCAGACATAGATTCTTTTATACAACCCTTCAAACAATACCAAAACAATTCAAACAAGGCCTAATGAAGACAATACTATATTTCAACAAAAAGAATACTTCCAATTTCTTATGAGTTTGCCGCTACTCGCAAACTTTTTCTGTCTAACCAACAGAGCCTTTGCAAAGGATTTATTTGCTAACTGCGAATTGTGCAACCTTCCCATCTCGCTAACTGCAAGGCATCTCACTAAACCGTTAGGCATCTTGCTATTTGCCAGGCATCTCGCTAACCGCCGCAAGGAACAAAAGAGAGTTGATAACTTGAGCTTAATATCCACTAACCGCGGAATCATCTAGCTAACCATGAGGCATTTCGCTACCCGCAAGGCGCAAAAAAAAAATCCAACAATTCTTCTCTTTAAATGATTCTTCAAACATGATCAATCAACTCTTCATATCAACCAATAACAACTTATCAGGCAATAACAATTTAACAAACAATGATAATTTATCAAACAATTCTTTCACTAATCAATGAAAATGTATGGTTGTTTCTTGTGATAAAATCACATTTCTTGGACGGTTTAAGAGATTCCCTATGCTTGACTTCCCAAATAAACATGAATAACAATGTAGAATTATAAATTTGTCTTACCAGATTAGCAACATGTTTGGCTACCTCTCGGACGGTGCCAACTTCTTGTGGAGTCAATACCTCTTCTTGAGTTATGATTGGAGTAGATGATACCTTCTTTTGCACATTCCTTGGAGGTGGAATAACATGAGCATCCTTGGATCTTTGAGTCACTCGCTTTGGGGCCATTTTATCATGAAACAGAAAGGGAAAAGAGTGAAAAAGGACTCAAGAATCCAAAGGGCAACACGACGATGGTAGAGAGGGAGATGGGTTGAAGGTGAGAGGTTGAGCAAGAGAGGGTAACTCCAACGTTATAGCAACAAAGCTTCTGCTTTTGAGAACTTCTGTGTTTGTGTGTCTTTCAAAGTGAGGGAAGAGGGGCCTTTATATAGGATCTCAAGAGCCAAAAGCATAAGCTAAGAGTAGCAAAAAGCAAAAAGATAAGTTCACGCACGTTCGTGGCTCCTTTTTCTTCAATGAAGCATTCTGATACGCAATTTCAATTCTCTTATTTTAGAAGAAGCTTGGCTTCCAAGACAAGAACTCCAAACTTGGCTCCCTCCTCTTTCTTTTCTAAACATACTCCTTCTTTTCTAAAAATAATTCTTCTACTCTTTCTCTTCTAAAAATACTCTTCCCTTCCTCTCTCTTTCTAAAAATACTCCTTCTGTCTTAAGGTTCAACTCTTATCTTTAGAAATAGACTTGAAGCTTAACACTAGAATGGTAACCTAACAGGACATAAAAGTGTCCTTTCAGGGTTTTGGGAAAAAATTCCAAAACCATAAAAGATCCACTCATTTTGAAAAATCCTTTCATGAGCTTATAGTTCAATAACTACTACATATGGAAAAAATGAGAAACTTGTAATTTTTCTCATCCCTTGGTCACTACAAGCTTCCAAAGTTGATGGACCAGTGCATTTTGCCCAAAACAGCAATTTCTTACGGTTGATTGCATATAAATAAGAGTGGAGATTTTTGTAAGACATGAGATAAAATGCCCCGTTAACTTCAATGGGTTGGTGACCAAAACATATGGTTGATTTTACCTCACTAATTTGTTTTTGGGCAAAATAAATAGGTACAAAAAAGTTGCATTTTTGCCATTCTGCGGACCTATCATCAAAGTTTCCATAGTCACGCTCAATACAGATACTATATACATGTTTTATTAGTTTCCTTTGGGCCTCTAGATTCAAAAGAATCCATAGAGCATGTCAAAAGGATAATGGATCTCTTACAATTGGAACCTTGGGGGCAATGATAAAGTGCTAAATACAACAAACATGAAAAAACTGGGTTTAGCATTATGACCTCTAGAAACCCATAGAAACTACTCAATATCTAGCCAAGTTTGTAGTCTATGATTAGATATGGTTACTACCTACAAAATACACACAATTGGCCTAAGAAACTAGAAATATTGAGAAAGTTATACTTTCTACTCTAAAATCGTATTTTTCAGCAATCAAAAAACTCAACCATCATCATATACTATGCTATATAGCATATTAGGTCCCCCAAAACTCAAGGAAGATTAGCTTTATGTTATACATTACACTTACAAAATCAAAATTGAATTTGGATATCAAGAAAGCCACCAAAAAAATCATAAAAGTGCTAATTTTGACCAAAAAACAAGATTATGCAATTCTTGTAAATTGGTCATAACTTTCAATTTAACACTTAGCTCTCCCTACAAGCATCAAAACATGTTGAGAACTATGAAGGCCTAACCTCTAGCCATCTAAACTTCACAAACATGAAGTTTAGAGTGGTATAGTTGCCAAAAGTTGAAAAAAAGCCAGAAACAAGACCCGTTTTTTCACACAGTTTAGGTTCAAAAATGTTGTGCAAGAGTAAGGTTAATGGTGAGATCGATACTCCAAAAAAAATGCTAATTTTTTTCAGCTCATAAGGCAACTTTGTGGATATATAGCACCTCGAAATTCATTTTCATACTCTTGAAATAATTCAAGCAAAATGGTCACTTAACACGACACAAAAGTGTCCAAGGACATAAAAGTGTCCTCTTACCATTCTAGTGTTAAGATTTTCATATCAACCTATTGTTTCCAAGTGAATAAAGACCATAATCAAGAGTTCAATTTTCAATCCAATCGTTTCGTAGGAATGATTTATGATTTAACAAAATGCAAACCTTAAATATTTGCAAGAAATACTTTTATTGAAAAATGTTGGGTACATTACAATCTCCCCACCTTAGGGATTCGAGATGTCCTCATCTTGAGAAAAAGTGAGGATACTCCTACTCTAATTACCATATCAACCATCATTATATTCAAAATGGTGGTGTCTTTACTCTGCTTCACTTGCTACTCCTTCTTCATTAGTCAGTTGTGGATAAGTGTTCTGATAATGTCCCAACTCTCCACATTCAAAGCATCGAACATTCAAACGTGGAGGATCTTGTGCATTAGCAGCATAAGATTTTTGTGGTTGTGTATCTCCCTGAAGCTTTGATTTTGTTCAATTCTTCGTGTTCTTTCATTAAAAGTTTAGCTTGTAGTAAAGCATCTCGTATAGTGGTAGGTTTCAAGGCTTCCAATCGTGAGCTAATTGGTTCTTTTAAACCTTGACAAAAGCAAGCTACATGCTGCCCTATGGTCATTGGTGGAGCATAACGTCTAAGCCTTACAAACTTTGAGTAGTACTTTTCCAAGGATAAGCAGTATTGTTTGAAGCTAAAGAACTCATTCGTCTTTATTGCTTAATGGGTAGGGGGTAAGTATCTTTTATTCACTGCTTGTTTGATTTTCCACTAATTCTCAGAGTTCTCTGATACTCCCATGTCATGAAAATGTTGTTTCCACCATACTTTTGCTTCTTCTCATTAGGAAGAGGATGGGGTCTAGGAGGGCCTCTTTATTTGCCATGAGATTATGAAGGTGATTAACATTTGGACAAATAGATACATGCCATACGTGCAAGAATGGTGGGTGTGTAAGAGAGATGTAAGAGTCCTCAAAGGATGCACTTTTCTCCCCAAAAAGAAGAAGGAGAAAGTTATGATTTTTGATCTTCCCTAATTCTTACATACAATCTCCGATTTGAGCAAAGATTATAGATCTAGAACCTACATGAGGAGCTCTTTCCATAGATATGTTACTTGACCTACTTTTGCCTGCTAGATTTTAAATTTCAATTCGAGAAAAAAAATTGAATTCAAATAAACTAACCGTTTTACCTGTTTGAATTCAAAATTTATCCTTTGATTGCTTTCTTAATAGTAAAAGTTTGACTCCATTAAACTACTCCATTCTCTTCCTAATGGAGAGGCAAAACATTCCTACCATCGCTTGATTTGTAGGTGTGGTCCTTGCAGCAGAGAAGTAATCATCCATATCTTCAATCCATACTTTTGCATCTTTCTCAATATCAGCACCCTCTTCTTTAAAAGAAGGTGGTTGTATTTGTTCGAGCAACAATTTCTTTTCTTGAATTTCCGTGTTAATAGCATCGTTCTGAGGGTTTTCTAACATAGAAGTGATTCGAGGATTCCCCTGAGTGTACATCAATGTTTATAATAACTGAAATCAATAAAGTATTTTTCAAACTTAGATTTATTCAATCCACTAAAAGCCCAATCGTATGACTTAACCAATCATTACTTATACAATCCATTAAAACTCAATCACATGACTTAACCAATCTTGACTTATCCAGTCTATCAAAACTGAGTCACGTGACTTAACCAGTCATTACTTATCCAGCCCATCAGAACTCAATCATAGGACTTAACTAATCATGATTATCTCAAATCACATAACCTAATCAGTCATGGCTCATCCAATCTACCTAAAATTCACATACATGACTTAACCAGTCAAACAATTTCTTTGTAAAAAAAAAATCAATCTTCTATTCATAAAGACATCAAAATGTCATATAGGTACCTAGAAAAAAAAAATCATGAGAAAATACAACAGAAGTTTTAACCACAACTGTGATACACATCAACTGACATATCATAATATCTTCGTGAGTCAGATAATGGGTATAGAAAACCATACACATGAGGAAGCTTGAAGTAGCAAATTTAATATTTTTAAACTAGGCTCTGATACCAATTCTGAGATCCCCAAGCCCGAGAAGATTGAGACAAGTTGATAGATGGCCTTCCTTTATTCTAAAGTTCCATTGACGATACCCTACTCCGTCTCCACGAAGCAAGTATACAAGCAACAGAAGAGAGGAAGTCCTCTATCCATCGCGATCGTGGTTGTAAGGGTCATATGCCACAGGCCAGGTCGATAAATCAAAGATTCTAATGGAAGCTATTTCCTATAACATAGAGATGAAATCTCATTGACATATTTAGAATCCATAAACAACACCTTTTTCCCCACATTTAAGAGGTACGGTCGTCATTCATAAACCTGAATATGATACGTGACATAGTCTAAATTAACTAGTAATCTTGTGAAAAGAACACGATTAATCGGGTCCATAGCTTTCAGAGACGTATATTTGGGACTTCTTGACTCTTGGCACAATGAGTCTCTAATTTTGAGTCTCTTAATAAGAGGGAGTGGAGAGTTTCTCGACTAATCGAAACCACCCATCCTTGACTGGCAACCTGAGCCAGTCCCCCACTTTCCACCCCACACTCACACTTTTTAGCTTGTTTTCTAATTATTACCACACTTTTACATATACAAACAGTGTTCCTTAATTAATTCCGTATACAAATTCTTTTATACAACCCTTCAAACAATTCAAACAAGGCCTTAATAAAGACAATCCTATATTTCAACAAAAAGAACAATTTTCAATTTCTTATGAGTTTGCCGCTACCCGCAAACTTTTTTTGTCTAACAAACAAAGCTTTTGCAAAGGATTTATTTGCTAATCACGAAGTGCGCAACCTTCCCATCTCGCTAACGGCGAGGCATCATGCTAACCGCCGTCAGGAATCTTGCTAACCACCGCAAGGCATCTCTCTAACCACCGCAAGGAACAAAAGATAGCCGTTAACCTCAGTTTAATCTTTGCTAACCGCCGCAAAATCATCCCGCTAACCACAAAGCATCTTGCTACTTGCAAGGCAATTTTTTTACCCCTAGCAATTCTTCTCTTTAAATGGTTCTTCAAACATGATCAACCAACTCTTCATATTAATCAACAAACAGTGACAATTTATCAAACTATTATTTCACTAATCTATGAAAACATATGCTTGTTTCTTGTGATAGAATCACGTTTCTTGGATGGTTTAAGAGATTCCCTATGCTTGATTTCCTACGTCAACATAACCATGCAGAATTATAAATTTGTCTTACCGAATTAGCGACATATTTGATTACCTCCCATTGGATGGCTTCAACTTCTTGTGGAGTCAATAATTCTTCGCTTTAAATGATACTTCAAACATGATCAACCAACTCTTCATATCACGCTAACCGCGAGGCATCTTGCTTACCACCAAGCATCTCGCTAACCGTCGCAAGGAACAAAAGAGAGCCAATAACCTCAACTTAATCTTTGCTAACTGCAAAATCACCTCGCTAACCTCGCTAACCGCGAGGCATCTTGCTACCCGCAAGGCACAAATTGTTTTTATCCAAACAATTCTTCTCTTTAAATGATTCTTCAAACATGATCAACCAACTCTTCATATCAATCAATAACAGTTTATCAAGTAATAACAATTTAACAAACAGTGACAATTTATCAAACAATTATTTCACTAATCTATAATGAAAACGTATGCTTGTTTCTTGTGATAGAATCACGTTTCTTGGACGATTTAAGAGATTCCCTATGCTTGACTTTCCAGGTCAACATGAATAACAATACAGAAATATAAATTTGTCTTATCGGATTAGCGATATGTTTGATTACCTTCCATTGGGTGGACGGCTTCAACTTCTTATGGAGTCAATAATTATTCTCTTTAAATGATTCTTCAAACATGATCAACCAACTCTTCATATCAACCAATAACAACTTATCAAAATAATAACAATTTATCAAGCAATAACAATTTAACAAACAACGACAATTTATCAAACAATTTTTTCACTAATCTATGAAAACATATGCTTGTTTCTTGTGATAGAATCATGTTTCTCCGATGGTTTAAGAGATTCCCTATGCTTTACTTTCCAGGTCAACATGAATAACAATGCAGAACTATAAATTTATCTTATTGGATTAGCAACATGTTTGATTACCTCCCGTGTTGGAGGTTGGACGTCTTCAACTTCTTGTGGAGTCAATACCTCCGCTTAAGTTATGATTGGAGTAGATGATACCTTCTTTTGCACCTTCTCTGGAGGTGGAACGACATGAGCATTCTTCAAGCTTCGAGTCATTCGCTTCGGGGCCATCATATTGCGAAAGAGAAGGGAGAAAAAGAACTCAAGAATCCGAAGGGCAACATGAAAATGGTAGAGAGGGAGATGGAGATGGAGATGGGTTGAAGGTGAGAGGTTGAGTGAGAGAGGGTAACTTCAACATTATGGCAAGAGAGCTTCCGCTTCATAGAACTTCTATGTTTGTGTGTCTTTGAAAGTGAGGGAAGAGGGGCCTTTATAGTTCAAGACATGTTTGTAAAACCCCTTATCTGCAAATTTTTTTAGGAATATAATGTATCCTTTTCTTTTATAATCTATAAGTTTTTTTCAAATTTGAAAAAATAATGTCCTTCTGTATGTTTCAAGAACTTTAAATACCCATCTATTGAACTCACATGATAGGTTACATCTTTCTTAGGTGATCTTCCCGGGGGTTGGACGAACCTGAGTGTTAAGTGTTGTAACAAGACCGTCATATCTTGCCGAAAGTATGCGAATGCAACCAAGCTAAATCTTCTGGAGAAATAGCCACACCAACAACGGCTTATTGATCTTGGAGATCCTTAATCCGCTTCAAAAAGGCCTCCACCTTCTCTCGATCAACAAGTTTCTTAGCATCAAGTTGACTTTCTAGATTTTGAATTTTGGTGTGATTGTGCACCCCATATTGGCAGGCCAATATATTCCATGCTTCATGTGCTTTAGTGGTATGTTGAACCAAAGTGAGAACACGATCACTTACACACATGATGATGGTGCACAATGCATCTATATTCCTTCTTTTTGAGGCACATAGAAGAGTAGCATATGGGGGATTACAAAAATTGGATTTTTTGGATCAATCATTGCAACGGGCTCCAAGTTGGCACCATTTGGCCCCAACACGGTATCCAACAATTCATACAAATCTTGGATTGCAAAAATTTTGAATTTCCACAGATTTCCACAGAGTGTAGTTGGTGCCATCAAGCTTGCCTTTTGTGAAGGTTGGTGGATGAATGCAAAGCAGAGTAACACCAGCAAAATCACTTAAAGACACTGACATGATTGATTTTTCACGGTAATACAAGTACTTCTTGTTTTTTCTTAGCTAGGAGCACCTAATGCTCTGATAACATGTAAGAAATGTGGAATACAATAGGATATAGTAGCAAGAAGAGCACAGTAGAGAGAGAGAGAGAGAGAGAGAGAGAGAGAGAGAGAGAGAGAGACAATGCAAAGTAGATTAGTGGAAAAAAATATTAGATTAGCACACTATTACAAAGTGATGGCATCATCCACCCATGCGCTCTCAATGTAGAGCTTAGATAAAAATTTAGACAACTAGAGTAATTAGGAATACAAGGGGCTATCAATCCTTCAATAAGGATGTGTGTATGTGCGTCTAGTGTGCAAATTTTGTTTATAATGGCTCATAGATCAGGCCTCCTTATAATGGCTCATAGATTAGGCCTCCTTATGGAGACATAAAGGAGCCTCTAAAGGCCCATGTGTAGCCGCCATGCGTCCATGTGTCTATCTGCCCTTGTGTAACAAATTTCAAGTAGGAATCTATCATGCACCCATGTGTAGGCGCTCTTGGGTAGACAAGTCCGCCTAGAACTAGGCCACTGGCCAAAAACCAAAGAACATAGGCCACTGGCCATTGGACGACCGTTTTTTTAATTGTCTTTTTGCTTCCGTCCGGCCAAGATATTCCAGCGAAAAGGAATGTTTCAGTGTCGAATAAGAATTGACAATACGTGCACTATTGGCTTCTCCTCATATGGGGGCCTTACAAACTATGCAACATATATTGTGGTGGAAAAACTGACAAGTGGGCATTGCATGTATAGTAACACTAATTAGCTTGCTTAATCATAGGCTCGTGTGTCACTTCAAGTCAATGTTCAAATTCATCCTCACTGCAATTGAGTGGATGGTGGCTACTTATTTTTATCCTTCCACTTTAGATTTTGGTTTTTCTTTGAACTTTCCCTTTTCAGACTAAAAGAAGCACTTGTTTTATGTTTTTATAGAGTATCCCTTCACTTTGTAGCTTACCATATACCACAAGCTAAAGTCAACATGACATATGTTCTATCTCTCAACCAAGCCATGTGCTTATTACCCAACAAAGGTGTCTACAAGCACATTAGCCAATTCAATCTGCCAAGCGGTTCTTGAAAATTTTACTAGCCAGGTCAATCTACTCAAAGCTTCCAAGTGGTTCTTGAAATTCTCGCAATCCATTGTCAAAGCTGCCAAGCATCCGAGTCTAACCTCATCCTTGTTGTTGATGCCTTGCATCCACTTGATATTTTGGAGATGGATGATAGAGAGTCCATTTTGTTTTACACCAATAGAGACATGGTGGTTCTAATGTGCATTGTGATTGCATGGTCTTCTCAAGCCGATGTGTTTTTTCAGATGGTTGGATGTGGTGTATACCCTTGTAGTTTCTCTTCACGGAAGGTAATTATATCCAGCCATATGTGGCCACTTGGTGGAGAAACTTTTGGCAAGCGGTGGTGATGTGTTGTGGATCTTACAAGAACTTGTCTTCTTTTCCCGATTTTCTGCATATCCCATTGTTTACCCATGGATGGTGGTCTTAGATTCTTGTTTAAGAAGGAGGATCATTGCGTGTTACCTATGCTTTGATTGGGAGGTATTGGAACTACCACATAACCCGAGCTTTATGTACATAGGGGGTTGTTACATCTTGGAAAGACATGTCTAGATACATAAGTAGAAGCAAAAAGCCCAATAGGGTGATACTTATGGTACTAGTGCGAGATCCTAAAAGTAGGTGCTATTTCATAAGTGTGGAACCCAAGGGCATAATCAGAGGGATTGCTTGAAGAAGTCAGTTTTGGACTCGGAGTCTGGTGAGGTGGATACTATTGCATGCTTGGTTTGCCTAATCTAGGACTCACAAAGACTTGTAGATGGATAGCACTCTGTCATGAGGTTTTATCAGTGCCAAGCTCAAGATGTGGCTCCTACTTCCTTGGCGGTGCCTAGAGTACCTATTCCCACTTTGGAGATAGTGTGGAAAAGGAATGAAAGGTTGTAAATCTTTGTGATACTTGGGCACAAGACACCAAAATTTTCAACATGACAATGCAAACACATCATTCGCTACCATATGTAAACGGCTATAATGCAAGATAACAACATCGGCTATGTTGGGGGTCCCATCGTTGCAATAGCTCCAATGACCAATAGAATTATCAATCCCGAGGGATGGGATACCCGGCTAGGGCATGTAAACACTCACACGGTTAGTGAGCTAATCGTGGAAACACAAATGGTTAACTCTACGAGGTGAGCTTCTTGGCCTATGGAGGAGATAAGCCACAATGAAGGGTAATCTCCACATCCACTTCTCTTCACCTCTAATCAACCCATTCACACATACTACGATTGCAAGACGCACACAACACTAATCCTATCATGCAACACACTAATCGCAAGCACACACACATAGATCTATGGAGCACCACACTTCAATCAAACCTACATGCACACACAAGCAAAAGAGGGAAATCACACAAGATTAGAGAGGGATTAACCACTAATTAGTTAAGATCTAGTTAATCCAAGCATCATAGACAATCATAAGAAGTATGAGAGAGGAATAGTGAGAGAGAATGAATCATAAATTAGTGTTAATCAAGTCTCATGAGCAAGGAGAAGCTCAAGGACTCCATAGCCACACACCTCAAGAGCTCTCACCAAAGAGTGCTCTCAACAAATGATCTTGAGAACCCTAATTTCTTTTACACACTACCTTATGTACTTAGGGTAAAAATGTGCAATGTCCGAGCGCCCAAGGCCTTTAGGGCTCCACCACTTACTGAATCTGCAACCTAGGCACAATAACTGATGTATTCTTTACATCTTGGAACTCCCATTGAGCCCATAACACATTAAAATATTACAATGGCTTGAAATAAATTGAGAATTTACACTACGTGACCATTTTGTCAAAACGTGGAATATGTGTAACTCCAATCTTTACTGCTTCTTCTGGTTGATCTTAGATGTGCATCTGTACGTCTTTGGTCTTTAGCAGATTTTGTTAACTAACGTTGACTCAGTTAACATTCTCCCCTTGCGATTTAAGTGCCCGTCCTTGGACACTTTTGAAAAGTGTCCGTGGAGACTGTGGAAGGTTTTTGATTGGTTGTTGATGGGATGATTGTCTTCATTTGTCGTTGAATTTGTTGATGAGGTTCAATTTGTTGCAGCATCTTCATTGGTCCAAACATGTCTGATGTACGAGATGATGTTACACTTTCCCGTTGTAATAGCAGATGAGGCTGATGTTTATTTATGAGAAGTATGTACAAGTAAAGTAGAATGATGAGGTTCTAAATTAGCGTCTAATACCTGGATGACCAAAGGGAAAAAACCCAGTGGGAAAAAAGTGCCTTTGGGATACACACATTATTGGAGTACTTACTAGCATTAGAAATATTAATAAAGTACTCAAGGGATTATTTGCTAATATATGGAATTAAAAAGGCAGCAAATATGAGAGGATAGCATGATGGAACATGGGTTTTCTTATTGTAGTCCACTCAAGGTGCATAGGTGGAAGCAAGAAAGAGCGTCTAGTGCATATGTCCAATGATGGGACATCCTATTTATGCATACACAAAAATGCATGGAAAAAAATATGTTGTGCAAGAAAGATTTTGAGGGGTTCTTCAGAAAGATGGTGCAGCTATAAAAGCATATGACATGGCTTTGCAAGCTAGCACCCCTTTAAGAATGGTTTTTATTGACTAGGATATGTGCTCTCATCTTACTGTGCACTATGCGTGAGCGTTGGACTCTACGACACTCCACCAATTGTAAGTTGATAGACTTCAACTTTTATGCTCATTTCATCCAGCATGAGCAACATGACTTTAAATATGCTCGACTCCTCCAGCTTGAGAATAAACCTAATAATTACGACTCTTAGCACAGAGTTTAATATGACTTGAAGCTTTGGGACTAATGCTTTGCTCATTTTATGGCTCAGAAACCCGACTCTGACTATGCCAAAGAGTGTTTTTTTCACCCTCCTAACTTGACTTTTTACATTTTTGTGCTTACTACAAACATTTATTCTGGTAAAAGTAAGCTTGAATCCTCAAAAAGAGGATTAGTGAAGGACCAAGTTGGCATTGAAGGTTTCTTTTGCCATACCTGTTTCATCATCTTTGAATCTGCATTCACGTTGGTTGGGTTGTCCTTCTTTGATTGTGAAGCCTCCATTATCTATTTGATTCTCCAATTAGGTCTATTGATAGGAGTCTTTGATGTTGTTGTAGTCTCGATTGGCTGTCAACATTTGGCTTTTGACTAGGAGCATTGGAAGACTTAGGAATCCAAATCTTTTGAGAACCTTTGTAACTCCTTTGTTGACTTTGTCTTGCTCTAGGTCTTGTTGAGTTCTTGAGATCTTCATGCAGGTCTGATGTGGTTTCATTTGGCTTATGGTTGACTAGTAGCCAAATCTTTGTGTATCCTTTGTAGAATCCTTGTCCAAGAGGAAGATTCTTTGAGATTCTTCTTTGTTCTGTATCATCTTGTGAATTGTGGTAGAATTTAGCATCTTTCAATGTTGCTCTATTGTATACCTACTTCTTATGTTTCCTAGGACATTGTCAAGGTTGATACCTAGTGGGTCGAGGTTGATACCTAGGACATTGTCGAGGTTCATACCTTTACTTGGTGTTGTCGATAGTAGTAATATAGTGATGTTTGTAGAATTCTGAAGAACAGGCCACCAGTACTTGTATGGAAGAGCTTGGGGGTTTCTATAGGAAGGATGCATTGAAGAAAAATGTTGTTGTTAAAGGATACAAGCAAATTTTATTTTGCCATGATTCTCAAGCTGTATTACGGGAGACACAGATTCTTCATCACAGCATTAGAGAGATACATTGCAACTGATGACCCATCTCTTGATGCAACCAATTACTTGATACATTTTGGAGATCAAATCTCAAAGATGAGAGGTGCAAAGTCTACTACTGAATCAAATATGGAGGGGTTGAGAAGGACAAATTTTGATGATGTGATAAGGTCTTTCAAGAAAAAGGTGTTTTCACAGGGCATGTCAACAAGGCACGATAGCTTGCTGAAGACATGGTTGCTCTACATTTCTTTGGTTGTTCAAAGATGGCAGTTGTAAACACAAGCCTATCCCTCATGGAGTTTGGATTGGCAAGGATAGCCGAATATTCAAAGGCAAGGGCTGTAACAAGGGAAATGAAGAAAGCATGCCAACAGTGAGGGCAACTGCCTTTTTATTTTTTTCTATGACTTCTATTTGTTTTTTTTTTTGGAGGCTTCTCTCAGACGCACACATACAATTGATTATATTAATAGTCTGAGTTTGGTTGATTGTAGACTGGTTTTGATTGCTCATTGGACAAGTCACTTGGTTGATGAATTGCTCCCATGTGCCCATGATTGCTTTGATTACAACTCACCTTAAGTCGTACCCCATTGTTTTCTATTATAGGGTATTATTTTTTGAGCTAAATGTGAGTGTGTTAATCTACATTGTTGTACCTCAAGTGTTATGCAACACAAATTTGGCATATGGTGATGAACCCTCTACATGTTACCATATACATGTGGTAGTGATGTGTGTAAACACACTTAGGACTGTCGAGGAATTTTTTCCCTCAGCAGGAGGTTTTTGCCCCGTGCATTGTTTATATGCCCATCACTCTAGGGCTAACTCATCTTTCCATTGCCTACTAATAAGTAATACACTCTTTGTTGTGTGCCTTGAGCTTCCTTCATCTTCTCCAAGCTGTGTGTGTTTTCTTGCAACCCTAATTTCAACAATTGGTTTTAGAGCAGGTTGTGTCCTCTTGGGCTTAGTCGCTAGCAGATCTAGTACATGCCTGCTCACTTTCTTCAATTTTTGTGAGCTTTGGTGAACATTCGTACGTCAACAATTATTATGGGTCGGCTTAGTCTGCTCAGATTTTCTATTTGAGCTCATTTCGGCCTTCATTTTCACTACAGGCAGTACTGCACAAGCTATTTTGTCAATTTGTGCAAAATTTTTGTCAGTGGCATTTTCTACATAAAAGATCCCTTACAGTCTTGTACGGTTCATTCTATAGAGCACGTATTGTTTCCACTTTGTTTGTCCTTTTTTTGGTCAGTTTTCACATCAGGTGCAATTATTCGCCAGGTTGACAACAAGACAGATATGTTCAAGATGTTTGTTGCTAAGGACAGATTGGATGGGGACAATTACCTTATGTGGGCTTACATGATGCAACATGTTCTTGTGTCAAAAGGTGTTTGAAATACTATGCAGGGCATTGATGTATGTCTTGGTTCTGAGGATATAGACGATGTTGAGGATGCTGCAAGGAGTGTTGCTATTAGAGTTGTTTTGCTTTCGGTAGAACAAGATCGTTGGGATGTAAAAGATGCGCAAGCTCATGCATTGATTGGATTGTCTGTGAAGCGCACTATTACTCCTCACATTTGTTCAAAAAATTTTGCAAAATAGGCTTGGAATATTCTGGCCGGTCTTTATGCAAGTTGCAATGAGGTAAAGACCTGGAGTAAAAACTTATGCATGATGAAGATGATATGGACACTTTCCTTGCTGGTGTCAAGGATATCAATGAGAAACTTATTTTTGCAAGTAAAGTCATTTAATACAGTTCCCTTTTGCAGACTGTTCTTGATGCCTTGCCAGATTCTTATCAGAATTTTGCTAGTACTTGGAGACTTATGACCTATGTAAATCCTGAAGTTGTCAAGCTTGATGCAGTATGCACATTGTTGTTGCAGGAGTCACTTAAAAAGGAAATCAAGACTAGATAGTGTGCAGTTGAGCATGCCTTTATTGTTTCTCAGAGAAAATGTGGTAAAAGTAATGCGGCCACTTCTCATGGTTCTTCTGCGAGTGGAAAATAACATGTTCCTAATGCTTCTGCTGTTTGGAAATTATGGTGACAAGGGAAAAAAGAAGATGCATTGCCATTATTGTAAAGCTAATGATCACTTGATTAAGAAGTGTCCCAAGTTGAAGGCCAAAGGGGCTACGAAGAAAGAGTCTAGCTCCACTGCTATTGCTGGTTCCACTACAAATGTAGCTATTGTTGAGTCTTCTGTGAAAGGAGACTATGATGCTGACGTTGATGTAGAATGGACTTTTAGTGCAAAGTGCACTTGTAATCTTGTTGTCCATGATGCATGCTTCTCAGTTCTACAGATTCACATGTGTGGTATTTTGACAATGGTGCTACAAAGCACATTATCTCACATCGTGATTTGTTCACCTCTCTTGAGTCTGTTCCTCATGGGGATTCATTTACTTGTGCCACCAATGCCTCTTATCCGGTTCAGGGAGCTGGAAATATTATGCTTCCTATTGTAAATGGAAGTTCTTTCACACTTGTTGATGCACTGTATGTACTTGGGATCAAGAATAATCTTTTGTCTGTAATAACTGCACTTGCTAGACTTGGACTTGTAGACAAATTTATGGATGAAATATAGACTGTACATGATCGCAATTTCGGTGATGAAATTGTTGCATCTATCATTTTATGCCGTGGGTTGTATAAGCTCACTTTGTATGAAAAGTGTGGGAAAAATTTTGCAAATGCAGTTGTGGATTCAAGGCTATTTCAAATGCAAACTTTGGCATGCACATTTTGGTCATTTGAATTTTGCCAGTTTGCTGCGTTTGCAGAAATTTGATATGGTTTCTTCTTTGCTACCTCTTGAAGCACCTGTCAAATATGTCTGTGAAGGCTGTATTTTGTGTAAGATGCAACGTTCTAAGCTTCCAAGGGATGGTTCAGTTAGGGCCACATGCGGTTGCAGCTTGTGCATAGTGATGTTTGTGGGCCCATGAAAAATCCTTCCTTGGGGAATTACCTATACTTGTGACTTTTATTGATGATTAATCCAGACATGTATGGGTATATCTGCTTAAAGAGGAGTCCAAAGTACTTATGTGCTTCAAAAAATTTCTGGCTATGGCTGAAAATGTTTTGAAATGTACTATGGACACCCTCCATTCCGGTCAAGGGGGGGACTATATGTCTCATGAAATTAATGAATTTCTGGCTAGTTGTGGATAAAACACCAATGTACAGTGCCTTATACGCCTCAAAAAAATGGTGTTGCTAAGAGGAAAAATAGGTCACTTACAAAAATGGCACGCTGTATGGTCAAAAGTTAAGCTTTGCCGCATTCGTTTTGGCTTGAGGCCATCATGTGTGCCACTTATGTACTTAACATGTGTCCTACAATAGCTCTGCAGTCTATGACTCCACATGCAGCATGGCATGATAAAAAGCCTTCTATTGAGCACATGCGTGTTTTTGGTTGTTTGGCTTATGCTTTGGTGCCACAAACATAATGCAGAAAATTGGATGATACGGCTGTCAAATGTATTTTTGTTGGTTATAGTGTTGAAAGCAAAGGGTATAGGTTGTATCATCCACAAATAAAGCTTATTCTAGTTTCATGGGATGTTGTGTTTGTTCAAGATTCTGTTCAGTCCTTGATGTCATGTACTAGAGACAATAATGTAAGCTCACGTGACATTTATGAAACTTTGTTGCCTCTTTTCAGTGGTGGAAGTTGGAATGAAAATTCCAATGAGGAAAATTTACAGCCTATGGGATTTTTTGAAAATGTTACAGATCAGCCTATTACTGATGCAGATGTACATGATGTACTTTATGAGGAAAGGACTGAGAATGAGTAGGCTAGAGGTATGTCTAAAGGGCTGGTGCATACTTTGCATGACAGTAAATTGGATGCACCTTTGTCTAGTCATACTCGTTCAGGTTCTTGCCATTCATTTTATGCATTAGATTGTTATGCTTTGGATGTGTCTAGCTTACATGATGTTGAGGAACCTTTGTCTTTTGATGAAGCACATAATTCAAAAAATTGGATGGCTGCCATGCAATCAAAATATGATGCACTTATAGAAAATGAAACATGGACTTTATGTGATTTGCCTCCAGGAAAAAAGGCCATTGGTATAAAGTGGGTTTACAAGTTGAAACGCAAGCCAGATAGTGAGATTGGTCACTATAATGCTGGACTTGTCTTTTGCTCCCACTTGTCGTATGGCTATTGTGCATTTTCTATGTGCATTGACAACTCATGTTGGTTGGGATGTGTATCAATCAGACATTGTTATTTCTTTCTTAAATGGTGACATATTTGAGGAAGTTTATGTAACGTAGCCTCATGGTTTTTTCAAGAAAGGAAAAGAGGATAAAGTGTACAAATGTAACAAAGCTTTGTATGGGCTGAAGCAATCTCCTCGTGCTTGGTATGAGAAGACTGACACTCATTTGGTCAAACGAGGCTTTTGTAACAATCCAACAGAAAGCACATTGTATGTAAAGCGTGAGGTGATGTACTTCTCATTGTGGTTCTCTATGTGGATGATTTGCTGATCATTGGACCAAATGAGAGACATATTGCTGAATTTAAGGCTGAATTGAATGCTACTTTCAATCTAAAAGATTTGGGGAAGTTGCATCATTACTTGGGTATACAATTAAGCAGTGTGATGGTGGTATTGCCTTGTGTCAAAAAAGTTTCATAGAGACATTTCTATGTAAGTTTGGACTTGAGGATTTCAAACCTATTGCCACTCCCATGGAAACCTAATGTGGCCACTTCCAGTCGTGAGGCTGAGTACAGGGTAGTCTTCACAGCTACGGTTGAGTGTGTATGGCTCAGATACCTTATGACTGATTTGGGTGTTGGATAGGACACTATCAACACTATCTACACTGGCAGTCAGAGTGAATTGACAGTTGCAATGAACCCACTTTTTCATGTCTGCACAAAGCACATTGAGGTGCATTACCACTATGTCAAGGAGAGGTTCTCAATGGGGGATATTTTCTTGGCTTATGTGCAGAGACAGGACAACCTTGCAAATATTTTCACAAAGGCATTGTCTCGTGAGAATTTTGAAGCTTCCGCAAAGCTTTGGGCTTACTCCCCTTTGTGGACTGATCATGTGCTTACATGGCATGGCACTTCCCTCTACTCTAGGTGCCAGCTCTCGTTCACTGCATCACTCCCAAGGGGGATTTGTTACCATATACATGTGGTAGTGATGTGTGTGAATACACTTAGGAACGCCAGGGAATTTTTTCCCTCACTAGGAGGGTTTTTCCCCCGTGCATTGTAAATACGCCCATCACTCTAGGGCTAACTCATCTTTCCATTGCACACTAAATAATACACTCTCTGTTGTGTGCCTTGAGCTTCCTTCATCTTCTCCAAGCTATGTGTGTTTTCGTGCAACCCTAATTCCAACACCACATTATTGCTTTTGTAACATTCTGCAAGTGTTGATCACAATTTTTTCTTGCTCAATTGTGGGACAGGGATATACTTCACTAGTATTTATGTATTAATCAATGTATGGCTACTATACCAGCAGGGAACCTTGACACATATGGTGCTTGCCTAATGGGTCTATTTTTTCATACTATGGATGCATCGGTTTCTTAGCACAATATCAGTTCACTGACTAGTATATCTAATAACCTACCTTAAACCAGTATTTCTATCTCCCTACATCATGCGTTTGATATGCTGGCTCTAGCAGACTGCTACGTGTTTTACAACTGATAATAATAAAATGTTGTTCGATGGTGATAACATAGTGATATGTATATCTTGTCCACCTGGATTCGTTGGCTTTCTCTTGCCTACTACGTTAAGAATCAGTTAGCATCATACATAATGCTATTACAGATGCTTTCCTTGATGTGGTCTTCATTTTAGCAGTTTCTAATACTCTTTTGCATGTGAAACATGGAGCGTATGTTTCTACTACCCTTTTGCATATGAAACTTGGAGCAAGTGTGCATGCCGTATTCAAAATATTGGACTTGCTAAGTCCAATATCTCATAGTAAGCTTAGCCTATCCCTTGTACAAAGCATCATTAATATAAGCTTTCTCCTTTGTATAGCAATCCATTACACACTCTATGTATATATCTTTTGCCTATACACTACTTTTGCTTGCAAATTCTTTAGATAGGACCCTAAAATGATACCGTTGCCTACAAGCCAAGGGCCGTACCCACACCCTACATCTCTCTCTCTCTCTCTCTCTCTCTCTCTCTCTCTCTCTCTCTCTCTCTCTCTCTCTCTCTCTCTCTCTCTCTCTCTCTCTCTCTCTCTCTCTATTGCTAGTTATCGATCACATGGAATCTTTCGTTGCATCGGTAACCGGTTTGAACATATGTAGAAACAAATGTTTAAACAAAAATGTTATGTAATTAGTACAGTACAACCCATGTTTCAAATGTTGGACCTTGTGCTTCCACTCCACTGTTTTTGCTCAATTAAAAAATGTATTCAACAGTTTTTCATAACCTTATTCAAACACATGTTTACCAAAAAAAAACACACACAAAAAGAAGCAATAGATTTTGTATTAGAGAAGGTGATTACAATATCCCTCTCATTTATGTGAAATGTTCATATATAAAGAATCAATGCGCACAATTCAACTCAGTACAAAGCATGTGAAAGAGTATAAAAAGAGCATCAAGTATTTTTAATTAATGTAATCACACTTGATTTTAATGTGATCACAAAGCGTGATTTAATGTTAATGCACATAGATGTTCACGTGGATAACATTTTGATGTGGATGGAATTTTGAGTGATTACTTAAATTTCAAATCCTTGGAGAGCATGAAAAGACAAGTAACTTACTCTATTGATTTCTTGTTGGTGGCTTTTTAATCAAGATTTTCTTGCATTGAAGGCCTTTGCTCCTTTGTTGACTGCTCATATCTGGGCCCTTGTGCGTTGTGATGGTGCTTGCGTTTTCATTTTCAACCTTTCTCAATAAATGGTTTAGACCTCTTGAGAGTGTTCTCAAATCCATCTTGATTTGAAATGAAAACTTTGTTGGCAACAAATTTCTCCTTTTGAGGTATGTACATGTGAACACATGTGTTAGAGTTCGCCTCAATCTTACATATTTGCAGTGGGAAAAGATTTCCCTCTTTGCATACACCTAAGTACTCTCCACTCACATTTTTCATGTCTTCTCAAGATCATGTGAGGCTGTAGTAGCCTCATGCACTTTCTATAGTAGCCTCATTTACAGTAGCCTCATGCACTCTCTCTGCACAACACAGTTGCATTACCTTAATCTAGAGGTTGCATATATTTCCTAGCTCTGTCCAACAACATACACAACATCCCCATTGGCTACCAGATTTAAAGATAGTGTAGATATGTTGCACCTTTTAAATGATACGAACAAGAGAAACACCACGTCCATCCTCAAGCAAGGTAACATGGATATTAGCAGTGTATTTTTTTTTTGGCAAAAAATCGCCAATTTGGCGAATCTTGAAAATTTTGAGCTTTTATTTTGGCTCTCATTGGTGTAGACCTTAAGATGTTTTTCGCCAGACTTTGCTAAAAGGTTTTGTATTTTGGGGTAGCTAGTCGCCACAGGTATGCCCACTGAAGAACTTGATGGTAGGGGAGATTGAGGGCCAAGTACGTTTGATGAAACACATCACATTATGACATGGGACCCAAAATATTAAAGCCTACATGTGGTTGTAAAGATTTTGTTACATGAAATTGCAATGGGCTCCTATCATCATAACTACTTTTCTTTTCACTCTCCTAACTTTTCTATGATTGACCTATGCATGATTAACTAGAGTTTAAGTAGGAGGTCAGAGATCTTCACACTTTCTCATTTAGTTTTCATTTAGATTTCAAAGACCTTACCCTACTCAACAAGATGTTGTCTCCTAGTAAAACCCTAGTACATATAAGGTTTGTTGTTGTGGTATTGATACTTATTTGAAAAGTCTAGCTAGCACTACTTAAATCACTTATTTCTATTATATAAAAAGTTGTAAGAGATGTTTCTTTTATCCTTACATGTGATATTGAAAAAAAGACCAATTAAGGTCTAGATTTAAATTTTTTGTTGAAAAAAATGATAAACTTAATTTTAAAATATTTTGCTCGCTAGATTCATAAATTTAGATTCATTTCTCGCCAAAAACTTGAATAATATTTAAAGGTCGGTGTCCAAAAAAAATACACTGGATATTAAGTATTTGTAAGTCTTTTGAGTAATATTTTTCCATAAATTTCTCACTGGTGATGCTCCTCTTAAATCCATATTCATTCATTTGTTGAGCATACTAATAAAATGGTACACAATGTTGATCCAACTTTTGAACCAACCAATCAACATGTTGCCCACTCATTCTTTTAGAGGAACCCAATAATTTTGACTTCATACCTTAATAAGCCTCAATATCTCCATTAATGTCCTAACCCTAAGTGTGGCATGGCCTGACCTTCACATTGTTATTGGGGTCATGGGAATGTACCAATCAAGTTAAATACTTCAACCTCAAGTACACTATACACAACATTCAGGAATTCATACATGAAAACACAGTGCACAGAGCTTCAACCTCTTCTTCTTCATTCATACGACTCTCCAAAACGTTACTACTCCTCGGGATAATCGGCGATCCTTGATTTGAAGAGATTCCACCCTTTTTCATTACAAAATGACTAAATAATGCCTGAATCTACAACACTTGACTAAAGGTAACTAAATATGGCTTTATGACCTGGCACAACCCGGTGGTAGAAAGTGCAGTGCCTGGTACTTAAACCAAAATACACAAATACATCACAAAAACTATGACCACTTCCCATTCCCTAAGGGTAACTCCAAACTATTCACTGATTCAAATATGGTTTCTTCCCCTTCTTCATTCTTGCCCTATACTCTATCTATTTCCATTTCCTCATTTTACTACCCTTTCTCAGTATCATCATTAGATTTCCCTGTTACTGTGGCTCCATGTACCTCTTCAACCACTTCTGCAATAATGCCACTGAATTCAGTATCCTTATCATACAAACATGTACCATCATCTCCAATTTCCTGTACTTTTTCTTCTTTCTCCATGTTTTCCTCTGTTGCTACTGCCTTGGCCAGTGTAAACAAGTCTTCCTGTGTGTTAACCCCTTGATCAACTCTTCCAACAGATTCCATTTTCCGAATTCCAGCCTGAAAATTTTCTGCAGACATTCTCTTCTTTAATTCAACCACCTCCTTCTCTAAGTCCTCATATTTTCTTTGCAATAGTACATGTTCAGGACTTTGGTCCTCCTTGGCAAATGCTTGATAAGGAATGCTTGCCAATGAAAATATCTTCTTTCTTAATTCCAACCATACTTGTTTTCCTTGTTTTTTGATTTTAGACTTTAAAACATCCACAAATTGGCTTGACACATACCAACCATCCAAATCATCATCATCCTCTCACATATCTCTCAATTTGCCTTCTAGTTCCTTACATGCTTGAACTCCATTTGATCAGACATGATGGCATCCCACTTTTCCTTCCATCCTTTAAGCTCTTCTGCAATATTATGTCTTTTATCGAAGTGAAATTTGTAGAATATAGCACTCTCTTTTGCCTTCTCCAAATCTAATTTTAAACCTTGAAAGGACTCCTCTAGATCCTCAATTAGTTTTGTATCCTCCCCTGACCTCTGCTTGACCATTTGCCTATGGATAATATACTATGGACTTCTTGTGAATAATCAAATGATATTCATGAAGTGAACTCCCTGGTCAGAGACCAATTACACTGGACACCCAAACCTGGTCATTATATTCTTATACAAGAACTTTGCCACACTCTATGCCTTATTATCCTTCATTGCTTGTGCCTAAAAAATTTTCCTAAAAAATCTTCTTTGTTGTAATGTCCCCTGAGAAATGACCACGAGCCTCACCTACATGTGCTTCATTCAAGATCAATTTCTATTCAAATTTTTGAACACACCTCTTGAAAACCTGATCTATTCCTCTTTTGTGAAGATCACCCATAATCACTGTAAATGTTCTACTTCTCCATGTCGATTTCCTTCTTTTGACCACTCTTTAGGAAAGATTCCATGCAATAGAAAATATAACATATCTTCATACCAAGAATCCTCATTATCCACAAAATCCAGTGGAAACAGATTTGCATTAGGTAACTCATCTATTACTTCAATAGGTGGCTCTCCTATATAGCTAACGTGCTCAAATAGTCAGCTATCACCTGCTCCTGACCTGGCCTATGAATAATTGAATAGTCAAATTCTTGCATCAACAGTACCCATCTAGACAGCCTTCTTGAAAGATGTGTTTTATTGACTAATACACTAGATCGTGATGATCCACATGGATCACTACTTTGTTTTCCAATAAGTAATGTCTGAATTTTTGCAATCCAAAAATCATCCCCATACATTCTCTTTCAGTAATCGTGTATTTTCTTTTTGCAAATGAGAGCACTCTATTGGCATAATAAATAGGTTTAAACCACCCTTTTTCAGGTTCCTGCATCAAAATTGCACCCACAGCTGAAAGGGATGTATCTACAAACAAATGAAAAGATAACTTCCAATCAGGAGGAATGAAGATTGCAGCATTTTCTTCAGTATGTTAAATGCAGCTTCCTGTTTTTCTTTCCACGGCCTACATCCTTTCTTGCCAGTTGAGTAAGGGGAACACAAACATGAGGCAAAATTCTCAAAAATCTTCCATGCCAATTTACTTGTCCAATAAATCTCATCAGCTGCTTCACTATCTTTGGTGGTAAAGCTTTTAGGATTGCTTCCACCTTCCTTGGGTATATTTGTATTCCCTCTTTATGATACGGACCAATAAGATACCTCTTTTGACAACAAAATCACACTTAGCAGGGTTCAATGAAAGCCTTGCTTCTCTTCATTTCTCAAAACATAATCTCAAATGGTTGAGATGATCCTCCTTGTTGTCTGAAACACTGAAATCATCCAAAAATACCTTCATGGAAGTAGTCAAGTAAGGACCAAATATTTCCATAACCCGCTTTTGAAACTTAGGTGGTGCATTCTTCAATCCAAAGTTCATAACAGTTGAAGCATACACTCCCCATTCAATTAATGAAAGTTGTTTTATCTCTATCCTTGAGGGCCATTCCAATTTGGTTCTATCCACTAAAACCATCCAAAAACCTTTTGCTCCATCCACTGCATCCAATATAGTGTCACAATATGGCAAAAAATATTTTTTGGGTCATGTTCAGTTCCCGAATTTATATCCTCCAATTCATCTTCTCTGACTCTTGAACTCTTAGACATTTGTTCTTCGGAAATCTTCTTTGCATATTTGATTGCTTCAGTGACTTCTTTCTCCTCTTCCAATCTCTACTCTTTGGCTATTTTTCTTGTTTTCTTCCCAGTTTCTTTCAGTTTCAATTCAAGTAAATGTTTTGGGTTTTAGATTGTATCTGCAATTTTCTGCACATCAACTTCAAAAATTGGAACTACTTTTTTATTTCTTTGAAGGAATTCTTCCTTTTCATTTTCCTCAATGGATTGACCCATATTGATGCCTTCTGCATACAGAGGTGTGAAACTAGGTGGAATACTCTTCTTTTGTACCATCTGTATCCTCAACTTTTCTTCTTATGCTTGATCACAATTGTGTATGCTCTCCATGACTGCTTCACCTTAGCTGCCCTAAGCGATCGTCTTCCCAAAATCGTTGGGTAAGAGCATGATGATTAGATTCATGTGCCTCTGTCCCCTCGACTATTGGTGAAAAACTTGTGATTACTCCTACCTCAGGGATATTGATTTCTGAATCTCCCCCTGATCTCTGCATTTGGGCATCCAACCAAGAATCCCATCTTCTCTTTTGAAATCTGATACCATATGTAGAAACTCGTGGGGCTGGTCCCCTGGTTCACTCATGCATTTATTCTCCCTTTTCTACTTCTCTGGGCCCTTAAATATTCAATAACCTGCCTTCTACAAGAGAAATTCAGATAATTGGGAGCATTGTAGGCCCCGAAAGGTAATACACAGAAGCCCTAGTACTTATGGATTCTTGAGGCAATATGCAACTTCAAGCGGGATTGAATCAAGGGATTCTTCCAAAAAAGTATTATTGTACTTCTCCCTTCCTTCCTCATCAATTGTCCAATTACGAAACTCCTTCAAAAACGTGCCACGTTAATTCTCCATTATCCCCAATTAATCTCATTTCCCAAATGGAAAACTGAATACTCTCCACAATCAGCAGGATTGCCAAGTGTTATTGGGGTCATGGAAATGTGCCAATCAAGTTACATACTTCAACTTCAAATACATTACACACATCATTTATAAATTCATACATGAAAACACAGTGTACAAGGATTCAACCTCTTCTTCTTCATTCATACGACTCGCCGAAACATTACAACTCCTCGAGATAACCCACGATCCCTGATTTGAAGGGATTCCACACTTTTTCATTACAAAATGACTAAATAATGCCTGAATCTACAAACACTTGACTAAAGGTAAGAAAAGTACTAATTATGGCTTTAACACACATACCTACACACACATGTGCACATAGCTAGCATACATTTTAGGCATACATGTTGGAGCAAAGTTCATGTTTAATGGCACACCTGCCTTTGCCTTTTTCAGCTTGTCCACTTGGGGCCCTCTTCCTTGTCTTTGCCTTTTTCAAATCTCCACTTGGGACAATCTTTCTTCATATGTCCCTTTTTATGACACCAATAGCCCTCAATGTCCTTTTTGCAAGGACCACGTGATTTTCTGCAAGACTTGGATCGCTCACCAGATTTCCCTTTAGCCTAAAGTAGTGCTACCTTTTGTTGGCTCTGAATTCTTTGTGTTCAATTCTTTAGTTAACAAGCTACCCTCCACATTGGCACTTGTGAGACCAGTAGCAGGTGCATAATTATTGAGAGTTGTACGAAAGGTTTCCTAGCTCTGTGGAAATGGTAACTTGCAAAAACATGGCCTTGACAGAGTCCTCAAACTTGATACCCTGCGCCGACAATTGGCTGAAAATTGTGTTGAATTCATTGAGGTGATTAGACATTGGCATCCCCTCTTTCATCTTCAAATCAACCAGCTTCTTTAACCAATAGACCTGAGAAGCTGCACTTTGCTTCTCATAGAGGCCACATAACTTCTGCCATACACCATAGCTTGTAGTCTCTTTCACAACATTGAAGTAAACGCTTTCATCAAGAGTTAGCATAATGGTTGAGCAGGCCAACTCATCAAGTTCCACCCATGCTTCTTGTGTCATGTCCTTTGGTTTGACTCCTTTCAACCTGATGGGCTTTGTCTGCTTCTTTTGCACCAAAACGTGCCAAATCTATTGCTTCAAAAACAAGAAGTTAGAGCCATCCATCTTCTTAATGGTGTACAAAGCTGTCTCAGAACTAGATGTCATGATCCTTCACAACTTGTAGAAGATAGAAATTTGACTGCTGTTACTAAAATAGGTCCTTTAAACAAGTCTAAAAAAACCCAACACCAAATGTTAAGACTGCACGGGAAAATTTTGGTAGAGTTTTGGCAATATAGGAGTACTGAAAAACCACCAAAACATAGCAAAATTTCATTGTAATCTCAGAGAAAATCATTGAGAGGATACTCCGCACAACGTATATGCATCAACAAATAGATATATGCAATCCACTCATTGAATGTGCCACAAGTCCATACATGGATCGAGCTTTGGAAAGGGATGTCACGGGATCACTCTAGTACCTAATCCACCGAACACGTTCTAGGACATGGGCAACGGTTAGTTTCAAGAAAACCTCACCACCAAGCCCCTCAAAAAGGCAGCATATAAATCTCAAACTATTTGTTTATACATCCCGCAATTTCCATACATGGGGCAATCCATAGGCTAATACGCACACTAGCAATGCCCAAAGCCTGCAACAATGCAAATTGCACTATCAGAAAGATTGTAATATCCTATAAACCTTTGCAAATTGTATCTATGACTAGATACCTCCCCTGAAACCTGTATTTGCCCAACAAAAACATATGTTGTAGAAAAACGCAGAAAATCGAGATGCGACTGAAGATGTAATGCCTATATAAACCTTGCAAGGCCCGAACGGAGGCGGAAACATTCAAAAATGCCAATTTTGAGGGTAGAGAAGACCTATGGGCTAATCTACAGACCTTGTGTTGCACTTCACGCTCACCAAGGCTCTCCTTGATCTGTGACAAAGACCCAACGCACTATCGGCTGCCTCCCACCAGCTCTGATACCACTTGAAGAGCATGCAAGGAAGGATGGAGGGACAAAGGCGAATGAGAAGTGTGAGCAAGAAGGAGGGAGAAGCACAGAGACAATGGTGGAATCCTTATCACAATAGTGATAGGGTTTGTGAGTCCTTATTACTTAACCTAGAAAGAATAGTGTCAGGCCACACACCCTCATATGGGAGGGCACATTGGGCTCCACACCCCAACATTTAGGTCGTAGACCAACCACTTGCAATGTAAGAAACATTACATTATGAGACATAAACCCGGACATTTCTTGCAGTTACACGTATACCCGGACATTTGCAATGGTGCCATGTAAACCCAGGTAGTGCATGAAAAAAGACAAAGCACTCACCAGATTTGCAGAGTTGCTATGCTTTTTGGCTTTGATAGGTAACATGCCATGCTCGGGCTCTTTGGCGAAAACGATGACCTCTCCACGCTTGGGCCATTTCCTCAAGATTTGAAGTCTCTCTCTTTGCCTACAGAATGAACCCATCCCTTTTCGTGAGGGAGTACCCTTCCAAGGTATCTACCAATGCAGGATCTTGCAGATTTTCCTTTGCTTTCTTCTGTTCCATCATCTTTTGAACATCACACTCTTGCTGATCAACTTCCCTCTCTCTTTTTCTAACAACAAGCTACACATAAAAATAGAAAGAATCAAATTAACATGATAATATACACCCAAACAAAATGTATAACCTGGCTACCTTACCTCAGATGGAAGCGACTGTTGCTTTACCGGAGGAGCTACTTCCTCCGTCACCACATTTGATTTTGGGGGAGTACTTACATCACCAACAAGGGGGTAGTTACATCACCAACACCCATTTTTTCCTTCCACTTGTTGTTGCATCTTGCATGGTACACGGCCACCCGTAAGCCCTTGACACAACATTACTCGGGATATTGTAGAATTGGGCACTGTGTAAACCCAGGCACATTGCAAACCCTACCTTTTTGGGAGCCATCTGTTGCCCCTTCTCAATCGCTTGCCCGTCCTCTGTATCCTTTACAATCGATCCACCTTTCTTTTTTTATTGCGATGCAATCATGGTCCCAGATTTTCTTCTTGAGGGGCAGTAAGGAATTCCAAAACTGGAGGGGCATCCTTCTTTGCACCCAATGCACAATATTACTAGGAATTATGTAAACCTGGGCACATTTGTCCCCCTAGATTTTTGACATTCCCCTTCTCAATCACATGTTGCAGGTTTGGCTCCTCCCTTGTCTTCCTTCCAACCTCGGCCTGCAAAACCTCACCCAATCAAGCAAACATCACACACATTTGACACCCTACCTTTTTGCGAGAAATATTTTGCCTTTTCTCCATCAAGTGCTACTCCCTTGTATCCTCCCTTGTATTCTTGATCCCTACCTACTGCAAATGGTCCTGTAGAGGTCCGTCATCTAAATAGAAATACACTCTATGTATATATCTTCCTCCCATCTAAATAGAAATACACTACTTCCGCTTGCAAATTTTTTGTGTGTGTTTCTTGGTATCAAAGCCTATGAATTAATTCAGCCTACAACTTATGCTCTCTCTATTTATAATTCTTGTTCTATGTGGTATCATACTTCAATTTTGTATGAGCTCAAGTTTAAAAAGCCTTGGAGTAAAAGCTACATGCTCTGAGTAATCAGTGAGGATTAATCTCTTTATATAATATTCATCCCAGTAGTGTTATTGTTGTTCACTTGAATCTACAACGACAGGCAAGGTTTTGGTAGCAAGGTACAAATTGGAAAGCCACTAAGAAGGGAAGCCAGTGAGCCACATGCATAAAGTCCTGGATAATTTCCTATGTAAAGTCGTGCGTAATACGCCCGCTATAAATCCCCATCTTTCGATGTTTATTCATGTAAGCTTCAATGACATTTTTGAATAGATTTTTAAAAAAAGTAACCAAGTCTCTTGCAAATCTCTCAATAGCATTAGAAGAAGCCAAACCATCAGCTCAATGGCAAATACCATAGTTAAAACCCGAACAAGTCTATCAACATAAATATCTATTTAATCCTCATGCATCTACCATATCTTTGGTAAATAGATCCTTTACATCTATCCTTTTTGATAGTCTAATGTATTTTATTGAATTCACCAAGATCCTCCAAAATAACAAAGCGGAAGCCATATAGTGAGGCAATCATTTTGTACAGGTTTGTTGTGTAGATATTATAGAGTTCTTAGAATTTGTCAATAGAATTCTTAATTCAAAATATATAAATATGATTCTTAGATTAGAATTATTAGACATAATTTTTTGACTCGAATTCGTGCATATAACTCTTAAATTAGAGTTAGAAAATAGAGTTCTTAGCATAGATAAGTTAGAACTCAGGATTCTTAGATGAGTATTTATTAGCAAAATTTTGAGATTTCTAATCGTAAGTAGAATTCTCAGATTAGAATTCATAGATAAAATTCATTATAAAAATTTATGTATCACTAAACTAGATTCATATAATTATATGATTAGCTCACAAAAGATGGTTCACAATATGCAAAAGCTATTGAAAGCCTATCATTCTTCTTTGCATATGAAACTCATTGCTTCTTCCTCTTCTTCCATTACACCAAGATTTTCATTCACAAAACCCTTCGTGCATAAAACTCCTGGTCACTCTCAAAAGCATTTATTCTTTATTGTCTTGAAGTTTATTAACGCATATAAAAATTCCTCCCCAACAAAGAACCAAGGTGGGAAGATTGGGAAGCTGCGGAGCAGCTTGTTAACAAGCTGCAAAAGCATCTTGCTTAATTCTGAGTTTGAGACAGGTAGATATTTTTATATTATTGCTTGTTGTCACAAAAACTGCAACAATCTTATTGACAACACATGAAAAACTCCCTTTAAAGTCTCAACAGGTGTATAATTTTTGAGATGGTTGATTATGCCTAGGAAGAAGACTCAGATGAACCTAGATGGGATGCAACCAATACAGAATGCAGATCAAGTATTAAATACTATGAAGATGTATTTAATGGATACCTGAATCAATTTGATTTTTCTATGAAGAAAAAATTTACAATGGCCTCCAAGAAGAATATATCCCAACTCAACTTCCATCTCCTCCTTACAATTATAATTTTGGCATAGAAGATGACACCAATGAAAGTGAAAATTGATGATTCATAGGTATTAATGCCTTTAATACTAGATAACTTAAAGGTGTATATCTCTAAAGCACCTCTACATATGGAAAAGGATGAGTCCATGGCGAAAGACTCTACTAGTGCTCCACCAACTCCCCAATGTGTGCAAGGTATTAGAAAAGTAGGTGATATCACATTCTACAGCATTGACAATTTGGAACAGATTAAAATCATCGTTGTTTTAGAATATATTAATTGGATCTATCAACAAATACTATTTGCAAGAATGAGGCAATAAACTGTTGTGGAAGCAGCAATCAATCGATTCTCACTGGCATTCTAAAGTCATGGTGGAAAACGCTTCTTGAAGAAGTTAAAAATTCCATCTTATGACCTCCTCACAACAGACCTCCAATGCTTGTACTAAATGAAGGAATCTACAAGGAGTTCATCGGACATCAGGAAGATCAATCAAACCTAGCCCTTCAAGCTTTTCATGAAGCACAAATATGTAATTTCTCTTCAATTTGGGATTTCTGTATCTACTACTGGAAAAATTTAATTTAAAAAGTAAAAATATAACATTCTAGAGAAATTAAAGCAGAACTTGTCCACAAATTGCCAAAAGCAATAAAAAAGTTACTTTTGGAGAAACTAAAAAAATGAGAATCTTGATCTTCATTCGACAACACTAGGTGCAATCAATTGTGAGGTCATCAACCTCGAGAAGGCCTTTATTCTCAAGATAGATGGATGGGGCGACTTGAGAATAAAGGCGCCCCAATGTTTATTAGATAACTTGATAGATGGCCTTCCTTTATTCTCAAGTTCCTTTAACAACACCCAACTCCCTTTCCACGAAGCAGAGATACGAGCAGCAAAAGAGATAAAGTTATCTATCCATCGTGATCGTGGTTGTAAGGGTCATACGCCACATGCTAGATCGATAAATCAAGGATTGTAATGGAAGCCAATTCCTATAACATACAGATGAAATCCCATTGACATATTTAGAATCCATAAACAACACCTTTTTCTCCATGTTTAAGAGGCACGGCCGCCATTCATAAACCTAAATATGATATGAGATATAGTCTAAACTACCTAGTAATCTTGTGAAAAGTACTCCACTAATCGGGTCCATAGCTTTAGGGACACATATATTTGGGAATTCTTGACTCTTGGCACAAAGAGTCTCTAATTTCAATTCTCTTAATAAGAGGGAGTGGAGAGTTTTCTGACTAATCGAGACCACCCATCCTTGGCTGGCAACCTGAGCCAGCCCCCACACTCACACTTTTAAGCTTGTTTTTTAATTACTACGTCAACACTATTTTTCATATACAAACAATGTTTCTTAATTAATTCCAGACATGGATTCTTTTATACAGCCCTTCAAACAATACCAAAACAATTCAAACAAGGCCTAATGAAGATAGTCCTATATTTCAACAAAAAGAACACTTCCAAATTTTTATGAGTTTATCGCTACTCGTGAACTTTCTTTGTCTAACCAATAGAGCCTTTGCAAAGGATTTATTCGCTAACCGCAAATTGTTCAACCTTTTGATCTCGCTAACCGTGAGGCATCTCGCTAACCGCAAGGTATCTTGCTAATCGCCAGGCATCTCACTAACCACGAGGAACAAAAGAGAGCCGATAACCTCAGATTAATCTCTGCTAACCGTCACGGAATCATCTCGCTAACCGCGAGCCATCTCGCTACCCGCAAGGTACAAAAGATACTTTTCCAACAACTCTTCTCTTTCAATGATGCTTTAAACATGAGCAACCAACTCTTCATATCAACCAATAAAAACTTATCAAACAATAACAATTTATCAAGCAATAACAATTTAACAAAAAATGAATTTATCAAACAATTCTTTCACTAATCTATGAAAACATATGCTTGTTTCTTGTGATAGAATTACGTTTCTTGCACGGTTTAAGAGATTTTCTATGCTTGACTTCCCAAGTCAACATGAATAACAATGCAGAACTATAAATTTATCTTATCGGATTAGCGTCATGTTCGATTACCTCCTGTGTTGGACGGCTTCAACTTCTTGTGGAGTCAATACCTCCGCTTGAGTTATGATTGGAGTAGCTGATACCTTCTTTTTCACCTTCCCTAGAGGTGGAACGACATGAGAATTCTTTGAGCTTTGAGTCACTCGCTTCGGGATCATCGTATCGCGAAAGAGAAGGGAAAAAGAGAGAAAGAGGACTCAAGAATCCTAAGGGCAACACAAAAATGGTTGAGACGGAGAGGGAGATGGAGATGGAGATGGGTTGAAGGTGAAGGTGAGGGGTTGAGTGAGAGAGGTTATATCCAAAATGGTGAAGTCTTTAATCTGCTTCGCTTGCTACTACTTCTGCATTAGTCAATTGTGGACAAGTATTCTGATAATGTCCCAACCCTCCACATTTGAAGCATCGAACAATCACGCATGGAGGATCTTGCACATTGGTTAAGTCATACGATTGGGCTTTTAGTGGACTGGATAAGTTTAAGTTTGAAAAATACTCTATTGATTTGAGTTATTATAAACATTGATGTACACTCAGGGGTATGCTCGAATCATTTCTACATTGAAAAACCCTTAGAACGATGCTATTAACACGGAAATTTAAGAAAAGAAATTTTTTCTCAAACAAATACAGCCACCTTCTTTTAAAGGAGAGGGTGTTGATATTGAGAAAGATGCAAAAGTATGGATTGAAGCTATGGATGATTACTTTTTTGCTGCAAGGACCACACCTGCAAATCAAGCGATGCTAGGAATGTTTCGCCTCTCAGGGTGAAGCAAATTTATGGTGGAAACAACATTGTCGTGACATGGGTGTATTAGAGAACTCTCAGAGTTGGTGGGAAATCAAACAAGCAACGAAGAAAAGATACTTACCCCCTGTCCATGAAGCGATAAAGATGAATGAGTTCTTTAGCTTGAAACAATACATCTTATCCTTGGAAAAGTACTACTCAAATTTTACGTGATATGGTAATTTTACACATAGTGAACCTCCCGAGGTCCAACCCCTCTTATGTTTGAAGAGTTGAGTGTAATGTTGCTTGAAGAGGAGCTACAACTCAGGAGTAGGGATGTGGGAGGTGATGTCGCTTTCACAAGAAGCACAAAAAGAAAGGGGCCTATGTCAAATTCTTCTAAGAAGAAGCCCAAGAAGAAGAAATTTTCAGGTATCTATTTTTATTGTGACAAGAAGGGTCATGTTGTTAAAGACTGCAAAAAGAATAAATTAGACGAGAAAAATGGCACCATGAAAGCTTCTTGGAAGGAAAGAGAATCCGCTAACATAGGCCATCATAGAAGAGGTATGCTCACACAAACTCTTTTTATTGATGGTGGTTATTGGATTCTAGATAGTGGTGCATCTTGACAAATGACTAGTAAGAAAGACTGGTATAGTTCCTGGAAGCCTCTACAAGAACCCATCTGTTTAATCGTCAGGAATAATACCAAATGTCTAACCGAAGGGTTTGGGACAATTTATTTTTTGGCATGTGAAACTAAGAAACTCTTTGATGTGTTGTACGTGCCTCAAATCAAGAAGAATTTGCTCTCGATTTCTGCAATCATCGACCATGGTCTTGAAGTTGTTTTAGGAAAAGTGGAGCAAAAATCTTAAATTTTGAAGGAAACACAATGGAAAAGAGCGTAATGTGCAACAACGTTTATAAAATTTCTGCACTTACGGTCACTACAAAAAAGGGTACGACTCAATTATGGCATGAGAGATTTGGTCACTTAAGCATTTGTATGGAGATGAAAAAATATGGGATGGTGGCACACATGCCTCAAAACTTAGATATGGATGAAGTATGTGAAGCTTGCATGATGGGAAAGCGACAAAGAAAGTCATTTCCACAAGAGATTAATACTCGAGCTCAGTCTCCTCTAGAGTTGGTACATGCATATTTTTGTGGTAAAATATCTACGTCATGTTGGGTGGATCTTTCTACTTTTTTCATTATTCAATGACTTTAGTAGAAATATGTGGGTGTATTCCATTCGTGAGAAGTTTGAATCTTTTGGAAATTTTAAAGTATGGAAAAATCTTGTAGAAAATGAAATAGGAAAGAAGGTCAAGAAGCTTTGCACAGATAGAGGAGGATAATTCATCTCAAAGGAATTCAACAACTACTACAACAAGCATGGAATCAAATGCCACCTTACTAATTCTTACACACCATATTAGAATGGAGTTGTGAAGTGTCGCAATCGGACAGGGGTAGAGATGGCACAATGCATGCTCAAAGCCAAGGATATGCCAGATTCCTTTTGGGCCGAAGTAGTGAGTACAACAGTGTACATTCTCAATCAAAGCTACACAAAAGCTTTGAAAGATAAAATACCTGAAGAAGCCTATTCTGGTATCTCAAAACATTTGGGTGTTTTTGTTATGCACATATTCCTAATTCACAAAGAACAAAGCTGGAATCCAAAAGCAAGAAGTGTGTATTTCTCAGATACAATGAAGAGTCTAAGACATATAGACTCTATGATCCTGGGGAAAAGAAAATACTCACTAGTAGCGATGTGGTATTTGAAGAAGGGCCACATGTGGTGGAGAAACCAGGTTCATCCACTTTCTCATCAAATGAAGAAATAACTTACCATATGCCAGATCAAAGTCACATAAACATTTAGGAGGAGGAGTTGTTTGATGATGACAGCTCAAATAAATCTAACCAACGTGTTGTAGCATCATAGGAAAAGCCACTAGCAAAGTGGGCTCAACAACTCTTTGATGCTAGAAACCCTCAACTTCACAATCCTCATAAAGAGGTGAGTGGTTTGTGAAGATCAAAGAGAACAGAGGAGCAAAGAAGAGCCTCCAAATACATCGTCAACATGGCTCTTATAATTGAAATTTTGGGCTTTGTGAAGGAGCCATCCTCCATTGACAAGGCCATGGCTAATCAAAATGGAAAGAAGTGATGCAGTCAAAGAAGTATGACAACATCACAAAGAATGACACTTGGAAAGTAGATGATTGGCCTCCAAAGAAGAAAGTCATCGACACCAAATGGGTTTACAAACTCAAGCATAAGGTTGATGGATCATTGCAAAAGTACAAATCAAGGTTAGTAGCACATGATTTTTCACAAGTTGAAGGCTTTGATGTTAGTGAAACCTTCACTCTCACAGCTTGAATGAACACTATTCATCTTGTACTTGCTCTTATTGCTATCTATTTGTGGGTTGTTTACCAAATGGATGTTGTATCTACATTTTTGAATGGACTTCTCAAGGAGGAGGTGTATGTAAAGAAACCACCAGGGTTTGAAACGCGTCATTCAAAATATAAGGTTTGAAAATTGAAGAAGGCTTAATATGGCTTAAAGCAATCACCAAGAGCATGGTAGTGTTGGAACTGATAAGTTTTTCAAAAAACCTGGCTTTAGAAGAAGTGCTTCTAAAGCAAATTTATATGTGCTTAGAGAGAATGTAAAGCAAGTAGTTATTGTATTGTATGTAGATGACTTGTTTATCACAAGTGATCATGAAGAGGTCATTCAAAAAACTCGCAAGAGTTTGAGCTTCAAGTTTGAAATGACAGACTTGGCTTTGTTACATTATTGTTTAGGGATTGAGGTTTGGTAATCCACAACGGGCATCTTCATCTCTCAACAAAAGTATGCAGCAGAGATCCTAAAAGCTTTTGGGATGATAGATTGTAAAAGGAAAAGGTTGAAGTGAATCCACATTTTTTCCATTGGCGAGCAAACTCATCTTCATATGCATAGTAGCCTTCACCATTTTGTTGAAGTCTCTTTAGTGAAGCCCATGATTGCTCCATTGTTGGCACTTTGGAGAATTCAATCTTCAAAGCTCTAGATATTTAGGCATAGTCTTCTCCAATTTGAGAAGACGTACTCCAAAACCATTGCTGCCCATTGCCTCTAAGACATAGCAACAAGAATCCCCCTTCTCAAAATCATACCTTTTGCAAGGATATGGCATATCATTCTAAAATCTGCAAGAAAAATGTCGACGTCCTCATCTAAAGCCCCAAAGAATATTGGGGTATCTTCAAAGGTATGGCACATCATAGTTTACCAATGAACCGAAACCACATGAAGGTTAGTTCCAAACAATCACTCTTTCTCATGACATGAAATTAGTGACACAAATCTTGGGAGAAAACATCAATTCATCCTAATTACATCATATTTGTCATTGTTTGGTATACTAGATACGGGGCGATTTCACTGTCTATTTAGGGAGGGCTTTGGACCATTGGTTAGAGTCATGAGATATCAGATCAGAGATGCCTTGAGCTGTTTTTTCTAGCGCTACGCGACACAAGGAGAGTCTCTTGAGGAGACCAGGCAGTGGGGGACATTGACAGAGGGAGATCACTGACTCCTTCAAAGCAGGGACTCAACATCTAGATGAGCATGCTTCACAATTGACTTGAGAGCCCATTTATACCAAAGGTATATTAGTGGACATAGTCAATGAGCTTGGGAGAGCTAGACGCTCACGTCTATGAGGGTGACCACAACATTGATGGATGCTCCATTAGAGGACGAAGAATATTCTAGCACGATATGGGAGAGCACTCCAATGGAGGTAAATGTGAAACTCTCCATGGAAGATTATTCTCCCTTAGTTGACATCAAGAAGTGCAAGAAACTTGTGAGAAGCTTAGTTTTCTTGTGTAATACTAGACCAAATACCTCTTTTGTAGTAGCTGTTATCAATAGGCTTTCCAACCAACCAAGGGAATCTCACTAGAAGACTGGAATGCATGTTCTAAAGTACATCAAAGGTAGTTTGGGACATGAAATTTTCTATGGTATTCACACAAATACTCTAAGTGGGTATTGTCACTCTAATTAGGCAGGAAATTGTGATTCTAGGAAGTAAATTTTTGGAGATTTTCTCTCACTTTGTGAGGTCCCCACCCCGTCATCTCGAACGATGGATCTGATGGTAAACCTTGTGGCCACTAGATCTATAGCGGAAGCAAACAAAGTGGTTTAAGGGATCAACTAGCGGACGAGCTCTCATCACCAAGTGAATTGAGTTGAGCCTACTAGCAACAGATCTAGTTCCACCCCGCAAGGGAAAGCGTGTCTAACCAATTATCGGTCCTAAGAATCATCTTCGAGAAGGAGAGAAGCCTCGAGTGCATTTATCCCCATTACTTTCAGAGGCACGTACACTTGGTACTTCACTGCTTTTGGTGCAATGAGAAATTCTAGAATCATTTATCGTACTATGGGGACAGAGAGTTCCTGACCAATCGGGACCACCCTTCTCATAGGCATTGCAACCCGAGCCAAACCCCCACTTTCCACCCCCACACTAACACTTCTTTGTGTGTCCTAATTACTACCACAATGGTTGTTCAACATATAAGTTCATTGATTAAGTTCCGATTCACAAGATTCATTAGGACAGCCCTTCAGACAGTATAACAAGCGGCACCAAAACAATATTTTCTAGTAAACATTCACTCAAAATTCATTTCATTAAAAATTCCAATGTTCTGGAGGCACGAAATCCCCCAGCGAGTGTTAGTTCCCCCCGTTGTCACCTAGTTGCCCATACAACTAGACTTGTCCACCGCATAAAAAACACGACATGGACATCCCACCGCAAAGAACGCAAGTCCTGGATAGAGACCCTAAGCTAGTAACTCTAGCTACTGCGAAATCTTCGCGAGCCGCCCCCTGTGATCAAGAGGGGGATCATGACTAAATCAACATTGGAATTGAAAATAAACTAGCTGAGCTAAATTTTCCCTAGCAAACAATCTTTCCTACTTCAAACAGTATATTCTAAAATCATTCTTCCTACTTGAATAAAATACACTTAATTTAAATGTCGTGGTCTCCGTTGGATTTCCAACATGTTTGGGGATATGTTTCCTTCCTACCTTATCGAATGCAATGGTAATTAAACAATACTTGAATTGAATTTTGACCTACCTCAACAATATCCTCATCGTTACTTCATGAGATGGCCGGTGCTTGCTCGACCATGGGAGCTTTCCCGTTCCCGTTAGAATTGCTTCTGCCAGCCTCACGGTCGTGAGATCCACCGAAACGATTCCTCTTTGTTGGGTCCATTTTATACTCACTACTTTAAATTGATAAATTCAAGAAAAAAAAAGAACTAGTGTGCGAGAATATCATGACAAGATTAGTCTCAACGAGCAATTCCTCTTATGCGAGAGGATTAGATTTACTCAAGACATGGTAATTGTTCATAGCTACATCAACCAAGATGACAAGATTAGTCTCAACGACCAATTTGCGAGAGGATTAGATTTACTTCAAGACATGGTAATTGTTCATAGCTACATCAACCAAGATGACAAGATTAGTCTCAATGAGAAAGTTGCGAGAGGATTAGATTTACTTCAAGACATGGTAATTGTTCATAGCTACATCAATTTATGATAGCATCTCACTTGTTCTTATGGGAATTGACCCTAGAATTAATTACTCGGCCTAGATAATTAGTTCTTGCTTAATTAGAGTACTAGATATGAATTAGGTATAATAATTGCTTCACTAATGCAATGCAGAATTACCATGTGCATAGGTGAGAGAGTTTTCTTTCTAGGGATAACCATAGGGAATTAATTTCTCTAATTACACCTTAATCATATGCAATTTGAATTTTAAACTTAGCTAATTGATCATTGTGAAATGATAGAATTTGATCATTTAACCACATTACTAGAGGTTGGTTTAATTCTATCTGAAATGATAGATTGAATTTGATCATTTAACCACATTGCTAGCGGTTGGTTTAGTTCTATCATTATTCACTGTGATGGCTAGCGGTTAATTCCTTTTTGCTAATCATTCATTAATTTATGATTAGGAGAGTTTAATTACTTGCATAATTGACAATTGAGATTAAGATTATGCAATAAGCTAATCATATAGTGAATTAGAGAGTAGATTAGCTAGGATTATGCTTAATACAAGCAGGATTAAGAGAATGATAGAGAGAATTGCAGCATAAGCATGAAAATTAACTTTTGATTACCATAGGTTGAGCTGAATTTTACTTGATTTGTTGATCCAATGGAGTTCTTTTGGCAATAATTGGGCAGCACTTCCGTCCTTTGATCCTCCTCTAGAAGTTGTGTGTGCCAGCAGCACCTCCCCAATGTATGTGTGTGTAGGAGTGTGTGTGTGTGTGTGTGTGTGTGTGTGTGTGTGTGTGTGTGTACTGAGTATGTGTGTGTGAGAATATATGTGTTTGTGTGTGTGTGAGCATGCCCTTTGTCAAGCTAGAGAGGTTGACCTTTGCTGCTAAATGCATCTAGAGGAGCACTAAATTCATGCAAGGCAGTTCTAGTTGCATTGCTAGCAAGTGTCCAAACTGCTTTTCTAACTCACTCACTCACTCTCTCTCATGCTGGGAAAGTAACCCATGAGACTCATATGTGTGTGAGGGTGACCTCTCCTGCTATCCGAAGCCTGGAGTGGCCTGGGGCTTGTTCCCACACAGCCCCCGAGCCCCTGTGCTCCCCGCACAAACCTTAGGAAAATTAATTTTAACCTAAGACGGGTAATTCAAATCAGATTTTAATCTTGAAACTTGCTGTACTAAGCTGGAGCTAAGGTGCATAATCCCGAGTACCTACCATATTTAGCAGTCCTTGACGTCCGAAAATGCATTTTTTTCAAATTCAAGGTACAGGTGCGGTTTGTCGAGACGGTCAAAACTAGACGGGTCGGGTGACCAAAAACTTACTATGAGTCGGAATTTTTTCACATAAATTTTTTTATTCATTTTTGAAAGATCTATAACATTATAAATATTTTGGCACCGACATATTTAGAAAAACTGTCAAAATTAGTAACTTTTTGCAGTATGATTATTTTGTAGTACAGGGGTGCTCTTTAGCTCGGGGTCGGAGATCTTATAACCTCCCCAATGTGAAAAATTTGAGATTTCCTCATCTCAAGAATTTATTAGGATAATCCTTTATGAGCGTTGGTTCGTCCTCCCAAGTAGCGTCTTTTTCAGGATAATCTTTCCACTTCACAAGGTGCTCGGTAATTGTCCTGTTTCGTAGTTTTCTTTCTCTTGATTCAAGGACATAATCAGGTTGACGTTCGAGAACTCCTTGTGCTGGCATAACTATCTGATCTGAGTCCAAGAGTTGATGGAGGTTAGGAATGTAGGGTTTGAGTAGGCTGACATGAAATACATCGTGAACCTTTACGTTTGCGGGTAACTTGAGCTTGTAGGCCTGGTCACTCACAACCTTAGTGATTTCGAAGGGTCCTCAATATCTCGGGCTGAGTTTCTTGTACCTTCCTAATGATAAGTTGCTTTTCTTCGGTCGGACTCGTCGAAAAACTTTTTCTCCTTCCTTGAAGGTCCGTTCTGATCGATTCTTATCTGCGTAATTCTTTTGTCTATCCTGAGTGGCTTGGATATCTTGGCGAATGGATTTAGTCTGAGCTTCCATGTCTTCCAGAATCGTCTTAGAGGCTTCTACCCTGATGGCTGGGTCTGAAAAGTTAAGCGGTGCTAAACAGTCTTGTCCATAAAGAGCTTTCAAGGGTGACATTTCAATGCTTCTGTGTTCAGAAGAATTGTAAGCATATACTACCAAAGGAAGATATTGTAACCACTTCTTTGGCTCTTGCAAACAATAGGCCCTGAGAATGTCCTCAATGACTTGATTTACTCTTTCAGTCTGCCCATCTGCCTGCGGATGATACGCTGTGTTGAACGTCAATGGTGACCCAATAGATTGGAAAAGAGAAGTCCAAAACTTTGATATAAACTTGGCATCTCTATCACTGACGATACGCTTGGGTAAACCATGTAACCTAAAAATTTCCTTGATGAATACTCGGCTAATATCCAAAGCAATAAAGGTTGTCTTTATGGGTATTAGCTCGGCTAATATCCAAAGCAGTAAAGGTTGTCTTTATGGGTATTAGATGAGCCACTTTTGTGAGAATATCAACAACCACAAATACAGAGTCATAACCTCCTGTAGAAGGTAACCCTGTAACAAAGTCCATACTGATGCATTCCCATTTCATATGGGGTATGTCAAGAGGTTGAAGTTGCCCTGGTAACTTGATTCTTTCAGCTTTTATCCGCTGACAAGAAAGACATTGCCTCACATAGCGAAGTATGTCTCCTTTCATTCCGGACCAAAAAATAACTCCTCATGATAGCATGAAGAGTCTTGGCATAACCTGGATGTCCTGATGTAGGGCTGTCGTGTGCTTCATACAGAATAGTCTTCTTTAAAACTGGGTCTTTGGGAATACAGAGTCTATGTCTAAAGTAAAGAAATCTTCCCATAAGAGAGTAATCTTTAGCTTCAGGAATCTTATTCTGTTGGACTAATGATACTATACGCTGGTATTCTGGATCTACCAAAGATGCTTCTTTAATTCTATCCCAGATAGGGTTATTTGGAATAGAGATAGCTGCGAGAAAATATTTTTTGCTAAGTCCATCTGCAACGGCATTTTCCTTCCTTGGTCTATACTTTATGTCAAGATCATATTCTTGTAAGAGTTCTATCCATCGCCATTGTCGCATATTGAGAATAGGTTGAGTAAAAATCCATTTTAATCTCTTGTGGTCTGTAACTAACTGAAACTTGCATCCGAGAAGATAATGTCTCCATAACTTTAGCGCATGTATAACCGCTAAAAGTTCCAAATCATGAGTAGGATAATTCTTCTCATGATCCCTCAGCTTTCGGGAAGTATACGCCACCGGTCTTCCTTCTTGAGTAAGAACTCTGCCTAAAGCAAATTTGCTAGCATCGGTTCCTACTTCAAATTCCTTACTGAAATCTGGAAGCTTAAAGATAGGAGCTGAGACCAAGAATTCTTTTAGCTTAGCAAAACTAGACTCGTGCTCGGTCTTCCATTCGATCCTCATTCCTTTCTTCAGGAGCTCCATCAAAGGTGCAGCAATATGTGCATAGTCCTTGACAAAAATCTTGTACCATCCCGTTATCCCAATAAATCCTCTTAGTTAGCTGGACGGTGGATGGTTGAGGCCAATCAACAATATCCTTGACTTTATCTGGGTCCACTAAAATCCCTTCGGCCGATATGATAAATCCAAGATAATTGACCTTTGGTGAGCAGAAGGTACACTTGCTCGCTTTAGCGTAAAGTTGGTGTTCTCGAAGAAGATCAAGTACTTTGCGAACATGTTCTTCATGATCTACCTCGTTCTTAGAATAGATCAGAATGTCCTCAAAGAATACCAGGACAAAATCGTTCAGATAAGGGTCTGAAAATATCTTGCATAAGTCGATTGAAGCTTGCAGGAGCATTTGTTAGACCAAAGGACATTACTATGAATTCGTAGTGTCCATACCTAGTGTTGAAAGCTGTCTTGGAATGTCTGATTCCTTGATCTTGATTTGGTAATATCCTGACCTTATAACAATCTTTGTAAACATTTTGGCGCCATGGAGTCTGTCCAAGAGTTCATCAATCCTTGGAATTGGATACTTGTTTTTGACAGTTACTTGGTTCAGTCCACGGTAATCTATGCATAGCCTTAAGGTCCCATCCTTCTTCTTTTGAAAAAGAACTGGTGCGCCCCAAGGAGAAGTACTGGGTCGAATGAATCCTTGTTCAATGAGTTTCCTAAGTTGTTCCTTGAGTTCTATGGCCTCTGGAAGTGACATTTTATAAGGTCTCTTTGAGATAGGTTCACATCCAGGGGTAGTCTCAATCTCATGATCTACCTCTCTATGTGGTGGAAGATTCGTAAGGTCTTCAGTGAATACATCATCATACTCCCTCAACCAGTTTGGTTGAAGTCTGGTGTCTGATTGGTCCATCTTGTTAAGCTTTACCGCATAAATTTGTTGCCCCTTTCTCAGTCCCTTCAAAAGTCTGCTGGCCTTAACTAGAGTAGCCCTAGGTCTCCCATTTTCCCCCTTGATTAAGACTTCATTACCCAAGTTATCTGTAAAGGTAAAGTTCCCTTGTGCACAATGGATGTGCGCCTGATTTTGCTTTAGCTAGTCCATCCCTAGTATCCCATCAAAGAATCCTAAAGGTAGGGTTCAAAATTGAGCAGAAGTTGGGTGTTCCCCTAGATCAAAGTTGATTATACCTGCAGAGTGTTGAGATACTAATTCCTTTCTGTTTGCTAACTCTACAAATAGTTTTCTTGTTGGATACTTATCTAGCTTTAACTTCCTCATGCATTTGGGTGAAAGAAATGAAAGAGTACTACCACAATCTATAAGGAAGTTAACTTGTTCACTTCTGAGAGATCCTCGCGTATGAATGAATGCGTACTGCTCGCAACCATTGGGGTTGTCAATTGCAGCATGCAAGGTTGCTCTTTCCTCTGCTTCATCTCCCACAGTTGGTTGTACCACTTCGGCATTCACTCTGGCAGTAGCTCCATGCCCTCGCCCTCTGTTTACCCTTCCACGTCCTCCTCTTCCATTAGGTTGACCTCACCCATAGACATTTAGAGGTATGGCATTGGCGCTGGTTGCTTGAGTCTTATTGGGGCATTTAGATCAGTAATGCCCGAATTCATTGCACTCATAACAACGTACATTTATAAATTCCATAGCTGCGGTAGTGGCTACTATTGGGCGTTGTTCATATGCTTGGTTGGCTGGTCTATTATTCCAAACATTTGTCCTTGCCCTTTTCGCCAAATGATTCCTCCTATTTTGATTGACCTTCTGAATTTCTATAGCTAAGGGTTTAGCTCTTAGCAAGGCATCTTGAAGCGTTGTTGGCCTGAGAGCTTCCAGACGATTGTTCAAGGGGTCAATGAGATGAGAGCTTTGCTCAGGATGAGTGATCCGATCGTGCTCAAGGTTCCTTTTACTTACGAAAGGGAGAGCCTTCCGTTCCTTTAATGAGAGAGTGCAAGTGGACACAAACAAAGTAGTAAACACTGTGCATGAAAGTGCTTAGACCAAGAGATAGAGAGAGAAGAATACGACACCAGAAAATGTGTGAAACCCTCCTTCGAAGGCCCCACTCTCTATGGCAAGAGCGGTCTACTATTGATTGCAAAGTATCTACAATGCTATAGACTTGCCGAGGATGTCAACGGCGATGAGGATGGACTGGAATATGAAAAAACGCTCTCACCTCTGCCAGCATCAAGCTCACACCCTTCGTTATCTCACTGAAGCCTACAAACTTTATGAGATCGCCAACAATCTAACTCTGGCTCATGATCCTCCATCAGCTGGCGAAGCTGAGCCTGATCAAATTGGACTTATTCTGAATGCAAAACCCATGTGAACATAAGTACAGAGTAGACGTGGACGTGAACATGGCAAGAAAGCCAGTCCATCGTGCATCTATGGAACATATTGTCAAACATCATCTTGCCTATAGCACCACCTTTTTCCCTGATCGACAGCTTTGTGAAGGTTACCTTTATGGCAGGATGGCTCACCAAAAATTTCCTAGTCTTCATGCTGCTACAATTGAACCTAGCATACATATCTACTTAAGCAGACGTCGAATCCACCGTGTGCTGGAGTAGTCAACTGAAGACCACAATGAACACAACCGGATGGTGTACTGTCAGGAGGTAGCATCATCCTCTATGGAAAACACAAGCCAAGGTACTGCTGTCCACCCAAAAATACAACTCCAAGGAGCTGAAAACACTCCTGTAACATAAATTTCAGCGGGAGCGTTCGCCCCCGATAGATGTCGGAGCAAAGGAGAGGCTTGATGGGGTGTGGATCTCTCGTACCACAGCCGTAGGAGGGCTGAAAATAGAGGAAAAACAGCAAGGTGTTATGGCTAGAAACAGTGTCGTGTGAAGAGGATACGAGTCGACAATACACCGGATGCAAAGCTGGAAAGTCGAAGGCAAGATTAGAGGTAGAAAGGCCAGCATCCCCCTCTCCAGGCTAAAAACTCAGGTCCCTTGTGCCGCTTGATGGGGCTGCTTTTTCCCTCTCCAATTGCGGGTCCTCCTTCGCGTGCTCCAGAACAAGCGTCCTTTTGTCAAACTGCTGCCTGTATGCGATCAACACAAGGGCGGAGAGTTAACGTAAAGGTGAAGATTAGGAAAGCCTTGTGTGTTGACCTCCAATAACAAGATCTTAGGGATGATATGGGGCAATCCCTTTGGGTATGAGAGAGAAGGAAGGGGCGATGACTGATCTGGCTCCATAGCACAAAAAACACAGCCTAAGAGGTGAAAACACTGGCTATTTGTAGAAAACAAAGCCACCAAGGGGGAGTGATCTCAATTTTGAGGGAATTCCTCGCTATACGGAAGCAATCAATAGGGAATCGCTGGCTTAGGAGAAGAACCTCAGTGTCTGATACCATGTGAGAATGGGCAGAGAAAGTGGAAGAGGAAGCATGAGCATCAACTATAATGCTGCCAACAACAACATATAGCGCAGTTTGATTCCTTTCCAGGAACACATGAAGATCTGCTTCATTTTGTCCACATCTGCCATACGGTTATAAGCTAGTGATGCATTCGACCACAAACTGTCAAATCTCTCATGTAGATTTATCTTGCATTGAGCTCCACTCGGATCAAAAGGAGTTATAAGAAACTTCCCAAACTTATAGCTGATATTACATCCTTCTTCATTTAACATGAGCTGCAACCTCCTGGATCTGACATTAATTTGCAACAAAACACCGTCACCCCCTCTATCTTTACAGCATATGATAGGCATCTTTGAATATTCAAACCCTATTTCATGCTTTAAAATCTCCAATCCTTTGCAAGCATGTCTACTCTCATCATTGTAAGGTTCTATTGCACTTTTAGATCCCTCATGACATGTGTGGTCTTGAACCTGGTCTTGCAAACCATCTTTGTTTGCTTCTAGAACCTTGTCCACAACAAAATCTTCATCTAGCTTCTTTGAAGTAATGTCAACATTAGGCTCATTGCAATGCTCATACATATTGTGCTCATCGGACACAATGTTATCACCGAATATGGCTGATTTTTGCATTAAGCGCCTTTAAGCCATGTGGCATTGCTCCAAGAAATTTACATGGGTGAGAGAACTTTTTCAGCTAGGCTCATACACAAGGGTTGAGGCATAAAGTTGTCTTTGACATGTCATATGCCGAATGTGGCAACCATGTGTTGCTATGGTGCTTGCTAATGGGTATGGCGAATGTGGCTATTAGGTGCAACGAAAATGAGAGCTGTGCTCAGAATGAGTGATACGATTGTACTCAAGGTTCCTTTTACTTATATGGAAGGGAGAGCTTTCCGTTCCTTTAATGAGAGAGTGCAAGTGGACACAAACAAAGTGGTAAACAATGTTCAGGAAGGTACTGAGACTGAGAGATAGAGAGAGAAGAATACGACACCAGAAAAGTTATCAAACCCTCCTCCGAAGGCCCCACTCTCTATGGCGAGAGCGGTCTACTATTCAATGCACAATCTCTAAAATGCTCTGGACTTGCCGAAGATGTTGATGATGATGAGGACAACGACCTAGATTTTGAAAAAACACTCTCACCTCTGTTGGCATCAAGCTCACACCCTGTGCGATCTCATTGAATCCTACAACCTCTACAAGATGGCCAACAATCTAACTCCGGCTCATGATCCTGGATCAGCTACAGAGGCAAAGCCGAGCTTGCTCAAATTGGCCTTACTCTGAAAGAAAAACCCACGTGAACGTAAGTGCAAAGTTGGCGTGGATGTGAACATGGCAAGAAATCCCGTCTGTCGTGCATCTACGGAACATATTGTCAAACATTGTCTTGCCTATAGCACCACCATTTGCCCTCATCGATAGCTTTGTGAAGGTTACTTTTATGGCAGGATGGCTCACCAAAAATTTCCTAGTCTTCATGCTGCTACAACTAAACCTACCATTTATATCTACTCAAGTGGATGACGAAGCCAACCTGTGCTAGAGCAATCATCACAAGACCACAATGAACACCATCGGTTGGTGTCCAACCAGGAGGTAGCATCATCCTCTATGGAAAACACAAGCCAAGCTACTGCTGCCCACACCCAAAAATACAACTCCGAGGGGCTGAAAATGCTCTTGCAATGCAGATTTTAGCGGGCCCATTCGCCCTCGATAGATGTCGGAGCAAAGAGAGGCTTGATGGGGTGTGCATCTCTCGTATCACAGCCGTCGGAGGGCTGAAAACAGAGGAAAAATAGCAAGGTTTTAAGGCTAGAAACAATGTCGTGTGAAGAGGATACCGGCCGGCAATGCACCGGATGCAAAGCTGGGAAGTCGAAGGCAGATCAGAGGTAGAAAGCCCAGCATCCCCCTCTCCAAGGTAAAAATGCAAGTCCCTTGTGCCGCTTGATGGGGCTGCTTTTCCCCTCTCCAATTGCGGGTCCTCCTTCACGTGCTCCAGAACAAGTGTACTTTGGTTGAATCGATGCCTGTATGCGATTAACGCAAGGGCTGAGAGTTAACACAGAGGTGTAAATTAGGCAAGGCTTGTGTGTTGGCCGCCAAGAACAAGATCTTAGGGCTGATCTGGGGTAATCCCTTTGGGGATGAGAGAGAAGGTAGGAGCGATTGGCTGATCTGGCTGATTTGGCCACCAAGGGGGAGCGATCTCAGTTTTGACGGAGTTATTTGCGACGCAAAAGCAATCAGCGGGGGATCGCTGGCTTAGGAGAAGAACCTCAACATATGATACCATGTGAGAGTGGGCAGCAGAAGCGGAAGTGCTGCCAACAACAGCATATAGCTTAGGTTGAGTCCTTTCCAGGAATACATGAAGATTTGCTTCATTTTGTCTACATCTACCATACGGTTTAAGATCGTGCTGCATTTGACCACAAACCATTTAATGCTACACCCATCTTTAAATTGCGTGATTCTTTTGCAAAATCTGGCCATAGCGAATCAATATGCTCAAATGCAGGACTATCCTGTGGAATTCACATTACTCCATCTTTGCTCTTGTGCTCCGGTCCCCAGGTCATAAGCAAGACCATATTAGGTAAAGTGGGAAAATCCCAATTCCCAGGTTGGACAACTTTCAATATATCATGTATAAAATATAGAGATTTTGTCAAAAATTTGAGTTTTCTTAAGGTCTCATTCCACTTTATGCACATACAATACACAATGAAAACAACTAAAATATCATGGTTTCAATCAATTGGATTATTAGGAGAGGAGTATATTGCATCCATTATCGTTGTCTATGTTCTACTGTCCTACCTACAACTTATCTCAACATGGAGAGCTTGGTTTCTAGGTCCACCACTTGTCCAAGTTAATGTAAAAGTGACTCAAGGTTCACAACTTGTGAAAGCAAGGATCCATTGAGGAATACAATCCACTTGGCTATTTTTCCTTAATTTATTGCATGTGACATTTAAGCAAGGTCCACTTCTAATCTATAACTTCTTAATTTGAGGCATGGGGCATACATAAAATATGTAGCATATGCTCTATTGCCTCATAGGAAGGTTGGTTTCAAGGTGCACTTATCCATGCTAGCCTATCTTGGAGAAATGATGGAGCTTGCTTCTCTCCTTGTTTCAATGGAGACTAGCTTGGACAAGTGGTGGACCTTTGCTTCTCTCTATGTTTCAATAGAGTTAGCTTGGACAAGTGGTGATCTTGGAACAAAACCCCATGTAAAACATATCATGGGTATTCCAAGTGATTAGAAAGATTACCATTTAAGATATAACCTTATAGGTTGGACAACTAGATCTTGGCTTGGAGAAATGGTGGACCTTTGATTCTCTCCATGTTTCAATGGAGTCTATCTTGGAGAAATGGTGGAGCTTGCTTCTGTCCATGTTTCAATGGAGCCTAGCTTGAATAGTTGGTGGACCTTTGCTTCTCTCTATGTTTCAATAGAGTTAGCTTAGACACGTGGTGGATCTTCAAAATAAACCAACTACTATCAATGTTGCCTAGCTTGGACAAGTGGTGGAGTGTTTCTCTACTCCATGTTTCAATGGATCTTAGCTTGGACAAGTGTTGGACCTTAAAACAAAAACCCCATGTACAACATAGAATGGATTTTCTAGATTTCAATGGAGTCTAGATTTAACAAATGGTGGAGCTTGTCTTCATCCATGTTTCAATGAAACTAGCTTGGACAAGTGGTGGACCTTGTAACAAACCCTCCCATGTACAACATATCATTGGTTTTCTAAGTGATGGGAAGGAATACCATTCAAGATATAAACTTATAGCTTGGATAAGTAGTTGACTTTAAAACCAAATTCATCATAATACAATGAAATACAGGTCAGCCAATTCCTAAATCTTGAGACCAAACCTCCCATGCTATTAGAGATAATATATTGGATAAGTGGTGGACCTTCTATTATTTTCCCATGCCTAGTTTAGACAACCGGTACACTTCGCAGCTATAAAGGTTGGACGAGTTGTGGAGCCTTGTTTCTATCCATGTTTTAATGGATCCTAGCTTGGACAAGTGGTGGACCTTGGAAAAAAGCTTCCATGTACAACATATATGAGGTTTTCCATGTTTTAATGGAACCTATCTTGGACAAATGGTGAAGCTTTCTTCTCTCCATGTTGATTTTGGAACTACCTTAGACAAGTGGTGGAGCTTTTCTTTTCTACTCTTCATAATACAATGAAGTATATGTTGGTTACATGGTGAATCTTAAGGCCAAACCTCCCATTTTACTAGAGATGATAGGTTGGACAAGTGGATCAACCTTCTATCATTTCTCCATGACTATATTGGACAATTAGTAGACATAACATCTCTCTATGTTGTCTAGAGATGAGCTTGGACAAGTGATGGACCCTGCTTCTCTCTTCCCTTGGTTTACTAGTTTGAAGACTCAGTATATATACTTTCTTAGATCTAGCTTGAACAAGTGGTGGACCTTGCATCCACAATCTTAATTCAGTACAAAAAAGTATATGAAAAAATAACATAGGAATCTTGGTTTGAAGGTCAAGCAATTAGGTTCCAAATGCACATAATAATATATTTTCCACCCATATTAAAAGAAAGTTAAATATGTTATTACCAAATTGACAAAGGTAACGTCCAAGAATTATATCTTTCCATCTTGTCAGATCTAAATCTTCATCAAGGCAACATGCATGTATACATCAACTTTCAAGCCATTCAAGAATACATGCACTTAGATTCCATAGTTTTGTTTTCAAAGTCTTTTAGGTTCTAAAACTCTTTCACATAAAGTATGTAATGACAAATTCTTGAAGCAAACATTTGTGCCCAAGAAAAAGATCCCTCTCACATATTTAAAGTCCATAAATTCTCTGATCCACACTTACAAGTTTTATTTTGACATCAAACATCAATTCTTTCATAGTTCCAAATAAATGCAACCTCGATATGAATTGACAAAAAATGAATTTCTTTTACTATATGACCCAACATAGGCCCCAATCAAATAAAAAATGAGTCCCCAAAAATTTGGGTGCACTCTAGCAATACATCAGAGTCCCCTTACAATAGGATGCACTCCAATAGTACATTGAAGTCCCCTTAGAGTAGGGTGCACTCCATTCAAGTGTTCATAAAATTGACACACCTTTTTTAAAAAAAAAAAAGACTATATCAAATTATACAAATGTTGAAAGATACACACTAGAATAAAAAAAGCATCTTATAGCCATATTTATTCAATGCTTTCGTGTTGACAAGTACACACACAAGGACATAATTTGTCTCAGAATCACTATACTGATTTACAATTGTGTTGTATGTATAGACTCTCTTATCTCTTGCATACAACCATCCTACCAACCATGGAATTATGGTTCTCTGCAAGAAGTTTTGAAGTTGCTCGGAAGTTTGCCTCCACATCTTTGGAAATATAAGATATGTCCCTGGCATGTTCCACATCACCCTATATGGAGTGTCATCAAAAATTAAGGTATTGTTTGCATCCAAATCCTCAAATATCTTCCAAATATCACTCAGATTTTTGTGATAAACCCTTGTAAATCCTAACATGATATTTGGATTTTGGCAATTTTTGTTACTCATAAACACCTTGAACTTGGTATACTGCTCAGGAAAACACTTTTGTGTGATGCGTTGCACCCTTGTTAAGTTATAGCAACTCCATATCCATAGCTCAAAGTATTCAGCACAAAAATCCAAAAAACTTTGTGCGTCTGGTCGCACCACATGATAAACTTCATCTTTGTCCTCCACAAGTCGCATGTGTTGAGCCCAAGATGGCATAGAATCTCCATGTTTCATTTCAACTGTCTTGAGAAGTAACCCCTCTAGATCCAAGATAAGTACTCTTTTGATGTCCTTGAAAGCAAGTGGTAGGTGATAAGGAGGTGATTCATTCCTTGGACAAGGTCTTGGAGGAGGTTGGATGGGTAATTCAATAGTTTTCTTCAATTTATGCCAGCATATAGCCAATCCATTTTTCTGTAATGGTTCTGAAATTAAAGAACAAGAACACTTAATGCAAACACAACAATAGACATGAGTTTTACATTGTCTACCCTAAGGTTTTATTAGATACCAAAATCCATCTATGATCTACTCATTAATAGAAAGAAAGTCAAATTAAAATCCTGACTCTTTTTTATGCTACACTCTCTCTTAGTCTCAATACCATGGAGTTCAACTAGACTTAAGTCAACTAATAACTACTACTTGTTGTTAAAGGTATGCTTGAAGTGTATAAGGCTTAACCAATGCTCTAGTGTAGAATGGGTATTTAGGTCTCAAGGTCTACCACTTATCCAAGCAAAGATCCATTTAGATATGGAAACCCAATTTTTCTTAATATAATGATATAGAGTGGACAAGTGGTGAATCCTGAGACCAAGCCACTCATGCTACTAGGGATAATAGGTTGGACAAGTGGTGGACCTTGAATGTAAACCCCCCATGTACAAAGTATCAGGGGTTTTGGGTATTTCAATGGACTCTAGCATCTTGGAAACATGGTGGAGCTTACTTCTCTCCATGTTTCAATGGAGTCTATCTTGGATAAATGGTGGAGCATCATTCTCTCCATGTTTCAATGGAGCCTACCTTGGACAAGTGGTGCACGTTTGTTTCTCTCTATGTTTGAACAGATTTAGCTTGGACAAGTGGTGGACCTTGGAACAAAATCCCCATGTAAAACATATCATGGACATTACAAGTGGTGAGAAAAAATACCATTCAATATATAACCTTATAGGTTGGAAAAGTGGTGGACCTTAACACCCAATTATTATTAATATAATGACATAGAGTGGACAAGTGGTGAATCTTGCGACCAAACCTACTAGGAAAAGTACGTTGGACAAGTGGTGGACCTTGAATGCAAACCCCCCATGTACAAAATATTACTCATGCTACTAGGAATAATTTGGTATTAAGGTCCATGTTTCAATGGAGCCTAGCTTGGAAAAGTGGTGGACCTTTGTTTCTCTCTATGTTTCAATAGAATTTGCTTGGACAAGTGGTGAACCTTGGAACAAAACCCCCATGTAAAGCATGTCATGGGCATTACAAGTGGTGAGAAAAAATACCATTCAAGGTATAACCTTATAGGCTGGACAAGTGGTGGACCTTAGCACCCAATTCCTCTTATTATAATGACATATAGTGGAAAAGTGGTGAATTGTGAGACCAAACCTACTAGGGATAATAGGTTGGAGAAATGGTTGACCTTGAATGTAAATCACCCATGTACAAAATATCATGGGTTTTGCGTATTTCAATGGAGCCTAGCATCTTGGAGACATGGTGGAACTTACTTCTCTCCATGTTTTAATGGAGCCTATCTAGGAGAAATGGTGGAGGTTCCTTCTCTCCATGTTTCAATGGAGCCTAGCTTGGACAAGTCGTGGACCTTTGTTTCTCTCTATGTTTGAATATGGTTAGCTTGGACAAGTGGTGGATCTTGGAATGAAACTCCCATGTAAAACATATCATGGGCATTTCAAGTGGCGAGAAAGGATACCATTTAAGATATAACCTTATAGGTTGGACAAGTGGTGGACCTTAACACAATATAATGACATAGAGTGTACAAGTGGTGAATCTTGAAACCAAACCACTCATGCTACTAGGGATAATAGGTTAAACAAGTGGTGGGCCTTGAAATAAAACCCCCTAGAGTGTTTCAATGGAGCCTAGCTTGGAAACATGGTAAAGCTTGCTTCTCTCCATGTTTCAATGCAGCCTATCTTGGATAAATGGTGCAGCATCATTCTCTCCATGTTTCAATGGAGCCTAGCTTGGACAAGTGGTGGACCTTTGTTTCTCTCTATGTTTGAATAGAGTTATCTTGGAAAAGTGGTGGACCTTGGAACAAAAACCCCATGTAAAACATATCATGGGCATTACAAGTGGTGAGAAAAAATACCATTCAATATATAACCTTATAGGTTGGACAAGTGGTGGACCTTAACACCCAATTATTCTTAATATAATGACATAGAGTGGATAAGTGGTGAAATTGGGACCAAACCTACTAGGGAAATAGGTTGGACAAGTGGTGGACCTTGAATGTAAACGCCCCATGTACAAAATATCACTCATGCTACTAGAAATAATTTGGTATTAAGGTCCATGTTTCAATGCAGCCTAGCTTGGAAAAGTGGTGGACCTTTGTTTCTCTCTATGTTTCAATAGATTTATCTTGGACAAGTGGTGTACCTTGGAACAAAACCCCCATGTAAATCATGTCATGGGCATTACAAGTGGTGAGAAAAAATACCATTCAAGCTATAACATTATAGGTTGGACAAGTGGTGGACCTTAACACCTAATTCCTCTTAATATAATGACATAGAGTGGACAAGTGGTGAATCATGAGACCAAACCTACTAGGGATAATAGGTTGGACAAGTGGTGAACCTTGAATGTAAACCCCCCATGTACAAAAAATTATGGGTATTGGGTATTTCAATGGAGCCTAGCAACTTGGAGACATGGTGGAGCTTATTTCTCTCCATGTTTCAATGGAGCCTATCTAGGAGAAACAGTGGAGGTTCCTTCTCTCCATGTTTCAATGAGCCTAGCTTGGACAAGTGGTGGACCTTTCTTTCTCTATATGTTTTAATAGAGTTAGCTTGGACAAGTGGTGGACCTTGGAATGAAACCCCCATGTAAAACATATCATGGGCATTTCAAGTGGTGAGAAAGGATACTATTTAAAATATAACCTTATAGGCTGGACAAGTGGTGGACTTTAACACATATTTCTTCTTATATAATGACATAGAGTGTACAAGTGGTGAATCTTGAGACCAAACCACTCTTGCTACTAGGGATAATAGGTTGGACAAGTGGTGGACCTTGAATGTAAACCCCTCATGTACAAAATTATGGGTTTAGGGTATTTCAATGGAGCCTAGCTTGGAGACATGGTGGAGATTGCTTCTCTCAATGTTTCAATGGAACCTATCTTGGAGAAATGGTGGATCATCCTTCTCTCCATGTTTCAATGGAGCCTATCTTGGACAAGTGGTGGACCTTTGCTTCTCTCTATGTTTTAATGGAGTTAGCTTGGACAAGTGGTGGGTCTTGGAACAAAACCCCTTTGTAAAACATAGCATGGACATTACAAGTGATGAGGAAAAATATCATTCAAGATATAACCTTATAGGTTGGAAAAGTGGTGATGGACCTTGACAAGTGGTGAAGGATACCATTTAAGATATACCCTTATAGGTTGGACAAGTGGTGGACCTTAACACCCAGTTATTCTTAATATAATGACATAGAGTGGATAAGTGGTGAATCTTAAGACCAAATCACTCATGCTACTAGGTATAATACGTTAGAGAAGTGGTAGACCTTGAATGTAAACACCCCATGTACAAAATATCATGGTTTTAGGGTGTTTCAATGGAGCCTAGAATCTCGGAGACATGGTAGATCTTGATTCTTTCCATGTTTGAATGGCACCTATCTTGGAAAAATGATGGAGGTTACTTCTCTCCATACTTCAACGGAGCCTAGCTTTGACAAGTGGTGAACCTTTGCTTCTCTCTATGTTTGAATAGAGTTAGCTTGGACAAGTGGTGGACCTTTGCTTCTCTCTATGTTTGAATAGAGTTAGCTTGGACAAGTGGTGGACCTTGGAATGAAACCCCCGTGTAAAACATATCATGGGCATTTCAAGTGGTGAGAAAGGATACCATTTAAGATATAACCTTATAGGTTGGACAAGTGGTGGACCTTAATACATAGTTCTTCTTAATATAATGACATAGAGTACAAGTGGTGTATCTTGAGACCAAACCACTCGTGCTACTAGGGATCCTAGCTTGGACAAGTGGTGGACCTTGGAAAAAAGTCCCCATATACAACATAGATGAGTTTTTTCATGTTTTAATGGAAGAGAGATTCGACAAATGGTGGAGCTTGCTTATCTCCATGTGGATTTTAGAACTAGCTTGGACAAGTGGTGGAGCTTTGCTTTTTTACTCTTCATAATACAATGATGTATAGGTTGGTTACATGGTGAATCTTAAGGCCAAACCTCCCATCTTACTAGAGATGATAGGTTGGACAAGTGGTCAACCTTCTATCATTTCTCCATGCCTATAATTAGACAATTAGTAGAACTAGCATCTTTCTATGTTGTCTAGAGCTGAGCTTGGACAAGTAGTGGACCTTGCTACTCTCTTCCCTTGGATTATTAGTTTGAAGACTCATTATATATACTTGCTTAGATCTATATAATTACTCATTAGTTAGGTTACAAGTGGGTATGTAATTTGTTAGCCTCAAGGGACTTTGAATATTGAATAGTAAGAAAGTCAAGTGCTGGTTTGAAGATCTTTTGCTTATCTAAACTAGACTCTAACTCAATAATAAGTTTCATAAGTTCCACGAATTGTCCTATCTAGGCTCCAAAAGAGTCTTAATTGGTTTGTGCTAGATTCTAACTTCCTTGATGGGGTAGAATCCTAGAAAAATGAGGCACTATAAGTTTTACCTTAGCTCAAATGGATTTTTCACTTAAACTCGACTGCAATTTGGCTATCTAGTCTTTGTCTCGATGGAGTTTAACACTAGATACATAGTAGTGATATTTAAGCTTCATGTCTCTTCACTTGATCGAGATATGAGACCATACTTTCAAGGTCACCACTTGTCTTACCTAAAGACCAATGTGAGACATGGGAGCAAGAAAGCCATCCGATATTGTTTTAAGGACTATTACATAGGCAATCAATAACTTAAGTAAAGCAAAAAGACTTGGATCTTTCACAATTAATAACTTAAGTAAAGCCAAAAAGACTTGGATCTTTGACAGTTTTTTTCAAACTAAAAAAGCACAATCTCATGCTAACAAAACTATAAATCACAATTGAAAGGTTTGAACAAGAAAAAGATCAACAATCTTAATAAGAAGGATACTTTTCATTTCATTTGATGATTACAAACTAAAATAAAGTCTCTCAAGAAATTGATAAACAAAAAATGTAGGTGACTGCTTCATTATTTTGAGCAAAAATATCAAAATCTCTATTGATTGAGCTCCATCTAGTAGTATCCTTTGTAAGATCCTGCAAGAAGGAATAAAAAGAAAGATTTGTTAGATACCATGCACATGAGTGTTCAAGCATGTGTATCAAGAATATATGACATGTCACTAGTACCTTAGGGTTGCTTTCTATCCAGCCTTAGAAGATTGTTCTCAGCTTTCACCTTATTTATATAAGCCTTTGCTGTGGTTGCCTTCAAAACTCCTTTTGTGTTACAACCCAATTGCCTAGCTAAAGTGGTCAATTGTGACGCCTTCATGCTTTCAATGGGTGTACGCTCCTTTGCCAAGATCTCTTGTATTTGGGCTCTTCTCATTTCATTGCGGTGGCTTGTGTCACTTGCATCTTCAATGATAGTTTCATCTCTGTCACCTTTTGCAGGTGGTATTCTTCTTGTAAAGAACACCTTAGCTGACCAAACATCATTTTTCTGCTTCCAATACTCCATGATTTGTTTGTATTCACTATCATTTGTCACTATAGGTTGTCCATAACGATTAGAAGCAATTAAATCACGCACATCCCTTCTCTCATCAAGCTGAATCAAGTATGGCAGTAGCTCCTCCAAGAGCATATTGTCAACCATCTTCTCAGCATCAAATTGTGGTGGAAAAATGCAATTGTTTGCTGGTGAAATACATCCCTTGTAAGGAGAGTCATCAATAAGCACTGTTCTTTGTGGATCACATTCAAACCCCATGGCAATTTTGGCTAGAGGCTTGAACATTGCCTCAACGTTTGGATTGTCGGGTCTAAACAATTTTTGAGTTTGAGCGGTGTAGCAAAATCTTGCGACCAAATTGCAAAGAAAGGCAATGTATCCTCAGCTAAGTTGTTTAGTGCTGCAAGGATTTGATACACATTATTCCTAGTAGCTGTCGACCAAATTGCAACATTAAACCTTTGTAAAATAGTCTTCAAGAATTGGATGCAACCTGGCCTGAGTATAATATATCTTTTTGAATCCATTTGCACTGAGTTGTGGTGTGAGGATGGTTGAGGGGAACGTTTCAACAATAGACCATTTAAATCCAATATAATTGTAAGCATGGATTTCTCAACATCTACGCTACATGACGTAGTACCAATTGGCAATAGCTCGTGAGTGGACTTTTCAGTCTCTTTTGATGTATGTTGCATTTTTGAAGCATCGATTTCTTGGTTCTCATTATTGGAAGCTTGCTCAAGTTGCACAACACTAGACTCTAGTATAGAAATATCATCCATCTTGGGCACTTTAGAAACCATAGAATCTATGGATTCTATAGTTGTTGACTGAACCATAGGAGCATTATCCATCCCAGTTTGTGAATCTAAGAAAACACACACACAAATGGTATCTCAAAACCACTAGAATTTTATTCACCATATTTATATGTAGAACTCCTAGTAAGAAATTTATTTAAGGTAAAGTCGTTGTTAGAATCCTTGCAACCATTTTCAGCATTCGTACACCAAACACCACTTGTCTAAAATACAATCTACTAACTCAACATTTTCCATCCTACACTTTATTAAAGATGAGTACTTAAAGTGAAAACTAAAAGCCACCCTTGTTGAGGAAACATGGATACAAGGTCCACCAAATGTCCAACCTAGACTACAAGAAAATAATTAGAGATTTGGCTTAGATTTGGATTCAAAGGCCACCACTTATTCAAGTAAGATAACTCCACTTGTTTAAGACAGTAATGTTTGAAGCCCCACCACTTGTCCAACCTAGACATTGATTAAATTTTGGTAAGATTTATCACAAATCTAGAGTAGAATCAAGATTCTATGGCCAAGGTAGTCAAATATGTTAGACAACACACAAAGCATAAGAGCACTCTAGATTCTCGTTGAGCATAAACTAAAACAATAATCAAATGTTATATTTACTTGAGATTTCATCCATGAAAAATGAAAATGATGCATGTACTTGAGATTTCCATCCATGTACAATACTTTACAATGTCAAGTAAAGTTATAGTCAGCAAACAACTCTTCTCCTGCTTCAACTTGACAAATAGTCTCAATGCATACATGGCCATATTCTTCTGACTTGATGTGTGAAGAGGTGCATTTATGCCAAGGTGGCAAATTTGGATCAAATGTATAGCGTACGTTTGGGACAGACATTTGTACTGTGAGAACTATTTATATAGCCCGACACGTTTCCTTCTTCTACACAACCAATAATGTATGATTGATCTTCCTCTTCTTCTATGTTTGGATCCTCTAGAAGAGAATATTTATAAGCTCTTGGAAATATTTTGCATATCTTTTTCCAGTCTTGAAATCTATACTTATGCCCTCCATAGTTTAGAATAGTCAAACCACTTTCCAGGGTAGTATGCACAAATAGCCCATAACCAGCTCCTTCAATACATGAAAGTCGCACTTCAAAATCCACACCGTTAATATGGAAAATTACATCTTTGGGAATAGGAAAAGTTGGTGTCCCAAAAGGATCTTCATGCCAATCATAGTGTGAAATACATCTAGTTTTTAATATCACTTAACTCCTTTGTGTCCTGCAAAAGAAGAAAATATTATGCATAAAATAATGACAATATCAAAGAAAGATATCATTATTTTATAGTCCAATAGGTCCATTGTATGGAAGACTTAGAGTGCCTCTTACATGGTGCCTCCAAGGTTTCCAAAAAATAAAATCATTGGAAAAAAAAGGCCACTGTGTCTCCAATCTATTGCCCATTTGAAGCATAGAGAGAACCAAGGTCCACCACTTGTCCAAGCTAGACATGGAGCATTGACACAAGATCCAACACTTATCCAAGAACCCTATAGTATATGTGGTAACATGGGATGCATTGATGCAACAAAAGTAGTCTAGCCTCCTCATCCATCTCTTTTTTCTTGTAGCCTAGAGGGATTAGTTTCAAGGTCTATCACTAGTCAAAAACTACACATAGAACATTGATACAAGGTTCCACCACATGTCAAACCTATCATCTCTAGTAGCATGGATGGTTTGATATCAAGGTTCATCGCGTGTCCTACCTATACTCTATTGTAGCATATAGATTCTGGTTTTGGTGGTACTACACTTGTCCAAACTTGGCTTGTTGTTGATATCTGGAGGTAATCAAGGGTCCTCCACTTGTCCAAGTTAGGCATATAAAACAATTGCAAGGTCCACCATGTGTACAACATATGATTGATTATAGCATGCATGGTCTTATTTCATGGGCAACCATCTTCTCTCCAACATGTGTCCAACCTCGGCTCCATTGAAGCATGGAGAGAAGCAAGGTCCACCACTTATCAAAGCTATTATTTTCTCCCAGTGCTTTCAAAACCCATAATACGTTGTACATGGGGGGGGGATTCTTGTTTCAAGGTCCACCCCTTGGCTAAGATTGGATCCATTGAAACATAAAGAGAAGCAAGCTCTACCATTTGTCCAAGCTAGGAGCCATTGAAACATGAAAACCCCATAATATGTTGTATACGGGGGTGTTTTTCAAGGTCTACCACTTGTCTAAGCTATGGTCCATTGGAACATGGAGAGAAGCAAAGCTCCACCACTTTTCTAAGCTAGGATCCATTGAAACATGGAGAGAAGCAAGCTCCATTGTTTGTCTAAGCTAGGCTCCATTGGAACAAGAGAAAACAAGCTCCACCACTTGCCTATTATTGCATAGAGATTCTGGTTTGAAGGTCCACCACTTGTCCAACCTTGCCTTCATGTATGGAGATAATCAAGAGTGCAATGCTTCTCTAAGCTAGGGACATAAAAGAGTTTCAAGGTCCACTACATATACGATCTATGATGGGTTTGTAGCATGGGAGGTTTCATTTTAAGGTTGACCACTTCTCCAGCTCCGCTTGTCCAACCTCAGATCCATTGAAGAATGGAGAATAAAGGTGTACCAACTCTCCAAATAGGCAAGACAATCTCTATAAAACCCATGAATTGTTAATATATGCTATGCTGTGGAGTTTTGTTTGAAGTTCCACTCCTTATCCAAGCTACAATCCATTGAAGCATGGAACTAAGTAAGATATATCTCTAGTCCAAGATAGGATCCATTGAAACATAGAGAGAATCAAGGTCCACCACTTGTCCAAGCTATGCATGGGTAATTGATATAAGGACCACTACGTTTTCACCTATACTATGCTCTATCATGGATGGTTTCATATCCCACCAATTTTCCAACCTATTTAGTAGGTTGTATTATGGGGGTTTGGTTTCAAGGTACTTCACTTGTCTAAGGTGGGTTCCATTGAACCATGGAGAGAAACTATGTCTACCACTTGTCCGAAATATGCTCCTTTAAAACATAAAAACAAGGTCCACCACTTGTCCAAGCTAAAGTTTCTCTCCATTGAAGCATGGAGAGAAACAAGGTCTACCACCTGTCCAAATATGCTCCATTGAAACATAAAAGCAAGGTCCACCACTTGTCCAAGCTAATATAACAAATGGGTGTTGGTTACAAGGTGTACCACACTTGTCTAAACTAGTCTTCATGCAAGGTCTACCACATGTCCAAGCTATATGAGCTTGTTTTGAAGGTCTACCACACCTCTTGAAATTAGGATCCATGTAAGGTCCACCTTTTGTCAAGCTATGCATTTAATGAGTACTAAAACTAAGTAAATTGCAGTACTTAAATACCTTTCCAAGCTCATTAAGATTTTGGTCTCTAAGGCCGGCCACCACCACATGTCTAATCTATGCTCTAATTGATTACTTATGCTATTCTCAAAGTCCAAACATAAGCTCCCTTCTAGCAAGGTTAGTTTAAATTTAGGCTCCAGCACCTGTCTAAGCTAGGTTCAATTATGAAGCATCACCATTTAACCATGCTACGATCTAATGTATCATATCAAGGGGGTATTGATAAAAGGTCCAAAACTTATTGAGTTCAAGCTCTTAAGTAATTAAGTCTTTGTGAGTATTAAATGTTATAGTTTTAGTCTACAGATCCACCATTCAAAAACTCAAGTAATTTACTATTTACATTCAAACCTTGAATGCTTGAGATAAAAAATACAACTCAATCAATACTATATAAAGCAAAATCTAACATTAAGAGTATCAAATCAGTAACAAGAAACACTAACATGCACAAGAAACTCAAAACATACGTGTCTCCATTTCCAAAAAGTCCTCCATTGACAGAGGATGGTGTTGTTGTTGTTCTTCTTCTCTTTGTGGAGAGCACTCCTCTGTAACAGGCACAATGTCGCCTGATTGCGAAGTGGATTGTTGAAGTCCAGCCCATTTTTCTATATCTTCATGAGACTTAACAAAGTCTAGCAGCATGGTCTCCATGCTTTTTGCCTCCTCCACACTATCAATTAAGCAGATAACTTCTTTTTTCTGTTGTATTCCTTCTTGTGCAACCAAGGAGCCATCACCAAAAACATCAACAAGCTTGCGGTCTTCAAAACAATATGTACGAATGTAGTGCTTGACCAAAGCTCTTTTTTTGGCCTCCAAATATTGCAAATCTGACATATCGTTATCTGCTACTTGAAGAAGAGAACAATCAATTGGCATGGGATGTTCCCTGAATCTTCTTCTCAGGTCTTCAAATGCATTGCCTTGTCCCAAGAAGGCAATAACTGTTAGGAATTGAATTGCTCCTTTGCAAGGAGCTGATGGAAAGTGATGCAATGCACCACAACAATGGTAGCTCAGATTATCTCCCATGGCGTGAAAGGCACATTGCAATTTTGTGAAGTTAGTGAAATCCACAAATGCAAGAAAGACAAATCCAGGATCTGTTGACCCTCCAGCAATAGCCAAGATCCCATCCAAAGCATTGTTAAATGTCTCCTCACTCCACTTCAAATTGCCTCCAACGTTTTTTGTCATATCTAAAACACATAAGCCAATAGGCACTTTATTATTGAAGTGGCGCATCAAGTAGAGATTGCCTTCCATTTGTAGGCTCACCACATAGATTGACCATGGCAAATCTCTAGGCTCAGTTTTCTCCTTTTGAAGGTGAATTGCCCATTGCATGTATTTTATTGCTCCATCTGGAAAAGCCATTTTCTTTGTTCCACGCGTCAAACTAGATCTGATCCATTCCTCGCATAGCATTAAAATTGTTTTATAAACAACATCATTGATGTTATACATTTTGACCACCTCCTCCCAGTCTTTACATGGTGAAGACTCATTCAAATTGTTGAAGCCTTCAAGAAGTGCATCTTGAATCAATTTGTCTTGCTTCAACTGCTTGATTCGATCATACATGTCAGTTGCATCACCATCCTTTGCACTCTTTGACAGTAAAATCTTCTCATCTCTAATCTCTTCTTGAATAGTCTTTACCTCTGATTCCTCAAGGCCACAAAGGTATCTAAATACAGTTGTTGGGGGTTTCTTATTCTCCTCTTCTAGATTTTCAATGATTTCTATCCAGCAATCATAAACTAAATCAGAGTACGTGACCATGTGTGCCTGTTTAGCAATCCAACTTGCTGCTGCACTCATTCTTGCCAATCGAAGAAAAGCCTAAAAAGAAATAGAGAAATAATTAAACTATTGAGCAAGATTTGTTAATTAAACACTATCAAAAAGACAAAGAAAATAACTTACATCCCATCCGGCACGAGATGCATGTCCCTCTGCAATTCCACTTGCTGCCTTTGGTGGTCGTCCTGAGAAGATCCATTGACTCCGTAAATGTCTCAATATTTGGCTGTAAGGTTGCTTGACATACAATGCCTGAGCCTCCTCATTTGCAATGGCAGATATAGCAGTTGCAACAAATGGAGGAGCATTCACAACAATGCGAGCCTTTCTAAATTTATACACGCTAATCAGTCTTTCAAAGATCTCTTTGTTGTTTTGTTCATTGTGAAGCAAAACTTTTGCAGCATAGATTGAATGCTGCCCATCAAGAATCCAATAATGATAATCTTTAATTTTTTGCTCCTCTACCTCTTCTACTGCCAAAGGAGTCCCCTTCTTTGATTTTGCATTTCGAACAGGCATCAAATATGCACATGCTGCAGGCTTGGTCGTACTCCGTGAAAATCCAAATAACACACTTTCAGCGTGTTTTTTATCCATAATACGTGCATTATAGTGATCAGGAGCAAGCCAACAATTTTGAATAGGGATATCAAATTCCCTATATTGGAAAGGAAAATAATTTATGTACTTATTCATTCCACCTGTATCTTTTTCTTGTCCTTTCATGGCCTCAGCTTCTAAAACATTGGATCCACAATTCTCATCTTTGACATTGAACCCTCTTGATGAGGATGCCAAAGATGCCTTGTCTACATCCAAAATGGAACTAGTTCGCTTAGCTTCTACTTTCTGCACTTTTGCTTGCTTCTTTGTGGATGGTGGTCGTGAAGCTTTCACCTTTTTTCGTTGTAGTGTGGCAATGATGGAGCTTTGAAGTTGATCTGCTGTGATATTTGGATTTGATTCTGCAAACTTCCATCCTCGAGAAAACATTGTCTCTTCTTTGTTTCTAGACATGCGCTCCAATGCATATGCTCCTGGAGATAGTTGAAATTCTAGATTCATTGGAACTAGAATGTCAATGCATTCCACCTCTGGATGACTATCAACTACAGAGACAGATGCTTCCACAACTTGTCCAACATCTTCAAACAAGCTGTCATTCTCCTTTTTGGCAATAAATAGATGCACCTTATGAAATTGTGCACCCTCTATACCATGTATGTCCAAATACCATTTCCTAAGATCATTGCAAGTATAGTCAACTGAGACAGCAACCCTTGCAACCTGTTTTTTTGGAGCCATCTTTCCTGAAACAAAAAAAACCAAATGTTATTTTAACATATACTTTTTTGTAATGGATTAAGTTTGTGTGAATACAAGTTCCACCACTTGTTCAAGCTAGATCTAAGCAAGTATACATAGTGATCATTTAAGCTAGTAAACTAAGGGAAGGGAGAAGTAAGGTCCACCACTTGTCCAAGCTCAGCTCTAGACAACATGGAGAGATTCGAGGTCTACTAATTGTCTAATATAGGCTAACTATATTGAAACATAGAGAGAAGCAAAGGTCCACCACTTGTCCAATCTAGGGTCCATTGAAACATGGAGAGAAGGATGCTCCACCATTTGTCCAAAATAGGCTCCATTGAAACATGAAGAGAAGCAAGATGCACCATGTCTTTGAGATGCTAGGCTCCATTGAAATACCTTAAACCCATGATATTTTGTATATGTGTGGTTTAAATTCAAGGTCCACCACTTGTCCAACCTATTATCCCTAGTAGCATGAGTGGTTTGGTCTCAAGATTCACCACTTTTCCACTCTATGTCATTATATTAAGAAGATCTGGGTGTTAAGGTCCACCACTTGTCCAACCTATAAGGCAATATCTTAAATGGTATTATTTACCACCACTTGGAATGCACATGATGGGTTTTACATAGGGGTATGGTTCCAAGGTCCACCACTTGTCCAAGCTAACTCTATTGAAACATAGAGAGAATCAAAGGTCCACCACTTGTCCAAGCTAGGCTCCATTGAAACATGGAGAGAAGGATGCTCCACCATTTGTCCAAGCCAGGTTTGATTGAAACATGAAGAGAAGCAAGCTGCACCATGTCTCCAAAATGCTAGGCTCCATTGAAATATCTTAAACCCATGATATTTCGTACATGGGGGGTTTACATTCAAGGTCCACCACTTGTCCAACCTATTATCACTAGTAGCATGAGTGGTTGATGTCAAGATTCACCACTTTTCCACTCTATGTCATTATATTAAGAAGATCTGGTGTTAAGGTCCACCACTTGTCCAACCTATAAGGCTATATCTTAAAGGTATTCTTTCTCACCACTTGGAATGACCATGATAGGTTTTACATGGGGGTTTGGTTCCAAGTTCCACCACTTGTCCAAGCTAACTCTATTGAAACATAGAGAGAAGCAAAGGTCCACCACTTGTCTAAGCTAGGGTCCATTGAAACATGGAGAGAAGGATGCTCCACCATTTTCCAAGATAGGCTCCATTGAAACATGAAGAGAAGCAAGCTGCACCATGTCTCCAAGATGCTAAGATCCATTGAAATACCTTAAACCCACGATATTTTTACATGGGGAGTTTACATTCAAGGTCCACCACTTGTCCAACCTATTATCTCTAGTAGCATGAGTGGTTTGGTCTCAAGATTCACCACTTTTCCACTCTATGTCATTACGTAAAGAAGATCTGGGTGTTAAGGTCGACCACTTGTCCAACCTATAAGGGTATATCTTAAAGGGTATTCTTTCTCACCACTTGAAATGTCCATGATATGTTTTACATGGGGGTTTGGCTCCAAGGTCCACCACTTGTCCAAGCTAACTCTATTGAAACATAGAGAGAAACAAAGGTCCACCACTTGTCCAAGCTAGGCTCCATTGAAACATGGAGAGAAGGATCCTCTACCATTTGTCGAAGCTAACTCTATTGAAACATGGGGGGTTTACATTCAAGGTCCACCACTTGTCCAACCTATTAACGCTAGTAGCATGAGTGGTTTGGTCTCAAGATTCACCACTTTTTCACTCTATGTCATTATATTAAGAATATTTGGGTGTTAAGGTCCACCACTTGTCCAACCTATAAGGCTATATCTTAAGGGTGTTCTTTCTCACCACTTGGAGTGACCAGCATAGGTTTTACATGGGGTTTTGTTTCAAGGTCCACCACTTGTCCAAGCTAACTCTATTGAAACATAGAGAGAATCAAAGGTCCACCACTTGTCCAAGCTAGGGTCCATTGAAACATGGAGAGAAGATGCTCCACCATTTGTCCAAATACGCTCCATTGAAACATGAAGAGAAGCAAGCTACACCATGTCTCCAAGATGCTAGGCTCCATTGAAATACCTCAAACCCATGATATTTTGAACATGGGGGGTTTACATTCAAGGTCCACCACTTGTCCAACCTATTATCTCTAGTAGCATGAGTGGTTTGGTCTCAAGATTCACCATTTTTCCACTCTATGTCATTCTATTAAGAATATCTGGGTGCTAAGGTCCACCACTTGTCCAACCTATAAGGCTATATCTTAAACTTTATTCTTTCTCACCACTTGGAGTTACCAAGATAGGTTTTACATGGGAGTTTGGTTCCAAGGCCCACCACTTGTCCAAGCTAACTCTATTGAAACATAGAGAGAAGCAAAGGTCCACCACTTGTCCAAGCTAGGCTCCATTGAAACATGGAGAGAAGGATGCTCCACCATTTGTCCAAGATAGGCTCCATTGAAACATGAAGGGAAGCAATCTGCACCATGTCTCCAAGATGCTAGGCTCCATTGAAATACCTTAAACCCATGATATTTCGTACATGGGGGGTTTACATTCAAGGTCCACCACTTTTCCAAGCTATTATTCTTAGTAGCATGAGTGGTTTGGTCTCAAGATTTACCACTTTTCCACTCTATGTCGTTATATTATGAAGATCTAGGTTTTAAGGTCGACCACTTGTCCAACCTATAAGGCTAGATCTTAAAGGTATTATTTCTCACCACTTGGATGACCATGATATGTTTTACATGGGGTTTGGTTTCAAGGTCCACCACTTGTCCAAGCTAACTCTATGGAAACATAGAGAGAAGCAAAGGTCCACCACTTGTCCAAGCTAGGCTCCACTGAGACATTTAGAGAAGGATGATCCCCCATTGGTGGAAGATAGGCTTCATTGAAACATGAAAAGAAGCAAGTTGCACCATGTCTCCAAGATTCTAGGATCCATTGAAATACCTTAAACCCACGATATTGTTTACATGTGGGGTTTAACGTCAAGGTCAGTCACTTTTCCAAGCTATTATCCCTAGTAGCATGAGTGGTTTGGTCTCAAGATTCACCACTTTTCCACTCTATGTCATTATATAAAGAAGATCTAGGTGTTAAGGTCGACCACTTGTCCAACCTATAAGGGTATATCTTAAAGGGTATTCTTTCTCACCACTTGAAATGTCCATGATATGTTTTACATAGGGGTTTGGTTCCAAGGTCCACCCCTTATCCAAGCTAACTTTATTCTTCTCATAGAGAGAAGCAAAAGGTCCACCACTTGTCCAAGCTAGGCTCCATTGAAACATGGAGAGAAGGATGCTCCACCATTTGTCGAAGCTAACTCTATTGAAACATGGAAGGTTTACATTCAAGGTCCACCAGTTGTCCAACCTATTAACGCTAGTAGCATGAGGGGTTTGGTCTCAAGATTCACCACTTTTTCACTCTGTGTCATTATATTAAGAATATTTGGGTATTAAGGTCCACCACTTGTCCAACCTATAAGACTATATCTTAATGGTTATTCTTTCTGACCACTTGGAGTGACCATGAAAGGTTTTACATGGGGGTTTGGTTCCAAGGTCCACCACTTGTCCAAGCTAACTCTATTGAAACATAGAGAGAAGCAAAGGTCCACCACTTGTCTAAGCTAGGGTCTATTGAAACATGGAGAGAAGGATGCTCCACCATTTGTCCAATAGATAGACTCCATTGAAACATGAAGAGAAGCAAGCTGCACCATATCTCCAAGATGCTAGCCTCCATCGAAATACCTTAAACCCACGTTATTTTGTACATGGGGAGTTTACATTCAAGATCAACAATTTGTCCAACCTATTATCGCTAGTAGCATGAGTGGTTTGCTCTCAAGATTCACCACTTTTCCACTCTCTGTCATTATATTAAGAATATTTGGGTGTTAAGGTCCACCACTTGTCCAACCTATAAGACTATATCTTAATGGTTATTCTTTCTCACCCCTTGAAAGACTATATCTTAATGGTTATCCCTAGCTATTATTGCTAGTAGCCTGAGTGGTTTGGTCTCAAGATTCACCACTTTTATTAAAATATGTGGGTGTTAAGGTCCACCACTTGTCCAACCTATAAGGCTACATCTTAAAGGTTATTCTTTCTTACTACTTGGAGTGACCATGATAGGTTTTACATGGGGGTTTGGTTCCAAGGTCCACCACTTGTCCAAGCTAACTCTATTGAAACATAGAGAGAAGCAAAGGTCCACCCCTTGTCCAAGCTAGGGTCCATTGAAACATGGAGAGAAGGATGCTCCACCATTTGTCCAAGGTAGGCTCCATTGAAACATGAGGAGAATCAAGGTGCACCATGTCTCCAAGATGCTAGGCTCCATCAAAAACATTAAACCCACGATATTTCGTAGATGAGGGGTTTACATTCAAGGTCCACCACTTGTCCAAGCTATTATTGGTAGTAGCCTGAGTGGTTTGGTCTCAAGATTTTTTTCCACCACTTGTATTAAAATATGCGCGTGTTAAGGTCCACCACTTGTCCAACCTATAAGGCTACATCTTAAAGGTTATTCTTTATTACCACTTGGAGTGACCATGATAGGTTTTACATGGGGGTTTTGGTTCCAAGGTCCACCACTTGTCCAAGCTAACTCTATTGAAACATAGAGAGAAACAAAGGTCCACCACTTGTCCAAGCTAGGGTCCATTGAAACATGGAGAGAAGGATGCTCCACCATTTGTCCAAGATAGGCTCCATTGAAACATGAAGAAGCAAGCTGCACCATGTCTCCAAGATGCTAGGCTCCATCGAAAACATTAAACCCACGATATTTCGTAGATGAGGGGTTTACATTCAAGGTCCACCACTTGTCCAAGCTATTATTGCTAGTAGCCTGAGTGGTTTGGTCTCAAGATTCACCACTTTTCCACTCTATGTCATTATAGTAAGAAATGCTGTCAGGAGTTTTTTTGGAGCAAGGAATTCTCGCATATGTACATATACATGCATGGTGCATCAGATAAAGATTGCCCATTTTCCAGAGCCAGGTGGTTACGTGGGCCCACATGTGTACAGGTAGGACAGGGTGTACATAGTGCAGCGATTTTCACTATTATCAGTACTAATGTGTTTTTTTCTACAATAAAGAGAAGTTGGTAGCGCGTAAAACTTCTCGAGGAAGCTATCCGCGGGCCGACGAAGTAGGTCAATAGGTGCGTCAGATGGCATCTAGTGGCGTCAGAGGGCGAACGAGGTCAATATTTGCACGCGGATGAGGACGGACACAACGTGGGTGTTTTCTGGTGAGAGGTTATGCAGAAAGGTCATCATTAGGACCACTTTTTGGGGCCACTTCACGTGGTGGCGAGATGCATTATTGGAAAAAAGCTGAGTGCCAGGTGTGCGAATGATGCAAAAAGGTGACAACTATGCACTGCGAGGTCAGTTTTTGGCCTGTTCGGGTCCGTTGAGGTCATCTAAAAGGCCAAGGGTCCCAACTAAATAAAGCTAAGTGGGAACTGAAAACTAGAAAGAACCAGAAAAACGTGGAGAAGAGAGAAGGAACAGCCGCAGGTGTTTTTTTGCTCATTTTGGAGCCTGTTTTGGCCGTAAACTGCTCATCCGAGGTCGGATTTGAGCACTTTGACATTGTAGACTGGGGTTTTGACCGTTCCGGACGCGATGGCGCTGTCCATTTTGCCAAATCCTCACTCTTTTTCTGCTGTTTTTCTGTGTAATCTTCTCCGTGAGTGAAGTTTCTTCTCCAGTTTGTGATTGTATCTGGTATCTTTTACCCATATTGTGTGAGCTGTTTGCCCATTGGTGTTGGCCCAAGCTCAATTGTATCTAAACATCAGAAATTCTCCTCTTTTGAGCTGAGTTTTTGGGTGTGTGTGTGTGTGTGTGTGTGTGTCTGTGTGGAGTGGACAAGTGGATAGTTTCTCTCCTCTCACTCCAGAGGTGTGTTCCCTGTCTCGGCCAGGTGTGTTGTCTAAGCCGAGTGGTGCCCCATAGTGTGTGTGTGTGTATCTTCCCAAGAGTGTATGTCGAGTCGTTATAGAGGTGCTGTGTGTGTTTTCATCCCGCTCACATTGTTTTGGTGCCCCCACGGAGGATCTTCTTCGAGTACCTTCTGCTTCGAGCTTCAAGCTTCGAGATTCGGGATTACAGGTTGCAGGTTGCAGACTACAGGTTACAGGTTACAGGTTACAGGTTACAGGTTACAGGGACAGGTACAGGTATAGGTGATTCACACTGGTACATTTAGCTGGAGTACAGTGATATACTAGCAGTGATGTCACTTGCAGTTGTTGTGGGTATGCATCACTTGGCGCCTATTTGAGCGCATTGTCTGCTGGATTGTACGTTATTTGTGGAAATTGCCATTGTACGCATTTGTGGAGCCATACTTGGTTGTATTTGGCAGTCCTAGTCATTTCTGAGACTTGGTCTGGAAGATAGTTATTTCTGAGACTTGACTATATGCGATTTGCATTAGCCTTCGTGTGAGGGTCGATAGCGTGAGGTTTTTATTGAGCTGGGGGATTCTCAAATGTGGAGATCCTTTCGGTGATACAGGTAGCTGGAGCACCCTTTTTGTGACCTCGCCATAGGCTATGTACTAGTGAGTCCTATTTGATGCTCGGGTTCATTGTTGGCAGTTTATACAGATACAGTCTATATTTTGGGTTCCTACTGCTCTACTTCTGGGGAAACTCTGTCGAAATTTTCCCAAGTTATGATGGCTGGTTTTTTGGTATTTTGAGCCATTTATGCTGTTATGCTGCTGAAATTTTGGCAAAATCAGAGGTTGAGTCAGGTGTGCCTTCTTGGGAGCTTCATGGTTGGCTTTAATGGATGATCAAAATGGCCCTCAGTTCACTCCTTTTTATTTAACTCAAAGAATTCAGATTAATGTTCATGTGTCCAGGAAGATCTTTTTCCAGCAGCGCATAGTCTTTATGTTTGGGCCAAGAAGATTGAGAGAGATCCTGGAATGTCCTTTGCCTGTTGTCATTCCGATGATTAACTATGAAAACTCATTTGATGTGCATGTGTTTGTCCTTATCTAAAGCTGAGCTCCATTGAAGTTTCTGGGGATTGGGTAGTGAAAAGTTTTGGGTTCTTGCACGTGTGTTCGAAGGGGTTCTCAAAGCATCATAATTTGGGTAGCCATGGCTTTCTCTTATCCGAGTTTCATGGAAGAAGTGATGAAGATGTGGAAGAATTTTGGAAAAGATGGAGGTTGCCTGCATTAGCAACCAGATTCATGACCCTACGCAAATGTTACGCCTTCTCCAAATTTGTTTGAAGAGTGATGCACGAGTTTGGTCTAAAGCATTTGAAGAGGAGTTGCGTGTGGCTGATCCACCTGTAAGGTTGAGTTGGGACAATCTACGACATGGGTTGGAAGTGGAGTTTGTGAAGATAGAAGATCCTGACAAGGTGTGGCAAGAAGTACAGGCTTTGGTGCAAAAGGAAGGTGAGCCAGTAGATTGTACATACGTAAGTTTTCATTAGCATGGGAGCGAATGTGCAAGGCCTTAGCACCACAGGTACCCCCGCCTGACATGATGAAGAAGGACAGGTTCTTGGCTGGTCTTTGGGAGAATATACGTTGGAGAGTGGAGCTAAAGAAGCCTAGGACATATGAGGATGCACTAGAGGTAGCAAGGAACAAAGAGTGGAAGCTGAGGAAAATGCCAGTTAGGGGTGGAGTCTTTGCCAATGAGGTCTGAATTTCAGCCTATAGAGTCTTTACAAGGGCGCATGTCAGGGGTTCATCATGAACCAGTAGTTCCTGTTACTACTCAGTTTATGCCAGCAGTGGTCACTACAGCAGTGCAAGATGATGGCTAAGGCAAGACATGAGGCAAATGGTAGATTTGATGAAGAATCTCAGCTAAACATGCTAGGTCAAGTGGAAATAATCGAGGTCGAGGGAGGTTTGCAAATCAGCCAGGAGGTGAAGAAAGGCCTAGGAATGGTGTTGGACAAAGCAATGGTAGGTTTTGGAGGCAGACGCCCACATGTTATAATTGTGGAGAGTTGGGTCACATCAGCCCGCAATGTGATAAGCCACCAAGGATGGGGGGAGACATGTATCCATTGCCAAGACAGGTGCTAACTAGGTCAAATGATTATGGCATCGAAATTAAGGGAGACGAAGGAACCAGTGGACTGACCCACGAGGAAAAGGGAAAGACAAAAGTGCTAAGTGTAGTCACCTTGGAGAAGGCATCAAAGCTAGAGGATACATTAGTGATGCCTATTGGGAAGAGGACCACAGAGGAAAGGAAGGAAGAAGTGTCCAGGTCCTAGTAAGAAGAAAGGAAAGAGCCATGAAGGCGAGGATGTCAAGGCCAAGAGGAAAAGGAGAGCTCGTCGAAAGTTTCATGTTTCAGATTTTCCACTAGGGGATGGGCAATTAAGCTATGACTTGAAGGAGGATCTGACGAGCAGGAAGGCAGATGTTACTTTTGGGCAGCTTATAGAGATGGTGCCTAAGCTAAAGCGACAGTGGAAGAGGATGGTTAACCCAATGGAGAAAGAGCCAGAGAGAGGTTCAGTGAAGGTGTTGGCAATGGACAAGCTACCAGACATTTGTCCAATAGTAGATGTGTGGCATAAAAGGAAAAATTTGGGACAAGGTTATGTGGATGGCGGAGCCCAAATATGCGTCATAACACACTCATGCGTTGAGAAGATGGGTCTCACAGTGGCTGGGGTGTCAGGTTTTCGATCAGATTGGCAAACCATCAAAAAGTAAAATTCTTGGGTGTTGTAAAGAGCTTAGAAGTGGAGGCATATGATGCAAAGGCAGTGGTTGATTTTCATGTGATGCCAGCAGGGTTGGGAGCATATCCTATTATACTGGGCAGACCATGGTTACGTGCAGTGGGAGCTGTTCAAGATTGGCGACATGGTACGATTAGCCTCTATGGAAAGACAGGTACCAAGAAGCTTTATAATATGGACACAAGGAAACGATTAGAGGAGCTTTATGAAGATGAGGATGAGTCTAGTGATGAAGACTCTTCCACGGTGACAGATGAGGACAGTGATAGCACTACCAGCAGTGATGAGGATGCTGATGTTGCATTTCTTTTGATGGACAAAGAAAGCCAGGAGATTGGTTTAGTTGCATTTGCGAATGAGGTTGAAGATGAAAGTGAAGGGCCTTATGAAGTGATTGAAGGGCTGATGCAAACCAAGATTGAGTTGTCAAAGAAGCAGGAATTAATGACACAAATGATTAGTGGAGACCTCTCAGCTATGGAGAAGGATATATATTTGCATATGCTGGCTAGTTTTCCTGATTTGTTCATTACTTCATATGAAGAGATCAGAGGGTTCAAGGGTGAAGAGATGCATATAGAGCTAAAAGAAGGTGCTAAGCCAATGTGGCAAAGGCTAAGAAGGATGGGTCAAGAGCAAATGGAAGCCTTGCGGGTAGAGGTGGACAAGTTATTGAAGGCAGGGTTCATAGTTCCAGTGGAGACCACAGAATGGGTGAGTCCAGTTGTAGTCAGTCCAAAGAAGGATGGGAAGTGGAGAATTTGTGTAGATTTTAAACCCTTAAACGCAGCCACTAAGAAGAACCCATATCCTCTTCCATTCATTGATCAGATCTTGGATTCAGTGGCAGGTTATGAAAGGTACAGTGTGTGTGATGGTTTTTCAGGCTATTTTCAATTGAAGATTGCTCTTAAAGACCGCACAAAGACAAATTTTATTACGCCATGGGGCTGCTATTGCTACACAGTATTGCCATTTGGGTTGTCAAATGGACCTTCCTTCTATCAAGAGAGAGCAAATTGGGTGTTGGAACCATTCATTGGTAGTTGTGTTAAAGCTTTTATGGATGACTTTTGTGTCTATAGCAGTAGGGCTGATCACCATGAGAAGCTGCAGATGGTATTGGCTCGATATGATGAATGTGGAGGACAACTAAATCCAAAGAAATGTCATCTAGCACAGCCAAGGGTGAAGTTATTGGGCCATATGGTGTCAGAAAATGGCATTGAGGCTGATCCAGATAAGGTTAAGTCTATTCTTCTTCTTCCATCACCTATGAGTATGAAGCAATTGGCAACCTTTATACACAAAGTGAAGTACATGGCACGGTTTATTCCATTGTCTTCACAGCTTCTTTATCCATTACAGCAAGTGGCAAAGCATGATCCATTGCAATGGGATGACAAGTGTGAAGAAGTGTTTCAAGAGGTGAAAGAGGTGTTAGGGGGTTGTCAGCCATGCAGGCTCCTGATTGGGAGAAAGTTTTTTATGTAAATCCATCAGTAGGGGATGATGCCATTGGAGCCATGCTATTGCAAAAGGGGAAGGGCAGCCATTATATGAGGCCAGTGTATTGTGCAAGCCGAGTGAAGTTGGTAGCGGAGAGAAAGTTATTGGAAGTAGAGCTAGTGATGGCCAGTGTAATATTTGCTTGTCGATGATTTCGTCATTACTTGCTACCACGGCCTTTTGTTTTCTTGACGAGTTATGCCTTTTTGCCACAGTTAATTAATGGTATTAACATGTCAAATGTGGTGAAGAAATGGGTAATTGAGCTGCAAGAGTTTGAGTTCTCTTTTCTAGTGGAAGATAGTACAAGGGCTACCCTAGCTGATTTGTTGACCTACAAGGAGAATCCCCTTATTGTTAAGGAAGAGGTGGTGAGAAAGGTAGTTGAAGAAGTGCCACAGATCAGCAATGCACATGTGTGTTCTTTGATGGTTCATACAGAAAGAGCCATGATGCAGCTTCAGGGGTATAGCACTTTATGATCCAGAGGGGAAGCTAGTATGCAAGAGAGGGTTCAAATTGGATGCACATAGTAACAATGAGGCTGAATATGCTACATTGGAAGCCGGATTACACATTTGTTTGAAGCATGGGGTTCGAAGGTTGAGCATAAAAGGTGATGCCTTGTTAGTGGTGAAGCAAGTGATGGGTGTGTGGAAGAGCAAGAACACCTCATTGAAGGAAATGTGCTTCAGAATTAAAGGCCTGTTAAAAAGGTTTGAAGCATGGAGCATCAGACACATTGAACGCGCTCTAAATGGAGAGCACATGAAGCAGCTCAAGGCATGATTGGGGAGCTATTTGTGTTGAGGACCACTTTACCTCTTTATCATGGCCGGGAAAGTTTGGCTCAAGAAGAGGAGTTTTTGCTAACAGGAATCATTCCAAAGGAGATTCAGAAGTCTAAGAAGTATGGCTTTGTGCGTAGAGCATACAGGTACAAATTGATTGGTGATGTCTTATACATGAAAGGGGCTGATCTCGTGTTGAGACGTGTACCTTGGCGGGAGGAGCTTTACAGAGTGTTGGAAGAGAATCATGAAGGCGCATGTGGTGGCCATTTTGCTCTAAAGATCACCTTGCATAAGATTTTGCAAGAGGGGTATGTATGGCCTAGTTTGCACAAGGATGTTCACCATTGGTGTAGGTCTTGCAATAGGTGTCAAGCATTTGGGAAGAGAGTGTTGAAGCCAGAGCTACGAAAAACCATTATGGCGTTTGATGTGTTTGAAAAGTGGGGGATTGATGCAATAGGCCCGTTACCTATCACAAGCAGGGGCAAAAGCTATATCTTGACGGCAGTGGACTATCTCTCTAGATGGGCAGAGGCTATAGCAGTAAAACAAATCACGGCAAATGATGTGGCAAAATTTGTGTATGATGAAATATGTTGCAAATTTGGGGTGCCATTAGAGCTACTTTCAGATAAGGGGCCAGGATTTAGAGCTAAACTGCTAGACTTCTTATGCACAAAGATAAAGATTAAGCACCAGCATACCACTCCTTATTACCCACAGTGTAATGGCTTAAATGAAAGATTCAATGGTGAGTTGGTACAGATTCTTTCGAAAGTGATGGAGCACCAAGGAAAGAATTGGGATTTGGAATTGCCTAGTGCATTATGGGCTTACCGTACTTCGGTGAAGACAGGTACAGGGTTTACTCCATTTCATTTGGTGTATGGAAAAGAAGCACTATTGCCTGTGGAGGTAGAGTTGCCTGCGGTCAAGATGTTAGAAAAGCTGCTTGGGCCGCCTAGTGATGCATTCAAAGAGAGGCTCTTGCAGTTACAAGAGGTCCAGTTGGATAGGATGAGCGCATTGGAGCATTATGGGCAGATGCAGGCTAAGGCTTTGGCAAAGATAAATGAAAAGGTTAAAAGTAAGGGTATCAAGAAACATGACTTGGTTTTGCGCTACAATAGTAAGCTGGACAACACCTTCCAAAAGAAGTTTCAAATTAAGTGGGAAGGCCCTTTCAAGGTAGTGGAGTGTTTTCCAAATGGCACATATCAGCTGGCTAACCTGGATGGTGTTCTACATAAGTCAAGGGTAAATGGGTTGCGTCTTAAATTGTATTATGCCAGGTTGATGATGGTGGAGCAAGATGAGTTTCCTGAAGAGCGAGTGATGTCTGTGAGGGATGAGGAGACATGTGATGCGGCGAGTCTCATATCTCTTTTTGCTGCTGCTGATCATGAATGATCTAGCAGGCTAGCGGATGGGCAAATTATGTCAGGAGTTTTTTGGAGCAAGGAATTTCGCATATGTACATATACATGCATGGTGAATCAAATAAAGGATTGCCCATTTTCCAGAGCCAGGTGGTTACGTGGGGCCCACATGTGTACAGGTAGGACAGGGTGTACATAGTGCAGCGATTTTCACTATTATCAGTACTAATGTGTTTTTTCTACAATAAAGTGAATTTGGTAGCGCGTAAAACTTCTAGAGGAAGCTATCCGCGGGCCGACGAAGTGAGGTCAGTAGGTGCGTCAGATGGCATCTAGTGGCGTCAGGAGAGCGAACGAGGTCAATATTTGCACGCGGATGAGGACGGACACAACGTGGGTGTTTTCTGGTGAGAGTTATGCAGAAAGGTCATCATTAGGACCACTTTTTGGGGCCACTTCACGTGGTGGCGAGATGCATTATTGGAAAAAAGCTGAGTGCCAGGTGTGCGAATGATGCAAAAAGGTGACAACTATGCACTGCGAGGTCAGTTTTTGGCCTGTTCGGGGTCCGTTTGAGGTCATCTAAAAGGCCAAGGGTGCCCAACTAAAAAAGCTAAGTGTGGGAACTGAAAAAACTGAGAGAAGACCAGAAAAAACGTGGAGAAGAGAGAAGGAACAGCCGCAAGTGTGTTTTTGCTCATTTTGGAGCCTGTTTTGGCCGTAAACTGCTCATCCGAGGTCGGATTTGAGCACTTTGACATTGTAGACTGGGGTTTTGGACCGTTCCAGACGCGATGGTGCTGTCCATTTTGCCAAATTCCTCACTCTTTTTCTGCTTTTTTTCTGTGTAATCTTCTCCGGTGAGTGAAGTTTCTTCTCCAATTTGTGATTGTATCTGGTATCTTTTACCCATATTGTGTGAGCTGTTTGCCCCATTGGTGTTGGCCCAAGCTCATTTGTATCTAAACATCAGAAATTCTCCTCTTGAGCTGAGTTTTTGGTGTGTGTGTTGTGTGTGTGTGTTCTGTGTGGAGTGGACAAGTGGATAGTTTCTCTCCTCTCACTCAAGAGGTGTGTTCCCTGTCTCGGCCAGGTGTGTTGTCTAAGCCGAGTGGTGCCCCATAGTGTGTGTGTGTATCTTCCCAAGAGTGTGTGTCGGGTCGTTATAGAGGCGCTGTGTGTGTTTTCATCCCGCTCACAGCGCGTGTTAAGGTCCACCACTTGTCCAACCTATAAGGCTACATCTTAAAGGTTATTCTTTATTACCACTTGGAGTGACCATGATAGGTTTTACATGGGGGTTTGCTTCCAAGGTCCACCACTTGTCCAAGCTAACTCTATTGAAACATAGAGAGAAACAAAGGTCCACCACTTGTCCAAGCTAGGGTCCATTGAAACATGGAGAGAAGGATGCTCCACCATTTGTCCAAGATAGGGTCCATTGAAACATGACGAGAAGCAAGCTACACCATGTCTCCAAGATGCTAGGCTCCATCGAAATACATTAAGCCCACGATATTTCGTAGATGAGGGGTTTACATTCAAGGTCCACCACTTGTCCAAGCTATTATTGCTAGTAGCCTGAGTGGTTTGGTCTCAAGATTCACCACTTTTATTAAGAATATGTGGGTGTTAAGGTCCACCACTTGTCCAACCTATAAGGCTACATCTTAAAGGTTATTCTTTCTTACTACTTGGAGTGACCATGATAGGTTTTACATGGGGGTTTGGTTCCAAGGTCCACCACTTGTCCAACCTAACTCTATTGAAACATAGAGAGAAGCGAAGGTCCACCCCTTGTCTAAGCTAGGGTCCATTGAAACATGGAGAGAAGGATGCTCCACCATTTGTCCAAGGTAGGCTCCATTGAAACATGAGGAGAAGCAAGGTGCACCATGTCTCCAAGATGCTAGGCTCCATCGAGAAACATTAAACGCACGATATGTCGTAGATGAGGGGTGTACATTCAAGGTCCACCACTTGTCCAAGCTATTATTGCTAGTAGCCTGAGTGGTTTGGTCTCAACATTCACCACTTTTCCACTCTATGTCATTATATTAAGAATATGCGCGTGTTAAGGTCCACCACTTGTCCAACCTATAAGGCTACATCTTAAAGGTTATTCTTTATTACCACTTGGAGTGACCATGATAGGTTTTACATGGGGGTTTGCTTCCAAGGTGCACCACTTGTCCAAGCTAACTCTATTGAATCATAGAGAGAAGCAAAGGTCCACCACTTGTCTAAGCTAGGCTCCATTGAAACATGGAGAGAAGGATGCTCCACCATTTGTCGAAGCTAACTCTATTGAAACATGGGGGGTTTATGTTCAAGGTCCACCACTTGTCCAAGCTATTAGTGCTAGTAGCATGAGTGGTTTTGTCTCAAGATTCACCACTTTTTCACTCTATGTCATTATATTAAGAATATTTAGGTGTTAAGGTCCACCACTTGTCCAACCTATAAGGCTATATCTTAAAGGTTATTCTTTCTCACCACTTGGAGTGACCATGATAGGTTTTAAATGGGGTTTGGTTCCAAGGTCCACCACTGTCCAAGCTAACTCTATTGAATAATAGAGAGAAGTAAAGGTCCACCACTTGTCCAAGCTAGGGTCCATTGAAACATGGAGAGAAGGATGCTCCACCATTTGTCCAAGATAGGCTCCATTGAAACATGAAGAGAAGCAAGATGCACGATGTCTCCAAGATGCTAGGCTCCATCGAAATACCTTAAACCCACGATATTTCGTAGATGGGGGGTTTACTTTCAAGGTCCACCACTTGTCCAAGCTATTATCGCTAGTAGCATGGTTTGGTCTCAAGATTCACCAGTTTTCCACTCTATGTCATTATATGAAGATATCTGGGTGTTAAGGTCCACCACTTGTCCAACCTATAAGGCTATATTCTAAATGATATTTTTTTTGACCACTTGGAATGTGCATGATATGTTTTACATGGGGTTTTGTTCCAAGGTCCACCACTTGTCCAAGCTAGATCTATTACATATATATTATACATACAATATTCAACTAGATTCCCTACCTATCATGTCCAGTAGCATGGATGCTCTAGCTTGAAGGTCCACCACTTGTCCAACCTATACTCTCTTATGTAAGGGAGATCTCGCTATAAATTCAAAACCTTCCCGCCTAAATTTAAAATATCCCTCCCAAATCTTAAATATCCCGCCTAAATTTTAAACTATCCCGCCCAAATTTTAAAATTCAAACTTTTTTATAAAATTTAAATTTTACTACTTAAATTTAAAATATTCCACGCGAAATTGATTTTAAATTCAAGTTTACCACAAAAAGATATCATTATACCACCTAAATTCAAATATGCAAACCTCAAATCATTATATTGTACATAAATTCAAACAAATTCAAATTAACAAGCCTAAACTGATATTAGTTTGCATAGATATGAATTTATCACACCTAAATTATGTCACCATGTTAGAGAGAGTGGTTAGAGAATTTGAACAAGGTCCACCACTTGTCCAACCTAGATACCAAGAAGGATTGAGTGTACAAGGTATTGTTTGGAGGTCCTTATAGTCCATTGGTCTCAAGGTCCACCACTTGTGGTAAGGGTCACCAAAAAGTGTATATATTCATCCAAAGAAATACACGTATTTTTGGTCTACATGTCCTAGTTTAAACCATTTATGTCCATTAGGTGTATCACTAAACAACACTACTATTTTTGAGAAACAGAAGTTACAATCATATCTACAAATGGATTAGAGGAAAATCAGCTCAGCATACATCCAGAACTCGCTACAAGAATCGACTTTAACAGATCACGCAAGTAAGTCTTCCATTCAATTTTACTAGTATTACAATGTGTTAGTTATTTGTGATATTTATGTATGTATATATACTATGTGTGCATATCGTAATTAAGTGTAATTGTGTATCTGCATTATGTATGAGTATTACAATGAAATAACACAAATATACATACATACACATAGATAACACAGACGCACACATACATGAGCATGTATTTTCAAGAGAGAGATAGCAAGATACAGAGATAGATAGATAGAGAGAGAGAGAGAGAGATAAATACCTGTTTTTTAGAGAGAGGAGAGAGAAAGATAACAGATTTCACTGTGTTTATGTATGTGGAAGAGAGGAAGACGATGTATGGGAATATGTGCACGTATTTTCAAGAGAGAGACAACAAGATAACAGATTTCATTGTGGTTATGTATGTGGAAGTGAGGAAGACGATGTGTGGGAATATGTGCATGTATTTTCAAGAGAGAGACAGCAAGATAACAGATTTCACTGTGGTTATGTATGTGGAAGAGAGGAAGACGATGTGTGGGAATATGTGTATGTGTGCGGGGATACTTTAAACTATGTATCTCTGTCTTTTGACGAGAGAGTGTGTGTGCAAGAAGAGTTACAGAGAACCATCTTCTCTATATGGAGAAAGACAGAGAGTGAGAGAGAGAGAAATACCTGTTTTTTCTCTATTCGTGAGGTGTGCAATGTCTCCTGAGAAGACTGCCCGATCTTGCCCTTCTGGAAAGCGTTGTGTACGCTGCTGTTTCTTTATCTTGTGCGCGAACTTTCAATCCTGTGCACTCCACCTGTGTGTTGTGTACGATGCCGAGCTTGCTCCTCTACGCGCGCGTATACTCCAACTGTGTGCGATCCGTGTGCGCTTTCTGTGTGTTTGCTGCTCGCCTGCTTTCTCTGTGTGCGTTTCTCGTGCGCTCTCTGTGTGCCTAATCTTGATAGGGTTTATTAGAATGCCACGTATGCTACAAGTCCATGTTTTATCATACGATTAAAAAAAACAAAAGCAATATAAAAAATTAACCAATTCACAAGGCCAAAATTAAAGAAATCATGGTTGAAAATATGAAAAACATGCGTAACTCTATACTAGGAATTCACTTTAAAAAAAAAAAATCTTTGGGCGCCGCCCCTTGACCCCGCCTGGGGCGCTGCCCCAGACCCCGCCCAGAACAATATCCCAAAATCAACCTCCCAAGCCCCGCCATCGAGAGCGCTATATTCCACATCTCCATCAAGAGCGCTACCCCCAAACCTCACGTGGAAGCGCTGCCTTGTCACCCCATTGTGGCATTGCCCTAAGACCCCGCATCTGGAGTGCTAAATGGTAACATTCTTCATTAGTGAAATTTTGAACATAAATTATATTAGCATATACTTAAATATAATACAAATATTAACATATTAGCTATACTACTAATTTACTATAGCAGTTCTAGATTATGTCCCATACTATATTTAAGGTGCCAAAGGTTTGGCCTTATGGTCCTAGATTTAGCCAAGTGGTCAACACATATAGGACCAAGTGCACACTGTGCCACAAAACTTGGCCACCACTTCACTTGCCAAAGTTTAGGCCACATGGTCAATCCTAAGTTTCCAATGTTCTTATTATGTCACCTTTTGCCTCGTGGAAAACCTAGGCTTGTTTTCACATACTCAGGCACTTCAAGCCACAATAAATTGTCATTACTCTTCGGCAACCCTTTTGTTCAAGTCTTTGAAAAAACATTGTTTAAGGCCACCCTAAACCATTTTCATTTAGGGGTGTCTAAAACTAGCTTTTTGGCAATTCGAGAAGAAAATGGTCAAAGTTTTATACTTAGTTTTAACCACTTGACCAATTCAAATATTGGAAAGCAAGGTCTTGTAATACTTTTCTTTGGACATCACACATTAAAACTAGGTCCCTCACTTGTCCAAGCTATGCTCTAATACAATAAAGGGCTTTTGGTTTCAAGATGCACCACTTTCCCAACCTTGATTCCATTAAAGAAGCTAGCTCTACTTAGACATTTAATAGCAAGGTCTTGCAGCAGTTCAGATTGAACATTTTCCATGGCAGCTAGGTCCACCACTTATCTAAGCTATGCTCTAATAGAGTAAGGGGGTTTTGGTTTCAAGATCCACCACTTGTCCAAACTTGATTTGGGAAGCAAGGTCCTATAATAGTTTGCTTTGGACATTCACCATTACAACTAAGTCCACCACTTCTCCAAGCTATGTTCTAATACACTAAGGAGGTTTTGGTTTCAAGGAGAACCACTTGTACGACTTTGTTTTTGGAAGTAAGGTCTTTACATAGTTCACCTTGGACCTTGGACATTGGATACTACAACTAAGCCCACCACTTGTCCAAGATATCCTCTATATATAGCCAAAGGGTTTGGGTTTCAAGATTCACCACTTTTCCAACCTTTCTTCCATTAAAGAAAGGAGGGGCTTTATAACTAGGTCCACCACTTGTCCAAGCTATGCTCTGATATAGAAAGGGGATTTTGGTTTCAAGGTCCACCACGTGTTCAACCTTGCAAGACTCAAGGGATACTTGGACATTGGAAAGCATAGTCCTATAGTAGTTGATAGGTGGCAGTGGGTATTACAACTAGGTCCAACCTATGCTCTCATATAGCAAAGAGGCTTTGCTTTCAAGGTCCACCACTTGTCCAACCTTGCTTCCATTAAAGAAATGAGGGGCTACGTAAACATTGGCAAGCAAGGTAGCAAGGTCCTAAGGTGTTTCACCTTGGATATTGGGCATTATAACTAGGTCCACCACTTGTCCAAGCTATGCTCTGATAAAGAAAGGGGATTTTCGTTTCAAGGTCCACCATGTGTTCAACCTTTCTAATATAGAAAGGGGATTTTCGTTTCAAGGTCCACCACGTGTCAACCTTGAAAGACTCAAGGGATACTTGGACATTGGAAAGCATAGTCCTATAGTAGTTGATAGGTGGGTGGGTATTAAAACTAGGTCCAACCTATGCTCTATATAGCAAAGAGGCTTTGGTTTCAAGGTCCACCACTTGTCCAACCTTACTTCCATTAAAGAAATGAGGGGCTACGTAAACATTGGCAAGCAAGGTAGCAAAGTCCTAAGGTATTTCACCTTGGATATTGGGCATTATAACTAGGTCCACCACTTGTCCAAGCTATGCTCTGATATAGAAAGGGGATTTTTGTTTCAAGGTCCACCACGTGTTCAACCTTGAAAGACTCAAGGGATACTTGGACATTGGAAAGCATAGTCCTATAGTAGTTGATAGGTGGCAGTGGGTATTACAACTAGGTCCACCACTTGTCCAACCTATGCTCTCATATAGCAAAGAGGCTTTGGTTTCAAGGTCCACCACTTGTCCAACCTTGCTTCCATTAATATAGCAAGGAGGATTTGGTCTCAAGGTTCACCACTTGTCCAACCTATGCAAACCTTTTTCATGTTGTAGCATGATTTTTTGTTTGAAGAGTATTTTTCTATAACTATGGATTTAACAATGTAATCTTTTTACTTACAGGATGGACTTCGAATCTGGGGAGAAAGTACATATGATACTTGACAATGAAATCGTTGGTATTGGTTGTGTGTGTAGAACAGATCCAGATTCCACTTGTGGTGGTACAAAGATAGGGCTGGGAAATGTCTCCATACTAGTGGAGGAATGCTTGAAGGATGTGGTCCTACCTTTTCCTACAATGGATACTTCATCTCTCCAAGGCTCATTATGGAGTGCTGTTCGATGGTCAAAGCTTCTTTTGCAATCTTTTGTATTAAATGGGAACTTAATTGATCCACACGAAAGCTACAATGGTGATGAAGAACATGATCATTCTGATCCTCTAGTTACAGATGCAATACCTATGACAAGCCCAGAATTTGAAGCAATGATTCGAGAGTCTTGGAGAAATCAGAGGGTCCTTTTAAAAGATGACACAATGATGCAAACCATGAATGAAGGGACCATCTTATATGTATTTCCACATGATTATGTCAACTTTCAGGAACTTGGTCCTGATTGTGTGGGTGTGGGTATTGAAAGAGAAAATGCAAGCATTGATGATGTGGTTGAAGTGGGTAGCATCACTTTGCTAAAGTGGCCCATCAAGCAGACAACAATGTTGAATGGGAGCCCATTACAACGCTTTGTTCCTGTTGATGGCATGCATGCTACATATGAGGATGTATCCAACGATGGCAATGTTGGAAAAAAACTTGATGGGAGTAATGTTGTCCAGTTGTCAAGGAAGAGACGATACACTTTCATGAACAGGACTCAAAAATCAAAAGCAGCACCAGCTTCGACTTTTTACCTTTCAAACAAATCAATTCAAAGGGTATCATGCATTGATTGTTGTGCACAAAAATGCTGCCAATTTGCAGATCGTGATATGGTGACAAGGTTACGACAACAATTTTGGGGAGAGTCTCAAAAATCACGCACTAATTATGTTTATGATGTTCTTTCTATATGTTATCAGAAAGATGAGAAGTCACGATACCAATTCAGGCTAAATGGCTCTATTGTTTGTTGTAGAGCATGGTATGAGCTACATGGAATACCAAAGACATCATTTTATCGATACAAGGAGAACTTTGAAAATGGTGTGCGCCAATATGTACATGGGAACACATGTACATTGAGAAGGGGACTTCAACATACTAGTTTAGCAAGAGCACTACTAAATGAGTTTGTGGAAAACAACTCTGAGAAGATGCCACATAGAAGTAGAACACTGCTAGATGGCTCAAGAGAGACTCAATTGGTGATTCCATCAACATACAAACAAGTGGATATTTTATGTGAAATCAACACGACACTTGACCAAATGGGCTATGAGAAGAAGCTATCCCAATCTTCTTTTGGTAGAATTTGGAACAAAGAGTACCCACATGTCACTTTAACAAAGACGAGTGAGTTCTCTAAGTGCAATATTTGTAGCTCAATCAAGGCAAGGTTAGAAGCTAAACCTTCTCTTGAAGAGAGAGCTCTTCTCTTGAGGGAGAGAGAAGTTCACATGGCACAACAAAAGAGTTGCAGAAGCCTATATTATGCATGGCGCACGTATTCAGAAACTCAACCACAAAAATATGTATGCATAATCCATGATAAGATGGATCAAAAGAAGACTGCCATTCCTAGATTACGCATTGTTCCCAAGGGTGTGGATTCAGGATATAATCTGCAGGTGGCATTGATTGGCATGATCACTCATGGACATGGAGAAGGTCATTACGGACACTTTGTCTTGAATGGTTTGTGGCCAGCTGATCCAAATCTTACAATTGGCTCAATTGCTAATTGTTTACATAACCTCGAGAGGATAGATAAGCATCCTCTTGGTGATCTAGTAACAAATGGACTTCCAAGGAGCAATATTTCACTACTACATGCTTTGAACTCAAGGGATGCTTTGGACTACCATAACTTGAGTGATGGAAAAGAGCCCATTGTGCAGTCGTCAGAAATTGCAGAAGAGGAATTGGGGTCAACATTTCGCAGATTGCCAGAGAACTTGTTGCTACAATTGGATAATTGTGCAGGGGAAAACAAAAATCGATACTTATTTGCCTATTTGTCAATGCTTGTTGCAAGGGGTGTTTTCAAAACCATCCAGCTGGGATTTTTAATGGTTGGGCATACACATGAGGACATAGACGCCATGTTTAGTAGGTTTTCAGAGAAGTTGAGAGTTACACAAACCTATACTTTGCCACATTTGATGGATACATTACGAAACAGCTCATCTTCATCTCCAGCTCCATTTTTTCTCACAAAGATCCCCGATTTCAAGCAATATTGTGATGGCTATCTTTGTGATGGACAAGACATACTTGTTGGACATTCCAAACCGCTTCAGTTCAGGTTCTTTATGCAGGATGAGACACCAATGATGCAATATAAGGCACATGTAGGTGTATCAAGTTGGAGTGGAAGTATTCGCCTTTGGAAAACAGACACAGAAGGCAAGCCAATGTTACCACATGGAGATCCACCTCTAGTACAAATGGCGGAGTATGTCAAGGCCCACGAAGAAGTCATTTTGGGGCTAAAGAACTATATAAAATTTTGGAAAAATTTAGGGAATGGTTCAAGTATTCCGCGATATTATAGACCCGTGATAGATTATTGGAGTAAGGTAATTGAAGAGATTGGAAAAGCAATCATATCAGAGGGAGTCTTGTATGAAATGTTTTGGCCAAAAACTCAAGAATATTCTCACCTACAAAGCACTACAATGAATTTGCAACAAGGAGCAGAAAGATTCCTAGGCCTTGAAGAGTTGAACGATCATTTTTGTGGGGCCTCAACGAGATAGGCCAAGGGAAGAGTTTGACCCTATGTCTGATGTGCACCAAGGTGACTTCTTATGCTTGTTCCGAGTGACACAGAAATCTATCCAGTGTGGCTTGCAAATGGCTTTTATCTGACATTGATAATGAGCCTACATCACCGAAACTACAGAAAAACTCTTGATCCAATATTGGGCACCTTGTGCGAGAAAAAGTGGGATGACAGATACTCAAGCTTACAGTAATTGTTGGAAGGGTTATTGGGCTGTCAACTATAAGGACCCACAAGTGTGGGAAACTATAGATGCAATTGTTTGGTCCTGGAGGCCCAACAAAGAAGGACCATTTTCTAGAATAAAGATTCCAGAAAGACATGCTCTAAAAGCCAAAGAAGGCCTCACTCGTGCACATCAGCCACACTTGGATCAAAGTTCAGATATGGTATCAAATGTGGAGTAGAATTATGTGGAGCTTCTATTGTGACTATACTAGTCAATTTGTAAACAAAATCTTTTTTGTATCTTCCTTTGTTTTATGTAATTTATAGTTATTATTCAAATCCATGTGTTGTACATCCTCTTGACTTTTGGTGTTTATCAACACCACAATCCTATGAGATTTTCACTTTATTTACTAGCCACACACCTCAATTTTTCCCACTTTAAGTGGAAAATTCCCAAATTACATGAATTCGGTCGATTTGGAGATTCCCATAATGTGAGATTTTTACCAAAATACCTAATATGGTCTTTAAGCTTAGCTAATTCAGGACTTTGAAACATATGTTTTATATGCGGAGCCAAGGAAAAATGTCTCAATACCTTTCTAGGCACCTTACCTTTCTCCTCTTTATAACGAGGTGTTTGACATTTTGAGCACGTCACACGGTCCTGCTATTGATGTCTATAAAAAATACAATTATTGGGACATGCATGTATGGAAGAATAGTCATGTCCAAGACTACTTATCATCTTCTTCACCTCATCGTGTGATGCAGAAAGGGAATTGCTTGTCGGCAAGAACTTTTGAGAGAATAGCCTACAAGTTGATTAAAAATATGATCAATAACAAGCACCAATGTTTAGAGTGTAACGAATAAATATTTTAGATATATACATACTTCAATAGTGCTGAAACGGATACATTACTCCATCCAAAACGATTTTGAAGATTAAGGATAAGTAAGCTTTAGTCGTGTCAGTTGGCTTCCTTCGTAGATATGCTTTAGAGCTTCTTCTCAAAGATACTTCTTGTTGTTAGGAATATCGCTCGCACTATCATTTTGATGCCAATCCTCATTACAGCCATGCCATCATCGTTATCAAAGATATCATCACGTCCATTAAAGTCCTTAGAATATTGTTCTTTTAGTCTTGCATATGTATAAGGATCACTCCTGCATAGGATCCTCATGCACTCTATTGACATTTGAGATACATCATGTGAATGTTGAATTGTGACATTATCAATGTCATAATCTAGAATCTGCATATTTGAAGGTAAAGAAGATTGTATCAATAGCATGCTTCTATATAAAAGGAGAGAGATATGTGCATGGAATTCAATAACATTTGCAGACACCAAAAAACAATATCAAATTAAATTAGCAACAGTATGGAACGCAATGCAAAATTAAAGTGTAGAATTAGGGTACAAGAGTTCAAAATAACATTAGGAATTGTATACAATGAGCTCTCAACCCTCATTTGTTAAGGGTGCTTATGGAGGTCTATGCCATCCATAATTGACTAGCAATTCATCACCAGCACGTAATGATTTAATAGCATGGAAAACTATATATCTTGGTGCATCCCTACTCATATGTCTTGGTTCATGACTATTCTCACACTCCACAAACGTGCAATTGGTTCTTTCACTTCTCCCTCGACTACTATTGATTAAACCTACTATGTTTCCTTGAGAGTAAGGTCTTCCATCAACATAGAGTCTTTGTCCTTCTGCATGTGTAATCCCTCTAGCAGAAAGAGAGGCTGCATTGAGACATAATCCATAAGTAGTCATGCTCTCTCTGTAGAGAGTAAGCTGATGCCATGGACCCCATCTATATATAGGTCCACAAAAAGACATAAGGGTGACCTCTGAATGAGGGGGCACATGCAAATCCTGTGCAATAAAGATGCCTCGTCCCGCTCCACTGATGGTGGACGGAGCAATCATGTAGCGATTGCCCCAAAAGCCAAAAACCACTGCATCTGAAGGAAGTGGTCCTCCCTGCTAGCCTCCGTATCATCTACGATCGTAGGTCTATACTAGATCCTGTAAATGAGTAGGCAATGGATGATCTCCACCCATCTGAGCCTCCAATGGAGGAGGTAGAGGATGTTGAGAAACCTCCAACTGCAATTGACAAATGACCTATTCGTGCCATGTGCGAGAGACATGTGCACCACTGGTAGTAAAGTCATCCTCGTCATCAAGTGAAGATACCTACATATATAATCGAGTTACATCATATATATCAATCTTTAATTTTTAAAATTCCAATATCAAACAAAGGGAGATAGAAAATATACTATAGGTCGATGTCGCTCCTCAAGTGGTGGTGCTTGCTCAAAAGTACCATAAGTCATCTGATGTGAAAAGAACTCCCATTGTGGCTTACGATACGTGCCACAACAACGAGCACACCAGCATATAATAGGCTCATTGTAGTAGAAATCATCGTAAACGGGTTCATGTGCAGTACCCAAAGTCTATGCACCTGGCTACCACTAGTAGGAGGTGGTGGTGTACCCTCTGATTGATCCGAATCTAGATTTCAATTAACATAAAAACATGAGACATTTATCAAATGATCAAAATACAAAAATTCAATAAAAGTAACAAAACATTGAAGTCTAATAAGTTATATGGTATATTTTGACGCTTATTGTAATTTAAAAAATAAACAGGCGCTATTGTATGGTGCCGTCAAACAAGAGAAAGGCAACCATTTGCATGGAGACATGTCAATTCTTCCGCAAGGAGATGCGCCTACGCATTAATTTTCCCCAACAAAAGGTGTGTGCCTTTGGAAATATATATTAGAATTAATATGAACTTTCCTATATCAATTCTAACTTTTCTCTAATCTATGTTATTTTGTTTATTCAAATTTGCATAGGAGGCAGCCAAAAAGGGAGTAGCCTTACGTCACACATCTAGACTAGGGCAGATGGATGCGATGGATTTGTGGCCACATTTGTGTGTACAGACCATTCACATTTTAATTTTTAAAGGTAGTATTACTGAATGCAAAAATTAATAACTAGTCTTTGGTTGTATCTTAATGTAGACGAAAGACTATGGTCGTGCATCGATGGCACAGGAGATACGCCACATACTACGGCTACCGCGCTTTGTGTCAGACACTTACTGACAGTCTAGATCCACTTGTACGTATCCTTATTTTTCTTTGTATTTTTTTTCATGGTAACTGTAATATATTCTTTTTCTATTTCACTAACTAATACAGGAGTTGCATGGTGAGGCTGATATGACAGAGGTGGCTCGACAGGAGGACGAGGGGCAACGTCGAGAGGCTGAGAGGAGCGGCGACCTGATCACTGGCCATGATGGTGATGATAGTAGATGTGAGGATTGATCACCACACATTTTGGACACATGTACATAAACTTACTGATGATATATATTGACTTGTGTTTGTTGCATCACTAAATGTTTCTATTGCAAACAATCGATAAGATAATTAGCATAAGTAATTATCTCAATGTTATTTATTTGTCTTTATATATATATTTTCTTAAAAGATGGATTGAAATGATCATGGTCATTGTGCTACCAAATGATGATGTGGCATGTGAAACCTAGTCCTAAGTTTTCTGTTAGTTGCTCTAATTCTAAAAACTAAGGCATTTTGATCTTATAGTACTCTTGTGCAAGTCTTTAAGAATATAAAAGAAATATCGCTAGGGACGCTAGTCTTTCTGTTCAATTGTTGTTGTTCTGGTTTTAAGTCACCGCCTGTGGCTTTTTGCCTGGTCGGTTTACACATTGTTAAAACGGCTTCTATTGGTTTTTTGAAGATGAAGATTTGACAAAGTACGAAACATCATACGCTCCAAGTTTCAAGTTACGTACCATGTACCATGCACCAACTACAAGTATCAAGTTTCATTATGGAACCTGATACCAAACTCTAAATCAACTACCAAATCTAACACTAACAAGTTTTCTTGGTTTCTATGTCAGACTCTAATATTAACAAGCTTTTGATTTCCATACTTTTTGTAAAGGTAGCAGATTTTACGCTAAGTGTCAAATTCTACATACCTTGTATCAAATCAAGTACCAAGTATCAAGTTGCAAGTACTAAGTACCAATTACCTTATACCAAATCTAACACTAAAAAGGTTATTTTGTTTTCATGTTAATTTATTACAGTACCACAAAGTTACATCGACCAATTAGTACAATGGACCATGTACCAATTGCAAGTACGAAGTTTCATTATGGAACCTACTACCAAAGCAAGGACCAAGTACCAAGTACCGACATGTAACAAGGACCAAGTATCGACATGTACCAAGTACCAAGTACCGACATGTACCAAGTTTTCTTTATTTTCATGTTAAACCCACATGTCCCGAGTTGTATGAAATAGGGACAATCTTTTTTTCTCGTGGACTCGAGAAACGGTCTATCGGTCAGTCCTTTGAGCTCTTGTGAGCCCACATGGAATGTCCATGTACCAATGAGGCATATGGGCAAGCTATACGGCTCGCTAAGAGCTCAAACAACTCGTCGATATATGGACCATTCTCAAATTCCTCGAGTGAAAAATGCTAAAAAATGACACATCGGTCAGCTGTTTGAGCTTTGGACGAGTCCTATAGATTTCCCACATGCCTCTTTGGCACGCGGAAAAGCTATGTGGGCTTGCAAAAACTCAAATGGTTTGCCAATGGACCATTTCCAAAGTAGTCTATCCAAGTAGTCCGTGAGCGCTTTTTTGGTCATGGACTTCAGAAATGGTCGATCGGCAAGCTTTAGCGCATGGAGCTCACTTGCGAATGAGACATGTGAACAAGTTATATAGCTTGTTGGGACTTTGAAAATGGCCCATTTGCAAGCCGTTTGAGCTTTTGTGAGCCCACATAGCTTTTCCACGTGCCAACGAGGCATGTTGCCAAGCTATATGGCTCACGAGATCTAAAGCGGCTGGCCAATGGATCATTTTTTAAGTTCACAAGCATTATTTCTATGTTACGCTCTAATATTTTGTGTGTGTGTGTGTGTGTGTGTGTGTGTGTGTGTGTGTGTGTGTGTGTGACTTCTTTATAGATCTCCTGTTATACATCAAGAACGTTTGGCTTAACTGAACAGAGGGAGCCGATTTAGGACTTATAGCAACAACTGCTACATGACAGAAATCATGGGTTTGAGATTTAAGATTGGCTTGAGGGCTTGCTAATTAAGAATCTATGTATTTATTTTAATACATATTTCTAATAAACAAACATAACCATCTATTTCTTATTTAATTTAAAGTTCTAATTTAAAAAATTAGCAAAGAGAGAGAGAGATAGCGCTGTTTACCATAATGCATCTTGAAGCTGAAATTGTAAATTTGTATTGCTTACTTACGCACAGGTCCGACCAACGTCCGCACTACTATGCAAAATGCAAACAATATGAGCAACGAGAGCAATCGTTTATACAAGAACACCGGTGCAAGAGAGAGAGTTAGAGTTTGTGAGTGTGTGTGTTGCACTCGAGAGCTAGAGTTTATATCTGTGCCTAGAAGAGAGAGAGAGAGAGAGAGAGAGAGAGAGAGAGAGAGAGAGAGAGAGAGAGAGAGCACTAGAGCTAGATTTTTGTATGTGTGTTTCACGCAAGAGTTAGTGTGTGAGAGAGAGAGAGAGAGAGGGAGAGGAGAGAGATCACTTAAAGATATGGAGTGAAAGATGCACGTCATCTAGTTTTTGCGCGTCCAAAGTGTCGCTGATGCGATCTTTAAAAAAAAGGAAACAATCCATCGCTTAAGCGGCTCACCGCTTATGCCACGCGTTGCTTTTGCCACGCGTTATAGCGACAACTAGCCATTGCATAAGCAACAGAAATAAGATTTTTACTTTGCATCGTACAATAGCGACGGCTAGAGCGATGTCCTTTTCTCTCGTTAATGCGATGATAATTCGTCGTTGTAGCCATTGCTAAAAGGGGGAAAATGTAGTAGTGATTTTTGTAGTCGATTGCTACATTCCTCATCATGATTCTCTCTTTTATGCTTACATGGATATTAGAGATTAGCCATATTTTGATTTAGAGGAGGATATTTCTTATTTTAAATATGAAGGTGATGCTATGGTCTTTGGGGATATGAATGCTTGCACAAAAACATTGCAACATGATACTCAACAATTTGATATGTCATACATTTCAAGGGAGTTCGAGGAAGTTTACTTGTATGATCGTACTTCAATGGATAAGAAAGATTTGGATCAATATGGAAACTTACCTTTCTACATGTGTAATAGTACGGGCATGCTCATTACCAATGGTGTATCTTTGTGAAGTGAAACCAATGGATTTACATGGAGAAAACATAATGGGGATAGTGTGATTGACTATATGCTGCTCTCTGAATCCATGATGTGTCGCATGAAGAGTTTTACGCTTGTCCAACGGACCCCAGAATCAGAACATTGGACCTTATGTATTGACCTTGCATGTGAACAAGCAACTAATCATGATAATCTCAACCAAAGGGAAGAGAAGTTATCACTATGTATGGATTTCAAACTGGCACCTATGTACATTGAAATGGTTGAGTAAAAGTTATGGATGACAAAGTTTCAATAAAATGCACCAATGGAAACTAAATGGAAAGGTTTTAAGAAAGTTATTTGTTATTGTGATGAAGAATGCTTCGCCAAAAAGCATGTCCATGGTATCAACAAAGGTAGATCATGCAAAAGGTGGTTTGATAAAGAGTGTCCAGATGCTTGAAAGTCCTCGATAAAGAGTGTCCAGATGCTTGAAAGTCCTTGATAAATCTTGATGAAGAGTGCCCAGATGCTTGAAAGTCCTTGAAAAATCTTGATGCAACTATGGACAAAGAAAACTATCAAAGTCATTTGGATACGTACAAGGCATTGATTCAAAAGAAGAGAAGAAGATGGGAAGTAAAGCAAGAATTATTTCAAGTCCAAGAAAAGGCACATGCATGTGAAAGATTTAAGAGAAACTTGAGGGACAAACTTGATGGTGAACACCTGGAATTTCTGGTAGGCTGAATGAATATTTTCCTGTACCAGGAAAGTTCAATCTTCAATACAATATAAAAACTCAAAACAATTTTTCTAGGGTATTCTATTATTTCAAACATTCGCATCCTTCAATATCCAAACATCAATCTAAAATTCTCCCCAAGCTTTAACCTAGGCTCTGATACTAGTGTGAGGTCCCTCCCCCTTTTTGAGAGGAGCGGAGTACCTTTGATAGGTCTCCAATCCTGAAAAAGAAAAACCAATGGACATTGCCTTAGCTACTACGTAGCCTCGGGCATGAACCGTTAGTGAAGGATTGGTCCTATCTCGCTATGGCGGAGCGTGACCACCATAACCCTATCTAAAAACTATCTATAATCAATTATACCTAAAAGTATAAATCTTAGAGTGACCAACCTGTGCGCTTTCTTCCCCATGTTTCAGAAGCACAGCCGCCAAGGTTTGTCTCTTTTAAGATTTATTACTTTAAAAAAAACAATTTCTAGCATTGGAAAGTTACCCGACTCATCGGGTCCACCCGTCCATAGAATGATACCATCGCGGTATCATTCTCCCACTTTCCACACTACACTCACCCTTCTTTTGTTATCTAATTACTACCACAATGTTTAAACATACATGTTCCTTTACTTTATTTATGATACTGGTTCGTTAAAACAGTCCTTCAAATAGTATTACAAACAATAGTCAAACAAGAAGTCATCCAATTTTAAACCAACAACCCTTGGATTAGGTTCACTTAAGAATCTCTACTGGCGCTATTATGTCCGATCAGTATATACATTATTTATAAAAACCCTTGTCCTCATGAGCGTCCCATACCGCTCGACAAGTACTCGTTGTGCTAATCTGGACGTACTCCCGTCACAGCAACAACGGTACCAATCTGGGCGTCATCCTCACGCCACAGCAAAACAAAACTGCACTATCCAGCTGGGCTAATCTGGGTGTACTCCCACCACAGCATCAGCGGTGCCATCCTAGGCGTCATCTCACGCCTTGGCATTTGCCACATAATGCCAACGCTAATAAGTAGAGAGACTTGAGAGAAACCATACCGAAGGTTTTGGACAAATAGTCTTTCCTATAGCAACCAATTTAACCAGACATTCTTTCCTACTTGTCAAACATATGCAGAGTTTCTTGGGGTTAAGCCCCGTGGTTTCGGTCCATGTTTTCTTTTCATAAGGTAAATATTATATTTCTATGGTCTCGCATATGCAATGATGCATAACTTGAAACTGCAATACTAACCTGTACCATAGCTCCGATTGGTGGAGACATAGCATGTTCCGCAGGAGTTCCACCGTTACTTGTACCAGCTTCATGATCATTAGCGCCTTGGGTTCTAGCACGCTTTGGAGCTATTTTTTTGTACTACACTTATGTTATACACTTAGAACTTTAAATTGGTCAATTTCCCTAGTAATCTCTTGTTTCCAAAGAGAGTCTGTAATTTGAACCCTCGCCAACTCGGATTCACACTTAATGTTGTTTTTCTACATCTAATTTCTATACATCAAATATTTGTTAATCTTAATTAATCAAAAATTAAGTGTGTAACCTACGAGTGAAAGTTTAGGAATGCATTACTTTTATAATTCACATTTCTAATCCAAATCCAACTTCAATTTCTATACTTCAAATAAATCAATTTTTAGTATTATTCAAAATTCTACTTAATCTAATTGACAATAAAATTGGTGAATGAGAATTTCATCATGTATAATAAGAATATGATGAGTTCTCTTATGTATTAACTTTCAATTAACTATACATAAGTTAATAGTGAAGATGTACTAACTAGAGAGAGTAGGTATACTTAGAGAGATTAAAAAAAGAGAAAACATCCGCACACATCTTTTCTAAAGTTAATTGAATCTTACTAATCCATTAGAAAGATTAGAGTAAAAGAGAACACACACACATCCTTTTCTAAAGCTAATTGAATCTCACCAATCTATTAGAGAGATTAGAGTAAGAGTCCTTCTTAAAATTAATTGAATCTTACTAATCTATTAGAGAAATTAGAGTAAGAGATAGCACACACACACACACACACATATCCTTCCTAAAACTAATTGAATCTTACTAATCTATTAGAGAAATTAGAGTAAGAGATAGCATACACACACACATAGCTAATTGAATCTTACTAATCTATTAAAGAGATTAGAGTAAGAGATAGCACACATACATCATTCATAAAGTTAATTGAATGATTAATTAATACGCACCTTATTAGTCCACTAGAGTTTTTGCTCTCTTAGTGGTTTGTGGATGCCTTCTCTCTAAGAGAAGTGGCAGCACTTCGTGAGCGCTATAGAGTCAATCTCTATGTCTAAAGTGTGAGCATGGATGCTCTTTTTATAGCAGAAAAGAAAACGTCCAGTTTTTTTCTCCAAAAAAAAATATTTTTTTTTTAAAAATAATATATACATATTTTTTCCCCAAAAAATCATACCCGCGTTTTCGGTACCCTTGTGGTACCCATCAGCTGGACCACTTTGTAATTATCATCAAAAGACAAGGCCACACAGCCCCCCCTTATTAAGATTAGTCAAAACTAACCTCTCCTTTTCATGTGATAGTGTGTCCCACTTTGTCCCCTCCTATGTGAGACCAGGTGAGTCCGTGTGCCTTCATTTGTCATCCCTGTGTATTCTTTTGTCTTGATAGTTATTTTATTTATTTTCTTAATGATAGTTTACTTTACATTTTTAAGTTAAACTTTACAGTCTTATATTAACTTTACAGTAGTAGTAAAAGAAAATTCTACAATCAGTAAATAAGTCTTGCAATAAGTTAATTAGTGATTCATATAGCTAAACATGTCAGATTTTTGTAACGTAAATTTTAAATTCTAGGTTTTCTCAGCCTACGATTCATAATTTTAACTCTAATATCTTAAATAATGAGTGATGGTTAAAAAAAATTCAAATGCGTAATAGAACTTGTGTGAAATTCGAATGTAGAGACCTTACAATCTCCCCAACTTAGAATTTGAGATGCCCTCATCTCAAGAACAGTGAAGGGTAATCCTTAAGAAGGGATGTCTCATCTTCCCAAGTAGCATCTTCTATAGGGAAACCCTTCCATAAGATAAGATGTTCTTTGATGGATCTATTCCTAAGCTTTCTCTCCCGAGTTTCTAGGATAGTATCAGATTGGAGTTGTAGAACATCTTGAGCAGGTAAAATGATTTTCTCATCATCAAGGACATGGTCAGGGTTATATACACAAAGTTTTAACAGACTTACATGAAATACATCATGCATTTTGAGATGAGAAGGGAGTTTTAGTCTATAAGCTTGATCACTTACAACCTTGATTATTTCATAAGGTCCACAATATTGGTAGCTAAGCTTCTTATACCTTTCGAGAGACAGATTGCTCTTTTTGGGCGTTACTTGTAAGAAAACTTTGTCACCTTCTTTGAAAATCTGATCAAATCTTTTTAAGTCAGTGTACTTCTTTTGTCGATCTTGAGCCGCTTGAATATCCCTTCGAATAGCTTTGGTTTGAGCTTCCATTTCTTCAAGCATTTTCTTTGAGGCTTCTACCCTTATAGTGGGGTCAAAAAATTTAAGAGGTGATAAAAATTCTTGACCATAAAGAGCATTAAAAGGTGTCATTCCAATACTTCTATGAGCAGAGGAATTGTATGCATACTATACAAAGGGTAGGTATTGAATCCACTTGCGAGGTTCTCTATTGCAGTAGGCTCTGAGAATGTCTTCAATTACTTGATTGACTCTTTCAGTTTGGCCATCAGTTTGAGGATGATAAGTAGTACTTAAACATAATTGGGTTCCAATAGCTTGAAACAATGATACCCAAAACCTTGAAGTAAACTTGGCATGACGATCGCTGACAATCCTCTTGGGTAAACCATGAATTCTGAAAACCTCCTTCACAAACAGATGAGTAATATCTGAAGTTGTAAAGGTTGTCTTGACTGGATTAAGTGAGCCACTTTAGTAAGCAAGTCGACTATGACCATGATTGAATCATACCCAGCTTGAACAGAAGGAAACCCGGTAATAAAGTCCATGCTAATACATTCCCATTTCATTTGGGGAATATCTAAAGGATGTAATTTACCTGGCATCTTTAGTCTTTCTGCCTTAATCCTTTGACAAGACAAACACTGCTTGACATAGCGAAGGACATCACCCTTCATACCTTGCCAATAGTAACTTCTGCGAATTGCATTGATGGTTTTGGCATAGCCTGGATGTCCTGAAGTTGGGCCATCATGTGCTTCGTATAGGATAGCATTCCTTAGGGTAAAATCCTTAGGTATGCATAGTCGATTCCTATAGTAAATTTTCCCATCTTCTAAGGAGTAATGTAGAGGTTTAGGCTGATTTGATGATACCCTCTCTTCACGTAGGATACTAGCAAGCATCTGGTAATCTGCATCTCTAACAGCAGCATCCGAGACCTTGTCTAAAATAGGGTTGTTAGCCATGGAAATTGCCCCCAGAAAATCTTTACGGCTTAGGACATCTGCCACAACATTATCCTTACCTGGTCTAAATATAATATCAAAATCATATTCGTGCATGAGCTCTATCCATCTCCTCTGTCTCATGTTAAGGTTAGGTTGGGTAAAAATCCACTTAAGGCTCTTGTGATCTGTTACCAACTGGAATTTGCGTCCCAATAGATAATGTCTCCATAGCTTGAGAGCATGAATAACTGCTAGCAATTCTAAATCATGTGTAGCATAATTCACTTCATGAATCCTAAGCTTTCGAGAAGTATAAGCTACATGCCTTCCTTCTTGAGTAAGGACTCCTCCTAATGCAAGGTTACTAGCATCTGTGATCACCTCAAATTCTTGGGTGAAATCTGGAAGTTTTAAGAGAGGTTCTAAAGCAAGATACTCCTTAAGCTTTTTGAAGCAAGATTCATGTTTTTCTTCCCAAAGTATCATAGCTCCTTTATTTAGAAAGTCGGTTAGTGGTGCAGCTTTAAGAGCATAGTCCTTTACAAAGATCCTGTACCATCCTATGATACCTAAGAACCCTCTGACTTCGGTTTGTGAATTGGGTTGAGGCCATTCCACAATATCTTTGACTTTGTCAGGGTCAACAGAGACTCCTTCAGGTGAAATGATAAACCCTAAGTAACAAACCTTAGGGGTAAAGAAGGTACATTTTCTTTTCTTTGCATACAGCTTATTTTGGCGTAAAAGCTCTAACACTTTCCTAATGTGTCCTTCATGCTCTTCCTCTGATTTGGAATAAATTAAGATATCGTCAAAGAATACTATGAAAAAATTGTCCAAGAATTCTCTAAAGATATTGTGCATCAGACGATTGAAAGTTGCAATAGCATTCGTAAGTCTGAAAGCCATCACTGTAAATTCGTAATGACCATAACGAGTGTTGAAAGCTGTTTTGGAGATATCAGCCTCCTAGATTCGAATTTGATGATAGCCAGATCAAAGATCAATCTTAGTGAATATTTTGGCTCCATGTAATCTGTCCAGCATCTCATCAATACGAGGAATTGGATATTTATTCTTGATGGTAACCTGATTTAAGCCCCTATAATCTATGCAAAGTCGAAGAGAGCCATCCTTTTTCTTTTGGAAGAGAACAGGTGCACCCCATGGAGATGTACTAGGTCGGATAAACCCTTGCTCAATCAACTGCTTGAGCTGCTCCTTGAGTTCTATAGACTCTAGAGTGACATCTTGTATGGCGCTCTTGAGACCGGTTCACTACCTGGGAAAATTTTGATTTCATGGTCTACCTCCCTAGGTGGTGGTAGTTCAGAAAGTTCAGCGGGGAAAACATCCGAAAATTCTTCTAGCCACATTGGTTCAGGGTTGGAAGAAGATTTTTCTACTTTGATTAGCTTGACTACAAAAATTTGTTCACCCTTGCGTAACCCTTTCAAAAGACGATTAGCTTTGACCAAGTAAGCTTTTGGTTGTCCATTCTGGCCTTGAATAGTGACTTCTTGACCTTGGTTGTCCACAAAAGTAACACTTCCTTGGGCACAATGGATATTGGCATTATGACTGGCTAACCAATCCATTCGAAGAATTCCGTCATAGATTCCTATGGGTAAGGTTCAAAAAGTAGCAGAAGTAGAGTATTCTCCCAACTTGAAATCTATTTTTCCCACAGTGTACTGAGATAACACGTCCTTTCCATTGGCTAATTCAACTCTCATCTTTCTTGCAGGGTGTTGATTAAGTCCTAACCTCCTTAAACATTTAGGTGAAAAGAAAGAGTGAGTACTACCACAATCAATAAGAATCTCAAATTTTTCACCTTGGTGATTTGCAGGTGTTTGAATGACAGCATATTGTTGTCTTGCTCTTGGGTTATCAATTGCAGCATGTAGAGTTGCTCTTTCCTCTTGTTCTTCTCCCAATGTTGGTTCTCCTATGATAGCATTGACTCTAGCAGCCATTCCGCGCCCTCGACCTCGTCCCCCATTTCTTCCTCCACGATTTATTATTTGGCCTCGTCCTCTAGCTCGATTAGGTGTATTTGTTGCGGAGACTCGCCTAGGACATACATTCCTGAAATGTCCTAGCTCATTGCATTCATAGCATCTAAGATCTGCATTTTGAGCTCCATTTGCTAAAGCTGCAACTATTGGATGAGCTTGGTGAACTGGGTGAACTTGCCTTTGGTTCCACATCATAGGCCGTCCTCTTCTTACAACATTCCTTGTATTTCCATTTCGTACCCTTTGAGAGTTTGACATCTCTTTAGCTAAGGGTTTAGCTCTTAAAAGAGAATCTTGCAAATTTACAGGCCTCATGGCTTCTAGATGTGTATTTAAAGGAGCATTTAGCCCTTGGCAGAAACGGGCTACTTGTTGATCTGCGGTCATTGGCAGAGCATAGAGTCTAAGAGTTACAAATTTGGAGTAGTATTCTTCCACTGTAAGATGAAACTGACGTAAGTTGAAGAATTCATTCATCTTAAGGGATTTGTGTGCAAGTGGAAGATAACGTCCTTTGACAGCATACTTAATGTCTTCCCAAGTTTGAGTGTTTTGAGCTACTTGATTATCTTTGCAGTGTTGTTTCCACCAAAGCTTGGCATACCCCGTGAGATGAAACATAGCCAACATTGCTTGGTTATCGGGAGTAGTACCAGCAACAGCAAAATAATCCTCCATCCTTCGAGCCACACTTCTGCATCGCACTCAACTAGGGCTCCTTCTCCTTTGAAAGAGGGAATTTTAGCTTGCTTCAGAAGTAGCTTTTTCTCTTGAAGAGATGTGTACACTGCACTCTGTGCAATATAGATTAAGTGAAACTTTATTGGATACTCTAACTTTTATCCACTTTAAGGAAAGACTTGATCAGACAATAATACAAACAAAAGATAATATTAATCCAAACTTTATTTATATACACATTATTTGCTACCAAGGTTGGTAGTCTTTAGTTACAAGGATTGTAATGTCTCTATATTTTGAGTTTAGTGACTACAAAAGGATAGGCTAAAGGATCAAAATAATAAGTTTCTTTTGACCCTTGAAAGCTACGAGATACACATATGGGTCGAATCCTACCACCATGGATAACTTTTGCACTTGGTTATAGACCCATTGAGTCTGAGATATCTTTTCTCCTCCCAAGGTAATGGTAGCATCCGGATTCTTAGTACCAATGAAAAGATAAACTTCGATGACTTTTAACTCCTCTGCCCATCGAAGTTTCTTGAGGTTGGTATCCATGCACCATATCTTGTCAGCATCAATGGTATAGATTCCTCCAGATGGACTCCAGTTCATACCCCATCCTGTATGCACCCTTGGGATAGGTGGTGCAAACACCCTATCCAAAATCATCATCACCCTTTTTCGAAATTGATAATTTGGTGATTGGCATGCATTTTCAAACATGATGGTGAACACCTGGAATTTCTAGTAGGCTGAATGAACATTTTCCTGTACCAGGAAGTTCAATTATCAATACCATATAAAAACTCAAAACAATTTTTCTAGGTTCTTCTATTATTTCAAACATTCGCATCCTTCAATATCCAAACATCAATCTAAAATTCTCCCCAAGCTTTAACCTAGGCTCTGATACCAGTGTGAGGTCCCTCCCCCTTTTTGAGAGGAGCGGAGTACCTTTGATATGTCTCCAATCCTAAAAAAGAAAAACCAACGGACATTGCCTTAGCTACTACGTAGCCACGGGCATGAACCGTTAGTGAAGGATTGGTCCTATCTCGCTATGGCGGAGCGTGACCACCATAACCCTATCTAAAAACTATCTATAATCAATTATACCTAAAAGTATAAATCTTAGAGTGACCAACGTGTGCGCTTTTTTCCCCATGTTTCAGAAGCACAGCCGCCAAGGTTTGTTTCTTTTAAGATTTATGACTTAAAAAAAACAATTTCTAGCATTGGAAAGTTACCCGACTCATCCGGTCCACCCGTCCATAGAATGATACAGTCGGGGTATCATTCTCCCACTTTCCACACCACACTCACCCTTCTTTTGTTATCTAATTACTACCACACTGTTTAAACATACATGTTCCTTTACTTTATTTATGATACTGGTTCGTTAAAACTGCCCTTCAAACAGTATTACAAACAATAGTCAAACAAGAAGTCGTCCAATTTTAAACTAACAACCCTTGGATTAGGTTCACTGAAGAATCTCTACTGGCGCTATTATGTCCGATCGGTATATACATTATTTATAAAAACCCTTGTCTCATGAGCATCCCATACCACTCTACAAGTACTCGTTGTGCTAATCTGGACGTACTCCCGCCACAGCAACAATGGTGTCAATCTAGGGGTCATCCTCACGCCACGAAAAAACAAAACTGCAGTATCCAGCTGGGCTAATCTAGGTGTACTCCCACCACAGCATCAGCGGTGCCATCCTGGGCGTCATCTCACCCCTCAGCAACTGCCACATAATGCCAGCACTAATAAGGTTTTGGACAAACAGTCTTTCCTATAGCAACCAGTTTAACCAGACATTCTTTCCTACTTGTCAAACATATGACGAGTTTCTTGGGGTTAAGCCCCGTGGTTTCGGTCCGTGTTTTCTTTTCATAAGGTAAATATTATATTTCTATGGTCTTGCATATGCAATGATGCATAACTTGAAATTGCAATACTAACCTATACCATAGCTCCGATTGGTCCGATTGGTGGGGACATAGCATGTTCCGCAGGAGTTCCACCGTTACTTGTACCAGATTCATGATCATTAGCGCCTTGGGTTCGAGCACTCTTTGGAGCCATTTTTTTGTACTACACTTATGTTATACACTTAGAACTTTAAATTGATCAATTTCCCTAGTAATCTCTTGTTTCCAAAGAGAGTCTGTAATTTGAACCCTTGCCAACTCGGATTCACATTTAATGTTGTTTTTCTACATCTAATTTCTATACATCAAATATTTGTTAATCTTAATTAATCAAAAATTACGTGTGTAAACTACGAGTGAAAGTTTAGGAATGCATTACTTTTATACTTCACATTTCTAATCCAAATCCAACTTCAATTTCTATACTTCAACTAAATCAATTTTTAGTATTATTCAAAATTCTACTTAATCTAATTGACAATAAAATTGGTGAATGAGAATTTCATCATGTATAATAAGAATATGATGAGTTCTCTTATGTATTAACTTTCAATTAACTATACATAAGTTAATAGTGAAGATGTACTAACTAGAGAGAGTAGGTATACTTAGAGAGATTAAAGTAAGAGAAAACATACGCACACATCTTTTTTAAAGTTAATTGAATCGTACTAATCCATTAGAAAGATTAGAGTAAAAGAGAACACACACACATCCTTTTCTAAAGCTAATTGAATCTCACCAATCTATTGGAGAGATTAGAGTAAGAGATAGCACACACACACACATATCCTTCTTAAAACTAATTGAATCTTACTAATCTATTAGAGAAATTAGAGTAAGAGACAGCACAGACACACACACATCCTTCTTAAAACTAATTGAATCTTACTAATCTATTAGAGAAATTAGAGTAAGAGATAGCACACACACACACATATCCTTCTTAAAACTAATTGAATCTTACTAATCTATTAGAGAAATTAGAGTAAGAGATAGCATACACACACACATAGCTAATTGAATCTTACTAATCTATTAAAGAGATTAGAGTAAGAGATAGCACACATACATCATTCCTAAAGTTAATTAAATGCTTAATTAATACGCACCTTATTAGTCCACTACAGTTTTTACTCTCTTAGTGGTTTGTGGTCGCCTTCTCTCTAAGAGAAGTGGCAACACTTTGTGAGCGCTATAGAGTCAATCTCTATGTTTAAAGTGTGAGCATGGATGCTCTATTTATAGCAGAAAAGAAAACACCCAGCTTTTTTTCCTCAAAAAAAAATAATAATTTTTTTCCCCAAAAAATCATACCCGCGTTTTTGGTACCCTTGTGGTACCCATCAGCTTGACCACTTTGTCATTACCATCAAAAGATAAGGCCACACAGCCCCCCCTCTTTAAGATTAGTCAAGACTAACCTCTCCTTTTCATGTGACAGTGTGTCCCACTTTGTCCCCTCCTATGTGAGTCCAGGTGAGTCCATGTGCCTTCATTTGTCATCCCTGTGTATTCTTTTGTCTTTATAATTATTTTATTTATTTTTTAATGATAATTTACTTTACTTTTTTAGGTTAAACTTTACAGTCTTATATTAACTTTACAGTAGTAGTAAAAGAAAATTCTACAATCAGTAAATAAGTCTTGCAATAAGTTAATTAGTGATTCATATAGCTAAACATGTCAGAATTTTGTAGCGTAAATTTTAAATTCTAGGATTTCTCAGCCTATGATTCATAATTTGAACTCTAATATCTTAAATAATGAGTGATGGTTAAAAAAATTCAAATGCATAATAGAACTTGTGTGAAATTCGAAAGTAGAGACCTTACAGTTTTGGTAACTTGAGTCTTATGGATATGTGCTCAGATTGTAGGCAACTATTTAAGCAACCAAATGCTCAAAAAATACCATTTGATGGTTCACTTACATGTATGCCCTCTTTGTTTACTATTGAGGATATATGTGGTGGGCCCAAAAAGTTAGCCACTCTCGCAAAGCGCGATATCTTCAAGGTATCAAGCCGGAACTGATTAAATGGATGGGAGATTTTACACATGAGTGGATGTATAATATGTTCAACCTTACACTTCAACATGGTATGACCTATGATTGGAGTAATAGTCGGGTAAAACCTTTGCATAAAGGAGGGGATGTAAAAAATGTAAATAGTTATCAGGCTAGAATGATTGGCCCTCTCATGGCAAAGTTGTTTGGTGCATAATGGAGATAAAATTGAGTGATTGGGTTGAAGAGAATGTCAAGCGTGCAAAAGGACAAGCAGGTTTTTATCGATGCCATAGCACCATTGATCATCCTGTCACTCTTCCTGTTCTCATGGAGAAAGTTGATTGAAAGGCAAGCAATTGTATTGCTACTTTGGGACATTAAGAAATCATTTGATATGATTCCACGTAACAATTTGTGGAGAATGATGGAAGAACTCCAAGTGCCAAGTGTATTTAAGCTTTCAGCTTCTCAAATTTATGAGAAGGTGATGTTTCTATTGTTCATGGAAAGAGGAATTTCAAAATTTTTTGCAAGCACTATTGGGGTTAAACAAGGATGTCCATGTCACCAACTCTCTTTTTTCTATGCATCGATCAATTGAAAAAAATGGTACTTGAATTAGTGCAAGAAGAAGGAATTGAACATGTACTATTTGCAATGTGGTAATCATGCTTTTGTTGTATGCGGGAGATGCAGTGCTTCTAGCACACACATCAAAGGATGCACAAAGAAGGAAAGTGTGTAGAAAGAGAGTAAATGTGTGTGTCGAGAGATAGAGATGTAATTTTAATATAGCTATAGTTCATTGCCATGTCCCTATTATAATTTAAATATAATTTTTTGTGAATATTATTCTTGGCGTTAAATGATTTGGGTGTGTACTTGTCCTTGTGTGAGTATGTGTGTGTGTGTGTGTGTGTGTGAGAGAGAGAGAGAGAGAGAGAGAGAGAGAGAGAGAGAGAGAGAGAGAGAGAGAGAGAGAGAGATTTACAAGAGAAAGAAGAGAGAAACCTTTATTGTTCAAGGGGTCACAATCTTTGATTGAGTTGTGTTAAATATTTGAAAGAGTGTGTATATGTTTAATGATTCGGATGTGTTTTGTTCCTTGTGTATGTGTGCTTGCCACAAGGAAAGAAATCTATGAGAGAGAGAGAGAGAGGAAAGAGAAAAAAGGAGTGGATCCTCAACTATCAAAGGTTGAGAGAGAGAAAGTATCTTTTTGGAATCTGCTTGCCGGATTTCAAAAAAGCGCTCTCCAAAAAATGCTTTTGCCAAAAAACTACTTCCCACAAAATTCTTGACAATAGTATGCATGTTACACTTCCATATCCAGCTTACTTACCACCAAAATCTTGACAAAAGTAAGAAAAATACAAGCTTCAACATACATCCTTTGCCGCATGAATAAGATTCTCACTGCATGACAAGTTGAACTATGCACAAGATTCCCAAGGTATGGCGGCTTTGCCTGCAATCTTTTGCACTTCAAAGCCCAAGGAGGGAAGATACCTACTTTGATTTTCTTGCCAACATTTGTCGATAGGAGAGGAGGGGGATCAGGGTGGGAGCTATTTTACTGGTGGTAGAGAGGAGCAACATGTCCCAACATTGTTTCACCTATGGAAGGGAGGAGCAATAGGAATCGCTGTTTCACCTATAAAAGCGGGCACTATGAAATACTTTGGCAACACTTTTTTTTGCATGTTCATCCAGCTCCGTTAGTTGGCTGTATATCAGGTTCATGCATCCAGGCTCTAAAATTAAAAAATCCAGGCTAGGGTCTATGCTTGCCTTGATGAAGAAAAATGATAAGATTTTATAAGTTTTAGTGTAAAAACTAGCAAATCCTTCAAATTCTCACCTCAAAATCGGAAGACTTTTAAGTGTGCCCTTTTTCTCTTTTTGAGTGCACTGCACAAGTTGAAAAATGATGTGAGTGCAACAGACTCTTCTGTTTGGCCCTCTTTAATGCGTAGCATCCAATATTAAAAAAACTAGGGAGCGGCCAAAAATAGAGTTCTGAAAGAATATGTGGAAGAACTCTCAAAAAGAAATTAAGAAGGTAGAGCTCCAAAAGAGGATACCACAAGGTTCTTGAAAAAAGGGTTGATCAAACCTACTTCTAAATTTGTATGATGCTCCATATTAAAACATTGGTGCCCTATTACTATGATGACAATACAACATCAAGGTTATTGCATTAGGGCTGGCTCCAATCTTGTACAACCATCACCCCTCCTCAACCTTCTCGTGTGGAGGAGCTTCATTTCCATTAGTAGGATTGTGATGGAGCATCCCTATGATGTGTTTGAGATTGATTGATGTTTGAAGATGGTGAAGTTGTCTCTGGTTTACATGGCTTTGGGGTGGTTTGCAAGGTGCTTCGCATCATCGTTGTATATGTTGCAATATGGTGAGTTTGTGGGAGACAATGGGACATATTCCTCACAATCACCTTGATAGGATGATGTTGCAATTGAGGGATGCATTGCTCACGATGGTGGAGTGGTTGTGGAGGAACCTTGCCTATTTCAACGGTGAAGACAACATGGATTGACATGCTAAAAAACACGAGAGAGGCAACAAATTTTAGTGAATCCATCGAAGGAAATCCTAGGATCATCATATGGCCCTATCTTCATTCGTTGCATTTACACAAAATAACAATAAGTAGTTGTCACATCACGTAGCCAAAAAATAATCAAGCAAGAGATATCCCCATGATAACATTCATGGTTTCATCCCTTGCGTAACATGTCAAAAAAGCAAACTATGTGTGAGCACTTTGGTCCAAAGAGAGGAAGGAAAGACCAATTGTTTTGTACATAACTAAATCAAATTTTTAAAAATACAGCTTTCACCAAATCCTTTTTTGATGTATATGTGTACACATGTGGAACCCTTAGAAGACTACAAACTACTTATAAGCACAAGATGGTTTGCTTTGCTTTTCCAACCATCTCTTTTCCTATTATAGACTAAGGAGTAGCAAATTTTAAGGTAAAAGTTTTCGTATGTGATGGAGAAAATCACCACAACACAATTTTATGGATTTTGGAAAACATTATAAGTATGAACCTTAGATTACCCAAATGATCCCATGAGACTACAAGAATGCTTCTACATAGGCCTCCCTCTTGGAATTTGAAATGCCTCCTCATGAGCTCTACATAAGACTTTGAAGCCTCAGTGGCCCTCAGTGGCCCTATGGAAGGTTCTATGGGGAGCCATGCCTACAGGGGACACAATACTAGCCACATCGATACAAATCAGCTTGCTAGGACTGCCTTCATCCTTTCCAACATTGCTCAGATATAAAAAGCCTCACAGATAAAATATGTAAATGAATATAGAAGACCTATAAGATCCTATTCTTCAAGAACAACCTACTCTTGGGAGGAAAGATGAGAAATCCATCCCGATCTGCACACAAATTGTGTGCTTCTACTACTTCAAACAAGTTTCAAGATCTAGGAACCGGAGTCTTTGAAAACGACCACTCAATGGCCAATTTCAAAGAGATTACTCAAGAAAGTAGCGAAGCGATTATCTCTATTGGAAACCACAAGAACTCTAAAGAATGGACTCCAACAATCAAAGCCATTATGATTTTGGTATCAAGCCCACAAAATGCTACTATTTAGTAGCTCTCATTTATGAGAGGTTGTGTAGCTTTAAAACATATGTTATAAACCCTCAAGGCACATGATGTGCTACAAAAACAAAGGTGCAACATGCCTGCAAAATACACAAAATAGCATGCTACAAATGATAAAACCAACATATTTGTATACCCAAAAAATTTCATATAAAAACATAATCCAGCGCAAGACAAATCCAATAGAGATAAACAAGACAAAGCATGAGAGCACATGCAAGTGCACCTCCTAGAGTGGAGTGACACATAGGCATGGAGAGAGGACAGGTGAGAGAAGAGAAAAAAGACACTAAGCATTGAGTGCAATTTCCTCCCGGTGCAAGAGTGTGCATTTTTCTCTTGCACGTATTTACTTATAGATTTCTTAAATGCTCAAAATTATTACAAACTATCCATAAAGTGCTCTTAATAATACTAGGGAAAATGGTGGCGAGTCATGGTAGCATGATTTTTTAATTGTTGCTATCTGAATTGGTGCATCGTTACCAATGAGTCATGCTATCTATACAAAAAATCTGCACCTATGGTGCCTAAACCAGCGTCTCCGCATTTAATATTGTTAAAACTAGTGAATCTGTTGTTTGTTGGTAGAGAATTTGTTGTTTGTTGGTGTGATGCCGCCTAAATCGCCAAATCTGCACTCATGCTACATAAATCGATGAATCCACATGGTTAATTAGTGTTGTCTAAACTGATAAATCTACACCAAGATGAGCATATACACATTGCCTAAATTGGCAAATCTATGTGTATGTACTAATGGACTAAGCAAGACATGAAAGACAAAACATTTACTATCTATTTGGCATCAAATTGGAGTATGTTTGAGTAACAAAGTACTTACAAATTGTCATTCACTATCCCAAAGTACCTTAGCTCATGTGAGTAGCTTCTAAATATGGCTTTCAATATTCTCCCTTATTGAAAAATTGCTTGAGTGTAGCCCCTTAGGGAGTTTTACCAAACACCAAAACTGAGCAAGTTTTTTTTAGCAAAGTAAATGTCGAGAACACCTACCAAATGTGATAATAGCAAGCAAATAGATTACCAAAAATGTTTCAATAAAATAAGTCTCAAATGCACACAAAGTTGCAAGTATGCAAAAGAGAATTTCAATGATGTTTGAAGTATCAAGGTGAGAATAGATTGCCACAATTGACTAATATGAAGATATCACTATCACTAGTCAAACCCTCCACTTACACCACCTCTAGCATATAGCCGAGTCCAAATGGCTGCGTGATATTGGATACTAAGGAATTTGCATGCCTTTCATAGCCTCTTGTGAACTCAATTTAACATTGAGAAGTCGACACCCATTTTCTTCAAGAATTTCAATTAGGGAGGGATATCGACTAGAATTAATTCAAAAAAAGAGAAATAAATGGGAGATGCTCTTAAATATATAGGGATTCAAAACTAGATCTTTAGATGCTCTCTTTTGGATACCTAGGACATGGATTGGCTTCATGGCATGTATGTGTGTGTGTGTGTGTGTGTGTGTGTGTTTTCATGCTTGTGAGGCCCTAGCTTTGGCTACGTTTCATGTCCTAATCCCTAGCATTGCTAAAATTTCTATGGTAGAAATATCATCTCACTAATTGCAAAGGGTTACACAAGACAAATCTCTTTGCTACCTCCACCAAATGCGAAGGGATCGCGGCATGTGGCCTTGTGGTGCAAGGCTTTGACATGGGTGGACAAAGGAGGGCTGGTCGGTATATCACATGAAGATCTCACAGAGAAGGGAAGAGGGCTTGCTTGTGTGCATGCCTATGCGAGGTTTGCATGTTTGTTTTGCGATCTCTTGTGCTTGTATCTTTTTTTATATTTAAATTTAGAAGATTTCTGAGAATCTTTTGAAGAAATCTAGTATTATTCTTAAGGTAGAGCCACCTACGTGTCAGAAAAGATTTTAACGTGGTTGATTAAGAGAAATCTACCGAGATACTCTCATGGGTTTGAGGAGAGAGGTGGCAAATGGAAAGGGGAAGGGAGGGGGGGAGAGAGAGAGAGAGAGATAGAGAGAGAGAGAGAGAGAGAGAGAGAGCACCTAGTTGCACCAGCTCAACAAGTCTTTGTGTGTTGCCCACTTTGTTTTCGGGGACATGGCATAGTCGGGCAAGGACGTGAAGCAGCATGAGCAAATATGGTGGGACACAGAGGTAGATGTTCTATTTTAGGGCAAAAATGGAAAGAAGGAGAGATGCCAAGCGTACGCACCCAATCGAAGAGGGTGTGTATGCATGTTTTTGTTTGCGACACACAGACAGGGGGATGATGATTGAGTGTAGACCATGGCGTTATGTTTCATTCTATAATTTCTAGCTTCCCGAGAAATTAATCCAAATAGACCCTCCAAATCAATACACGGCGCCGCGTCTTGAATGGTGGGCGGGGAGGATCTCACACCGCATGTGTGTGTGTGTGTGTGTGTGTGTGTGTGTGTGTGTGTGTGTGAGAGAGAGAGAGAGAGAGAGAGAGAGAGAGAGAGAGAGAGAGAGAGAGAGAGAGAGAGAGAGAGAGAGAGAGAGGAAGGGGTAGCTCAAGAAGAAGAAGAGGTAGAAGTAAGAAAGAAGCGATGGCAAAGATCAAACTATGCAGCCTGGATTAGGAATTCTCTGAGGTGGAGGAGGGCATGGCCTTCTAATCCATTTTCATGAAGAACATGGTATAGAGGCAATAGTGTCGTCATGCCCTTGTCCAACCCCATAGGTAAGATCCTCACCAAGGTCATACAACAAATTTTGCCTGAAAACCTCCTCGTCTTCCTCCTCCTCCTCCTCCACTTCTTCTGTTGTGGAATCCAAATCCTCCGCCGACCTCTGTGAAGAAGACCTCAAATCCTTCGATGCTAATTTTGTCAAGGTTAATCAACACTCACTCTTTGATCTCATTCTAGCAACCAACTATTTGAACATACAAAGTCTACTTGAGTTGACATGTCAGACGATCACAGACATGATAAGAAACAAAACCCCAGAAGAGATTAGAAGGATTTTCAACATCATAAATGACTTCACTCCAAAGGAAGAGGTCAGAAGGGAAAATCAGTGACCTTTGAGTAAGCCGAGTTTTACATGATTGTCCATCATTTTGCAATGTTTTTTCTCGAGGGTTTCTGTCAAGTATAGAGAACATGGATTTGTCTTAGACACAATCTTAACTAATTTTGTCCTGTAAGGCTGTCAATTTTGCACAGAGAGAGAGAGAGAGAGAGAGAGAGAGAGAGAGAGAGAGAGAGAGAGAGAGAGAGAGAGAGAGAAGAAGAAGAAGAAAAAGAGAAGAAGAGAATTTTTTACGTCGTAGGAAACTATCCCAAGAGACCTTAAAGATCTATGTGACTAAGAGAGTTGAGAGAGAGAGATGCATCATGGTACCTACATTTCCTTTAGAGAAGTTGAGAATGGCTACCTCTAAGAAGGTGGTTCTTGAACTCATGCTCTTGTCCCTTCTAGACGTGGTGTGCATGCAGTCTACCAAGGCCATCCGTGGGCTCGTTGTTGTAGAGCTTACCCTAAATATATGTTGCACAGAGAACTCTCTGGCCATCTTTGTGTATAGATTCCACATTAATACATAGCGTGTTCTACGACCAATATCAAGACTCCATGTTTGAAGAGTGTAGTTACTCTTAATATATTGTATATTTGGAGCAATATATTGTAGAAGATGATATACTTCATGCAATTATTTTCATAGGCTTTTAGTGCTACCTATGAATTTGGTAGCTTAGATTCCATGATTACTAGTTATGGTTGGTAGCACTCTACCTCCTCTCGTAGCCCACCACCACTATCTCCTGCACCACCTCCTCGTTCTTGTCCCCATTGGTTGAAACCAATGTTGTAGATGCCCTAAGGGCTATGATGTACCAAATTCGACCAAATATGTCTAGATGCTCTATAGGCAACATTGTCAATGCCCCCAAAAGTTTCATCGTCCACCACCTTTCCTTTCACGACTTGCTGTTACATGCCTTTAAAGTAAAGTGTGATGATGGTGGCCTGGCAAATTTCAACTATGTGACCACCTACTCTCATGTTGGTGAGCTCCTGCTTGATCGTGAGTTGGGTCGAATAGCTTCAATTGGAGTCATGAAACATTTTTGCCTTTATTTTTATAGGGGATAGTAGATCTATTGAATGTGCATTTCTCTGTTAGATTTTGAGAGAGAGAGAGAGAGAGAGAGGGAGAGAGAGAGAGAGAGAGAAGAAGAAGAAGAAGAAGAAGAAGAAGAAGAAGAAGAAGAGGAAGGTGAACAAGAGAAATTTTCACCTCTAAGTCAATAGAATAGTCCCCATCGATTTCTTGCCCATGTGACAATGGATATAAGTTGACAATCATGAATTTCTCTTTACTTGCAAGGTAAAATCTTGCAACAATAATTTTGATTTACTTGATGACCTTACTTGCAAGCTAAAGTTTTTTATTTTTAACTCTATGCTCAATTTAATACTCAATTAAAAGAAACTTTCAACTTAGATAAATCACCATTCATCTTTCTGTCTGAACCAGGGTAATATTATATTACCCTGCTCCATCACTATCTTGTATATAGTACACAACTTTTTGGACTTTGGTAATGTCTATGATCGCGTTATATCCAAAACTTAAATGCATTTTTTACCTTTCAAAAAACTCAAGTGACACTTAGTATTACATAAATTTGTATACAAAGTTAATAATAATATGTTAGTTGTTCTGTTTGCTCGGTTTTTTAGTCGCTTGAATAATCTTTCTCGGTCTTTGGAACTCCTCCCCTTTAGGTATATTTTCAAATAGAGTAACTTACAAGAAAAAAAAGAAGGTGAATATATCAAATACATTGCTGAGATGAGTATGCTTAAAATTCACCAAAAATTTACATACCTTGACGTTTTTGAATATATAGCTAGTAGTGAAACTAATAAGAAAACCATATAATTTTAATCTATAAATGAATGTAATGGAGATAATAAATATATATTTAACATTTCCATTGCATGACATGCGTGAGGTAATTGTACATTCCTTCCTGGTTTGACCTAACACATCCACACATAGTTCTGAGTATGGCAAAAAAAAAAGACTTTGCAACTTTAAGACATTTCAACTTAAGTCTCTCAACTAAGACATTTCAACCTAGAGACACCTCAACTTAAATTTCTCACAAAAATTATGTGATGCCACGCCAATGATATCTTTCTAAGTTGATGATGATTAGTAATAGTTTATGAGATAATGGCGATCAAAGAGATATTCACAAATCCTTTTCTAGCTCTCTCTAATTAAAAAATCACTCCTTGATTTATGGTGTATCCCTAAGTAGAGAAGTATCAAAGCTATTTGCATCAAAGCTATGAAGACATTCAATGAGATATCAACAAGCTTTGGTGGATCAAGTTGCTCATTAAGTGTGCCTCATTTAGCAGAGAGGAACTATAAACAACTTAGACATCAATGGCCATTGTAAAAGTACCCCTATAGCAGTTATATCTTTCCACCCAGGGAATCCTTTGCAACATATTGATATCAATATTATAAAGCAATATTGGGGCACACGTAGCATAGACAACATGAGTAGTCTTAAAGAAATCATAAAGCTCTAGTATTTGATTTTTGATGGTTCATACTACCTTAAAACTTGCGATATGTTGGACATGTTGACCACCACTAGTGACATGAGGTTGGTTGTTCTTGAGGCTTGAACACTATATACCACAAGATTCCTAGTGAACCTAAAGAGGTGGGATCATCGGTGGGTGTGAATACAAATTGAGAAACACTCAAAAAAATATCTATGGCATTTATCATCCCCTTCCCACTAGAGTCGCAAACCCATGACCATCTTGTTGGTAGCCCGCCAAACCCCTAATCACATGGGCACATGAATTCATTGCTCCCATAGCCACTTTTCTTGATTAAATAGTAAATCCCCCCTTACACAGTCATGCCACTTTGTGTGCACAAATTGAAATTCATAGTAAAAGTTCGTTTTTGTTTATTACTTGGCTCTTGGTTAGTATTGTGAATCAAGTCAACCATGTTTTTTCTCAGAATGATCCCATAAGTTGTGTTCCGATGTAGTTTTGTTTGAATTTGTAGTTGAAACAAATCACTTATTAGGTTTGTTGTAAAATATTGGTTGATATGTATGTTGCATGTGATTAAAAGTGATGAATCGGAAGGAAAATATATTCAAATTAATAACAAATTGATAAATTTTGAGCTTAGGACCAAGCATGCGGTTTTTGGGCCTCAATTAGGTCCAAAATTAGCTAAAATTGACCAATATTTATGAGTTGTTTTTTATGCACTTGTATTTGTGAAGGGGGGGTTTATGTGGGAGAGCCATGTGGAATCCAAAAAAAGCCACAAGGATTGTTTTGATAGATTTGAGTGGGATATGCATTCAAGATGAGAACTACTCGCATGGTATCACAAGGAAAAGGAGTTCTCCCTTGGAGCTTGGAGCTTGGGGCTTGGGGTTTGGAGCTCACCGTTATGGTGGACTATTGGGACATCATCTTCCTCATCAATAGCACACTCAAGCACCATTGCATTGTTGATCTCTATATATAGCTACTCTATATATAGCCCCTAGGTCTCCTCTAGTATTTTATATACTTTGGGGATGCAATCTCTATGGATCATGCTTTGGTTATGCTCTTCCTATGACTTCTCAATAGGGTATCAAAACATGGTTGCATTTTGTAACAAAAATAGGCCCCTTTTGGACTCTCTATATATATGCATCCAAGGTGAGTATTCTATACACTTTGGAGTTGTAGCCTCTCTTTATTGTGATTTTATTATGTTCTTCTTCTATCTTTTCAATTGGTATTAGAGCGTGATTGCTTTTTTCTTCATAAAATTGAGGCATTTACCCCATGCTTCGTATATACATCCATCACTTTAGGGTATACACCATCACTTTAGAGCTATCTTATTTTGTATTCACACACCAAGTAATACATTCTCTATTATGAGCCTTGAGCTTCTTCTCCATCTCCAAATTGTATGTGCTTTTGTTTAATCTTGAGTCCAACAACATCCATAGTATAGTATTACATTGAGAAGTTTGACATATGGTGTTAGATTTGAAGAAAGAGGTTTGCATCCATCATATCGTATTTTTTAGTTTTAGAATCAATGATTGTGTTCTTTGGTTATAATTCTTTATAGCAAATATTAATTTATGTTTAAATCACTTATTGAAATCAAAGGATTATTATTTTTATCGATATCAATCAATAAATATGATTTTGATAACAATGTTACGATGTAATGATTTGCTTTGATTGTCTCTTGATTAATCAATGATTTGTTACCTTGAGAGCATATAGAAAGCATTGTAGTTTTGCAAAGAATTGTAATTTTGATGATATGTTTCATTGCTTCATTAAAAATAGCTAGACATTATGTTAAGTTATAATTTGTTTTATTTGTCAATTGCATATCTTGAAGGGTTATGAATTTTTTGATGATTCATTAAAGAGTAATGATTGCAGATATTAAAGGATTAGAGTTTTGACATTTTGTTTTATATTCAAAAATCGACATAAAAAGGTTATGCTTTTATCAATATTTTTATTCTTCGTATGTAGATATCAAAAAGTTATGATTTTAATAATTTATGAAGTAGTTAGTTATGAAGTAGTTACGTTTTGATAAACTTTTTGGCCATAGATGTCAAGAAGTTAAAAGTTTGATGACTCATTTTATCCTCTTTAGTCAATATTGAAGCGTCATGCTTTGATTCATATTATTTTTTGGTTCAACGAATGTCAAAGAGTTATGATTTGGATGATTAATCAAAAAGTTATGTTTTGATGAGTTGTTTTATTTTTTAGTGACGTTTGTTTGAGATGGACTATTGGGCTATATAGAAAATTGATCTATGTATAGTCTTCTTGTCACCTCTATGTATGTATTTAGTGTGAGTATTCTACACTTTTGGGTTGCAGTCTCTATGTATCGTGCCTCTGTTTCTTCTCTTCCTTTGTCTTCTCAATAGGAGTGGGGTGTTGTAACACTAACATTGGTGGTAGGGGAAATTGTCCACTACATTGGCCGATCTAGTTTGTTTCATTCATGGTGGTATAAGGCAAGCCCTTATTGTTAAAGTTTATGCATCTCAAGTGAAAGCCCAATGTGATCCTAGTTATTTAATTTTCTTTTAGGTATCTATTTGACTTATTTGACAAGATTCTAGGTAAGGAAAATTCCTTAGGTAGTATATAAGTAACCCCACACCCCCGTTGTATAATCATTGATTCATGGTTGTTTTAGAATCTCTCTCTCTCTCTCTCTCTCTCTCTCTCTCTCTCTCTCTCTCTCTCTTGCATTCTCTCCCTCATAATACACTTCCACATTTTCATTTTTGACATGGTACTAGAGCTTTTGGCTCATTGATCACGAAGGGACATTGGTGGCATGGTACAAAGAAGCTAGAAAAGATTAGTTTGTGACCTACGCAACATTTTCATTATCAGTTCTTTGTATTTTGAAATATGTTGGAATTAGGGTTGCAGAGAAACGCACATAGCTTGGAGAAGACAAAGGAAGCTCAAGGCACACAATAGAGAGTGTGTTACTTAGTGTGTAAATGGAAAGATAGATAGCCCTGAGTGATGGGCGTATATACAATGCACGGGGGGAAAAATCTCCTAAAGAGGGAAAAAATTCCCCGAAGGTCCTAGTGTGTTTACACACATCACTACCACATGTATATGGTAACAAATCCCCACTGGAGTGATGCGGTGAACGAGAGCTGGCACATGAGTAAAGGGAAGTGCCATGCCCTAAGGACATGATCAGTTCACAAAGGGGAGTAAGCCTAAAGCTTTGCAAAATGTCTTGTGTTGGCACATAAGCCAAGTTGATCTCTCCTGTTGAGACCCTCTCCCTGACATAGTGGTAATTCACCTCAATGTGCTTTGTGCGAGCATGAAAAACTAGGTTCCTTGCAACTACCAATGCGCTCTGACTGTCAGTGTAGATGCTGTTGGTAGTGTCCTATCCAACATCCAAATCAGCCATAAGGTGTCTGAGCCATACACACTCAATCATAGCTATGAAGACTGCCATGTACTCAACCTCACAACTAGAAGTGGCCACAGTAGGTTTCTTATTTCTCAACCATGATATACATGAACTGCCAAGCATGAAACAAAAACCACTATTGGACACACTCGTGTCAAAACAACCAGCCCAATATAAGTCGGAAAAGTCATGTAAGTTTGGCAGTAATCATCCCCCCTTGGGATAAAACAAGCCAAGATGTAAAGTGCCACTAAGGTAGCAGAAAATCCTCTTGATAGCCTACCAATGCTTAGACCCCGGGCTATGCATAAATTTGTTGACCTATGAGACTGCAAACTGAATATCCGGCCTCGTGTTGCAGACAAAAATGAGGTAGCCAACAATAGTTTGGTAAAGAGTGATATCAGCAGGATCACGAGCATTATGTAGACTCAACTTCAAACCTGTTTCCATGGGAGTGGCAATAGGTTTGCAATCCTCAAGTCCAAACTTACATAGCAATGTCTCTATCTAACTTTTTTGGCACAAGGCAATACCACCATCACACTGCTTAAACTGTATACCCAAGTAATGATGCAACAGTCCCAAATCTTTCATCTTGAAATTAGCATTCAAATCAGACTTAAATTCAGCAATATGTCTCTCATTTGGTCCAGTGATCAGTAAATCATCGACATAAAGAACCACAATGAGAAGTACATCACCCTCACGCTTTACATACAATGTTCTTTCTGTTGGATTGTTACGAAAGACTTGTTTGACCAAATGAGTGTCAGCTTTCTCATACAAAGCATGAGGAGATTGCTTCAACCCATACAAAGCCTTCTTACATCTGCACACTTTGTCCTCTTGTCCTTTCTTGACAAAACCGTGAGGTTGCCTTACATAAACTTCCTCAAATATGTCACCATTCAAGAAAGTAGTAACAATGTCTGATTGATGTACATCCCAACCAAAATGAGCTGCCAATGCACAATAGTCATACGACAATTGGGAGCAAAAGTCTCTTCATAATCTATGCCTTTTTTATGTGCATAACATTTTGCAACAAGTCGAGCCTTATGGCAATCTATCTCACCATCCGGCTTGCATTTCAACTCGTAAACCTACTTTGTACCAATGGCCTTTTTGCTAGGAGGCAAATCACATAAAGCCATGTGTCATTTTCTATAAGTGCATCATATTTTGATTGCATGGCAGCCATCCAATTTTTTGAATTTTGTGCTTCATCAGAAGACAGAGGTTCCTCAACATCATGTAAGCTAGACACAACCAAATCATAACAATCTAATGCATAAGACGCATGGCGAGAGCCTGAACGAGTACAACAAGACAAAGGTGCATCCAATTTACTATCATGCAATGTATGCACTAGTCATTTTGGCATACCTCTAGCCTGCTCATTTTCAGCCCTTTCCTGATCAAGTACATGATGTACATTTACATCAGTAATAGACTGATCTATAACATTTTCTAAAACCCCCATAGGCTGTACATCTGCCTCATTGGAATTTACATTTGAATTTCCACCACTGAAAAGAGGCAACAAAGTGTCATAAATGTCCTTTGAGCTTACATTACTGTCTCTAGTACATCTTGTGAGATCAAAATAGGATTTTTTTGCGGATGATACAACCTATAACCTTTGCTTTCAGCACTATAACCAACAAAAATACATTTGACAGCCTTATCATCCAATTTTTATGGCACCAAAGCATATGCCAAACAACCAAAAACACGCATGTGCTCAATAGAAGACTTTCTATCATTCCATGCTTCCTATGGAGTAATAGACTGCAAATCTTTCATAGGACACATGTTTAGTACATAAGTGGCACACATGATGGCCTCAAGCCAAAAATAATGCGGCAAAGCTTGACTTTTGACAATACATCATGCCATTTTCGTAAGTGACCTGTTTTTCCTCTTAGTAACACCATTTTGCTGAGGCGTATAAGGAACTATACATTGGTGTTTTATCCCACGACTAGCCAGAAATGCATTAAATTCATGAGACATATACTCCCCCCCTCGATCTGAATGGCGGCTGCCCATAGTACATTTTGATTCATTTTCAGTCATAGCCAGAAATTGTTTGAAGCACATAAAAACTTCGGACTTCGCTTTAAGCGGAAATACCCATGCATGCCTGTAGTAATCATCAATGAAAGTCACAAAGTAAAGGTAATCGCCCAAGGACGGAGTTTGCATGGGCCAACAAACATTACTATGCACAAGTTGCAACCTGCATGTGGCCCTAACTGAACCATCCTTTGGAAACTTTGAACATTGCATCTTACCCAAAATACAGCCTTCACAAACATGTTTGACAGGTGCTTCAAGAGGCGGCAAAGAAGTAACTATATCAGATTTTTGCAAACACAGCAAACTAGCAAAATTTAGATGACCAAAACGTGCATGCCAAAGTTTCGCATATGAAATAGCCCTAGAATCTGCAACTGCATTTGCAAAATTTTGTCCACACTTGTCATACTAAGTGAGCTTATACAGCCCACGATACAAAAGCCGTGATGCAACAATACCAAAACTGCGACATCTGTCATCCACAAACTTGACTACAAGTCCAAGTCTAGCAAGTGCGAATACATACAAAAGATTCTTCTTGATCCCAGGTACATAAAGTGCATCAACAAGTGTGAAAGAACTACCATTTGCAACAGTAAGAACAATCTTTCCAATTCCATGAACCGGATAAGACGCATTGCTGGCTCAAGTGACTAATTCCCATGAGGGAAAAACTCGAGAGAGGTGAACAATTCACGATGTGAGGTAATGTGATTTGTAGCACCACTATCGAAATACCACACATGTGAATCTGCAGCAACTGACAAGCATGCATCATGGAGAGCAGTATTGTAAGTGCACTATGCACTAAAAGCCCATTCTGCATCAACATCAGCATCACTGTCTCCTTTCACAGAAGACTCAACAATGGTTGTATTTGTAGTGGAACCACCCACTTAGCCTCTTTGGCCTTCAACTTAGGACACTGCTTGATCAAGTGATCATTAGCTTTACAATAATGGCAATGCATCTTCTTTTTACCCTTATCACCAGAATTTCCAGATGAATTGCTACCAACAAAAGCATTAATAAATAAGCTACAGAAATAAGCTGCTCATTGATATCCTTGACACTAGAAAGGAAAGTGCCCATATCATCTTCCTCATGCATAATCTTCGACTCCAACTCTTAACGCAGCAAAGCAATTTTAGCATCATTGCAGCTTGCATAAAGACTAGCCAAAATATCCCAAGCATGTTTTGCATATTTTTCTGAACAAATGTGAGGAACAATGGTGCGCTTCACAGTCAATGCAATCAATGCATGAGCTTGTGCATCCTTTACATCCCAACGAGATTGTTTTACCGTAGGCAAAACAACTCTAATAACAGCAATCCTTGCAGCAAGACCTGCCACATCCTCAACATCGCCTGCATCCTCAGAACCAGGATGTATATCAATGCCTTGCATAATATTCCTTTGACACAAGAACATGTTGCATCATGTAAGACCACATAGGGTAATTGTCCCCATCCAATCTGCCCTCAACAACAAACATATTGAACACATCCGTGTTGTTGTTGTCAGCCATGGTAAATGTTTCACGTGATGTGAAAACTGCCCGAAAAGAAGAGAAACGATGTGGGAACAACACTTGCTTTATAGCACAAACCATAGAAGACTGTAAGGCACCTGTTATGCAGAAAACAACACTGAAAGAAATTCTGCACAAAATGACAAAATAGCCTGTGCAGTATTGCCTGTAGTGGAAACGGAGGCCGAAATGAGCCCAAATCATAAATGTGAGCAGACTTGGCTTTACAAGATCACTCGAAATATTTGTCGACCTACGAACGCTCGCCAAAGCTCATAGAAATCGGAGAAAGTGAGTAGGCGTGTACTGGAGCTACTAGCGACTAAGCTCGGGAGGATGCAACCTGCTCTGATACCAATTGTTGGAATTAGGGTTGCAGAGAAACACACACAGCTTGGAGAAGATGAAGGAAGCTCAAGGCCCACAATAGAGTGTGTTACTTAGTGTGTAAGTGAAAATATAGATAGCCCTAGAGTGATGGGTGTATATACAATGCACAGGGGAAAAAAACCTCCTAAAGAGGGAAAAAATGCCCCGACGCTCCTACTGTGTTCACACACATCACTACCACATGTATATGGTAACAACACTGGTGAGAAAGCTCCTGAAGGTAGCATATTCATAAGCATTGGCAACCTCCAAAATGTAACATTTTGAAATGCATGCACTAACGATCCCCTCTTTGTAGCATTTTGAGACCTGCAACATTGTGACATGTGTATTTGCATAGTGCATTTTAAAATGATCCAATGTGAGGGTCTCTTCAATGGCCAACCAAATTGAAGACCTAGGAAGGAAGTGTTTTCAAGCGCTCATAGAATGGGTTGATTTCTATCGGCAAGCTTGCATTTTGAGATGTTTCATGCAAAGGTAGGGTCAGTAGTAGGAAGCTATTCGATAGTGTATTGATCAACATTTTGAAAGGCAGCTAGGTCGATGGCCAAGTTGGATATCTTGTTGTGGTAGGTAGGGTCTAATTTTTTGAAATGCGATAACCAACTACTCAGATACTCAAGATTCTTGCAAAGAAGCGCTTTGAAATGCTAGTCATCCTCTAGGTTAAGGTGGTTGTGTACTTAACACCAAGGACAATTTTCTCTTATATGTCTTTAAAGCTCGTGCAATGGATTCTCACAAATGTTTTAGGGCCATTTCATATAGATGCTTCTTTTGTGACTAGTTTCCAACCAATTGCAAACATTTTCGGTTCACGTGATGGGGTTTCTAAAATTTCTTTGCCACTTTTGGTCCTAGTCAAGAGGTGGAACGAGCAAGAAACCGCAAAAAAAGACAAAGGACATCTCACATAGTCGATAAAAGGTGATTTTTTCCAACTAAAATACAAAACAAATGCAGCTTTTTAGTTTCCTCATGATGTTGGTTCTTCCTCTCACATGAATTAAAATAATTAAAATGTATTGCTAATGGCTTCAAAAAAATTAAAAAGTATTCATAATTTAAAGATTCTTTCAAAAATAACAAAAACAACACGCTAGTCTATATCGTGCAGAAACAGACAATAATGAAGCACATAGATTTGCAAAAGTATCAGTTGGACCTGAGAAGGATGGATACAACGTTGCGTGAGAGAGAGAGAGAGAGAGAGAGAGAGAGAGAGAGAGAGAGAGAGAGAGAGAGAGAGAGAGAGAGAAAGAGAGAGAGAGAGAGAGAGAGAGAGAGAGAGAGAGAGAGAGAGAGATTCATAAAATCTAATATCTAGCCAACCCAAATTATTTTCTCATAATAAACTGATCATTTAATGTGGGAGAATAAACGAGAATAAGGGTTAGAATATAGACATGTTCTTACGGGTCTATCTCAACACGGGGCCAATGGTAAAGGTGTACAAATAAGAGATGAATCTATCAAAGAGCAAGGCTAGTCAATGGAGCTTAAAATCCTTAGGGTTAGCTTCATTGAAGACCTCCAAAGGTTAGTGTTCAAAGTTCTTTGACCTTAGGTAAGAGCTTGAGGTGCTTGTCATGCTTGCTGACTAAGATGCTTGAGATTCTTGTTGTGCTTGCTGACTAAGATGATTGAGGTGCTTGTCGTGCTTGCCGACTAGGGACCTTGAGGTGCTAGTGGGAACACTACCCAATCTTGAGGTTCTTTGTCGTGCTTGCTGACTAAGGTGCTTGTGTTCCAAAAGTCAACAACATCCCTACATAGAAGGGGGCGAGCCCTAAAGCTAGGGCCTAAGAGAGAACCCACATACGCACGCGCACACACACACACACACACACACAAAAGGTAAGACAAGCCTCAAGAGGCAGAAAGGACACATGTCAGACCCCTACCCATGTTGTCCTCAAGGTGTGACTGAATCCTATTGGAATATAGCCTCCCAAGGGATCCAATGATAATTTAGTTGATTTAATTAATTGATTTTGCATTTACCAAGTCCTCTCTCTCAAAGAGGAAAGGGGGACACTTTTCCCAAGACTACCCTTGTTGCTTGATATGCCTCTTCCATGTGTTTTTTGGTGGGTATACTCTCCCAGACACACTCACACACACTCTCATTATGTGAAGTGCAAAGTGCAAGAGCTCCTTCTCCAAGCTAGTAGAGAAGTTGAGATCCTACACCAACACTCTTGGCTATGGAATGCAAATCCAACCAAGAGATATGCTTCAATGTTTAAGCTTGCCATCTTCATTACTATGCTATTATGTATGATAGCAAGAAGAGTATTGATAAGTGAGGAACTACATCTTTCTCCTATGAAATGTTTCTTCTTCCTCTTCCCTACCCTCACTCCCCGCTGCTAGCTCTCTCCACCTTCGAAGGTGTTTGAGGCCTTGGGACTGAGGCTTGGGATAGTTAATGCTTTTTACAAAGTTTATGTTATGCTCATGATGCATGAAGCTTTCCATCTTCATTGCATGACCTAGGTCACAAGGGACACAAGGATCGTATTGTACCAAGTCTCTCTCGATGGGAGAATCTATAATACAACTGCTTATTGGAGGGGGACACCAGCTGCACATAAATCCAGTCCTCAACTGTTGTCAAGTTCTCTAAACTCTCTCTCTCGCAAAAGTATTGTTCATGCCAAGTTATTAAGTACTATGTTTATGTTGCTACCATCAATTAAGTTCACCCTCTATGTTCTCAAAGTAATCTCACAAAAATGCTCTCTTTAATTATCCTTCCGCTATTCTCAAAGTTCATAGGACATTTACTTGACATTGTCATCAGAGCATTTGGTTTTTGTTTTCTTGCTTAAGAAGAGAGGTCCTTAAGTAGCCTATTGATGGTTGATTTTGTTAGTTATATTAGGGTAAGCGGGACGAGGATCTATTATCGGTTTTGTTGAGCCCACTATGTGGGATATGGTGCACACCTCGGTAGTTTTGGTCTTAATAATGGATTGTTTTTAGACTTGCTTGCGGCTTAATCATTATTGATCCATAAGAAGTCTGGAAGGAACTATCCCTCGGTAATTCTGCAATATTAGACCCACTCCACTAATCTCTATAATTAACCAATTTGAGCCGTGGGTGTAGATGCTTAAGTGCCAATTTTCAAAGGCTAAGAGGAGTAGCAACTAAGGTTTTGGATTGCCAAAGAATACACTAAGTAAACACATAAGTTTAATTAGCATGGATGACAATAACCAAGAGAGTAGAATGAACATTGATAACTTTGATTTTTCACATGAAGGTGCTAATGATGATGCCCCCATGTTTGTCAATTATCTTGTTACTAGGTTGCAACAAGCTATGGACAACCTTGCTTTGCAAGCCGATGTTACTCAACAACTTCACGCTTATGGGATTTCCCTTCCTCTTCAAGAGGAGAGAGATTCGGAGGCCTCTTGACAAGACCCCCAAAAGAGGACTCTCTCCCATACGAGAGGAGGAATTCAAAGAACGAGAAAGTAATGAATCTCTAAGTTCCTCTGAAGATGTGTCTCCACAAAGACGGCAGTCTAGATGGTCTCCAACTCCTCCCAAGAGGAAACGATCAACCCACAATCCTTCTCCTCGTCACTCCGAAAGGGAAGAGAGGAAACAAAGGGCAAGAAAGAGGTCACCCTTTTCTCCTTCTTCTTCCCCTTCCTCCTCTTCCAATGAAATCTATGGATATTCTCCTAGAGAATACAAGAGGGGAGGACATTGGAAATCATACCCTACATGACAAAGGTCACAAAAGCTCAAGAAGTTCAAAGAGGGAGGAAAGAGTATCTATTTTCTCACCTATGATGGAACCTTTGGTGCCACTGACAAAGTATTGGCCTTCATCCAACAATTGGATACGGCCTTTGGAGACGAGTGCTTTATGGAGTCCTCTGTCACCATGTAGCTATGCACTTCCAAAAATTGGCTCGTCAATGGTGGGCTAGCCTTCCTGGAAACGGCAAAGCCCCTAAGACATGGAAAACTCTACGAGTTTCCATCATGAAGAAATTCCTTGCAAGCGATGCAAAGAACAAAGTGCTTACCAAATGGTGCAGTTTGAAGCTTCTCTCTCATGAGTCTATCCAAAAAGATGTAGACAAGTTTTGGGATTTACATCTCAAGGCTACTGTCTTTCAAAAGATAGACTTCACTGAGCAAAACCAACAATTCTATGAAGGATTACCTAAAGAGATGGCCAAGTACTTTAACTCTCAATGGCCTAGTTCTATCATTGAAGTAATCCACCAACCGATGGTTGCTTTGTGCATCAATTTCCAAGAAGGGGATAGACGGAATGTCAAGCCCATGGAAAACAAAGACAAGAATGATGCAAAGGGGAAAACCAATGCCCAAAATTCTTCCCGAGGAAATTCCAACAACAACAATTGGTCCAAGGATAAGGGAGTTTACAAAGGTAAAAAAACTTTCTCATAAAAATCTTGAAGCTTTTCACAAGGACCATAAATGTTTTTAAGTGTGGGTAGCAAGGACATGGCTATCGTTCTTGCCCCAAGAGAACTGGCCGCAATGAGACTCCTGAGTTTCCACCATCAAAGCTCCAAAAGAGGATGCTCACTGCAAAGGATCACCTCTCTCCTATGCTTCGGAAAAGGTAAGGGAGCATGATGCCTTTTTCTTGTTTGACCCTGGCTCTACTCACAACTTCATATCAATGGAGTTGGCTACCAAATGGGGCATTCAAGCTTTTGAGATAGGGGATGTTGTAATGGCCGAACACCGCTTTCAAGGGACAACAAGCCTCCATTACTCCCTTGATTGGAAAGTCGAGGCTTCATGTCCAAAGCTATGTCAACAAGAAGACTTTTTCATCTCTCCTCTCCAACATGAGGATGGTATCCTAGGGGCACCATGGTTCAACCGCATGGGTGCCACAACATGAAGTTCCCTGAAAGGAGAATCTACTTCACCTACAAGGAAAATAACATGTATATAGATGCTAGTGAGTCTAGTCATACTATACCACTTGTAACTCCTCCTACTTTTGATAAATCAATGAAGAGTTGAGTTCCTCCGTACATGATTTTTGTCAAAGAGTCCATAAAAGGTCCTAATGTTTCATCAAATGTAAATGGTACGATCAATAGAAGTTAGACTTGTCTAATTTTCTAAAAAGATTCTAAGATGTGTTCATTGATGATATCCCTACGGAATTACCTCCAAAACGAAGGAAGGATGACCATCGAATTGAGCTCCTACCAGGAAGCTCACCACCTAAGAAGCCTCCTTATCACATTTCCCAAGCTCAACAAGAGGAGATCATAAGGCAAGTACAAGAATTGGTTGACAAAGGGATGGTGAGGCCTATCTCCTCTCCCTTTTGTTCTCTAGTACTTTTAGTGCAAAAGAAAGATGGTACATACCGTATGTGTGTGGACTATCGAGCACTAAACCATATCACTATCAAAAACAGATTTCTCGTGCCTCATTTAGAAGATCTATATGATAAGCTACAATGCTCTACCTACTTCAGTAGGATTGACCCTTAAAGTGTAATGGAAATGGCCTATGAACTTTAATAATAGCGGAACTATGAGAGTTAAAATGAGCATTTTTGTGTTATCACTTTGAGAACGTAGAGAGTGAACTTAATTGATGGTAGCAACATGAACATAGTACTTAATTAACTTGGCATGAACAATACTTTTGCAACAGAGAGAGAGTATTAGAGAACATGACAATAGTTGAGGACTGGATTTACTTGGAGCCAATCCCCCCTCCAAAAGGCGTTTGTATATGGATTCTCCCATCAAGAGAGACTTGGTACAATACAATCTTTGTGTTCGGTGTGACGTTGGTGATGCTATGAATATGGAAAGCTTCATGCATCACGAGCATAACATAAACTTTTCAAAAAGCATTAACTATCCCAAGACTCAGTCCCAAGGCCTCAGACACCTTCGAAGGTGGAGAGAGCTAGCGGGGAATGAGGATAGGGAAGAGGAAGAAGAATCATTCATAGGAGAAAGAAATACATTCCTCACTTATCATCACTCTTCTTGCTTAGCATAGCATAGTATCATAGTAATGAGGATGAAGAAGATGACAAGATTAAGCATTGAAGCATGTATCTTGGTTGGATTTGCATTCCATAGCCAAGATTATTGGTGTAGGCTCCCCATTTCTCAACAAGCTTGGAGAAGGAGATGGAGCTCTTGCACTTTGCACTTCACACAATGAAAGAGTTTGTGTGTGTGTGTGTGTGTGTGTGTGTGTGTGTGTGTGTGTGTGTGTGTGTGTGTGTGTGTGTGTGGGAGAGTATATCCCTCTCATGCTTGGTCCACACCTCTCTCTCTCTCTCTCTCTCTCTCGTATTATTTAATTATATCATTTGGACATGTGTCCTCTTTTTCCTCTTTGAGAGAAAGAACTTAAATATTTATTTTTATGCATCTAAATTCTCATTGGACCCCTTTAAAGTCTATCCAATAGGATTCAAGCACATCATGAGGGCCACATGTAGAGGATTTTGATATGTATCTTTTATGCTTCTTAAGTCATTTGGTCTGAATTGAACACTTCAAGAACTTAGTCAATTAAGCATGGAAACAATTTATGCCTCCTGAGAGTTTATCTTTGAATTGAACACTTCAAGAACCTTAGTCATTTAAGCATAAAAATCACCTGAAGCTTTGGGCAAGGTTCCCACAACCACTTTAAGCATCTTAGCACCTCATGCTTGGGTAGGATTCCCACCTCAAAGTTAGCCCTAGCTTGCCTAAGGTCAAAGGACTTTTTAACACTAACATTTGGAGGTCTTTAATGAAGCTAACCCTAAGTTATTTTAAGCTCCATTAGATGCACTTTGATCTTTGATAGACTACCTCCGTTTGGACCCCTATTGAGATGTAAACATCTCTCCTCTTGGTCCCTTGTTGAGGTAAATTTAGAAGCACTTATTGCACATTGCTCTTTGATAGACCGTCTCCTTTTGGACCCTATTGAGATGCAACCATTTTTTCTTTTGATCCCCTGTTAAGATAGTTCTAGAAGTACATATGTATAACCTAAATTTTTTTCCCCTTTTATCTTTGCATATTAAATGATCAATTTAATATGAGAAAATCATTTTTAAAGTTAGATATTATATTTTATGACATTACCTCTCTCTTGAAATCATAGTCGTCCTCAACTATGAGGTAGAGAAGATAAATCCTAGTCATTAGTCCATGTTCCTTAGTGGATAGAGGATCCCCTTTTACCCTATGACATCATTCCAGAATGGATGACTAATCCATTTGGTGCTCGAGAGACTTAGCTGTCACAAGCGTGTTTGCTCTTTAGTCCATATCATACTTCCAAAGTAGAGTGACAAGTTCTACTTGGTGTTTGGGAGACATCATCATCACAAACATGATCCTAAGCATGCATACTTCTTAAATTTTGTGCACAATAAGAGAAAGAGAATGAGTCTTATAAGACAAAAACATTGTTCATTTAAAATGCATTTTCATTTGCTTATTCTAGTGTAGCATTGTAAGCATTGACAAGGTTCATATTATCCTTAAGCTAGGTTCCTTGCATCCATATAGAATCTTTAAAAGGATAATTATTAAACTTAACAAAATATCATTAGATAACGTTACCGTTTCTTAGTACTTTGTCTTCATGTCAAAGAATCGATTCGGGTTGCAACACATCTTCTTGATCTTCGATCTCTGGCGGGTCCTCCATTATTGGTTCTTTTGGTGGCTCTCCTTTGTAAGTCTTGAGTGGGCTCACATGGTTAGCATTGTGGATGAGCCAATGGTTGGGAAACTTTAACTAATAAGCCATCTCATTGATTGGCTTAAGAATTGTAAAAGAAAGGATCATAGTATCTTTTTGCTAGTTTAGCATAATACTCTTGGTGGCTTGTAGGATTCTTGCCCGTAGTATGCCTTAGATGAGCCTTGAGAAACTTTAGCAAGACCCAATCATTTTTCTTAAAGGCTAAGGCTCTTCTGTGCTTATTAGTAGCATCCCTTTTTGCCTTTGTTGTGAGATGGATATAACCTTTTTAATCTTTGGAAAAGATTTTTGTAAGTCTCGGCTATATTCATTAGCAAACAACGAACAACGAAAATCTTCCCATATACTTTAAGTACTAAGGGACTTTTGGATCTTCCCTTTTTAACCTCGAAAGATTCTTTCCCCATAGAAGTATGTACAATGTCATTATACGCATACTCTATAAGAGGTAGGTACTTCTCTCCTTGAGAACGTTGATCTACTTCCATGACATAGAATTTTAGTAGATTTAAAAATCGTTAGATTAGTTATTTCACTTTGGTCATCCGTTTGTGGATGATAGGCCAGAAGAGAAATTTAATCTACTTCCTATATTTGACAGGTATAGAGTGTGTTTTCTTACTAAGCCTGTCAATTGAAACAATCCAAGTTGCTTACCTCAATCAAATTTCAATTTTTGGTATACCAAGCATTTGGAAACGTTCTTGTATGTTGTTAGCGGGTACGCCGCGACGGACGATGGAGCACAGCGAGAACACAGACCAGCAAACTGTCAATCCGAGGACGTAGCCGACCCGACTAGGGCATGGAGGCAATCTCTGGGTTGTCAACCCTAAGCTAGACACGAACAACACTCTACAGTCACTAATCCTACCACAACACTACCATAAAGCAAAGAAATAGACAACGTATCCTACGAAACACTACAAGCTCAAAACAGTCTCAAATCATATCGGAATGACTCGAAATCGGAGGGTAAGACTCACAAGGACATATCGTATGTGGCCAAACACCTAAACCCTGAAAACCATAACTATAAGACCTCTAATCGCTGTTGCGATAGACTCAAAACAGTAATTTTCAAAGTGTCCGAAACTGATCTACAAAGACATCAACACGAAGAGATTCTCGCCCTGATTCTAACGACTACTCGATCATTCACAATGGATGTCGTTTGAGGTACTTACGACCAAGTATAGCTCGTAGCAGGCGGGCTCGCGATGTGGTCCTCGGCTTTCATTGCTTGCGTCGATGCGGGGAGCTCCTCGATGCTAACACGCTCCTACTCTCATATCTGCAATGTGATTACTGTGCGTGACGGTGTGTGTGCGTGAAGCTCACTACTCTGTGCTGCAGAACCAACGTCTGTATATTAATTGAGATAACGTAACGTGTCTTTACAAAGCCTTAGGTTTTAGCTTATATACAAAGCCTTCAAACCTAATGTTCGGCCAAATGACCTAAATTGTCCCTAGGCTTCTACAGAGCTTAATTACAAGAAACTGAGTTGGCTTTACTCATTATACAAGCATCTACGGCCAAAATACAAGTGCCGATTTAAAATATGAGGTTCCCGTAAACATTACAAAAGTGGCCGTAATGGCTCAAAATATTAATAACGGGATATTCGATGACGTCCATGAACTCGTATCTTCATGTTGCAGCATCCATCTTCATCTTCATTACTTCATCACCATCTTCATGTGGAATCTTTACAGAATCTTTGAGGAATCTTTAATGTAATCTTTATGGAAACGTTGTTGAAAGGGAATCCTTTCAACACTCTCCCCCTCTGAATTCTTGTCGTCCTTGACAAGACCCTATGTCTTTGCTGGCCTTGATGAGTTCTTGATGTCTTGGTGTTGATTGAAGTTCTTGTGGCAGCCTCTTCTGCAGTTGGTTGCTTTGTGTGATGTTAAAGCTGCCTTGAAGTTATACGTGTAGTGTATTTGAAGCCTCGAACTCTCCCCCTTCGATTGGTTGTTGTATCTTGAATTGCATGAGGTTGTATCGACTTGTTGGTGCAACATGTTGTTGTCAATGTAGCTCTAGTATTTGCTTTTCCTGTGGTTGTTATCTCGCAGTTGTACCTGTAAGTTGACTTGAATCTTTGTCAAGCTATTTTTTGGCCTCTCCCTTTTAACTTGTCAGTAGATTTGCAATTAGTAGTGTGGGGATATCGTGGTTCTTCTTGTTTTTGTTGTTATAAAAAATAAAAGAGTAAAAGTAAAATGTAGCGTATATACAAAATGAAGGTCTTGGATACCTGGATAAGACTAAAGGGAAAAACCCAGTGGGAAAAAATGTCTTTAGTCATAATTAAATGCGAGGCTATATGTACTTAGGTTCTGATGTTATAGAGTTGTGCTGAGTTAAAGTACATATGGCTATATGGCTACTAGTATGGGCTTGATATACATGGATAAGTGTTAGTAGCTTGAAGTCCGAGTCATTGTTGTTGAGCAAAGGCTCATAAAACCTATTTCCTCTTGTTCATCGTCATTTGTTTGTGTAAGTGCATGGGTGGAATAAAAAAGAGTGCCTAATGCATATGTCCAATGATGGGACATCTATATGCTTGCACAGAGTTATGCATGTTAAACAAGATGCGGTGCGAGAGAAGAGTATTGAAGGGTTCTTCATGGAGTTAGTGTAGCAAGAAAAACATATAGCATGAGTGCTTCAAAAGCTTTCACTACTCACAAGAAGGGTTTTCGTTGTCGAGGTTTTTCACTCTTCCTCACCGTGTCAAGTGCGTGAGTGTTTTGTTTTGACTACTCCTTCTTCTCCATTTTATATTATATGGACTTTGACTCTTATGCTCACCTCTTCCAGCATGAGTGACATGACTTTATGTATGCTCAACTCTCCAGCTTGAGCTTATACCTATTAGCTAGACTCATAGACCACAGAAAAATATTAACTTGAAGCTTGGGTCTGACACTTTGCTCATTTAGTGGCTTAGCTGCCCGACTCTAGACTCTTATGCCATGTAAGTTTAATGGCGACTTGGACTTACTTGATCACAGCTTGAAATCCAATTCCATATGCTTTTGATGTTTAGGCCTTTCTCGTTAGTTTCTGTTTGAGATGCCATGTTGTCCAATACATTGGCATATATCTGCTCTTCATTCCTTGGTAGAAAATTGTGGTCGCTTGATGAGACAGGTATTGATGTTAAAGCAATGGTTGATGAAGTCTTCTTCTTCCAGATAGTGTTCTTCAAAACTGTGACCTCCGTATTTACCGTTGCTTTCTTTTTGTTGTTAAGAGGCTGTAAAGGAGTTGTGTATCTTTCTTGTTGTTGAGCCTCAATCGCGGATTTTGGAACCCACATTGTTCTTGGGCCTGGTGTGATGTCCTTTGCCACTTGCCTTGTTTCTTCTTTGACTTTATGGTACCTTTTCTTTAATTTCCAAATATGGCTGTTACTTTTGTAAAAGCCTTGCTCTTGTAGTAATTCATGAGGGATCCATCTATAGGTTGTAGTACTCTTGGGTGTAGCGGGTGGCTGCTCTTCATTTCTTGATGTTTCTTGCTTTTCCTGGGTGATTCCTTGATAAGCTACTACCTTAGGTAACCAGCTTTGAAAGTTACCCTCATAGAATCCTTGTCCTTCAAGTAACTCGACTGGAATGAATCTTTGGACTTGCTTGGAGGTGATCTTCACTTGACTTTGTTGGGTAGTCTGGTAGAAATCTGATTTCATTACCCAAACTTGTTGTATGGTTTGTCCAGTGGAAGACCTTCTCTTTTGCTTTTTGTACCTATCCTTTCTCTTGGTTGAGTTATGTGATTGACGTTGATGGCTTTTTTTATTCCTAACTGAGTGGTTGTCATGGGATGGATATCGCCAGGCTGCTATCTTGGGCTTGTTGACCCAAACATCTGAATTTTTTTTCTTGTAGCCTTGTGCAATAATTGACTCGCTTGATGTGATCCATCCTGTTACCTTTGTTGTTGAGGTTGTTCCTGTGATTGTATCCAAATTGGATCATTAACTTTAATTTGTGCCTTGGATACTAGCACTTGGTTGACCTGTTTTGACTTCCTTTGGAGACTTTCGGGCGATGGAAACTTCGGTTGATAGTCCTTTTGCTTGGGTTTCCATTGTTTTGTTGATGGTTTGGCTTTTGATGTAGATGCTTTGTCTTGCACTTGCATTTGCTGGGCTAGAGACTGTGGGCTTACTTTAGCTTTGCCTTTTTCAATAGCCAAGAATCTTTGAACTGTTGTAGGCTTGACCTCTGTTGAGCTTGTCATGATGACCATTGTTGAAGATTCAGGCTTGTCTTCACAGACTTGTGCCCATGGCTTGGACAAAATCAAGTGTGTTCACATTTTTCGAGAATATACCACCAAGAATTTTTCTTTGACATTCTGTGAGTGTAGTTGGAGAGTAGCTTCTGCAATCCCCATACTTATAACATCCACTTCAGGTGAGAGATTTACCTTTATCTGAATATCATAAAGCTTTGGATTACCTAGAAGTAACCACATGCCATATGACATGACATTACTTGTGGAATTTGTATCAATTTCTGCCATAAAATTCATCTTGACTCCATCTTGTGCACTTAGCAAAAAGTTGATCTTCTTTGGTACTAGATTGCCTGTGTTCTCTTGAGTGACTTGAGAAATCTTTGGCCTGGACTCCTTGTTGTCTTCTTCTTCATTGTTCACACTTGTGAGTTCATCTGTGTGTTCTAGCTCCTGCTTGACCACCATTTCCTCTGATATGTCTTTTGGAGAGACAAAATCAACATTTGGTTCCTGTAGAGTCATAGGTTCTTCTTCCTTGACTTCAGCTGTTGAAATGTCACCAATAGTGTCTGAACTTCCTGTCACTTGCTGTACCTCTTCTTTGATTGATTCCAAGTCTTCATATTTCTCGTTTGTAGGCGCTGGACCTGAAGCATCTTCTTTGGATCTTAGCCCTTCTTCCTGCAACTTTGCTTAGTTGACTTGTGGCTCCTCCTTTGTACTATCCATTCGAGTTGGAAAGTTTGTAATCAAGTGTGTTATCGCACACTGATCGCAAAGAGCACCTATTTCTATATGACCAGTATTTGGGCTAGGTATCTGGTTTTGTGCTATCCCCATAGCTGATAACCCCGTTTTGAACTCATACTTAGATTCTTCATCTGTCTCACACATAACCCTTAGCATGTATTAGGGGACTATGTCATACCCATTCTCATCGCAATTTTTTTTTGGTGTGGTCTCATTAACACAGACATCCAAAGTAGCCAATATCTGAGTCCACTCTAGCGGTTCTAACGCCTCTTCCGGAAAAGGTTCTCTTATGTAAGCATCATCTTCTAAGACCCTCTCTAAGGAATTCTCATTTCTCCCAAAGTCACTACACTCCGATGCTCCGCACATCCAAATTTCTTTCTTTTTGCCCATCCACGGATGGTCTGTTGATCCACTTTGTGTTGCAGAATCAAAATCTTCCACGGGCGTTCTAGTTACATCTTGGTAACTATGATTTCTCATATTTACACGTGTTGTGGTTTCAGCATGTCTCAAGTATAGATAATCATAACCCCAATCTTGTACCATCTTGAGTTGTCTCATGAATGGTCTTCCAAGGATGATTTCATAGTTATTTTTCTTGCCAAAGTCAACTATGGCAAAAGTATGCGCATACTCTATACCACAAGAAGACACCACTATCGCTTCTAGCAATCCAATGGGTCTTTCCACATGCCCATCCGCTAACTTTAATTTTATTCTGGTTGTTCTAAAGGCGGGCCTACCCCATTTCTCCCATATTCGTTTTGTTGCTATGGCAATTCCTGCTCCGCTCTCAAGTATAGCTTTCATTTCAATCCCATTATACTCGACAGGCAAAGTGGCATTACCATCTTCTCCTTCACAGTACTCTCCTACTTTGTTCAGAGGTACCTGTCTTACATTTGATATAGGCTTCTAGATCTCAATATCTGGCTCTTTTTCCAGGAACCTTAACGGGCTTTTGATCCCAATTTTTCCCAAGCATTTTCCTATATCCGTCCACATACTTGGCCTGATTTTCAAAAGTTCTACCAATGTAATTGTGCACTTCACTGGCGTGGATAGCAAGTCAGTCAAAATTTTCGTGTCCAATTCTTTTGTCCCTCCTAGCCTCCGTGATGGAACTCTCACAGTCTCAGACTTTGCCTCCAAATCTCCCATGTACTGTGGCAAAGTTCTTAACAATGCAGGTCTACTGTCTTCGGAGGCTATCGATCCTACATCACCATAATATAACCTCACATCAACACTCATTGGTGGTCTATCTAATGTGATTTCAGGAAATGGTGTTGGTCCAACATCCTCTTCTCTTTTTTGGGCATCTCGAAGAGCCTTCCATAACTCCTCTGGCCACAGCTCCTCAACTATCGGAACATAGGGTGGGAAATCCCTCATTGATTCATCTGTTGTATTTTGGACTACCCTCCAGTCTTGCAACCTTGGCAAAGGTTCTTCCCTATGATCCACCTCTTCTCTAGGCAATTCGTTTACTTTAATGCTCTCATCTTTGTGCACTGGGGTGACTATCCTATCCTTCAATTCTGGTGGAGGTGGTTCTAGCAATGCTTGAGCAGTTTTAATGAGCTGCTTACACATTTCTAGCCTCTGCTTCTCTAGTTCGGGATAATGATGGGTCATCCATCTTTGTTCTAAGGTCTGTCTATTTGCCAGTCTAGCCTCATAAGCTTGTAAAATCGCGTCTAAAGGCTCATTCACTTTGTCCACTAGGACAAATCCTCCTGAACTAGCACTCTTGGGTGCTTCAGCTGGTTTAAGGGTTTCAACTTCCCTTTGCTGTGTCTGTTGCTCTTGAGTTGTTTCCAGCTCAGCTGTAACAGCCTTTTCTTCTCTTTTCTCCCTTTCTAGTCTCGCTTTCATTCTAGTCCTTCTTGCTCGTCTAGAGTTTCTACGGCTTTTGGAACTCTTACTAGTCTCTCCATCTGTAGGCTTCTGCTCTTGCACTTTTGCTTGTGCTCTTGTGACAACGTTTACTGGAGAAACTTTCTTACTTTCATCTTCTTGCTGCTTAAGCACCTGTTCTTTTGCAATTGTTTCTTGCTCTGTTGTTTTTGTCGTCTCTCCTTTTGTTGCGGCTCGTTCTTTCTCTGATTTGCTAGTAGAAGGAAAGGTAACATGTGGTTGCATTTTACTTTTCTTTCTTGGATTCTTAGGACAATCCAAAATCATATGTGTGACTACACACTCATTACAATATACATTTATCATGATATCATGGTGTGGACAATCCTTAATCAAGTGATCACTACTACCACATCTGTCACATGGACGTATTGGTTGTTGTGGCAATACTTGATATTGACCTTGAAGTGGCCTCTGATCTACCACATATCTTTCTATTTGAAGCTCATGACTCTCATATGCATTTCTAGTAGCTATGGGTATTTCACTTAAGAACACTTGTTACACTACAGGATGATATCTAGGAGGTTGAGACATAACATGCTCAAACCCTGGTGGAGTCTTAGGTCTATAGTCAGGACAATGTTGCATCGGATGGTCCCCTCCACATGTCATGCACCTGCGTCGTTGAGGAACTCTATAGGCTGGTACTCTGTCTGAGTGGTTGATGCGTTGCATCACATTCTCTATGATTTGCTCCTCAACATTTACTTGGTTTTGTCCTAGATTCCCTCTTTGATCCTCAAGATCAGCGGTTTTCTTTTTCTCACTCACATCATTCATCTTCTTTCTGACCATCTTCATAGAATTCAAAATTGTCAACTAGGTCAAGTGCCGCTTTGGTCACCTCTTCCAAGGTTTGGTATCTTTTCATGTATAGGTCCTTTTGGAGATTCTCATTCCTAAGTCCTCTGATGAAGCATAGGATCTGACGTTCTGGTGTCGGTAACTCTTGGGTAGGACACCTAACAACATATTGCTTGAAACGCAGTATTGCATGTCTCAATGTTTCTGTTTCGCCTTGTTTAAATTCCTGAATCTTAGGAAGGGTGTTATGTTTTATACCCCTCTTGGTGAATTCTTGAACAAATTCATCCAACATTTTCTCAATGGTTGTGAACTCTCTCTGGTTCAATAGTTCAAACCATGCTTGTGCATTGTCCTCCAATGTAAGTCCAAAACCCTCATACTACGTGTGGAAGTCCTCTACTCGTTCTGCTCGTAGGACTTTCTTGAAAGCCGAGACATGGGCGTATGGGTCTCCTATGCCATTGTACTTTCTATTTACCCATTTTCTTAGTTGAGATGGTCTTATACTTTGGGGTGCAAATTATGGAACCATACTCCTCTTTGGTATAGTTTCATCTCTCGTTATCGCTCTAGGGGGAAATCCAGGTGGTGGTCCCCTCTTTGGAATTCTCTTAGAGGTTCCCGTGTTTTGTGGATGTATCTGAGGTCCTTCATGACCAAATATCCACTCATCTCTAATTTGGTTCGTGGATTTGTTCTTTCTACAGCTCTATATTCTCGTCCATACTTGTCAACAAATAAAGATGTCCATTGTCGGTCGACCTCGTATGTATAGACATATAAGAGCTTGTACTCTGTCAGCTCATCTGGGTAAGGCTCTAAGCAACTGTAAAGGTTGAATTGATCTCCATTAATATACCTATATAGTCCTTCACTTTCATGGTTATACGTCCAAACTCTCTCCACAAAATTGGTCTTTATGTACTGTAGGTTTGGAAGATCTATTCTGGGCGGGTGCTCATCTATCTCTGCAATCCATGTGCTTGTATAAGCTGAGTCTAAGTCTGATGTAGACATGAATTCTAGGCTTAACATCTCTACCTTGCTGTAGTAATACCTCTCTCAGTGTGTTCAAGTGTTTTGGTCAGGGAAAATCCAAAACTATGTCCAAAACCGTGAGCGTTTTCTCACAATTCTCTCAAATTGTCGGTTTTAGACACCCCTGACTTCCGGATGCATTTTGAGGCCTTAAACAGCGTTTTTTTCAATTTACTCCAATTTTGGTCAATTTACTCCCAGATCTATAGTGCTGCTCTCAAGCTACATTTTGATCAAAAAACTTTTGGAATCGGAGTCTGTATGTGAAAGTTATGACCAAAACAGTGAGATGTAATTTGGAAAGTTGCTCTATCTGATGTTTTTCCAAGTGGTCAGTTTGAGCCCAAAATTGGTGTGTGCACTCCTTAGGCAATGATAAACCCAGTGGTATACTTGGTTTCAAAAATTTTCTCAAAATTTTTTCCTCAGTTGTCTATCGCGATAGACTCACCATGTACCCCTTGCAGATGTCCAAATGCACTCAGACTTTGTGTACAAGGTATAATGGGCCTTCTGAACCCAAATATGAAGTGAGATTTAAATTTTGAATTTTCTATAGTGAATTCCTAAGTCTATCGCGATAGACTCACCAGAGTGTTACTAGGATAGAGTTTTTCAACTGTTTTCACAGATTTGAGTTCCCCCTTCTCTTGAGATACTAGCTACTCACCAAGTTTCAACCAATTTGGAATACTTTTCCTTTGTAACTTGCATCAAACAACAGTCTCTTTTCTGATCTTGTGAAGTAATCCACTTAGATGCACTTCCAATGCTCCAAATTTACTCAACTTTTAACCATAGGCTCACAACAACATGTAGAACAAGGCCCTAAGGTCAGTTTTCAAAATTTTCAATTTTTGTGAAAAAGCCCTAGTCTATCGCGATAGACTAATCAGATTCTTCAGTTTTGAAAATTTTCCAGATTTCTCTTCACCATTGTGTTGCCTATGCTTTGTACACCTTGCTCACCAATTTTCACTTGTTTTGGACTTTTTCTTAGGTCTCTAACTCCAACTCTAGAATTCTGAGTCTATCTGATCAGTAGAAAATAGACTTAGGATGACTTCCCAGTGTCCAAAACCCACCAAATTTTGTGTGTAACCTCCTGAGAGGCTAAACAAGCTATGCTCCAGAGGGTTTTGAAAATTTCATTTTCTTTGACCCTGCTTTGAGTCTATCGCGATAGACTAAGCAAGTACCCCTTTTATAGGTCAAACTTGAACTTTGACTATACCACTGTGTTCCAACACCTCTCCTTAGTCCTCCTGCCAATTTTCAAGTGCTTTGGACTTTTACTTTGTCAGTTAGACCAGATCTGGTGTTTTCTACAAGTTGAATCCTCTCAAATGGTCTTAGACCCACTTTCTGATGTCCAAATGACTTCAAAATTTTTATGTGTCCTTGATAGCACCTTTCCAAGCTATGCCACAGAGGTGTTTGAAAAATTCAGTTTCTATCACTGGGTTCTTAGTCTATCACGATAGACTCACCAAGTATGCTAAAATGACACTTTTTTCAAATTTTCTCTTCACAGATGTGTTCCCTACCCTCTGTGGATCATGTATACCAAGTTTCACAAGGTTTGGAAATTTGGTCAAGTCCCTTTACCCAATTTGTCTCTGAAGTCTGACTCAAAACACCAGACAAGTGCTTTGGTGGTCTTCTTGATGTCCAATTTTAAATTTGAAATGATGGTTAAGGTTTAGGTGAGGAGTGGATTCAAGCCATCTAGTCACAATTTCCAGAAACTGTCCCACTCAAAATGTCATGAGTCTATCGTGATAGACTAGGCAGATTGTGCAGGAAAAGTCAACTCAAATTTGTGACTTCACTTTTAGATTCCCCTTACTCTCTTGTGTCTATCCCTCAAATTTCATGCAATTTGGACACTTGGTTTGTGTTTTGGGCCATTTTTAGTGTTTTTGTCAGAACCTGAATCTCTATCTGGGCTTTAGATTCACTTCTAGTGATCCAAACACCTTGAAATTTGGTGTGTATGCTATGTAGGCTCTGCTTAAGCTATCCCTAGGAGGGATTTGCAAAATAAGGTCCACAGCTAAATATCCCCAACCTATCGCGATAGGCTCATAAAGTTTCCCAGTTTTGGTCTTTTTACAAAGTTCTCTTCACAACTAGTTTCCTTATCCTCTATATAGTGAATACACAAAGTTTTGCAATGTTTGGACTATTGGTCAAGGTCTTTTTACCACTGTGTCTCTGAACTTAGACTCTAAACACCACACTTGAGGTTTGGTGGTCAAGTAGGTGTCCAAGTACACTCAATTTTTGGGAGCAGCCTTGTATTGATGTGTTTTACCTGTGGTGTGAGGGGTTTTGCGTGTTTGTGAGTCTATCTCCAATTCATCAGTCTATCACGATAGACTAGGCAGAGAGCCACTCGGAAGTGATTTTTTTTTCTGTTTTTGGACAGTTTGGTTCCCAATGCCCTTAGAAGCTTATCCCCAAAGTTTCATTCAATTTGGACTTCTTTTCCTTTGGATTCAAGCATTTCACCCAAATACTCCTTACACTCAGAAAAAGAAAATTCCCACTTAGATGCACAAGCACTGATGCAAATGCTTTGAAATTTCACATACAAGCTCTAGAGCATATGCAAAACAAGGTCTTGAGGTCAAGCTTTTTTGAAAATTGCAGATTTGGTTTCAGATTTTTGTTTTTTGGTTTTTTTTTTTTGGATTGGACCAAATCTGTGTTTTCCCCCTACCTTAAGGTCTCCAATGCAAAAACAAGCACTCAAATCGGCTTTCAAACGACCATTTTAGAGCACTTCTACCATAATCAACACAATTCCACCTTTTGTGTTTTCAAGCACATTTTCATGTCAAAATTGCTCTAGATCCACATCACATGTCCTACACTACCTAAAGTCCTACTTTGGATGGTTGAATGGTTTTTTTTTTTTTGCTTTCTGGCAAGCAAACAGCCTCCTGCTTACCTTTTGTGTTTTTCTCTTTCAAGTTCTTCACAACCATAAGTCACAACCAAACACACAAACCATAAAACCTAATCTAAACACACAACAAAATAATATAACCATACCTCAACCTCATGGTGGACCACCTCGGCGAGACGCAGGCTCCCTGGCTATCCCTCAGTCAAGAGATCCGCTCTCTGACTTCCCACTAAGAAGGAAAATGGTGACAACACTCTAGAAAACTCTAGAGAAACGCTACACTATCAAACACGAGTGATGCGGTCTACGCTAGTTTAGGCGCTTCGTCCCCGGCAGCGGCGCCAATGTTAGCGGGTATGCCGCGACGGACGATGGAGCACAGCAAGAACACAGACCAACAAACTGTCAATCCGAGGACGTAGCCGACCCGACTAGGGCATGGAGGCAATCTCTGGGTTGTCAACCCTGAGCTAGACACGAACAACACTCTACAGTCACTAATCCTACCACAACACTACCATAAAGCAAAGAAACAGACAACACATCCTACGAAACACTACAACCTCGAAACAGTCTCAAATCATATTGGAATGACTCGAAATCAGAGGGTAAGACTCACAAGGAAATATCGTATGTGGCCAAACACCTAAACCCTGAAAACCATAACTGTAAGACCTCTAATCGCTGTCGCGATAGACTCAAAACAACAATTTTCAAAGTGTCCAAAACTGATCTTCAAAGACATCAACACGAAGAGCTTCTCGCCCTGATTCTAACGACTACTCAATCATTCAGAACGGATGTCGTTTGAGGTACTTATGACCAAATATAGCTCGTAGCAGGCGGGCTCGCGATGTGGTCCTCGGCTTGCATTGCTTGCGTCGACGCGGGGAGCTCCTCGATGCTAACATGCTCCTACTCTCATATCTGCAATGTGATTAGTGTACGCGACGGTGTGTGTGCGTGAAGCTCACTACTCTGTGCTGCAGAACCCACGACTGTATATTAATTGAGATAACGTAATGTGTCTTTACAAAGCCTTAGGTTTTAGCTTATATACAAAGCCTTCAAACCTAATGTCCGGCCAAATGACCTGAATTGTCCCTAGGCTTCTATAGAGCTTAATTACAAGAAACTGAGTTGGCTTTACTCATTATACAAGCATCTGCGGCCAAAATACAAGTGCCGATTTAAAATATGAGGTTCCCGTAAACATAACAAAAGTGGCCGAATGGCTCAAAATATTAATAACGGGATATTCGATGATGTCCATGAACTCGTATCTTCATGTTGCAGAATCCATCTTCATCTTCATTACTTCATCACCATCTTCATGTGGAATCTTTACAGAATCTTTGAGGAATCTTTAATGGAATCTTTATGGAAACGTTGTTGAAAGGGCGTCCTTTAAACATATGTTGACTTTTCCTCGTAGACCAACAAAAATTATACATTTCTACTCCTCGAAGGGCAGATTATGGAATCCTTCTTTGCCCCGTATAATGAGAAGTATGGGATTCATACTTGACTTTCTTATTGTATGGGTGAGTAACACATAGCCTATTGCCATTTGGAAGATAGCCATCCTCCAAGGTAAATGGTTCTTTTTTTCTTCCCTGATGCAAAGGGTGTAATTACCTACTTAAAGTCTTGGTCAGTAGCATACTCATCTATCATAAAATATAGATCATTGTGAGTTTCTATAGACACCACAACTACCCTTGGCCATTGTGAAAGTGCATCGACCACTTGATTGTGCTTGCCAGCAATGTGAGCAATATGAAGTTTAAATTGCAAAAGAAAATTTTCCCACCTCATTTGTTTGTTGGAGAACTTGGTTTGTGTCATGAATTTCTCGAGGCTTTGTGATCCATTCGTAGGATGAAGGGAGCACCCAAGACATAGTGCTTCCATGTCTCTAGGGTATGTAGAACAACTAAAAGCAAAACTACTCCAAGGCAATCACCACAAGCATCACATTGGACCTTAAATGTCTTTGAGAGACCCGGAATCATAAGGACTGGTTGGGAGGTAAGCTTCTCTTTGAGCTTGTCAAAAGCATTTTTTTCTTTAGTAGTCTATGAGTACTTAACGTTATTCCTTGTTAAGTCATGCAATGGTCCTGCTATTTGAGAAAATTTGCTATGAAGCATCTATAGTATGCACACATACCAATAAAGCTTCTTAGGTCATGTAGATTCCTTGGATTAGGCCATGCTTTTATTACCTCCACCTTTGATGGATTCATACATATACCATCTTGAGAGATAATGTGACCTAAATATTGAATCTCTTGTAGGAAAAATTCACTTTTCTTTTGATTAATGAACCTGTCAAACGTGTTTGTGAAGGCTGTATTTTGGTAAAACGCAGTGCTCTAAGTTTCCAAAGGATGGTTCAATTAGGGCCACATGCAAGTTGCAGATTGTGCATAGTGATGTTTGTGGACCCATGCAAACTCTGTCCTTGGGAAATTACCTGTACTTCGTGACTTTCATTGATGATTACTGCAGGCATACATGGGTATTTCCGCTTAAAGCGAAGACCGAAGTTTTTATGTGCTTCAGAAAATTTCTGGCTATGATTGAAAATGTCTCGAAATGTACCATGGGCACCCTCCGTTCCAATCGAGGGGGGGAGTATATGTCTCATGAATTTAATGCATTTCTGGCTAGCAGTGGGATAAAACACTAATGTACAGTGCCTTATACACCTTAGCAAAATCGTGTTGCTGAGAGGAAAAATAGGTCACTTATGGAAATGGCACGATGTATGGTCAAAAGTCAAGCTTTGCCGCATTCTTTTTGGCTTGAGGCCAGCATGTGTGCCACTTATGTACTAAACAGGTGTCCTACGAAAGCTTTGCAATCTATTACTCCATATGAAGTATGGAATGATAGAAAACCTTCTATTGAGCACATGCGTGTTTTTGGGTGTTTGGCATATGCTTTGGTGCCACAAACACAACACAAAAAATTGGATGATAAGGCTGTCAAATGTATTTTGTTGGTTATAGTGCTGAAAGAAAAGGTTACAGGTTGTATTATCCACAAACAAAGCGTATTTTGGTTTCACAGGATGTAGTGTTTGTGGAAGATTCTGTTCAACCCTTGCTGTCATGTACTAGAGACAGTAATGTAAGCTTAAAGGATATTTATGATACTTTGTTGCCTCTTTTTAGTGGTGGAAATACGAATGTAAATTTCAATGAGCAAATGTACAGCCTATGGTGGTTTCAGAAAATGTTATAGATCAGCCTATTACTGATGCAGATGTACATGATGTACTTGATGAGCAAAGGGCTGAAAATGAGCAGGCTAGAGGTATGTCAAAATGGATGGTGCATACAGTGCGTGATAGTAAATTGGATGCACCTTTGTCTAGTCATACTCGTTTAGGCTCTTGCCATGCATCTTATGCATCAGATTGTTATGCTTTGGCTGTGCCTAGCTTACATGATGTTGAGGAACCTCTGTCTTTTGATGAAGCACAAAATTCAAAAAATTGGATGACTGCCATCCAATCAAAATATGGTGCACTTATAGAAAATGACACATGGACTTTATGTGATTTGCCTCCTGGAAAAAAGGCCATTGGTACAAAGTGGGTTTACAAGTTGAAACGGAAGCCGGATTGTGAGATCGATCGCCACAAGGCTTGACTTGTTGCAAAGGGTTATGCATAGCAAAAAGGTATAGATTATGAAGAGACTTTTGCTCCCACTTGTTGTATGACTACTGTGCGTTTTCTATGTGTATTGGCAGCTCATTTTGGTTGGGATGTACATCAATCAGACATTGTTATTGATTTCTTGAATGGTGACATATTTGAGGAAGTTTATGTAATGCAGCCTCGCGGTTTTGTCAAGAAAGGACAAGAGGACAAAGTGTGCAGATTTAAGAAGGCTTTGTATGGGTTGAAGCAATCTCCTTGTGATTGATATGAGAAAGCTGACACTCATTTGATCAAACAAGGCTTTCATAACAGTTCAACAGAAAGCACATTGTATCTAAAGCGTGAGGGTGATGTACTTCTCATCGTGGTTCTTTATGTTGATGATTTGCTGATCACTAGACCAAATGAGAGACATATTGCTGAATTTCAGAGGCTGACTTGAATGCAAGTTTCAAGATGAAAGATTTGGGGCTGTTGCATCACTACTTGGGCATACAATTTAAGCAGTGTGATGGTGGTATTGCTTTGTGTCAGAAAAGTTACATAGAGACATTGCTATGTAAGTTTGGACTTGAGGATTGCAAACCTATTGCCACTCCCATGGAAACAAGTTTGAAATTGAGTCTACATGATAATGGTGATCCTACAGATTTCACTCTCTACCAAACCGTTGTTGGATGCCTCATTTATATATACAACACAACGCCAGATATTCAATTTGTAGTCTCACAGGTCAGCAGATTTATGGATAGCCTAGGGTCTAAGCATTTGCAGGCTGTCAAGAGAAATTTTCACTACCTTAGTGGCACTTCACATCTTGGATTGTTTTATCCCAAGGGGGGATCATTGGCACGAGACTTACATGCTTTTTCAGACTCAAATTGGGCTGGTTGTTTTGACACGAGAGTGTCCACTAGTGGTTTTTGTTTCATGCTTGGCAGTTCATGTATATCATGGTTGAGCAAGAAGCAACCTACTATGGCCACTTCAAGATGTGAGGCTGAGTACAGGGCAGTCTTCATAGCTACGGTTGAGTGTGTATGGCTTAGACGCCTTATGGCTGATTTGGGTGTTTGATAGGACACTGTCAACACTATCTACACCGACAGTCAGAGCGCATTAGCAGTTGCAAGGAACCCAGTTTTTTATGCTCGCACAAAGCACATTGAGGTGCATTACCACTATGTAAGGGAGAGTCTCTCAGTCGGAGAGATGAGTTTGGCTTAAGTGCCAACACAGGACAACCTTAGAGATCTTTTCACAAAGGAATTGTCTTGTGAGAAGCTTGAAGGGTGAAAGCATGTTAACCTGTCGTGCTTTTTGTGCTAGTTAGCAGTTTCAAGTTAGCGCGTCTTCGAAAAGTTGGGCGTCCGGAAAATTTTTTACAAATAATATCAAAATTTGTCAGAGGTTGTACATTTGGATTCCTTGTTTCAAGTGCTTTCTATGGAGATGTAGCTCAAGTTATTGTACTAGTTAGCATATGTCAAAATTGTGCTAGTTAGCATTGTCCGAGACATGAAAAAGCATGACAAGTTAACATGCTTTCACCCTGAAGCTTTCCGCAAAGCTTTGGGCTTACTCCCCTTTGTGGACTGATTCCCTTTACTCATGTGCCAGTTCTCGTTCACCGCATCACTCCAAGGGGGATTTGTTACCATATACGTGTGGTAGTGATGTGTGTGAACACATTAGGAACTTCCATTTACTCATGTGCCAGTTCTCGTTCACTGCATCACTCCAAGGGGGATTTGTTACCATATACATGTGGTAGTGATGTGTGTGAACACATTAGGACCGCCGGGGTATTTTTTCCTTCTTTAGGAGGTTTTTTCCCTTGTGCATTGTATATACACCCATCACTCTAGGGCTATCCATCTTTCCATTGTGCACTAAGTAATACACTCTCTATTGTGTGCCTTGAGCTTCCTTCATTTTCTCCAAGCTGTGTGTGTTTCTCTACAACCCTAATTCCAACATGTACAAATGATATAATTAAATAATACGAGAGAGAGAGAGGCAAAGATACACACACACACACACACACACACACATAGATGGACCAAGCATGAGAGGGGGTATACTCTTCCACACACACACACACAAACTCTTTCATTGTGTGGAGTGCAAAGTGCAAGAGCTCCATATCCTTCTCCAAGCTTGTTGAGAAGTGGAGAGCCTACACCAACAATCTTGGGTATGGAATGCAAATCCAACCAAGAGCCATGCTTCAATGCTTAAGCTTTCCATTTTCTTCATCTTCATTACTATGCTATTATGCTATGCTAAGCAAGAAGAGTGATGATAAGTGAGGATGTATTTCTTTCTCCTATGAATGATTCTTCTTCCTCTTCTCTACCCTCATTCCCCACTAGATCTCTCCACCTTCAAAGGTGTTTGAGGCCTTGGGACTGAGGCTTGGGATAGTTAATGTGTTTTGAAAAGTTTATGTCATGGTCATGATGCATGAAGCTTTCCATATTCATAGCATCACCAAGGTCACAAGGAACACAAATATTGTATTGTGCCAAGTCTCTCTTGATGGGAGAATCTATAATACAAACGTCTTTTGGAGGGGGGACCGGCTCCAAGTAATTCCGTTCCTGAACTATTGTCATGTTCTCTAATACTCTCTCTTGCAAAAGTATTGTTCATGCCAAGTTAATTAAGTAATATGTTCATGTTGCTACCATCCATTAAGTTCACCCTCTATGTTCTCAAAATGATCTCACAAAAATACTCACTTTAATTCTCTTAATTCAGCTATTCTCAAAGTTGATAGGCCATTTCCATTACATTGGTATCAGAGCGTTTGGTTTCTCTTTTATTGATTAAGAAGAGAGGTCCTTAAGTAGCCTATTAATGGTTGATTTTGTTAATTATATTAGGGTAAGTGGGATTGGGATCTATTATTGGTTTTGTTGAGACCACTATGTGAGATATAGTGCACACCTTGGGAGCTTTGGTCTTAATAATGGAGCCTTTTTAGACTTGCCTATGGCTTTATCATTATTGAGCCATAAGAAGTTAAAAGGAGCTATCCCTTGGGAATTCTACTATTTTAGACCCACTCCACTACTCTCTATAATTAACCAATTCAAGCCATGGGTGTAGATACTTAAGTGCTTATTTTCAAAGGATAAGAGGGGTAGCAACTTATAAGGTTTTTAATTGCCAAAGGATACACTAAGTAAACACATAAGTATAATTAGCATGGCTGACAATAACCAAGAGAGTAGAATGAACATTGATAACTTTGATTTTGCACATGAAGGTGCTAATGATGATGCCCCCATGTTTATCATTTATCTTGTTATTACTAGGTTGCATCAATCTATGGACAACCCTACTTTGCAAGCCAAAGTTACTCAACAACTTTGTGCTTATGGGATTTCCCTTCCTCTCCAAGAGGAGAGAGAGAGAATTTAGGAGGCCTCTTGATAAGACTCAAAGAAGACTCTCTTCCATAAGAGAGGAGGAATCCAAAGAATGAAAGAAGTGAATCCCTAAGTACCTCTAAAGATGTGGCTCCATGAAGATGGCGATCTAAACTATCATCAACTCCTCCCAAGAGGAAACGGTCAACCCATAGTCCTTCTCCTTGTCATTCCAAAAGGAAAGAGAGGAAACAAAGGAAGAAAAGGGCAAGAAAGAGATCACCCTCTTCTCCTTCTTTTGCACCTTCCTACTCTTCTCGATGAAAGCTATGGCTATTGTCCTATAGAATACAAGAGGAGAGGACATCACAAGTCATAGCCTACATGGTGAAGATCACAAAAGCTCAAGAAGTTCAAAGAGGGAGGAAAGAGTATCTCTTTTCTCACCTATGATGGCACCTTTGGTGCCACAGACAAAGTATTGGCCTTCATCCAACAATTTGATGCCGCCTTTGGAGACGAGGGCTTCAGGGAGTCCTCCAAACTACACCATGTAGCTATGCACTTCCAGAAATCTGCTCGTCAATGGTGGGCTAGACTTTGTGGCAACGGCGAGGCCCCAAAGACATGGAAAACTCTACGAGTTTCCATCATGAAGAAATTACTTGCAAGCAATGCAAAGGACAAAGTGCTTACCAAATGACGGAGCTTGAAGATGCTCTTCAACGAGTCTATCCACAAATATGTAGATAAGTTTTGGGTTTTACATCAAAGCTACAGTCTTTCAAAGGATAGACTTCTCCAAAAAAAAAAAGCAAAACTTTTGTGCGGTATTACCTGAAGAAATGGCCGAGTTTGTCAACTCACAATGGCCTAGCACTATCACCAAAGACATCAACCACACTATGGTTGCCTCAAGGATCAATTTCCAACAAGGGGTTAGAAGAATTTCAAGACCATGGAAAACAAGGATAGAAATAAATTTAAAGGGAAGAGCAGTGCTCAAAACCCTTCCCAAGGAAACACCAACACCAACAACAACAAGGCCAAGGAGAAAGGAGCTTACAAAGATAAAAATAAGCTCTCTCCCAAAGAATTAGAGGCCTTTCATAAAGACCATAAATTCTTTAAGTGTGGGGAGCAAGGACATGGTTATCGTTCTTGCCCCAAAAGAAATGTATGCAATGACACTCCTAAAGCTTCCATGGTTGAAGCTCCAAAAGAGGATACTCATCGCAAAGGTTCATACCTCTCCTATGCTTGGGGAAATGTAAGGGAACATGATGTCTTCATCTTGTTTGACCCTGGCTCTACTCACAACTTTATATCAATGGAGTTGGCCACTAGCTTGGACATTCAAGATTTTGAGACGGGAGATACTATAACTGCCGATGGCGCTTTCAAGGGATAGCATGCCTCCATTACTCCCTTGATTGGGAAGTTGAGGCTTCATGTCCAAAGCTACGTCGACAAAGAAGACTTTTTTTTTATCTCTCCTCTCCAACATGAGGATGTTATCCTAGGGGAACCATGGTTCAACCACATGGCTGCCAATATCAAGTTCCCTAAAAGGAGAATTTATTTCACCTACTGGGAAAAGAGCATGTACATAGATGTTAATGATCCGGAGAACACCATATCCCTGGTAAATACACTTGCTTTTGATAAGTCAATGAAAAGCTCTATTTTTTGCGTATATGATTTTTGTTAGAGAATATGTAAATGATTCTAATATTTTCACAAGTAGCAATAAAGGGAATCAAGAGGAATTAGAGTTGTCTAATTTCTTAAATGGATTCAAGATATTTTCATTAATGACATCCCTGGTGCTCAACCTCAAAAAAGAGGGGATGATGACCATGCAATAGAGCTTCTACTAGGAAGCTCACCACCTAATAAACCTCCTTATTGAGTTTCACAAGCTCAAGAGGCGGCAAAGAAGCAACCATATCAGATTTCTGCAAACGCAGTGAGCTGGCAAAATTTAGATGACCAAAACGTGCATGCCAAATTTTTTCATCTGAAATAGCCCTTGAATCTGCAATTGCATTTGCAAAAATTTTTCTACGCTTGTCATACAAAGTGAGCTTATACAGCCCACAGCACAAAAGCCGAGATGCAATAATTTCATCACCAAAACTGAGATCATGAACTGTACATTTGTCATCCACAAATTTGACTACAAGTCCAAGTCTAGCAAGTGCAGATATAGACAAAAGATTCTTCTTTCGGGTACATAAAGTGCATCAACAAGTGTGAAAGAGCTGCCATTTGCACGAGTAAGTACAATCTTTCCAACTCCCTAAACCGGATAAGAGGCATTGTTGGCACAAGTGACTGAATTCCCATGAGGGGCAAACTCGAGAGAGGTGAACAATTCACGATGTGAGGTAATGTACGATAATGGCAACGCATCTTCGTTTTTCCCTTATCACCATAATTTCTAGATGAAGTGCTGCCAGCAGAAGCATTAGAAACATAAGTTTTGCCACTCGGAGCAGAACCATAAGAAGTGGCTGCATTACTGTTACCGCCTTTTCTTTGACAAGCAATAAAAGCATGTTCAACTGCACGCTGCCTAGTCTTGTTTTTTCTGGAAAGTGACTCTTGCAATAGCAATCTGCATAATGCATCAAACTTGACAACTGTAGGATTTCCTTGGGTCATAAGTCTCCAAGTACTAGCAAAAGTCTGATAAGAATCTGGTGAGGCATCAAGAATAGTCTGCACAAGGGAACTGTCTGAAATGACTTCATCTACAGAAATAAGATGCTCATGGGGATATCCTTGACACCAACAAGGAAAATGTCCATATCATCTTTCTCATGCATAATCTTCGACTCTAGCTCTTTACGCAGCAAAGAAATTTTAGCCTCATTGTGGCTTGCATAAAGACCAGCCAAAATATCCCAAGCCTGTTTGCAGATTTTGTTGAACAGATGTGAGGAACAATGGTGCGCTTCACAGACAACGCAATCAATGCATGTGCCTATGCATCCTTTACATCCAACGAGCTTGTTCTACCGTAGGCAAAACAACTCTAATAGCAGCAATCCTTGTAGCAAGACCTGCAACATCCTCAACATCGCCTCCATTCTCAGAAACAGGACGTACATCAATGCCCTGCACAATATTCCAGACGCCCTTTGACACAAGAACGTGTTGCATCATATAAGCCCACATAGGGTAATTGACCCCATCCAACCTGTCCTCAGCAGAAAACATCTTGAACACATCTATGTTGTTGTTGTCAGCCATGGTAAATGCTGCACCTGATGTGAAAACTGCCCGAGAATAGGAGAAACGGAGCAGGAACAGCACGTGCTATATAGCACAAACCCTAGAAGACTATAAGGCACCTGTTATGTTGAAAAACGACACTGACATAAATTCTGCACAAAATGACAAAATTGCATGTGCATACCTGCCTGTAGTGGAAACAGAGGCCGAAATGAGCCTGAATCAAAAATCTGAGCAGACTAAGCTCCACGAGCTCTCCAAAAATATTTATCGACCTGCGAATGCTCGCCAAAGCTCACTGAAATCGGAGAAAGTGAGCAAGCATGTACTGGAGTTTCCGGAGATTGAGCTCCGGAGGACACAACCTACTCTGATACCAATTGTTGGAATTAGGGTTGCAGAGAAACACACACATCTTGGAGAAGACGAAGGAAGCTCAAGGCACACAATAGAAAGTGTATTACTTAGTGCGCAATGGAAATATGGATAGCCCTAGAGTGATGGGCGTATATACAATGCACGGAGGAAAAACCTCCTAAAGAAGGAAAAAATGCCCTGGTGGTCCTAATGTGTTCACACACATCACTATCACATGTATATGGTAACAGTACATGTTCCCTCTTTTTCCTCTTTGAGAGAAAGAACTTAATTATTTATTTTTATGCATCTAAATTCTCATTGGACCCCTTTAAAGTCTATCCAATAGGATTCAAGCACATCATGAGGACCACATGTAGAGGATTTTGACATGTGTCTTTTATGCTTCTTAAGTCATTTGGTTTGAATTGAAAACTTCAAGAACTTAGTCAATTAAGCATGGAAACAATTTATACCTCTTGAGAGTTTATCTTTGAATTGAACACTTCAAGAACCTTAGTCATTTAAGCATAAAAATCACCTGAAGCTTTGGGAAAGGTTCCCACAACCACTTTAAGCATCTTAGCACCTCATGCTTGGGTAGGATTCCCACCTCAAAGTTAGCCCTAGCTTGCCTAAGGTCAAAGGAATTTTTAACACTAACTTTTGGAGGTCTTTAATGAAGCTAACCCTAAGTTCTTTTAAGCTTCATTAGATGCACATTGATCTTTGATAGACTACCTCCTTTTGGACCCCTATTTAGATGTAACCATCTCTCCTCTAGGTCCCTTGTTGAGGTAAATCTAGAAGCACTTATTGCACATTGCTCTTTGATAGACGGTCTCCTTTTGGACCCCTATTGAGATGCAACCATTGCTTCTTTTGGTCCCCTGTTGAGATAGGTCTAGAAGCACATATGTATATCCTAACTCTTGTTCCCCTTTTATCTTCCTATATTAAATGATCAGTTTAATATGAGAAAATCATTTGGTAAAGTTAGACACTATATTTTATGACTAAAAGTGTATATCATCAAATAAGGATAGTGGATGAAGATATCTTAAAGACCACATTTTGTACAACATTTGGTCTTTATGAATATCTAGTCATGCCTTTTCGCTTGACCAATGCACCAGCCACGTCCAATCGTCTAATGGAGAAAATATTTAGACCTACCGCAAATTCATTGGAGTGTCCTTTGATGATATCACCATCTACTTCAAGTCCTTGGAAGAACACAAACAACATCTCCAAGTGAATTTTCAAGCATTGAGGGACAACAAGCTTTTTATCAATCAAAAGAAAAGTGATTTTTTTCTTTAAGAGGTTCAATACCTTGGTCATATTATCTCTCAAGATTGTATCCAAATGGATCCATCAAAGTTGGAAGTATAAAAGTATGGCCTAATCAAAGGAATCTACATGAGCTAAGAAGCTTTATTGGTATGTGTGCATACTATAGATGCTTCATAGCAAAATTCTTTCAAATAGCAGGACCATTACATGACTTAACAAAGAGGAACGTTAAGTATTCATGGACTGCTAAGGAAGCAAAATGCTTTTGACAAGCTTAAAGAGAAGCTTACCTCCCAGCCAGTCCTTATGCTTCCAAATTTCTCAAAGCCATTGGAGGTCCAATGTGATGCTTGTGCTGACTGCCTTGGAGCAGTATTGATTCAAGAAGGGCATGCCATAACATATGAGAGTTGAAGGCTCAATATGGATGAACGGGTCTTAGGCATTTATGAGAAAGAGCTTTTAGCTGTTCTACATGTCCTAGACACATGGAAGCAATATTTATTGGGAACTGCATTCATTTTACGAACAAGCCATCAAAGTCTCAAGTACTTCATGACGCAAACAAAGCTTTTTGACAAGCAAATGAGGTGGGAAAATTTTCTTTTGCAATTTAATTTTTATATTGCTCACGTTGTTGGTAAGCACAATCAAGTGACCAATGCACTTTCATGATGACCAAAAGTTAATGCGGTGTCTATAGCAACTCACAATGATCTATCTTCTATGATAGATGAGTATGCTATTGACCCTGTCTTTAGAGACATAATGTTAGCCCTTGCTTTGGGGAAGAAAGAAGAACCATTCACCTTGCAGGATGGTTATCTTCTCCACGGTAATAGTCTATGTGTTACCCACTCCCTTCGTGAGAAAGTCATGTATGAATCCCATGATCCTCCTTATGAGGGGCATAGAGGAATTCAACCTACTCTCCGAGGAGTAGAGACGTATTTATATTGGCATACCATGAAAGTGGACATACAAGAGTATGTTTCAAAATGTGTGGTATGTCAAAAGACCAAGTATGATAGAGGAAAGAAACCTGGATTACTCCATCCATTGCCCATTCCAAATTCACCAAGGGAGAGTATATCTATGGATTTTATCTTTGGATTACCCAAGTCTATCCATGGGAATATGGGAATAGGGACAATAGTCAATAGGTTTAACAAGTAGGCACAATTTATTCATGTCAAAAGACTATAAGGGAAGGGCCAAATGGCAACTCTCTTCATATCAGAGATTTTCAAATACCATGGATTACCAATATCCATTGTGTCAGATAGAGATCCTAGAATGACCAATAGTTTTTGGGAAGGTCTCTTTGGAAATCTAGGTACAAGATAGAATTTCTCTTCGGCCTATCACCCACAAACGAATGGCCAAAGTGAGATAGCCAATCTTATGATACTCGATTTACTAAAGACTTATGTTACCAAAGTAGATCAACGCTCACAATGGGAACAGTACTTAACCCTTGTAGAGTATGCGTACAATAATACTGTCCATACTTCTACGAGAAAATCACCTTTCGAAATCATTGAGGTAAGACCTAAAAGTCCCTTGCTACTCAAAGTACATGGGAAGATCTTCGTTGCCGATGAGTATAGCCATGACCTACAAGAATCTTTTCAAAAGGTTAAGGAGGCTATATCCATCTCTCAACAAAAGCAAAAAGCTATTGTGCTGACAAGCATAGAATGGCCTTAACATTCAAAGAAAATGATAGGGTCTTACCTAAGTTTCCGAAGGCTCGATTGAGACAAACGACTGACAAAAATCTTACGAGCCATAAAAAGTATTATGCTAAACTAGCAAAAAGATACTATGGTCTTTTCCAAATATTGAATCCAATCAATGAGATGGCTTATCAACTCAAGTTGCTTACCCATTGTCTCATACACAATGCTTTTCATGTGAGCCTACTTAATCCCTACAAAGGAGCTCGAGAGCCACCACGTGAAGCAATTATTGAAGACCCTCCCAAAATCGAAGACCAAGAAGAGGTGCTACAACCCAAAGCTATCCTTCGGCATTCAGACAAGGTACTATGACATGGTGAGATTATCCGACGGTATCTTATTAAGTTCAAAAATTATCCTTTTGAAGATGCTAGATGGATACAAGGAATACAGCTTAAGGATAGTATGAACCTTGTCAATGCTTACAATCCTACATTAGAGTAAGCAAATGTACAAATTTCTTTCAAATGACCAATGTTTTTGTCTCATAAGACTAGTTATCTTTTTATTATTCACAAATTTAAGTAGTATGCATGCTTAGAATCATGTTTGTGATGAGACGTCTCTCAAACACCAAGTAGAATTTTCCGCTCTGCTTGGGAGAATGAAATGGACTAAAGAGCAAACATGCTTATGGCAGTTATGTATCCCAAGCACCAAATGGACTAAAGAGCAGACATGCTTGTAGCAACTATGTCTCCCAAGCACCAAATGGATTAGTCATCCATCTTGGAAAGATGTCATAGGGTAAAAAGGGATCCTCTAACCGCTAAGAAACATTGACTAATGACTAAGGCTTTATCTCTTCTACCTCCTAGTCGAGGACGAGTCGAGGACGACTACGATTTCAAGAGAGGTAATATCATAAAATCTAATATCTAACCAACCCAAATGATTTTCTCATATTAAACTGATCATTTAATGTGGGAGGATAAACGGGAACAATGGTTACAATATCGACATGTGCTTATGGGTATATCTCAACACGATGCCAATGGTAAAGGGGTCCAAATAAGAGATGATTGTCAAAGAGCAAGGCTAGCCAATGGATCTTAAAGACCTTAGGGCTAGCTTCATTGAAGACATCCATAGATTAGTGCTAAAAGTCCTTTGACCTTAGGTAAGCTAGGGCCGAGATTGAGGTGGGAACCCTGCCCAAGCTTGAGGTGCTTGTCGTGCTTGATGACTAACGTGCTTGTCGTGCTTGATGACTAAGGTGCTTGAGGTGCTTGTTGACTAAAATGCTTGAGGTGCTTGTCATGCGTGCTGGCTAAGATTCTTGTCATGCTTGCCGACTAGGGAGCTTGAGGTGCTTGTGGGAACACTACCCAAGATTGAGGTGCTTTGTCATGCTTGCTGAATAAGGTGCTTGTGATCCAAAAGTTAACATCCGTACAAAGGAGGGGGGAAGCCCTAAATCTAGGGGGATGAGAGAGAACACACACACACACACACACACACACGCACACACGCACGCACACATGCACACACAATATAGCATTAGGGTACACCGACACACACACGCACACACCCACACACACACATACATAATTTAGTATACATATATCACTCTGTGTCAATCACAGACACACACACACACACACACACACACACAAGCACACATAAAATATAGAGTACCAATAACATATACAAATAACAAATAAAGTTGGACATGTGTTGAAGACGGGGTACCACAAGGTTACCAATTAGCTGATTTGACAACATGCAATTACATCATTGGCGGAGCAACACTACCCAGCAAGGATTGGAGGTGGAAGAGGACTCCAAATTGTACATCAAGTTTTTTTTAAAAAAAAATAAAGGCATATGGATTTTTCCTTTCTAAAATAATGGATGGGTGATATGAAAAAAATGTACAATCTTTTTTAATAAAGCAAAATCCTTGTATCAAAGATAGTGTTTTATTTGACTTTCATTTAACGTAAAGGGAGGACCCTAACTGGCTAAGGTGTTATTTTAAGTAAGCCGGTGAGTGGCTACACTTGCACTAAGGGAATTAAGGCACATGGCTAGTTATGGCACCGAATTCAGAGTCTTATAAAAATTTGGAATGCTAACTGGGAGAGCGCGCATAACCCAACCTCTGCAGCGCATAAGCCTTTTGAGAGCATGCATATTTTTTGCAATCTGTCATGCCAGTAGCACATAACAGTAGCTAACATGTTATAGCTTGTGGGCAAGGAAACAATGCAAGGCTCTTCGCAAATAAGCACGCACTTGCTGCAGCCCCATATCGGTAAGCAGGCGCGCACACACACACACACCTACTTCCCCATATTCAAAGAGGCTCATTAGCATCTTGTGCAAGCCATGGCAACGGAAAATCTCCTGGCGTGATACACAACCTCTCTCTCATCACCACGAATGGCAACGGCTGCATACACCAATCTTGGTAGCTAACGACAACACAAAAAGCTTCCAAACACATCAAACGGCAAGGTAAACCGTGGTTTTTACTCCATACATAGTTAAACATGGCTTTTTCATAACTCAGTACAAGCACAATAAGATTTTTCCAATCCATGTACACATAAACTGATTGAGGTCTCTAGCATACCACACCCATAGCTAGAGATGCGCGAGAAAAAGTTTTTTTTTCTTTTAGACACATGTTTGGAATTACATGAAAAGTTATATGCATAAGAAGGGGATAGTTAAAAAACCCACGTATACAGGCATAATTTTTACTACACACACCTAAACATACACACAAGCATATATAAAAAAACTGCACACAGATTTATTTGATCACATGTACACATACATCAATAGATATACATGGTGTGACATTGAAAGTGAAACATGGAGATAATATATAAGATAATTAGTTTCTAATACTTAGCATAAAAATATTGATTGAAGGGTGTAGCAGATTGACAAGATTGCAGAACCTTGGGCAAATAAACACGGACAAGAAGAGTAACACAGATGACGATGGTAACAATAGTAACCAGGTAATACACTACATGAAGTTCTACTTTCACTTAGTTTCTTTTATGTACTTTAAACAATGCAGTTATATTACGATTTGTTTTTTTAAGTAAATCCCACCATACTATAGTTGAGAGAAAGCATGACTATAGATTATGCAAACATGAGTTATGACAACCTCCTGTGAGGGAAAATGCAATGTTTATTTTTGGTCTTTTTTTAAAAAAGATTGATATTACAAACAAGATGCTGCAAAAAAAATTACAATTTAGAAAAATAGCTTTATATACCATGTAATAGAGTGATTCAAATAGATGAATCAACAAATAGGTATACTAAACAAAGATATTAACCACATGTGTATAATTATTTGTTGATAAGGAGGGTTATAGGCAAACGGCTAGGATGTGCATCACTCAGGGCGCTTTTAAGAGACAACAAATTCGGGATAAGCTCATGGCGGCACATAGTAGGCCAAAGAAAACCAAACCAATAGCAATTAGAGACCATATCTCCAAACCATGTAAACCCCAGAAAAAAATTAAAGACCGTAATAGACCATATTTGCATAGGTAGGCTAAGGAAAACATAAGCTATATTTAGGAGTATGGTTGGGTTCTGGGATGTGACAACAATAACAAGCAGTGGAGATTGCTTGGATACCTGTCACCTATTTAGTACAAATTAGATCTAACTAAATTGTACTTGTGGTTGGTTGGCAGGTAAAGATCCCTGCTCTCATCTGATAGGAGTTCCGGCTTAAGCTCCTACTTTGTCATGTAACTGAGTATTTTGTAATGAACTTTATATCAAGAAATTCTTCTTTGTTTTGTTCTTTACATAAAATGTTTTTGCAAACACTATTCAAGTCTCTCATTATATGATTCTAAGTGATGGGATTTTAAGTTCAAACACACACAAAACTTATCAGGATACCTTTGGTCGGGTATCTATCATATACTGAGAATACTTAATACTGGTATGATAATAATTCAAATGGTTTGTTTAATAATTATATGGTGATTGATTCAGGCTTTTTGGATTCCATCCCTCTCATTTGGGATATGGTATAGAAGAAGACATTCATGTTCCACCAATTGGTAACCAATGTATAATTTCTTGTTTTACAGGAGTGGAATTCCACGAAAAATTGCTTGATTTTGAGAAACAAGCTAGTATTATATAGTACCTTCCTAGATAAATTATCCATTATTGATACACAGGATAGCTCAAATCTTGACTTTTATTTCACTTCTCTACCCACTATTATGAACAAGTTGTAATTTATCAATAACCTTCCTGCTGTCCCTATGGAAATTAAGCACTCAAGAAAGGTCATCAATTGCATGTCTTCTTGATCTAGACCTTCTTGAAGAAGAAGAGAAAGAAATGCTGAACTTTTAGCAGATGCAAATAGTTTATCCCTAGAGAGAGAAGTTTCTAAGCTCTTTTCAAAAGTAATTCCACTACTACCACCCAGGCAAGTTGATTTGGATGCTATTCAACTTGAGCACAAGCTTTGGGATTATGAAATCTTGAACCATCAAGCACCTTTCACAATTTCCTCTCTAGGATTGCTCTGTAGCATACCTACGGACATTGTGAAGCAATGTGAAACCCTTGGTTTACATTCCAAACATTTTTTATCACAAGATGTTCTCTTCGAGCTTAAGCAGGTCAAATTATCCGATGTGGATGGCAAAAAGTGTCCAAGTTCCTCAATCATTGCTCGCAATAGCAAGGGACCTTCTCTTATGGACATGGAAAAGGATCAAAAACGGTTTCTGAGAAACTGTTGGAATTCTTATAGACCTTTCCTCAAGTGCCAATGCAAAAGGGTGGATGCAAATTCCAACTGTTCCTCTCCTATGATTTGGTTTGACCATTTTTTGTGGTACGCATTGCAGAATTTAGCAAGGTTCTTTCAATTTTTATTAGGACCAGCAAAAGTGTAGGCCTTTATAGCTTGGGTAGCCTCATTTCCAATAGAATCAAGGCATGATGTGATCATTTATCATGAGCTTCATGAGCACATGCTAGAAGAAGCTAAAGGACTGGTCCTATACACACCAGGGACTCCACTTCTTCAAAATCTACACAACACACCAGCATCCATCACAATTGAAACATTACTCAGACCTCCCAAAGGTAAGGAGAAATTAAAGAGGATCACACACACACCAAGCAGCATGGCGTCAACAAGTAAGAAACCAAGGCAGTTCAAAGGCCAATGCAAAAGGGTGGATGCAAATTCCAACTGTTCCTCTCCTATGATTTGGTTTGACCATTTTTTGTGGTACGCATTGCAGAATTTAGCAAGGTTCTTTCAATTTTTATCAGGAACAACACAAGTGTAGGCCTTTATAGCTTGGGTAGCCTCATTTCCAATAGAGTTAAGGCATGATGTGATCATTTATCATCAGCTTCATGAGCACATGCTAGAAGAAGCTAAAGGACTAGTCCTATACACACCAGGGACTCTACTTCTTCAAAATCTACACAACACACCAGCATCCAACACAATTGAAACATTACTCAGACCTCCCAAAGGTAAGGAGAAATTAAAGAGGATCACACACACACCAAGCAGCATGGAGTCAACAAGTAAGAAACCAAGGCAGTTCAAAGGCCAATGCAAAAGGGTGGATGCAAATTCCAACTGTTCCTCTCCTATGATTTGGTTTGACCATTTTTTGTGGTACGCATTGCAGAATTTAGCAAGGTTCTTTCAATTTTTATCAGGAACAACACAAGTGTAGGCCTTTATAGCTTGGGTAGCCTCATTTCCAATAGAGTTAAGGCATGATGTGATCATTTATCATCAGCTTCATGAGCACATGCTAGAAGAAGCTAAA